>NC_091469.1:273557017-274757017 GCF_036971445.1 Narcine bancroftii
TCCCAATTGCCCCCAATTGCCCCCAATTGCCCCCAATTGCCCCCAATTGCCCCCAATTGCCCCCAATTGCCCCCAATTGCCCCCCAATTGCCCCCAATTGCCCCCAATTGCCCCCAATTGCCCCAATTGCCCCAATTGCCCCAATTGCCCCCAATTGCCCCCAATTGCCCCCAATTGCCCCCAATTGCCCCCAATTGCCCCCAATTGCCCCCAATTGCCCCCCAATTGCCCCCAAATTGCCCCAATTGCCCCAATTGCCCCCAATTGCCCCCAATTGCCCCCAATTGCCCCAATTGCCCCCAATTGCCCCCAAATGCCCCCAATTGCCCCCAATTGCCCCCAATTGCCCCCAATTGCCCCCAATTGCCCCCAATTGCCCCCAATTGCCCCCAATTGCCCCCAATTGCCCCCAATTGCCCCCAATTGCCCCCAATTGCCCCCAATTGCCCCCAATTGCCCCCAATTGCCCCCAATTGCCCCCAATTGCCCCCAATTGCCCCCAATTGCCCCCAATTGCCCCCAATTGCCCCCAATTGCCCCCAATTGCCCCCATTGCCCCCAATTGCCCCCAATTGCCCCCCAATTGCCCCCAATTGCCCCCAATTGCCCCCAATTGCCCCCAATTGCCCCCAATTGCCCCCAATTGCCCCCAATTGCCCCCAATTGCCCCCAATTGCCCCCAATTGCCCCCAATTGCCCCAATTGCCCCCAATTGCCCCCAATGCCCCAATTGCCCCCAATTGCCCCCAATTGCCCCCAATTGCCCCCAATTGCCCACCAATTGCCCCCAATTGCCCCCAATTGCCCCCAATTGCCCCCAATTGCCCCAATTGCCCCCAATTGCCCCCAATTGCCCCCAATTGCCCCCAATTGCCCCCAATTGCCCCCAATTGCCCCCAATTGCCCCAATTGCCCCCAATTGCCCCCAATTGCCCCCAATTGCCCCCAATTGCCCCCAATTGCCCCCAATTGCCCCCAATTGCCCCCAATTGCCCCCAATTGCCCCCCAATTGCCCCCAATTGCCCCCAATTGCCCCCCAATTGCCCCCAAATTGCCCCCCAATTGCCCCCAATTGCCCCAATTGCCCCCCAATTGCCCCAATTGCCACCCCAATTGCCCCCAATTGCCCCCCAATTGCCCCCCAATTGCCCCCCAATTGCCCCCCAATTGCCCCACAATTTGCCCCCAATTGCCCCCCAATTGCCCCCCCAATTGCCCCGCCAATTTGCCCCCAATTGCCCCCCAATTGCCCCCCCAATTGCCCCATTCCCCTAAGCTGGCAGCTCATTCCACATTCCCACTGCGAGGAAAACATCCCTAATGTTCAATTTAAACTTCACCCTTTCACACTTACCCCATGTTCACTGATGTTTAATCTTTCCTAATCTCAATGGAAAAAGCCCTGCCATGTATTTTCTCTATCTATACCCTCATAATTTTGTATACCTCTATCAACTCATCCCTCATGCTTCAGGGAATAAAGTTCTAACTTGTTAAACCTTTCCCTGCAACCCAGTTCCTGAAGTCTTAACAACATCCTTGGAATCTGCTCTGCACATCTTTTCACCTTGTTGATATCTTTCCTGTAGTTATGTGGCCTAATCTGTGCAACAATACTCCAAATTTTGCCTCACCAATGTCTCATACAACTTCAACATAACATCCCAACTCTTGTACTCAGTCTTTGGATTTATGAATACCAATGTGCCAAAAGCTCTCTTTCTGATCCGATCAACTTGTGATACCACTTTCAAGGACTCAAGCAGCAATCCTCAAAGCACACCACTGGTCATTGCCAGCAGCCAGGAAGGCAATCGTTCACTCATCTACTTAAAAAAAATACACTAAAAAAACTGAGCAGCCTATCCTGAGGATCTGTTGAATAGTTTAAAACATTTCTCCGGTCTACTCCGACAGATAACAAACACAGCAAGAATTATATTGTCTGGAAAGGAAGAGATAGTTCATAGAATAACACCAGTTATATCCCATGAAAGTCATCAACAAATTGTTTCCAGCTTTCTTCAAACTTAGCAGTGGTTTCTCAAGACGACTTCTGATGTTTTCCAGATTTAAGAAAGACAACATGAGAAAGCTATGTAGGAGATCAGTGTCTTTCCATTTTAGTAAATTGCTCTTCCAGCTAATAGTGTAGAAAAAGCTACCACTCGATTATGCAGAAGTAGATAACAACCGAAATCCAAAAAAAGAGCCGTTGAGGGGGTCAGGTTGTATTTGAAAAACCAGAATCATTGATTGAGTTGAAAAAATATATCCAGAATTTTTATAACACTGAACATTGATCAAAACCTATGAGTCAATGAAGCCACTTCAATATTGCAATCTGTCAGAAGGGGAGCTTGTATTAGAAAAATGCAAGCTAGTTTATCTTTAGACCTATAAGCTCTATGAACTATTTTGAGCTGTGTTCAAGAATGATGTGCACAAGTGAAGAAGTATTAACGAGTCTGGCAATTCTTCCCCATATTCCAGAGGTATTGATACTTTCAAAATTGATAAGATGTATTAAAAAAACATGGATGTAATTCAAAAGCCAACTACCAGGGATGCTGGAAATCTGTCATAAAAGCAGAAATCACTAAAGATTCTCAACAAGTCAGGATGCATTTGTAGAGATAAAATCAGAAATAACATTTCATTTTGATAACCTTGCCTTCGGGGTTGTATGTGGTGATGGCTTGTGCTAAAATTCAACGATATTTACTTTATTTATTTGTCTAATCGTGGAATGTGTTTTGGACCACTTTTTCAGGTTAAAAAAGATGGGGTGGGTTCAGGTCGACCTTGACATATGTTGAACTTTAGACCTCAGTAAAATTTTGAAATTTTTTTTAGGAGATCTGAATAGGAATATTTCATTATTTCTCATCAACTGCTCGCAAAGAGTTCAGATAGGCTGGAAGTTGGGTTGAGGATCCTGCGATCGGGAGCTTGGATGGGCTGGGTGAGGATCAGCATTCGGGAGCTTGGATGTGTGGGTGGTGAGGTCCAAAAATATGGATTTTTACTTTTACGTGGTATCGCTGATTACACTAGTATATATTATTATGAGCCCAGAGGACCCCAATACCCGTAAGCAATAGATATTCAACAAGACAAATCGTTACTTAAACAAAAGTTGCTTTTATTATATTTAAACATGAAAATAGAATCAAACCTTAACTTATCACTCTGGACTTATTTAATCCCTCTAATTCTTAGCGCAAGGGTATTTAATGTGTGTGTAAGTTTTTAAAAGTTTTTTGTTTCACAGTCCAATCTCACTTCTTTCCTTCAAGTTCACTGGTTGCAGGCAATTCTTAGAGTGTGCATAGAATTTAAAATGTATCATGTTCACTAGGCTTTGGTGCTTGGAAGGTAAATGGTTACCACTCAGGAAGGTTCTTGTTGGTTTTCAGAGAGATTTGTTGTACCATTTTAATCAACCCCTTCATATCCACTTCAAGTGAAATTTTCCCCTTCAAGGTTTTCCAGATTTTAACCTTTTTCTTAAGGTCACCACAGAGTGCCTTTTTGTTTCTCTTATCCAGGTGAAACGTTAGACAGCCAGTGCTCTCCTCTTGCATTAACCACAAGGCCTGAATCAAGCACTTGCAACCTGTCGTTTGGATGCTTGTTCTGTTTCAGTCCCAGCTGCTGTTGTTGGCTATAACTCTAGAAATGAACACACTCTTGCGCTCACTCACTCGTAAAGCACTCTTCCAGACAGCAGTGGCTCCGACATGCTCTTTCATCTGCTGCCTTTTGCAAATAACAATCCATTAGATTCCTCAAAGTTGCTGTTCAACTGATAAGTTTTAAAAAAAAATGTTTTGGTCATTATACGGGGGGGATTGCTTTCAAGGACCTGCAAGGTAATATTGAAGTTATATAAAGCTCTGGTTAAACCCCACTTAGAGCATTGTGTACATGTTCTGATCACCTTATTATAGGAATGATGCAAATGTTTGGAATAAGGTGCAGAGAAGATTTCCCAGGATGCTGCCTGGAGTACAGTCCATGTGCTATGAAGAAAGGTGAGTGAGCTAAGGCTTATCTCTTTGGAGCAATAGAGAAAGAGGGGTCACTTAATTGAGGTGTATATGTTTTTATATGAAGAAAAGTTTTTATAGACACAAGCACCATAACAAGCACTTCTGGCTACAAACCTGCAGCACCTAAATTTGACCAATTATTCTACTATGCACAAATGCCAACAGTATGATAACAGGCCATTTTGCCCAACGTTTGTGCTGGTAAATTTATGCCCTAATTATGCCATACCCCCTATCACCCAAATCAACCCCTAATTACCCCTAATACCCCTAATTACCCCTAATTACCCCTAATTACCCCTAATTACCCCTAAGTATACCCCTAAGTACCCCTAAGTACCCCTAAGTACCCCCTAAGTACCCCTAAGTACCCCTCAAGTACCCCCCAAGTACCCCCCAAGTACCCCTCAAGTACCCCTCAAGTACCCCCCAAGTACCCCCCAAGTACCCCCCAAGTACCCCCAAGTACCCCCCAAGTACCCCCCAAGTACCCCCCAAGTACCCCCCAAGTACCCCCCCAAGTACCCCCCCAAGTACCCCCCAAGTACCCCCCAAGTACCCCCCAAGTACCCCCCAAGTACCCCCCAAGTACCCCCCAAGTACCCCCAAGTACCCCCCCAAGTACCCCCCAAGTACCCCCAAGTTACCCCCCAAGTACCCCCCAAGTACCCCCCAAGTACCCCCCAAGTACCCCCCAAGTACCCCCCAAGTACCCCCCAAGTACCCCCCCAAGTACCCCCCCAAGTACCCCCCAAGTACCCCCCAAGTACCCCCCAAGTACCCCCCAAGTACCCCCCAAGTACCCCCCAAGTACCCCCCAAGTACCCCCATAGTACCCCCCAAGTACCCCCCAAGTACCCCCCAAGTACCCCCCAAGTACCCCCCAAGTACCCCCCAAGTACCCCCCAAGTACCCCCCAAGTACCCCCCAAGTACCCCCCAAGTACCCCCCAAGTACCCCCCAAGTACCCCCCAAGTACCCCCCAAGTACCCCCCAAGTACCCCCCAAGTACCCCCCAAGTACCCCCAAATTATCCCCTAAGCTGGCAGCTCATTCCACATTCCCACTGCGAGAAAACATCCCTAATGTTCAATTTAAACCACCCTTTCACACTTACCCCATGTTCACTGATTTTTAATCTCTCCTAATCTCAATGGAAAAAGCCTGGCATGTATTTTCTCCATCTATACTCTCATAATTTTGTATACCTCTATCAACTCATCCCTCATGCTTCAGGGAATAAAGTTCTAACTTGTTAAACCTTTCCCTGCAAACCCAGTTCCTGAAGTCTTAACAACATCCTTGGAAATCTGCTCTGCACTCTTTTCACCTTGTTGATATCTTTCCTGTAGTTATGTGGCCTAATCTG
Source organism: Narcine bancroftii (assembly GCF_036971445.1). Classification (NCBI taxonomy): domain Eukaryota; kingdom Metazoa; phylum Chordata; class Chondrichthyes; order Torpediniformes; family Narcinidae; genus Narcine; species Narcine bancroftii. Next base: position 273,562,443 of record NC_091469.1, read on the forward strand.
TGCACAATACTCCAAATTTTGCCTCACCAATGTCTCATACACCTTCAACATAACATCCCAACTCTTGTACTCAGTCTTTGGATTTATGAATACCAATGTGCCAAAAGCTCTCTTTCTGATCCGATCAACTTGTGATACCACTTTCAAGGACTCAGCAGCAATCCTCAAAGCACACCACTGGTCATTGCCAGCAGCCAGGAAGGCAATCGTTCACTCATCTACTTAAAAAAAATACACTAAAAAAACTGAGCAGCCTATCCTGAGGATCTGTTGAATAGTTTAAAACATTTCTCCGGTCTACTCCGACAGATAACAAACACAGCAAGAATTATATTGTCTGGAAAGGAAGAGATAGTTCATAGAATAACACCAGTTATATCCCATGAAAGTCATCAACAAATTGTTTCCAGCTTTCTTCAAACTTAGCAGTGGTTTCTCAAGACGACTTCTGATGTTTTCCAGATTTAAGAAAGACAACATGAGAAAACTATTGATATAATGTAGGAGAATCAGTGTCTTTCCATTTTAGTAAAAATTGCTCTTCCAGCTAATAGTGTAGAAAAAGCTACCACTCGATTATGCAGAAGTAGATAAACAACCGAAATCCAAAAGAAGAGCCGTTGAGGGGTCAGGTTGTATTTGAAAAACCAGAATCATTGATTGAGTTGAAAAAATATATCCAGAATTTTTATAACACTGAACATGATCAAAACCTATGAGTCAATGAAGCCACTTCAATATTGCATCTGTCAGAAGGGGAGCTTGTGATTAGAAAAATGCAAGCTAGTTTATCTTTAGACATATAAGCTCTATGAACTATTTTGAGCTGTGTTCAAGAATGATGTGCACAAAGTGAAGAAGTATTAACGAGTCTGGCAATTCTTCCCCATATTCCAGGAGGTATTGATACTTTCAAAAATTGATAAGATGTATTAAAAAAACATGGTGTAATTCAAAAGCCAACTACCAGGGATGCTGGAAATCTGTCATAAAAGCAGAAATCACTAAAGATTCTCAACAAGTCAGGATGCATTTGTAGAGATAAAATCAGAAATAACATTTCATTTTGATAACCTTGCCTTCGGGGTTGTATGTGGTGATGGCTTGTGCTAAAATTCAACGATATTTACTTTATTTATTTGTCTAATCGTGGAATGTGTTTTGGACCACTTTTTCAGGTTAAAAAAGATGGGGTGGGTTCAGGCGACCTTGACATATGTTGAACTTTAGACCTCAGTAAGATTTTTAAATTTTTTTTTAGGAGATCTGAATAGGAATATTTCATTATTCTCATCAACTGCTCGCAAAGAGTTCAGATAGGCTGGAAGTTGGGTTGAGGATCCGCGATCGGGAGCTTGGATGGGCTGGGGTGAGGATCAGCATTCGGGAGCTTGGATGTGTGGGTGGTGAGGTCCAAAATATGGATTTTTACTTTTACGTGGTATCGCTGATTACACTAGTATATATTATTATGAGCCCAGAGGACCCCAATACCCGTAAGCAATAGATATTCAACAAGACAAATGGTTACTTAAACAAAAGTTGCTTTTAATTATATTTAAACATGAAAATAGAATCAAACTTTAACTTATCACTCTGGACTTATTTAATCCCCTTCTAATTCTTAGCGCAAGGGTATTTAATGTGTGTGTAAGTTTTTAAAAGTTTTTTGTTTCACAGTCAATCTCACTTCTTTCCTTCAAGTTCACTGGTTGCAGGCAATTCTTAGAGTGTGCATAGAATTTAAAATGTATCAAGTTCACTAGGCTTTGGTGCTTGGAAGGTAAATGGTTACCACTCAGGAAGGTTCTTGTTGGTTTTCAGAGAGATTTGTTGTACCATTTAATCAACCCCTTCAATATCCACTTCAAATGAAATTTTCCCCTTCAAGGTTTTCCAGATTTTAACCTTTTTCTTTAAGGTCACCACAGAGTGCCTTTTTGTTTCTCTTATTCCAGGTGAAACGTTAGACAGCCAGTGCTCTCCTCTTGCATTAACCACAAGGCTGAATCAAGCACTTGCAACCTGTCGTTTGGATGCTTGTTCTGTTTCAGTCCCAGCTGCTGTTTTTGGCTATAACTCTAGAAATGATCACACTCTTGCGCTCACTCACTTGTAATCACTCTTCCAGACAGCAGTGGCTCTGACATGCTCTTTCATCTGTTGCCTTTTGCAAATAACAATCCATTAGATTCCTCAAAGTTGCTGTTCAACTTGATAAGTTTTAAAAAAAAATGTTTTGGTCATTATAGGGGGGGGGGGGGGGATGCTTTCAAGACCTGCAAGGTAATATTGAAGTTATATAAAGCTCTTGTTAAACCCCACTTAGAGCATTGTGTACAGTTCTGATCACCTTATTATAGGAATGATGCAAATGTTTGGAATAAGGTGCAGAGAAGATTTCCCAGGATGCTGCCTGGAGTACAGTCCATGTGCTATGAAGAAAGGTTGAGTGAGCTAAGGCTTATCTCTTTGGAGCAATAGAGAAAGAGGGGTCACTTAATTGAGGTGTATATGTTTTTATCTGAAGAAAAGTTTTTATAGACACAGCACCATAACAAGCACTTCTGGCTACAAACCTGCAGCACCTAAATTTGACCAATTATTCTACTATGCACAAATGCCAACAGTATGATAACAGGCCATTTTGCCCAACGTTTGTGCTGGTAAATTTATGCCCTAATTATGCCATACCCCCTATCACCCAATCAACCCCTAATTACCCCTAAGTACCCCTAAGTACCCCTAAGTACCCCTAAGTACCCCTAAGTACCCCTAAGTACCCCTAAGTACCCCTAAGTACCCCTAAGTACCCCTAAGTACCCCTAAGTACCCCTAAGTACCCCTAAGTACCCCTAAGTACGCCCTAATTATCCCCTAAGCTGGCAGCTCATTCCACATTCCCACTGCGAGAAAACATCCCTAATGTTCAATTTAAACCACCCTTTCACACTTACCCCATGTTCACTGATTTTTAATCTTTCCTAATCTCAATGGAAAAAGCCTGGCATGTATTTTCTCCATCTATACTCTCATAATTTTGTATACATCTATCAACTCATCCCTCATGCTTCAGGGAATAAAGTTCTAACTTGTTAAACCTTTCCCTGCAACCCAGTTCCTGAAGTCTTAACAACATCCTTGGAAATCTGCTCTGCACTCTTTTCACCTTGTTGATATCTTTCCTGTAGTTATGTGGCCTAATCTGTGCACAATACTCCAAATTTTGCCTCACCAATGTCTCATACAACTTCAACATAACATCCCAACTCTTGTACTCAGTCTTTGGATTTATGAATACCAATGTGCCAAAAGCTCTCTTTCTGATCCGATCAACTTGTGATACCACTTTCAAGGACTCAGCAGCAATCCTCAAAGCACACCACTGGTCATTGCCAGCAGCCAGGAAGGCAATCGTTCACTCATCTACTTAAAAAAAATACACTAAAAAAACTGAGCAGCCTATCCTGAGGATCTGTTGAATAGTTTAAAACATTTCTCCGGTCTACTCCGACAGATAACAAATACAGCAAGAATTATATTGTCTGGAAAGGAAGAGATAGTTCATAGAATAACACCAGTTATATCCCATGAAAGTCATCAACAAATTGTTTCCAGCTTTCTTCAAACTTAGCAGTGGTTTCTCAAGACGACTTCTGATGTTTTCCAGATTTAAGAAAGACAACATGAGAAAACTATTGATATAATGTAGGAGAATCAGTGTCTTTCCATTTTAGTAAAATTGCTCTTCCAGCTAATAGTGTAGAAAAAGCTACCACTCGATTATGCAGAAGTAGATAAACAACCGAAATCCAAAAAAAGAGCCGTTGAGGGGTCAGGTTGTATTTGAAAAACCAGAATCATTGATTGAGTTGAAAAAATATATCCAGAATTTTTATAACACTGAACATGATCAAAACCTATGAGTCAATGAAGCCACTTCAATATTGCATCTGTCAGAAGGGGAGCTTGTATTAGAAAAATGCAAGCTAGTTTATCTTTAGACATATAAGCTCTATGAACTATTTTGAGCTGTGTTCAAGAATGATGTGCACAAAGTGAAGAAGTATTAACGAGTCTGGCAATTCTTCCCCATATTCCAGGAGGTATTGATACTTTCAAAAATTGATAAGATGTATTAAAAAAACATGGTGTAATTCAAAAGCCAACTACCAGGGATGCTGGAAATCTGTCATAAAAGCAGAAATCACTAAAGATTCTCAACAAGTCAGGATGCATTTGTAGAGATAAAATCAGAAATAACATTTCATTTTGATAACCTTGCCTTCGGGGTTGTATGTGGTGATGGCTTGTGCTAAAATTCAACGATATTTACTTTATTTATTTGTCTAATCGTGGAATGTGTTTTGGACCACTTTTTCAGGTTAAAAAAGATGGGGTGGGTTCAGGTCGACCTTGACATATGTTGAACTTTAGAACTCAGTAAAATTTTGAAATTTTTTTTTAGGAGATCTGAATAGGAATATTTCATTATTCTCATCAACTGCTCGCAAAGAGTTCAGATAGGCTGGAAGTTGGGTTGAGGATCCGCGATCGGGAGCTTGGATGGGCTGGGGTGAGGATCAGCATTCGGGAGCTTGGATGTGTGGGTGGTGAGGTCCAAAAATATGGATTTTTACTTTTACGTGGTATCGCTGATTACACTAGTATATATTATTATGAGCCCAGAGGACCCCAATACCCGTAAGCAATAGATATTCAACAAGACAAATGGTTACTTAAACAAAAGTTGCTTTTAATTATATTTAAACATGAAAATAGAATCAAACTTTAACTTATCACTCTGGACTTATTTAATCCCCTTCTAATTCTTAGCGCAAGGGTATTTAATGTGTGTGTAAGTTTTTAAAAGTTTTTTGTTTCACAGTCCAATCTCACTTCTTTCCTTCAAGTTCACTGGTTGCAGGCAATTTTTAGAGTGTGCATAGAATTTAAAATGTATCAAGTTCACTAGGCTTTGGTGCTTGGAAGGTAAATGGTTACCACTCAGGAAGGTTCTTGTTGGTTTTCAGAGAGATTTGTTGTACCATTTTAATCAACCCCTTCAATATCCACTTCAAGTGAAATTTTCCCCTTCAAGGTTTTCCAGATTTTAACCTTTTTCTTTAAGGTCACCACAGAGTGCCTTTTTGTTTCTCTTATTCCAGGTGAAACGTTAGACAGCCAGTGCTCTCCTCTTGCATTAACCACAAGGCTGAATCAAGCACTTGCAACCTGTCGTTTGGATGCTTGTTCTGTTTCAGTCCCAGCTGCTGTTGTTGGCTATAACTCTAGAAATGAACACACTCTTGCGCTCACTCACTCGTAAGCACTCTTCCAGACAGCAGTGGCTCTGACATGCTCTTTCATCTGCTGCCTTTTGCAAATAACAATCCATTAGATTCCTCAAAGTTGCTGTTCAACTTGATAAGTTTTAAAAAAAATGTTTTGGTCATTATACGGGGGGGGATTGCTTTCAAGACCTGCAAGGTAATATTGAAGTTATATAAAGCTCTGGTTAAACCCCACTTAGAGCATTGTGTACATGTTCTGATCACCTTATTATAGGAATGATTCAAATGTTTGGAATAAGGTACAGAGAAGATTTCCCAGGATGCTGCCTGGAGTACAGTCCATGTGCTATGAAGAAAGGTTGAGTGAGCTAAGGCTTATCTCTTTGGAGCAATAGAGAAAGAGGGGTCACTTAATTGAGGTGTATATGTTTTTATATGAAGAAAAGTTTTTATAGACACAGCACCATAACAAGCACTTCTGGCTACAAACCTGCAGCACCTAAATTTGACCAATTATTCTACTATGCACAAATGCCAACAGTATGATAACAGGCCATTTTGCCCAACGTTTGTGCTGGTAAATTTATGCCCTAATTATGCCATACCCCCTATCCCCCAATCACCCCAATCACCCCCAATCACCCCCAATCACCCCCAATCACCCCCAATCACCCCCAATCACCCCCAATCACCCCCAATCACCCCCAATCACCCCCAATCACCCCCAATCACCCCCAATCACCCCTAATCACCCCTAATCACCCCTAATTCCCCCCTAAGGTGGCAGCTCATTCCACATTCCCACTGCGAGAAATCATCCCTAATGTTCAATTTAAACCACCCTTTCACACTTACCCCATGTTCTGATTTTTAATCTTTCCTAATCTCAATGGAAAAAGCCTGGCATGTATTTTTTCCATCTATACCCTCATAATTTTGTATACTTCTATCAACTCATCCCTCATGCTTCAGGGAATAAAGTTCTAACTTGTTAAACCTTTCCCTGCAACCCAGTTCCTGAAGTCTTAACAACATCCTTGGAAATCTGCTCTGCACTCTTTTCACCTTGTTGATATCTCTCCTGTAGTTATGTGGCCTAATCTGTGCACAATACTCCAAATTTTGCCTCACCAATGTCTCATACAACTTCAACATAACATCCCAACTCTTGTACTCAGTCTTTGGATTTATGAATACCAATGTGCCAAAAGCTCTCTTTCTGATCCGATCAACTTGTGATACCACTTTCAAGGACTCAGCAGCAATCCTCAAAGCACACCACTGGTCATTGCCAGCAGCCAGGAAGGCAATCGTTCACTCATCTACTTAAAAAAAAATACACTAAAAAAACTGAGCAGCCTATCCTGAGTTTAAAACATTGCTCCGGTCTACTCCGACAGATAACAAACACAGCAAGAATTATATTGTCTGGAAAGGAAGAGATAGTTCATAGAATAACACCAGTTATATCCCATGAAAGTCATCAACAAATTGTTTCCAGCTTTCTTCAAACTTAGCAGTGGTTTCTCAAGACGACTTCTGATGTTTTCCAGATTTAAGAAAGACAACATGAGAAAACTATTGATATAATGTAGGAGAATCAGTCTCTTTCCATTTTAGTAAAATGGCTCTTCCAGCTAATAGTGTAGAAAAAGCTACCACTCGATTATGCAGAAGTAGATAAACAACCGAAATCCAAAAAAAGAGCCGTTGAGGGGTCAGGTTGTATTGGAAAAACCAGAATCATTGATTGAGTTGAAAAAATATATCCAGAATTTTTATAACACTGAACATGATCAAAACCTATGAGTCAATGAAGCCACTTCAATATTGCATCTGTCAGAAGGGGAGCTTGTATTAGAAAAATGCAAGCTAGTTTATCTTTAGACCTATAAGCTCTATGAACTATTTTGAGCTGTGTTCAAGAATGATGTGCACAAAGTGAAGAAGTATTAACGAGTCTGGCAATTCTTCCCCATATTCCAGGAGGTATTGATACTTTCAAAAATTGATAAGATGTATTAAAAAAACATGGTGTAATCCAAAAGCCAACTACCAGGGATGCTGGAAATCTGTCATAAAAGCAGAAATCACTAAAGATTCTCAACAAGTCAGGATGCATTTGTAGAGATAAAATCAGAAATAACATTTCATTTTGATAACCTTGCCTTCGGGGTTGTATGTGGTGATGGCTTGTGCTAAAATTCAACGATATTTACTTTATTTATTTGTCTAATCGTGGAATGTGTTTTGGACCACTTTTTCAGGTTAAAAAAGATGAGGTGGGTTCAGGTCGACCTTGACATATGTTGAACTTTAGACCTCAGTAAGATTCAGAATTTTTTTTAGGAGATCTGAATAGGAAAATTTCATTATTCTCATCAACTGCTCGCAAAGAGTTCAGATAGGCTGGAAGTTGGGTTGAGGATCCGCGATCGGGAGCTTGGATGGGCTGGGGTGAGGATCAGCATTCGGGAGCTTGGATGTGTGGGTGGTGAGGTCCAAAAATATGGATTTTTACTTTTACGTGGTATCGCTGATTACACTAGTATATATTATTATGAGCCCAGAGGACCCCAATACCCGTAAGCAATAGATATTCAACAAGACAAATGGTTACTTAAACAAAAGTTGCTTTTAATTTTATTAAAACATGAAAATAGAATCAAACTTTAACTTATCACTCTGGACTTATTTAATCCCCTTCTAATTCTTAGCGCAAGGGTATTTAATGTGTGTGTAAGTTTTTAAAAGTTTTTTGTTTCACAGTCCAATCTCACTTCTTTCCTTCAAGTTCACTGGTTGCAGGCAATTCTTAGAGTGTGCACAGAATTTAAAATGTATCAAGTTCACTAGGCTTTGGTGCTTGGAAGGTAAATGGTTACCACTCAGGAAGGTTCTTGTTGGTTTTCAGAGAGATTTGTTGTACCATTTTAATCAACCCCTTCAATATCCACTTCAAATGAAATTTTCCCCTTCAAGGTTTTCCAGATTTTAACCTTTTTCTTTAAGGTCACCACAGAGTGCCTTTTTGTTTCTCTTTTTCCAGGTGAAACGTTAGACAGCCAGTGCTCTCCTCTTGCATTAACCACAAGGCTGAATCAAGCACTTGCAACCTGTCGTTTGGATGCTTGTTCTGTTTCAGTCCCAGCTGCTGTTGTTGGCTATAACTCTAGAAATGATCACACTCTTGCGCTCACTCACTCGTAATCACTCTTCCAGACAGCAGTGGCTCCGACATGCTCTTTCATCTGTTGCCTTTTGCAAATAACAATCCATTAGATTCCTCAAAGTTGCTGTTCAACTTGATAAGTTAAAAAAAAAAATGTTTTGGTCATTATAGGGGGGTGGGGGGATTGCTTTCAAGACCTGCAAGGTAATATTGAAGTTATATAAAGCTCTGGTTAAACCCCACTTAGAGCATTGTGTACAGTTCTGATCACCTTATTATAGGAATGATACAAATGTTTGGAATAAGGTGCAGAGAAGATTTCCCAGGATGCTGCCTGGAGTACAGTCCATGTGCTATGAAGAAAGGTTGAGTGAGCTAAGGCTTATCTCTTTGGAGCAATAGAGAAAGAGGGGTCACTTAATTGAGGTGTATAAGTTTTTAAATGAAGAAAAGTTTTTATAGACACAGCACCATAACAAGCACTTCTGGCTACAAACCTGCAGCACCGAAATTTGACCAATTATTCTACTATGCTCAAATGATAACAGGCCATTTTGCCCAACGTTTGTGCTGGTAAATTTATGCCCTAATTATGCCATACCCCCTATCACCCAATCAACCCCTAATTACCCCTAATTACCCCTAATTACCCCTAATTACCCCTAATTACCCCTAATTACCCCTAATTACCCCTAATTACCCCTAATTACCCCTAATTACCCCTAATTACCCCTAATTACCCCTAATTACCCCTAATTACCCCTAATTACCCCTAATTAGCCCTAATTAGCCCTAATTACCCCTGTTCCCCTGTTCCCCTAGTAACCCCTAGTTACCTCTAGTTACCCCCTAAGCTGGCAGCTCATTCCACATTCCCACCACTCTGCGAGAAATCATCCCTAATGTTCAATTTAAACTTCACCCTTTCACACTTACCCCATGTTCACTGATTTTTAATCTTTCCTAATCTCAATGGCAAAAGCCTGGCATGTATTTTCTCCATCTATACCCTCATAATTTTGTATACCTCTATCAACTCATCCCTCATGCTTCAGGGAATAAAGTTCTAACTTGTTAAACCTTTCCCTGCAACCCAGTTCCTGAAGTCTTAACAACATCCTTGGAAATCTGCTCTGCACTCTTTTCACCTTGTTGATATCTTTCCTGTAGTTATGTGGCCTAATCTGTGCACAATACTCCAAATTTTGCCTCACCAATGTCTCATACAACTTCAACATAACATCCCAACTCTTGTACTCAGTCTTTGGATTTATGAATACCTATATGCCAAAAGATTTCTTTCTGATCCGATCAACTTGTGATTCCACTTTCAAGGACTCAGCAGCAATCCTCAAAGCACACCACTGGTCATTGCCAGCAGCCAGGAAGGCAATCGTTCACTCATCTACTTAAAAAAAAAAATACACTAAAAAAACTGAGCAGCCTATCCTGAGGATCTGTTGAATAGTTTAAAACATTGCTCCGGTCTACTCCGACAGATAACAAACACAGCAAGAATTATATTGTCTGGAAAGGAAGAGATAGTTCATAGAATAACACCAGTTATATCCCATGAAAGTCATCAACAAATTGTTTCCAGCTTTCTTCAAACTTAGCAGTGGTTTCTCAAGACGACTTCTGTTTTTTTCCAGATTTAAGAAAGACAACATGAGAAAACTATTGATATAATGTAGGAGAATCAGTCTCTTTCCATTTTAGTAAAATGGCTCTTCCAGCTAATAGTGTAGAAAAAGCTACCACTCGATTATGCAGAAGTAGATAAACAACCGAAATCCAAAAAAAGAGCCGTTGAGGGGTCAGGTTGTATTTGAAAAACCAGAATCATTGATTGAGTTGAAAAAATATATCCAGAATTTTTATAACACTGAACATGATCAAAACCTATGAGTCAATGAAGCCACTTCAATATTGCATCTGTCAGAAGGGGAGCTTGTATTAAAAAAATGCAAGCTAGTTTATCTTTAGACATATAAGCTCTATGAACTATTTTGAGCTGTGTTCAAGAATGATGTGCACAAAGTGAAGAAGTATTAACGAGTCTGGCAATTCTTCCCCATATTCCAGGAGGTATTGATACTTTCAAAAATTGATAAGATGTATTAAAAAAACATGGTGTAATCCAAAAGCCAACTACCAGGGATGCTGGAAATCTGTCATAAAAGCAGAAATCACTAATGATTCTCAACAAGTCAGGATGCATTTGTAGAGATAAAATCAGAAATAAAATTTCATTTTGATAACCTTGCATTCGGGGTTGTATGTGGTGATGGCTTGTGCTAAAATTCAACGATATTTACTTTATTTATTTGTCTAATTGTGGAATGTGTTTTGGACCACTTTTTCAGGTTAAAAAAGATGGGGTGGGTTCAGGTCGACCTTGACATATGTTGAACTTTAGACCTCAGTAAGATTTTGAAATTTTTTTTAGGAGATCTGAATAGGAAAATTTCATTATTCTCATCAACTGCTCGCAAAGAGTTCAGATAGGCTGGAAGTTGAGTTGAGGATCCGCGATCGGGAGCTTGGATGGGCTGGGGTGAGGATCAGCATTCGGGAGCTTGGATGTGTGGGTGGTGAGGTCCAAAAATATGGATTTTTACTTTTACGTGGTATCGCTGATTACACTAGTATATATTATTATGAGCCCAGAGGACCCCAATACCCGTAAGCAATAGATATTCAACAAGACAAATGGTTACTTAAACAAAAGTTGCTTTTAATTTTATTAAAACATGAAAATAGAATCAAACTTTAACTTATCACTCTGGACTTATTTAATCCCCTTCTAATTCTTAGCGCAAGGGTATTTAATGTGTGTGTAAGTTTTTAAAAGTTTTTTGTTTCACAGTCCAATCTCACTTCTTTCCTTCAAGTTCACTGGTTGCAGGCAATTCTTAGAGTGTGCACAGAATTTAAAATGTATCAAGTTCACTAGGCTTTGGTGCTTGGAAGGTAAATGGTTACCACTCAGGAAGGTTCTTGTTGGTTTTCAGAGAGATTTGTTGTACCATTTTAATCAACCCCTTCAATATCCACTTCAAATGAAATTTTCCCCTTCAAGGTTTTCCAGATTTTAACCTTTTTCTTTAAGGTCACCACAGAGTGCCTTTTTGTTTCTCTTTTTCCAGGTGAAACGTTAGACAGCCAGTGCTCTCCTCTTGCATTAACCACAAGGCTGAATCAAGCACTTGCAACCTGTCGTTTGGATGCTTGTTCTGTTTCAGTCCCAGCTGCTGTTGTTGGCTATAACTCTAGAAATGATCACACTCTTGCGCTCACTCACTCGTAATCACTCTTCCAGACAGCAGTGGCTCCGACATGCTCTTTCATCTGTTGCCTTTTGCAAATAACAATCCATTAGATTCCTCAAAGTTGCTGTTCAACTTGATAAGTTTAAAAAAAAAAAATGTTTTGGTCATTATAGGGGGGTGGGGGGATTGCTTTCAAGACCTGCAAGGTAATATTGAAGTTATATAAAGCTCTGGTTAAACCCCACTTAGAGCATTGTGTACAGTTCTGATCACCTTATTATAGGAATGATTCAAATGTTTGGAATAAGGTGCAGAGAAGATTTCCCAGGATGCTGCCTGGAGTACAGTCCATGTGCTATGAAGAAAGGTTGAGTGACCTAAGGCTTATCTCTTTGGAGCAATAGAGAAAGAGGGGTCACTTAATTGAGGTGTATAAGTTTTTAAATGAAGAAAAGTTTTTATAGACACAGCACCATAACAAGCACTTCTGGCTACAAACCTGCAGCACCGAAATTTGACCAATTATTCTACTATGCTCAAATGATAACAGGCCATTTTGCCCAACGTTTGTGCTGCTAAATTTATGCCCTAATTATGCCATACCCCCTATCACCCAATCAACCCCTAATTACCCCTAATTACCCCTAATTACCCCTAATTACCCCTAATTACCCCTAATTACCCCTAATTACCCCCAATTACCCCCAATTACCCCCAATTACCCCCAATTACCCCCAATTACCCCCAATTACCCCCAATTACCCCCAATTACCCCCAATTACCCCCAATTACCCCCAATTACCCCCAATTACCCCTAATTACCCCTAATTACCCCCGTTCCCCCCGTTCCCCCCGTTCCCCCCGTTCCCCCCGTTCCCCCCGTTCCCCCCGTTCCCCCCGTTCCCCCCGTTCCCCCCGTTCCCCCCGTTCCCCCCGTTCCCCCCGTTCCCCCCGTTCCCCCCGTTCCCCCCGTTCCCCCCGTTCCCCCTAGTTCCCCCTAGTTCCCCCTAGTTCCCCCTAGTTCCCCCTAGTTCCCCCTAGTTCCCCCTAGTTCCCCCTAGTTCCCCCTAGTTCCCCCTAGTTCCCCCTAGTTCCCCCTAGTTCCCCCTAGTTCCCCCTAGTTCCCCCTAGTTCCCCCTAAGCTGGCAGCTCATTCCACATTCCCACCACTCTGCGAGAAATCATCCCTAATGTTCAATTTAAACTTCACCCTTTCACACTTACCCCATGTTCACTGATTTTTAATCTTTCCTAATCTCAATGGCAAAAGCCTGGCATGTATTTTCTCCATCTATACCCTCATAATTTTGTATACCTCTATCAACTCATCCCTCATGCTTCAGGGAATAAAGTTCTAACTTGTTAAACCTTTCCCTGCAACCCAGTTCCTGAAGTCTTAACAACATCCTTGGAAATCTGCTCTGCACTCTTTTCACCTTGTTGATATCTTTCCTGTAGTTATGTGGCCTAATCTGTGCACAATACTCCAAATTTTGCCTCACCAATGTCTCATACAACTTCAACATAACATCCCAACTCTTGTACTCAGTCTTTGGATTTATGAATACCAATATGCCAAAAGATTTCTTTCTGATCCGATCAACTTGTGATTCCACTTTCAAGGACTCAGCAGCAATCCTCAAAGCACACCACTGGTCATTGCCAGCAGCCAGGAAGGCAATCGTTCTCTCATCTACTTAAAAAAAAATACACTAAAAAAACTGAGCAGCCTATCCTGAGGATCTGTTGAATAGTTTAAAACATTGCTCCGGTCCACTCCGACAGATAACAAACACAGCAAGAATTATATTGTCTGGAAAGGAAGAGATAGTTCATAGAATAACACCAGTTATATCCCATGAAAGTCATCAACAAATTGTTTCCAGCTTTCTTCAAATTTAGCAGTGGTTTCTCAAGACGACTTCTGTTTTTTTCCAGATTTAAGAAAGACAACATGAGAAAACTATTGATATAATGTAGGAGAATCAGTCACTTTCCATTTTAGTAAAATGGCTCTTCCAGCTAATAGTGTAGAAAAAGCTACCACTCGATTATGCAGAAGTAGATAAACAACCGAAATCCAAAAAAAGAGCCGTTGAGGGGTCAGGTTGTATTTGAAAAACCAGAATCATTGATTGAGTTGAAAAAATATATCCAGAATTTTTATAACACTGAACATGATCAAAACCTATGAGTCAATGAAGCCACTTCAATATTGCATCTGTCAGAAGGGGAGCTTGTATTAGAAAAATGCAAGCTAGTTTATCTTTAGACATATAAGCTCTATGAACTATTTTGAGCTGTGTTCAAGAATGATGTGCACAAAGTGAAGAAGTATTAACGAGTCTGGCAATTCTTCCCCATATTCCAGGAGGTATTGATACTTTCAAAAATTGATATTGATAAGATGTATTAAAAAAACATGGTGTAATCCAAAAGCCAACTACCAGGGATGCTGGAAATCTGTCATAAAAGCAGAAATCACTAATGATTCTCAACAAGTCAGGATGCATTTGTAGAGATAAAATCAGAAATAAAATTTCATTTTGATAACCTTGCATTCGGGGTTGTATGTGGTGATGGCTTGTGCTAAAATTCAACGATATTTACTTTATTTATTTGTCTAATCGTGGAATGTGTTTTGGACCACTTTTTCAGGTTAAAAAAGATGGGGTGGGTTCAGGTCGACCTTGACATATGTTGAACTTTAGACCTCAGTAAGATTTTGAAATTTTTTTTAGGAGATCTGAATAGGAAAATTTCATTATTCTCATCAACTGCTCGCAAAGAGTTCAGATAGGCTGGAAGTTGGGTTGAGGATCCGCGATCGGGAGCTTGGATGGGCTGGGGTGAGGATCAGCATTCGGGAGCTTGGATGTGTGGGTGGTGAGGTCCAAAAATATGGATTTTTACTTTTACGTGGTATCGCTGATTACACTAGTATATATTATGAGCCCAGAGGACCCCAATACCCGTAAGCAATAGATATTCAACAAGACAAATGGTTACTTAAACAAAAGTTGCTTTTAATTTTATTAAAACATGAAAATAGAATCAAACTTTAACTTATCACTCTGGACTTATTTAATCCCATTCTAATTCTTAGCGCAAGGGTATTTAATGTGTGTGTAAGTTTTTAAAAGTTTTTTGTTTCACAGTCCAATCTCACTTCTTTCCTTCAAGTTCACTGGTTGCAGGCAATTCTTAGAGTGTGCACAGAATTTAAAATGTATCAAGTTCACTATGCTTTGGTGCTTGGAAGGTAAATGGTTACCACTCAGGAAGGTTCTTGTTGGTTTTCAGAGAGATTTGTTGTACCATTTTAATCAACCCCTTCAATATCCACTTCAAATGAAATTTTCCCCTTCAAGGTTTTCCAGATTTTAACCTTTTTCTTTAAGGTCACCACAGAGTGCCTTTTTGTTTCTCTTATTCCAGGTGAAACGTTAGACAGCCAGTGCTCTCCTCTTGCATTAACCACAAGGCTGAATCAAGCACTTGCAACCTGTCGTTTGGATGCTTGTTCTGTTTCAGTCCCAGCTGCTGTTGTTGGCTATAACTCTAGAAATGATCACACTCTTGCGCTCACTCACTCGTAATCACTCTTCCAGACAGCAGTGGCTCCGACATGCTCTTTCATCTGTTGCCTTTTGCAAATAACAATCCATTAGATTCCTCAAAGTTGCTGTTCAACTTGATAAGTTTTAAAAAAAAAAAATGTTTTGGTCATTATAGGGGGGTGGGGGGATTGCTTTCAAGACCTGCAAGGTAATATTTCCCCTAATTTCCCCTAATTTCCCCTAATTTCCCCTAATTTCCCCTAATTTCCCCTAATTTCCCCTAATTTCCCCAAATTTCCCCAAATTTCCCCCAATTTCCCCCAATTTCCCCCAATTTCCCCCAATTTCCCCCAATTTCCCCCAATTTCCCCCAATTTCCCCCAATTTCCCCCAATTTCCCCCAATTTCCCCCAATTTCCCCCAATTTCCCCCAATTTCCCCCAATTTCCCCCAATTTCCCCCAATTTCCCCCAATTTCCCCCAATTTCCCCCAATTTCCCCCAATTTCCCCCAATTTCCCCCAATTTCCCCCAATTTCCCCCAATTTCCCCCAATTTCCCCCAATTTCCCCCAATTTCCCCCAATTTCCCCCAATTTCCCCCAATTTCCCCCAATTTCCCCCAATTTCCCCCAATTTCCCCCAATTTCCCCCAATTTCCCCCAATTTCCCCCAATTTCCCCCAATTTCCCCCAATTTCCCCCAATTTCCCCCAATTTCCCCCAATTTCCCCCAATTTCCCCCAATTTCCCCCAATTTCCCCCAATTTCCCCCAATTTCCCCCAATTTCCCCCAATTTCCCCCAATTTCCCCCAATTTCCCCCAAATTTCCCCCAAATTTCCCCCAAATTTCCCCCAAATTTCCCCCAAATTTCCCCCAAATTTCCCCCAAATTTCCCCCAAATTTCCCCCAAATTTCCCCCAAATTTCCCCCAAATTTCCCCCAAGCTGGCAGCTCATTCCACATTCCCACTGCGAGAAAACATCCCTAATGTTCAATTTAAACTTCACTCTTTCACACTTACCCCATGTTCACTAATTTTTAATCTTTCCTAATCTCAATGGAAAAAGCCTGCCATGTATTTTCTCTATCTATACCCTCATAATTTTGTATACCTCTATCAACTCATCCCTCATGCTTCAGGGAATAAAGTTCTAACTTGTTAAACCTTTCCCTGCAACCCAGTTCCTGAAGTCTTAACAACATCCTTGGAAATCTGCTCTGCACTCTTTTCACCTTGTTGATATCTTTCCTGTAGTTATGTGGCCTAATCTGTGCACAATACTCCAAATTTTGCCTCACCAATGTCTCATACAACTTCAACATAACATCCCAACTCTTGTACTCAGTCTTTGGATTTATGAATACCAATGTGCCAAAAGCTCTCTTTCTGATCCGATCAACTTGTGATACCACTTTCAAGGACTCAGCAGCAATCCTCAAAGCACACCACAGGTCATTGCCAGCAGCCAGGAAGGCAATCGTTCACTCATCTACTTAAAAAAAAATACACTAAAAAAACTGAGCAGCCTATCCTGAGGATCTGTTGAATAGTTTAAAACATTTCTCCGGTCTACTCCGACAGATAACAAACACAGCAAGAATTATATTGTCTGGAAAGGAAGAGATAGTTCATAGAATAACACCAGTTATATCCCATGAAAGTCATCAACAAATTGTTTCCAGCTTTCTTCAAACTTAGCAGTGTTTTCTCAAGACGACTTCTGATGTTTTCCAGATTTAAGAAAGACAACATGAGAAAACTATGTAGGAGAATCAGTGTCTTTCCATTTTAGTAAAATTGCTCTTCCAGCTAATAGTGTAGAAAAAGCTACCACTCGATTATGCAGAAGTAGATAAACAACCGAAATCCAAAAAAAGAGCCGTTGAGGGGTCAGGTTGTATTTGAAAAACCAGAATCATTGATTGAGTTGAAAAAATATATCCAGAATTTTTATAACACTGAACATGATCAAAACCTATGAGTCAATGAAGCCACTTCAATATTGCATCTGTCAGAAGGGGAGCTTGTATTAGGAAAAATGCAAGCTAGTTTATCTTTAGACCTATAAGCTCTATGAACTATTTTGAGCTGTGTTCAAGAATGATGTGCACAAAGTGAAGAATTATTAACGAGTCTGGCAATTCTTCCCCATATTCCAGGAGGTATTGATACTTTCAAAAATTGATAAGATGTATTAAAAAAACATGGTGTAATTCAAAAGCCAACTACCAGGGATGCTGGAAATCTGTCATAAAAGCAGAAATCACTAAAGATTCTCAACAAGTCAGGATGCATTTGTAGAGATAAAATCAGAAATAACATTTCATTTTGATAACCTTGCCTTCGGGGTTGTATGTGGTGATGGCTTGTGCTAAAATTCAATGATATTTACTTTATTTATTTGTCTAATCGTGGAATGTGTTTTGGACCACTTTTTCAGGTTAAAAAAGATGGGGTGGGTTCAGGTCGACCTTGACATATGTTGAACTTTAGACCTCAGTAAGATTTTGAAATTTTTTTTTAGGAGATCTGAATAGGAATATTTCATTATTCTCATCAACTGCTCGCAAAGAGTTCAGATAGGCTGGAAGTTGGGTTGAGGATCCGCGATCGGGAGCTTGGATGGGCTGGGGTGAGGATCAGCATTCGGGAGCTTGGATGTGTGGGTGGTGAGGTCCAAAAATATGGATTTTTACTTTTACGTGGTATCGCTGATTACACTAGTATATATTATTATGAGCCCAGAGGACCCCAATACCCGTAAGCAATAGATATTCAACAAGACAAATGGTTACTTAAACAAAAGTTGCTTTTAATTATATTTAAACATGAAAATAGAATCAAACTTTAACTTATCACTCTGGACTTATTTAATCCCCTTCTAATTCTTAGCGCAAGGGTATTTTATGTGTGTGTGTAAGTTTTTAAAAGTTTTTTGTTTCACAGTCCAATCTCACTTCTTTCCTTCAAGTTCACTGGTTGCAGGCAATTCTTAGAGTGTGCATAGAATTTAAAATGTATCAAGTTCACTAGGCTTTGGTGCTTGGAAGGTAAATGGTTACCACTCAGGAAGGTTCTTGTTGGTTTTCAGAGAGATTTGTTGTACCATTTTAATCAACCCCTTCAATATCCACTTCAAGTGAAATTTTCCCCTTCAAGGTTTTCCAGATTTTAACCTTTTTCTTTAAGGTCACCACAGAGTGCCTTTTTGTTTCTCTTATTCCAGGTGAAACGTTAGACAGCCAGTGCTCTCCTCTTGCATTAACCACAAGGCTGAATCAAGCACTTGCAACCTGTCGTTTGGATGCTTGTTCTGTTTCAGTCCCAGCTGCTGTTGTTGGCTATAACTCTAGAAATGAACACACTCTTGCGCTCACTCACTCGTAAGCACTCTTCCAGACAGCAGTGGCTCCGACATGCTCTTTCATCTGCTGCCTTTTGCAAATAACAATCCATTAGATTCCTCAAAGTTGCTGTTCAACTTGATAAGTTTTAAAAAAAATGTTTTGGTCATTATACGGGGGGGATTGCTTTCAAGACCTGCAAGGTAATATTGAAGTTATATGAAGCTCTGGTTAAACCCCACTTAGAGCATTGTGTACATGTTCTGATCACCTTATTATAGGAATGATTCAAATGTTTGGAATAAGGTGCAGAGAAGATTTCCCAGGATGCTGCCTGGAGTACAGTCCATGTGCTATGAAGAAAGGTTGAGTGAGCTAAGGCTTATCTCTTTGGAGCAATAGAGAAAGAGGGGTCACTTAATTGAGGTGTATATGTTTTTATATGAAGAAAAGTTTTTATAGACACAGCACCATAACAAGCACTTCTGGCTACAAACCTGCAGCACCTAAATTTGACCAATTATTCTACTATGCACAAATGCCAACAGTATGATAACAGGCCATTTTGCCCAACGTTTGTGCTGGTAAATTTATGCCCTAATTATGCCATACCCCCTATCACCCAATCAACCCCTAATTACCCCTAATTACCCCTAATTACCCCTAATTACCCCTAATTACCCCTAATTACCCCTAATTACCCCTAATTACCCCTAATTACCCCTAATTACCCCTAATTACCCCTATTTACCCCTAATTACCCCTAATTACCCCTAATTACCCCTAATTACCCCTAATTACCCCTAATTACCCCTAATTACCCCTAATTACCCCTAATTACCCCTAATTACCCCTAATTACCCCTAATTACCCCTAATTACCCTCAATTACCCTCAATTACCCTCAATTACCCCCAATTACCCCCAATTACCCCCAATTACCCCCAATTACCCCCAATTACCCCCAATTACCCCCAATTACCCCCAATTACCCCCAATTACCCCCAATTACCCCCAATTACCCCCAATTACCCCCAATTACCCCCAATTACCCCCAATTACCCCCAATTACCCCCAATTACCCCCAATTACCCCCAATTACCCCCAATTACCCCCAATTACCCCCAATTACCCCCAATTACCCCCAATTACCCCCAATTACCCCCAATTACCCCCAATTACCCCCAATTACCCCCAATTACCCCCAATTACCCCCAATTACCCCCAATTACCCCCAATTACCCCCAATTACCCCCAATTACCCCCAATTACCCCCAATTACCCCCAATTACCCCCAATTACCCCCAATTACCCCCAATTACCCCCAATTACCCCCAATTACCCCCAATTACCCCCAATTACCCCCAATTACCCCCAATTACCCCCAATTACCCCCAATTACCCCCAATTACCCCCAATTCCCCCAAATTTCCTCCAAATTTCCTCCAAATTTCCCCAAATTATCCCCTAAGCTGGCAGCTCATTCCACATTCCCACTGCGAGAAAACATCCCTAATGTTCAATTTAAACTTCACCCTTTCACACTTACCCCATGTTCACTGATTTTTAATCTTTCCTAATCTCAATGGAAAAAGCCTGCCATGTATTTTCTCTATCTATACCCTCATAATTTTGTATACCTCTATCAACTCATCCCTCATGCTTCAGGGAATAAAGTTCTAACTTGTTAAACCTTTCCCTGCAACCCAGTTCCTGAAGTCTTAACAACATCCTTGGAAATCTGCTCTGCACTCTTTTCACCTTGTTGATATCTTTCCTGTAGTTATGTGGCCTAATCTGTGCACAATACTCCAAATTTTGCCTCACCAATGTCTCATACAACTTCAACATAACATCCCAACTCTTGTACTCAGTCTTTGGATTTATGAATACCAATGTGCCAAAAGCTCTCTTTCTGATCCGATCAACTTGTGATACCACTTTCAAGGACTCAGCAGCAATCCTCAAAGCACACCACTGGTCATTGCCAGCAGCCAGGAAGGCAATCGTTCACTCATCTACTTAAAAAAAATACACTAAAAAAACTGAGCAGCCTATCCTGAGGATCTGTTGAATAGTTTAAAACATTTCTCCGGTCTACTCCGACAGATAACAAACACAGCAAGAATTATATTGTCTGGAAAGGAAGAGATAGTTCATAGAATAACACCAGTTATATCCCATGAAAGTCATCAACAAATTGTTTCCAGCTTTCTTCAAACTTAGCAGTGGTTTCTCAAGACGACTTTTGATGTTTTCCAGATTTAAGAAAGACAACATGAGAAAGCTATGTAGGAGAATCAGTGTCTTTCCATTTTAGTAAAATTGCTCTTCCAGCTAATAGTGTAGAAAAAGCTACCACTCGATTATGCAGAAGTAGATAAACAACCGAAATCCAAAAAAAGAGCCGTTGAGGGGTCAGGTTGTATTTGAAAAACCAGAATCATTGATTGAGTTGAAAAAATATATCCAGAATTTTTATAACACTGAACATGATCAAAACCTATGAGTCAATGAAGCCACTTCAATATTGCATCTGTCAGAAGGGGAGCTTGTATTAGAAAAATGCAAGCTAGTTTATCTTTAGACCTATAAGCTCTATGAACTATTTTGAGCTGTGTTCAAGAATGATGTGCACAAAGTGAAGAAGTATTAACGAGTCTGGCAATTCTTCCCCATATTCCAGGAGGTATTGATACTTTCAAAAATTGATAAGATGTATTAAAAAAACATGGTGTAATTCAAAAGCCAACTACCAGGGATGCTGGAAATCTGTCATAAAAGCAGAAATCACTAAAGATTCTCAACAAGTCAGGATGCATTTGTAGAGATAAAATCAGAAATAACATTTCATTTTGATAACCTTGCCTTCGGGGTTGTATGTGGTGATGGCTTGTGCTAAAATTCAACGATATTTACTTTATTTATTTGTCTAATCGTGGAATGTGTTTTGGACCACTTTTTCAGGTTAAAAAAGATGGGGTGGGTTCAGGTCGACCTTGACATATGTTGAACTTTAGACCTCAGTAAAATTTTGAAATTTTTTTTTTAGGAGATCTGAATAGGAATATTTCATTATTCTCATCAACTGCTCGCAAAGAGTTCAGATAGGCTGGAAGTTGGGTTGAGGATCCGCGATCGGGAGCTTGGATGGGCTGGGGTGAGGATCAGCATTCGGGAGCTTGGATGTGTGGGTGGTGAGGTCCAAAAATATGGATTTTTACTTTTACGTGGTATCGCTGATTACACTAGTATATATTATTATGAGCCCAGAGGACCCCAATACCCGTAAGCAATAGATATTCAACAAGACAAATCGTTACTTAAACAAAAGTTGCTTTTAATTATATTTAAACATGAAAATAGAATCAAACCTTAACTTATCACTCTGGACTTATTTAATCCCCTTCTAATTCTTAGCGCAAGGGTATTTAATGTGTGTGTAAGTTTTTAAAAGTTTTTTGTTTCACAGTCCAATCTCACTTCTTTCCTTCAAGTTCACTGGTTGCAGGCAATTCTTAGAGTGTGCATAGAATTTAAAATGTATCAAGTTCACTAGGCTTTGGTGCTTGGAAGGTAAATGGTTACCACTCAGGAAGGTTCTTGTTGGTTTTCAGAGAGATTTGTTGTACCATTTTAATCAACCCCTTCAATATCCACTTCAAGTGAAATTTTCCCCTTCAAGGTTTTCCAGATTTTAACCTTTTTCTTTAAGGTCACCACAGAGTGCCTTTTTGTTTCTCTTATTCCAGGTGAAACGTTAGACAGCCAGTGCTCTCCTCTTGCATTAACCACAAGGCTGAATCAAGCACTTGCAACCTGTCGTTTGGATGCTTGTTCTGTTTCAGTCCCAGCTGCTGTTGTTGGCTATAACTCTAGAAATGAACACACTCTTGCGCTCACTCACTCGTAAGCACTCTTCCAGACAGCAGTGGCTCCGACATGCTCTTTCATCTGCTGCCTTTTGCAAATAACAATCCATTAGATTCCTCAAAGTTGCTGTTCAACTTGATAAGTTTTAAAAAAAATGTTTTGGTCATTATACGGGGGGGATTGCTTTCAAGACCTGCAAGGTAATATTGAAGTTATATAAAGCTCTGGTTAAACCCCACTTAGAGCATTGTGTACATGTTCTGATCACCTTATTATAGGAATGATGCAAATGTTTGGAATAAGGTGCAGAGAAGATTTCCCAGGATGCTGCCTGGAGTACAGTCCATGTGCTATGAAGAAAGGTTGAGTGAGCTAAGGCTTATCTCTTTGGAGCAATAGAGAAAGAGGGGTCACTTAATTGAGGTGTATATGTTTTTATATGAAGTAAAGTTTTTATAGACACAGCACCATAACAAGCACTTCTGGCTACAAACCTGCAGCACCTAAATTTGACCAATTATTCTACTATGCACAAATGCCAACAGTATGATAACAGGCCATTTTGCCCAACGTTTGTGCTGGTAAATTTATGCCCTAATTATGCCATACCCCCTATCACCCAATCAACCCCTAATTACCCCTAATTACCCCTAATTACCCCTAATTACCCCTAATTACCCCTAATTACCCCTAAGTACCCCTAAGTACCCCTAAGTACCCCTAAGTACCCCTAAGTACCCCTACGTACCCCCCAAGTACCGCCCAAGTACCGCCCAAGTACCCCCCAAGTACCCCCCAAGTACCCCCCAAGTACCCCCCAAGTACCCCCCAAGTACCCCCCAAGTACCCCCCAAGTACCCCCCAAGTACCCCCCAAGTACCCCCCAAGTACCCCCCAAGTACCCCCCAAGTACCCCCCAAGTACCCCCCAAGTACCCCCCAAGTACCCCCCAAGTACCCCCCAAGTACCCCCCAAGTACCCCCCAAGTACCCCCCAAGTACCCCCCAAGTACCCCCCAAGTACCCCCCAAGTACCCCCCAAGTACCCCCCAAGTACCCCCCAAGTACCCCCCAAGTACCCCCCAAGTACTCCCCAAGTACCCCCCAAGTACCCCCCAAGTACCCCCAAATTATCCCCTAAGCTGGCAGCTCATTCCACATTCCCACTGCGAGAAAACATCCCTAATGTTCAATTTAAACCACCCTTTCACACTTACCCCATGTTCACTGATTTTTAATCTCTCCTAATCTCAATGGAAAAAGCCTGGCATGTATTTTCTCCATCTATACTCTCATAATTTTGTATACCTCTATCAACTCATCCCTCATGCTTCAGGGAATAAAGTTCTAACTTGTTAAACCTTTCCCTGCAACCCAGTTCCTGAAGTCTTAACAACATCCTTGGAAATCTGCTCTGCACTCTTTTCACCTTGTTGATATCTTTCCTGTAGTTATGTGGCCTAATCTGTGCACAATACTCCAAATTTTGCCTCACCAATGTCTCATACACCTTCAACATAACATCCCAACTCTTGTACTCAGTCTTTGGATTTATGAATACCAATGTGCCAAAAGCTCTCTTTCTGATCCGATCAACTTGTGATACCACTTTCAAGGACTCAGCAGCAATCCTCAAAGCACACCACTGGTCATTGCCAGCAGCCAGGAAGGCAATCGTTCACTCATCTACTTAAAAAAAATACACTAAAAAAACTGAGCAGCCTATCCTGAGGATCTGTTGAATAGTTTAAAACATTTCTCCGGTCTACTCCGACAGATAACAAACACAGCAAGAATTATATTGTCTGGAAAGGAAGAGATAGTTCATAGAATAACACCAGTTATATCCCATGAAAGTCATCAACAAATTGTTTCCAGCTTTCTTCAAACTTAGCAGTGGTTTCTCAAGACGACTTCTGATGTTTTCCAGATTTAAGAAAGACAACATGAGAAAACTATTGATATAATGTAGGAGAATCAGTGTCTTTCCATTTTAGTAAAATTGCTCTTCCAGCTAATAGTGTAGAAAAAGCTACCACTCGATTATGCAGAAGTAGATAAACAACCGAAATCCAAAAGAAGAGCCGTTGAGGGGTCAGGTTGTATTTGAAAAACCAGAATCATTGATTGAGTTGAAAAAATATATCCAGAATTTTTATAACACTGAACATGATCAAAACCTATGAGTCAATGAAGCCACTTCAATATTGCATCTGTCAGAAGGGGAGCTTGTATTAGAAAAATGCAAGCTAGTTTATCTTTAGACATATAAGCTCTATGAACTATTTTGAGCTGTGTTCAAGAATGATGTGCACAAAGTGAAGAAGTATTAACGAGTCTGGCAATTCTTCCCCATATTCCAGGAGGTATTGATACTTTCAAAAATTGATAAGATGTATTAAAAAAACATGGTGTAATTCAAAAGCCAACTACCAGAGATGCTGGAAATCTGTCATAAAAGCAGAAATCACTAAAGATTCTCAACAAGTCAGGATGCATTTGTAGAGATAAAATCAGAAATAACATTTCATTTTGATAACCTTGCCTTCGGGGTTGTATGTGGTGATGGCTTGTGCTAAAATTCAACGATATTTACTTTATTTATTTGTCTAATCGTGGAATGTGTTTTGGACCACTTTTTCAGGTTAAAAAAGATGGGGTGGGTTCAGGTCGACCTTGACATATGTTGAACTTTAGACCTCAGTAAGATTTTGAAATTTTTTTTTAGGAGATCTGAATAGGAATATTTCATTATTCTCATCAACTGCTCGCAAAGAGTTCAGATAGGCTGGAAGTTGGGTTGAGGATCCGCGATCGGGAGCTTGGATGGGCTGGGGTGAGGATCAGCATTCGGGAGCTTGGATGTGTGGGTGGTGAGGTCCAAAAATATGGATTTTTACTTTTACGTGGTATCGCTGATTACACTAGTATATATTATTATGAGCCCAGAGGACCCCAATACCCGTAAGCAATAGATATTCAACAAGACAAATGGTTACTTAAACAAAAGTTGCTTTTAATTATATTTAAACATGAAAATAGAATCAAACTTTAACTTATCACTCTGGACTTATTTAATCCCCTTCTAATTCTTAGCGCAAGGGTATTTAATGTGTGTGTAAGTTTTTAAAAGTTTTTTGTTTCACAGTCCAATCTCACTTCTTTCCTTCAAGTTCACTGGTTGCAGGCAATTCTTAGAGTGTGCATAGAATTTAAAATGTATCAAGTTCACTAGGCTTTGGTGCTTGGAAGGTAAATGGTTACCACTCAGGAAGGTTCTTGTTGGTTTTCAGAGAGATTTGTTGTACCATTTTAATCAACCCCTTCAATATCCACTTCAAATGAAATTTTCCCCTTCAAGGTTTTCCAGATTTTAACCTTTTTCTTTAAGGTCACCACAGAGTGCCTTTTTGTTTCTCTTATTCCAGGTGAAACGTTAGACAGCCAGTGCTCTCCTCTTGCATTAACCACAAGGCTGAATCAAGCACTTGCAACCTGTCGTTTGGATGCTTGTTCTGTTTCAGTCCCAGCTGCTGTTTTTGGCTATAACTCTAGAAATGATCACACTCTTGCGCTCACTCACTCGTAATCACTCTTCCAGACAGCAGTGGCTCCGACATGCTCTTTCATCTGTTGCCTTTTGCAAATAACAATCCATTAGATTCCTCAAAGTTGCTGTTCAACTTGATAAGTTTTAAAAAAAAATGTTTTGGTCATTATACGGGGGGGATTGCTTTCAAGACCTGCAAGGTAATATTGAAGTTATATAAAGCTCTTGTTAAACCCCACTTAGAGCATTGTGTACAGTTCTGATCACCTTATTATAGGAATGATGCAAATGCTTGGAATAAGGTGCAGAGAAGATTTCCCAGGATGCTGCCTGTAGTACAGTCCATGTGCT
This sequence comes from Narcine bancroftii, assembly GCF_036971445.1. NCBI lineage: Eukaryota > Metazoa > Chordata > Chondrichthyes > Torpediniformes > Narcinidae > Narcine > Narcine bancroftii. Next base: position 273,588,860 of record NC_091469.1, read on the forward strand.
ATGAAGAAAGGTTGAGTGAGCTAAGGCTTATCTCTTTGGAGCAATAGAGAAAGAGGGGTCACTTAATTGAGGTGTATAAGTTTTTAAATGAAGATAAGTTTTTATAGACACAGCACCATAACAAGCACTTCTGGCTACAAACCTGCAGCACCGAAATTTGACCAATTATTCTACTATGCTCAAATGATAACAGGCCATTTTGCCCAACGTTTGTGCTGCTAAATTTATGCCCTAATTATGCCATACCCCCTATCAACTAATTGCCCCTAATTGCCCCTAATTGCCCCTAATTGCCCCTAATTGCCCCTAATTGCCCCTAATTGCCCCTAATTGCCCCTAATTGCCCCTAATTGCCCCTAATTGCCCCTAATTGCCCCTAATTGCCCCTAATTGCCCCTAATTGCCCCTAATTGCCCCTAGTTGCCCCTAGTTGCCCCTAGGTGCCCCTAGGTGCCCCTAGGTGCCCCTAGTTGCCCCTAGTTGCCCCTAGTTGCCCCTAGTTGCCCCTAGTTGCCCCTAAGCACCCCCTAATCACCCCCTAAGCACCCCCTAAGCACCCCCTAAGCACCCCCTAAGCACCCCCTAGTTGCCCCTAAGCACCCCCTAAGCACCCCCTAAGCACCCCCTAAGCACCCCCTAAGCACCCCCTAAGCACCCCCTAAGCACCCCCTAAGCACCCCCTAAGCACCCCCTAAGCACCCCCTAAGCACCCCCTAAGCACCCCCTAAGCACCCCCTAAGCACCCCCTAAGCACCCCCTAAGCACCCCCTAAGCACCCCCTAAGCACCCCCTAAGCACCCCCTAAGCACCCCCTAAGCACCCCCTAAGCACCCCCTAAGCACCCCCTAAGCACCCCCTAAGCTGGCAGCTCATTCCACATTCCCACCACTCTGCGAGAAATCATACCTAATGTTCAATTTAAACCACCCTTTCACACTTACACCATGTTCACTGATTTTTAATCTTTCCTAATCTCAATGGAAAAAGCCTGGCATGTATTTTCTCCATCTATACCCTCATAATTTTGTATACCTCTATCAACTCATCCTTCATGCTTCAGGGAATAAAGTTCTAACTTGTTAAACCTTTCCCTGCAACCCAGTTCCTGAAGTCTTAACAACATCCTTGGAAATCTGCTCTGCACTCTTTTCACCTTGTTGATATCTTTCCTGTAGTTATGTGGCCTAATCTGTGCACAATACTCCAAATTTTGCCTCACCAATGTCTCATACAACTTCAACATAACTTACCAACTCTTGTACTGAGTCTTTGGATTTATGAATACCAATATGCCAAAAGCTCTCTTTCTGATCCGATCAACTTGTGATACCACTTTCAAGGACTCAGCAGCAATCCTCAAAGCACACCACTGGTCATTGCCAGCATCCAGGAAGGCAATCGTTCACTTATCTACTTAAAAAAAATACACTAAAAAAACTGAGCAGCCTATCCTGAGGATCTGTTGAATAGTTTAAAACATTGGTCCGGTCTACTCCGACAGATAACAAACACAGCAAGAATTATATTGTCTGGAAAGGAAGAGATAGTTCATAGAATAACACCAGTTATATCCCATGAAAGTCATCAACAAATTGTTTCCAGCTTTCTTCAAACTTAGCATTGGTTTCTCAAGACGACTTCTGATGTTTTCCAGATTTAAGAAAGACAACATGAGAAAACTATTGATATAATGTAGGAGAATCAGTCTCTTTCCATTTTAGTAAAATGGCTCTTCCAGCTAATAGTGTAGAAAAAGCTACCACTCGATTATGCAGAAGTAGATAAACAACCGAAATCCAAAAGAAGAGCCGTTGAGGGGTCAGGTTGTATTTGAAAAACCAGAATCATTGATTGAGTTGAAAAAATATATCCAGAATTTTTATAACACTGAACATGATCAAAACCTATGAGTCAATGAAGCCACTTCAATATTGCATCTGTCAGAAGGGGAGCTTGTATTAGAAAAATGCAAGCTAGTTTATCTTTAGACATATAAGCTCTATGAACTATTTTGAGCTGTGTTCAAGAATGATGTGCACAAAGTGAAGAAGTATTAACGAGTCTGGCAATTCTTCCCCATATTCCAGGAGGTATTGATACTTTCAAAAATTGATAAGATGTATTAAAAAAACATGGTGTAATTCAAAAGCCAACTACCAGGGATGCTGGAAATCTGTCATAAAAGCAGAAATCACTAAAGATTCTCAACAAGTCAGGATGCATTTGTAGAGATAAAATCAGAAATAACATTTCATTTTGATAACCTTGCCTTCGGGGTTGTATGTGGTGATGGCTTGTGCTAAAATTCAACGATATTTACTTTATTTATTTGTCTAATCGTGGAATGTGTTTTGGACCACTTTTTCAGGTTAAAAAAGATGGGGTGGGTTCAGGTCGACCTTGACATATGTTGAACTTTAGACCTCAGTAAGATTTTGAAATTTTTTTTTAGGAGATCTGAATAGGAATATTTCATTATTCTCATCAACTGCTCGCAAAGAGTTCAGATAGGCTGGAAGTTGGGTTGAGGATCCGCGATCGGGAGCTTGGATGGGCTGGGGTGAGGATCAGCATTCGGGAGCTTGGATGTGTGGGTGGTGAGGTCCAAAAATATGGATTTTTACTTTTACGTGGTATCGCTGATTACACTAGTATATATTATTATGAGCCCAGAGGACCCCAATACCCGTAAGCAATAGATATTCAACAAGACAAATGGTTACTTAAACAAAAGTTGCTTTTAATTATATTTAAACATGAAAATAGAATCAAACTTTAACTTATCACTCTGGACTTATTTAATCCCCTTCTAATTCTTAGCGCAAGGGTATTTAATGTGTGTGTAAGTTTTTAAAAGTTTTTTGTTTCACAGTCCAATCTCACTTCTTTCCTTCAAGTTCACTGGTTGCAGGCAATTCTTAGAGTGTGCATAGAATTTAAAATGTATCAAGTTCACTAGGCTTTGGTGCTTGGAAGGTAAATGGTTACCACTCAGGAAGGTTCTTGTTGGTTTTCAGAGAGATTTGTTGTACCATTTTAATCAACCCCTTCAATATCCACTTCAAATGAAATTTTCCCCTTCAAGGTTTTCCAGATTTTAACCTTTTTCTTTAAGGTCACCACAGAGTGCCTTTTTGTTTCTCTTATTCCAGGTGAAACGTTAGACAGCCAGTGCTCTCCTCTTGCATTAACCACAAGGCTGAATCAAGCACTTGCAACCTGTCGTTTGGATGCTTGTTCTGTTTCAGTCCCAGCTGCTGTTTTTGGCTATAACTCTAGAAATGATCACACTCTTGCGCTCACTCACTCGTAATCACTCTTCCAGACAGCAGTGGCTCCGACATGCTCTTTCATCTGTTGCCTTTTGCAAATAACAATCCATTAGATTCCTCAAAGTTGCTGTTCAACTTGATAAGTTTTAAAAAAAATGTTTTGGTCATTATACGGGGGGGATTGCTTTCAAGACCTGCAAGGTAATATTGAAGTTATATAAAGCTCTGGTTAAACCCCACTTAGAGCATTGTGTACATGTTCTGATCACCTTATTATAGGAATGATGCAAATGTTTGGAATAAGGTGCAGAGAAGATTTCCCAGGATGCTGCCTGGAGTACAGTCCATGTGCTATGAAGAAAGGTTGAGTGAGCTAAGGCTTATCTCTTTGGAGCAATAGAGAAAGAGGGGTCACTTAATTGAGGTGTATATGTTTTTATATGAAGAAAAGTTTTTATAGACACAGCACCATAACAAGCACTTCTGGCTACAAACCTGCAGCACCTAAATTTGACCAATTATTCTACTATGCACAAATGCCAACAGTATGATAACAGGCCATTTTGCCCAACGTTTGTGCTGGTAAATTTATGCCCTAATTATGCCATACCCCCTATCACCCAATCAACCCAATCAACCCAATCAACCCAATCACCCCTAATCACCCCTAATCACCCCTAATCACCCCTAATCACCCCCCATAATCACCCCCCATAATCACCCCTAATCACCCCTAATCACCCCTAATCACCCCTAATCACCCCTAAGTACCCCTAAGTACCCCTAAGTACCCCTAAGTACCCCTAAGTACCCCTAAGTACCCCTAAGTACCCCTAAGTACCCCCTAAGTACCCCTAAGTACCCCCTAAGTACCCCCTAAGTACCCCCTGTACCCCCTAAGTTCCCCTAAGTACGCCCTAATTATCCCCTAAGCTGGCAGCTCATTCCACATTCCCACTGCGAGAAAACATCCCTAATGTTCAATTTAAACCACCCTTTCACACTTACCCCATGTTCACTGATTTTTAATCTTTCCTAATCTCAATGGAAAAAGCCTGGCATGTATTTTCTCCATCTATACTCTCATAATTTTGTATACCTCTATCAACTCATCCCTCATGCTTCAGGGAATAAAGTTCTAACTTGTTAAACCTTTCCCTGCAACCCAGTTCCTGAAGTCTTAACAACATCCTTGGAAATCTGCTCTGCACTCTTTTCACCTTGTTGATATCTTTCCTGTAGTTATGTGGCCTAATCTGTGCACAATACTCCAAATTTTGCCTCACCAATGTCTCATACACCTTCAACATAACATCCCAACTCTTGTACTCAGTCTTTGGATTTATGAATACCAATGTGCCAAAAGCTCTCTTTCTGATCCGATCAACTTGTGATACCACTTTCAAGGACTCAGCAGCAATCCTCAAAGCACACCACTGGTCATTGCCAGCAGCCAGGAAGGCAATCGTTCACTCATCTACTTAAAAAAAATACACTAAAAAAACTGAGCAGCCTATCCTGAGGATCTGTTGAATAGTTTAAAACATTTCTCCGGTCTACTCCGACAGATAACAAACACAGCAAGAATTATATTGTCTGGAAAGGAAGAGATAGTTCATAGAATAACACCAGTTATATCCCATGAAAGTCATCAACAAATTGTTTCCAGCTTTCTTCAAACTTAGCAGTGGTTTCTCAAGACGACTTCTGATGTTTTCCAGATTTAAGAAAGACAACATGAGAAAACTATTGATATAATGTAGGAGAATCAGTGTCTTTCCATTTTAGTAAAATTGCTCTTCCAGCTAATAGTGTAGAAAAAGCTACCACTCGATTATGCAGAAGTAGATAAACAACCGAAATCCAAAAAAAGAGCCGTTGAGGGGTCAGGTTGTATTTGAAAAACCAGAATCATTGATTGAGTTGAAAAAATATATCCAGAATTTTTATAACACTGAACATGATCAAAACCTATGAGTCAATGAAGCCACTTCAATATTGCATCTGTCAGAAGGGGAGCTTGTATTAGAAAAATGCAAGCTAGTTTATCTTTAGACATATAAGCTCTATGAACTATTTTGAGCTGTGTTCAAGAATGATGTGCACAAAGTGAAGAAGTATTAACAAGTCTGGCAATTCTTCCCCATATTCCAGGAGGTATTGATACTTTCAAAAATTGATAAGATGTATTAAAAAAACATGGTGTAATTCAAAAGCCAACTACCAGGGATGCTGGAAATCTGTCATAAAAGCAGAAATCACTAAAGATTCTCAACAAGTCAGGATGCATTTGTAGAGATAAAATCAGAAATAACATTTCATTTTGATAACCTTGCCTTCGGGGTTGTATGTGGTGATGGCTTGTGCTAAAATTCAACGATATTTACTTTATTTATTTGTCTAATCGTGGAATGTGTTTTGGACCACTTTTTCAGGTTAAAAAAGATGGGGTGGGTTCAGGTCGACCTTGACATATGTTGAACTTTAGACCTCAGTAAGATTTTGAAATTTTTTTTTAGGAGATCTGAATAGGAATATTTCATTATTCTCATCAACTGCTCGCAAAGAGTTCAGATAGGCTGGAAGTTGGGTTGAGGATCCGCGATCGGGAGCTTGGATGGGCTGGGGTGAGGATCAGCATTCGGGAGCTTGGATGTGTGGGTGGTGAGGTCCAAAAATATGGATTTTTACTTTTACGTGGTATCGCTGATTACACTAGTATATATTATTATGAGCCCAGAGGACCCCAATACCCGTAAGCAATAGATATTCAACAAGACAAATGGTTACTTAAACAAAAGTTGCTTTTAATTATATTTAAACATGAAAATAGAATCAAACTTTAACTTATCACTCTGGACTTATTTAATCCCCTTCTAATTCTTAGCGCAAGGGTATTTAATGTGTGTGTAAGTTTTTAAAAGTTTTTTGTTTCACAGTCCAATCTCACTTCTTTCCTTCAAGTTCACTGGTTGCAGGCAATTCTTAGAGTGTGCATAGAATTTAAAATGTATCAAGTTCACTAGGCTTTGGTGCTTGGAAGGTAAATGGTTACCACTCAGGAAGGTTCTTGTTGGTTTTCAGAGAGATTTGTTGTACCATTTTAATCAACCCCTTCAATATCCACTTCAAGTGAAATTTTCCCCTTCAAGGTTTTCCAGATTTTAACCTTTTTCTTTAAGGTCACCACAGAGTGCCTTTTTGTTTCTCTTATTCCAGGTGAAACGTTAGACAGCCAGTGCTCTCCTCTTGCATTAACCACAAGGCTGAATCAAGCACTTGCAACCTGTCGTTTGGATGCTTGTTCTGTTTCAGTCCCAGCTGCTGTTGTTGGCTATAACTCTAGAAATGAACACACTCTTGCGCTCACTCACTCGTAAGCACTCTTCCAGACAGCAGTGGCTCCGACATGCTCTTTAATCTGTTGCCTTTTGCAAATAACAATTCATTAGATTCCTCAAAGTTGCTGTTCAACTTGATAAGTTTTAAAAAAAATGTTTTGGTCATTATAGGGTGGGGGGGGGATTGCTTTCAAGACCTGCAAGGTCTTATATAAAGCTCTGGTTAAACCCCACTTACAGCATTGTGTACAGTTCTGATCACCTTATTATAGGAATGATGCAAATGTTTGGGATAAGGTGCAGAGAAGATTTCCCAGGATGCTGCCTGGAGTACAGTCCATGTGCTATGAAGAAAGGTTGAGTGAGCTAAGGCTTATCTCTTTGGAGCAATAGAGAAAGAGGGGTCACTGAATTGAGGTGTATAAGTTTTTAAATGAAGAAAACTTTTTATAGACACAGCACCATAACAAGCACTTCTGGCTACAAACCTGAGGCACCAAAATTTTACCAATTATTCTACCATGCTCAAATCCCAACTGTATGATAACAGGCCATTTTGCCCAACGTTTGTGCTGCTAAATTTATGCCCTAATTATGCCCTAATTATGCCATACCCCCTATCACCCAATCAATTACCCCTAATTACCCCTAATTACCCCTAATTACCCCTAATTACCCCTAATTACCCCTAATTACCCCTAATTACCCCTAATTACCCCCCTTATTACCCCCCCTAAGCTGGCAGCTCATTCCACATTCCCGCCACTCTCTGCTAGAAATCATCCCTAATGTTCAATTTTAACTTCCCCCTTTCACACTTACCCCATGTTCACTGATTTTTAATCTTTCCTAATCTCAATGGAAAAAGCCTGGCATGTATTTACTCCATTTATACCCTCATAATTTTGTATACCTCTATCAACTCATCCCTCATGCTTCAGGGAATAAAGTTCTAACTTGTTAAACCTTTCCCTGCAACCCAGTTCCTGAAGTCTTAACAACATCCTTGGAAATCTGCTCTGCACTCTTTTCACCTTGTTGATATCTTTCCTTTAGTTATGTGGCCTAATCTGTGCACAATACTCCAAATTTTGCCTCACCAATGTCTCATACAACTTCAACATAACATCCCAACTCTTGTACTCAGTCTTTGGATTTATGAATACCAATATGCCAAAAGCTCTCTTTCTGATCCAATCAACTTGTGATACCACTTTCAAGGACTCAGCAGCAATCCTCAAAGCACACCACTGGTCATTGCCAGCAGCCAGGAAGGCAATCGTTCACTCATCTACTTAAAAATATACACTAAAAAAACTGAGCAGCCTATCCTGAGGATCTGTTGAATAGTTTAAAACATTGCTCCGGTCTACTCCGACAGATAACAAACACAGCAAGAATTATATTGTCTGGAAAGGAAGAGATAGTGCATAGAATAACACCAGTTATATCCCATGAAAGTCACCAACAAATTGTTTCCAGCTTCCTTCAAACTTAGCAGTAGTTTCTCAAGACGACTTCTGATGTTTTCCAGATTTAAGAAAGACAACATGAGAAAACTATTGATATAATGTAGGAAAATCAGGCTCTTTCCATTTTAGTAAAATGGCTCTTCCAGCTAATAGTGTAGAAAAAGCTACCACTCGATTATGCAGAAGTAGATAAACAACCGAAATCCAAAAGAAGAGCCGTTGAGGGGTCAGGTTGTATTTGAAAAACCAGAATCATTGATTGAGTTGAAGAAATATATCCAGAATTTTTATAACACTGAACATGATCAAAACCTATGAGTCAATGAAGCCACTTCAATATTGCATCTGTCAGAAGGGGAGCTTGTATTAGGAAAAATGCAAGCTAGTTTATCTTTAGACATATAAGCTCTATGAACTATTTTGAGCTGTGTTCAAGAATGAAGCGCACAAAGTGAAGAAGTATTAACGAGTCTGGCAATTCTTCCCCATATTCCAGGAGGTATTGATACTTTCAAAAATTGATAAGATGTGTTAAAAAACATGGTGTAATTCAAAAGACACGTACCAGGGATGCTGGAAATCTGTCATAAAAGCAGAAATCACTAATGATTCTCAACAAGTCAGGATGCATTTGTAGAGATAAAATCAGAAATCACATTTCATTTTGATAACCTTGCATTCGGGGTTGTATGTGGTGATGGCTTGTGCTAAAATTCAACGATATTTACTTTATTTATTTGTCTAATCGTGGAATGTATTTTGGACCACTTTTTCAGGTTAAAAAAGATGGGGTGGGTTCAGGTCGACCTTGACATATGTTGAACTTTAGACCTCAGTAAGATTCAGAATTTTTTTTAGGAGATCTGAATAGGAATATTTCATTATTCCCATCAACTGCTCGCAAAGAGTTCAGATAGGCAGGAAGTTGGGTTGAGGATCCTCGATCGGGAGCTTGGATGGGCTGGGGTGAGGATCAGCATTCGGGAGCTTGGATGTGTGGGTGGTGAGGTCCAAAAATATGGATTTTTACTTTTACGTGGTATCGCTGATTACACTAGTATATATTATTATGAGCCCAGAGGACCCCAATACCCGTAAGCAATAGATATTCAACAAGACAAATGGTTACTTAAACAAAAGTTGCTTTTAATTATATTTAAACATGAAAATAGAATCAAACTTTAACTTATCACTCTGGACTTATTTAATCCCCTTCTAATTCTTAGCGCAAGGGTATTTAATGTGTGTGTAAGTTTTTAAAAGTTTTTTGTTTCACAGTCCAATCTCACTTCTTTCCTTCAAGTTCACTGGTTGCAGGCAATTCTTAGAGTGTGCACAGAATTTAAAATGTATCAAGTTCACTAGGCTTTGGTGCTTGGAAGGTAAATGGTTACCACTCAGGAAGGTTCTTGTTGGTTTTCAGAGAGATTTGTTGTACCATTTTAATCAACCCCTTCAATATCCACTTCAAATGAAATTTTCACCTTAAAGGTTTTCCAGATGTTAACCTTTTTCTTTAAGATCACCACAGAGTGCCTTTTTGTTTCTCTTATTCCAGATGAAACGTTAGACAGCCAGTGTTCTCCTCTTGCATTAACCACAAGGGCTTTGATCAGGCTGAATCAAGCACTTGCAACCTGTCGTTTGGATGCTTGTTCTGTTTCAGTCCCAGCTGCTGTTGTTGGCTATAACTCTAGAAATGATCACACTCTTGCGCTCACTCACTCGCAAGCACTCTTCCAGACAGCAGTAGCTCCGACATGCTCTTTCATCTGTTGCCTTTTGCAAATAACAATCCATTAGATTCCTCAAAGTTTCTGTTCAAGTTGATAAGTTTAAAAAAAAAATGTTTTGGTCATTATAGGGGGATTTGCTTTCACGACCTGCAAGGTAATATTGCAGTAATATAAAGCTCTGGTTAAACCACACTAAGATGATTGTGTACAGTTCTACTCACCTTATTATAGGAATAATGCAAATGTTTGGGATAAGGTGCAGAGCAGATTTCCCATGATGCTGCCTGGAGTACAGTCCATGTGCTATGAAGTTGGTTGAGTGAGCTAAGGCATATCTCTTTTGAGCAATAGAGAAAGAGGGGTCACTTAATTGAGGTGTATATGTTTTTATATGAAGAAAAGTTTTTATAGACACAGCACCATAACAAGCACTTCTGGCTACAAACCTGCACCACCGAAATGTGACCAATTATTCCACTATGCTCAAATGCCAACAGTATGGTAACAGGCCATTTTGCCCAACAAGTTTGTGCTGCTGAATTTCTGCCTTAATTATGCCCACGCCCTGCCCACGCCCTGCCCACGCCCTGCCCATGCCCTGCCCATGCCCTGCCCACGCCCTGCCCACGCCCTGCCCACGCCCTGCCCACGCCCTGCCCACGCCCTGCCCACGCCCTGCCCACGCCCTGCCCACGCCCTGCCCACGCCCTGCCCACGCCCTGCCCACGCCCTGCCCACGCCCTGCCCACGCCCTGCCCCAATTTACCCTGTCAGAGAAATCTGCCCTTACCAGAAATCTTTAGCCTAACAGCCTTTTTTTGGTTTACTTTCCAGATTTAAAACTGGTCTCTGACATGAAAGATTGGATTTCCTTCTCTTGCTGCAGAAGTGACCATCCTATAGAATCCTTCCAATTCTTTTAAAATATTTGGGACACAAGAACATGACAACACATATACTGACCTTTCATCATTTCTAGTGTGTGCTTAACTTTTTTTTCTGTCAAGTCCCACTGAGATGCACCCAGATCTTTCCCCTCCAAACTTTCTGTGTCCATGTATCTGTCTAAATTTTTCTTAAATATCAAAATTGAGCCTGCATTTACCGCATAGCTGGCAGCACATTCCACATTCCCACCACTCTCTGCGAGAAGAAATTATCCCCAATGTTCAATTTAAACTTCCCTCTTTCACCCTCAACCCACGTTCACTGATTTTTAATGTTTCTTAATCTCAATGGAAAAAGCCTGGCTTGTATTTACTCCATCTATACACTCATAATTTTGTATACCTCTATCAACTCATCCCTCATGCTTCAGGGAATAAAGTTCTAACTTGTTTAACCTTTCCCTGCAACCCAGTTCCTGAAGCCTGGGCAACATACTTTTAAATCTGTTCTGCACTCTTTTCACCTTGTTGATATCTTTCCTGTCGTTATGTGGCCCAATCTGTGCACAATACTCCAAATTTTGCCTCACCAATGTCTCATACAACTTCAACATAACATCCCAACTCTTGTACTCAGTCTTTGGATTTATGAATACCAATATGCCAAAAGCTCTCTTTCTGATCCGATCAACTTGTGATATCACTTTCAAGGACTCAGCAGCAATCCTCAAACCACACCACTGGCCATTGCCATCAGCCAGGAAGGCAATCGTTCACTCATCTACTTAAAAAAATACACTAAAAAAACTGAGCAGCCTATCCTGAGGATCTGTTGAATAGTTTAAAACATTGCTCCGGTCTACACCGACAGATAACAAACACAGCAAGAATTATATTGTCTGGAAAGGAAGAGTTAATTCATAGAATAACACCAGTTATATCCCATGAAAGTCATCAATAAATGGTTTCCAGCTTTCTTCCAACTTAGCAGTGGTTTCTCAAGATGACTTCTGATGTTTTCCAGATTTGAGAAAGACGCATTCCTACGCATAACATATGCAGACACATTCACCAAACAATACCAATATAATACAAAATTAACAGGAAAATAGCTTGAGGTTAATTGAACAAAAGTGTGTACAAATGAAGCATGTTCATGAAATCTATAGATTTAAAGATAAGTGAAAATAAAAGAAAAATAGAAATGGATCAGAGGAAAAAATAATTGAGAGAATTCTTGATTTATCCATCAAGAATGATTTTTAGAGTTCCCAGTTCTGCTCAAGGTATGCATTTAGATTTCCTTTGTCATTTAAATGGTCCATCTAAGAAACTGGCACATTGTAGTAAATGATAAAATGGACTGTAGATTTTGTTAATTTGAAATACAATAAGGAAGGTAAAACGATTTGGCAAGGTATATTTAGTGCCTAATCTTACTGCAATGTGCCTGATGAGAAAAGAACAATTTTATACACTATAAATAGTGTCAAAAATAGTGTGTCCCAATAGAAAGTCATAAAATATCCAGAAATTCTTGCAGATATCAAATGTTAATCCATTGAAGAATATGGGTTCTGTTTTATTTTTTGTTCAGAGACACACAGTATTAATGCAGTTGCAATAAGCACAAAATAGTTTAATTCTATGATTGAATATTTGATGCATTATAACTATACAGGAAATGAGATGACTGGACAATGATTATATTGCTTCCTGAACACTTTTGTCTGTAGTTTATTGATTTTGGGCTGCTGACCATGAAAATCACCTCAACATTTTCCTGTTATTTGTAACCTATTTTGGGGATTTCTTGTCATATTTTACATCTACTAATATATTGTCCACAAAGCAAGCTGTTTTGGTCAGTCCAAGCAGACCTGGACATGCGCAGTGCAGGTAACTCTGCAAATGTTGTCTTAGGCCTGGGCATGCTTGGAATTGATAGATACAGACATGCTTTAAGATCAGCTCACATATCCAGATGCTGGGCATTATACTGAAATAGATTGGATGCACATGCTCTTCAGGCAATAGCATGGTGAGGGCACTTAACAATAGCCTTTATTGTCTTCAGGAAGATTTGATTCAGCAGGAATGTCTCGTCAATGTTGCAACAACTGTGATGCATTCTGTTACATTTCTGCCATGTATATGCTTCAGGCTCAAAGACGCAGCATGACTGCTCTTATGAAGAAAGCCTATGAGCTCTGCTTTGGTTGTCAAATTGGTGACCAAGTCAAACCCTGGGGTCCTCCCATTTGTTGTGCAACATATAACAGTCAACCTGAGAGCTTGCCTTAGAAGTACTTGCAAGTCAAGGCCTTTTGTAGTTCTAATGATATAGCGAGAACAGAGAAGTTTTACTTATGTCTGACCAATATATTTGGCTTCCCTACAAAAAAATAAGAAAATTGGGACATTCATTTTGCATCTAACCCAAGGTGGAACATTAATCTCTGACTCTCTCTTATGATCAGATGATCACCAATTCCTAATCACCACATCCCCTTTTCTTAAGATGTTCAATCTAGCAACATTACACAGTAATACAGTATTCATTTCAATTTAAACACAAACACAAACATCAACATATCAACTTTTAAACTATGCAGTTCTTTTTATTTTCGAGATTCAGCCTGTTGGGTGCTTTGATAATGTGTGTGGATCTTCTCAACACAGGTGCCTGTGTCGGCTGTGTTGGTCCACTGCTATCTAGCACTGCTGGTGATTCCTCTGTTGCTGTGCAGGCTGGATCTTCTACATTTGTCTGTTCTTGCAGTGTCACTTGGATTTTCAGCAGGCTCTTTCAACTCCTTCTCAGTATTTGACCATCCTCTATTTTAACAGTATTGGTTCTTGGATTTACTTTCTCCAGAACAGTGGCCTTCTCATCTGAGGTGTTGGAATCTCCAAGTTTCTCTGTGTCATGTTGTTGACATCCTTCCTATATTTCGGCAACCAAAGCTGCACACAATATTCCAAATTGGGCCTTACCAGGGAATTATGTACCAGAATTCCTAAATCCCTTTCTTCAACTGCAGTCCTCAATTGTCTACCATTTAACATGTATGAACATGGCTGATTATTCCTACCAAAATGTAGCACCTCACACTTATCTGTATTAACCTCCACCTGCCATCTTACTGCCCACTCTTCTAAATGGCCTATATTGCATTGCAAGCTTTGAAAACCTTCCTTAGTGTCCCCAACACCACCAATCTTAGTATCATCTGCTTACTTACTAATTATATTTACCACCCTACCATCCAGATCATTAATATAATTGACAAACAACAATGGACCCAGTACTGATCACTGAGGCATTCCACTAGACACCGGCCTCCAATTTGACAAACAATTTTCCACCACTATTCTCTGGCATCTCCCACCCAATCATTGTTGAATCCATTTCACTACTTCAACATTAATACCTAATGCTTGAACCTTCCTAATTAACCTCTTATGCAGAACCCTATTAAAGTCCACATAGACAACATCTACAGCCTTCCCTTCGTCAACCTTCTTAGTATCTGCCTCAAAATATTATATAAGATTTGTTAAACATGATCTACCATGCATGGAAACATGTTGACTACTCCTAATCAGTCCCTGTCTATCCAAATAATTGTATATTCCACCTCTAAGAACACTCTCCATTTATGTACCTACCACTGATGTCAGACTCATGAGCCTATAATTATCCGTTTTACTGTTAGGTCCTTTTGTTTAAACAGTGGCACAACATGAGCAACCCTCCAATCCTCTGACATCACCCTCATGGCTACTGAAATTTTAAATATTTCTGAAAGAGCCCCCACTATTTTTTCATTAACCTCCATCAAGGTCTTAGAGAATATCTTATCAGTGATTTAGCCACCTTTATTCTCTTTAAAATAGACTCAATATTCCTTTCCTTAGTGAATAATGAAGAAAATAAATCATTTAAAATTTCCCCTGTCTCTTCTGACTCCTCACATCGCCTACCCCTCTGATCCTCAAGGGGCCCAATTTTATCCCTCACTATTCTTTTACTTTTAATGTACCTGTAGAAACCCTTTGGATTTATTTTTTACCTTGCCTGCCTTCTCCAGCCTCTCCTTATAATGTAAACCTATAATTCAAGTGAATCTTTTCTGCACCAGTTGTAGCATGACATCCCTGCCCCTGTACTCAGTGGCCTAACTGGAGAATGCAAGTTGCTAAATGCCTTCTTCATCAGACTTTCTACTTGTCTCTTCACTTTTGTGGAACTATGTACATGCACTGTCTCGTCTCTCTGCTCTCTAACACTTTGCAGGGCCCAGTCGTTCACAATAATGCAGTAATTAAGTTCCTGGACTAATAATATAGAGGCACAAGTAAAGACTAAATTGGGTGAAAAAAAAACAATAGACATTAGTCATGATGAGGCCAGAATCATTCATTATTATGAGCACCTATTGGGTTACTAATGTCATTCAGGGAGGAAATCTGCCATACTTATTTGTTCAGGTTTATATATTAATAACTCGAAAGCAATTTGGTGAAGTCATTTTGGGACTGGCAATTATTGCTGGACTTGCCAATGTTGCTGAGATTTAGTTCTTAGTCAAGACTTAACAATTACAGGGGTGTGGCCTGATGGCGAAGGATGAAGAGGTGTAATTCCGTCTTCCCCCAGTTGGACTGATAAATACCCGAATTAAAATACTTAAAAAGTCTGAAAAGTCTGCTCAGAAGTTAAAAGATTACAATGGCTGCCAATACAAAGAAGTCAAAAACACAGACTGAGAAGAAACTTTCATTTAAAAGTACGGAAGAAATGAGGCTTACTTACCAAGTAGAATCCACGGAATCGCTTGGACAGCTACCTAAACAACAACGTGTACCAGCTCGGCTAAATATTACCCCCGGCGCCCTCAAAAGATGGCACCAGGCTTCCGATTTTTTTAGTTCCTTTCAAGATCAGTGCGCCCGCAATGTCGGGCATGCTGGAGAAGTGCCAGAATTGATCGAATCGGCCCCAAAGCGTGATATTGCTGTGGGTCAACGCAGAGGCCCAAGGCAGCATGTCAGAAGACACACCTGCGTGGGCCTCAGCGCTGCCAGGCATGCGCGGTGCGTTAAGCGTACGTGAATTATTAGACTTCGTTGGGGAAGTCAGTCAGCAATGCTCTGAGTATACTGGGTCTGGTTCTGCAGGAATGCAGACCAGAAGTTACAAGAACAATTGAATTAAAAGAACAACAGTTTAAAGCCTTGTCTCAAACTGAACAAACAGGAGAAGAAATCCTGCCTGCTGCTGAAGGGAAAGAAGGTCGGCCTTATGGTGAAACTAGTGATACTACTTTTGATGCTGTTTTTACAATTTTGAAATGTATACATCATCAAATGGGTAACATGTCAACACAAATGTCTACTTCGATTGGTCATGGATTTATGAATATGACTGAAAAAATGAAGAGTATTTGTGAAGAAGTTTCTGTTAAGGAAGATATCTCTGTTGTCAAAGCTGATGTTAATAGGTGCTTGAATAGAGTGGATATAGTTCAAGATAATTTTTAAAAGATAGAAGGTGCCTTTCAAGTTTGTAAAGAACAAGTGGACTGAAATAAAGAAAATATAGAAAAAGTGGAAGATTCTTTGGTCGGATGGGAAATTCAGAAGAAGGACTTGTTGAAGAAAATAGACTCTTTGGAAAGTCAAAGTTGCTGGAATAATGTTAAAATAGTGAGAAATCCTGAAGGAATTGAAGGTCTGGATCCAATATTTTTTTTAAATGGATCCCCGAAGCATTAGGATTGGGATTTTTTTCCAGAAGGCTTGGAATTAGATAGAGCACATAGGGTTCTACAAAGGAAACCATATTTGGGTCAACCTCCAAGAGCTGTTTTGATTCATTGTCTACGCTACCAAGATAGGGAAACTATATTGAAAGTTGCAGTTCAAAATGCACGTAGATATCAATCCTCATTGATGGTACAAGGGAAAAAGGTTTTCTTCTATCCAGATTTAAGTCAAGAAATTATTAAAAGGCGTAAAGAATTTAATTCTGCTAAGGAAGTGCTTTGGCGGAAGGGTTATAAATTTTCTTTTAGATACCCTGCAGTTTTGAAGATCTTTTATGGGAATTTCCAATCACAGTTCTTTGAGAGTGATCACGATGCTTTACTTTTTGCCAATTCTTTTCTAGACAGGGCTACTGAAAGGCATTCTTCACCTAAGAGGAAGATATCTGATGAGAAGAATGGAAATGGGAATGGGAAAGCATCTCTGACTAACATGTCAAAATATTTGATTGATATTGATGATCCGGAGCAAGTTTTGGGACTGATATAATAAGGCTTGT
The DNA here is from genome assembly GCF_036971445.1 of Narcine bancroftii. NCBI lineage: Eukaryota > Metazoa > Chordata > Chondrichthyes > Torpediniformes > Narcinidae > Narcine > Narcine bancroftii. Next base: position 273,605,899 of record NC_091469.1, read on the forward strand.
GAGCTGAATAAGACTTATAATTTTGTAAGTCCGGTTGGGGGGGATGGAGCTTGCTGAAGATTTTGGAAGTTTTCCACCACTAGTGGGAGGGATTTTATTTCTTTCCACACCCAGTTAAGTGGGGAGTTACTACCTTTGTAGTATTTATACAAAACAAATACTTTTTTCTAGTGCTAGTTTTACTTTGTTAAAGAGGGGTTGATTGATTCTTTAATTTATATGATATTTCAAGGTGAGCTTTAAATTTTATTATTGGAGAAGGGCAGGGGTCTTTTTTTTGTTGTGAATGGAAGTAATAGAAAAAGGGGATTCTGAATTTGTTTTTACTTTATTTTGATAATAATGTCCAACCAGAATTTTGCAACATTTAACGTGCAGGGTTTAAATAACCCAATTAAATGAAAATGAGTTTCAGTTTATATAAAAAAGATGAAAATAGATATTGCTTTTCTACAGGAAACTCATTTAACTGAAAGAGAATATGTGAAATTAAAGAGAGGTTGGGTCGGTCATGTATTTGCATCTTTTGATTTGAAAATGAGAGGAGTGGCGATTCTGATCCATAAGAAGATAATATTTGAATTTGAATCTTTGGTGGAATATGCTGGGGGAATTTTAATGATTAATTGTAAACTTTACGTGGAAGCATGTTCTTTCCTTATGTTGATGAGGAACAATTTATGTCTGAAGCTTTTCAAACTTTAAGTCAAGCTGAAGAAAATATTTTGATTGGGGGAGATTTTAATTGTGTATTAGATCCATTATTAGATAAATCCCCCAAAATTGTGAACAAATTAAAGGCAGCGGTTAAATTGATGTTACTGATGAAAGATTTAAATCGGTTAGAAGTTTGGAGAAGATTAACCCCTACCGAGAAAGATTTTTTATTTTACTCTCCACGCCATAATTCTTTTTCAAGGATTGACTTTTTTTAGTATCTGCACATTTGCAATCATGTTTTATTCAAGCTGAATATAAGAGTAGAATTATTTCTGATCATTTATTGTTATTTATTTCTTGTGTTGGACTGGAAGTTAGTCAATCAACGTTTCATTGGAGGTTTCATGTAATGTAACCGAAAAAAAAACGGAATTTGTAAAATTTATTAAGGATCAAATTGCTTATTTTTTAGATCTCAATAGGAATAAAGTTCAAAGCAATTTTACTCTATGGGATGCTTTGAAGGCATTTTTACGTGTTCAAATTATTAGTTACGCAACAAATGAAAAGAAGAAGTTTTTGGCAGAGACTTGGTCTTTGGAGAAACAGCTGATTTGGAAAAAGAATTCCAGAGGAATTGTAAAGAGGATAATAAGGCAGTTTTGACAAAACTGAAGTTATGATATAATACATTACAAACATATCAGTTTGAACATCTGATTCAAAGATCTAAACAGCGCTATTATGAGTTAGGGATAGAGCCCATAAAATTTTGGCCTGGCAATTGAAAACAGAACAGATATCAAGAACTATTAATGCTGTGAGGAAAGATAATTCAGTTACTTTTAAACCTCAGGAAATCAATGACCAATTTTTTTTATCATTTTATCAGAAATTATATACTTCTGAGGGAGTTCGAGATGACAGATTGATTGATTCTTTTTTGTCAGAATTAAATTTGCCAATATTAGGGGAAGATGATGTGAGGAAATTAGATTCTCCTTTTTCAGATTTAGAAATAAAGGATGTTATTCAACAAATGCCTGATGGGAAATCTCCAGGAAATGATGGGTTTACTGTTGATTTATACAGCTTTTTATAATGAGCTGTCCTCTTTGTTTATGGACCTTCTTCATCAGGTAACTCAAGAACAAGCCCTAGCAGACTTGCGTTTAAGTGCAGTAATAACAGTTATACCAAAAAAAGACAGTGTTTCTTTGAAAGTGGCTTCATATCGACCATTTTTTTTATTGAATGTCGATTATAAAATAATAGTGAAATTATTGGCCAATAGACTTTCAAAGTATTTACCACAATTGGTACATGCTGATCAGGCTGTTTTTTTTTAAAAAAAATAGTTATGCCTCTGACAATATACTTAGAGCGATTTCATTGATTAATGCTTCACGACAGCGACCTGGCCTATCAATGGTTGTTGGACTAGATACTGAGAAAGATTTTGATAGCGTCAAATGGAATTTTTTATTTAAAGTGTTAGAGAAATATAAGTTTGGACCCTTTTTTATTGGTTTGGTGAAGGCATTATATAAAATCCTGTAGCCAGGGTGGCGACAAATGGTCAAACCTCTTCTTTCTTTAAATTATCATGTTCTACTCATCAAGGTTGCCCTTTGTCACCAGTTCTATTTGTGTTGGTAATTGAACCTTTAGCTCAGGCTATTTGACATATTGACAATATTAGAGTATAATGTTATCAGATGAGGAATATAAGATCAATTTATTTGTGGATGATGTTTTGATATATTTAACTAATCCAGAACGATCTTTAACTTACTTGCAAGAATGTTTGGAATGATATGGTAAATTATCAGGTTATAAAGTGAATTGGGATAAAAGTGAAATAATACCAATTTCTGAAGGAAACTACAACCAGTGTAGACAAATTACTAAACTTCGATGGACTGATAAAATTAAGAATTTAGGGATAATGATTGAGGTTAAGATCCAATCATTGTATAACTTAAATTATGTACCGTTATTGAGAAAGATTAGAGCTGATTTGATTAAATGGAAGGATTTACCTGTGTCTTTAATAGGTTGAGAAAACTGTATTAAGATGAATATATTTCCACGAATCTAATAACCTTTTCAATTGATTCCTTGTCCCCTGTCAATATCTTTTTTTTTCAAGATTTAAATAAAACAGTTCAAGAATTTTTATGGAAGGGAAAATTAGCAAGAGTAGCGATGCATAAAGTGACTTGGAAGTATGCTTTGGGAGGTTTGCAATGACCTCACTTCCAAAATTATTACGAGGCAGCTCAGTTAAGATTTATTAATCGTATGTTAGATGTTACGTGTCCCCCTCATTGGGCCAAGGTGGAATTGGCTGGTCGATCGGAATCTTGTCCACATCAATTCGTATTTAAACGGAATTCTGTTTTGTTATAAAGATATGATGTACCAGTCCTGAAGAAGTTGTTAAGGATTTGGAATAAAAGGAATTTATTAATAGGTTCCAGGGGTAAATTATCGGTTCAGGCTCCAATATATCAAAATAAGTTAATTTCTTTTACATAGCATAAGTGATTTTTTAGAAATTGGAAAAATAAAGGAATAAAATCATTGCAGGATTGCTTTGAAGAGGGTGAATATTTATCATTTAAACAACTTAGAGAGATATTTGGAATTTCAGGGAATTCTTTGTTTATTATCAAATTAGAGCATTAGTAAAAGGACATTTTTGAAGAGAACTGAAAATTCCTAACTTGACGAAATTTGAGACTATGATTTTTCATTTTTTGGATAAGGGTTTTATTTCAGAGATGTATGCCTTGTTACAAGACACTATGAAAAAAATAAACTTAGATAAATCTAGGATTAAATGGGAAGTGATTTAACTTGTGATATTGACCAGACTCACTGGGAGAGGATGTGTTTTGAAGGTGTGAATCAATTGCTTAATGTAAGATACAGTATGATTAATGATAATTTTTTGAATCAATTATATCTAACTCCTGAGAAATTGAGGAAATATGGATTGAGTAATTCAGAGTTGTGTTTTAGATGTGGATTATGTGTTGGAACTTTTTTACACTCGGTCTGGCTTTGTGATAAAGTTCAATCATTCTTGGATAAAATTAGGGATTTTCTTCAATATTTGTTTAAAATTCAATTTTTATTTAGATCCCAAAATTTTCTTGCTGTGTGGAATTGTTTCGTTTTTGGACTTTGGGTGAGATAAGTTTCAAATAGCCTTTTTGCATTTAGCATTGACGGTGGCACATAAATGTATTGCAATTTCTTGGAAAGATGAAGTTGAAATAAATGTAAATCGTTGGCATAATGAGTTGAAGTCTTGTATTTATATGGAAAAAATAACATAATTTACATGATAATTTTGATTTTTTTTTTAATGAAGATGTGGTCACCTTATTTGAGATGTATGAACTTAGTAATATCTTAAATTGTGATAAATGTTTTTGCTTCCCTTGTGGTGTCTGTTGAGGGAGGTGGGGAAGAGATGGGATAGTTGTAATTTTACTTTTAATGTTTATGTTATGGATTTTGTTTGTTGGTGGGGAGGGAGGGATGGGACAGTTCTAGTTTTAGGTTTAATGTTATGGATTTTGTAAAAGATTTTGTTTGAAAATTTTTAAATTAAGTTTTAAAAAAAAGACAATTACAAATTGAACTTCATATCCACTGACATCCTATGAACTACAAAGGTTAAAAAAAAAGTATATGCATGGCAGATACAGCAGAATATACCAGATAAATACTTCTAGCACTGAATGCCCAGTGTGTTTAATTTAATGTTGTTTTCCAGACAGCAGTGGCTCCGACATGCTCTTTCATCTGTTGCCTTTTGCAAATAACAATCCATTAGATTCCTCAAAGTTGCTGTTCAACTTGATAAGTTAAAAAAAAAATGTTTTGGTCATTATAGGGGGGTGGGGGGATTGCTTTCAAGACCTGCAAGGTAATATTGAAGTTATATAAAGCTCTGGTTAAACCCCACTTAGAGCATTGTGTACATGTTCTGATCACCTTATTATAGGAATGATGCAAATGTTTGGAATAAGGTGCAGAGAAGATTTCCCAGGATGCTGCCTGGAGTACAGTCCATGTGCTATGAAGAAAGGTTGAGTGAGCTAAGGCTTATCTCTTTGGAGCAATAGAGAAAGAGGGGTCACTTAATTGAGGTGTATATGTTTTTATATGAAGAAAAGTTTTTATAGACACAGCACCATAACAAGCACTTCTGGCTACAAACCTGCAGCACCTAAATTTGACCAATTATTCTACTATGCACAAATGCCAACAGTATGATAACAGGCCATTTTGCCCAACGTTTGTGCTGGTAAATTTATGCCCTAATTATGCCATACCCCCTATCACCCAATCAACCCCTAATTACACCTAATTACCCCTAATTACCCCTAATTACCCCTAATTACCTCTAAGTACCCCTAAGTACCCCTAAGTACCCCTAAGTACCCCTAAGTACCCCTAAGTACCCCTAAGTACCCCTAAGTACCCCTAAGTACCCCTAAGTACCCCTAATTACCCCTAATTACCCCCCTAAGCTGGCAGCTCATTCCACATTCCCACTGCGAGAAATCATCCCTAATGTTCAATTTAAACTTCACCCTTTCACACTTACCCCATGTTCACTGATTTTTAATCTTTCCTAATCTCAATGGAAAAAGCCTGGCATGTATTTTTTCCATCTATACCCTCATAATTTTGTATACCTCTATCAACGCATCCCTCATGCTTCAGGGAATAAAGTTCTAACTTGTTAAACCTTTCCCTGCAACCCAGTTCCTGAAGTCTTAACAACATCCTTGGAAATCTGCTCTGCACTCTTTTCACCTTGTTGATATCTTTCCTGTAGTTATGTGGCCTAATCTGTGCACAATACTCCAAATTTTGCCTCACCAATGTCTCATACAACTTCAACATAACATCCCAACTCTTGTACTCAGTCTTTGGATTTATGAATACCAATGTGCCAAAAGCTCTCTTTCTGATCCGATCAACTTGTGATACCACTTTCAAGGACTCAGCAGCAATCCTCAAAGCACACCACTGGTCATTGCCAGCAGCCAGGAAGGCAATCGTTCACTCATCTACTTAAAAAAAATACACTAAAAAAACTGAGCAGCCTATCCTGAGGATATGTTGAATAGTTTAAAACATTGCTCCGGTCCACTCCGACAGATAACAAACACAGCAAGAATTATATTGTCTGGAAAGGAAGAGATAGTTCATAGAATAACACCAGTTATATCCCATGAAAGTCATCAACAAATTGTTTCCAGCTTTCTTCAAACTTAGCAGTGGTTTCTCAAGACGACTTCTGATGTTTTCCAGATTTAAGAAAGACAACATGAGAAAACTATTGATATAATGTAGGAGAATCAGTCTCTTTCCATTTTAGTAAAATGGCTCTTCCAGCTAATAGTGTAGAAAAAGCTACCACTCGATTATGCAGAAGTAGATAAACAACCGAAATCCAAAAAAAGAGCCGTTGAGGGGTCAGGTTGTATTTGAAAAACCAGAATCATTGATTGAGTTGAAAAAATATATCCAGAATTTTTATAACACTGAACATGATCAAAACCTATGAGTCAATGAAGCCACTTCAATATTGCATCTGTCAGAAGGGGAGCTTGTATTAGAAAAATGCAAGCTAGTTTATCTTTAGACATATAAGCTCTATGAACTATTTTGAGCTGTGTTCAAGAATGATGTGCACAAAGTGAAGAAGTATTAACGAGTCTGGCAATTCTTCCCCATATTCCAGGAGGTATTGATACTTTCAAAAATTGATAAGATGTATTAAAAAAACATGGTGTAATCCAAAAGCCAACTACCAGGGATGCTGGAAATCTGTCATAAAAGCAGAAATCACTAATGATTCTCAACAAGTCAGGATGCATTTGTAGAGATAAAATCAGAAATAAAATTTCATTTTGATAACCTTGCATTCGGGGTTGTATGTGGTGATGGCTTGTGCTAAAATTCAACGATATTTACTTTATTTATTTGTCTAATCGTGGAATGTGTTTTGGACCACTTTTTCAGGTTAAAAAAGATGGGGTGGGTTCAGGTCGACCTTGACATATGTTGAACTTTAGACCTCAGTAAGATTTTGAAATTTTTTTTAGGAGACCTGAATAGGAAAATTTCATTATTCTCATCAACTGCTCGCAAGGAGTTCAGATAGGCTGGAAGTTGGGTTGAGGATCCGCGATCGGGAGCTTGGATGGGCTGGGGTGAGGATCAGCATTCGGGAGCTTGGATGTGTGGGTGGTGAGGTCCAAAAATATGGATTTTTACTTTTACGTGGTATCGCTGATTACACTAGTATATATTATTATGAGCCCAGAGGACCCCAATACCCGTAAGCAATAGATATTCAACAAGACAAATGGTTACTTGAACAAAAGTTGCTATTAATTTTATTAAAACATGAAAATAGAATCAAACTTTAACTTATCACTCTGGACTTATTTAATCCCCTTCTAATTCTTAGCGCAAGGGTATTTAATGTGTGTGTAAGTTTTTAATAGTTTTTTGTTTCACAGTCCAATCTCACTTCTTTCCTTCAAGTTCACTGGTTGCAGGCAATTCTTAGAGTGTGCACAGAATTTAAAATGTATCAAGTTCACTAGGCTTTGGTGCTTGGAAGGTAAATGGTTACCACTCAGGAAGGTTCTTGTTGGTTTTCAGAGAGATTTGTTGTACCATTTTAATCAACCCCTTCAATATCCACTTCAAATGAAATTTTCCCCTTCAAGGTTTTCCAGATTTTAACCTTTTTCTTTAAGGTCACCACAGAGTGCCTTTTTGTTTCTCTTTTTCGAGGTGAAACGTTAGACAGCCAGTGCTCTCCTCTTGCATTAACCACAAGGCTGAATCAAGCACTTGCAACCTGTCGTTTGGATGCTTGTTCTGTTTCAGTCCCAGCTGCTGTTGTTGGCTATAACTCTAGAAATGATCACACTCTTGCGCTCACTCACTCGTAATCACTCTTCCAGACAGCAGTGGCTCCGACATGCTCTTTCATCTGTTGCCTTTTGCAAATAACAATCCATTAGATTCCTCAAAGTTGCTGTTCAACTTGATAAGTTTAAAAAAAAAAAAAATGTTTTGGTCATTATAGGGGGGTGGGGGGATTGCTTTCAAGACCTGCAAGGTAATATTGAAGTTATATAAAGCTCTGGTTAAACCCCACTTAGAGCATTGTGTACAGTTCTGATCACCTTATTATAGGAATGATTCAAATGTTTTGAATAAGGTGCAGAGAAGATTTCCCAGGATGCTGCCTGGAGTACAGTCCATGTGCTATGAAAAAAGGTTGAGTGAGCTAAGGCCTATCTCTTTGGAGCAATAGAGAAAGAGGGGTCACTTAATTGAGGTGTATAAGTTTTTAAATGAAGAAAAGTTTTTATATACACAGCACCATAACAAGCACTTCTGGCTACAAACCTGCAGCACCAAAATTTGACCAATTATTCTACTATGCTCAAATGCCAACAGTACGATAACAGGCCATTTTGCCCAACGTTTGTGCTGCTAAATTTATGCCCTAATTATGCCATACCCCCTATCACCCAATCAACCCCTAATTACCCCTAATTACCCCTAATTACCCCTAATTACCCCTAATTACCCCTAATTACCCCTAATTACCCCTAATTACCCCTAATTACCCCCCTAAGCTGGCAGCTCATTCCACATTCCCACTGCGAGAAATCATCCCTAATGTTCAATTTAAACTTCACCCTTTCACACTTACCCCATGTTCACTGATTTTTAATCTTTCCTAATCTCAACGGAAAAAGCCTGGCATGTATTTTTTCCATCTATACCCTCATAATTTTGTATACCTCTATCAACTCATCCCTCATGCTTCAGGGAATAAAGTTCTAACTTGTTAAACCTTTCCCTGCAACCCAGTTCCTGAAGTCTTAACAACATCCTTGGAAATCTGCTCTGCACTCTTTTCACCTTGTTGATATCTTTCCTGTAGTTATGTGGCCTAATCTGTGCACAATACTCCAAATTTTGCCTCACCAATGTCTCATACAACTTCAACATAACATCCCAACTCTTGTACTCAGTCTTTGGATTTATGAATACCAATGTGCCAAAAGCTCTCTTTCTGATCCGATCAACTTGTGATACCACTTTCAAGGACTCAGCAGCAATCCTCAAAGCACACCACTGGTCATTGCCAGCAGCCAGGAAGGCAATCGTTCACTCATCTACTTAAAAAAAATACACTAAATAAACTGAGCAGCCTATCCTGAGGATCTGTTGAATAGTTTAAAACATTGCTCCGGTCCACTCCGACAGATAACAAACACAGCAAGAATTATATTGTCTGGAAAAGAAGAGATAGTTCATAGAATAACACCAGTTATATCCCATGAAAGTCATCAACAAATTGTTTCCAGCTTTCTTCAAACTTAGCAGTGGTTTCTCAAGACGACTTCTGATGTTTTCCAGATTTAAGAAAGACAACATGAGAAAACTATTGATATAATGTAGGAGAATCAGTCTCTTTCCATTTTAGTAAAATGGCTCTTCCAGCTAATAGTGTAGAAAAAGCTACCACTCGATTATGCAGAAGTAGATAAACAACCGAAATCCAAAAAAAGAGCCGTTGAGGGGTCAGGTTGTATTTGAAAAACCAGAATCATTGATTGAGTTGAAAAAATATATCCAGAATTTTTATAACACTGAACATGATCAAAACCTATGAGTCAATGAAGCCACTTCAATATTGCATCTGTCAGAAGGGGAGCTTGTATTAGAAAAATGCAAGCTAGTTTATCTTTAGACATATAAGCTCTATGAACTATTTTGAGCTGTGTTCAAGAATGATGTGCACAAAGTGAAGAAGTATTAACGAGTCTGGCAATTCTTCCCCATATTCCAGGAGGTATTGATACTTTCAAAAATTGATAAGATGTATTAAAAAAACATGGTGTAATCCAAAAGCCAACTACCAGGGATGCTGGAAATCTGTCATAAAAGCAGAAATCACTAATGATTCTCAACAAGTCAGGATGCATTTGTAGAGATAAAATCAGAAATAAAATTTCATTTTGATAACCTTGCATTCGGGGTTGTATGTGGTGATGGCTTGTGCTAAAATTCAACGATATTTACTTTATTTATTTGTCTAATCGTGGAATGTGTTTTGGACCACTTTTTCAGGTTAAAAAAGATGGGGTGGGTTCAGGTCGACCTTGACATATGTTGAACTTTAGACCTCAGTAAGATTTTGAAATTTTTTTTAGGAGATCTGAATAGGAAAATTTCATTATTCTCATCAACTGCTCGCAAAGAGTTCAGATAGGCTGGAAGTTGGGTTGAGGATCCGCGATCGGGAGCTTGGATGGGCTGGGGTGAGGATCAGCATTCGGGAGCTTGGATGTGTGGGTGGTGAGGTCCAAAAATATGGATTTTTACTTTTACGTGGTATCGCTGATTACACTAGTATATATTATTATGAGCCCAGAGGACCCCAATACCCGTAAGCAATAGATATTCGACAAGACAAATGGTTACTTAAACAAAAGTTGCTTTTAATTATATTTAAACATGAAAATAGAATCAAACTTTAACTTATCACTCTGGACTTATTTAATCCCCTTCTAATTCTTAGCGCAAGGGTATTTAATGTGTGTGTAAGTTTTTAAAAGTTTTTTGTTTCACAGTCCAATCTCACTTCTTTCCTTCAAGTTCACTGGTTGCAGGCAATTCTTAGAGTGTGCACAGAATTTAAAATGTATCAAGTTCACAAGGCTTTGGTGCTTGGAAGGTAAATGGTTACCACTCAGGAAGGTTCTTGTTGGTTTTCAGAGAGATTTGTTGTACCATTTTAATCAACCCCTTCAATATCCACTTCAAATGAAATTTTCCCCTTCAAGGTTTTCCAGATTTTAACCTTTTTCTTTAAGGTCACCACAGAGTGCCTTTTTGTTTCTCTTTTTCCAGGTGAAACGTTAGACAGCCAGTGCTCTCCTCTTGCATTAACCACAAGGCTGAATCAAGCACTTGCAACCTGTCGTTTGGATGCTTGTTCTGTTTCAGTCCCAGCTGCTGTTGTTGGCTATAACTCTAGAAATGATCACACTCTTGCGCTCACTCACTCGTAATCACTCTTCCAGACAGCAGTGGCTCCGACATGCTCTTTCATCTGTTGCCTTTTGCAAATAACAATCCATTAGATTCCTCAAAGTTGCTGTTCAACTTGATAAGTTTAAAAAAAAAAAAAAATGTTTTGGTCATTATAGGGGGGTGGGGGGATTGCTTTCAAGACCTGCAAGGTAATATTTCCCCTAATTTCCCCTAATTTCCCCTAATTTCCCCTAATTTCCCCTAATTTCCCCTAATTTCCCCTAATTTCCCCTAATTTCCCCTAATTTCCCCTAATTTCCCCTAATTTCCCCTAATTTCCCCTAATTTCCCCTAATTTCCCCTAATTTCCCCTAATTTCCCCTAATTTCCCCTAATTTCCCCTAATTTCCCCTAATTTCCCCTAATTTCCCCTAATTTCCCCTAATTTCCCCTAATTTCCCCTAATTTCCCCTAATTATCCCCTAAGATGGCAGCTCATTCCACATTCCCACTGCGAGAAAACATCCCTAATGTTCAATTTAAACCACCCTTTCACACTTACCCCATGTTCACTGATTTTTAATCTTTCCTAATCTCAATGGAAAAAGCCTGCCATGTATTTTCTCTATCTATACCCTCATAATTTTGTATACCTCTATCAACTCATCCCTCATGCTTCAGGGAATAAAGTTCTAACTTGTTAAACCTTTCCCTGCAACCCAGTTCCTGAAGTCTTAACAACATCCTTGGAAATCTGCTCTGCACTCTTTTCACCTTGTTGATATCTTTCCTGTAGTTATGTGGCCTAATCTGTGCACAATACTCCAAATTTTGCCTCACCAATGTCTCATACAACTTCAACATAACATCCCAACTCTTGTACTCAGTCTTTGGATTTATGAATACCAATGTGCCAAAAGCTCTCTTTCTGATCCGATCAACTTGTGATACCACTTTCAAGGACTCAGCAGCAATCCTCAAAGCACACCACTGGTCATTGCCAGCAGCCAGGAAGGCAATCGTTCACTCATCTACTTAAAAAAAATACACTAAAAAAACTGAGCAGCCTATCCTGAGGATCTGTTGAATAGTTTAAAACATTTCTCCGGTCTACTCCGACAGATAACAAACACAGCAAGAATTATATTGTCTGGAAAGGAAGAGATAGTTCATAGAATAACACCAGTTATATCCCATGAAAGTCATCAACAAATTGTTTCCAGCTTTCTTCAAACTTAGCAGTGGTTTCTCAAGACGACTTCTGATGTTTTCCAGATTTAAGAAAGACAACATGAGAAAACTATGTAGGAGAATCAGTGTCTTTCCATTTTAGTAAAATTGCTCTTCCAGCTAATAGTGTAGAAAAAGCTACCACTCGATTATGCAGAAGTAGATAAACAACCGAAATCCAAAAAAAGAGCCGTTGAGGGGTCAGGTTGTATTTGAAAAACCAGAATCATTGATTGAGTTGAAAAAATATATCCAGAATTTTTATAACACTGAACATGATCAAAACCTATGAGTCAATGAAGCCACTTCAATATTGCATCTGTCAGAAGGGGAGCTTGTATTAGAAAAATGCAAGCTAGTTTATCTTTAGACATATAAGCTCTATGAACTATTTTGAGCTGTGTTCAAGAATGATGTGCACAAAGTGAAGAAGTATTAACGAGTCTGGCAATTCTTCCCCATATTCCAGGAGGTATTGATACTTTCAAAAATTGATAAGATGTATTAAAAAAACATGGTGTAATTCAAAAGCCAACTACCAGGGATGCTGGAAATCTGTCATAAAAGCAGAAATCACTAAAGATTCTCAACAAGTCAGGATGCATTTGTAGAGATAAAATCAGAAATAACATTTCATTTTGATAACCTTGCCTTCGGGGTTGTATGTGGTGATGGCTTGTGCTAAAATTCAACGATATTTACTTTATTTATTTGTCTAATCGTGGAATGTGTTTTGGACCACTTTTTCAGGTTAAAAAAGATGGGGTGGGTTCAGGTCGACCTTGACATATGTTGAACTTTAGACCTCAGTAAGATTTTGACATTTTTTTTTAGGAGATCTGAATAGGAATATTTCATTATTCTCATCAACTGCTCGCAAAGAGTTCAGATAGGCTGGAAGTTGGGTTGAGGATCCGCGATCGGGAGCTTGGATGGGCTGGGGTGAGGATCAGCATTCGGGAGCTTGGATGTGTGGGTGGTGAGGTCCAAAAATATGGATTTTTACTTTTACGTGGTATCGCTGATTACACTAGTATATATTATTATGAGCCCAGAGGACCCCAATACCCGTAAGCAATAGATATTCAACAAGACAAATGGTTACTTAAACAAAAGTTGCTTTTAATTATATTTAAACATGAAAATAGAATCAAACTTTAACTTATCACTCTGGACTTATTTAATCCCCTTCTAATTCTTAGCGCAAGGGTATTTAATGTGTGTGTAAGTTTTTAAAAGTTTTTTGTTTCACAGTCCAATCTCACTTCTTTCCTTCAAGTTCACTGGTTGCAGGCAATTCTTAGAGTGTGCATAGAATTTAAAATGTATCAAGTTCACTAGGCTTTGGTGCTTGGAAGGTAAATGGTTACCACTCAGGAAGGTTCTTGTTGGTTTTCAGAGAGATTTGTTGTACCATTTTAATCAACCCCTTCAATATCCACTTCAAGTGAAATTTTCCCCTTCAAGGTTTTCCAGATTTTAACCTTTTTCTTTAAGGTCACCACAGAGTGCCTTTTTGTTTCTCTTATTCCAGGTGAAACGTTAGACAGCCAGTGCTCTCCTCTTGCATTAACCACAAGGCTGAATCAAGCACTTGCAACCTGTCGTTTGGATGCTTGTTCTGTTTCAGTCCCAGCTGCTGTTGTTGGCTATAACTCTAGAAATGAACACACTCTTGCGCTCACTCACTCGTAAGCACTCTTCCAGACAGCAGTGGCTCCGACATGCTCTTTCATCTGCTGCCTTTTGCAAATAACAATCCATTAGATTCCTCAAAGTTGCTGTTCAACTTGATAAGTTTTAAAAAAAATGTTTTGGTCATTATACGGGGGGGATTGCTTTCAAGACCTGCAAGGTAATATTGAAGTTATATAAAGCTCTGGTTAAACCCCACTTAGAGCATTGTGTACATGTTCTGATCACCTTATTATAGGAATGATGCAAATGTTTGGAATAAGGTGCAGAGAAGATTTCCCAGGATGCTGCCTGGAGTACAGTCCATGTGCTATGAAGAAAGGTTGAGTGAGCTAAGGCTTATCTCTTTGGAGCAATAGAGAAAGAGTGGTCACTTAATTGAGGTGTATATGTTTTTATATGAAGAAAAGTTTTTATAGACACAGCACCATAACAAGCACTTCTGGCTACAAACCTGCAGCACCTAAATTTGACCAATTATTCTACTATGCACAAATGCCAACAGTATGATAACAGGCCATTTTGACCAACGTTTATGCCATACCCCCTATCACCCAATCAACCCCTAATTACCCCTAATTACCCCTAATTACCCCTAATTACCCCTAATTACCCCTAATTACCCCTAATTACCCCTAATTACCCCTAATTACCCCTAATTACCCCCAATTACCCCCAATTACCCCCAATTACCCCCAATTACCCCCTAATCACCCCCTAATCACCCCCTAATCACCCCCTAATCACCCCCTAATCACCCCCTAATCACCCCCTAATCACCCCCTAATTATCCCCTAATCAGGCAGCTCATTCCACATTCCCACTGCGAGAAAACATCCCTAATGTTCAATTTAAACCACCCTTTCACACTTACCCCATGTTCACTGATTTTTAATCTTTCCTAATCTCAATGGAAAAAGCCTGGCATGTATTTTCTCCATCTATACTCTCATAATTTTGTATACCTCTATCAACTCATCCCTCATGCTTCAGGGAATAAAGTTCTAACTTGTTAAACCTTTCCCTGCAACCCAGTTCCTGAAGTCTTAACAACATCCTTGGAAATCTGCTCTGCACTATTTTCACCTTGTTGATATCTTTCCTGTAGTTATGTGGCCTAATCTGTGCACAATACTCCAAATTTTGCCTCACCAATGTCTCATACACCTTCAACATAACATCCCAACTCTTGTACTCAGTCTTTGGATTTATGAATACCAATGTGCCAAAAGCTCTCTTTCTGATCCGATCAACTTGTGATACCACTTTCAAGGACTCAGCAGCAATCCTCAAAGCACACCACTGGTCATTGCCAGCAGCCAGGAAGGCAATCGTTCACTCATCTACTTAAAAAAAATACACTAAAAAAACTGAGCAGCCTATCCTGAGGATCTGTTGAATAGTTTAAAACATTTCTCCGGTCTACTCCGACAGATAACAAACACAGCAAGAATTATATTGTCTGGAAAGGAAGAGATAGTTCATAGAATAACACCAGTTATATCCCATGAAAGTCATCAACAAATTGTTTCCAGCTTTCTTCAAACTTAGCAGTGGTTTCTCAAGACGACTTCTGATGTTTACCAGATTTAAGAAAGACAACATGAGAAAACTATTGATATAATGTAGGAGAATCAGTGTCTTTCCATTTTAGTAAAATTGCTCTTCCAGCTAATAGTGTAGAAAAAGCTACCACTCGATTATGCAGAAGTAGATAAACAACCGAAATCCAAAAAAAGAGCCGTTGAGGGGTCAGGTTGTATTTGAAAAACCAGAATCATTGATTGAGTTGAAAAAATATATCCAGAATTTTTATAACACTGAACATGATCAAAACCTATGAGTCAATGAAGCCACTTCAATATTGCATCTGTCAGAAGGGGAGCTTGTATTAGAAAAATGCAAGCTAGTTTATCTTTAGACATATAAGCTCTATGAACTATTTTGAGCTGTGTTCAAGAATGATGTGCACAAAGTGAAGAAGTATTAACGAGTCTGGCAATTCTTCCCCATATTCCAGGAGGTATTGATACTTTCAAAAATTGATAAGATGTATTAAAAAAACATGGTGTAATTCAAAAGCCAACTACCAGGGATGCTGGAAATCTGTCATAAAAGCAGAAATCACTAAAGATTCTCAACAAGTCAGGATGCATTTGTAGAGATAAAATCAGAAATAACATTTCATTTTGATAACCTTGCCTTCGGGGTTGTATGTGGTGATGGCTTGTGCTAAAATTCAACGATATTTACTTTATTTATTTGTCTAATCGTGGAATGTGTTTTGGACCACTTTTTCAGGTTAAAAAAGATGGGGTGGGTTCAGGTCGACCTTGACATATGTTGAACTTTAGACCTCAGTAAGATTTTGAAATTTTTTTTTAGGAGATCTGAATAGGAATATTTCATTATTCTCATCAACTGCTCGCAAAGAGTTCAGATAGGCTGGAAGTTGGGTTGAGGATCCGCGATCGGGAGCTTGGATGGGCTGGGGTGAGGATCAGCATTCGGGAGCTTGGATGTGTGGGTGGTGAGGTCCAAAAATATGGATTTTTACTTTTACGTGGTATCGCTGATTACACTAGTATATATTATTATGAGCCCAGAGGACCCCAATACCCGTAAGCAATAGATATTCAACAAGACAAATGGTTACTTAAACAAAAGTTGCTTTTAATTATATTTAAACATGAAAATAGAATCAAACTTTAACTTATCACTCTGGACTTATTTAATCCCCTTCTAATTCTTAGCGCAAGGGTATTTAATGTGTGTGTAAGTTTTTAAAAGTTTTTTGTTTCACAGTCCAATCTCACTTCTTTCCTTCAAGTTCACTGGTTGCAGGCAATTCTTAGAGTGTGCATAGAATTTAAAATGTATCAAGTTCACTAGGCTTTGGTGCTTGGAAGGTAAATGGTTACCACTCAGGAAGGTTCTTGTTGGTTTTCAGAGAGATTTGTTGTACCATTTTAATCAACCCCTTCAATATCCACTTCAAGTGAAATTTTCCCCTTCAAGGTTTTCCAGATTTTAACCTTTTTCTTTAAGGTCACCACAGAGTGCCTTTTTGTTTCTCTTATTCCAGGTGAAACGTTAGACAGCCAGTGCTCTCCTCTTGCATTAACCACAAGGCTGAATCAAGCACTTGCAACCTGTCGTTTGGATGCTTGTTCTGTTTCAGTCCCAGCTGCTGTTGTTGGCTATAACTCTAGAAATGAACACACTCTTGCGCTCACTCACTCGTAAGCACTCTTCCAGACAGCAGTGGCTCCGACATGCTCTTTCATCTGCTGCCTTTTGCAAATAACAATCCATTAGATTCCTCAAAGTTGCTGTTCAACTTGATAAGTTTTAAAAAAAATGTTTTGGTCATTATACGGGGGGGATTGCTTTCAAGACCTGCAAGGTAATATTGAAGTTATATAAAGCTCTGGTTAAACCCCACTTAGAGCATTGTGTACATGTTCTGATCACCTTATTATAGGAATGATGCAAATGTTTGGAATAAGGTGCAGAGAAGATTTCCCAGGATGCTGCCTGGAGTACAGTCCATGTGCTATGAAGAAAGGTTGAGTGAGCTAAGGCTTATCTCTTTGGAGCAATAGAGAAAGAGGGGTCACTTAATTGAGGTGTATATGTTTTTATATGAAGAAAAGTTTTTATAGACACAGCACCATAACAAGCACTTCTGGCTACAAACCTGCAGCACCTAAATTTGACCAATTATTCTACTATGCACAAATGCCAACAGTATGATAACAGGCCATTTTGCCCAACGTTTGTGCTGGTAAATTTATGCCCTAATTATGCCATACCCCCTATCACCCAATCAACCCCTAATTACCCCTAATTACCCCTAATTACCCCTAATTACCCCTAATTATCCCCTAAGCTGGCAGCTCATTCCACATTCCCACTGCGAGAAAACATCCCTAATGTTCAATTTAAACCACCCTTTCACACTTACCCCATGTTCACTGATTTTTAATCTTTCCTAATCTCAATGGAAAAAGCCTGGCATGTATTTTCTCCATCTATACTCTCATAATTTTGTATACCTCTATCAACTCATCCCTCATGCTTCAGGGAATAAAGTTCTAACTTGTTAAACCTTTCCCTGCAACCCAGTTCCTGAAGTCTTAACAACATCCTTGGAAATCTGCTCTGCACTCTTTTCACCTTGTTGATATCTTTCCTGTAGTTATGTGGCCTAATCTGTGCACAATACTCCAAATTTTGCCTCACCAATGTCTCATACAACTTCAACATAACATCCCAACTCTTGTACTCAGTCTTTGGATTTATGAATACCAATGTGCCAAAAGCTCTCTTTCTGATCCGATCAACTTGTGATACCACTTTCAAGGACTCAGCAGCAATCCTCAAAGCACACCACTGGTCATTGCCAGCAGCCAGGAAGGCAATCGTTCACTCATCTACTTAAAAAAAAATACACTAAAAAAACTGAGCAGCCTATCCTGAGGATCTGTTGAATAGTTTAAAACATTGCTCCGGTCCACTCCGACAGATAACAAACACAGCAAGAATTATATTGTCTGGAAAGGAAGAGATAGTTCATAGAATAACACCAGTTATATCCCATGAAAGTCATCAACAAATTGTTTCCAGCTTTCTTCAAACTTAGCAGTGGTTTCTCAAGACGACTTCTGATGCTTTCCAGATTTAAGAAAGACAACATGAGAAAACTATTGATATAATGTAGGAGAATCAGTGTCTTTCCATTTTAGTAAAATTGCTCTTCCAGCTAATAGTGTAGAAAAAGCTACCACTCGATTATGCAGAAGTAGATAAACAACCGAAATCCAAAAAAAGAGCCGTTGAGGGGTCAGGTTGTATTTGAAAAACCAGAATCATTGATTGAGTTGAAAAAATATATCCAGAATTTTTATAACACTGAACATGATCAAAACCTATGAGTCAATGAAGCCACTTCAATATTGCATCTGTCAGAAGGGGAGCTTGTATTAGAAAAATGCAAGCTAGTTTATCTTTAGACATATAAGCTCTATGTACTATTTTGAGCTGTGTTCAAGAATGATGTGCACAAAGTGAAGAAGTATTAACGAGTCTGGCAATTCTTCCCCATATTCCAGGAGGTATTGATACTTTCAAAAATTGATAAGATGTATTAAAAAAACATGGTGTAATTCAAAAGCCAACTACCAGGGATGCTGGAAATCTGTCATAAAAGCAGAAATCACTAAAGATTCTCAACAAGTCAGGATGCATTTGTAGAGATAAAATCAGAAATAACATTTCATTTTGATAACCTTGCCTTCGGGGTTGTATGTGGTGATGGCTTGTGCTAAAATTCAACGATATTTACTTTATTTATTTGTCTAATCGTGGAATGTGTTTTGGACCACTTTTTCAGGTTAAAAAAGATGGGGTGGGTTCAGGTCGACCTTGACATATGTTGAACTTTGGACCTCAGTAAAATTTTGAAATTTTTTTTTAGGAGATCTGAATAGGAATATTTCATTATTCTCATCAACTGCTCGCAAAGAGTTCAGATAGGCTGGAAGTTGGGTTGAGGATCCGCGATCGGGAGCTTGGATGGGCTGGGGTGAGGATCAGCATTCGGGAGCTTGGATGTGTGGGTGGTGAGGTCCAAAAATATGGATTTTTACTTTTACGTGGTATCGCTGATTACACTAGTATATATTATTATGAGCCCAGAGGACCCCAATACCCGTAAGCAATAGATATTCAACAAGACAAATGGTTACTTAAACAAAAGTTGCTTTTAATTATATTTAAACATGAAAATAGAATCAAACTTTAACTTATCACTCTGGACTTATTTAATCCCCTTCTAATTCTTAGCGCAAGGGTATTTAATGTGTGTGTAAGTTTTTAAAAGTTTTTTGTTTCACAGTCCAATCTCACTTCTTTCCTTCAAGTTCACTGGTTGCAGGCAATTCTTAGAGTGTGCATAGAAATTAAAATGTATCAAGTTCACTAGGCTTTGGTGCTTGGAAGGTAAATGGTTACCACTCAGGAAGGTTCTTGTTGGTTTTCAGAGAGATTTGTTGTACCATTTTAATCAACCCCTTCAATATCCACTTCAAGTGAAATTTTCCCCTTCAAGGTTTTCCAGATTTTAACCTTTTTCTTTAAGGTCACCACAGAGTGCCTTTTTGTTTCTCTTATTCCAGGTGAAACGTTAGACAGCCAGTGCTCTCCTCTTGCATTAACCACAAGGCTGAATCAAGCACTTGCAACCTGTCGTTTGGATGCTTGTTCTGTTTCAGTCCCAGCTGCTGTTGTTGGCTATAACTCTAAAAATTGAACACACTCTTGCGCTCACTCACTCGTAAGCACTCTTCCAGACAGCAGTGGCTCCGACATGCTCTTTCATCTGCTGCCTTTTGCAAATAACAATCTATTAGATCCCTCAAAGTTGCTGTTCAACTTGATAAGTTTTAAAAAAAATGTTTTGGTCATTATACGGGGGGGATTGCTTTCAAGACCTGCAAGGTAATATTGAAGTTATATAAAGCTCTGGTTAAACCCCACTTAGAGCATTGTGTACATGTTCTGATCACCTTATTATAGGAATGATGCAAATGTTTGGAATAAGGTGCAGAGAAGATTTCCCAGGATGCTGCCTGGAGTACAGTCCATGTGCTATGATGAAAGGTTGAGTGAGCTAAGGCTTATCTCTTTGGAGCAATAGAGAAAGAGGGGTCACTTAATTGAGGTGTATATGTTTTTATACGAAGAAAAGTTTTTATAGACACAGCACCATAACAAGCACTTCTGGCTACAAACCTGCAGCACCTAAATTTGACCAATTATTCTACTATGCACAAATGCCAACAGTATGATAACAGGCCATTTTGCCCAACGTTTGTGCTGGTAAATTTATGCCCTAATTATGCCATACCCCCTATCACCCAATCAACCCAATCAACCCAATCACCCCTAATCACCCCTAATCACCCCTAATCACCCCTAATCACCCCTAGTCACCCCTAATCACCCCTAGTCACCCCTAGTCACCCCTAGTCACCCCTAGTCACCCCTAGTCACCCCTAGTCACCCCTAGTCACCCCTAGTCACCCCTAGTCACCCCTAGTCACCCCTAGTCACCCCTAATCACCCCTAATCACCCCTAATTACCCCCTAATCAGGCAGCTCATTCCACATTCCCACTGCGAGAAAACATCCCTAATGTTCAATTTAAACCACCCTTTCACACTTACCCCATGTTCACTGATTTTTAATCTTTCCTAATCTCAATGGAAAAAGCCTGGCATGTATTTTCTCCATCTATACTCTCATAATTTTGTATACCTCTATCAACTCATCCCTCATGCTTCAGGGAATAAAGTTCTAACTTGTTAAACCTTTCCCTGCAACCCAGTTCCTGAAGTCTTAACAACATCCTTGGAAATCTGCTCTGCACTCTTTTCACCTTGTTGATATCTTTCCTGTAGTTATGTGGCCTAATCTGTGCACAATACTCCAAATTTTGCCTCACCAATGTCTCATACACCTTCAACATAACATCCCAACTCTTGTACTCAGTCTTTGGATTTATGAATACCAATGTGCCAAAAGCTCTCTTTCTGATCCGATCAACTTGTGATACCACTTTCAAGGACTCAGCAGCAATCCTCAAAGCACACCACTGGTCATTGCCAGCAGCCAGGAAGGCAATCGTTCACTCATCTACTTGAAAAAAATACACTAAAAAAACTGAGCAGCCTATCCTGAGGATCTGTTGAATAGTTTAAAACATTTCTCCGGTCTACTCCGACAGATAACAAACACAGCAAGAATTATATTGTCTGGAAAGGAAGAGATAGTTCATAGAATAACACCAGTTATATCCCATGAAAGTCATCAACAAATTGTTTCCAGCTTTCTTCAAACTTAGCAGTGGTTTCTCAAGACGACTTATGATGTTTTCCAGATTTAAGAAAGACAACATGAGAAAACTATGTAGGAGAATCAGTGTCTTTCCATTTTAGTAAAATTGCTCTTCCAGCTAATAGTGTAGAAAAAGCTACCACTCGATTATGCAGAAGTAGATAAACAACCGAAATCCAAAAAAAGAGCCGTTGAGGGGTCAGGTTGTATTTGAAAAACCAGAATCATTGATTGAGTTCGAAAAAATATATCCAGAATTTTTATAACACTGAACATGATCAAAACCTATGAGTCAATGAAGCCACTTCAATATTGCATCTGTCAGAAGGGGAGCTTGTATTAGAAAAATGCAAGCTAGTTTATCTTTAGACATATAAGCTCTATGAACTATTTTGAGCTGTGTTCAAGAATGATGTGCACAAAGTGAAGAATTATTAACGAGTCTGGCAATTCTTCCCCATATTCCAGGAGGTATTGATACTTTCAAAAATTGATAAGATGTATTAAAAAAACATGGTGTAATTCAAAAGCCAACTACCAGGGATGCTGGAAATCTGTCATAAAAGCAGAAATCACTAAAGATTCTCAACAAGTCAGGATGCATTTGTAGAGATAAAATCAGAAATAACATTTCATTTTGATAACCTTGCCTTCGGGGTTGTATGTGGTGATGGCTTGTGCTAAAATTCAACGATATTTACTTTATTTATTTGTCTAATCGTGGAATGTGTTTTGGACCACTTTTTCAGGTTAAAAAAGATGGGGTGGGTTCAGGTCGACCTTGACATATGTTGAACTTTAGACCTCAGTAAGATTTTGAAATTTTTTTTTAGGAGATCTGAATAGGAATATTTCATTATTCTCATCAACTGCTCGCAAAGAGTTCAGATAGGCTGGAAGTTGGGTTGAGGATCCGCGATCGGGAGCTTGGATGGGCTGGGGTGAGGATCAGCATTCGGGAGCTTGGATGTGTGGGTGGTGAGGTCCAAAAATATGGATTTTTACTTTTACGTGGTATCGCTGATTACACTAGTATATATTATTATGAGCCCAGAGGACCCCAATACCCGTAAGCAATAGATATTCAACAAGACAAATGGTTACTTAAACAAAAGTTGCTTTTAATTATATTTAAACATGAAAATAGAATCAAACTTTAACTTATCACTCTGGACTTATTTAATCCCCTTCTAATTCTTAGCGCAAGGGTATTTAATGTGTGTGTAAGTTTTTAAAAGTTTTTTGTTTCACAGTCCAATCTCACTTCTTTCCTTCAAGTTCACTGGTTGCAGGCAATTCTTAGAGTGTGCATAGAATTTAAAATGTATCAAGTTCACTAGGCTTTGGTGCTTGGAAGGTAAATGGTTACCACTCAGGAAGGTTCTTGTTGGTTTTCAGAGAGATTTGTTGTACCATTTTAATCAACCCCTTCAATATCCACTTCAAGTGAAATTTTCCCCTTCAAGGTTTTCCAGATTTTAACCTTTTTCTTTAAGGTCACCACAGAGTGCCTTTTTGTTTCTCTTATTCCAGGTGAAACGTTAGACAGCCAGTGCTCTCCTCTTGCATTAACCACAAGGCTGAATCAAGCACTTGCAACCTGTCGTTTGGATGCTTGTTCTGTTTCAGTCCCAGCTGCTGTTGTTGGCTATAACTCTAGAAATGAACACACTCTTGCGCTCACTCACTCGTAAGCACTCTTCCAGACAGCAGTGGCTCCGACATGCTCTTTCATCTGCTGCCTTTTGCAAATAACAATCTATTAGATCCCTCAAAGTTGCTGTTCAACTTGATAAGTTTTAAAAAAAATGTTTTGGTCATTATACGGGGGGGATTGCTTTCAAGACCTGCAAGGTAATATTGAAGTTATATAAAGCTCTGGTTAAACCCCACTTAGAGCATTGTGTACATGTTCTGATCACCTTATTATAGGAATGATGCAAATGTTTGGAATAAGGTGCAGAGAAGATTTCCCAGGATGCTGCCTGGAGTACAGTCCATGTGCTATGATGAAAGGTTGAGTGAGCTAAGGCTTATCTCTTTGGAGCAATAGAGAAAGAGGGGTCACTTAATTGAGGTGTATATGTTTTTATACGAAGAAAAGTTTTTATAGACACAGCACCATAACAAGCACTTCTGGCTACAAACCTGCAGCACCTAAATTTGACCAATTATTCTACTATGCACAAATGCCAACAGTATGATAACAGGCCATTTTGCCCAACGTTTGTGCTGGTAAATTTATGCCCTAATTATGCCATACCCCCTATCACCCAATCAACCCAATCAACCCAATCACCCCTAATCACCCCTAATCACCCCTAATCACCCCTAATCACCCCTAGTCACCCCTAGTCACCCCTAGTCACCCCTAGTCACCCCTAGTCACCCCTAGTCACCCCTAGTCACCCCTAGTCACCCCTAGTCACCCCTAATCACCCCTAATCACCCCTAATTACCCCCTAATTACCCCCTAATCAGGCAGCTCATTCCACATTCCCACTGCGAGAAAACATCCCTAATGTTCAATTTAAACCACCCTTTCACACTTACCCCATGTTCACTGATTTTTAATCTTTCCTAATCTCAATGGAAAAAGCCTGGCATGTATTTTCTCCATCTATACTCTCATAATTTTGTATACCTCTATCAACTCATCCCTCATGCTTCAGGGAATAAAGTTCTAACTTGTTAAACCTTTCCCTGCAACCCAGTTCCTGAAGTCTTAACAACATCCTTGGAAATCTGCTCTGCACTCTTTTCACCTTGTTGATATCTTTCCTGTAGTTATGTGGCCTAATCTGTGCACAATACTCCAAATTTTGCCTCACCAATGTCTCATACACCTTCAACATAACATCCCAACTCTTGTACTCAGTCTTTGGATTTATGAATACCAATGTGCCAAAAGCTCTCTTTCTGATCCGATCAACTTGTGATACCACTTTCAAGGACTCAGCAGCAATCCTCAAAGCACACCACTGGTCATTGCCAGCAGCCAGGAAGGCAATCGTTCACTCATCTACTTGAAAAAAATACACTAAAAAAACTGAGCAGCCTATCCTGAGGATCTGTTGAATAGTTTAAAACATTTCTCCGGTCTACTCCGACAGATAACAAACACAGCAAGAATTATATTGTCTGGAAAGGAAGAGATAGTTCATAGAATAACACCAGTTATATCCCATGAAAGTCATCAACAAATTGTTTCCAGCTTTCTTCAAACTTAGCAGTGGTTTCTCAAGACGACTTCTGATGTTTTCCAGATTTAAGAAAGACAACATGAGAAAACTATGTAGGAGAATCAGTGTCTTTCCATTTTAGTAAAATTGCTCTTCCAGCTAATAGTGTAGAAAAAGCTACCACTCGATTATGCAGAAGTAGATAAACAACCGAAATCCAAAAAAAGAGCCGTTGAGGGGTCAGGTTGTTGATTGAGTTCGAAAAAATATATCCAGAATTTTTATAACACTGAACATGATCAAAACCTATGAGTCAATGAAGCCACTTCAATATTGCATCTGTCAGAAGGGGAGCTTGTATTAGAAAAATGCAAGCTAGTTTATCTTTAGACATATAAGCTCTATGAACTATTTTGAGCTGTGTTCAAGAATGATGTGCACAAAGTGAAGAATTATTAACGAGTCTGGCAATTCTTCCCCATATTCCAGGAGGTATTGATACTTTCAAAAATTGATAAGATGTATTAAAAAAACATGGTGTAATTCAAAAGCCAACTACCAGGGATGCTGGAAATCTGTCATAAAAGCAGAAATCACTAAAGATTCTCAACAAGTCAGGATGCATTTGTAGAGATAAAATCAGAAATAACATTTCATTTTGATAACCTTGCCTTCGGGGTTGTATGTGGTGATGGCTTGTGCTAAAATTCAACGATATTTACTTTATTTATTTGTCTAATCGTGGAATGTGTTTTGGACCACTTTTTCAGGTTAAAAAAGATGGGGTGGGTTCAGGTCGACCTTGACATATGTTGAACTTTAGACCTCAGTAAGATTTTGAAATTTTTTTTTAGGAGATCTGAATAGGAATATTTCATTATTCTCATCAACTGCTCGCAAAGAGTTCAGATAGGCTGGAAGTTGGGTTGAGGATCCGCGATCGGGAGCTTGGATGGGCTGGGGTGAGGATCAGCATTCGGGAGCTTGGATGTGTGGGTGGTGAGGTCCAAAAATATGGATTTTTACTTTTACGTGGTATCGCTGATTACACTAGTATATATTATTATGAGCCCAGAGGACCCCAATACCCGTAAGCAATAGATATTCAACAAGACAAATGGTTACTTAAACAAAAGTTGCTTTTAATTATATTTAAACATGAAAATAGAATCAAACTTTAACTTATCACTCTGGACTTATTTAATCCCCTTCTAATTCTTAGCGCAAGGGTATTTAATGTGTGTGTAAGTTTTTAAAAGTTTTTTGTTTCACAGTCCAATCTCACTTCTTTCCTTCAAGTTCACTGGTTGCAGGCAATTCTTAGAGTGTGCATAGAATTTAAAATGTATCAAGTTCACTAGGCTTTGGTGCTTGGAAGGTAAATGGTTACCACTCAGGAAGGTTCTTGTTGGTTTTCAGAGAGATTTGTTGTACCATTTTAATCAACCCCTTCAATATCCACTTCAAGTGAAATTTTCCCCTTCAAGGTTTTCCAGATTTTAACCTTTTTCTTTAAGGTCACCACAGAGTGCCTTTTTGTTTCTCTTATTCCAGGTGAAACGTTAGACAGCCAGTGCTCTCCTCTTGCATTAACCACAAGGCTGAATCAAGCACTTGCAACCTGTCGTTTGGATGCTTGTTCTGTTTCAGTCCCAGCTGCTGTTGTTGGCTATAACTCTAGAAATGAACACACTCTTGCGCTCACTCACTCGTAAGCACTCTTCCAGACAGCAGTGGCTCCGACATGCTCTTTCATCTGCTGCCTTTTGCAAATAACAATCCATTAGATTCCTCAAAGTTGCTGTTCAACTTGATAAGTTTTAAAAAAAATGTTTTGGTCATTATACGGGGGGGATTGCTTTCAAGACCTGCAAGGTAATATTGAAGTTATATAAAGCACTGGTTAAACCCCACTTAGAGCATTGTGTACATGTTCTGATCACCTTATTATAGGAATGATGCAAATGTTTGGAATAAGGTGCAGAGAAGATTTCCCAGGATGCTGCCTGGAGTACAGTCCATGTGCTATGAAGAAAGGTTGAGTGAGCTAAGGCTTATCTCTTTGGAGCAATAGAGAAAGAGGGGTCACTTAATTGAGGTGTATATGTTTTTATATGAAGAAAAGTTTTTATAGACACAGCACCATAACAAGCACTTCTGGCTACAAACCTGCAGCACCTAAATTTGACCAATTATTCTACTATGCACAAATGCCAACAGTATGATAACAGGCCATTTTGCACAACGTTTGTGCTGGTAAATTTATGCCCTAATTATGCC
Organism: Narcine bancroftii; assembly: GCF_036971445.1. Lineage (NCBI taxonomy): Eukaryota > Metazoa > Chordata > Chondrichthyes > Torpediniformes > Narcinidae > Narcine > Narcine bancroftii. The sequence goes on from NC_091469.1 coordinate 273,632,949, forward strand.
ATACCCCCTATCACCCAATCAACCCCTAATTACCCCTAATTACCCCTAATTACCCCTAATTACCCCTAATTACCCCTAATTACCCCTAATTACCCCTAATTACCCCTAATTACCCCTAATTATCCCTAATTATCCCTAATTATACCTAATTACCCCTAATTACCCCTAATTACCCCTAATTACCCCTAATTACCCCTAATTACCCCTAATTACCCCTAATTACCCCTAATTACCCCTAATTACCCCTAATTACCCCTAATTACCCCTAATTACCCCTAATTACCCCTAATTACCCCTAATTACCCCTAATTACCCCTAATTTTCCCTAATTTTCCCTAATTTCCCCTAATTTCCCCTAATTATCCCCTAAGCTGGCAGCTCATTCCACATTCCCACTGCGAGAAAACATCCCTAATGTTCAATTTAAACCACCCTTTCACACTTACCCCATGTTCACTGATTTTTAATCTTTCCTAATCTCAATGGAAAAAGCCTGGCATGTATTTTCTCCATCTATACTCTCATAATTTTGTATACCTCTATCAACTCATCCCTCATGCTTCAGGGAATAAAGTTCTAACTTGTTAAACCTTTCCCTGCAACCCAGTTCCTGAAGTCTTAACAACATCCTTGGAAATCTGCTCTGCACTCTTTTCACCTTGTTGATATCTTTCCTGTAGTTATGTGGCCTAATCTGTGCACAATACTCCAAATTTTGCCTCACCAATGTCTCATACACCTTCAACATAACATCCCAACTCTTGTACTCAGTCTTTGGATTTATGAATACCAATGTGCCAAAAGCTCTCTTTCTGATCCGATCAACTTGTGATACCACTTTCAAGGACTCAGCAGCACTCAGCAGCAATCCTCAAAGCACACCACTGGTCATTGCCAGCAGCCAGGAAGGCAATCGTTCACTCATCTACTTAAAAAAAATACACTAAAAAAACTGAGCAGCCTATCCTGAGGATTTGTTGAATAGTTTAAAACATTTCTCCGGTCTACTCCGACAGATAACAAACACAGCAAGAATTATATTGTCTGGAAAGGAAGAGATAGTTCATAGAATAACACCAGTTATATCCCATGAAAGTCATCAACAAATTGTTTCCAGCTTTCTTCAAACTTAGCAGTGGTTTCTCAAGACGACTTCTGATGTTTTCCAGATTTAAGAAAGACAACATGAGAAAACTATGTAGGCGAATCAGTGTCTTTCCATTTTAGTAAAATTGCTCTTCCAGCTAATAGTGTAGAAAAAGCTACCACTCGATTATGCAGAAGTAGATAAACAACCGAAATCCAAAAAAAGAGCCGTTGAGGGGTCAGGTTGTATTTGAAAAACCAGAATCATTGATTGAGTTGAAAAAATATATCCAGAATTTTTATAACACTGAACATGATCAAAACCTATGAGTCAATGAAGCCACTTCAATATTGCATCTGTCAGAAGGGGAGCTTGTATTAGAAAAATGCAAGCTAGTTTATCTTTAGACATATAAGCTCTATGAACTATTTTGAGCTGTGTTCAAGAATGATGTGCACAAAGTGAAGAATTATTAACGAGTCTGGCAATTCTTCCCCATATTCCAGGAGGTATTGATACTTTCAAAAATTGATAAGATGTATTAAAAAAACATGGTGTAATTCAAAAGCCAACTACCAGGGATGCTGGAAATCTGTCATAAAAGCAGAAATCACTAAAGATTCTCAACAAGTCAGGATGCATTTGTAGAGATAAAATCAGAAATAACATTTCATTTTGATAACCTTGCCTTCGGGGTTGTATGTGGTGATGGCTTGTGCTAAAATTCAACGATATTTACTTTATTTATTTGTCTAATCGTGGAATGTGTTTTGGACCACTTTTTCAGGTTAAAAAAGATGGGGTGGGTTCAGGTCGACCTTGACATATGTTGAACTTTAGACCTCAGTAAGATTTTGAAATTTTTTTTTAGGAGATCTGAATAGGAAAATTTCATTATTCTCATCAACTGCTCGCAAAGAGTTCAGATAGGCTGGAAGTTGGGTTGAGGATCCGCGATCGGGAGCTTGGATGGGCTGGGGTGAGGATCAGCATTCGGGAGCTTGGATGTGTGGGTGGTGAGGTCCAAAAATATGGATTTTTACTTTTACGTGGTATCGCTGATTACACTAGTATATATTATTATGAGCCCAGAGGACCCCAATACCCGTAAGCAATAGATATTCAACAAGACAAATGGTTACTTAAACAAAAGTTGCTTTTAATTATATTTAAACATGAAAATAGAATCAAACTTTAACTTATCACTCTGGACTTATTTAATCCCCTTCTAATTCTTAGCGCAAGGGTATTTAATGTGTGTGTAAGTTTTTAAAAGTTTTTTGTTTCACAGTCCAATCTCACTTCTTTCCTTCAAGTTCACTGGTTGCAGGCAATTCTTAGAGTGTGCATAGAATTTAAAATGTATCAAGTTCACTAGGCTTTGGTGCTTGGAAGGTAAATGGTTACCACTCAGGAAGGTTCTTGTTGGTTTTCAGAGAGATTTGTTGTACCATTTTAATCAACCCCTTCAATATCCACTTCAAATGAAATTTTCCCCTTCAAGGTTTTCCAGATTTTAACCTTTTTCTTTAAGGTCACCACAGAGTGCCTTTTTGTTTCTCTTTTTCCAGGTGAAACGTTAGACAGCCAGTGCTCTCCTCTTGCATTAACCACAAGGCTGAATCAAGCACTTGCAACCTGTCGTTTGGATGCTTGTTCTGTTTCAGTCCCAGCTGCTGTTGTTGGCTATAACTCTAGAAATGATCACACTCTTGCGCTCACTCACTCGTAATCACTCTTCCAGACAGCAGTGGCTCCGACATGCTCTTTCATCTGTTGCCTTTTGCAAATAACAATCCATTAGATTCCTCAAAGTTGCTGTTCAACTTGATAAGTTTTAAAAAAAAATGTTTTGGTCATTATAGGGGGGGGGGGGGGATTGCTTTCAAGACCTGCAAGGTAATATTGAAGTTATATAAAGCTCTGGTTAAACCCCACTTAGAGCATTGTGTACAGTTCTGATCACCTTATTATAGGAATGATGCAAATGCTTGGAATAAGGTGCAGAGAAGATTTCCCAGGATGCTGCCTGTAGTACAGTCCATGTGCTATGAAGAAAGGTTGAGTGAGCTAAGGCTTATCTCTTTGGAGCAATAGAGAAAGAGGGGTCACTTAATTGAGGTGTATAAGTTTTTAAATGAAGAAAAGTTTTTATAGACACAGCACCATAACAAGCACTTCAGGCTACAAACCTGCAGCACCGAAATTTGACCAATTATTCTACTATGCTCAAATGATAACAGGCCATTTTGCCCAACGTTTGTGCTGCTAAATTTATGCCCTAATTATGCCATACCCCCTATCAACCCATTACCCCTAATCACTAATTACCCCTAATTACCCCTAATTACCCCTAATTACCCCTAATTACCCCTAATTGCCCCGAATTGCCCCGAATTGCCCCTAATTGCCCCTAATTGCCCCTAATTGCCCCTAGTTGCCCCTGGTTGCCCCTAGTTGCCCCGAGTTGCCCCTAGTTGCCCCGAGTTGCCCCGAGTTGCCCCGAGTTGCCCCGAGTTGCCCCGAGTTGCCCCGAGTTGCCCCGAGTTGCCCCGAGTTGCCCCGAGTTGCCCCGAGTTGCCCCGAGTTGCCCCGAGTTGCCCCGAGTTGCCCCGAGTTGCCCCGAGTTGCCCCGAGTTGCCCCGAGTTGCCCCGAGTTGCCCCGAGTTGCCCCGAGTTGCCCCGAGTTGCCCCGAGTTGCCCCGAGTTGCCCCGAGTTGCCCCCAGTTGCCCCCAGTTGCCCCCAGTTGCCCCCAGTTGCCCCCAGTTGCCCCCAGTTGCCCCCAGTTGCCCCCAGTTGCCCCCAGTTGCCCCCAGTTGCCCCCAGTTGCCCCCAGTTGCCCCCAGTTGCCCCCAGTTGCCCCCAGTTGCCCCCAGTTGCCCCCAGTTGCCCCCAGTTGCCCCCAGTTGCCCCCAGTTGCCCCCAGTTGCCCACTAATTACCCCCTAATTACCCCCTAATTACCCCCTAATTACCCCCTAATTACCCCCTAATTACCCCCTAATTACCCCCTAATTACCCCCTAATTACCCCCTAATTACCCCCTAATTACCCCCTAATTACCCCCTAATTACCCCCTAATTACCCCCTAATTACCCCCTAATTACCCCCTAATTACCCCCTAATTACCCCCTAATTACCCCCTAATTACCCCCTAATTACCCCCTAATTACCCCCTAATTACCCCCTAATTACCCCCTAATTACCCCCTAATTACCCCCTAATTACCCCCTAATTACCCCCTAATTACCCCCTAATCACCCCCTAAGCTGGCAGCTCATTCCACATTCCCACCACTCTGCGAGAAATCATACCTAATGTTCAATTTAAACCACCCTTTCACGCTTACACCATGTTCACTGATTTTTAATCTTTCCTAATCTCAATGGAAAAAGCCTGGCATGTATTTTCTCCATCTATACTCTCATAATTTTGTATACCTCTATCAACTCATCCCTCATGCTTCAGGGAATAAAGTTCTAACTTGTTAAACCTTTCCCTGCAACCCAGTTCCTGAAGTCTTAACAACATCCTTGGAAATCTGCTCTGCACTCTTTTCACCTTGTTGATATCTTTCCTTTAGTTATGTGGCCTAATCTGTGCACAATACTCCAAATTTTGCCTCACCAATGTCTCATACAACTTCAACATAACATCCCAACTCTTGTACTCAGTCTTTGGATTTATGAATACCAATGTGCCAAAAGCTCTCTTTCTGATCCGATCAACTTGTGATACCACTTTCAAGGACTCAGCAGCAATCCTCAAAGCACACCACTGGTCATTGCCAGCAGCCAGGAAGGCAATCGTTCACTCATCTACTTAAAAAAAATACACTAAAAAAACTGAGCAGCCTATCCTGAGGATCTGTTGAATAGTTTAAAACATTTCTCCGGTCTACTCCGACAGATAACAAACACAGCAAGAATTATATTGTCTGGAAAGGAAGAGATAGTTCATAGAATAACACCAGTTATATCCCATGAAAGTCATCAACAAATTGTTTCCAGCTTTCTTCAAACTTAGCAGTGGTTTCTCAAGACGACTTCTGATGTTTTCCAGATTTAAGAAAGACAACATGAGAAAACTATTGATATAATGTAGGAGAATCAGTGTCTTTCCATTTTAGTAAAATTGCTCTTCCAGCTAATAGTGTAGAAAAAGCTACCACTCGATTATGCAGAAGTAGATAAACAACCGAAATCCAAAAAAAGAGCCGTTGAGGGGTCAGGTAGTATTTGAAAAACCAGAATCATTGATTGAGTTGAAAAAATATATCCAGAATTTTTATAACACTGAACATGATCAAAACCTATGAGTCAATGAAGCCACTTCAATATTGCATCTGTCAGAAGGGGAGCTTGTATTAGAAAAATGCAAGCTAGTTTATCTTTAGACATATAAGCTTTATGAACTATTTTGAGCTGTGTTCAAGAATGATGTGCACAAAGTGAAGAAGTATTAACGAGTCTGGCAATTCTTCCCCATATTCCAGGAGGTATTGATACTTTCAAAAATTGATAAGATGTATTAAAAAAACATGGTGTAATTCAAAAGCCAACTACCAGGGATGCTGGAAATCTGTCATAAAAGCAGAAATCACTAAAGATTCTCAACAAGTCAGGATGCATTTGTAGAGATAAAATCAGAAATAACATTTCATTTTGATAACCTTGCCTTCGGGGTTGTATGTGGTGATGGCTTGTGCTAAAATTCAACGATATTTACTTTATTTATTTGTCTAATCGTGGAATGTGTTTTGGACCACTTTTTCAGGTTAAAAAAGATGGGGTGGGTTCAGGTCGACCTTGACATATGTTGAACTTTAGACCTCAGTAAGATTTTGAAATTTTTTTTTAGGAGATCTGAATAGGAAAATTTCATTATTCTCATCAACTGCTCGCAAAGAGTTCAGATAGGCTGGAAGTTGGGTTGAGGATCCGCGATCGGGAGCTTGGATGGGCTGGGCTGAGGATCAGCATTCGGGAGCTTGGATGTGTGGGTGGTGAGGTCCAAAAATATGGATTTTTACTTTTACGTGGTATCGCTGATTACACTAGTATATATTATTATGAGCCCAGAGGACCCCAATACCCGTAAGCAATAGATATTCAACAAGACAAATGGTTACTTAAACAAAAGTTGCTTTTAATTATATTTAAACATGAAAATAGAATCAAACTTTAACTTATCACTCTGGACTTATTTAATCCCCTTCTAATTCTTAGCGCAAGGGTATTTAATGTGTGTGTAAGTTTTTAAAAGTTTTTTGTTTCACAGTCCAATCTCACTTCTTTCCTTCAAGTTCACTGGTTGCAGGCAATTCTTAGAGTGTGCATAGAATTTAAAATGTATCAAGTTCACTAGGCTTTGGTGCTTGGAAGGTAAATGGTTACCACTCAGGAAGGTTCTTGTTGGTTTTCAGAGAGATTTGTTGTACCATTTTAATCAACCCCTTCAATATCCACTTCAAATGAAATTTTCCCCTTCAAGGTTTTCCAGATTTTAACCTTTTTCTTTAAGGTCACCACAGAGTGCCTTTTTGTTTCTCTTTTTCCAGGTGAAACGTTAGACAGCCAGTGCTCTCCTCTTGCATTAACCACAAGGCTGAATCAAGCACTTGCAACCTGTCGTTTGGATGCTTGTTCTGTTTCAGTCCCAGCTGCTGTTGTTGGCTATAACTCTAGAAATGATCACACTCTTGCGCTCACTCACTCGTAATCACTCTTCCAGACAGCAGTGGCTCCGACATGCTCTTTCATCTGTTGCCTTTTGCAAATAACAATCCATTAGATTCCTCAAAGTTGCTGTTCAACTTGATAAGTTTTAAAAAAAAATGTTTTGGTCATTATAGGGGGGGGTGTGGATTGCTTTCAAGACCTGCAAGGTAATATTGAAGTTATATAAAGCTCTGGTTAAACCCCACTTAGAGCATTGTGTACATGTTCTGATCACCTTATTATAGGAATGATGCAAATGTTTGGAATAAGGTGCAGAGAAGATTTCCCAGGATGCTGCCTGGAGTACAGTCCATGTGCTATGAAGAAAGGTTGAGTGAGCTAAGGCTTATCTCTTTGGAGCAATAGAGAAAGAGGGGTCACTTAATTGAGGTGTATAAGTTTTTAAATGAAGAAAAGTTTTTATAGACACAGCACCATAACAAGCACTTCAGGCTACAAACCTGCAGCACCGAAATTTGACCAATTATTCTACTATGCTCAAATGATAACAGGCCATTTTGCCCAACGTTTGTGCTGCTAAATTTATGCCCTAATTATGCCATACCCCCTATCAACCCATTACCCCTAATCACTAATTACCCCTAATTAGCCCTAATTAGCCCTAATTAGCCCTAATTAGCCCTAATTACCCCTAATTACCCCTAATTGCCCCGAATTGCCCCGAATTGCCCCGAATTGCCCCGAATTGCCCCGAATTGCCCCGAATTGCCCCGAATTGCCCCTAATTGCCCCGAGTTGCCCCGAGTTGCCCCGAGTTGCCCCGAGTTGCCCCGAGTTGCCCCGAGTTGCCCCGAGTTGCCCCGAGTTGCCCCGAGTTGCCCCGAGTTGCCCCGAGTTGCCCCGAGTTGCCCCGAGTTGCCCCGAGGTGCCCCGAGGTGCCCCGAGGTGCCCCGAGGTGCCCCGAGGTGCCCCGAGGTGCCCCGAGGTGCCCCGAGGTGCCCCGAGGTGCCCCGAGGTGCCCCGAGGTGCCCCGAGGTGCCCCGAGGTGCCCCGAGGTGCCCCGAGGTGCCCCGAGGTGCCCCGAGGTGCCCCGAGGTGCCCCGAGGTGCCCCGAGGTGCCCCGAGGTGCCCCGAGGTGCCCCGAGGTGCCCCGAGGTGCCCCGAGGTGCCCCGAGGTGCCCCGAGGTGCCCCGAGGTGCCCCGAGGTGCCCCGAGGTGCCCCGAGGTGCCCCGAGGTGCCCCGAGGTGCCCCGAGGTGCCCCGAGGTGCCCCGAGGTGCCCCGAGGTGCCCCGAGGTGCCCCGAGGTGCCCCGAGGTGCCCCGAGGTGCCCCGAGGTGCCCCGAGGTGCCCCGAGGTGCCCCGAGGTGCCCCGAGGTGCCCCGAGGTGCCCCGAGGTGCCCCGAGGTGCCCCGAGGTGCCCCGAGGTGCCCCGAGGTGCCCCGAGGTGCCCCGAGGTGCCCCGAGGTGCCCCGAGGTGCCCCGAGGTGCCCCGAGGTGCCCCGAGGTGCCCCGAGGTGCCCCGAGGTGCCCCGAGGTGCCCCGAGGTGCCCCCAGGTGCCCCCAGGTACCCCCAGGTGCCCCCAATTACCCCCAATTACCCCCTAATCACCCCCTAAGCTGGCAGCTCATTCCACATTCCCACCACTCTGCGAGAAATCATACCTAATGTTCAATTTAAACCACCCTTTCACACTTACACCATGTTCACTGATTTTTAATCTTTCCTAATCTCAATGGAAAAAGCCTGGCATGTATTTTCTCCATCTATACTCTCATAATTTTGTATACCTCTATCAACTCATCCCTCATGCTTCAGGGAATAAAGTTCTAACTTGTTAAACCTTTCCCTGCAACCCAGTTCCTGAAGTCTTAACAACATCCTTGGAAATCTGCTCTGCACTCTTTTCACCTTGTTGATATCTTTCCTTTAGTTATGTGGCCTAATCTGTGCACAATACTCCAAATTTTGCCTCACCAATGTCTCATACAACTTCAACATAACATCCCAACTCTTGTACTCAGTCTTTGGATTTATTAATACCAATGTGCCAAAAGCTCTCTTTCTGATCCGATCAACTTGTGATACCACTTTCAAGGACTCAGCAGCAATCCTCAAAGCACACCACTGGTCATTGCCAGCAGCCAGGAAGGCAATCGTTCACTCATCTACTTAAAAAAAATACACTAAAAAAACTGAGCAGCCTATCCTGAGGATCTGTTGAATAGTTTAAAACATTTCTCCGGTCTACTCCGACAGATAACAAACAGAGCAAGAATTATATTGTCTGGAAAGGAAGAGATAGTTCATAGAATAACACCAGTTATATCCCATGAAAGTCATCAACAAATTGTTTCCAGCTTTCTTCAAACTTAGCAGTGGTTTCTCAAGACGACTTCTGATGTTTTCCAGATTTAAGAAAGACAACATGAGAAAACTATTGATATAATGTAGGAGAATCAGTGTCTTTCCATTTTAGTAAAATTGCTCTTCCAGCTAATAGTGTAGAAAAAGCTACCACTCGATTATGCAGAAGTAGATAAACAACCGAAATCCAAAAAAAGAGCCGTTGAGGGGTCAGGTAGTATTTGAAAAACCAGAATCATTGATTGAGTTGAAAAAATATATCCAGAATTTTTATAACACTGAACATGATCAAAACCTATGAGTCAATGAAGCCACTTCAATATTGCATCTGTCAGAAGGGGAGCTTGTATTAGAAAAATGCAAGCTAGTTTATCTTTAGACATATAAGCTTTATGAACTATTTTGAGCTGTGTTCAAGAATGATGTGCACAAAGTGAAGAAGTATTAACGAGTCTGGCAATTCTTCCCCATATTCCAGGAGGTATTGATACTTTCAAAAATTGATAAGATGTATTAAAAAATCATGGTGTAATTCAAAAGCCAACTACCAGGGATGCTGGAAATCTGTCATAAAAGCAGAAATCACTAAAGATTCTCAACAAGTCAGGATGCATTTGTAGAGATAAAATCAGAAATAACATTTCATTTTGATAACCTTGCCTTCGGGGTTGCATGTGGTGATGGCTTGTGCTAAAATTCAACGATATTTACTTTATTTATTTGTCTAATCGTGGAATGTGTTTTGGACCACTTTTTCAGGTTAAAAAAGATGGGGTGGGTTCAGGTCGACCTTGACATATGTTGAACTTTAGACCTCAGTAAGATTTTGAAATTTTTTTTTTAGGAGATCTGAATAGGAATATTTCATTATTCTCATCAACTGCTCGCAAAGAGTTCAGATAGGCTGGAAGTTGGGTTGAGGATCCGCGATCGGGAGCTTGGATGGGCTGGGGTGAGGATCAGCATTCGGGAGCTTGGATGTGTGGGTGGTGAGGTCCAAAAATATGGATTTTTACTTTTACGTGGTATCGCTGATTACACTAGTATATATTATTATGAGCCCAGAGGACCCCAATACCCGTAAGCAATAGATATTCAACAAGACAAATGGTTACTTAAACAAAAGTTGCTTTTAATTATATTTAAACATGAAAATAGAATCAAACTTTAACTTATCACTCTGGACTTATTTAATCCCCTTCTAATTCTTAGCGCAAGGGTATTTAATGTGTGTGTAAGTTTTTAAAAGTTTTTTGTTTCACAGTCCAATCTCACTTCTTTCCTTCAAGTTCACTGGTTGCAGGCAATTCTTAGAGTGTGCATAGAATTTAAAATGTATCAAGTTCACTAGGCTTTGGTGCTTGGAAGGTAAATGGTTACCACTCAGGAAGGTTCTTGTTGGTTTTCAGAGAGATTTGTTGTACCATTTTAATCAACCCCTTCAATATCCACTTCAAATGAAATTTTCCCCTTCAAGGTTTTCCAGATTTTAACCTTTTTCTTTAAGGTCACCACAGAGTGCCTTTTTGTTTCTCTTTTTCCAGGTGAAACGTTAGACAGCCAGTGCTCTCCTCTTGCATTAACCACAAGGCTGAATCAAGCACTTGCAACCTGTCGTTTGGATGCTTGTTCTGTTTCAGTCCCAGCTGCTGTTGTTGGCTATAACTCTAGAAATGATCACACTCTTGCGCTCACTCACTCGTAATCACTCTTCCAGACAGCAGTGGCTCCGACATGCTCTTTCATCTGTTGCCTTTTGCAAATAACAATCCATTAGATTCCTCAAAGTTGCTGTTCAACTTGATAAGTTTTAAAAAAAAATGTTTTGGTCATTATAGGGGGGGGTGGGGATTGCTTTCAAGACCTGCAAGGTAATATTGAAGTTATATAAAGCTCTGGTTAAACCCCACTTAGAGCATTGTGTACATGTTCTGATCACCTTATTATAGGAATGATGCAAATGTTTGGAATAAGGTGCAGAGAAGATTTCCCAGGATGCTGCCTGGAGTACAGTCCATGTGCTATGAAGAAAGGTTGAGTGAGCTAAGGCTTATCTCTTTGGAGCAATAGAGAAAGAGGGGTCACTTAATTGAGGTGTATAAGTTTTTAAATGAAGAAAAGTTTTTATAGACACAGCACCATAACAAGCACTTCAGGCTACAAACCTGCAGCACCGAAATTTGACCAATTATTCTACTATGCTAAAATGATAACAGGCCATTTTGCCCAACGTTTGTGCTGCTAAATTTATGCCCTAATTATGCCATACCCCCTATCAACCCATTACCCCTAATCACTAATTACCCCTAATTACCCCTAATTAGCCCTAATTACCCCTAATTACCCCTAATTACCCCTAATTGCCCCTAATTGCCCCGAATTGCCCCGAATTGCCCCGAATTGCCCCGAATTGCCCCGAATTGCCCCTAATTGCCCCGAGTTGCCCCGAGTTGCCCCGAGTTGCCCCGAGTTGCCCCGAGTTGCCCCGAGTTGCCCCGAGTTGCCCCGAGTTGCCCCGAGTTGCCCCGAGTTGCCCCGAGTTGCCCCGAGTTGCCCCGAGTTGCCCCGAGTTGCCCCGAGTTGCCCCGAGTTGCCCCGAGTTGCCCCGAGTTGCCCCGAGTTGCCCCGAGTTGCCCCGAGTTGCCCCGAGTTGCCCCGAGTTGCCCCGAGTTGCCCCGAGTTGCCCCGAGTTGCCCCGAGTTGCCCCGAGTTGCCCCGAGTTGCCCCGAGTTGCCCCGAGTTGCCCCGAGTTGCCCCGAGGTGCCCCGAGGTGCCCCGAGGTGCCCCGAGGTGCCCCGAGGTGCCCCGAGGTGCCCCGAGGTGCCCCGAGGTGCCCCGAGGTGCCCCGAGGTGCCCCGAGGTGCCCCGAGGTGCCCCGAGGTGCCCCGAGGTGCCCCGAGGTGCCCCGAGGTGCCCCGAGGTGCCCCGAGGTGCCCCGAGGTGCCCCGAGGTGCCCCGAGGTGCCCCGAGGTGCCCCGAGGTGCCCCGAGGTGCCCCGAGGTGCCCCGAGGTGCCCCGAGGTGCCCCGAGGTGCCCCGAGGTGCCCCGAGGTGCCCCGAGGTGCCCCGAGGTGCCCCGAGGTGCCCCGAGGTGCCCCGAGGTGCCCCGAGGTGCCCCGAGGTGCCCCGAGGTGCCCCGAGGTGCCCCGAGGTGCCCCGAGGTGCCCCCAGTTGCCCCCAGTTGCCCCCAGTTGCCCCCAGTTGCCCCCAATTGCCCCCAATTGCCCCCAATTGCCCCCAATTGCCCCCAATTGCCCCCAATTACCCCCTAATTACCCCCTAATCACCCCCTAAGCTGGCAGCTCATTCCACATTCCCACCACTCTGCGAGAAATCATACCTAATGTTCAATTTAAACCACCCTTTCACACTTACACCATGTTCACTGATTTTTAATCTTTCCTAATCTCAATGGAAAAAGCCTGGCATGTATTTTCTCCATCTATACTCTCATAATTTTGTATACCTCTATCAACTCATCCCTCATGCTTCAGGGAATAAAGTTCTAACTTGTTAAACCTTTCCCTGCAACCCAGTTCCTGAAGTCTTAACAACATCCTTGGAAATCTGCTCTGCACTCTTTTCACCTTGTTGATATCTTTCCTTTAGTTATGTGGCCTAATCTGTGCACAATACTCCAAATTTTGCCTCACCAATGTCTCATACAACTTCAACATAACATCCCAACTCTTGTACTCAGTCTTTGGATTTATTAATACCAATGTGCCAAAAGCTCTCTTTCTGATCCGATCAACTTGTGATACCACTTTCAAGGACTCAGCAGCAATCCTCAAAGCACACCACTGGTCATTGCCAGCAGCCAGGAAGGCAATCGTTCACTCATCTACTTAAAAAAATACACTAAAAAAACTGAGCAGCCTATCCTGAGGATCTGTTGAATAGTTTAAAACATTTCTCCGGTCTACTCCGACAGATAACAAACAGAGCAAGAATTATATTGTCTGGAAAGGAAGAGATAGTTCATAGAATAACACCAGTTATATCCCATGAAAGTCATCAACAAATTGTTTCCAGCTTTCTTCAAACTTAGCAGTGGTTTCTCAAGACGACTTCTGATGTTTTCCAGATTTAAGAAAGACAACATGAGAAAACTATTGATATAATGTAGGAGAATCAGTGTCTTTCCATTTTAGTAAAATTGCTCTTCCAGCTAATAGTGTAGAAAAAGCTACCACTCGATTATGCAGAAGTAGATAAACAACCGAAATCCAAAAAAAGAGCCGTTGAGGGGTCAGGTAGTATTAGAAAAACCAGAATCATTGATTGAGTTGAAAAAATATATCCAGAATTTTTATAACACTGAACATGATCAAAACCTATGAGTCTATGAAGCCACTTCAATATTGCATCTGTCAGAAGGGGAGCTTGTATTAGAAAAATGCAAGCTAGTTTATCTTTAGACATATAAGCTTTATGAACTATTTTGAGCTGTGTTCAAGAATGATGTGCACAAAGTGAAGAAGTATTAACGAGTCTGGCAATTCTTCCCCATATTCCAGGAGGTATTGATACTTTCAAAAATTGATAAGATGTATTAAAAAAACATGGTGTAATTCAAAAGCCAACTACCAGGGATGCTGGAAATCTGTCATAAAAGCAGAAATCACTAAAGATTCTCAACAAGTCAGGATGCATTTGTAGAGATAAAATCAGAAATAACATTTCATTTTGATAACCTTGCCTTCGGGGTTGCATGTGGTGATGGCTTGTGCTAAAATTCAACGATATTTACTTTATTTATTTGTCTAATCGTGGAATGTGTTTTGGACCACTTTTTCAGGTTAAAAAAGATGGGGTGGGTTCAGGTCGACCTTGACATATGTTGAACTTTAGACCTCAGTAAGATTTTGAAATTTTTTTTTTAGGAGATCTGAATAGGAATATTTCATTATTCTCATCAACTGCTCGCAAAGAGTTCAGATAGGCTGGAAGTTGGGTTGAGGATCCGCGATCGGGAGCTTGGATGGGCTGGGGTGAGGATCAGCATTCGGGAGCTTGGATGTGTGGGTGGTGAGGTCCAAAAATATGGATTTTTACTTTTACGTGGTATCGCTGATTACACTAGTATATATTATTATGAGCCCAGAGGACCCCAATACCCGTAAGCAATAGATATTCAACAAGACAAATGGTTACTTAAACAAAAGTTGCTTTTAATTATATTTAAACATGAAAATAGAATCAAACTTTAACTTATCACTCTGGACTTATTTAATCCCCTTCTAATTCTTAGCGCAAGGGTATTTAATGTGTGTGTAAGTTTTTAAAAGTTTTTTGTTTCACAGTCCAATCTCACTTCTTTCCTTCAAGTTCACTGGTTGCAGGCAATTCTTAGAGTGTGCATAGAATTTAAAATGTATCAAGTTCACTAGGCTTTGGTGCTTGGAAGGTAAATGGTTACCACTCAGGAAGGTTCTTGTTGGTTTTCAGAGAGATTTGTTGTACCATTTTAATCAACCCCTTCAATATCCACTTCAAGTGAAATTTTCCCCTTCAAGGTTTTCCAGATTTTAACCTTTTTCTTTAAGGTCACCACAGAGTGCCTTTTTGTTTCTCTTATTCCAGGTGAAACGTTAGACAGCCAGTGCTCTCCTCTTGCATTAACCACAAGGCTGAATCAAGAACTTGCAACCTGTCGTTTGGATGCTTGTTCTGTTTCAGTCCCAGCTGCTGTTGTTGGCTATAACTCTAGAAATGAACACACTCTTGCGCTCACTCACTCGTAAGCACTCTTCCAGACAGCAGTGGCTCCGACATGCTCTTTCATCTGCTGCCTTTTGCAAATAACAATCCATTAGATTCCTCAAAGTTGCTGTTCAACTTGATAAGTTTTAAAAAAAATGTTTTGGTCATTATACGGGGGGGATTGCTTTCAAGACCTGCAAGGTAATATTGAAGTTATATAAAGCACTGGTTAAACCCCACTTAGAGCATTGTGTACATGTTCTTATCACCTTATTATAGGAATGATGCAAATGTTTGGAATAAGGTGCAGAGAAGATTTCCCAGGATGCTGCCTGGAGTACAGTCCATGTGCTATGAAGAAAGGTTGAGTGAGCTAAGGCTTATCTCTTTGGAGCAATAGAGAAAGAGGGGTCACTTAATTGAGGTGTATATGTTTTTATATGAAGAAAAGTTTTTATAGACACAGCACCATAACAAGCACTTCTGGCTACAAACCTGCAGCACCTAAATTTGACCAATTATTCTACTATGCACAAATGCCAACAGTATGATAACAGGCCATTTTGCACAACGTTTGTGCTGGTAAATTTATGCCCTAATTATGCCATACCCCCTATCACCCAATCAACCCCTAATTACCCTAATTACCCCTAATTACCCCTAATTACCCCTAATTACCCCTAATTACCCCTAATTACCCCTAATTACCCCTAATTACCCCTAATTACCCCTAATTACCCCTAATTACCCCTAATTACCCCTAATTACCCCTAATTACCCCTAATTACCCCTAATTTCCCCTAATTACCCCTAATTTCCCCTAATTTCCCCTAATTTCCCCTAATTTCCCCTAATTTCCCCTAATTTCCCCTAATTTCCCCTAATTACCCCTAATTACCCCTAATTTCCCCTAATTATCCCCTAAGCTGGCAGCTCATTCCACATTCCCACTGCGAGAAAACATCCCTAATGTTCAATTTAAACCACCCTTTCACACTTACCCCATGTTCACTGATTTTTAATCTTTCCTAATCTCAATGGAAAAAGCCTGGCATGTATTTTCTCCATCTATACTCTCATAATTTTGTATACCTCTATCAACTCATCCCTCATGCTTCAGGGAATAAAGTTCTAACTTGTTAAACCTTTCCCTGCAACCCAGTTCCTGAAGTCTTAACAACATCCTTGGAAATCTGCTCTGCACTCTTTTCACATTGTTGATATCTTTCCTTTAGTTATGTGGCCTAATCTGTGCACAATACTCCAAATTTTGCCTCACCAATGTCCCATACAACTTCAACATAACATCCCAACTCTTGTACTCAGTCTTTGGATTTATGAATACCAATGTGCCAAAAGCTCTCTTTCTAATCCGATCAACTTGTGATACCACTTTCAAGGACTCAGCAGCAATCCTCAAAGCACACCACTGGTCATTGCCAGCAGCCAGGAAGGCAATCGTTCACTCATCTACTTTAAAAAAATACACTGAAAAAACTGAGCAGCCTATCCTGAGGATCTGTTGAATAGTTTAAAACATTTCTCCGGTCTACTCCGACAGATAACAAACACAGCAAGAATTATATTGTCTGGAAAGGAAGAGATAGTTCATAGAATAACACCAGTTATATCCCATGAAAGTCATCAACAAATTGTTTCCAGCTTTCTTCAAACTTAGCAGTGGTTTCTCAAGACGACTTCTGATGTTTTCCAGATTTAAGAAAGACAACATGAGAAAACTATTGATATAATGTAGGAGAATCAGTGTCTTTCCATTTTAGTAAAATTGCTCTTCCAGCTAATAGTGTAGAAAAAGCTACCACTCGATTATGCAGAAGTAGATAAACAACCGAAATCCAAAAAAAGAGCCGTTGAGGGGTCAGGTTGTATTTGAAAAACCAGAATCATTGATTGAGTTGAAAAAATATATCCAGAATTTTTATAACACTGAACATGATCAAAACCTATGAGTCAATGAAGCCACTTCAATATTGCATCTGTCAGAAGGGGAGCTTGTATTAGAAAAATGCAAGCTAGTTTATCTTTAGACATATAAGCTCTATGAACTATTTTGAGCTGTGTTCAAGAATGATGTGCACAAAGTGAAGAAGTATTAACGAGTCTGGCAATTCTTCCCCATATTCCAGGAGGTATTGATACTTTCAAAAATTGATAAGATGTATTAAAAAAACATGGTGTAATTCAAAAGCCAACCACCAGGGATGCTGGAAATCTGTCATAAAAGCAGAAATCACTAAAGATTCTCAACAAGTCAGGATGCATTTGTAGAGATAAAATCAGAAATAACATTTCATTTTGATAACCTTGCCTTCGGGGTTGTATGTGGTGATGGCTTGTGCTAAAATTCAACGATATTTACTTTATTTATTTGTCTAATCGTGGAATGTGTTTTGGACCACTTTTTCAGGTTAAAAAAGATGGGGTGGGTTCAGGTCGACCTTGACATATGTTGAACTTTAGACCTCAGTAAGATTTTGAAATTTTTTTTTTAGGAGATCTGAATAGGAAAATTTCATTATTCTCATCAACTGCTCGCAAAGAGTTCAGATAGGCTGGAAGTTGGGTTGAGGATCCGCGATCGGGAGCTTGGATGGGCTGGGGTGAGGATCAGCATTCGGGAGCTTGGATGTGTGGGTGGTGAGGTCAAAAAATATGGATTTTTACTTTTACGTGGTATCGCTGATTACACTAGTATATATTATTATGAGCCCAGAGGACCCCAATACCCGTAAGCAATAGATATTCAACAAGACAAATGGTTACTTAAACAAAAGTTGCTTTTAATTATATTTAAACATGAAAATAGAATCAAACTTTAACTTATCACTCTGGACTTATTTAATCCCCTTCTAATTCTTAGCGCAAGGGTATTTAATGTGTGTGTAAGTTTTTAAAAGTTTTTTGTTTCACAGTCCAATCTCACTTCTTTCCTTCAAGTTCACTGGTTGCAGGCAATTCTTAGAGTGTGCATAGAATTTAAAATGTATCAAGTTCACTAGGCTTTGGTGCTTGGAAGGTAAATGGTTACCACTCAGGAAGGTTCTTGTTGGTTTTCAGAGAGATTTGTTGTACCATTTTAATCAACCCCTTCAATATCCACTTCAAGTGAAATTTTCCCCTTCAAGGTTTTCCAGATTTTAACCTTTTTCTTTAAGGTCACCACAGAGTGCCTTTTTGTTTCTCTTATTCCAGGTGAAACGTTAGACAGCCAGTGCTCTCCTCTTGCATTAACCACAAGGCTGAATCAAGCACTTGCAACCTGTCGTTTGGATGCTTGTTCTGTTTCAGTCCCAGCTGCTGTTGTTGGCTATAACTCTAGAAATGAACACACTCTTGCGCTCACTCACTCGTAATCACTCTTCCAGACAGCAGTGGCTCCGACATGCTCTTTCATCTGTTGCCTTTTGCAAATAACAATCCATTAGATTCCTCAAAGTTGCTGTTCTACTTGATAAGTTTTAAAAAAAAATGTTTTGGTCATTATAGGGGGGGGGGGGGATTGCTTTCAAGACCTGCAAGGTAATATTGAAGTTATATAAAGCTCTGGTTAAACCCCACTTAGAGCAATGTGTACAGTTCTGATCACCTTATTATAGGAATGATGCAAATGCTTGGAATAAGGTGCAGAGAAGATTTCCCAGGATGCTGCCTGTAGTACAGTCCATGTGCTATGAAGAAACGTTGAGTGAGCTAAGGCTTATCTCTTTGGAGCAATAGAGAAAGAGGGGTCACTTAATTGAGGTGTATAAGTTTTTAAATGAAGAAAAGTTTTTATAGACACAGCACCATAACAAGCACTTCTGGCTACCGAAATTTGACCAATTATTCTACTATGCTCAAATGATAACAGGCCATTTTGCCCAACGTTTGTGCTGCTAAATTTATGCCCTAATTATGCCATACCCCCGATCAACCCATTACCCCTAATCACTAATTACCCCTAATTACCCCTAATTACCCCTAATTACCCCTAATTGCCCCTAATTGCCCCTAATTGCCCCTAATTGCCCCTAATTGCCCCTAATTGCCCCTAGTTGCCCCTAGTTGCCCCTAGTTGCCCCTAGTTGCCCCTAGTTGCCCCTAGTTGCCCCTAGTTGCCCCTAGTTGCCCCTAGTTGCCCCTAGTTGCCCCTAGTTGCCCCTAGTTGCCCCTAGTTGCCCCTAGTTGCCCCTAGTTGCCCCTAGTTGCCCCTAGTTGCCCCTAGTTGCCCCTAGTTGCCCCTAGTTGCCCCTAGTTGCCCCTAGTTGCCCCTAGTTGCCCCTAGTTGCCCCTAGTTGCCCCTAGTTGCCCCTAGTTGCCCCTAGTTGCCCCTAGTTGCCCCTAGTTGCCCCTAGTTGCCCCTAGTTGCCCCTAGTTGCCCCTAGTTGCCCCTAGTTGCCCCTAGTTGCCCCTAGTTGCCCCTAGTTGCCCCTAGTTGCCCCGAGTTGCCCCGAGTTGCCCCGAGTTGCCCCGAGTTGCCCCGAGTTGCCCCGAGTTGCCCCTAGTTGCCCCTAGTTGCCCCTAGTTGCCCCGATTTGCCCCGATTTGCCCCGATTTGCCCCGATTTGCCCCGATTTGCCCCTAGTTGCCCCTAGTTGCCCCTAGTTGCCCCTAGTTGCCCCTAGTTGCCCCTAGTTGCCCCTAGTTGCCCCCAATTGCCCCCTAATTACCCCCTAATTACCCCCTAATCACCCCCTTAGCTGGCAGCTCATTCCACATTCCCACCACTCTGCGAGAAATCATACCTAATGTTCAATTTAAACCACCCTTTCACACTTACACCATGTTCACTGATTTTTAATCTTTCCTAATCTCAATGGAAAAAGCCTGGCATGTATTTTCTCCATCTATACCCTCATAATTTTGTATACCTCTATCAACTCATCCCTCATGCTTCAGGGAATAAAGTTCTAACTTGTTAAACCTTTCCCTGCAACCCAGTTCCTGAAGTCTTAACAACATCCTTGGAAATCTGCTCTGCACTCTTTTCACCTTGTTGATATCTTTCCTGTAGTTATGTGGCCTAATCTGTGCACAATACTCCAAATTTTGCCTCACCAATGTCTCATACAACTTCAACATAACTTACCAACTCTTGTACTGAGTCTTTGGATTTATGAATACCAATATGCCAAAAGCTCTCTTTCTGATCCGATCAACTTGTGATACCACTTTCAAGGACTCAGCAGCAATCCTCAAAGCACACCACTGGTCATTGCCAGCAGCCAGGAAGGCAATCGTTCACTTATCTACTTAAAAAAAATACACTAAAAAAACTGAGCAGCCTATCCTGAGGATCTGTTGAATAGTTTAAAACATTGGTCCGGTCTACTCCGACAGATAACAAACACAGCAAGAATTATATTGTCTGGAAAGGAAGAGATAGTTCATAGAATAACACCAGTTATATCCCATGAAAGTCATCAACAAATTGTTTCCAGCTTTCTTCAAACTTAGCATTGGTTTCTCAAGACGACTTCTGATGTTTTCCAGATTTAAGAAAGACAACATGAGAAAACTGTTGATATAATGTAGGAGAATCAGTCTCTTTCCATTTTAGTAAAATGGCTCTTCCAGCTAATAGTGTAGAAAAAGCTACCACTCGAATATGCAGAAGTAGATAAACAACCGAAATCCAAAAAAAGAGCCGTTGAGGGGTCAGGTTGTATTTGAAAAAACCAGAATCATTGATTGAGTTGAAAAAATATATCCAGAATTTTTATAACACTGAACATGATCAAAACCTATGAGTCAATGAAGCCACTTCAATATTGCATCTGTCAGAAAGGGAGCTTGTATTAGGAAAAATGCAAGCTAGTTTAACTTTAGACATATAAGCTCTATGAACTATTTTGAGCTGTGTTCAAGAATGATGTGCACAAAGTGAAGAAGTATTAACGAGTCTGGCAATTCTTCCCCATATTCCAGGAGGTATTGATACTTTCAAAAATTGATAAGATGTATTAAAAAAACATGGTGTAATTCAAAAGCCAACTACCAGGGATGCTGGAAATCTGTCATAAAAGCAGAAATCACTAATGATTCTCAACAAGTCAGGATGCATTTGTAGAGATAAAATCAGAATTAACATTTCATTTTGATAACCTTGCATTCGGGGTTGTATGTGGTGATGGCTTATGCTAAAATTCAACGATATTTACTTTATTTATTTGTCTAATCGTGGAATGTGTTTTGGACCACTTTTTCAGGTTAAAAAAGATGGGGTGGGTTCAGGTCGACCTTGACATATGTTGAACTTTAGACCTCAGAAAGATTTTGAAATTTTTTTAGGAGATCTGAATAGGAAAATTTCATTATTCTCATCAACTGCTCGCAAAGAGTTCAGATAGGCAGGAAGTTGGGTTGAGGATCCGCGATCGGGAGCTTGGATGGGCTGGGGTGAGGATCAGCATTCGGGAGCTTGGATGTGTGGGTGGTGAGGTCCAAAAATATGGATTTTTACTTTTACGTAGTATCGCTGATTACACTAGTATATATTATTATGAGCCCAGAGGACCCCAATACCCGTAAGCAATAGATATTCAACAAGACAAATGGTTACTTAAACAAAAGTTGCTTTTAATTATATTTAAACATGAAAATAGAATCAAACTTTAACTTATCACTCTGGACTTATTTAATCCCCTTCTAATTCTTAGCGCAAGGGTATTTAATGTATGTCTAAGTTTTTAAAAGTTTTTTGTTTCACAGTCCAATCTCGCTTCTTTCCTTCAAGTTCACTGGCTGCAGGCAATTCTTAGAGTGTGCACAGAATTAAAAATGTATTAAGTTCACTTGGCTTTGGTGCTTGGAAGGTAAATGGTTACCACTCAGGAAGGTTCTTGTTGGTTTTCAGAGAGATTTGTTATACCATTTTAATCAACCCCTTCAATATCCACTTCAAATGAAATTTTCCCCTTCAAGGTTTTCCAGATGTTAACCTTTTTCTTTGAGGTCACCACAGAGTCCTTTTTTTTTCTCTTATTCCAGGTGAAACGTTAGACAGCCAGTGCTCTCCTCTTGCATTAACCACAAAGCTGAATCAAGCACTTGCAACCTGTCCTTTGGATGCTTGTTCTGTTTCAGTCCCAGCTGCTGTTGTTGGCTATAACTCTAGAAATGATCACAGTCTTGCGCTCACTCACTCGCAAGCACTCTTCCAGACAGCAGTGGCTCCGACATGCTCTTTCATCTGCTGCCTTTTGCAAATAACAATCCATTAGATTCCTCAAAGTTGCTGTTCAACTTGATAAGTTTTAAAAAAAATGTTTTGGTCATTATAGGGTGGGGGGGGATTGCTTTCAAGACCTGCAAGGTCTTATATAAAGCTCTGGTTAAACCCCACTTACAGCATTGTGTACAGTTCTGATCACCTTATTATAGGAATGATGCAAATGTTTGGGATAAGGTGCAGAGAAGATTTCCCAGGATGCTGCCTGGAGTACAGTCCATGTGCTATGAAGAAAGGTTGAGTGAGCTAAGGCTTATCTCTTTGGAGCAATAGAGAAAGAGGGGTCACTGAATTGAGGTGTATAAGTTTTTAAATGAAGAAAACTTTTTATAGACACAGCACCATAACAAGCACTTCTGGCTACAAACCTGAGGCACCGAAATTTGACCAATTATTCTACTATGCACAAATGCCAACAGTATGATAACAGGCCATTTTGCCCAATGTTTGTGCTGCTAAATTTATGCCCTAATTATGCCCTAATTATGCCATACCCCCTATCACCCAATCAATTACCCCTAATTACCCCATAATTACCCCTAATTACCCCTAATTACCCCTAATTACCCCTAATTACCCCTAATTACCCCCCTTATTACCCCCCTAAGCTGGCAGCTCATTCCACATTCCCGCCACTCTCTGCTAGAAATCATCCCTAATGTTCAATTTAAACTTCCCCCTTTCACACTTACCCCATGTTCACTGATTTTTAATCTTTCCTTATCTCAATGGAAAAAGCCTGGCATGTATTTACTCCATTTATACCCTCATAATTTTGTATACCTCTATCAACTCATCCCTCATGCTTCAGGGAATAAAGTTCTAACTTGTTAAACCTTTCCCTGCAACCCAGTTCCTGAAGTCTTAACAACATCCTTGGAAATCTGCTCTGCACTCTTTTCACCTTGTTGATATCTTTCCTTTAGTTATGTGGCCTAATCTGTGCACAATACTCCAAATTTTGCCTCACCAATGTCTCATACAACTTCAACATAACATCCCAACTCTTGTACTCAGTCTTTGGATTTATGAATACCAATATGCCAAAAGCTCTCTTTCTGATCCAATCAACTTGTGATACCACTTTCAAGGACTCAGCAGCAATCCTCAAAGCACACCACTGGTCATTGCCAGCAGCCAGGAAGGCAATAGTTCACTCATCTACTTAAAAATATACACTAAAAAAACTGAGCAGCCTATCCTGAGGATCTGTTGAATAGTTTAAAACATTGCTCCGGTCTACTCCGACAGATAACAAACACAGCAAGAATTATATTGTCTGGAAAGGAAGAGATAGTGCATAGAATAACACCAGTTATATCCCATGAAAGTCACCAACAAATTGTTTCCAGCTTCCTTCAAACTTAGCAGTAGTTTCTCAAGACGACTTCTGATGTTTTCCAGATTTAAGAAAGACAACATGAGAAAACTATTGATATAATGTAGGAAAATCAGGCTCTTTCCATTTTAGTAAAATGGCTCTTCCAGCTAATAGTGTAGAAAAAGCTACCACTCGATTATGCAGAAGTAGATAAACAACCGAAATCCAAAAAAAAGAGCCGTTGAGGGGTCAGGTTGTATTTGAAAAACTAGAATCATTGATTGAGTTGAAGAAATATATCCAGAATTTTTATAACACTGAACATGATCAAAACCTATGAGTCAATGAAGCCACTTCAATATTGCATCTGTCAGAAGGGGAGCTTGTATTAGGAAAAATGCAAGCTAGTTTATCTTTAGACATATAAGCTCTATGAACTATTTTGAGCTGTGTTCAAGAATGAAGTGCACAAAGTGAAGAAGTATTAATGAGTCTGGCAATTCTTCCCCATATTCCAGGAGGTATTGATACTTTCAAAAATTGATAAGATGTATTAAAAAACATGGTGTAATTCAAAAGACACGTACCAGGGATGCTGGAAATCTGTCATAAAAGCAGAAATCACCAATGATTCTCAACAAGTCAGGATGCATTTGTAGAGATAAAATCAGAAATCACATTTCATTTTGATAACCTTGCATTCGGGGTTGTATGTGGTGATGGCTTGTGCTAAAATTCAACGATATTTACTTTATTTATTTGTCTAATCGTGGAATGTGTTTTGGACCACTTTTTCAGGTTAAAAAAGATGGGGTGGGTTCAGGTCGACCTTGACATATGTTGAACTTTAGACCTCAGTAAGATTCAGAATTTTTTTTAGGAGATCTGAATAGGAATATTTCATTATTCCCATCAACTGCTCGCAAAGAGTTCAGATAGGCAGGAAGTTGGGTTGAGGATCCTCGATCGGGAGCTTGGATGTGCTGGGGTGAGGATCAGCATTCGGGAGCTTGGATGTGTGGGTGGTGAGGTCCAAAAATATGGATTTTTACTTTTACGTGGTATCGCTGATTACACTAGTATATATTATTATGAGCCCAGAGGACCCCAATACCCGTAAGCAATAGATATTCAACAAGACAAATGGTTACTTAAACAAAAGTTGCTTTTAATTATATTTAAACATGAAAATAGAATCAAACTTTAACTTATCACTCTGGACTTATTTAATCCCCTTCTAATTCTTAGCGCAAGGGTATTTAATGTGTGTGTAAGTTTTTAAAAGTTTTTTGTTTCACAGTCCAATCTCACTTCTTTCCTTCAAGTTCACTGGTTGCAGGCAATTCTTAGAGTGTGCACAGAATTTAAAATGTATCAAGTTCACTAGGCTTTGGTGCTTGGAAGGTAAATGGTTACCACTCAGGAAGGTTCTTGTTGGTTTTCAGAGAGATTTGTTGTACCATTTTAATCAACCCCTTCAATATCCACTTCAAATGAAATTTTCAACTTAAAGGTTTTCCAGATGTTAACCTTTTTCTTTAAGATCACCACAGAGTGCCTTTTTGTTTCTCTTATTCCAGATGAAACGTTAGACAGCCAGTGTTCTCCTCTTGCATTAACCACAAGGGCTTTGATCAGGCTGAATCAAGCACTTGCAACCTGTCGTTTGGATGATTGTTCTGTTTCAGTCCCAGCTGCTGTTGTTGGCTATAACTCTAGAAATGAACACACTCTTGCGCTCACTCACTCGCAAGCACTCTTCCAGACAGCAGTAGCTCCGACATGCTCTTTCATCTGTTGCCTTTTGCAAATAACAATCCATTAGATTCCTCAAAGTTTCTGTTCAAGTTGATAAGTTTAAAAAAAAAATGTTTTGGTCATTATAGGGGGATTTGCTTTCACGACCTGCAAGGTAATATTGCAGTAATATAAAGCTCTGGTTAAACCACACTAAGAGCATTGTGTACAGTTCTACTCACCTTATTATAGGAATAATGCAAATGTTTGGGATAAGGTGCAGAGCAGATTTCCCATGATGCTGCCTGGAGTACAGTCCATGTGCTATGAAGTTGGTTGAGTGAGCTAAGGCATATCTCTTTTGAGCAATAGAGAAAGAGGGGTCACTTAATTGAGGTGTATATGTTTTTATATGAAGAAAAGTTTTTATAGACACAGCACCATAACAAGCACTTCTGGCTACAAACCTGCAGCACCGAAATGTGACCAATTATTCCACTATGCTCAAATGCCAACAGTATGGTAACAGGCCATTTTGCCCAACAAGTTTGTGCTGCTGAATTTCTGCCCTAATTATGCCCAGGTCATGCCCAGGTCATGCCCAGGTCATGCCCACGCCCTGCCCACGCCCTGCCCACGCCCTGCCCACGCCCTGCCCACGCCCTGCCCACGCCCTGCCCACGTCCTGCCCACGCCCTGCCCACGCCCTGCCCACGCCCTGCCCACGCCCTGCCCACGCCCTGCCCACGCCCTGCCCACGCCCTGCCCACGCCCTGCCCACGCCCTGCCCACGCCCTGCCCACGCCCTGCCCACGCCCTGCCCACGCCCTGCCCACGCCCTGCCCACGCCCTGCCCACGCCCTGCCCACGCCCTGCCCACGCCCTGCCCACGCCCTGCCCACGCCCTGCCCACGCCCTGCCCACGCCCTGCCCACGCCCTGCCCACGCCCTGCCCACGCCCTGCCCCAATTTACCCTGTCAGAGAAATCTGCCCTTACCAGAAATCTTTAGCCTAACAGCCTTTTTTTGGTTTACTTTCCAGATTTAAAACTGGTCTCTGACATGAATGATTGGGTTTCCTTCTCTTGCTGCAGAAGTGACCATCCTATAGAATCCTTCCAATTCTTTTAAAATATTTGGAACACAAGAACATGACAACACATATACTGACCTTTCATCATTTCTAGTGTGTGCTTAACTTTTTTTTCTGTCAAGTCCCACTGAGATGCACCCAGATCTTTCCCCTCCAAACTTTCTGTGTCCATGTATCTGTCTAAATTTTTCTTAAATATCAAAATTGAGCCTGCATTTACCGCATAGCTGGCAGCACATTCCACATTCCCACCACTCTCTGCGAGAAGAAATTATCCCCAATGTTCAATTTAAACTTCCCTCTTTCACCCTCAACCCACGTTCACTGATTTTTAATGTTTCTTAGTCTCAATGGAAAAAGCCTGGCTTGTATTTACTCCATCTATACACTCATAATTTTGTATACCTCTATCAACTCATCCCTCATGCTTCAGGGAATAAAGTTCTAACTTGTTTAACCTTTCCCTGCAACCCAGTTCCTGAAGCCTGGGCAACATCCTTTTAAATCTGTTCTGCACTCTTTTCACCTTGTTGATATCTTTCCTGTCGTTATGTGGCCCAATCTGTGCACAATACTCCAAATTTTGCCTCACCAATGTCTCATACAACTTCAACATAACATCCCAACTCTTGTACTCAGTCTTTGGATTTATGAATACCAATATGCCAAAAGCTCTCTTTCTGATCCGATCAACTTGTGATCTCACTTTCAAGGATTCAGCAGCAATCCTCAAACCACACCACTGGCCATTGCCAGCAGCCAGGAAGGCAATCGTTCACTCATCTACTTAAAAAAATACACTAAAAAAACTGAGCAGCCTATCCTGAGGATCTGTTGAATAGTTTAAAACATTGGTCCGGTCTACTCCGACAGATAACAAACACAGCAAGAATTATATTGTCTGGAAAGGAAGAGATAGTTCATAGAATAACACCAGTTATATCCCATGAAAGTCATCAACAAATTGTTTCCAGCTTTCTTCAAACTTAGCATTGGTTTCTCAAGACGACTTCTGATGTTTTCCAGATTTGAGAAAGACGCATTCCTACGCATAACATATGCAGACACATTCACCAAACAATACCAATATAATACAAAATTAACAGGAAAATAGCTTGAGGTTAATTGAACAAAAGTGTGTACAAATGAAGCATGTTCATGAAATCTATAGATTTAAAGATAAGTGAAAATAAAAGAAAAATAGAAATGGATCAGAGGAAAAAATAATTGAGAGAATTCTTGATTTATCCATCAAGAATGATTTTTAGAGTTCCCAGTTCTGCTCAAGGTATGCATTTAGATTTCCTTTGTCATTTAAATGGTCCATCTAAGAAACTGGCACATTGTAGTAAATGATAAAATGGACTGTAGATTTTGTTAATTTGAAATAAAATAAGGAAGGTAAAACGATTTGGCAAGGTATATTTAGTGCCTAATCTTACTGCAATGTGCCTGATGAGAAAAGAACAATTTTATACACTATAAATAGTGTCAAAAATAGTGTGTCCCAATAGAAAGTCATAAAATATCCAGAAATTCTTGCAGATATCAAATGTTAATCCATTGAAGAATATGGGTTCTGTTTTATTTTTTGTTCAGAGACACACAGTATTAATGCAGTTGCAATAAGCACAAAATAGTTTAATTCTATGATTGAATATTTGATGCATTATAACTATACAGGAAATGAGATGACTGGACAATGATTATATTGCTTCCTGAACACTTTTGTCTGTAGTTTATTGATTTTGGGCTGCTGACCATGAAAATCACCTCAACATTTTCCTGTTATTTGTAACCTATTTTGGGGATTTCTTGTCATATTTTACATCTACTAATATATTGTCCACAAAGCAAGCTGTTTTGGTCAGTCCAAGCAGACCTGGACATGCGCAGTGCAGGTAACTCTGCAAATGTTGTCTTAGGCCTGGGCATGCTTGGAATTGATAGATACAGACATGCTTTAAGATCAGCTCACATATCCAGATGCTGGGCATTATACTGAAATAGATTGGATGCACATGCTCTTCAGGCAATAGCATGGTGAGGGCACTTAACAATAGCCTTTATTGTCTTCAGGAAGATTTGATTCAGCAGGAATGTCTCGTCAATGTTGCAACAACTGTGATGCATTCTGTTACATTTCTGCCATGTATATGCTTCAGGCTCAAAGACGCAGCATGACTGCTCTTATGAAGAAAGCCTATGAGCTCTGCTTTGGTTGTCAAATTGGTGACCAAGTCAAACCCTGGGGTCCTCCCATTTGTTGTGCAACATATAACAGTCAACCTGAGAGCTTGCCTTAGAAGTACTTGCAAGTCAAGGCCTTTTGTAGTTCTAATGATATAGCGAGAACAGAGAAGTTTTACTTAAGACTGACCAATATATTTGGCTTCCCTACAAAAAAATAAGAAAATTGGGACATTCATTTTGCATCTAACCCAAGGTGGAACATTAATCTCTGACTCTCTCTTATGATCAGATGATCACCAATTCCTAATCACCACATCCCCTTTTCTTAAGATGTTCAATCTAGCAACATTACACAGTAATACAGTATTCATTTCAATTTAAACACAAACACAAACATCAACATATCAACTTTTAAACTATGCAGTTCTTTTTATTTTCGAGATTCAGCCTGTTGGGTGCTTTGATAATGTGTGTGGATCTTCTCAACACAGGTGCCTGTGTCGGCTGTGTTGGTCCACTGCTATCTAGCACTGCTGGTGATTCCTCTGTTGCTGTGCAGGCTGGATCTTCTACATTTGTCTGTTCTTGCAGTGTCACTTGGATTTTCAGCAGGCTCTTTCAACTCCTTCTCAGTATTTGACCATCCTCTATTTTAACAGTATTGGTTCTTGGATTTACTTTCTCCAGAACAGTGGCCTTCTCATCTGAGGTGTTGGAATCTCCAAGTTTCTCTGTGTCATGTTGTTGACATCCTTCCTATATTTCGGCAACCAAAGCTGCACACAATATTCCAAATTGGGCCTTACCAGGGAATTATGTACCAGAATTCCTAAATCCCTTTCTTCAACTGCAGTCCTCAATTGTCTACCATTTAACATGTATGAACATGGCTGATTATTCCTACCAAAATGTAGCACCTCACACTTACCTGTATTAACCTCCACCTGCCATCTTTCTGCCCACTCTTCTAAATGGCCTATATTGCATTGCAAGCTTTGAAAACCTTCCTTAGTGTCCCCAACACCACCAATCTTAGTATCATCTGCTTACTTACTAATTATATTTACCACCCTACCATCCAGATCATTAATATAATTGACAAACAACAATGGACCCAGTACTGATCACTGAGGCATTCCACTAGACACCGGCCTCCAATTTGACAAACAATTTTCCACCACTATTCTCTGGCATCTCCCACCCAATCATTGTTGAATCCATTTCACTACTTCAACATTAATACCTAATGCTTGAACCTTCCTAATTAACCTCTTATGCAGAACCCTATTAAAGTCCACATAGACAACATCTACAGCCTTCCCTTCGTCAACCTTCTTAGTATCTGCCTCAAAATATTATATAAGATTTGTTAAACATGATCTACCATGCATGGAACCATGTTGACTACTCCTAATCAGTCCCTGTCTATCCAAATAATTGTATATTCCACCTCTAAGAACACTCTCCATTTATGTACCTACCACTGATGTCAGACTCATGAGCCTATAATTATCCGTTTTACTGTTAGGTCCTTTTGTTTAAACAGTGGCACAACATGAGCAACCCTCCAATCCTCTGACATCACCCTCATGGCTACTGAAATTTTAAATATTTCTGAAAGAGCCCCCACTATTTTTTCATTAACCTCCATCAAGGTCTTAGAGAATATCTTATCAGTGATTTAGCCACCTTTATTCTCTTTAAAATAGACTCAATATTCCTTTCCTTAGTGAATAATGAAGAAAATAAATCATTTAAAATTTCCCCTGTCTCTTCTGACTCCTCACATCGCCTACCCCTCTGATCCTCAAGGGGCCCAATTTTATCCTTCACTATTCTTTTACTTTTAATGTACCTGTAGAAACCCTTTGGATTTATTTTTTACCTTGCCTGCCTTCTCCAGCCTCTCCTTATAATGTAAACCTATAATTCAAGTGAATCTTTTCTGCACCAGTTGTAGCATGACATCCCTGCCCCTGTACTCAGTGGCCTAACTGGAGAATGCAAGTTGCTAAATGCCTTCTTCATCAGACTTTCTACTTGTCTCTTCACTTTTGTGGAACTATGTACATGCACTGTCTCGTCTCTCTGCTCTCTAACACTTTGCAGGGCCCAGTCGTTCACAATAATGCAGTAATTAAGTTCCTGGACTAATAATATAGAGGCACAAGTAAAGACTAAATTGGGTGAAAAAAAAACAATAGACATTAGTCATGATGAGGCCAGAATCATTCATTATTATGAGCACCTATTTGGTTACTAATGTCATTCAGGGAGGAAATCTGCCATACTTATTTGTTCAGGTTTATATATTAATAACTCGAAAGCAATTTGGTGAAGTCATTTTGGGACTGGCAATTATTGCTGGACTTGCCAATGTTGCTGAGATTTAGTTCTTAGTCAAGACTTAACAATTACAGGGGTGTGGCCTGATGGCGAAGGATGAAGAGGTGTAATTCCGTCTTCCCCCAGTTGGACTGATAAATACCCGAATTAAAATACTTAAAAAGTCTGAAAAGTCTGCTCAGAAGTTGTCTGAATGTTAAAAGATTACAATGGCTGCCAATACAAAGAAGTCAAAAACACAGACTGAGAAGAAACTTTCATTTAAAAGTACGGAAGAAATGAGGCCTACTTACCAAGTAGAATCCACGGAATCGCTTGGACAGCTACCTAAACAACAACGTGTACCAGCTCGGCTAAATATTACCCCCGGCGCCCTCAAAAGATGGCACCAGGCTTCTGATTTTTTTTCTTCCTTTCAAGATCAGTGCGCCCGCAATGTCGGGCATGCTGGAGAAGTGCCAGAATTGATCGAATCGGCCCCAAAGTGTGATATTGCTGTGGGTCAACGCAGAGGCCCAAGGCAGAAGACACACCTGCGTGGGCCTCAGCGCTGCCAGGCATGCGCGGTGCGTTAAGCGTACGTGAATTATTAGACTTCGTTGGGGAAGTCAGTCAGCAATGCTCTGAGTATACTGGGTCTGGTTCTGCAGGAATGCAGACCAGAAGTTACAAGAACAATTGAATTAAAAGAACAACAGTTTAAAGCCTTGTCTCAAACTGAACAAACAGGAGAAGAAATCCTGACTGCTGCTGAAGGGAAAGAAGGTCGGCCTCATGGTGAAACTAGTGATACTACTTTTGATGCTGTTTTTACAATTTTGAAA
This sequence comes from Narcine bancroftii, assembly GCF_036971445.1. Taxonomy (NCBI): domain Eukaryota; kingdom Metazoa; phylum Chordata; class Chondrichthyes; order Torpediniformes; family Narcinidae; genus Narcine; species Narcine bancroftii. Next base: position 273,664,533 of record NC_091469.1, read on the forward strand.
TGTATACATCATCAAATGGGTAACATGTCAACACAAATGTCTACTTCAATTGGTCATGGATTTATGAATATGACTGAAAAAATGAAGAGTATTTGTGAAGAAGTTTCTGTTAAGGAAGATATCTCTGTTGTCAAAGCTGATGTTAATAGGTGCTTGAATAGAGTGGATATAGTTCAAGATAATTTTTAAAAGATAGAAGGTGCCTTTCAAGTTTGTAAAGAACAAGTGGACTGAAATAAAGAAAATATAGAAAAAGTGGAAGATTCTTTGGTCGGATGGGAAATTCAGAAGAAAGACTTGTTGAAGAAAATAGACTCTTTGGAAAATCAAAGTTGCTGGAATAATGTTAAAATAGTGAGAAATCCTGAAGGAATTGAAGGTCTGGATCCAATATTTTTTTTAAATGGATCCCCGAAGCATTAGGATTGGGATTTTTTTCCAGAAGGCTTGGAATTAGATAGAGCACATAGGGTTCTACAAAGGAAACCATATTTGGGTCAACCTCCAAGAGCTGTTTTGATTCATTGTCTATGCTACCAAGATAGGGAAACTATATTGAAAGTTGCAGTTCAAAATGCACGTAGATATCAATCCTCATTGATGGTACAAGGGAAAAAGGTTTTCTTCTACCCAGATTTAAGTCAAGAAATTATTAAAAGGCGTAAAGAATTTAATTCTGCTAAGGAAGTGCTTTGGCGGAAGGGTTATAAATTTTCTTTTAGATACCCTGCAGTTTTGAAGATCTTTTATGGGAATTTCCAATCACAGTTCTTTGAGAGTGATCACGATGCTTTACTTTTTGCCAATTCTTTTCTAGACAGGGCTACTGAAAGGCATTCTTCACCTAAGAGGAAGATATCTGATGAGAAGAATGGAAATGGGAATGGGAAGGCATCTCTGACTAACATGTCAAAATATTTGATTGATATTGATGATCCGGAGCAAGTTTTGGGACTGATATCATAAGGCTTGTGAGCTGAATAAGACTTATAATTTTGTAAGTCCGGTTGTGGGGGATGGAGCTTGCTGAAGATTTTGGAAGTTTTCCACCACTAGTGGGAGGGATTTTATTTCTTTCCACACCCAGTTAAGTGGGGAGTTACTACCTTTGTAGTATTTATACAAAACAAATACTTTTTTCTAGTGCTAGTTTTACTTTGTTAAAGAGGGGTTGATTGATTCTTTAATTTATATGATATTTCAAGGTGAGCTTTAAATTTTATTATTGGAGAAGGGCAGGGGTCTTTTTTTTTGTTGTGAATGGAAGTAATAGAAAAAGGGGATTCTGAATTTGTTTTTACTTTATTTTGATAATAATGTCCAACCAGAATTTTGCAACATTTAATGTGCAGGGTTTAAATAACCCAATTAAATGAAAATGAGTTTCAGTTTATATAAAAAAGATGAAAATAGATATTGCTTTTCTACAGGAAACTCATTTAACTGAAAGAGAATATGTGAAATTAAAGAGAGGTTGGGTCGGTCATGTATTTGCATCTTTTGATTTGAAAATGAGAGGAGTGGCGATTCTGATCCATAAGAAGATAGTATTTGAATTTGAATCTTTGGTGGAATATGCTGGGGGAATTTTAATGATTAATTGTAAACTTTACGTGGAAGCATGTTCTTTGCTGAATGTGTACGCTCCTTATGTTGATGAGGAACAATTTATGTCTGAAGCTTTTCAAACTTTAAGTCAAGCTGAAGAAAATATTTTGATTGGGGGAGATTTTAATTGTGTATTAGATCCATTATTAGATAAATCCCCCAAAATTGTGAACAAATTAAAGGCAGCGGTTAAATTGATGTTACTGATGAAAGATTTAAATCGGTTAGAAGTTTGGAGAAGATTAAACCCTACCGAGAAAGATTTTTTTATTTTACTCTCCACGCCATAATTCTTTTTCAAGGATTGACTTTTTTTAGTATCTGCACATTTGCAATCATGTTTTATTCAAGCTGAATATAAGAGTAGAATTATTTCTGATCATTTATTGTTATTTATTTCTTGTGTTGGACTGGAAGTTAGTCAATCAACGTTTCATTGGAGGATTAATGTAATGTAACCGAAAAAAAAACGGAATTTGTAAAATTTATTAAGGATCAAACTGCTTATTTTTTAGATCTCAATAGGAATAAAGTTCAAAGCAATTTTACTCTATGGGATGCTTTGAAGGCATTTTTACGTGTTCAAATTATTAGTTACGCAACAAATGAAAAGAAGAAGTTTTTGGCAGAGACTTGGTCTTTGGAGAAACAGCTGATTTGGAAAAAGAATTCCAGAGGAATTGTAAAGAGGATAATAAGGCAGTTTTGACAAAACTGAAGTTATGATATAATACATTACAAACATATCAGTTTGAACATCTGATTCAAAGATCTAAACAGCGCTATTATGAGTTAGGGATAGAGCCCATAAAATTTTGGCCTGGCAATTGAAAACAGAACAGATATCAAGAACTATTAATGCTGTGAGGAAAGATAATTCAGTTACTTTTAAACCTCAGGAAATCAATGACCAATTTTTTTATCATTTTATCAGAAATTATATACTTCTGAGGGAGTTCGAGATGACAGATTGATTGCATCTTTTTTGTCAGAATTAAATTTGCCAATATTAGGGGAAGATGATGTGAGGAAATTAGATTCTCCTTTTTCAGATTTAGAAATAAAGGATGTTATTCAACAAATGCCTGATGGGAAATCTCCAGGAAATGATGGGCTTACTGTTGATTTTATACAGCTTTTTATGATGAGCTGTCCTCTTTGTTTATGGACATTCTTCATCAGGTAACTCAAGAACAAGCCCTAGCAGACTTGCGTTTAAGTGCAGTAATAACAGTTATACCAAAAAAAGACAGTGTTTCTTTGAAAGTGGCTTCATGTCGACCATTTTTTTTTATTGAATGTCGATTATAAAATAATAGTGAAATTATTGGCCAATAGACTTTCAAAGTATTTACCACAATTGGTACATGCTGATCAGGCTGTTTTTTTTTTAAAAAATAGTTATGCCTCTGACAATATACTTAGAGCGATTTCATTGATTAATGCTTCACGACAGCGACCTGGCCTATCAATGGTTGTTGGACTAGATACTGAGAAAGATTTTGATAGCGTCAAATGGAATTTTTTATTTAAAGTGTTAGAGAAATATAAGTTTGGACCCTTTTTTATTGGTTTGGTGAAGGCATTATATAAAATCCTGTAGCCAGGGTGACGACAAATGGTCAAACCTCTTCTTTCTTTAAATTATCATGTTCTACTCATCAAGGTTGCCCTTTGTCACCAGTTCGATTTGTGTTGGTAATTGAACCTTTAGCTCAGGCTATTTGACAGATTGAGAATATTAGAGTATAAAGTTAGCAGATGAGGAATATAAGATCAATTTATTTGTGGATGATGTTTTGATATATTTAACTAATCCAGAACGATCTTTAACTTACTTGCAAGAATGTTTGGAATGATATGGTAAATTATCAGGTTATAAAGTGAATTGGGATAAAAGTGAAATAATACCAATTTCTGAAGGAAACTACGACGAGTGTAGACAAATTACTAAACTTCGATGGACTGATAAAATTAAGAATTTAGGGATAATGATTGAGGTTAAGATCCAATCATTGTATAACTTAAATTATGTACCGTTATTGAGAAAGATTAGAGCTGATTTGATTAAATGGAAGGATTTACCTGTGTCTTTAATAGGTTGAGAAAACTGTATTAAGATGAATATATTTCCACGAATCTAATAACCTTTTCAATTGATTCCTTGTCCCCTGTCAATATCTTTTTTTTCAAGATTTAAATAAAGCAGTTCAAGAATTTTTATGGAAGGGAAAATTAGCAAGAGTAGCGATGCATAAAGTGACTTGGAAGTATGCTTTGGGAGGTTTGCAATGACCTCACTTCCAAAATTATTACGAGGCAGCTCAGTTAAGATTTATTAATCGTATCTTAGATGTTACGTGTCCCCCTCATTGGGCCAAGGTGGAATTGGCTGGTCGATCGGAATCTTGTCCACATCAATTTGTATTTAAATGGAATTCTGTTTTGTTATAAAGATATGATGTACCAGTCCTGAAGAAGTTGTTAGGGATTTGGAATAAAAGGAATTTATTAATAGGTTCCAGGGGTAAATTATCGGTTCAGGCTCCAATATATCAAAATAAGTTAATTCCTTTTACATAGCATAAGAGATTTTTTAGAAATTGGAAAAATAAAGGAATAAAATCATTGCAGGATTGCTTTGAAGAGGGTGAATATTTATCATTTAAACAACTTAGAGAGATATTTGGAATTTCAGGGAATTCTTTGTTTATTATCAAATTAGAGCATTAGTAAAAGGACATTTTTGAAGAGAACTGAAAATTCCTAACTTGACGAAATTTGAGACTATGATTTTTCATTTTTTGGATAAGGGTTTTATTTCAGAGATGTATGCCTTGTTACAAGACACTATGAAAAAAATAAACTTAGATAAATCTAGGATTAAATGGGAAAGTGATTTAACTTGTGATATTGACCAGACTCACTGGGAGAGGATGTGTTTTGAAGGTGTGAATCAATTGCTTAATGTAAGATACAGTATGATTAATGATAATTATTTGAATCAATTATATCTAACTCCTGAGAAATTGAGGAAATATGGATTGAGTAATTCAGAGTTGTGTTTTAGATGTGGATTATGTGTTGGAACTTTTTTACACTCGGTCTGGCTTTGTGATAAAGTTCAATCATTCTTGGATAAAATTAGGGATTTTCTTCAATATTTGTTTAAAATTCAATTTTTATTTAGATCCCAAAATTTTCTTGCTGTGTGGAATTGTTTCGTTTTTGGACTTGGGGTGAGATAAGTTTCAGATAGCCTTTTTGCATTTAGCATTGACGGTGGCACATAAATGTATTGCAATTTCTTGGAAAGATGAAGTTGAAATAAATGTAAATCGTTGGCATAATGAGTTGAAGTCTTGTATTTATATGGAAAAAATAACATAATTTACATGATAATTTTGATTTTTTTTTAATTAAGGTGTGGTCACTTTATTTGAGATGTATGAACTTAGTAATATCTTAAATTGTGATAAATGTTTTTCCTTCCCTTGTGGTGTCTGTTGAGGGAGGTGGGGTAGGGATGGGATAGTTGTAGTTTTACTTTTAATGTTTATGTTATGGATTTTGTTTGTTGGTGGGGAGGGAGGGATGGGACAGTTCTAGTTTTAGGTTTAATGTTATGGATTTTGTAAAAGTTTTTGTTTGAAAATTTTTAAATTAAGTTTTTAAAAAAAGAAAATTACAAATTGAACTTCATATCCACTGACATCCTATGAACTACAAAGGTTAAAAAAAAGTATATGCATGGCAGATACAGCAGAATATACCAGATAAATACTTCTAGCACTGAATGCCCAGTGTGTTTAATTTAATGTTGAAAGAATAAAAGATTATGCCTCATGGGCCCTCAAATCAGGTCTGGCATGAGGTAGAACAATAGTTGGTCCTTGGCCTTAACTCTTCTTTCCCTCCTGGTTTACTATCTCAGTTCCCACATTGCTGATTTGAACTTAACTCTGCCACAGAAATGGGTGTCCAAAATCATTACTGGAAGTTTGCCTGGGGTTAGCAGTCAATTTTAACAGACTGGGATTGTGTAAACAGGTGAAGAGTAATTTGGCAGCCATTTTATATTTGCAGTGAGAAGAGCTGTGAAATGGATAATTGGTGTAACAGATTTCAACAGGGATTTTATTTGAAGGCTGCACCGGTAATTGGAATCAGGTGTCTTAGGCAGTTGGAGTTGAAAAGCTCAGATCAGCAGGAAGCTGATTGGACAATAGAGATCAAGTGATCCAGAGAACTTGTGTCACAGGGTGATATTAATTCACTTCAACTCATCAGTGAAGGGAGTAGTTATTACTTACTGGAGTTCCACATAGTACATGCAGCAGTGAGTAGGAAATTTACAATTTTATTTTTCTACATTGGCCTTGTAATCACCCATTGCAGAAACTTTAAAAAATGCATATTTTTTCCTCAGATATTGGAGGGGGAGCAGTATTGATTGGTTCATTCCTGTTCTCTGTAGCTTGTACCCTGCAATGGTGTTGATTTCCTCCAGTTTTCTCCAACATCATAAGGATGTATATCTTGGTATTTAGCTATGTTACATTGCTACTGGTGTGGATGGATTCTAGAATCAATGGTTATCTGGGAAAATGGGTTACTGGGTAATTAATGGCAAAATGGAATTCATCTGAGTTGGCACTAACTTGTGGAGCTAAATGGTGATTTTTAAAAAAAATCTATATTGGAAAGAAATATGAACTAGATCAAAAATAACATCAGGCATTTGGCTCTAAAATATACTCCTCCTCAATAATAAGGTACACCTTACATCCTTTCTAAATCTTTCCTTCTCACCTACAATCTATGCAGTCTAGATTTAATGCCCAATTCTGTGAAAAAGACTGACTATTTACCTTATCTGTAACCCTCATGATTTTATGAGCAGTGAGTTTGTCCCCCCCCCCCCATAGTTGTCTCCTTCCCAAAATGGAGAAAAATCCCAGTCTCTCCAGCCTCTCCCTATAATTCAAGCTTCCTAGTCCAAGTTATATTCAAGTGACTCTTTTCTACACCAGTTGTCGCATAATATCCCTGTTCCTGTACTCTATGCCCTAATCAGTGAATGCAAGTTGCCTGGTTAACAAAGCCTCTGATTGCACATCATCCATTTCATGTACCACTACTCTTATTACCTCTTCTGGGCAGAAGAGAGAGAAGAGTTGGTCTGGTGCGCATATTCCACCCCATCAGCCTTCATATTCAACAGATCCTTTTCTGCAATTGCTACTACCTTCAAAGAATTTCTAGTATCTTCTGGTCTTTCCCAATTTGCAGGGACTGGTCCCTTCGAGGCTCAGTTCCACTCTTCTGTCCCCACCAACCATCTTTCCGTTTGAATGTTAAGAAGAACCCACTCCTATCCTTTCACTTTTTCCCTTCCTACTATCCTGTGGCCCAAAAACAAGTACTTCTAGCTGACGCAGAGGTACACTTGTCCTTTTTCCATTCTTATGAACTGCATTCTGTGTTCATCAAGGGGTCTCCTCCACATTGGAGAAAGAAGAACTCAGGTGACCTGAGGAGCAGCAGTTTGAATTTTAAAAAAGTGAGGTGACAGCAGCAAGAAGCTGATTGGAAGAAGAGAGGTCACGTGATCTGAGGATCTGCTGCAGTTAGAATTTAAAAAAGGCGAGGCAGCAGCGAGAAGCTGAATTTCACTAAAAGTGAGGACAGGCCATTGTCGAAGTGGTAAAGCTTTGGCGAGAGTAGGTCAAAGATGAGGGTTATAATGAGGGTAAGTGAACTGTGTATTACATTAAATTGTTAATAGACTTGGTAGAATATTTGTAGGACTAGTGCTCGGTGGGGAGTGTAGGATATGAGGTCCCTGGAGAAACTCAGTCTCCCTCATGCCCACATCTGCGCCAGATGTGCTGAGATGTAGCTCCTTGCGGACTGTGTTAAGGAACTGGAGCTGTGGCTTGATGACCAACTGCTCATTAGGGAGGGTGAGGAGATAATAGACAGGAGCTACAGGAAGATGGTAGAGTGCACCTCTTTGGCTGTTCCCCTCAGTAACCAGTTTATCGCCCGGGATGGTATTGCAGAGGATGGCCTGACACAGGACAAACGTGGTGACCAGGTCTCTAGTAATGAGTTTGGGACCATGATGCAAAAGGTGAAGAGACATGCAGTTGTCATCAGCGATTCTATAGTGAGTGTTTGGAGCTCAATGAGGGATCAATGGGCAAAATGGCTGTCTTCATTATCTATAATCCTTACACAGCTGGAATCGCTCTGTGCTTCCCTGCTTGGCACTGGCATTGGTTCCAGCTGAACAGGTTTATGGATAAGGAAGATGGCCATTTTACCCACTCATCCTTGTGCTGGAATGGGCCTGAAGCAACTCGTATTGGGCTAGAGCCTCTGATATTGGTCAGGTCAGTGGTGCCCCAGTTCTCTGCCCCACCTCTGGATATGCCTCTGGGATCATCACAAGCTGGATCCAAGTCAACCTTGTTTCCTTAAAAGAAAATTATGCCTGACAAACCTACTACAACTTTCTGAGGAGATAACAGGATAGACTAGGAAGAAGCAGTGGATGTTGTGTACTTGGACTTCAAACGGCCTTCAACAAGGTGTTACATACGAAACTGCTAAACCAGATGAGAGCTCATGGAATTACAGGAAGGATACTTGTGTGGGTAGAGCATTGGCTGATTGGCAGGAAACAGGGAATTAAGGGGAGCCTATTCGGGTTGGTTGCCTTGGATACATTAGCAGAATGGGCAAGGAGATGGTCAATGAAATGCAATGATTCACTTTGTTAGGACGACTATAATTTAGATGGGGAGAAAATTCAAAATTCAGAGGCCAAAAGGTTCTTGGGAGTCCTCATGCAGGATCTCCTAAAGGTTAACCTCGAGGATGAGTCAACAGTGGAGAAGGCAAATGCAATATTAGCATTTATTTGTCGAGGAATAGCGTATTCCAAGGGCGCAGGTGAGACATTACTTGGAGTACTGTGCTTAGTTTTGGGTGCCTTATTTGAGAAAGGATGTGCTACCATTGGAGAGGGTTTAGAGAAGATTTATTAGAATGATACCAGGAATGAAAGGGTGAGCATATGAGGAATGATTGTCAGCTCTTGGACTGGATTCATTGGAGTAGTACAGGTTTGGGGGGAGGAGGTGGAGAAATCTCATAGTGGCATTTTGAATGCTGTAAGACCTGGACAGGGTAGATGTGATACAGTTGTTTCCCATGGTAGGGGAATCTAGGCCACAGTTTCAGGAAAATAGGACATCAAATTAAAACCGAAGTGCAGGGAAATTTCTTTAGCCATTGGGTTATGAGTCTGACTCTTGTTTCCACAGGTGGCAGTGGAAGCAAGATGATTGGATGTTTGTAAGACAGAACTTGACAGGTATTTGAATAGTCAGGGCATCATGTGTTTTGGGTAGAAGGTCGGGGAGTGGGGCAGAGTGACAAGCATCAGCTCATGATTAAATGGGTTGATTAGTCTACTTCTGCTCTTGTATCTTGGGGAGAAACCAAAAATTGTGATTGCTCTGTGGAGCACCTGTGTTCTCCACACAGAGCTGACTCTTCATCTGCTAATGAAGAGGTAATCCTTTCTTTTCAAAGCGAGTTCTGTGAATCTCTCTCTCACTGATCCCCGTCTGCATTCCCTGCCAACGTGGCCTCTCTGCTGTTAGCTTGTGCTGATGCCCGTGCCCCTTCTGCACACTTTTCCCTGCCTTTTTAATCTGGAACCTGTCTGCTTTTTGCTCGTACCTTGACAAAGGGGTCAGGCCTAAAGCTTCGGTTATATGTATATCGTTGGACGATGCAGGACCTCCTGAATTTTTTTAAGCAATTGGTATGAACTTCAATTGCAGCAACTGCTGATTATCCTGTTTCATCTCGGGTCTTCCTGCACTGCATTTCACCTCTGCTACGGTCTTTTGTCACTATCCTTCCATGTCCTCACACTCCAACTGCTCCCGTTGACCAGATTTACATCTTATTTCCCAGCTTTACCCTGTCAGAGAAATGAGCCCTCACTAAAAGTCTCTAGCCTAACAGCCTTTTTTTGGTCTACTTTCCAGTTTTAAAACTGGTTTCTGACATGAAAGATTGGCTTTCCATCTCTTGCTGCAGAAGTGACCATCCTATAGAATCGTTCCAATTCTTTTAAAATATTTGGAACCCAAGAACATGACAACACAGACACTGACCTTTCATCATTTCTAGTGTGTGCTTAACTTTTTTCTGTCAAGTCCTACTGAGCTGCAACCAGATCTTTCCCCTCCAAAACTTTTGTGTCCATGCATCTGTCCAAATTTTTCTTAAATATCAAAATTGAGCCTGCATTTACCACTTAGCTGGCAGCTCATTCCACATTCCCACCACTCTCTGCGAGAAGAAATTAACCCTAATGTTCAATTTAAACTACCCCCTTTCACCCTTACCCCATGTTCACTGATTTTTAATCTTTCCTAACCTCAATGGAAAAAGCCTGTCTTGTATTTATTCATCCCTCATGCTTCAGGGAATAAAGTTCTAACTTGTTTAACCTTTCCCCTCAACCCAATTCCTGAAGCATGGGCAACATCCTTGTAAATCTGCTCTGCACTCTTTTCACCTTGTGATATCTTTCCTGCAGTTATGTGGCCCAATCTGTGCACAATACTCCAAATTTTGCCTCACCAATGTCTCATACAACTTCAACATAACATCCCAACTCTTGGACTCAGTCTTTGGATTTATGAATACCAATATACCAAAAGCTCTCTTTCTGATCCTATCAACTTGTGATATCACGTTCAAGGACTCAGCAGCAATCCTCAAAGCACACCACTGGTCATTGCCAACAACGAGTAAGGCAATCGTTCACTCATCTACTTAAAAAAATACACTAAAATATACTGAGCAGCCTAACCTGAGGATCTGTTGAATAGTTTAAAACATTGCTCCGGTCTACTCCGACAGATAACAAACACAGCAAGAATTATATTGTCTGGAAAGAAAGAGTTAATTCATAGAATAACACCAGTTATATCCCCTGAAAGTCATCAATAAATGGTTTCCAGCTTTCTTCAAACTTAGCAGTGTTTTCCCAAGATGACTTCCAATGTTTTCCAAATTTAAGAAAGACAACACGAGAAAACTATTAATATAATTTATGAGAATCAGTGTCTTTCCATTTTAGTAAAATGGCTCTTCCAGCTAATAGTGTATAAAAAGCTACCACTCGATTATGCAGAAGTAGATAAACAACTGAAATAAAAAGAAAATAGCCGTTTGGCAGGTCAGGTTGTAATTGAAAAACCAGAATCATTGATTGAGTTGAAAAAATATTTCCAGAATTTTTATAACACTGAACATGATCAAAACCTATGAGTCAATGAAGCCACTTCAATATTGCATCTGTCAGAAGGGGAGCTTGTATTCGGAAAAATGCAAGCTAGTTGATCTTTAGACATAAAAGCTCTATGAACTATTTTAAGCTGTGTTAAATAATGATGTGCACAAAGTGAAGAAGTATTAACTAGTCTGGTAATTCTTCCCCATATTTCCCCATGTTTCAGGAGGTAATGTTACTTTCAAAAATTGATAAGAAGCATGAAAAAACATGGTGTAATTCAAAAGCCAAGTACAAGGGATGCTGGATATCTGTCATAAAAGCAGAAATCACGAATGATTCTCAGTAAGTCAGTCTGAATTTGTAGAGATAAAAACAGAAATAACATTTCATTTTGATAACCTGACATTAGAGGTTGTATGTGGTGATGGCTTGTGCTAAAATTCAACGATATTTACTTTATTTATTTGTATAATTGTCGAATGTTTTTTGGACCACTTTTTCAGGTTAAAAAAAGAGGGGGTGGGTTCAGGTTGAACTCTACATATGTTGAACTTTAGACCTCAGTAAGATTCAGAATTTTTTTTCGGAGATCTGAATGGGAATATTTGATTATTCCTATCAACTGCTCGCAAAGAGTTCAGATAGGCAGGAAGTTGGGTTGAGGATCTGCGATCGGGTGCTTCGATTGTGTGGGGTGAGGATCAGCAGTCGGGAGCTTGGATGTGTTGGCGATCAGGTCCAAAAATATGGGTATTTACTTTTACATGGTATCGATGATTACACTAGTATATGTTGTTATGAGCCCAGAGGACCCCAAAACCCATCAGCAATAGATATTCACCAAGACAAATGGTTTCTTAAACAAATTTGCTTTTAATTATATTTAAACATGAAAATAGAATCAAACTTTAACTTCTCACTATTGACTTGTTTAATCCCCTTCCAATTCAATGCGCAAGTGTATTTAATGTGTGTAAGTTTTTAAAAGTTTTCTGTTTCACAGTCCAATGTCACTTCTTTCCTTCAAGTTCACTGGTTGCAGGCAATTCTTATAGTGTGCACAGAATTTAAAATGTATGAAGTTCACTAGGCTTTGGTGCTTGAAAGGTAAATGGTTACCACTCAGGAAGGTTCTTGTTGGCTTTCAGAGAGATTTGTTGTTCCTTTCTAATCAGCCACTTCAATGTCCACTTAAAATGTAATTTGCCCCTTCAGGGTTTTCAAGATGATAACCTTTTTCTTTCAGGTCACCACAGAGTGCTTTATTGTTTCTCTTATTCCAGTTGAAACATTAGACAGCCCGTGCTCTCCTCTTGCATTAACCAAAAGGGCTTTGATCAGTCTGAATCAAGCTTTTGGAAGCTTCTTCTGTTTCAGTCCCAGCTACTGTTGTTGGCTGTAACACTAGAAATGATCACATTCTCGCGCGCACTCGCTCGCAAGCACTGTTCCAGACAGCAGTGGCTCCGACATGCTCTTCCATCTGTTGCCTTTTGCAAACAACAATCCATTAGATTCCTCAAAGTTGCTGTTCAGGTTGATATGTTTAAAAAAAATGTTTTGGTCATTATTGGGGGTGATTTTGTTCAAGAGCTGCAAGGAAATATTGCAGTTATATAAAGCTTCGTTTAAATCCCACTCAGAGCATTGTGTACAGATCTTATTATCGGAAGGATGCAAATGTTTGGGGTAAGATGCAGAGCAAATTTACCAGAATGCTGTCTGGCGTACAGTCCATGTGCTATGAAGAAAGGTTGAGTGAGCTAAGGCTTATCTCTTTGGAGCAATAGAGAATGAGGGGTCACTTAATTAAGCTGTGTTTTCTTTAAATGAAAAAATGTTTTTATCGACACAGCACCATAAAAAACACTTCTGGCTACAATCCTGAACCACCGAAAAGTGACCAATTATTCCACTATTCCCATATGCCTACAGTAAGTTAACAGGCCATTTTGCCCAACAAGTTTGCGCCGCCGGATGTGCGCCGCCGGATGTGCGCCGCCGGATGTGCGCCGCCGGATGTGCGCCGCCGGATGTGCGCCGCCATCATAGAAATCTGCCCTCACCTTAAGTCTCTGGCCGAACAGCCTTTTTTTCGTCTACGTTCCAGTTTTAAAACTGGTCTCTGCCTTGAAACTTTGGATTTCCTTCTCTTGATGCAGAAGTGACCATCCTATAGAATCCTTCCAATTCTTTTAAAATATTTGGAACACAAGAACATGACAACACATATACTGACCTTTCATCATTTCTAGTGTATGCTTAACATTTTTTTCTGTCAAGTCCCACTGAGATGCACCCAGATCTTTCCCCTCCAAACCTTTTGTGTCCATGTATCTGTCCAAATTTTTCTTAAATATCAAAATTGAGCCTGCATTTACCACTTAGCTGGCAGCTCATTCCACATTCCCACCACTCTCTGCGAGAAGAAATTATCCCTAATGTTCAATTTAAACTTCCCCCTTTCACCCTTAACCCATGTTCACTGATTTTTAATCTTTCCTAACCTCAATGGAAAAAGTCTTGCTTGTATTTATTCTATCTATAACCTCACAATTTTGTATGCCTCTATCAACTCATCCCTCATGCTTCAGGGAATAAAGTTCTAACTTGTTAAACCTTTCCCTGCAACCCAGTTCCTGAAGTCTTAACAACATCCTTGTAAATCTGCTCTGCACTTTTTTCACCTTGTTGATATCTTTCCTGTAGTTATCTGAGCACAATAATCCAAATTTTGCCTTACCAATGTCTCATAAAACTTCAACATAACATCCCAACTCTTGTACTCAGTCTTTGGATTTATGAATACCAATATGCCAAAAGCTCTCTTTCTGATCCGATCAACTTGTGATATCACTTTCAAGGACTCAGCAATAATCCTCAAAGCACACCACTGGTCATTGCCAGAAGCCAGGAAGGCAATCGTTCACTCATCTAGTTAAAAAAAAAATACACTAAAAAAAATGAGCAGCCTATCGTGAGGATCTGTTGAATATTTAAAACATTGCTCTGGTCTACACCGACAGATAACAAACACAGCAAGAATTATATTGTCTGGAAAGGAAGAGTTAATTCATAGAATAACACCAGTTATATCCCATGAAAGTCATCAACAAATTGTTTCCAGCTTTCTTCAAACTTAGCAGTGGTTTCTCAAGACGACTTCTGATGTTTTCCAGATTTAAGAAAGACAACATGAGAAAACTATTGATATAATGTAGAAGAATCAGTGTCTTTCCATTTTAGGAAAATGGCTCTTCCAGCTAATAGTGTAGAAAAAGCTACAACTCGATTATGCAGAAGTAGATAAACAACTGAAATCCAAAAAAAAGAGCCGTTGAGTGGTCAGCTTGTAATTGAAAAACCAGAATCGTTGATTGAGTTGAAAAAATATTTCCAGCATTTTTATAACACTGAACATGATCAAAACGTATGAGTCAATGAAGCCACTTCAATATTGCATCTGTCACAAGTGGAGCTTGTATTAGGAAAAATGCAAGCTAGTTGATCTTTAGACATATAAGCTCTATGAACTATTTTAAGCTGTGTTCAAGAATGATGTGCACAAAGTGAAGAAGTATTAACTAGCCTGGTAATTGTTCCCCATATTTCCCCATATTTCAGGAGGTAATGTTACTTTCAAAAATTGATAAGAAGTTTGAAAAATCATGGTGTAATTCAAAAGCCAATTATCAGGGATGCTGGAAATCTGTCATAAAAGCAGAAATCACTAATGATTCTCAGCAAGTCAGTCTGCTTTTGTAGAGATGAAAGGAGAAATAAAATTTCATTTTGATAACCTTGCATTAGAAGTTGTATGTGGTGATGGCTTGTGCTAAAATTCAACGATATTTACTTTATTTGTGTAATTGTCGAATGTTTTTTGGACCACTTTTTCAGGTTAAAAAAAAAGAGGGGGTGGGTTCAGGTTGACCTTTACATATGTTGAAATTTAGACCTCAGTAATATTCAGAATTTTTTTTAGGAGACCTGAATGGGAATATTTGATTATTCCCATCCACTGCTCGCAAACAGTTCAGATAGGCAGGAAGTTGTGTTGAGGATATGTGATCGGGAGCTTGGATGTGTGGGTGGTGAGGTCCAAAAATATGGGTGTTGACTTTTACATGGTATCGATGATTACACTAGTAAATATTGTTATGAGCCCAGAGGACCCCAAAACCCATCAGCAATAGATATTCACCAAGAATAGCATTCTGCAAGGAGAAGGAGAACAGCCAGAAGTCCTGGTCCATGTGGGGGCCAATGACTTAGTTAGAAGTGGGGATGAGGTCCTGAAACAGGATTATGTCGAATTAGGTAGGAAGTTAAAAAACAGGACCTCCAAGGTAGTAATCTCTGGATTGCTGCCCGTGCCACGATCTAGTGAGGGTAGAAATAGGAGGATGTGGAGGATGAATGTGTGGCTAAAGAGATGGCGCAGGGGGCAAGGGATAAGATTTCTGGATCATTGGGATTTCTTCTGGGGAATGTCGGACGTGTACAAGAGGGACGGACTCCACTTGAACTGGTGAGGGACCAATGTGCTGGCAAGTTGATTTGCTAGAGCTCTGGGGGTAGGTTTAAACTAGTTTGGCAGGGGGGTGGGGAACAGAGGGTGAGAGCAGTGTCCAGGGAGTATGGCCACCTAGCTCGGAATGTAAAAGATAAGAAAGGTAGGATGAAGATTAGGGTAGAAGGTAAAAAAAAGAGAATATATGTGAGGGTCATTCTCTGAGATGCATATATTTTAATGCAAGAAGCATAGTGAACAAGGTAGATGAGCTGAGAGCATGGATAGATACTTGGGGTTACGATATTGTGGCAGTTAGTGAGACCTGGCTACAAGAGGGGAAGGACTGGCAACTTAATGTTCCCGGATACATTTGTTTTAGATGTGATAGATCAGGGGGTAAAAAAGGAGGAGGAGTTGCTCTGCTTGTTAGGGAGAACATTACTGCCTTGAGGTGGCAGGATGGTATGGAGGGATCGACCAGTGAGGCTGTTTGGTTGGAATTGGGGGTGGAGGAGGCAAGAGGGTGCTAATAGGGGTATATTACAGACCACCAAATGGGCCAAGGGAATTAGAGGAACAAAGTTGTAGGGAGATAACGTATATGTGTGAAAAACATAGGGTAGTGATCATGGGAGATTTTAACTTCCCACACATTGATTGGGATACCCATACGGTTAGAGGACTGGATGGGCTGGAGTTCGTTAAATGTGTTCAGGATTGTTTTCTAAATCAGTTAGTAGAAGATCTGACTCGGGATGGTGTAATACTGGATCTCCTGTTAGGGAACGAGCTAGGTCAGGTAGCAGACATTAATGTTGGAGAACCAATTGGGTCTAGTGACCATAATTCTGTTTTAGGGTAGTTTTAAGGAAGAGCAAAGAGAGGCCTCAAGTTGAGTTTCTGGATTGGAAAAGAGCAAATTTCGTAGGAATAAGAAGGGATTTGGGGAGTATTGAGTGGGACAGGATATTTTCAGGTAAGGATGTTAATGAAAAATGGAGGGTGTTCAAAAATAAATATTGAGGGTACAGAGTTGTTATGTCCCAGTCTGGATCAAAGGAAAGGCTGGAAGTCATAGGGAGGCTTGGTTTTCGAGGAATATTGGAAATTTGGTTAGGAGAAAAAGGGAGGTGTACAAGAGGTATAAAAAGCCCGGAGCTGAGAAGTTGTAGGAGGACTACAAGGAATGTAGAAGGAATCTTAAGAAAGAAATTAGAAAGGCCAAAAAAAGGCATGAAGAGTCCTTGGCTGACAGAGTAGAAATAATTCCAAAGAGTTTCTATGTACATTAAAAGTAAAAGATTAGTGAGAGATAAAATTGGTCCCCTTGTAGATAGCGAGGGTAGGCTGAGTGAGAAGTCTGAGGAAATGGGGGAAATTTTAAATGATTACTTTGCCTCGGTATTCGCTAGGGAAAAAAATGTTGAACCAGTTGAAGTAAAGAAAAATAGTGGGAAGGTCATGAAGCATATAAGGATAACTGAGGAGGTAGTGATGGCTGTGTTAAAAAAGATAAAGGTGGATAAATCTCCCGGACCGGACAAAATATTCCCTAGGACACTCAGGGAGGCTAGTGGACAGTTAGTGGGGCCATTAACAGAGATATTTAGGATGTCACTGGCCACGGGGGTGGTACCAAAGAATTGGAGGGTGGCGCATGTGGTTCCTCTGTTTACGAAAGGGTCCAAATGCAAATCTGGGAATTATAGGCCTGTAAGTCTGACATCTGTGGTGGGAAAGTTGATGGAAAGTGTTCTGAGGGATGCTATTTACAAATTTCTGGAGGTTCAAGAATTGAAAGGGAGTAATCAGCATGGTTTTTTCAGGGGTAGATCACGCTTGACAAACCTGATTGAGTTCTTCAAGGGGGTTACAAAAAAGGTTGATGAAGGGAAAGCCGTGGATGTTGTCTATTTGGACTTTAGTAAAGCTTTTGACAAAGTTCCCCACAGGAGGTTAGGAATAAAGGTGGAGGCATTAGGTATAAATAAGGAGGTAGTGAAATGGATTCAGCAGTGTTTAGATGGAAGGTATCAGAGAGTAGTGGTACAAAATTGTTTGTCCAATTGGAGGCCGGTGACTAGTTGTGTTCCTCAGTGTTCGGTCCTGGGTCCACTATTATTTGTTAAATATATTAACGATCTGGATGTAGGGGTAGAGAATTGGATAAGCAAGTTTGCGGATGACACAAAGATTGGTGGTGTTGTGGACAGTGAGGTAGATTACCGTAGATTAAAAGGTGATTTAGGCAGGCTGGAGGTGTGGGCTGAGAAATGGCTGTTGGAATTTAATACAGAGAAATGTGAGGTGCTGCATTTTGGAAAGGCAAATTTAAATAGGTCATATACATTGAATGGTAGACAATTGAGGAGTGCAGATCAACAAAGGGATTTAGGAGTTATGGTAAATAGTACCCTCAAGACTGATACTCAGGTAGATGGTTTGGTGAAGAATGCATTTGGAATGTTGGCCTTCATAAATCGGAGTATTGAATTCAAGAGTAGGGAGGTTATGATGAAATTGTACAAGGCATTGGTGAGGCCAAATTTGGAGTACTGTGTACAGTTTTGGTCACCAAATTATAGGAAAGATATAAACAAAATAGAGAGAGTGCAGAGAAGGTTCACGAGAATGTTGACAGGATTTCAGGGTCTGAGTTATAGGGAAAGGTTGTGCAGACTGGGGCTTTTTTCTCTGGAGCGTAGAAGATTGAGAGGGGACTTGATAGAGGTGTTTAATATTTTAAAAGGGACAGACAGAGTAAATGTGGATAGGCTTTTTCAATTAAGAAAGGGGGAGAATCAAACTAGAGGACATGGTTTAAGATTGAAGGGGGAAAATTATAAGGGGAACATGAGGGGAAATTTCTTTACGCAGAGGGTGGTGGGGATGTGGAATGAGCTTCTGGCAGATGTGGTCGAGGCGGGATCATTGGTTACATTTAAGGAAAGACTGGATCGTTACATGGATAGGAGGGGACTAGAGGGGTATGGACCGGGTGCTGGTCAGTGGGACTAGGAGGGTGGGGATTTGCTACGGCATGGACTAGTAGGGCCGAACTGGCCTGTTCTGTGCTCTGTGGTTATATGGAAATATGGTTATATAATCTCACTTCTTTCCTTCAAGTTCACTGGCTGCAGGCAATTCTTAGAGTGTGCACAGAATTTAAAATGTATGAAGTTCATGAGGCTTTGGTGCTTGAAAGGTAAATGGTTACCACTCAGGAAGGTTCTTGTTGGCTTTCAGAGAGATTTGTTGTTCCTTTTTAATCAACCTCTTCAATATCCACTTTAAATGAAATTTGCCCCTTCAAGGTTTTCCAGATGATAACCTTTTTCTTTCAGGTCACCATAGATTGCCTTTTTTTTCTCTTATTTAAGGTGAAACATTAGACAGCCAGTGCTCTCCTCTTGCATTAACCACAAGGGCTTTGATCAGGCTGAATCAAGCACTTACAACCTGTCTTTTGGAAGCTTGTTCTGTTTCAATCCCAGCTGCTGTTGCTGGCTGTTACACTAGAAATCATCACACTCTTGCGTTCACTCGCTCACAAGCACTCTTCCAGACAGCAATGGCTCCGACATGCTCTTTCATCTGTTGCCTTTTGCAAATAACAATCCATTAGATTCCTCAAAGTTGCTGTGCAAGTTGATAAGTTTAAAAAAAAAATGTTTTGGTCATTATAGGGTGGGGGGGGGGGGATTTCTTTCAAGACCTGCAAGGTAATATTGCAGTTATATAAAGCTCTGGTTAAACCCCACTTAGAGCATTGTGTACAGTTCTGATCACCTTATTATAGGAATGATGCAAATGCTTGGAATAAGGTGCAGAGAAGATTTCCCAGGATGCTGCCTGGAGTACAGTCCATGTGCTTTTTTGGGAATCAGTGGTGGGGAATCAGAAGCGAGGAATCGGAGGCGGGGAATCAGAGTTGGGGATTCAGAGGCGGGCAATCAGAGTGGGGGAATCAGAGGTGGGGAATCAGAGGTGGGGAATCAGAGGCGGGGAATCAGAGGTGGGGAATCAGAGGTGGGGAATCAGAGGTGGGGAATCAGAGGTGGGGAATCAGAGGTGGGGAATCAGAGGTGGGGAATCAGAGGTGGGGAATCAGAGGTGGGGAATCAGAGGTGGGGAATCAGAGGTGGGGAATCAAAGGCGGGGAATCAGAGGCCGGGAATCAGAGGCGGGGAATCAGAGGCGGGGATTCAGAGGCGGGGATTCAGAGGCGGGGATTCAGAGGCGGGGAATCAGAGATGGGGAATCAGAGGCGGGGAATCAGAGTTGAGGAATCTGAGTTGGGGAATCTGAGTTGGGGAATCTGAGTTGGGGAATCTGAGTTGGGGAATCAGAGTTGGGGAATCAGAGGCAGTGAATCAGAGTTGGGGAATCAGAGGCGGGGAATCAGAGATGGGGAATCTGAGGCGGAGAAGTAGAGGCGGAGAAGTAGAGGCGGAGAAGTAGAGGCGGGGAATCAGAGGCGGGGAATCAGAGGCGGGGAATCTGAGGCGGGGAATCTGAGGCGGGGAATCAGAGGCGGGGAATCAGAGGCGGGGAATCAGAGGCGGGGAATCAGAGGCGGGGAATCAGAGGCGGGGAATCAGAGGCGGGGAATCAGAGGCGGGGAATCAGAGGCGGGGAATCGGAAATGGGGAATCGGAGATGGGAAATCGGAGATGGGGAATCAGAGGTGGGGCATCAGAGGCGGGGAGTCAGAGGCGATGAATCAGAGTTGGAGAAGCAGAGTTGGGGAATCAGAGATGGGGGATCAGAGATGGGGGATCAGAGGTGGGGAATCAGAGGCGGGGAATCAGAGGCAGTGAATCAGAGGCAGTGAATCAGAGGCGGGGAATCAGAGGCGGGGAATCAGAGGCGGGGAATCAGAGGCGGGGAATCAGAGGCGGGGAATCAGAGGCGGGGAATCAGAGGCGGGGAATCAGAGGCGGGGAATCAGAGGCGGGGAATCAGAGGCGGGGAATCAGAGGCGGGGAATCAGAGGCGGGGAATCAGAGGCGGGGAATCAGAGGCGGGGAATCAGAGGCGGGGAATCAGAGGCGGGGAATCAGAGGCGGGGAATCAGAGGCGGGGAATCAGAGGCGGGGAATCAGAGGCGGGGAATCAGAGGCGGGGAATCAGAGGCGGGGAATCAGAGGCGGGGAATCAGAGGCGGGGAATCAGAGGCGGGGAATCAGAGGCGGGGAATCAGAGGCGGGGAATCAGAGGCGGGGAATCAGAGGCGGGGAATCAGAGGCGGGGAATCAGAGGCGGGGAATCAGAGGCGGGGAATCAGAGGCGGGGAATCAGAGGCGGGGAATCCGGAGATGGGAATCCGGAGATGGGGAATCAGAGGCGGGGCATCAAAGGCGGGGAGTCATAGGCGGGGAATCAGAGTTGGAGAATCAGAGGCGGGGAATC
The DNA here is from genome assembly GCF_036971445.1 of Narcine bancroftii. NCBI lineage: Eukaryota > Metazoa > Chordata > Chondrichthyes > Torpediniformes > Narcinidae > Narcine > Narcine bancroftii. The sequence continues at coordinate 273,685,397 of NC_091469.1, forward strand.
AGAGATGGGGAATCTGAGGCGGGGAATCTGAGGCGGGGAATCTGAGGCGGGGAATCAGAGGCGGGAAATCAGAGGCGGGGAATCAGAGTTGGGGCATCAAAGTGGGGAATCAGAGATGGGGCATCAGGCGGGGAAGTAGAGGCGGTGAATCAGAGGCGGGCAATCAGAGGTGGGGAATCAGAGGCGTGGAATCAGAGGCGGGGAATCAGAGGCGGGGAATCAGAGGCGGGGAATCAGAGGTGGGGAATCAGTGGCGGGGAATCAGAGATGGGGAATCAGAGATGGGGAATCAGAGGTGGGGCATGAGAGGCGAGGAATCAAATTTGGGGAATCAGTGGTGGAGAATCAGAGGCGGGGAATCGGAGGCAGGGAATCAGAGTTGGGGAATTAGAGTTGGGGAATCAGAGGCGGGCAATCAGAGGCGGGGAAACAGAGTTGGGGAAACAGAGTTGGGGAAACAGAGTTGGGGAAACAGAGTTGGGGAATCAGAGGCGGAGATTCAGAGGCGGGGAATCAGAGTTGGGTATCCGTGGCGGGGAATCAGAGTTCGGGAATCAGAGGTGGGAAATCAAAGGTGGGGAATCAGAGGCCATGAATCAGAGGCGGAGAATCAGAGATTTGGAATAAGAAGCGGGGAATCAGAGTTGGGGAAACAGAGGCGGGGAATCAGAGTTGGGGAAACAGAGGCGGGGAATCAGAGTTGGGGAAACAGAGGCGGGAAATCAGAGATGGGGAATCAGAGATGGGGAATCAGAGGTGGGGCATGAGAGGCGAGGAATCAGATTTTGGGAATCAGTGGTGGGGAATCAGAAGCGAGGAATCGGAGGCGGGGAATCAGAGTTGGGGATTCAGAGGCGGGCAATCAGAGTTGGGGAATCAGAGGTGGTGAATCAGAGGTGGGGAATCAGAGGTGGGGAATCAGAGGTGGGGAATCAGAGGTGGGGAATCAGAGGCGGGGAATCAAAGATGGGGAATCAGAGGTGGGGAATCAGAGGTGGGGAATCAGAGGCGGGGAATCAGAGTAGGGGATTCAGAGACGGGGAATCAGAGACGGGGAATCAGAGGTGGGGCATCAGAGGCGGGGAGTCAGAGGCGGAGAATCAGAGTTGGGGAATCAGAGATGGGGGATCAGAGATGGGGAATCAGAGGTGGGGAATCAGAGGCGGGGAATCAGAGATGGGGGATCAGAGATGGGGAATCAGAGGTGGGGAATCAGAGGTGGGGAATCAGAGGTGGGGAATCAGAGGTGGGGAATCAGAGGTGGGGAATCAGAGGTGGGGAATCAGAGGTGGGGAATCAGAGGCGGGGAATCAGAGGCGGGGAATCAGAGGCGGGGAATCAGAGGCGGGGAATCAGAAATGGGGAATCAGAGGCGGGGAATCAGAGATGGGAAATCGGAGATGTGGAATCAGAGGTGGGGCATCAAAGGCGGGGAGTCATAGGCGGGGAATCAGAGTTGGAGAATCAGAGGCGGGGAATCAGAGATGGGGAATCAGAGATGGGGAATCAGAGATGGGGAATCAGAGATGGGGAATCAGAGATGGGGAATCAGAGATGGGGAATCAGAGATGGGGAATCAGAGGTGGGGCATCAGAGGTGGGGCATCAGAGGCGGGGCATCAGAGTTGGGGAATCAGAGATGGGAAATCAGAGGCGGGGAATGAGAGTTGGGGAATCAAAGGGGGAATCAGAGATGGGGAATAAGAGGCGTGGTAGTAGAGGCGGGGAATCAGATCTGGGGAATCATTAGTGGGGAATCAGAGGTGTGGAATCAGAGGTGGCGAATCAGAGGCGTGGAATCAGAGGCGGGGAATCGGAGGTGGGGAATCAGCGGCAGGGAATCAGAGTAGGGGAATCTGAGGTGGGGAATCAGAGATGGAGAATCAGAGATGGGGATTCAGAGGTGGGGAATCAGAGATGGGGGATCAGAGATGGGGAATCAGAGGCGGGGACTCAGAGTTGGGTATCCGTGGCGGGGAATCAGAGTTCGGGAATCAGAGGCGGGGAATCAGAGGTGGGGAATCAGAGGCGGGGTATCAGAGATGGGGAATGGGAGGCGGGGAATCTGAGTTGGGGAATCAGAGTTGGGGAATCAGAGTTGGGGAATCAGAGTTGGGGAATCAGAGTTGGGGAATCAGAGTTGGGGAATCAGAGTTGGGGAATCAGAGTTGGGGAATCAGAGTTGGGGAATCAGAGTTGGGGAATCAGAGTTGGGGAATCAGAGTTGGGGAATCAGAGTTGGGGAATCAGAGTTGGGGAATCAGAGTTGGGGAATCAGAGTTGGGGAATCAGAGGCGGGGAATCAGAGGCGGGGAATCAGAGGCGGGGAATCAGAGTCGGGGAATCAGAGTCGGGGAATCAGAGTCGGGGAATCAGAGTCGGGGAATCAGAGTCGGGGAATCAGAGGCGGGGAATCAGAGGCGGGGAATCAGAGGCGGAGAATCAGAGTTGGGGAATCAGAGGCGGAGAATCAGAGGTGGGGTATCAGACGCGGGGAATCAGAGATGGGGAATCAGAGATGGGGCATCAGAGATGGGGCATCAGAGATGGGGCATCAGAGGCGGGGAATCGGAGGTGGGGAATCAGCGGCAGGGAATCAGAGTAGGGGAATCTGAGGCGGGGAATCAGAGATGGGGAATCAGAGATGGGGATTCAGAGTTGGGGCATGAGAGGCGAGGATTCAGATTTTGGGAATCAGTGGTGGGGAATCAGAAGCAAGGAATCGGAGGCGGGGAATCAGAGTTGGGGATTCAGAGGCGGGCAATCAGAGTTGGGGAATCAGAGGTGGTGAATCAGAGATGGGGAATGGGAGGCGGGGAATCAGAGTTGGGGAATCTGAGTTGGGGAATCTGAGTTGGGGAATCAGAGTTGGGGAATCAGAGTTGGGGAATCAGAGTTGGGGAATCAGAGTTGGGGAATCAGAGTTGGGGAATCAGAGTTGGGGAATCAGAGTTGGGGAATCAGAGTTGGGGAATCAGAGTTGGGGAATCAGAGTTGGGGAATCAGAGTTGGGGAATCAGAGTTGGGGAATCAGAGTTGGGGAATCAGAGGCGGGGAATCAGAGGCGGGGAATCAGAGGCGGGGAATCAGAGGCGGGGAATCAGAGGCGGGGAATCAGAGGCGGGGAATCAGAGGCGGGGAATCAGAGGCGGGGAATCAGAGGCGGGGAATCAGAGGCGGGGAATCAGAGGCGGGGAATCAGAGGCGGGGAATCAGAGGCGGGGAATCAGAGGCGGGGAATCAGAGGCGGGGAATCAGAGGCGGGGAATCAGAGGCGGGGAATCAGAGGCGGGGAATCAGAGGCGGGGAATCAGAGGCGGGGAATCAGAGGCGGGGAATCAGAGGCGGGGAATCAGAGGCGGGGAATCAGAGGCGGGGAATCAGAGGCGGGGAATCAGAGGCGGGGAATCAGAGGCGGGGAATCAGAGGCGGGGAATCAGAGGCGGGGAATCAGAGGCGGGGAATCAGAGGCGGGGAATCAGAGGCGGCGAATCAGAGTTGGGGAATCAGAGGCGGGGAATCAGAGTTGGGAAATCAGAGGTGGGGTATCAGCGATATGGAATCAGAGGCGCAGAATCAGAGTTGGGTTATCAGAGATGGGGAATGAGAGGCGTGGAATCAGAGTAGGGGATTCAGAGGCAGGAATTCAGAGATGGGGAATCAGAGGCGGGGAATCAGAGATGGGGAATCAGAGATGGGGCATCAGAGATGGGGCATCAGAGATGGGGCATCAGAGATGGGGAATCAGAGGTGTGGAATCAGAGGTGGCGAATCAGAGGCGTGGAATCAGAGGCGTGGAATCGGAGGCGGGGAATCGGAGGTGGGGAATCAGCGGCAGGGAATCAGAGTAGGGGAATCTGAGGCGGGGAATCAGAGATGGGGAATCAGAGATGGGGATTCAGAGTTGGGGCATGAGAGGCGAGGATTCAGATTTTGGGAATCAGTGGTGGGGAATCAGAAGCAAGGAATCGGAGGCGGGGAATCAGCGGCAGGGAATCAGAGTAGGGGAATCTGAGGCGGGGAATCAGAGATGGGGAATCAGAGATGGGGATTCAGAGTTGGGGCATGAGAGGCGAGGATTCAGATTTTGGGAATCAGTGGTGGGGAATCAGAAGCAAGGAATCGGAGGCGGGGAATCAGAGTTGGGGATTCAGAGGCGGGCAATCAGAGTTGGGGAATCAGAGGTGGTGAATCAGAGGTGGTGAATCAGAGGTGGTGAATCAGAGGTGGTGAATCAGAGGTGGTGAATCAGAGGTGGTGAATCAGAGGTGGTGAATCAGAGGTGGGGAATCAGAGATGGGGAATCAGAGGCGGGGAATCAGAGATGGGGAATCAGAGGCGGGGAATCAGAGATGGGGAATCAGAGGCGGGGAATCGGAGATGGGGAATGGGAGGCGGGGAATCAGAGTTGGGGAATCTGAGTTGGGGAATCAGAGTTGGGGAATCAGAGTTGGGGAATCAGAGTTGGGGAATCAGAGTTGGGGAATCAGAGTTGGGGAATCAGAGTTGGGGAATCAGAGTTGGGGAATCAGAGTTGGGGAATCAGAGTTGGGGAATCAGAGTTGGGGAATCAGAGTTGGGGAATCAGAGTTGGGGAATCAGAGTTGGGGAATCAGAGTTGGGGAATCAGAGTTGGGGAATCAGAGTTGGGGAATCAGAGTTGGGGAATCAGAGTTGGGGAATCAGAGTTGGGGAATCAGAGTTGGGGAATCAGAGTTGGGGAATCAGAGTTGGGGAATCAGAGTTGGGGAATCAGAGTTGGGGAATCAGAGTTGGGGAATCAGAGTTGGGGAATCAGAGTTGGGGAATCAGAGTTGGGGAATCAGAGTTGGGGAATCAGAGTTGGGGAATCAGAGTTGGGGAATCAGAGTTGGGGAATCAGAGTTGGGGAATCAGAGTTGGGGAATCAGAGTTGGGGAATCAGAGTTGGGGAATCAGAGTTGGGGAATCAGAGTTGGGGAATCAGAGTTGGGGAATCAGAGTTGGGGAATCAGAGTTGGGGAATCAGAGTTGGGGAATCAGAGTTGGGGAATCAGAGTTGGGGAATCAGAGTTGGGGAATCAGAGTTGGGGAATCAGAGTTGGGGAATCAGAGTTGGGGAATCAGAGTTGGGGAATCAGAGTTGGGGAATCAGAGTTGGGGAATCAGAGTTGGGGAATCAGAGTTGGGGAATCAGAGTTGGGGAATCAGAGTTGGGGAATCAGAGTTGGGGAATCAGAGTTGGGGAATCAGAGTTGGGGAATCAGAGTTGGGGAATCAGAGTTGGGGAATCAGAGTTGGGGAATCAGAGTTGGGGAATCAGAGTTGGGGAATCAGAGTTGGGGAATCAGAGTTGGGGAATCAGAGTTGGGGAATCAGAGTTGGGGAATCAGAGTTGGGGAATCAGAGTTGGGGAATCAGAGTTGGGGAATCAGAGTTGGGGAATCAGAGTTGGGGAATCAGAGGCAGTGAATCAGAGTTGGGGAATCAGAGGTGGGGAATCAGAGGCGGGGAATCAGAGTTGGGGAATCAGAGGCGGGGAATCAGAGGCGGGGAATCAGAGATGGGGAATCAGAGGCGAGGAATCAGAGGCGGGGAATCAGAGGCGGGGAATCAGAGGCGGGGAATCAGAGGCGGGGAATCAGAGGCGGGGAATCAGAGGCGGGGAATCAGAGGCGGGGAATCGGAGATGGGGAATCGGAGGCGGGGAATGGGAGATGGGGAATGGGAGGCGGGGAATCAGAGTTGAGGAATCTGAGTTGGGGAATCAGAGTTGGGGAATCAGAGGCAGTGAATCAGAGTTGGGGAATCAGAGGCGGGGAATCAGAGATGGGGAATCTGAGATGGGGAATCTGAGGCGGAGAAGTAGAGGCGGCGAATCAGAGGCGGGGAATCAGAGGTGGGGAATCAGAGGCGGGGAATCTGAGGTGGGGAATCAGAGGCGGGGAATCAGAGGCGGGGAATCAGAGGCGGGGAATCAGAGGCCGGGAATCAGAGGCCGGGAATCAGAGGCCGGGAATCAGAGGCCGGGAATCAGAGGCCGGGAATCAGAGGCCGGGAATCAGAGGCCGGGAATCAGAGGCGGGGAATCAGAGTAGGGGATTCAGAGGCGGGGAATCAGAAATGGGGAATCAGAGGTGGGGAATCGGAGATGGGGAATCAGAGGTGGGGCATCAGAGGCGGGGAGTCAGAGGCGATGAATCAGAGTTGGAGAAGCAGATTTGGGGATCAGAGATGGGGGATCAGAGATGGGGAATCAGAGGTGGGGAATCAGAGGCGGGGAATCAGAGATGGGAATTCGGAGATGGGGAATCAGAGGTGGGGCATCAAAGGCGGGGAGTCATAGGCGGGGAATCAGAGTTGGAGAATCAGAGGCGGGGAATCAGAGATGGGGAATCTGAGGCGGAGAGTCAGAGATTTGGAATAAGAAGCGGGGAATCAGAGTTGGGGAATCAGAGGCGGGGAATCAGAGATGGGGAATCAGAGGCGGGGAATCAGAGTTGGGGCATCAAAGTGGGGAATCAGAGATGGGGCATCAGGCGGGGAAGTAGAGGCGGTGAATCAGAGGCGGGCAATCAGAGGTGGGGAATCAGAGGCGTGGAATCAGAGGCGTGGAATCAGAGGCGTGGAATCAGAGGCGTGGAATCAGAGGCGTGGAATCAGAGACGTGGAATCAGAGGTGGGGAATCAGAGGTGGGGAATCAGCGGCGGGGAATCAGAGGCGGGAAATCAGAGATGGGGAATCAGAGATGGGGAATCAGAGGTGGGGCATGAGAGGCGAGGAATCAAATTTGGGGTATCAGTGGTGGAGAATCAGAGGCGGGGAATCGGAGGCAGGGAATCAGAGTTGGGGAATTAGAGTTGGGGAATCAGAGGCTGGCAATCAGAGGTGGGGAATCAGAGGTGGGGAATCAGAGGTGGGGAATCAGAGGTGGGGAATTAGAGTTGGGGAATCAGAGATGGGGAATCAGGCGGGGAAGTAGAGGCGGGGAAGTAGAGGCGGGGAAGTAGAGGCGGGGAATCAGATCTGGGGAATCAGAGTTGGGGAAACAGAGTTGGGGAAACAGAGTTGGGGAATCAGAGGCGGAGATTCAGAGGCGGGGAATCAGAGTTGGGTATCCGTGGCGGGGAATCTGAGTTCGGGAATCTGAGTTCGGGAATCAGAGGTGGGGAATCAGAGGCGGGGAAATCAGAGGTGGGGAATCAGAGGCGGGGAATCAGAGTTGGGGAATCAGAGGCGGAGATTCAGAGGCGGGGAATCAGAGTTGGGTATCCGTGGCGGGGAATCAGAGTTCGGGATTCAGAGGTGGGGAATCAGAGGTGGGGAATCAGAGGTGGGGAATCAGAGGTGGGGAATCAGAGGTGGGGAATCAGAGGTGGGGAATCAGAGGTGGGAAATCAGAGGTGGGGAATCAGAGGCGGGGAATCAGAGGTGGGGAATCAGAGGCGGCGAATTAGAGATGGGGAATCAGAGGCGGGGAATCAGAGTTAGGGAATCAGAGGCCATGAATCAGAGGCGGAGAATCAGAGATTTGGAATAAGAAGCGGGGAATCAGAGTTGGGGAAACAGAGGCGTGGAATCAGAGTTGGAGAAACAGAGGTGGGGAATCAGAGGTGGGGAATCAGAGTTGGGAAATCAGAGGCGGGGAATCAGAGGTGGGGAATCAGAGGTGGGGAATCAGAGGTGGGGAATCAGAGGTGGGGAATCAGAGGTGGGGAATCAGAGGTGGGGAATCAGAGGTGGGGAATCAGAGGTGGGGAATCAGAGGCGGGGAATCAGAGGCGGTGAATCAGAGATGGGGAATGAGAGATGGGGAATCAGAGGTGGGGCATCAGAGGTGGGGCATCAGAGGTGGGGCATCAGAGGCGGGGAATCAGAGGCGGGGAATCAGAGTTGGGGAATTAGAGTTGGGGAATCAGTGATGGGGAGTCAGAGATGGGGAATCAGAGGTGGGGAATCAGATCTGGGGAATCATTAGTGGGGAATCAGAGATGGGGAATCAGAGGAGGGGTATCGGAGTTGTGGAATCAGAGGAGAGGAATCAGCGATTGCGAATCATAGGCGGGGAATTCGAGTTGCGGTATCAGAGGCGGGGAATCAGAGATGGGGCATCAGAGGTGGGGAATCTGAGGCGGGGAATCAGAAATGGGGAATCAGAGGCGGGGAATCAGAGATGGGAAATCGGAGATGTGGAATCAGAGGTGGGGCATCAAAGGCGGGGAGTCATAGGCGGGGAATCAGAGTTGGAGAATCAGAGGCGGGGAATCAGAGATGGGGAATCAGAGATGGGGAATCAGAGATGGGGAATCAGAGGCGGAGAATCAGAGATGGGGAATCAGAGATGGGGAATCAGAGATGGGGCATCAGAGGTGGGGCATCAGAGGCGGGGAATAAGAGTTGGGGAATTAGAGTTGGGGAATCAGAGTTGGGGAATCAGAGATGGGGAGTCAGAGATGGGGAATCAGAGGTGGGGAATCAGATCTGGGGAATCATTAGTGGGGAATCAGAGATGGGGAATCAGAGGTGGGGAATCAAGATGGGAAATCAGAGGCGGGGAATCAGAGTTGGGGAATCAGAGGAGGGGTATCGGAGTTGTGGAATCAGAGGAGGGGAATCAGCGATTACGAATCAGAGGCGGGGAATTCGAGTTGGGGTATCAGAGGCGGGAAATCAGAGGTGTGGAATCAGAGGTGGCGAATCAGAGGCGTGGAATCAGAGGCGGGGAATCAGCGTTGGGGAATCAGAGTTGGGGAATCAGAGATGGGGGATCAGAGATGGGGAATCAGAGGCGGGAAATCAGAGGCGGGAAATCAGAGGCGGGAAATCAGAGGCGGGGAATCAGAGGTGGGGAATCAGAGGCGGGGAATCAGAGGCGTGGAATCAGAGATGGGGCATCAGAGATGGGGCATCAGAGATGGGGCATCAGAGATGGGGAATCAGATATGGGGAATCAGAAATGGGAAATCAGAGGCGGGGAATGAGAGTTGGGGAATCAAAGGGGGAATCAGAGATGGGGAATCAGAGGCGGGGAAGTAGAGGCGGGGAATCAGATCAGGGGAATCATTAGTGGGGAATCAGAGATGGGGAATCAGAGGTGGGGAATCAAGATGGGGAATCGGAGGCGGGGAATCAGAGATGGGGCATCAGAGATGGGGAATCAGAGGTGGGGAATCAGATATGGGGAATCAGAAATGGGAAATCAGAGGCGGGGAATGAGAGTTGGGGAATCAAAGGGGGAATCAGAGATGGGGAATCAGAGCAGGGGAATCAGCAATTGTGAATCAGAGGCGGGGAATTCGAGTTGGGGTATCAGAGGCGGGGAATCAGCGGTGTGGAATCAGAGGTGGCGAATCAGAGGCGTGGAATCAGAGGCGGGGTATTGGCGGTGGGGAATCAGCGGCAGGGAATCAGAGTAGGGGAATCTGAGGCGGGGAATCAGAGATGGCGAATCAGTGGTGGGGAATCAGAAGCGAGGAATCTGAGGCGGGGAATCAGAGTTGGGGATTCAGAGGCGGGCAATCAGAGTTGGGGAATCAGAGGCGGTGAATCAGAGGTGGGGAATCAGAGGTGGGGAATCAGAGGTGGGGAATCAGCGGTGGGGAATCAGACGTGGGGAATCAGAGGCGGGGAATCAGAGGTGAGGAATCAGAGGCGGGGAATCAAAGTAAGGGATTCAGAGGCAGGGAATCAGAGATGGGGAATCAGAGGCGGGGAATCAGAGATGGGGAATCAGAGGCGGGGAATCAGATATGGGGAATCAGAGGCGGGAAATCAGAGGCGGGGAATCAGAGTTGGGGAATCAAAGGGGGGAATCAGAGATGGGGAATCAGAGGCGGGGAATCAGATATGGGGAATCAAAGGCGGGAAATCAGAGGCGGGGAATCAGAGTTGAGGAATCAAAGGGGGGAATCAGAGGCGGGGAATCAGAGATGGGGAATCAGAGGCGGGGAATCAGATATGGGGAATCAAAGGCGGGAAATCAGAGGCGGGGAATCAGAGTTGGGGAATCAAAGGGGGGAATCAGAGATGGGGAATCAGAGTTGGGGAATCAGAGGCGGGGAATCAGATGGGGAATCAGAGGTGGGGAATCAGAGGCGAGGAATCAGATGTGGGGAATCAGAGGCGGGGAATCAGAGGCGGGGAATCAGAGGCGAGGAATCAGATGTGGGGAATCAGAGGCGGGGAATCAGAGGCGGGGAATCAGAGTCGGGGAATCAGAGGTGGGGAATCAGAGGTGGGGAATCAGAGGCGGGGAATCAGAGGTGGGGAATCAGAGGTGGGGAATCAGATGTGGGGAATCAGAGGCGGGGAATCAGAGGCGGGGAATCAGAGGCGGGGAATCAGAGGCGGGGAATCAGAGGCGGGGAATCAGAGGCGGGGAATCAGAGGCGGGGAATCAGAGGCGGGGAATCGGAGGCGGGGATTCGGAGGCGGGGAATCGGAGGCGGGGAATCGGAGATGGGAAATCGGAGATGGGGCATCAGAGGCGGGGAATCAGAGGCGGGGAATCAGAGGCGGGGAATAAGTGTTAGGGAATCAGAGGCCGGGAATCAGAGGCGGGGAATTCGAGTTGGGGTATCAGAGGTGTGGAATCAGAGGTGGCGAATCAGAGGCGTGGAATCAGAGGCGGGTAATCGGAGGTGGGGAATCAGCGGCAGGGAATCAGAGTAGGGGAATCTGAGGCGGGGAATCAGAAATGGGGAATCAGAGGCGGGGAATCAGAGATGGGGAATCTGAGGCGGGTAATCAGTGTTAGGGAATCAGAGGCCGGGAATCAGAGGCGGAGAGTCAGAGATTTGGAATAAGAAGCGGGGAATCAGAGTTGGGGAATCAGAGGCGGCGAATCAGATGTGGGGAATCAGAGGCGGGGAATCAGAGGCGGGGAATCAGAGGCGGGGAATCAGAGGCGGGGAATCAGAGGCGAGGAATCAGATGTGGGGAATCAGAGGCGGGGAATCAGAGGCGGGGAATCAGAGTCGGGGAATCAGAGGTGGGGAATCAGAGGCGGGGAATCAGAGGCGGGGAATCAGAGGCGGGGAATCAGAGGTGGGGAATCAGAGGCGAGGAATCAGAGGTGGGGAATCAGAGGCGGGGAATCAGAGGCGGGGAATCAGAGGTGGGGAATCAGAGGCGGGGAATCAGAGGCGGGGAATCAGAGGCGGGGAATCAGAGGCGGGGAATCAGAGGCGGGGAATCAGAGGCGGGGAATCAGAGGCGGGGAATCAGAGGCGGGGAATCAGAGGCGGGGAATCAGAGGCGGGGAATCAGAGGCGGGGAATCAGAGGCGGGGAATCAGAGGCGGGGAATCAGAGGCGGGGAATCAGAGGCGGGGAATCAGAGGCGGGGAATCAGAGGCGGGGAATCAGAGGCGGGGAATCAGAGGCGGGGAATCAGAGGCGGGGAATCAGAGGCGGGGAATCAGAGGCGGGGAATCAGAGGCGGGGAATCAGAGGCGGGGAATCAGAGGCGGGGAATCAGAGGCGGGGAATCAGAGGCGGGGAATCAGAGGCGGGGAATCAGAGGCGGGGAATCAGAGGCGGGGAATCAGAGGCGGGGAATCAGAGGCGGGGAATCAGAGGCGGGGAATCAGAGGCGGGGAATCAGAGGCGGGGAATCAGAGGCGGGGAATCAGAGGCGGGGAATCAGAGGCGGGGAATCAGAGTTGGGGATTCAGAGGCGGGAATTCAGAGATGGAGAATCAGAGGCGTGGAATCAGAGTAGGGGATTCAGAGGCGGGAATTCAGAGATGGGGAATCAGAGATGGGGAATCAGAGGCGGGGAATCAGAGATGGGGAATCAGAGATGGGGCATCAGAGGTGGGGCATCAGAGGTGGGGCATCAGAGGTGGGGAATCAGAGGCGGGGAATCAGAGGCGGGGAATCAGAGATGGGAAATCGGAGATGTGGAATCAGAGGTGGGGCATCAAAGGCGGGGAGTCATAGGCGGGGAGTCATAGGCGGGGAATCAGAGTTGGAGAATCAGAGGCGGGGAATCAGAGGCGGGGAATCAGAGATGGGGAATCAGAGATGGGGAATCAGAGATGGGGCATCAGAGGTGGGGAATCAGAGGTGGGGAATCAGAGGCGGGGAATCAGAGTTGGGGAATTAGAGTTGGGGAATTAGAGTTGGGGAATCAGAGATGGGGAGTCAGAGATGGGGAGTCAGAGGTGGGGAATCAGATATGGGGAATCATTAGTGGGGAATCAGAGATGGTGAATCAGAGGTGGGGAATCAAGATGGGGAATCAGAGGCGGGGAATCAGAGTTCGGGAATCAGAGGAGGGGTATCGGAGTTGTGGAATCAGAGGAGGGGAATCAGCGATTACGAATCAGAGGCGGGGAATTCGAGTTGGGGTATCAGGCGGGAAATCAGAGGTGTGGAATCAGAGGTGGCGAATCAGAGGCGTGGAATCAGAGGCGGGGAATCGGAGGTGGGGAATCAGCGGCAGGGAATCAGAGTAGGGGAATCTGAGGTGGGGAATCAGAGTTGGGGAATCAGAGTTGGGGGATCAGAGATGGGGGATCAGAGATGGGGAATCAGAGGCGGGGACTCAGATATGGGGAATCAGAGGCGGGAAATCAGAGGCGGGGAATCAGAGTTGGGGAATCAGAGGTGGGGAATCAGAGGCCATGAATCAGAGGCGGAGAATCAGAGATTTGGAATAAGAAGCGGGGAATCAGAGTTGGGGAAACAGAGGTGGGGAATCAGATCTGGGGAATCAGAGTTGGGGAAACAGAGTTGGGGAAACTGAGTTGGGGAAACAGAGTTGGGGAATCAGAGGCGGAGATTCAGAGGCGGGGAATCAGAGTTGGGTATCCGTGGCGGGGAATCTGAGTTCGGGAATCAGAGGTGGGGAATCAGAGGTGGGAAATCAGAGGTGGGGAATCAGAGGCGGGGAATCAGAGGTGGGGAATCAGAGGCTGCGAATTAGAGATGGGGAATCAGAGGCGGGGAATCAGAGTTAGGGAATCAGAGGCCATGAATCAGAGGCGGAGAATCAGAGATTTGGAATAAGAAGCGGGGAATCAGAGTTGGGGAAACAGAGGCGTGGAATCAGAGTTGGGGAAACAGAGGCGTGGAACCAGAGGTGGGGAATCAGAGTTGGGAAATCAGAGGCGGGGTATCAGCGATTGGGAATCATAGGCGCAGAATCAGAGTTGGGTTATCAGAGGCTGGGAATCAGAGGTGGGGAATCAGAGGCGTGGAATCAGAGTAGGGGATTCAGAGATGGGGAATCAGAGGCGGTGAATCAGAGATGGGGAATGAGAGATGGGGAATCAGAGATGGGGCATCAGAGGTGGGGCATCAGAAGTGGGGAATCAGAGGCGGGGAATCAGAGTTGGGGAATTAGAGTTAGGGAATCAGTGATGGGGAGTCAGAGATGGGGAATCAGAGGTGGGGAATCAGATCTGGGGAATCATTAGTGGGGAATCAGAGATGGGGAATCAGAGGAGGGGTATCGGAGTTGTGGAATCAGAGGAGAGGAATCAGCGATTGCGAATCATAGGCGGGGAATTCGAGTTGCGGTATCAGAGGCGGGGAATCAGAGGTGCGGAATCAGAGGTGGCGAATCAGAGGCGTGGAATCAGAGGCGGGGAATCGGAGGTGGGGAATCAGCGGCAGGGAATCAGAGTAGGGGAATCTGAGGCGGGGAATCAGAAATGGGGAATCAGAGGCGGGGAATCAGAGATGGGAAATCGGAGATGTGGAATCAGAGGTGGGGCATCAAAGGCGGGGAGTCATAGGCGGGGAATCAGAGTTGGAGAATCAGAGGCGGGGAATCAGAGATGGGGAATCAGAGATGGGGAATCAGAGATGGGGAATCAGAGGCGGAGAATCAGAGATGGGGAATCAGAGATGGGGCATCAGAGGTGGGGAATAAGAGTTGGGGAATTAGAGTTGGGGAATCAGAGATGGGGAGTCAGAGATGGGGAATCAGAGGTGGGGAATCAGATCTGGGGAATCATTAGTGGGGAATCAGAGATGGGGAATCAGAGGTGGGGAATCAAGATGGGAAATCAGAGGCGGGGAATCAGAGTTGGGGAATCAGAGGAGGGGTATCGGAGTTGTGGAATCAGAGGAGGGGAATCAGCGATTACGAATCAGAGGCGGGGAATTCGAGTTGGGGTATCAGAGGCGGGAAATCAGAGGTGTGGAATCAGAGGTGGCGAATCAGAGGCGTGGAATCAGAGGCGGGGAATCAGCGGCAGGGAATCAGAGTAGGGGAATCAGAGATGGGGATTCAGAGGTGGGGCATGAGAGGCGAGGAATCAGATTTTGGGAATCAGTCGTGGGGAATCAGAGGTGGGGAATCAGAGTTGGGGAATCAGAGTTGGGGTTCAGAGATGGGGAATCAGAGGCGGGGACTCAGATATGGGGAATCAGAGGCGGGAAATCAGAGGCGGGGAATCAGAGTTGGGTATCCGTGGCGGGGAATCAGAGTTCGGGAATCAGAGGCGGGGAATCAGAGGTGGGGAATCAGAGGCGTGGAATCAGAGATGGGGAATCAGAGATGGGGCATCAGAGATGGGGCATCAGAGATGGGGCATCAGAAGAGGGGAATCAGATATGGGGAATCAGAAATGGGAAATCAGAGGCGGGGAATGAGAGTTGGGGAATCAAAGGGGGAATCAGAGATGGGGAATCAGAGGCGGGGAAGTAGAGGCGGGGAATCAGATCAGGGGAATCATTAGTGGGGAATCAGAGATGGGGAATCAGAGGTGGGGAATCAAGATGGGGAATCGGAGGCGGGGAATCAGAGATGGGGAATCAGAGATGGGGCATCAGAGATGGGGAATCAGAGGTGGGGAATCAGATATGGGGAATCAGAAATGGGAAATCAGAGGCGGGGAATGAGAGTTGGGGAATCAAAGGGGGAATCAGAGATGGGGAATCAGAGGCGGGGAAGTAGAGTTGGGGAATTAGAGGAGGGGTATCAGAGTTGTGGAATCAGAGCAGGGGAATCAGCAATTGTGAATCAGAGGCGGGGAATTCGAGTTGGGGTATCAGAGGCGGGGAATCAGCGGTGTGGAATCAGAGGTGGCGAATCAGAGGCGTGGAATCAGAGGCGGGGTATTGGCGGTGGGGAATCAGCGGCAGGGAATCAGAGTAGGGGAATCTGAGGCGGGGAATCAGAGATGGCGAATCAGTGGTGGGGAATCAGAAGCGAGGAATCTGAGGCGGGGAATCAGAGTTGGGGAATCAGAGGCGGGGAATCAGAGGCGGTGAATCAGAGGCGGTGAATCAGAGGCGGGGAATCAGAGGTGGGGAATCAGCGGTGGGGAATCAGACGTGGGGAATCAGAGGCGGGGAATCAGAGGTGAGGAATCAGAGGCGGGGAATCAAAGTAAGGGATTCAGAGGCAGGGAATCAGAGATGGGGAATCAGAGGCGGGGAATCAGAGATGGGGAATCAGAGGCGGGGAATCAGATATGGGGAATCAAAGGCGGGAAATCAGAGGCGGGGAATCAGAGTTGGGGAATCAAAGGGGGGAATCAGAGATGGGGAATCAGAGGCGGGGAATCAGATATGGGGAATCAGAGGCGGGGAATCAGAGTTGGGGAATCAAAGGGGGGAATCAGAGGCGGGGAATCAGAGATGGGGAATCAGAGGCGGGGAATCAGATATGGGGAATCAAAGGCGGGAAATCAGAGGCGGGGAATCAAAGGGGGGAATCAGAGATGGGGAATCAGAGGTGGGGAAGTAGAGGCGGGGAATGAGATCTGGGGAATCATTAGTGGGGAATCAGAGATGGGGAATGGGAGGCGGGGAATCAGAGTTGAAGAATCTGTGTTGGGGAATCAGAGTTGGGGAATCAGAGGCAGGGAATCAGAGTTGGGGAATCAGAGGCGGGGAATCAGAGGTGGGGAATCAGAGGCGGGGAATCAGAGGTGGGGAATCAGAGGTGGGGAATCAGAGGTGGGGAATCAGAGGCGAGGAATCAGATGTGGGGAATCAGAGGCGGGGAATCAGAGGCGGGGAATCAGAGGCGGGGAATCAGAGGCGGGGAATCAGAGTAGGGGATTCAGAGGCGGGGAATCAGAAATGGGGAATCAGAGGTGGGGAATCGGAGATGGGAAATCGGAGATGGGGCATCAGAGGCGGGGAATCAGAGGCGGGGAATCAGAGGCGGGGAATAAGTGTTAGGGAATCAGAGGCCGGGAATCAGAGGCGGGGAATTCGAGTTGGGGTATCAGAGGTGCGGAATCAGAGGTGGCGAATCAGAGGCGTGGAATCAGAGGCGGGTAATCGGAGGTGGGGAATCAGCGGCAGGGAATCAGAGTAGGGGAATCTGAGGCGGGGAATCAGAAATGGGGAATCAGAGGCGGGGAATCAGAGATGGGGAATCTGAGGCGGGTAATCAGTGTTAGGGAATCAGAGGCCGGGAATCAGAGGCGGAGAGTCAGAGATTTGGAATAAGAAGCGGGGAATCAGAGTTGGGGAATCAGAGGCGGGGAATCAGAGGCGGGAAATCAGAGGCGGGGAATCAGAGTTGGGGCATCAAAGGGGGGAATCAGAGATGGGGCATCAGGCGGGGAAGTAGAGGCGGTGAATCAGAGGCGGGCAATCAGAGGTGGGGAATCAGAGGCGTGGAATCAGAGGCGGGGAATCAGAGGTGGGGAATCAGCGGCGGGGAATCAGAGTAGGGGAATCAGAGGCGGGAAATCAGAGATGGGGAATAAGAGATGGGGAATCAGAGGTGGGGCATGAGAGGCGAGGAATCAAATTTGGGGAATCAGTGGTGGAGAATCAGAGGCGGGGAATCGGAGGCAGGGAATCAGAGTTGGGGAATTAGAGTTGGGGAATTAGAGTTGGGGAATCAGAGTTGGGGAATCAGAGGTGGGGAATCAGAGGTGGGGAATCAGAGGTGGGGAATCAGAGGTGGGGAATCAGAGGTGGGGAATTAGAGTTGGGGAATCAGAGATGGGGAATCAGGCGGGGAAGTAGAGGCGGGGAATCAGATCTGGGGAATCAGAGTTGGGGAAACAGAGTTGGGGAATCAGAGGCGGAGATTCAGAGGCGGGGAATCAGAGTTGGGTATCCGTGGCTGGGAATCAGAGTTCGGGAATCAGAGGTGGGGAATCAGAGGTGGGAAATCAGAGGTGGGGAATCAGAGGCGGGGAATCAGAGGCGGGGAATCAGAGGCGGCGAATTAGAGATGGGGAATCAGAGGCGGGGAATCAGAGGCCATGAATCAGAGGCGGAGAATCAGAGATTTGGAATAAGAAGCGGGGAATCAGAGGTGGGGAAACAGAGGTGGGGAATCAGAGGTGGGGAATCAGAGTTGGGAAATCAGAGGCGGGGTATCAGCGATTGGGAATCATAGGCGCAGAATCAGAGTTGGGTTATCAGAGGCTGGGAATCCGAGGTGGGGAATCAGAGGTGGGGAATCAGAGGCGTGGAATCAGAGTAGGGGATTCAGAGGCGGGAATTCAGAGATGGGGAATCAGAGGCGGAGAATCAGAGATGGGGAATCAGAGATGGGGCATCAGAGGTGGGGAATCAGAGGCGGGGAATCAGAGGCGGGGAATTAGAGTTGGGGAATCAGAGATGGGGAGTCAGAGATGGGGAATCAGAGGTGGGGAATCAGATCTGGGGAATCATTAGTGGGGAATCAGAGATGGGGAATCAGAGGAGGGGTATCGGAGTTGTGGAATCAGAGGAGAGGAATCAGCGATTGCGAATCAGAGGCGGGGAATTCGAGTTGGGGTATCAGAGGCGGGGAATCAGAGGTGCGGAATCAGCGGCAGGGAATCAGAGTAGGGGAATCTGAGGCGGGGAATCAGAAATGGGGAATCAGAGGCGGGGAATCAGAGATGGGAAATCGGAGATGTGGAATCAGAGGTGGGGCATCAAAGGCGGGGAGTCATAGGCGGGGAATCAGAGTTGGAGAATCAGAGGCGGGGAATCAGAGATGGGGAATCAGAGATGGGGAATCAGAGATGGGGAGTCAGAGGCGGGGAATCAGAGGCGGGGAATCAGAGTTGGGGAATTAGAGTTGGGGAATCAGAGATGGGGAGTCAGAGATGGGGAATCAGAGGTGGGGAATCAGATATGGGGAATCAGAAATGGGAAATCAGAGGCGGGGAATGAGAGTTGGGGAATCAAAGGGGGGAATCAGAGATGGGGAATCAGAGGCGTGGTAGTAGAGGCGGGGAATCAGATCTGGGGAATCATTAGTGGGGAATCAGAGATGGGGAATCAGAGGTGGGGAATCAAGATGGGGAATCAGAGGCGGGGAATCAGAGTTCGGGAATCAGAGGAGGGGTATCGGAGTTGTGGAATCAGAGGAGGGGAATCAGCGATTACGAATCAGAGGCGGGGAATTCGAGTTGGGGTATCAGAGGCGGGAAATCAGAGGTGTGGAATCAGAGGTGGCGAATCAGAGGCGTGGAATCAGAGGCGGGGAATCGGAGGTGGGGAATCAGCGGCAGGGAATCAGAGTAGGGGAATCTGAGGTGGGGAATCAGAGATGGAGAATCTGAGATGGGGATTCAGAGGTGGGGCATGAGAGGCGAGGAATCAGATTTTGGGAATCAGTCGTGGGAAATCAGAGGTGGGGAATCAGAGTTGGGGAATCAGAGGTGAGGAATCAGAGGCGGAGAATCAGAGATTTGGAATAAGAAGCGGGGAATCAGAGTTGGGGAAACAGAGGTGGGGAATCAGCGATTGGGAATCAGAGGCGCAGAATCAGAGTAGGGGATTCAGAGGCAGGAATTCAGAGATGGGGAATCAGAGGCGGGGAATCAGAGATGGGGAATCAGAGGCGTGGAATCAGAGTAGGGGATTCAGAGGCAGGAATTCAGAGATGGGGAATCAGAGGCGGGGAATCAGAGATGGGGAATCAGAGATGGGGAATCAGAGGCGGGGAATGAGAGTTGGGGAATCAAAGGGGGAATCAGAGATGGGGAATCAGAGGCGGGGAAGTAGAGTTGGGGAATTAGAGGAGGGGTATCAGAGTTGTGGAATCAGAGCAGGGGAATCAGCAATTGTGAATCAGAGGCGGGGAATTCGAGTTGGGGTATCAGAGGCGGGGAATCAGCGGTGTGGAATCAGAGGTGGCGAATCAGAGGCGTGGAATCAGAGGCGGGGTATCGGAGTAGGGGAATCTGAGGCGGGGAATCAGAGATGGGGAATCAGTGGTGGGGAATCAGAAGCGAGGAATCGGAGGCGGGGAATCAGAGTTGGGGATTCAGAGGCGGTGAATCAGAGGTGGGGAATCAGAGGTGGGGAATCAGCGGTGGGGAATCAGACGTGGGGAATCAGAGGCGGGGAATCAGAGGTGAGGAATCAGAGACGTGGAATCAAAGTAGGGGATTCAGAGGCGGGGAATCAGAGATGGGGAATCAGAGGCGGGGAATCAGAGATGGGGAATCAGAGGCGGGGAATCAGAGGCGGGGAATCAGATGCGGGGAATCAGAGATGGGGAATCAGAGGTGGGGAAGTAGAGGTGGGGAATGAGATCTGGGGAATCATTAGTGGGGAATCAGAGATGGGGAATGGGAGGCGGGGAATCAGAGTTGAAGAATCTGAGTTGGGGAATCAGAGTTGGGGAATCAGAGGCAGGGAATCAGAGTTGGGGATTCAGAGGCGGGGAATCAGAGATGGGGAATCAGAGGTGGGGAATCAGAGATGGGGAATCAGAGGCGGGGAATCAGATGTGGGGAATCAGAGGCGGGGAATCAGAGGTGGGGAATCAGAGGTGGGGAATCAGAGGCGGGGAATCAGATGCGGGGAATCAGAGGCGGGGAATCAGAAATGGGGAATCAGAGGTGGGGAATCAGAGATGGGAAATCGGAGATGGGGAATCAGAGGTGGGGCATCAGAGGCGGGGCATCAGAGGTGGGGAATCAGATGTGGGGATTCAGAGGCGGGGAATCAGAAATGGGGAATCAGAGGTGGGGAATCAGAGATGGGAAATCGGAGATGGGGAATCAGAGGTGGGGCATCAGAGGTGGGGAATCAGAGGCGGGGAATCAGATGTGGGGATTCAGAGGCGGGGAATCAGAAATGGGGAATCAGAGGTGGGGCATCAGAGGCGGGGAATCAGAGGTGGGGAATCAGAGGCGGGGAATAAGTGTTAGGGAATCAGAGGCCGGGAATCAGAGGCGGGGAATTCGAGTTGGGGTATCAGAGGTGCGGAATCAGAGGTGGCGAATCAGAGGCGTAGAATGAGAGGCGGGGAATCGGAGTAGGGGAATCTGAGGTGGGGAATCAGAAATGGGGAATCAGAGGCGGGGAATCAGAGATGGGAAATCGGAGATGTGGAATCAGAGGTTGGGCATCAAAGGCGGGGAATCAGAGGTGGGGAATCAGAGGTGGGGAATCAGAGGCGGGGAATCAGATGTGGGGAATCAGAGGCGGGGAATCAGAGGCGGGGAATCAGAGGCGGGGAATCAGAGTAGGGGATTCAGAGGCGGGGAATCAGAAATGGGGAATCAGAGGCGGGGAATCAGAGATGGGAAATCGGAGATGGGGAATCAGAGGTGGGGCATCAGAGGTGGGGAATCAGAGGCGGGGAATCAGAGTTGGGGAATCAGAGTTGGGGAATCAGAGATGGGGAGTCAGAGATGGGGAATCAGAGGTGGGGAATCAGATATGGGGAATCAGAAATGGGAAATCAGAGGCGGGGATTGAGAGTTGGGGAATCAAAGGGGGGAATCAGAGATGGGGAATCAGAGGCGTGGTTGTAGAGGCGGGGAATCAGATCTGGGGAATCATTAGTGGGGAATCAGAGATGGGGAATCAGAGGTGGGGAATCAAGATGGGGAATCAGAGGCGGGGAATCAGAGTTGGGGAATCAGAGGAGGGGTATCGGAGTTGTGGAATCAGAGGAGGGGAATCAGCGATTACGAATCAGAGGCGGGGAATTCGAGTTGGGGTATCAGAGGCGGGAAATCAGAGGTGTGGAATCAGAGGTGGCGAATCAGAGGCGTGGAATCAGAGGCGGGGTATCGGAGGTGGGGAATCAGCAGCAGGGAATCAGAGTAGGGGAATCTGAGGTGGGGAATCAGAGATGGGAAATCAGTGGTGGGGAATCAGAGTTGGGGAATCAGAGGCGGTGAATCAGAGGTGGGGAATCAGAGGCGGGGAATCAGAGATGGGGAATCAGAGGCGGAGAATCAGAGTTGGGGAATCAAAGGGGGGAATCAGAGATGGGGAATCAGAGGCGGGGAATCAGATATGGGGAATCAAAGGCGGGAAATCAGAGGCGGGGAATCAGAGTTGGGGAATCAAAGGGGGGAATCAGAGGCGGGGAATCAGAGATGGGGAATCAGAGGCGGGGAATCAGATATGGGGAATCAAAGGCGGGAAATCAGAGGCGGGGAATCAGAGTTGGGGAATCAAAGGGGGGAATCAGAGATGGGGAATCAGAGGTGGGGAAGTAGAGGCGGGGAATGAGATCTGGGGAATCATTTGTGGGGAATCAGAGATGGGGAATCAGAGGTGGGGAATCAGAGATGGGGTATCAGAGATGGGGAATGGGAGGCGGGGAATCAGAGTTGAAGAATCTGAGTTGGGGAATCAGAGTTGGGGAATCAGAGTTGGGGAATCAGAGTTGGGGAATCAGAGGCAGGGAATCAGAGGCAGGGAATCAGAGTTGGGGAATCAGAGGCGGGGAATCAGAGATGGGGAATCAGAGGCGGAGAAAAAGAGTCGGGGAATCAGAGGTGGGGAATCAGAGGCGGGGAATCAGAGGTGGGGAATCAGAGGTGGGGAATCAGAGGCGCGGAATCAGATGTGGGGAATCAGAGGTGGGAAATCAGAGGTGGGGAATCAGAGGCGGGGAATCAGAGGTGGGGAATCAGAGGCGGCGAATTAGAGATGGGGAATCAGAGGCGGGGAATCAGAGTTAGGGAATCAGAGGCCATGAATCAGAGGCGGAGAATCAGAGATTTGGAATAAGAAGCGGGGAATCAGAGTTGGGGAAACAGAGGTGGCGAATCAGAGGCGTGGAATCAGAGGCGGGTAATCGGAGGTGGGGAATCAGCGGCAGGGAATCAGAGTAGGGGAATCTGAGGCGGGGAATCAGAAATGGGGAATCAGAGGCGGGGAATCAGAGATGGGGAATCTGAGGCGGGTAATCAGTGTTAGGGAATCAGAGGCCGGGAATCAGAGGCGGAGAGTCAGAGATTTGGAATAAGAAGCGGGGAATCAGAGTTGGGGAATCAGAGGCGGCGAATCAGATGTGGGGAATCAGAGGCGGGGAATCAGAGGCGGGGAATCAGAGGCGGGGAATCAGAGGCGAGGAATCAGATGTGGGGAATCAGAGGCGGGGAATCAGAGGCGGGGAATCAGAGTCGGGGAATCAGAGGTGGGGAATCAGAGGCGGGGAATCAGAGGCGGGGAATCAGAGGTGGGGAATCAGAGGCGAGGAATCAGAGGTGGGGAATCAGAGGCGGGGAATCAGAGGCGGGGAATCAGAGGTGGGGAATCAGAGGTGGGGAATCAGAGGCGGGGAATCAGAGGCGGGGAATCAGAGGCGGGGAATCAGAGGCGGGGAATCAGAGGCGGGGAATCAGAGGCGGGGAATCAGAGGCGGGGAATCAGAGGCGGGGAATCAGAGGCGGGGAATCAGAGGCGGGGAATCAGAGGCGGGGAATCAGAGGCGGGGAATCAGAGGCGGGGAATCAGAGGCGGGGAATCAGAGGCGGGGAATCAGAGGCGGGGAATCAGAGGCGGGGAATCAGAGGCGGGGAATCAGAGGCGGGGAATCAGAGGCGGGGAATCAGAGGCGGGGAATCAGAGGCGGGGAATCAGAGGCGGGGAATCAGAGGCGGGGAATCAGAGGCGGGGAATCAGAGGCGGGGAATCAGAGGCGGGGAATCAGAGGCGGGGAATCAGAGGCGGGGAATCAGAGGCGGGGAATCAGAGGCGGGGAATCAGAGTTGGGGATTCAGAGGCGGGAATTCAGAGATGGAGAATCAGAGGCGTGGAATCAGAGTAGGGGATTCAGAGGCGGGAATTCAGAGATGGGGAATCAGAGATGGGGAATCAGAGGCGGGGAATCAGAGATGGGGAATCAGAGATGGGGCATCAGAGGTGGGGCATCAGAGGTGGGGCATCAGAGGTGGGGAATCAGAGGCGGGGAATCAGAGTTGGGGAATTAGAGTTGGGGAATCAGAGATGGGGAGTCAGAGATGGGGAGTCAGAGATGGGGAATCAGAGGTGGGGAATCAGATCTGGGGAATCATTAGTGGGGAATCAGAGATGGGGAATCAGAGGAGGGGTATCGGAGTTGTGGAATCAGAGGAGAGGAATCAGCGATTGCGAATCAGAGGCGGGGAATTCGAGTTGGGGTATCAGAGGCGGGGAATCAGAGGTGCGGAATCAGAGGTGGCGAATCAGAGGCGTGGAATCAGAGGCGGGGAATCGGAGGTGGGGAATCAGCGGCAGGGAATCAGAGTAGGGGAATCTGAGGCGGGGAATCAGAAATGGGGAATCAGAGGTGGGGAATCAGAGATGGGAAATCGGAGATGTGGAATCAGAGGTGGGGCATCAAAGGCGGGGAGTCATAGGCGGGGAGTCATAGGCGGGGAATCAGAGTTGGAGAATCAGAGGCGGGGAATCAGAGGCGGGGAATCAGAGATGGGGAATCAGAGATGGGGAATCAGAGATGGGGCATCAGAGGTGGGGAATCAGAGGCGGGGAATCAGAGTTGGGGAATTAGAGTTGGGGAATTAGAGTTGGGGAATCAGAGATGGGGAGTCAGAGATGGGGAGTCAGAGGTGGGGAATCAGATATGGGGAATCATTAGTGGGGAATCAGAGATGGTGAATCAGAGGTGGGGAATCAAGATGGGGAATCAGAGGCGGGGAATCAGAGTTCGGGAATCAGAGGAGGGGTATCGGAGTTGTGGAATCAGAGGAGGGGAATCAGCGATTACGAATCAGAGGCGGGGAATTCGAGTTGGGGTATCAGGCGGGAAATCAGAGGTGTGGAATCAGAGGTGGCGAATCAGAGGCGTGGAATCAGAGGCGGGGAATCGGAGGTGGGGAATCAGCGGCAGGGAATCAGAGTAGGGGAATCTGAGGTGGGGAATCAGAGTTGGGGAATCAGAGTTGGGGGATCAGAGATGGGGGATCAGAGATGGGGAATCAGAGGCGGGGACTCAGATATGGGGAATCAGAGGCGGGAAATCAGAGGCGGGGAATCAGAGTTGGGGAATCAGAGGTGGGGAATCAGAGGCCATGAATCAGAGGCGGAGAATCAGAGATTTGGAATAAGAAGCGGGGAATCAGAGTTGGGGAAACAGAGGTGGGGAATCAGATCTGGGGAATCAGAGTTGGGGAAACAGAGTTGGGGAAACTGAGTTGGGGAAACAGAGTTGGGGAATCAGAGGCGGAGATTCAGAGGCGGGGAATCAGAGTTGGGTATCCGTGGCGGGGAATCTGAGTTCGGGAATCAGAGGTGGGGAATCAGAGGTGGGAAATCAGAGGTGGGGAATCAGAGGCGGGGAATCAGAGGTGGGGAATCAGAGGCTGCGAATTAGAGATGGGGAATCAGAGGCGGGGAATCAGAGTTAGGGAATCAGAGGCCATGAATCAGAGGCGGAGAATCAGAGATTTGGAATAAGAAGCGGGGAATCAGAGTTGGGGAAACAGAGGCGTGGAATCAGAGTTGGGGAAACAGAGGCGTGGAACCAGAGGTGGGGAATCAGAGTTGGGAAATCAGAGGCGGGGTATCAGCGATTGGGAATCATAGGCGCAGAATCAGAGTTGGGTTATCAGAGGCTGGGAATCAGAGGTGGGGAATCAGAGGCGTGGAATCAGAGTAGGGGATTCAGAGATGGGGAATCAGAGGCGGTGAATCAGAGATGGGGAATGAGAGATGGGGAATCAGAGATGGGGCATCAGAGGTGGGGCATCAGAAGTGGGGAATCAGAGGCGGGGAATCAGAGTTGGGGAATTAGAGTTAGGGAATCAGTGATGGGGAGTCAGAGATGGGGAATCAGAGGTGGGGAATCAGATCTGGGGAATCATTAGTGGGGAATCAGAGATGGGGAATCAGAGGAGGGGTATCGGAGTTGTGGAATCAGAGGAGAGGAATCAGCGATTGCGAATCATAGGCGGGGAATTCGAGTTGCGGTATCAGAGGCGGGGAATCAGAGGTGCGGAATCAGAGGTGGCGAATCAGAGGCGTGGAATCAGAGGCGGGGAATCGGAGGTGGGGAATCAGCGGCAGGGAATCAGAGTAGGGGAATCTGAGGCGGGGAATCAGAAATGGGGAATCAGAGGCGGGGAATCAGAGATGGGAAATCGGAGATGTGGAATCAGAGGTGGGGCATCAAAGGCGGGGAGTCATAGGCGGGGAATCAGAGTTGGAGAATCAGAGGCGGGGAATCAGAGATGGGGAATCAGAGATGGGGAATCAGAGATGGGGAATCAGAGGCGGAGAATCAGAGATGGGGAATCAGAGATGGGGCATCAGAGGTGGGGAATAAGAGTTGGGGAATTAGAGTTGGGGAATCAGAGATGGGGAGTCAGAGATGGGGAATCAGAGGTGGGGAATCAGATCTGGGGAATCATTAGTGGGGAATCAGAGATGGGGAATCAGAGGTGGGGAATCAAGATGGGAAATCAGAGGCGGGGAATCAGAGTTGGGGAATCAGAGGAGGGGTATCGGAGTTGTGGAATCAGAGGAGGGGAATCAGCGATTACGAATCAGAGGCGGGGAATTCGAGTTGGGGTATCAGAGGCGGGAAATCAGAGGTGTGGAATCAGAGGTGGCGAATCAGAGGCGTGGAATCAGAGGCGGGGAATCAGCGGCAGGGAATCAGAGTAGGGGAATCAGAGATGGGGATTCAGAGGTGGGGCATGAGAGGCGAGGAATCAGATTTTGGGAATCAGTCGTGGGGAATCAGAGGCGGGAAATCAGAGGTGTGGAATCAGAGGTGGCGAATCAGAGGCGTGGAATCAGAGGCGGGGAATCAGCGGCAGGGAATCAGAGGTGGGGAATCAGATATGGGGAATCAGAAATGGGAAATCAGAGGCGGGGAATGAGAGTTGGGGAATCAAAGGGGGAATCAGAGATGGGGAATCAGAGGCGGGGAAGTAGAGTTGGGGAATTAGAGGAGGGGTATCAGAGTTGTGGAATCAGAGCAGGGGAATCAGCAATTGTGAATCAGAGGCGGGGAATTCGAGTTGGGGTATCAGAGGCGGGGAATCAGCGGTGTGGAATCAGAGGTGGCGAATCAGAGGCGTGGAATCAGAGGCGGGGTATTGGCGGTGGGGAATCAGCGGCAGGGAATCAGAGTAGGGGAATCTGAGGCGGGGAATCAGAGATGGCGAATCAGTGGTGGGGAATCAGAAGCGAGGAATCTGAGGCGGGGAATCAGAGTTGGGGAATCAGAGGCGGGGAATCAGAGGCGGTGAATCAGAGGCGGTGAATCAGAGGCGGGGAATCAGAGGTGGGGAATCAGCGGTGGGGAATCAGACGTGGGGAATCAGAGGCGGGGAATCAGAGGTGAGGAATCAGAGGCGGGGAATCAAAGTAAGGGATTCAGAGGCAGGGAATCAGAGATGGGGAATCAGAGGCGGGGAATCAGAGATGGGGAATCAGAGGCGGGGAATCAGATATGGGGAATCAAAGGCGGGAAATCAGAGGCGGGGAATCAGAGTTGGGGAATCAAAGGGGGGAATCAGAGATGGGGAATCAGAGGCGGGGAATCAGATATGGGGAATCAGAGGCGGGGAATCAGAGTTGGGGAATCAAAGGGGGGAATCAGAGGCGGGGAATCAGAGATGGGGAATCAGAGGCGGGGAATCAGATATGGGGAATCAAAGGCGGGAAATCAGAGGCGGGGAATCAAAGGGGGGAATCAGAGATGGGGAATCAGAGGTGGGGAAGTAGAGGCGGGGAATGAGATCTGGGGAATCATTAGTGGGGAATCAGAGATGGGGAATGGGAGGCGGGGAATCAGAGTTGAAGAATCTGTGTTGGGGAATCAGAGTTGGGGAATCAGAGGCAGGGAATCAGAGTTGGGGAATCAGAGGCGGGGAATCAGAGGTGGGGAATCAGAGGCGGGGAATCAGAGGTGGGGAATCAGAGGTGGGGAATCAGAGGTGGGGAATCAGAGGCGAGGAATCAGATGTGGGGAATCAGAGGCGGGGAATCAGAGGCGGGGAATCAGAGGCGGGGAATCAGAGGCGGGGAATCAGAGGCGGGGAATCAGAGTAGGGGATTCAGAGGCGGGGAATCAGAAATGGGGAATCAGAGGTGGGGAATCGGAGATGGGAAATCGGAGATGGGGCATCAGAGGCGGGGAATCAGAGGCGGGGAATCAGAGGCGGGGAATAAGTGTTAGGGAATCAGAGGCCGGGAATCAGAGGCGGGGAATTCGAGTTGGGGTATCAGAGGTGCGGAATCAGAGGTGGCGAATCAGAGGCGTGGAATCAGAGGCGGGTAATCGGAGGTGGGGAATCAGCGGCAGGGAATCAGAGTAGGGGAATCTGAGGCGGGGAATCAGAAATGGGGAATCAGAGGCGGGGAATCAGAGATGGGGAATCTGAGGCGGGTAATCAGTGTTAGGGAATCAGAGGCCGGGAATCAGAGGCGGAGAGTCAGAGATTTGGAATAAGAAGCGGGGAATCAGAGTTGGGGAATCAGAGGCGGGGAATCAGAGGCGGGAAATCAGAGGCGGGGAATCAGAGTTGGGGCATCAAAGGGGGGAATCAGAGATGGGGCATCAGGCGGGGAAGTAGAGGCGGTGAATCAGAGGCGGGCAATCAGAGGTGGGGAATCAGAGGCGTGGAATCAGAGGCGGGGAATCAGAGGTGGGGAATCAGCGGCGGGGAATCAGAGTAGGGGAATCAGAGGCGGGAAATCAGAGATGGGGAATAAGAGATGGGGAATCAGAGGTGGGGCATGAGAGGCGAGGAATCAAATTTGGGGAATCAGTGGTGGAGAATCAGAGGCGGGGAATCGGAGGCAGGGAATCAGAGTTGGGGAATTAGAGTTGGGGAATCAGAGTTGGGGAATCAGAGGCGGGCAATCAGAGGTGGGGAATCAGAGGTGGGGAATCAGAGGTGGGGAATCAGAGGTGGGGAATTAGAGTTGGGGAATCAGAGATGGGGAATCAGGCGGGGAAGTAGAGGCGGGGAATCAGATCTGGGGAATCAGAGTTGGGGAAACAGAGTTGGGGAATCAGAGGCGGAGATTCAGAGGCGGGGAATCAGAGTTGGGTATCCGTGGCTGGGAATCAGAGTTCGGGAATCAGAGGTGGGGAATCAGAGGTGGGAAATCAGAGGTGGGGAATCAGAGGCGGGGAATCAGAGGCGGGGAATCAGAGGCGGCGAATTAGAGATGGGGAATCAGAGGCGGGGAATCAGAGGCCATGAATCAGAGGCGGAGAATCAGAGATTTGGAATAAGAAGCGGGGAATCAGAGGTGGGGAAACAGAGGTGGGGAATCAGAGGTGGGGAATCAGAGTTGGGAAATCAGAGGCGGGGTATCAGCGATTGGGAATCATAGGCGCAGAATCAGAGTTGGGTTATCAGAGGCTGGGAATCCGAGGTGGGGAATCAGAGGTGGGGAATCAGAGGCGTGGAATCAGAGTAGGGGATTCAGAGGCGGGAATTCAGAGATGGGGAATCAGAGGCGGAGAATCAGAGATGGGGAATCAGAGATGGGGCATCAGAGGTGGGGAATCAGAGGCGGGGAATCAGAGGCGGGGAATTAGAGTTGGGGAATCAGAGATGGGGAGTCAGAGATGGGGAATCAGAGGTGGGGAATCAGATCTGGGGAATCATTAGTGGGGAATCAGAGATGGGGAATCAGAGGAGGGGTATCGGAGTTGTGGAATCAGAGGAGAGGAATCAGCGATTGCGAATCAGAGGCGGGGAATTCGAGTTGGGGTATCAGAGGCGGGGAATCAGAGGTGCGGAATCAGCGGCAGGGAATCAGAGTAGGGGAATCTGAGGCGGGGAATCAGAAATGGGGAATCAGAGGCGGGGAATCAGAGATGGGAAATCGGAGATGTGGAATCAGAGGTGGGGCATCAAAGGCGGGGAGTCATAGGCGGGGAATCAGAGTTGGAGAATCAGAGGCGGGGAATCAGAGATGGGGAGTCAGAGATGGGGAGTCAGAGATGGGGAATCAGAGGTGGGGAATCAGATATGGGGAATCAGAAATGGGAAATCAGAGGCGGGGAATGAGAGTTGGGGAATCAAAGGGGGGAATCAGAGATGGGGAATCAGAGGCGTGGTAGTAGAGGCGGGGAATCAGATCTGGGGAATCATTAGTGGGGAATCAGAGATGGGGAATCAGAGGTGGGGAATCAAGATGGGGAATCAGAGGCGGGGAATCAGAGTTCGGGAATCAGAGGAGGGGTATCGGAGTTGTGGAATCAGAGGAGGGGAATCAGCGATTACGAATCAGAGGCGGGGAATTCGAGTTGGGGTATCAGAGGCGGGAAATCAGAGGTGTGGAATCAGAGGTGGCGAATCAGAGGCGTGGAATCAGAGGCGGGGAATCGGAGGTGGGGAATCAGCGGCAGGGAATCAGAGTAGGGGAATCTGAGGTGGGGAATCAGAGATGGAGAATCTGAGATGGGGATTCAGAGGTGGGGCATGAGAGGCGAGGAATCAGATTTTGGGAATCAGTCGTGGGAAATCAGAGGTGGGGAATCAGAGTTGGGGAATCAGAGGTGAGGAATCAGAGGCGGAGAATCAGAGATTTGGAATAAGAAGCGGGGAATCAGAGTTGGGGAAACAGAGGTGGGGAATCAGCGATTGGGAATCAGAGGCGCAGAATCAGAGTAGGGGATTCAGAGGCAGGAATTCAGAGATGGGGAATCAGAGGCGGGGAATCAGAGATG
This sequence comes from Narcine bancroftii, assembly GCF_036971445.1. Taxonomy (NCBI): domain Eukaryota; kingdom Metazoa; phylum Chordata; class Chondrichthyes; order Torpediniformes; family Narcinidae; genus Narcine; species Narcine bancroftii. The sequence goes on from NC_091469.1 coordinate 273,715,193, forward strand.
GGGAATCAGAGGCGTGGAATCAGAGTAGGGGATTCAGAAGCAGGAATTCAGAGATGGGGAATCAGAGGCGGGGAATCAGAGATGGGGAATCAGAGATGGGGAATCAGAGGCGGGGAATGAGAGTTGGGGAATCAAAGGGGGAATCAGAGATGGGGAATCAGAGGCGGGGAAGTAGAGTTGGGGAATTAGAGGAGGGGTATCAGAGTTGTGGAATCAGAGCAGGGGAATCAGCAATTGTGAATCAGAGGCGGGGAATTCGAGTTGGGGTATCAGAGGCGGGGAATCAGCGGTGTGGAATCAGAGGTGGCGAATCAGAGGCGTGGAATCAGAGGCGGGGTATCGGAGTAGGGGAATCTGAGGCGGGGAATCAGAGATGGGGAATCAGTGGTGGGGAATCAGAAGCGAGGAATCGGAGGCGGGGAATCAGAGTTGGGGATTCAGAGGCGGTGAATCAGAGGTGGGGAATCAGAGGTGGGGAATCAGCGGTGGGGAATCAGACGTGGGGAATCAGAGGCGGGGAATCAGAGGTGAGGAATCAGAGACGTGGAATCAAAGTAGGGGATTCAGAGGCGGGGAATCAGAGATGGGGAATCAGAGGCGGGGAATCAGAGATGGGGAATCAGAGGCGGGGAATCAGAGGCGGGGAATCAGATGCGGGGAATCAGAGATGGGGAATCAGAGGTGGGGAAGTAGAGGTGGGGAATGAGATCTGGGGAATCATTAGTGGGGAATCAGAGATGGGGAATGGGAGGCGGGGAATCAGAGTTGAAGAATCTGAGTTGGGGAATCAGAGTTGGGGAATCAGAGGCAGGGAATCAGAGTTGGGGATTCAGAGGCGGGGAATCAGAGATGGGGAATCAGAGGTGGGGAATCAGAGATGGGGAATCAGAGGCGGGGAATCAGATGTGGGGAATCAGAGGCGGGGAATCAGAGGTGGGGAATCAGAGGTGGGGAATCAGAGGCGGGGAATCAGATGCGGGGAATCAGAGGCGGGGAATCAGAAATGGGGAATCAGAGGTGGGGAATCAGAGATGGGAAATCGGAGATGGGGAATCAGAGGTGGGGCATCAGAGGCGGGGCATCAGAGGTGGGGAATCAGATGTGGGGATTCAGAGGCGGGGAATCAGAAATGGGGAATCAGAGGTGGGGAATCAGAGATGGGAAATCGGAGATGGGGAATCAGAGGTGGGGCATCAGAGGTGGGGAATCAGAGGCGGGGAATCAGATGTGGGGATTCAGAGGCGGGGAATCAGAAATGGGGAATCAGAGGTGGGGCATCAGAGGCGGGGAATCAGAGGTGGGGAATCAGAGGCGGGGAATAAGTGTTAGGGAATCAGAGGCCGGGAATCAGAGGCGGGGAATTCGAGTTGGGGTATCAGAGGTGCGGAATCAGAGGTGGCGAATCAGAGGCGTAGAATGAGAGGCGGGGAATCGGAGTAGGGGAATCTGAGGTGGGGAATCAGAAATGGGGAATCAGAGGCGGGGAATCAGAGATGGGAAATCGGAGATGTGGAATCAGAGGTTGGGCATCAAAGGCGGGGAATCAGAGGTGGGGAATCAGAGGTGGGGAATCAGAGGCGGGGAATCAGATGTGGGGAATCAGAGGCGGGGAATCAGAGGCGGGGAATCAGAGGCGGGGAATCAGAGTAGGGGATTCAGAGGCGGGGAATCAGAAATGGGGAATCAGAGGCGGGGAATCAGAGATGGGAAATCGGAGATGGGGAATCAGAGGTGGGGCATCAGAGGTGGGGAATCAGAGGCGGGGAATCAGAGTTGGGGAATCAGAGTTGGGGAATCAGAGATGGGGAGTCAGAGATGGGGAATCAGAGGTGGGGAATCAGATATGGGGAATCAGAAATGGGAAATCAGAGGCGGGGATTGAGAGTTGGGGAATCAAAGGGGGGAATCAGAGATGGGGAATCAGAGGCGTGGTTGTAGAGGCGGGGAATCAGATCTGGGGAATCATTAGTGGGGAATCAGAGATGGGGAATCAGAGGTGGGGAATCAAGATGGGGAATCAGAGGCGGGGAATCAGAGTTGGGGAATCAGAGGAGGGGTATCGGAGTTGTGGAATCAGAGGAGGGGAATCAGCGATTACGAATCAGAGGCGGGGAATTCGAGTTGGGGTATCAGAGGCGGGAAATCAGAGGTGTGGAATCAGAGGTGGCGAATCAGAGGCGTGGAATCAGAGGCGGGGTATCGGAGGTGGGGAATCAGCAGCAGGGAATCAGAGTAGGGGAATCTGAGGTGGGGAATCAGAGATGGGAAATCAGTGGTGGGGAATCAGAGTTGGGGAATCAGAGGCGGTGAATCAGAGGTGGGGAATCAGAGGCGGGGAATCAGAGATGGGGAATCAGAGGCGGAGAATCAGAGTTGGGGAATCAAAGGGGGGAATCAGAGATGGGGAATCAGAGGCGGGGAATCAGATATGGGGAATCAAAGGCGGGAAATCAGAGGCGGGGAATCAGAGTTGGGGAATCAAAGGGGGGAATCAGAGGCGGGGAATCAGAGATGGGGAATCAGAGGCGGGGAATCAGATATGGGGAATCAAAGGCGGGAAATCAGAGGCGGGGAATCAGAGTTGGGGAATCAAAGGGGGGAATCAGAGATGGGGAATCAGAGGTGGGGAAGTAGAGGCGGGGAATGAGATCTGGGGAATCATTTGTGGGGAATCAGAGATGGGGAATCAGAGGTGGGGAATCAGAGATGGGGTATCAGAGATGGGGAATGGGAGGCGGGGAATCAGAGTTGAAGAATCTGAGTTGGGGAATCAGAGTTGGGGAATCAGAGTTGGGGAATCAGAGTTGGGGAATCAGAGGCAGGGAATCAGAGGCAGGGAATCAGAGTTGGGGAATCAGAGGCGGGGAATCAGAGATGGGGAATCAGAGGCGGAGAAAAAGAGTCGGGGAATCAGAGGTGGGGAATCAGAGGCGGGGTATCAGAGGTGGGGAATCAGAGGTGGGGAATCAGAGGCGCGGAATCAGATGTGGGGAATCAGAGGTGGGAAATCAGAGGTGGGGAATCAGAGGCGGGGAATCAGAGGTGGGGAATCAGAGGCGGCGAATTAGAGATGGGGAATCAGAGGCGGGGAATCAGAGTTAGGGAATCAGAGGCCATGAATCAGAGGCGGAGAATCAGAGATTTGGAATAAGAAGCGGGGAATCAGAGTTGGGGAAACAGAGGCGTGGAATCAGAGTTGGGGAAACAGAGGCGTGGAACCAGAGGTGGGGAATCAGAGTTGGGAAATCAGAGGCGGGGTATCAGCGATTGGGAATCATAGGCGCAGAATCAGAGTTGGGTTATCAGAGGCTGGGAATCAGAGGTGGGGAATCAGAGGCGTGGAATCAGAGTAGGGGATTCAGAGGCGGGAATTCAGAGATGGGGAATCAGAGGCGGTGAATCAGAGATGGGGAATGAGAGATGGGGAATCAGAGATGGGGCATCAGAGGTGGGGAATCAGAGGTGGGGAATCAGAGGCGGGGAATCAGAGTTGGGGAATTAGAGTTAGGGAATCAGTGATGGGGAGTCAGAGATGGGGAATCAGAGGTGGGGAATCAGATCTGGGGAATCATTAGTGGGGAATCAGAGATGGGGAATCAGAGGAGGGGTATCGGAGTTGTGGAATCAGAGGAGAGGAATCAGCGATTGCGAATCATAGGCGGGGAATTCGAGTTGCGGTATCAGAGGCGGGGAATCAGAGGTGCGGAATCAGAGGTGGCGAATCAGAGGCGTGGAATCAGAGGCGGGGAATCGGAGGTGGGGAATCAGCGGCAGGGAATCAGAGTAGGGGAATCTGAGGCGGGGAATCAGAAATGGGGAATCAGAGGCGGGGAATCAGAGATGGGAAATCGGAGATGTGGAATCAGAGGTGGGGCATCAAAGGCGGGGAGTCATAGGCGGGGAATCAGAGTTGGAGAATCAGATGCGGGGAATCAGAGATGGGGAATCAGAGATGGGGAATCAGAGATGGGGAATCAGAGGCGGAGAATCAGAGATGGGGAATCAGAGATGGGGCATCAGAGGTGGGGAATAAGAGTTGGGGAATTAGAGTTGGGGAATCAGAGTTGGGGAATCAGAGATGGGGAGTCAGAGATGGGGAATCAGAGGTGGGGAATCAGATCTGGGGAATCATTAGTGGGGAATCAGAGATGGGGAATCAGAGGTGGGGAATCAAGATGGGAAATCAGAGGCGGGGAATCAGAGTTGGGGAATCAGAGGAGGGGTATCGGAGTTGTGGAATCAGAGGAGGGGAATCAGCGATTACGAATCAGAGGCGGGGAATTCGAGTTGGGGTATCAGAGGCGGGAAATCAGAGGTGTGGAATCAGAGGTGGCGAATCAGAGGCGTGGAATCAGAGGCGGGGAATCAGCGGCAGGGAATCAGAGTAGGGGAATCAGAGATGGGGATTCAGAGGTGGGGCATGAGAGGCGAGGAATCAGATTTTGGGAATCAGTCGTGGGGAATCAGAGGTGGGGAATCAGAGTTGGGGAATCAGAGTTGGGGTTCAGAGATGGGGAATCAGAGGCGGGGACTCAGATATGGGGAATCAGAGGCGGGAAATCAGAGGCGGGGAATCAGAGTTGGGTATCCGTGGCGGGGAATCAGAGTTCGGGAATCAGAGGCGGGGAATCAGAGGTGGGGAATCAGAGGCGTGGAATCAGAGATGGGGAATCAGAGATGGGGCATCAGAGATGGGGCATCAGAGATGGGGCATCAGAAGAGGGGAATCAGATATGGGGAATCAGAAATGGGAAATCAGAGGCGGGGAATGAGAGTTGGGGAATCAAAGGGGGAATCAGAGATGGGGAATCAGAGGCGGGGAAGTAGAGGCGGGGAATCAGATCAGGGGAATCATTAGTGGGGAATCAGAGATGGGGAATCAGAGGTGGGGAATCAAGATGGGGAATCGGAGGCGGGGAATCAGAGATGGGGAATCAGAGATGGGGCATCAGAGATGGGGAATCAGAGGTGGGGAATCAGATATGGGGAATCAGAAATGGGAAATCAGAGGCGGGGAATGAGAGTTGGGGAATCAAAGGGGGAATCAGAGATGGGGAATCAGAGGCGGGGAAGTAGAGTTGGGGAATTAGAGGAGGGGTATCAGAGTTGTGGAATCAGAGCAGGGGAATCAGCAATTGTGAATCAGAGGCGGGGAATTCGAGTTGGGGTATCAGAGGCGGGGAATCAGCGGTGTGGAATCAGAGGTGGCGAATCAGAGGCGTGGAATCAGAGGCGGGGTATTGGCGGTGGGGAATCAGCGGCAGGGAATCAGAGTAGGGGAATCTGAGGCGGGGAATCAGAGATGGCGAATCAGTGGTGGGGAATCAGAAGCGAGGAATCTGAGGCGGGGAATCAGAGTTGGGGATTCAGAGGCGGGGAATCAGAGGCGGGGAATCAGAGGCGGTGAATCAGAGGTGGGGAATCAGAGGTGGGGAATCAGCGGTGGGGAATCAGACGTGGGGAATCAGAGGCGGGGAATCAGAGGTGAGGAATCAGAGGCGGGGAATCAAAGTAAGGGATTCAGAGGCAGGGAATCAGAGATGGGGAATCAGAGGCGGGGAATCAGAGATGGGGAATCAGAGGCGGGGAATCAGATATGGGGAATCAAAGGCGGGAAATCAGAGGCGGGGAATCAGAGTTGGGGAATCAAAGGGGGGAATCAGAGATGGGGAATCAGAGGCGGGGAATCAGATATGGGGAATCAGAGGCGGGGAATCAGAGTTGGGGAATCAAAGGGGGGAATCAGAGGCGGGGAATCAGAGATGGGGAATCAGAGGCGGGGAATCAGATATGGGGAATCAAAGGCGGGAAATCAGAGGCGGGGAATCAAAGGGGGGAATCAGAGATGGGGAATCAGAGGTGGGGAAGTAGAGGCGGGGAATGAGATCTGGGGAATCATTAGTGGGGAATCAGAGATGGGGAATGGGAGGCGGGGAATCAGAGTTGAAGAATCTGTGTTGGGGAATCAGAGTTGGGGAATCAGAGGCAGGGAATCAGAGTTGGGGAATCAGAGGCGGGGAATCAGAGGTGGGGAATCAGAGGCGGGGAATCAGAGGTGGGGAATCAGAGGTGGGGAATCAGAGGTGGGGAATCAGAGGCGAGGAATCAGATGTGGGGAATCAGAGGCGGGGAATCAGAGGCGGGGAATCAGAGGCGGGGAATCAGAGGCGGGGAATCAGAGTAGGGGATTCAGAGGCGGGGAATCAGAAATGGGGAATCAGAGGTGGGGAATCGGAGATGGGAAATCGGAGATGGGGCATCAGAGGCGGGGAATCAGAGGCGGGGAATCAGAGGCGGGGAATAAGTGTTAGGGAATCAGAGGCCGGGAATCAGAGGCGGGGAATTCGAGTTGGGGTATCAGAGGTGCGGAATCAGAGGTGGCGAATCAGAGGCGTGGAATCAGAGGCGGGTAATCGGAGGTGGGGAATCAGCGGCAGGGAATCAGAGTAGGGGAATCTGAGGCGGGGAATCAGAAATGGGGAATCAGAGGCGGGGAATCAGAGATGGGGAATCTGAGGCGGGTAATCAGTGTTAGGGAATCAGAGGCCGGGAATCAGAGGCGGAGAGTCAGAGATTTGGAATAAGAAGCGGGGAATCAGAGTTGGGGAATCAGAGGCGGGGAATCAGAGGCGGGAAATCAGAGGCGGGGAATCAGAGTTGGGGCATCAAAGGGGGGAATCAGAGATGGGGCATCAGGCGGGGAAGTAGAGGCGGTGAATCAGAGGCGGGCAATCAGAGGTGGGGAATCAGAGGCGTGGAATCAGAGGCGGGGAATCAGAGGTGGGGAATCAGCGGCGGGGAATCAGAGTAGGGGAATCAGAGGCGGGAAATCAGAGATGGGGAATAAGAGATGGGGAATCAGAGGTGGGGCATGAGAGGCGAGGAATCAAATTTGGGGAATCAGTGGTGGAGAATCAGAGGCGGGGAATCGGAGGCAGGGAATCAGAGTTGGGGAATTAGAGTTGGGGAATTAGAGTTGGGGAATCAGAGTTGGGGAATCAGAGTTGGGGAATCAGAGGCGGGCAATCAGAGGTGGGGAATCAGAGGTGGGGAATCAGAGGTGGGGAATCAGAGGTGGGGAATTAGAGTTGGGGAATCAGAGATGGGGAATCAGGCGGGGAAGTAGAGGCGGGGAATCAGATCTGGGGAATCAGAGTTGGGGAAACAGAGTTGGGGAATCAGAGGCGGAGATTCAGAGGCGGGGAATCAGAGTTGGGTATCCGTGGCTGGGAATCAGAGTTCGGGAATCAGAGGTGGGGAATCAGAGGTGGGGAATCAGAGGCGGGGAATCAGAGGCGGGGAATCAGAGGCGGGGAATCAGAGGCGGGGAATCAGAGGCGGCGAATTAGAGATGGGGAATCAGAGGCGGGGAATCAGAGGCCATGAATCAGAGGCGGAGAATCAGAGATTTGGAATAAGAAGCGGGGAATCAGAGGTGGGGAAACAGAGGTGGGGAATCAGAGGTGGGGAATCAGAGTTGGGAAATCAGAGGCGGGGTATCAGCGATTGGGAATCATAGGCGCAGAATCAGAGTTGGGTTATCAGAGGCTGGGAATCCGAGGTGGGGAATCAGAGGTGGGGAATCAGAGGCGTGGAATCAGAGTAGGGGATTCAGAGGCGGGAATTCAGAGATGGGGAATCAGAGGCGGAGAATCAGAGATGGGGAATCAGAGATGGGGCATCAGAGGTGGGGAATCAGAGGCGGGGAATCAGAGGCGGGGAATTAGAGTTGGGGAATCAGAGATGGGGAGTCAGAGATGGGGAATCAGAGGTGGGGAATCAGATCTGGGGAATCATTAGTGGGGAATCAGAGATGGGGAATCAGAGGAGGGGTATCGGAGTTGTGGAATCAGAGGAGAGGAATCAGCGATTGCGAATCAGAGGCGGGGAATTCGAGTTGGGGTATCAGAGGCGGGGAATCAGAGGTGCGGAATCAGCGGCAGGGAATCAGAGTAGGGGAATCTGAGGCGGGGAATCAGAAATGGGGAATCAGAGGCGGGGAATCAGAGATGGGAAATCGGAGATGTGGAATCAGAGGTGGGGCATCAAAGGCGGGGAGTCATAGGCGGGGAATCAGAGTTGGAGAATCAGAGGCGGGGAATCAGAGATGGGGAATCAGAGATGGGGAATCAGAGATGGGGAGTCAGAGGCGGGGAATCAGAGGCGGGGAATCAGAGTTGGGGAATTAGAGTTGGGGAATCAGAGATGGGGAGTCAGAGATGGGGAATCAGAGGTGGGGAATCAGATATGGGGAATCAGAAATGGGAAATCAGAGGCGGGGAATGAGAGTTGGGGAATCAAAGGGGGGAATCAGAGATGGGGAATCAGAGGCGTGGTAGTAGAGGCGGGGAATCAGATCTGGGGAATCATTAGTGGGGAATCAGAGATGGGGAATCAGAGGTGGGGAATCAAGATGGGGAATCAGAGGCGGGGAATCAGAGTTCGGGAATCAGAGGAGGGGTATCGGAGTTGTGGAATCAGAGGAGGGGAATCAGCGATTACGAATCAGAGGCGGGGAATTCGAGTTGGGGTATCAGAGGCGGGAAATCAGAGGTGTGGAATCAGAGGTGGCGAATCAGAGGCGTGGAATCAGAGGCGGGGAATCGGAGGTGGGGAATCAGCGGCAGGGAATCAGAGTAGGGGAATCTGAGGTGGGGAATCAGAGATGGAGAATCAGAGATGGGGATTCAGAGGTGGGGCATGAGAGGCGAGGAATCAGATTTTGGGAATCAGTCGTGGGAAATCAGAGGTGGGGAATCAGAGTTGGGGAATCAGAGGTGAGGAATCAGAGGCGGCGAATTAGAGATGGGGAATCAGAGGCGGGGAATCAGAGTTAGGGAATCAGAGGCCATGAATCAGAGGCGGAGAATCAGAGATTTGGAATAAGAAGCGGGGAATCAGAGTTGGGGAAACAGAGGTGGGGAATCAGCGATTGGGAATCAGAGGCGCAGAATCAGAGTAGGGGATTCAGAGGCAGGAATTCAGAGATGGGGAATCAGAGGCGGGGAATCAGAGGCGGGGAATCAGAGATGGGGAATCAGAGGCGTGGAATCAGAGTAGGGGATTCAGAGGCAGGAATTCAGAGATGGGGAATCAGAGGCGGGGAATCAGAGATGGGGAATCAGAGATGGGGAATCAGAGGCGGGGAATGAGAGTTGGGGAATCAAAGGGGGAATCAGAGATGGGGAATCAGAGGCGGGGAAGTAGAGTTGGGGAATTAGAGGGGGGGTATCAGAGTTGTGGAATCAGAGCAGGGGAATCAGCAATTGTGAATCAGAGGCGGGGAATTCGAGTTGGGGTATCAGAGGCGGGGAATCAGCGGTGTGGAATCAGAGGTGGCGAATCAGAGGCGTGGAATCAGAGGCGGGGTATCGGAGTAGGGGAATCTGAGGCGGGGAATCAGAGATGGGGAATCAGTGGTGGGGAATCAGAAGCGAGGAATCGGAGGCGGGGAATCAGAGTTGGGGATTCAGAGGCGGTGAATCAGAGGTGGGGAATCAGAGGTGGGGAATCAGCGGTGGGGAATCAGACGTGGGGAATCAGAGGCGGGGAATCAGAGGTGAGGAATCAGAGACGTGGAATCAAAGTAGGGGATTCAGAGGCGGGGAATCAGAGATGGGGAATCAGAGGCGGGGAATCAGAGATGGGGAATCAGAGGCGGGGAATCAGAGGCGGGGAATCAGATGCGGGGAATCAGAGATGTGGAATCAGAGGTGGGGAAGTAGAGGCGGGGAATGAGATCTGGGGAATCATTAGTGGGGAATCAGAGATGGGGAATGGGAGGCGGGGAATCAGAGTTGAAGAATCTGAGTTGGGGAATCAGAGTTGGGGAATCAGAGGCAGGGAATCAGAGTTGGGGATTCAGAGGCGGGGAATCAGAGATGGGGAATCAGAGGTGGGGAATCAGAGATGGGGAATCAGAGGCGGGGAATCAGATGTGGGGAATCAGAGGCGGGGAATCAGAGGTGGGGAATCAGAGGTGGGGAATCAGAAATGGGGAATCAGAGGTGGGGAATCAGAGATGGGAAATCGGAGATGGGGAATCAGAGGTGGGGCATCAGAGGCGGGGAATCAGAGGTGGGGAATCAGATGTGGGGATTCAGAGGCGGGGAATCAGAAATGGGGAATCAGAGGTGGGGAATCAGAGATGGGAAATCGGAGATGGGGAATCAGAGGTGGGGCATCAGAGGTGGGGAATCAGAGGCGGGGAATCAGATGTGGGGATTCAGAGGCGGGGAATCAGAAATGGGGAATCAGAGGTGGGGCATCAGAGGCGGGGAATCAGAGGTGGGGAATCAGAGGCGGGGAATAAGTGTTAGGGAATCAGAGGCCGGGAATCAGAGGCGGGGAATTCGAGTTGGGGTATCAGAGGTGCGGAATCAGAGGTGGCGAATCAGAGGCGTAGAATGAGAGGCAGGGAATCGGAGTAGGGGAATCTGAGGTGGGGAATCAGAAATGGGGAATCAGAGGCGGGGAATCAGAGATGGGAAATCGGAGATGTGGAATCAGAGGTTGGGCATCAAAGGCGGGGAATCAGAGGTGGGGAATCAGAGGTGGGGAATCAGAGGCGGGGAATCAGATGTGGGGAATCAGAGGCGGGGAATCAGAGGCGGGGAATCAGAGGCGGGGAATCAGAGTAGGGGATTCAGAGGCGGGGAATCAGAAATGGGGAATCAGAGGCGGGGAATCAGAGATGGGAAATCGGAGATGGGGAATCAGAGGTGGGGCATCAGAGGTGGGGAATCAGAGGCGGGGAATCAGAGTTGGGGAATCAGAGTTGGGGAATCAGAGATGGGGAGTCAGAGATGGGGAATCAGAGGTGGGGAATCAGATATGGGGAATCAGAAATGGGAAATCAGAGGCGGGGATTGAGAGTTGGGGAATCAAAGGGGGGAATCAGAGATGGGGAATCAGAGGCGTGGTTGTAGAGGCGGGGAATCAGATCTGGGGAATCATTAGTGGGGAATCAGAGATGGGGAATCAGAGGTGGGGAATCAAGATGGGGAATCAGAGGCGGGGAATCAGAGTTGGGGAATCAGAGGAGGGGTATCGGAGTTGTGGAATCAGAGGAGGGGAATCAGCGATTACGAATCAGAGGCGGGGAATTCGAGTTGGGGTATCAGAGGCGGGAAATCAGAGGTGTGGAATCAGAGGTGGCGAATCAGAGGCGTGGAATCAGAGGCGGGGTATCGGAGGTGGGGAATCAGCAGCAGGGAATCAGAGTAGGGGAATCTGAGGTGGGGAATCAGAGATGGGAAATCAGTGGTGGGGAATCAGAGTTGGGGAATCAGAGGCGGTGAATCAGAGGTGGGGAATCAGAGTTGGGGAATCAGAGGCGGGGAATCAGAGATGGGGAATCAGAGGCGGAGAATCAGAGTTGGGGAATCAAAGGGGGGAATCAGAGATGGGGAATCAGAGGCGGGGAATCAGATATGGGGAATCAAAGGCGGGAAATCAGAGGCGGGGAATCAGAGTTGGGGAATCAAAGGGGGGAATCAGAGGCGGGGAATCAGAGATGGGGAATCAGAGGCGGGGAATCAGATATGGGGAATCAAAGGCGGGAAATCAGAGGCGGGGAATCAGAGTTGGGGAATCAAAGGGTGGAATCAGAGATGGGGAATCAGAGGTGGGGAAGTAGAGGCGGGGAATGAGATCTGGGGAATCATTAGTGGGGAATCAGAGATGGGGAATCAGAGGTGGGGATTCAGAGATGGGGTATCAGAGATGGGGAATGGGAGGCGGGGAATCAGAGTTGAAGAATCTGAGTTGGGGAATCAGAGTTGGGGAATCAGAGTTGGGGAATCAGAGTTGGGGAATCAGAGTTGGGGAATCAGAGTTGGGGAATCAGAGTTGGGGAATCAGAGGCAGGGAATCAGAGTTGGGGAATCAGAGGCGGGGAATCAGAGATGGGGAATCAGAGGCGGAGAAAAAGAGTCGGGGAATCAGAGGTGGGGAATCAGAGGCGGGGAATCAGAGGTGGGGAATCAGAGGTGGGGAATCAGAGGCGGGGAATCAGATGTGGGGAATCAGAGGCGGGGAATCAGAGGCGGGGAATCAGAGGCGGGGAATCAGAGGCGGGGAATCAGAGTAGGGGATTCAGAGGCGGAAAATCAGAAATGGGGAATCAGAGGTGGGGACTCAGAGATGGGAAATCGGAGATGTGGAATCAGAGGTGGGGCATCAAAGGCGGGGAATCAGAGGTGGGGAATCAGAGGTGGGGAATCAGAGGCGGGGAATCAGATGTGGGGAATCAGAGGCCGGGAATCAGAGGCGGGGAATCAGAGGCGGGGAATCAGAGTAGGGGATTCAGAGGCGGGGAATCAGAAATGGGGAATCAGAGGCGGGGAATCAGAGATGGGAAATCGGAGATGGGGAATCAGAGGTGGGGCATCAGAGGCGGGGAATAAGTGTTAGGGAATCAGAGGCCGGGAATCAGAGGCGGGGAATTCGAGTTGGGGTATCAGAGGTGCGGAATCAGAGGTGGCGAATCAGAGGCGTGGAATCAGAGGCGGGGAATCGGAGGTGGGGAATCAGCGGCAGGGAATCAGAGTAGGGGAATATGAGGCGGGGAATCAGAAATGGGGAATCAGAGGCGGGGAATCAGAGATGGGAAATCAGAGATGGGGAATCAGAGATGGGGCATCAGAGGTGGGGAATCAGAGGCGGGGAATCAGAGTTGGGGAATTAGAGTTGGGGAATCAGAGATGGGGAGTCAGAGGTGGGGAATCAGATATGGGGAATCAGAAATGGGAAATCAGAGGCGGGGAATGAGAGTTGGGGAATCAAAGGGGGGAATCAGAGATGGGGAATCAGAGGCATGGTAGTAGAGGCGGGGAATCAGATCTGGGGAATCATTAGTGGGGAATCAGAGGTGGGGAATCAAGATGGGGAATCAGAGGCGGGGAATTAGAGTTGGGGAATCAGAAGAGGGGTATCGGAGTTGTGGAATCAGAGGAGGAGAATCAGCGATTACGAATCAGAGGCGGGGAATTCGAGTTGGGGTATCAGAGGCGGGAAATCAGAGGTGTGGAATCAGAGGTGGCGAATCAGAGGCGTGGAATCAGAGGCGGGGAATCGGAGGTGGGGAATCAGCGGCAGGGAATCAGAGTAGGGGAATCTGAGGTGGGGAATCAGAGATGGAGAATCAGAGATGGGGATTCAGAGGTGGGGCATGAGAGGCGAGGAATCAGATTTTGGGAATCAGTCGTGGGGAATCAGAGTTGGGGAATCAGAGTTGGGGAATCAGAGTTGGGGAATCAGAGTTGGGGAATCAGAGTTGGGGAATCAGAGATGGGGACTCAGATATGGGGAATCATAGGCGGGAAATCAGAGGCGGGGAATCAGAGTTGGGTATCCGTGGCGGGGAATCAGAGTTCGGGAATCAGAGGCGGGGAATCAGAGGTGGGGTATCAGACGCGGGGAATCAGAGGTGGGGAATCAGAGGCGGCGAATTAGAGATGGGGAATCAGAGGCGGGGAATCAGAGTTAGGGAATCAGAGGCCATGAATCAGAGGCGGAGAATCAGAGATTTGGAATAAGAAGCGGGGAATCACAGTTGGGGAAACAGAGGTGGGGAATCAGAGATGGGGAACCAGAGGCGGGGAATCAGAGGCGGGGAATCAGAGGTGGGGAATCAGAGGCGTGGAATCAGAGTAGGGGATTCAGAGGCAGGAATTCAGAGATGGGGAATCAGAGGCGGGGAATCAGAGATGGGAAATCAGAAATGGGAAATCAGAGGCGGGGAATGAGAGTTGGGGAATCAAAGGGGGAATCAGAGATGGGGAATCAGAGGCGGGGAAGTAGAGTTGGGGAATTAGAGGAGGGGTATCAGAGTTGTGGAATCAGAGCAGGGGAATCAGCAATTGTGAATCAGAGGCGGGGAATCAGAGGCGGGGTATTGGAGGTGGGGAATCAGCGGCAGGGAATCAGAGATGGGGAATCAGTGGTGGGGAATCAGAAGCGAGGAATCGGAGGCGGGGAATCAGAGTTGGGGATTCAGAGGCGGGCAATCAGAGTTGGGGAATCAGAGGCGGTGAATCAGAGGCGGGGAATCAGATATGGGGAATCAAAGGCGGGAAATCAGAGGCGGGGAATCAGAGTTGGGGAATCAAAGGGGGGAATCAGAGATGGGGAATCAGAGGTGGGGAAGTAGAGGCGGGGAATGAGATCTGGGGAATCATTAGTGGGGAATCAGAGATGGGGAATCAGAGGTGGGGAATCAGAGATGGGGTATCAGAGATGGGGAATGGGAGGCGGGGAATCAGAGTTGAAGAATCTGAGTTGGGGAATCAGAGTTGGGGAATCAGAGATGGGGAATCAGAGGTGGGGAATCAGAGGTGGGGAATCAGAGGTGGGGAATCAGAGGCGGGGAATCAGAGGCGGGGAATCAGAGGCGGGGAATCAGAGTAGGGGATTCAGAGGCGGGGAATCAGAAATGGGGAATCAGAGGTGGGGAATCAGAGATGGGAAATCGGAGATGGGGAATCAGAGGTGGGGCATCAGAGGCGGGGAATCAGAGGTGGGGAATCAGAGGCGGTGAATAAGTGTTAGGGAATCAGAGGCCGGGAATCAGAGGCGGGGAATTCGAGTTAGGGTATCAGAGGTGCGGAATCAGAGGTGGCGAATCAGAGGCGTGGAATCAGAGGCGGGGAATCGGAGGTGGGGATTCAGCGGCAGGGAATCAGAGTAGGGGAATCTGAGGCGGGGAATCAGAAATGGGGAATCAGAGGCGGGGAATCAGAGATGGGAAATCGGAGATGTGGAATCAGAGGTGGGGCATCAAAGGCGGGGAATCAGAGGTGGGGATTCAGAGGCGGGGAATCTGATGTGGGGAATCAGAGGCGGGGAATCTGATGTGGGGAATCAGAGGCGGGGAATCAGAGGCGGGGAATCAGAGGCGGGGAATCAGAGTAGGGGATTCAGAGGCGTGGAATCAGAAATGGGGAATCAGAGGCGCGGAATCAGACATGGGAAATCGGAGATGGGGAATCAGAGGTGGGGCATCAGAGGCGTGGAATCAGAGGTGGGGAATCAGAGGCGGGGAATCAGAGGCGGGGAATTCGAGTTGGGGTATCAGAGGTGCGGAATCAGAGGTGGCGAATCAGAGGCGTGGAATCAGAGGCGGGGAATCGGAGGTGGGGAATCAGCGGCAGGGAATCAGTGTAGGGTAATGTGAGGCGGGGAATCAGAAATGGGGAATCAGAGGCGGGGAATCAGAGATGGGAAATCGGAGATGGGGAATCAGAGGTGGGGAATCAGAGGCGGGGAATATGAGGCGGGGAATCAGAAATGGGGAATCAGAGGCGGGGAATCAGAGATGGGAAATCAGAGATGGGGAATCAGAGATGGGGAATCAGAGATGGGGCATCAGAGGTGGGGAATCAGAGGCGGGGAATCAGAGTTGGGGAATTAGAGTTGGGGAATCAGAGATGGGGAGTCAGAGATGGGGAATCAGAGGTGGGGAATCAGATATGGGGAATCAGAAATGGGAAATCAGAGGCGGGGAATGAGAGTTGGGGAATCAAAGGGGGGAATCAGAGATGGGGAATCAGAGGTGGGGAATCAAGATGGGGAATCAGAGGCGGGGAATCAGAGTTGGGGAATCAGAGGAGGGTTATCGGAGTTGTGGAATCAGAGGAGGGGAATCAGCGATTACGAATCAGAGGCGGGGAATTCGAGTTGGGGTATCAGAGGCGGGAAATCAGAGGTGTGGAATCAGAGGTGGTGAATCAGAGGCGTGGAATCAGAGGCGGGGAATCAGCAGCAGGAAATCAGAGTAGGGGAATCTGAGGTGGGGAATCAGAGATGGAGAATCAGAGTTGGGTTATCAGAGGCTGGGAATCAGAGGTGGGGAATCAGAGGTGGGGAATCAGAGGTGGGGAATCAGAGTAGGGGATTCAGAGGCAGGAATTCAGAGATGGGGAATCAGAGGTGGGGAATCAGATATGGGGAATCAGAAATGGGAAATCAGAGGCGGGGAATGAGAGTTGGGGAATCAAAGGGGGAATCAGAGATGGGGAATCAGAGGCGGGGAATCAGCAATTGTGAATCAGAGGTGGGGAATTCGAGTTGGCGTATCAGAGGCGGGGAATCAGAGGTGTGGAATCAGAGGTGTGGAATCAGAGTTGGGGAATCAGAGGCGGTGAATCAGAGGTGGGGAATCAGAAGCGAGGAATCGGAGGCGGGGAATCAGAGTTGGGGAATCAGAGGCGGTGAATCAGAGGTGGGGAATCAGAGGTGGGGAATCAGCGGTGGGGAATCAGACGTGGGGAATCAGAGGTGGGGAATCAGAGGTGAGGAATCAGAGGCGGGGAATCAGAGTAGGGGATTCAGAGGCGGGGAATCAGAGATGGGGAATCAGAGGCGGGGAATCAGAGATGGGGAATCAGAGGCGGGGAATCTGATATGGGGAATCAAAGGCGGGAAATCAGAGGCGGGGAATCAGAGTTGGGGAATCAAAGTGGGGAATCAGAGATGGGGAATCAGAGGTGGGGAAGTAGAGGCGGGGAATGAGATCTGGGGAATCATTAGTGGGGAATCAGAGATGGGGAATCAGAGGTGGGGAATCAGAGATGGGGTATCAGAGATGGGGAATGGGAGGCGGGGAATCAGAGTTGAGGAATCTGAGGCGGGGAATCAGAGATGGGGAATCAGAGGCGGAGATATAGAGGCGGGGAATCAGAGGTGGGGAATCAGAGGCGGGGAATCAGAGGTGGGGAATCAGAGGTGGGGAATCAGAGGCGGGGAATCAGATGTGGGGAATCAGAGGCGGGGAATCAGATGTGGGGAATCGGAGGCGGGGAATCAGAGATGGGAAATCGGAGATGGGGAATCAGAGGTGGGGCATCAGAGGCCGTGAATCAGAGGTGGGGAATCAGAGGCGGGGAATAAGTGTTAGGGAATCAGAGGCCGCGAATCAGAGGCGGAGATTCAGAGGCGGGGAATCAGAGTTGGGTATTCGTGGCGGGGAATCAGAGTTCGGGAATCAGAGGCGGGGAATCAGAGGCAGGGAATCAGAGTTGGGGAATTAGAGTTGGGGAATCAGAGATGGGGAATCAGGCGGGGAAGTAGAGGCGGGGAATCAGATCTGGGGAATCAGAGTTGGGGAAACAGAGTTGGGGAAACAGAGTTGGGGAAACAGAGTTGGGGAAACAGAGTTGGGGAAACAGAGTTGGGGAATCAGAGGCGGAGATTCAGAGGCGGGGAATCAGAGTTGGGTATCCGTGGCGGGGAATCAGAGTTCGGGATTCAGAGGTGGGGAATCAGAGGCGGGGAATCAGAGGTGGGGAATCAGAGGCGGGGAATCAGAGGTGGGGAATCAGAGGCGGCGAATTAGAGATGGGGAATCAGAGGCGGGGAATCAGAGTTAGGAAATCAGAGGCCATGAATCAGAGGCGGAGAATCAGAGATTTGGAATAAGAAGCGGGGAATCAGAGTTGGGGAAACAGAGGCGGGGAATCAGAGTTGGGGAAACAGAGGTGGGGAATCAGAGGTGGGGAATCAGAGTTGGGAAATCAGAGGCGGGTATCAGCGATTGGGAATCAGAGGCGCAGAATCAGAGTTGGGTTATCAGAGGCTGGGAATCAGAGGTGGGGAATCAGAGGTGGGGAATCAGAGGTGGGGAATCAGAGGCGTGGAATCAGAGATGGGGAATCAGAGATGGGGAATCAGAGATGGGGCATCAGAGGTGGGGAATCAGAGGCGGGGAATCAGAGTTGGGGAATCAGAGTTGGGGAATCAGAGTTGGGGAATCAGAGATGGGGAGTCAGAGATGGGGAATCAGAGGTGGGGAATCAGAGGTGGGGAATCAGAGGCGGGGAATCAGAGTTGGGGAATCAGAGTTGGGGAATCAGAGTTGGGGAATCAGAGATGGGGAATCAGAGATGGGGAATCAGAGGCGGAGAATCAGAGATGGGGAATCAGAGATGGGGAATTAGAGTTGGGGAATCAGAGGTGGGGAATCAGAGATGGGGAATCAGAGGCGGGGAATCAGAGTTGGGGAATCAGAGTTGGGGAATCAGAGATGGGGAATCAGAGATGGGGAATCAGAGGCGGAGAATCAGAGATGGGGAATCAGAGATGGGGCATCAGAGGTGGGGAATCAGAGGCGGGGAATCAGAGTTGGGGAATCAGAGTTGGGGAATTAGAGTTGGGGAATCAGAGATGGGGAGTCAGAGATGGGGAATCAGAGGTGGGGAATCAGATATGGGGAATCAGAAATGGGAAATCAGAGGCGGGGAATGAGAGTTGGGGAATCAAAGGGGGGAATCAGAGATGGGGAATCAGAGGCGTGGTAGTAGAGGCGGGGAATCAGATCTGGGGAATCATTAGTGGGGAATCATTAGTGGGGAATCAGAGATGGGGAATCAGAGGTGGGGAATCAAGATGGGGAATCAGAGGCGGGGAATCAGAGTTGGGGAATCAGAGGAGGGGTATCGGAGTTGTGGAATCAGAGGAGGGGAATCAGCGATTACGAATCAGAGGCGGGGAATTCGAGTTGGGGTATCAGAGGCGGGAAATCAGAGGTGGGGAGTCAGAGGTGGCGAATCAGCGGCGTGGAATCAGAGGCGGGGAATCGGAGGTGGGGAATCAGCGGCAGGGAATCAGAGTAGGGGAATCTGAGGTGGGGAATCAGAGATGGAGAATCAGAGATGGGGATTCAGAGGTGGGGCATGAGAGGCGAGGAATCAGATTTTGGGAATCAGTGGTGGGGAATCAGTGGTGGGGAATCAGAGGTCGGGAATCAGAGTTGGGGAATCAGAGGCGGGAAATCAGAGGCGGGGAATCAGAGTTGGGTATCCGTGGCGGGGAATCAGAGTTCCCGTATCAGACGCGGGGAATCAGAGGTGGGGAATCAGAGGCGGCGAATTAGAGATGGGGAATCAGAGGCGGGGAATCAGAGTTAGGGAATCAGAGGCCATGAATCAGAGGCGCAGAATCAGAGTTGTGTTATCAGAGGCTGGGGAATCAGAGGCGGGGAATCAGAGGTGGGGAATCAGAGATAGGGAATCAGAGGCGGGGAATCAGAGGCGGGGAATCAGAGACGGGGAATCAGAGATGGGGCATCAGAGATGGGGAATCAGAGGTGAGGAATCAGATATGGGGAATCAGAAATGGGAAATCAGTGGCGGGGAATGAGAGTTGGGGAATTAGAGGAGGGGTATCAGAGTTGTGGAATCAGAGCAGGGGAATCAGCAATTGTGAATCAGAGGCGGGGAATTCGAGTTGGGGTATCAGAGGCGGGGAATCAGAGGTGGCGAATCAGAGGCGTGGAATCAGAGGCGGGGTATTGGAGGTGGAGAATCAGCGGCAGGGAATCACAGTAGGGGAATCTGAGGCGGGGAATCAGAGATTGGGAATCAGTGGTGGGGAATCAGAAGCGAGGAATCGGAGGCGGGGAATCAGAGTTGGGGATTCAGAGGCGGGCAATCAGAGTTGGGGAATCAGAGGCGGTGAATCAGAGGTGGGGAATCAGAGGTGGGGAATCAGAGGTGGGGAATCAGAGTTGGGGAATCAGAGTTGGGGAATCAAAGGGGGGAATCAGAGATGGGGAATCAGAGGTGGGGAAGTAGAGGCGGGGAATGAGATCTGGGGAATCATTAGTGGGGAATCAGAGATGGGGAATCAGAGGTGGGGAATCAGAGATGGGGTATCAGAGATGGGGAATGGGAGGCGGGGAATCAGAGTTGAGGAATCTGAGTTGGGGAATCTGAGTTGGGGAATCAGAGGCAGGGAATCAGAGGCGGAGATATAGAGGCGGGGAATCAGAGGTGGGGAATCAGAGGCGGGGAATCAGAAATGGGGAATCAGAGGCGGGGAATCAGAGATGGGAAATCAGAGATGGGGAATCAGAGATGGGGCATCAGAGGCGGGGAATCAGAGTTGGGGAATTAGAGTTGGGGAATCAGAGATGGGGAGTCAGAGATGGGGAATCAGAGGTGGGGAATCAGATATGGGGAATCAGAAATGGGAAATCAGAGGCGGGGAATGAGAGTTGGGGAATCAAAGGGGGGAATCAGAGATGGGGAATCAGAGGCGTGGTAGTAGAGGCGGGGAATCAGATCTGGGGAATCATTAGTGGGGAATCAGAGATGGGGAATCAGAGGTGGGGAATCAAGATGGGGAATCAGAGGCGGGGAATCAGAGTTGGGGAATCAGAGGCGGGGAATCAGAGGCGGGGAATCAGAGGCGGGAAATCAGAGGCGTGGAATCAGAGGCGGGGAATCAGCAGCAGGAAATCAGAGTAGGGGAATCTGAGGTGGGGAATCAGAGATGGAGAATCAGAGATGGGGATTCAGAGGTGGGGCATGAGAGGCGAGGAATCAGATTTTGGGAATCAGTGGTGGGGAATCAGAGGTGGGGAATCAGAGTTGGGGAATCAGAGTTCGGGAATCAGAGATGGGGGATCAGAGATGGGGAATCAGAGGCGGGGACTCAGATATGGGGAATCAGAGGCGGGAAATCAGAGGCGGGGAATCAGAGTTGGGTATTCGTGGCGGGGAATCAGAGTTCGGGAATCAGAGGCGGGGAATCAGAGGTGGGGTATCAGACGCGGGGAATCAGAGGTGGGGAATCAGAGGCGGCGAATTAGAGATGGGGAATCAGAGGCGGGGAATCAGAGTTAGGGAATCAGAGGCCATGAATCAGAGGCGGAGAAACAGAGATTTGGAATAAGAAGCGGGGAATCAGAGTTGGGGAAACAGAGGTGGGGAATCAGAGATGGGGAACCAGAGGCGCAGAATCAGAGTTGGGTTATCAGAGGCTGGGAATCAGAGGTGGGGAATCAGAGGTGGGGAATCAGAGTAGGGGATTCAGAGGCAGGAATTCAGAGATGGGGAATCAGAGATGGGGCATCAGAGATGGGGCATCAGAGATGGGGAATCAGAGGTGGGGAATCAGATATGTGGAATCAGAAATGGGAAATCAGAGGCGGGGAATGAGAGTTGGGGAATCAAAGGGGGAATCAGAGATGGGGAATCAGAGGCGGGGAAGTAGAGTTGGGGAATTAGAGGAGGGGTATCAGAGTTGTGGAATCAGAGGTGGCGAATCAGAGGCGTGGAATCAGAGGCGGGGTATTGGAGGTGGGGAATCAGCGGCAGGGAATCAGAGTAGGGGAATCTGAGGCGGGGAATCAGAGATGGGGAATCAGTGGTGGGGAATCAGAAGCGAGGAATCGGAGGCGGGGAATCAGAGTTGGGGATTCAGAGGCGGGCAATCAGAGTTGGGGAATCAGAGGCGGTGAATCAGAGGTGGGGAATCAGAGGTGGGGAATCAGCGGTGGGGAATCAGAGGTGAGGAATCAGAGGCGGGGAATCAGAGGCGGGGAATCAGAGTAGGGGATTCAGAGGCGGGGAATCAGAGATGGGGAATCAGAGGCGGGGAATCAGAGATGGGGAATCAGAGGCGGGGAATCAGAGATGGGGAATCAGAGGCGGGGAATCAGATATGGGGAATCAAAGGCGGGAAATCAGAGGCGGGGAATCAGAGTTGGGGAATCAAAGTGGGGAATCAGAGGTGGGGAATCAGAGTTGAGGAATCTGAGTTGAGGAATCTGAGTTGGGGAATCAGAGTTGGGGAATCAGAGGCAGGGAATCAGAGTTGGGGAATCAGAGGCGGGGAATCAGAGTTGAGGAATCTGAGTTGAGGAATCTGAGTTGAGGAATCTGAGTTGGGGAATCAGAGTTGGGGAATCAGAGGCAGGGAATCAGAGATGGGGAATCAGAGGCGGGGAATCAGAGATGGGGAATCAGAGTTGTGGAATCAGAGGTGGCGAATCAGAGGCGTGGAATCAGAGGCGGGGTATTGGAGGTGGGGAATCAGCGGCAGGGAATCAGAGTAGGGGAATCTGAGGCGGGGAATCAGAGATGGGGAATCAGTGGTGGGGAATCAGAAGCGAGGAATCGGAGGCGGGGAATCAGAGTTGGGGATTCAGAGGCGGGCAATCAGAGTTGGGGAATCAGAGGCGGTGAATCAGAGGTGGGGAATCAGAGGTGAGGAATCAGAGGCGGGGAATCAGAGGCGGGGAATCAGAGTAGGGGATTCAGAGGCGGGGAATCAGAGATGGGGAATCAGAGGCGGGGAATCAGAGATGGGGAATCAGAGGTGGGGAATCAGAGGCGGGGAATCAGATATGGGGAATCAGAGGCGGGGAATCAGATATGGGGAATCAAAGGCGGGAAATCAGAGGCGGGGAATCAGAGTTGGGGAATCAAAGTGGGGAATCAGAGATGGGGAATCAGAGGTGGGGAATCAGAGTTGAGGAATCTGAGTTGAGGAATCTGAGTTGGGGAATCAGAGTTGGGGAATCAGAGGCGGGGAATCAGAGGCGGGGAATCAGAGGCGGGGAATCAGAGGTGGGGAATCAGAGGTGGGGAATCAGAGGCGGGGAATCAGAGGCGGGGTATTGGAGGTGGGGAATCAGCGGCAGGGAATCAGAGTAGGGGAATCTGAGGCGGGGAATCAGAGATGGGGAATCAGTGGTGGGGAATCAGAAGCGAGGAATCGGAGGCGGGGAATCAGAGTTGGGGATTCAGAGGCGGGCAATCAGAGTTGGGGAATCAGAGGCGGTGAATCAGAGGTGGGGAATCAGAGGTGAGGAATCAGAGGCGGGGAATCAGAGGCGGGGAATCAGAGTAGGGGATTCAGAGGCGGGGAATCAGAGATGGGGAATCAGAGGCGGGGAATCAGAGATGGGGAATCAGAGGCGGGGAATCAGAGATGGGGAATCAGAGGCGGGGAATCAGATATGGGGAATCAGAGGCGGGGAATCAGATATGGGGAATCAAAGGCGGGAAATCAGAGGCGGGGAATCAGAGTTGGGGAATCAAAGTGGGGAATCAGAGATGGGGAATCAGAGGTGGGGAATCAGAGTTGAGGAATCTGAGTTGAGGAATCTGAGTTGGGGAATCAGAGTTGGGGAATCAGAGGCGGGGAATCAGAGGCGGGGAATCAGAGGCGGGGAATCAGAGGTGGGGAATCAGAGGTGGGGAATCAGAGGCGGGGAATCAGATGTGGGGAATCAGAGGCGGGGAATCAGAGGCGGGGAATCAGAGGCGGGGAATCAGAGGTGGGGAATCAGAGGTGGGGAATCAGAGGCGGGGAATCAGATGTGGGGAATCAGAGGCGGGGAATCAGAGATGGGAAATCGGAGATGGGGAATCAGAGGTGGGGAATAAGTGTTAGGGAATCAGAGGCCGGGAATCAGAGGCGGAGAGTCAGAGTTGGGGAATCAGAGGCCGGGCATCAGTGGTGGGGAATCAGAGTTGGGTTATCAGAGGCTGGGAATCAGAGGTGGGGAATCAGAGGTGGGGAATCAGAGGCGTGGAATCAGAGTAGGGGATTCAGAGACGGGAATTCAGAGATGGGGAATCAGAGGCGGAGAATCAGAGATGGGGAATCAGAGATGGGGAATCAGAGATAGGGCATCAGAGGTGGGGAATCAGAGGCGGGGAATCAGAGTTGGGGAATTAGAGTTGGGGAATCAGAGATGGGGAGTCAGAGATGGGGAATCAGAGGTGGGGAATCAGATATGGGGAATCAGAAATGGGAAATCAGAGGCGGGGAATGAGAGTTGGGGAATCAAAGGGGGGAATCAGAGATGGGGAATCAGAGGCGGGGAAGTAGAGGCGGCGAATCAGATCTGGGGAATCATTAGTGGGGAATCAGAGATGGGGAATCAGAGGTGGGGAATCAAGATGGGGAATCAGAGGCGGGGAATCAGAGTTGGGGAATCAGAGGAGGGGTATCGGAGTTGTGGAATCAGAGGAGAGGAATCAGCGATTGTGAATCAGAGGCGGGGAATTCGAGTTGGGGTATCAGAGGCGGGGAATCAGAGGTGCGGAATCAGAGGCGGGGAATCGGAGGTGGGGAATCAGCGGCAGGGAGTCAGAGTAGGGGAATCTGAGGCGGGGAATCAGAAATGGGGAATCAGAGGCGGGGAATCAGAGATGGGAAATCGGAGATGTGGAATCAGAGGTGGGGCATCAAAGGCGGGGAGTCATAGGCGGGGAATCAGAGTTGGAGAATCAGAGGCGGGGAATCAGAGATGGGGAATCAGAGATGGGGAATCAGAGATGGGGCATCAGAGGTGGGGAATCAGAGGCGGGGAATCAGAGTTGGGGAATTAGAGTTGGGGAATCAGAGATGGGGAGTCAGAGGTGGGGAATCAGATATGGGGAATCAGAAATGGGAAATCAGAGGCGGGGAATGAGAGTTGGGGAATCAAAGGGGGGAATCAGAGATGGGGAATCAGAGGCGTGGTAGTAGAGGCGGGGAATCAGATCTGGGGAATCATTAGTGGGGAATCAGAGATGGGGAATCAGATGTGGGGAATCAAGATGGGGAATCAAGATGGGGAATCAGAGGCGGGGAATCAGAGTTGGGGAATCAGAGGAGGGGTATCGGAGTTGTGGAATCAGAGGAGGGGAATCAGCGATTACGAATCAGAGGCGGGGAATTCGAGTTGGGGTATCAGAGGCGGGAAATCAGAGGTGGGGAGTCAGAGGTGGCGAATCAGCGGCGTGGAATCAGAGGCGGGGAATCGGAGGTGGGGAATCAGCGGCAGGGAATCAGAGTAGGGGAATCTGAGGTGGGGAATCAGAGATGGAGAATCAGAGATTGGGATTCAGAGGTGGGGCATGAGAGGCGAGGAATCAGATTTTGGGAATCAGTGGTGGGGAATCAGAGGCGGGGACTCAGATATGGGGAATCAGAGGCGGGAAATCAGAGGCGGGGAATCAGAGTTGGGTATCCGTGGCGGGGAATCAGAGTTCGGGTATCAGACGCGGCGAATCAGAGGTGGGGAATCAGAGGCGGCGAATTAGAGATGGGGAATCAGAGGCGGCGAATTAGAGATGGGGAATCAGAGGCGGGGAATCAGAGTTAGGGAATCAGAGGCCATGAATCAGAGGCGGAGAATCAGAGATTTGGAATAAGAAGCGGGGAATCAGAGTTGGGGAATCAGAGTTGTGATATCAGAGGTAGGGTATCAGCGATTGGGAATCAGAGGCGGGGAATCAGAGATGGGGAATCAGAGATGGGGCATCAGAGATGGGGAATCAGAGGTGAGGAATCAGGTATGGGGAATCAGAAATGGGAAATCAGTGGCGGGGAATGAGAGTTGGGGAATCAAAGGGGGAATCAGAGATGGGGAATCAGATGCGGGGAAGTAGAGTTGGGGAATTAGAGGAGGGGTATCAGAGGCGGGCAATCAGAGGTGAGGAATCAGAGGCGGGGAATCAGAGTAGGGGATTCAGAGGCCGGGAATCAGAGATGGGTAATCAGAGGCGGGGAATCAGAGATGGGGAATCAGAGGCGGGGAATCAGATATGGGGAATCAAAGGCGGGAAATCAGAGGCGGGGAATCAGAGTTGGGGAATCAAAGGGGGGAATCAGAGATGGGGAATCAGAGGTGGGGAAGTAGAGGCGGGGAATGAGATCTGGGGAATCATTAGTGGGGAATCAGAGATGGGGAATCAGAGGTGGGGAATCAGAGATGGGGTATCAGAGATGGGGAATGGGAGGCGGGGAATCAGAGTTGAGGAATCTGAGTTGGGGAATCAGAGTTGGGGAATCAGAGGCAGGGAATCAGAGTTGGGGAATCAGAGGCGGGGAATCAGAGATGGGGAATCAGAGGCGGAGATATAGAGGCGGGGAATCAGAGGTGGGGAATCAGAGGCAGGGAATCAGAGGTGGGGAATCAGAGGTGGGGAATCAGAGGTGGGGAATCAGAGGCGGGGAATCAGATGTGGGGAATCAGAGGAGGGGAATCAGAGGCGGGGAATCAGAGTAGGGGATTCAGAGGCGGGGAATCAGAGATGGGGAATCAGAGGCGGGGAATCGGAGATGGGAAATCGGAGATGGGGAATCAGAGGTGGGGCATCAGAGGCGGGGAATCAGAGGTGGGGAATCAGAGGCGGGGAATAAGTGTTAGGGAATCAGAGGCCGGGAATCAGAGGCGGAGAGTCAGAGATTTGGAATAAGAAGTGCGGAATCAGAGTTGGGGAAAGAGAGGCGGAGAATCAGAGTTGGGGAATCAGAGGCCGGGCATCAGTGGTGGGGAATCAGAGTTGGGAAATCAGAGGCGGAGATTCAGAGGCGGGGAATCAGAGTTGGGTATTCGTGGCGGGGAATCAGAGGTGGGGTATCAGACGCGGGGAATCAGAGGTGGGGAATCAGAGGCGGCGAATTAGAGATGGGGAATCAGAGGCGGGGAATCAGAGTTAGGGAATCAGAGGCCATGAATCAGAGGCGGAGAATCAGAGATTTGGAATAAGAAGCGGGGAATCAGAATTGGGGAAACAGAGGTGGGGAATCAGAGATGGGGAACCAGAGATGGGGAATCAGAGGCGGGGAATCAGAGATGGGGAATCAGAGATGGGGAATCAGAGATGGGGCATCAGAGATGGGGAATCAGAGGTGGGGAATCAGATATGGGGAATCAGAAATGGGAAATCAGAGGTGGGGAATGAGAGTTGGGGAATCAAAGGGGGAATCAGAGGTGGGGAATCAGAGACGGGGAATCAGAGACGGGGAATCAGAGATGGGGAATCAGAGGCGGGGAACCTGTGGCGGGGAATCAGAGGCGGGGAATCAGAGATGGGGAATCAGAGATGGGAAATCAGAGGCGCGATTCTGAGTTGGGGAATCAGAGGTGGGGAATCAGAGATGGGGAATCAGAGGCGGTGAATCAGAGGCCAGGAATCAGAGGCAGGGGATCAGAGCTGGGAATCAGAGGGAGCAAAGCAGAGGCGGGGAATCGGAGTTGCGGAATCAGGGGCGGGGAATCATAGGTGGGGAATCAGAGGTGGGGAATCAGGGGTGGGGAATCAGAGGTGGAGAATAAGAGGTGGGGAATCAGAGGTGGGGAATCAGTGGTTGGGAATCAGAGGCGGGGAACAATAGGTCGGGAATCAGAGGTGGGGAATCAGAGTTGGGGAATCAGAGGTGGGGAATCAGAGTTGGGGAATCAGAGGTGGGGAATCAGAGGTGGGGAATCAGAGATGGGGAATCAGGGGTGGGGAATCAGAGGTGGAGAATAAGAGGTGGGGAATCAGAGGTGGGGAATCAGAGGTGGGGTATCAGAGACGGGCAATCAGATATGGGGAATCAGAAATGGGAAATCAGCGGCGGGGAATGAGAGTTGGGGAATCAAAGGGGGGAATCAGAGATGGGGAATCAGAGGCGTGGTAGTAGAGGCGGGGAATCAGATCTGGGGAATCATTAGTGGGGAATCAGAGATGGGGAATCAGAGGTGGGGAATCAAGATGGGGAATCAGAGGCGGGGAATCAGAGTTGGGGAATCAGAGGAGGGGTATCGGAGTTGTGGAATCAGAGGAGGGGAATCAGCGATTACGAATCAGAGGCGGGGAATTCGAGTTGGGGTATCAGAGGCGGGAAATCAGAGGTGGGGAGTCAGAGGTGGCGAATCAGCGGCGTGGAATCAGAGGCGGGGAATCGGAGGTGGGGAATCAGCGGCAGGGAATCAGAGTAGGGGAATCTGAGGTGGGGAATCAGAGATGGAGAATCAGAGATGGGGATTCAGAGGTGGGGCATGAGAGGTGAGTAATCAGATTTTGGGAATCAGTGGTGGGGAATCAGAGGTGGGGAATCAGAGTTGGGGAATCAGAGATGGGGGATCATAGATGGGGAATCAGAGGCGGGGACTCAGATATGGGGAATCAGAGGCGGGAAATCAGAGGCGGGGAATCAGAGTTGGGTATCCGTGGCGGGGAATCAGAGTTCGGGTATCAGACGCGGGGAATCAGAGGTGGGGAATCAGAGGCGGCGAATTAGAGATGGGGAATCAGAGGCCATGAATCAGAGGCGGAGAATCAGAGATTTGGAATAAGAAGCGGGGAATCAGAGTTGGGGAATCAGAGTTGTGAAATCAGAGGTAGGGTATCAGCGATTGGGAATCAGAGGCGGGGAATCAGAGATGGGGAATCAGAAATGGGAAATCAGAGGCGGGGAATCAGAGGTGTGGAATCAGAGGTGGCGAATCAGAGGCGTGGAATCAGAGGCGGGGTATTGGAGGTGGGGAATCAGTGGTGGGGAATCAGAAGCGAGGAATCGGAGGCGGGGAATCAGAGTTGGGGATTCAGAGGCAGGCAATCAGAGTTGGGGAATCAGAGGTGAGGAATCAGAGGCGGGGAATCAGAGATGGGGAATCAGAGGCGGGGAATCAGATATGGGGAATCAAAGGCGGGAAATCAGAGGCGGGGAATCAGAGTTGGGGAATCAAAGTGGGGAATCAGAGATGGGGAATCAGAGGTGGGGAAGTAGAGGCGGGGAATGAGATCTGGGGAATCATTAGTGGGGAATCAGAGGCGGGGAATCAGAGGTGGGGAATCAGTGGTGGTGAATCAGAAGCGAGGAATCGGAGGCGGGGAATCAGAGTTGGGGATTCAGAGGCGGGCAATCAGAGTTGGGGAATCAGAGGTGGGGAATCAGCGGTGGGGAATCAGACGTGGGGAATCAGAGGCGGGGAATCAGAGGTGAGGAATCAGAGGCGGGGAATCAGAGTAGGGGATTCAGAGGCGGGGAATCAGAGATGGGGAATCAGAGGCGGGGAATCAGAGATGGGGAATCAGAGGCGGGAAATCAGAGGCGGGGAATCAGAGTTGGGGAATCAGAGTTGGGGAATCAAAGTGGGGAATCAGAGATGGGGAATCAGAGGTGGGGAAGTAGAGGCGGGGAATGAGATCTGGGGAATCATTAGTGGGGAATCAGAGATGGGGAATCAGAGGTGGGGAATCAGAGATGGGGTATCAGAGATGGGGAATGGGAGGCGGGGAATCAGAGTTGGGGAATCAGAGGCGGGGAATCAGAGTTGGGGAATCAGAGGCGGGGAATCAGAGATGGGGAATCAGAGGCGGAGATATAGAGGCGGGGAATCAGAGGTGGGGAATCAGAGGCGGGGAATCAGAGGTGGGGAATCAGAGGTGGGGAATCAGAGGCGGGGAATCAGATGTGGGGAATCAGAGGCGGGGAATCAGAGGCGGGGAATCAGAAATGGGGAATCAGAGGCGGGGAATCAGAGGCGGGGAATCAGAGATGGGAAATCGGAGATGGGGAATCAGAGGTGGGGCATCAGAGGCGGGGAATCAGAGGTGGGGATTCAGAGGCGGGGAATAAGTGTTAGGGAATCAGAGGCCGGGAATCAGAGGCGGAGAGTCAGAGTTGGGGAGTCAGAGGCCGGGCATCAGTGGTGGGGAATCAGAGTTGGGAAATCAGAGGCGGAGATTCAGAGGCGGGGAATCAGAGTTGGGTATTCGTGGCGGGGAATCAGAGTTCGGGTATCAGAGGCGGGGAATCAGAGGTGGGGTATCAGACGCGGGGAATCAGAGGTGGGGAATCAGAGGCGGCGAATTAGAGATGGGGAATCAGAGGCGGGGAATCAGAATTGGGGAAACAGAGGTGCGGAATCAGAGATGGGGAACCAGAGGCGGGGAATCAGAGGCGGGGAATTAGAGTTGGGAAATCAGAGGTGGGGTATCAGCGATTGGGAATCAGAGGCGCAGAATCAGAGATGGGGAATCAGAAGTGGGGAATCAGAGATGGGGAATCAGAGGCGGGAAATCAGAGGCGGGGAATCAGAGTTGGGGCATCAAAGGGGGGAATCAGAGATGGGGCATCAGGCGGGGAAGTAGAGGCGGTGAATCAGAGGCGGGGAATCAGAGGTGGGGAATCAGCGGCGGGGAATCAGAGTAGGGGAATCAGAGGCGGGAAATCAGAGATGGGGAATCAGAGATGGGGAATCAGAGGTGGGGCATGAGAGGCGAGGAATCAAATTTGGGGAATCAGTGGTAGAGAATCGGAGGCACGGAATCAGAGTTGGGGAATTAGAGTTGGGGAATCAGAGGCGGGCAATCAGAGGTGGGGAATCAGAGGTGGGGAATTAGAGTTGGGGAATCAGAGATGGGGAATCAGGCGGGGAAGTAGAGGGGGGAATCAGATCTGGGGAATCAGAGTTGGGGAAACAGAGTTGGGGAAACAGAGTTGGGGAAACAGAGTTGGGGAATCAGAGGCGGAGATTCAGAGGCGGGGAATCAGAGTTGGGTATCCGTGGCGGGGAATCAGAGTTCGGGATTCAGAGGTGGGGAATCAGAGGTGGGAAATCAGAGATGGGGAATCAGAGGCGGGGAATCAGAGGTGGGGAATCAGAGGCGGCGAATTAGAGATGGGGAATCAGAGGCGGGGAATCAGAGTTAGGGAATCAGAGGCCATGAATCAGAGGCGGAGAATCAGAGATTTGGAATAAGAAGCGGGGAATCAGAGTTGGGGAAACAGAGGCGGGGAATCAGAGTTGGGGAAACAGAGGTGGGGAATCAGAGTTGGGAAATCAGAGGCGGGTATCAGCGATTGGGAATCAGAGGCGCAGAATCAGAGTTGGGTTATCAGAGGCTGGGAATCAGAGGCGTGGAATCAGAGTAGGGGATTCAGAGGCGGGAATTCAGAGATGGGGAATCAGAGGCGGAGAATCAGAGGCGTGGAATCAGAGATGGGGAATCAGAGGCGGAGAATCAGAGATGGGGAATCAGAGATGGGGAATCAGAGATAGGGCATCAGAGGTGGGGAATCAGAGGCGGGGAATCAGAGTTGGGGAATTAGAGTTGGGGAATCAGAGATGGGGAGTCAGAGATGGGGAATCAGAGGTGGGGAATCAGATATGGGGAATCAGAAATGGGAAATCAGAGGCGGGGAATGAGAGTTGGGGAATCAAAGGGGGGAATCAGAGATGGGGAATCAGAGGCGGGGAAGTAGAGGCGGGGAATCAGATCTGGGGAATCATTAGTGGGGAATCAGAGATGGGGAATCAGAGGTGGGGAATCAAGATGGGGAATCAGAGGCGGGGAATCAGAGTTGGGGAATCAGAGGAGGGGTATCGGAGTTGTGGAATCAGAGGAGAGGAATCAGCGATTGTGAATCAGAGGCGGGGAATTCGAGTTGGCGTATCAGAGGCGGGGAATCAGAGGTGCGGAATCAGAGGTGGCGAATCAGAGGCGTGGAATCAGAGGCGGGGAATCGGAGGTGGGGAATCAGCGGCAGGGAGTCAGAGTAGGGGAATCTGAGGCGGGGAATCAGAAATGGGGAATCAGAGGCGGGGAATCAGAGATGGGGAATCAGAGATGGGGAATCAGAGATGGGGCATCAGAGGTGGGGAATCAGAGGCGGGGAATCAGAGTTGGGGAATCAAAGGGGGGAATCAGAGATGGGGAATCAGAGGCGTGGTAGTAGAGGCGGGGAATCAGATCTGGGGAATCATTAGTGGGGAATCAGAGATGGGGAATCAGAGGTGGGGAATCAAGATGGGGAATCAGAGGCGGGGAATCAGAGTTGGGGAATCAGAGGAGGGGTATCGGAGTTGTGGAATCAGAGGAGGGGAATCAGCGATTACGAATCAGAGGCGGGGAATTCGAGTTGGGGTATCAGAGGCGGGAAATCAGAGGTGGGGAGTCAGAGGTGGCGAATCAGCGGCGTGGAATCAGAGGCGGGGAATCGGAGGTGGGGAATCAGCGGCAGGGAATCAGAGTAGGGGAATCTGAGGTGGGGAATCAGAGATGGAGAATCAGAGATGGGGATTCAGAGGTGGGGCATGAGAGGCGAGGAATCAGATTTTGGGAATCAGTGGTGGGGAATCAGAGGTGGGGAATCAGAGTTGGGGAATCAGAGATGGGGGATCATAGATGGGGAATCAGAGGCGGGGACTCAGATATGGGGAATCAGAGGCGGGAAATCAGAGGCGGGGAATCAGAGTTGGGTATCCGTGGCGGGGAATCAGAGTTCGGGTATCAGACGCGGGGAATCAGAGGTGGGGAATCAGAGGCGGCGAATTAGAGATGGGGAATCAGAGGCGGGGAATCAGAGTTAGGGAATCAGAGGCGCAGAATCAGAGTTGGGTTATCAGAGGCTGGGAATCAGAGGTGGGGAATCAGAGATAGGGAATCAGAGGCGGGGAATCAGAGATGGGGCATCAGAGATGGGGAATCAGAGGTGAGGAATCAGGTATGGGGAATCAGAAATGGGAAATCAGTGGCGGGGAATGAGAGTTGGGGAATCAAAGGGGGAATCAGAGATGGGGAATCAGATGCGGGGAAGTAGAGTTGGGGAATTAGAGTAGGGGTATCAGAGGCGGGGAATCAGAGGTGTGGAATCAGAGGTGGCGAATCAGAGGCGTGGAATCAGAGGCGGGGTATTGGAGGTGGGGATTCAGCGGCAGGGAATCAGAGTAGGGGAATCTGAGGCGGGGAATCAGAGATGGGGAATCAGAGATGGGGAATCAGTGGTGGGGAATCAGAAGCGAGGAATCGGAGGCGGGGAATCAGAGTTGGGGAATCAGAGGCGGTGAATCAGAGGTGGGGAATCAGAGGTGGGGAATCAGCGGTGGGGAATCAGACGTGGGGAATCAGATGCGGGGAATCAGAGGTGAGGATTCAGAGGCGGGGAATCAGAGTAGGGGTTTCAGAGGCGGGGAATCAGAGATGGGTAATCAGAGGCGGGGAATCAGAGATGGGGAATCAGAGGCGGGGAATCAGATATGGGGAATCAAAGGCGGGAAATCAGAGGCGGGGAATCAGAGTTGGGGAATCAAAGGGGGGAATCAGAGATGGGGAATCAGAGGTGGGGAAGTAGAGGCGGGGAATGAGATCTGGGGAATCATTAGTGGGGAATCAGAGATGGGGAATTAGAGGTGGGGAATCAGAGATGGGGTATCAGAGATGGGGAATGGGAGGCGGGGAATCAGAGTTGAGGAATCTGAGTTGGGGAATCAGAGTTGGGGAATCAGAGGCAGGGAATCAGAGTTGGGGAATCAGAGGCGGGGAATCAGAGGTGGGGAATCAGAGGCGGGGAATCAGAGGTGGGGAATCAGAGGTGGGGAATCAGAGGCGGGGAATCAGATGTGGGGAATCAGAGGCGGGGAATCAGAGGCGGGGAATCAGAGGAGGGGAATCAGAGGCGGGGAATCAGAGTAGGGGATTCAGAGGTGGGGAATCAGAGATGGGGAATCAGAGGCGGGGAATCAGAGATGGGAAATCGGAGATGGGGAATCAGAGGTGGGGCATCAGAGGCGGGGAATCAGAGGTGGGGAATCAGAGGCGGGGAATCAGAGATGGGAAATCGGAGATGGGGAATCAGAGGTGGGGCATCAGAGGCGGGGAATCAGAGGTGGGGAATCAGAGGCGGGGAATCAGAGTTAGGGAATCAGAGGCCATGAATCAGAGGCGGAGAATCAGAGATTTGGAATAAGAAGCGGGGAATCAGAATTGGGGAAACAGAGGTGGGGAATCAGAGATGGGGAACCAGAGGCGGGGAATCAGAGGCGGGGAATCAGAGTTGGGAAATCAGAGGTGGGGTATCAGCGATTGGGAATCAGAGGCGCAGAATCAGAGTTGGGGAATCAGAGGTGGGGAATCAGAGTAGGGGATTCAGAGGCAGGAATTCAGAGATGGGGAATCAGAGGCGGGGAATCAGAGATGGGGAATCAGAGATGGGGAATCAGAGATGGGGCATCAGAGATGGGGAATCAGAGGTGGGGAATCAGATATGGGGAATCAGAAATGGGAAATCAGAGGCGGGGAATGAGAGTTGGGGAATCAAAGGGGGAATCAGAGGTGGGGAATCAGAGACGGGGAATCAGAGACGGGGAATCAGAGGCCAGGTATCAGAGGCAGGGGATCAGAGCTGGGAATCAGAGGCAGCAAAGCAGAGGCGGGGAATCGGAGTTGCGGAATCAGGGGCGGGGAATCATAGGTGGGGAATCAGAGGTGGGGAATCAGGGGTGGGGAATCAGAGGTGGAGAATAAGAGGTGGGGAATCAGAGGTGGGGAATCAGAGGTAAGGAATCAGAGACGGGGAATCAGAGACGGGCAATCAGAGACGGGGAATCAGAGGCGGCGAACCTGTGGCGAGGAATCAGTGGTTGGGAATCAGAGGTGGGGAATCAGAGTTGGGGAATCAGAGGTGGGGAATCAGAGGCGGGGAATCAGAGGTGGGGAATCAGAGATGGGGAATCAGAGGCGGGGAATCAGAGGCGGGGAATCAGGGGTGGGGAATCAGAGGTGGAGAATAAGAGGTGGGGAATCAGAGGTGGGGAATCAGAGGTGGGGTATCAGAGACGGGGAATCAGAGACGGGCAATCAGAGATGGGGAATCAGAGGCGGCGAACCTGTGGTGAGGAATCAGTGGTGGGAAATCAGAGGCGGGGAACAATAGGTCGGGAATCAGAGGTGGGGAATCAGAGTTGGGGAATCAGAGGTGGGGAATCAGAGATGGGGAATCAGAGGCGGGGAATCAGAGTTGGGGAATTAGAGTTGGGGATTCAGAGATGGGGAGTCAGAGATGGGGAATCAGAGGTGGGGAATCAGATATGGGGAATCAGAAATGGGAAATCAGAGGCGGGGAATGAGAGTTGGGGAATCAAAGGGGGGAATCAGAGATGGGGAATCAGAGGCGTGGTAGTAGAGGCGGGGAATCAGATCTGGGGAATCATTAGTGCGGAATCAGAGATGGGGAATCAGAGGCGTGGTAGTAGAGGCGGGGAATCAGATCTGGGGAATCATTAGTGCGGAATCAGAGATGGGGAATCAGAGGCGGGGAATCAGAGTTGGGGTATCAGAGGCGGGAAATCAGAGGTGGGGAGTCAGAGGTGGCGAATCAGCGGCGTGGAATCAGAGGCGGGGAATCGGAGGTGGGGAATCAGCGGCAGGGAATCAGAGTAGGGGAATCTGAGGTGGGGAATCAGAGATGGAGAATCAGAGATGGGGATTCAGAGGTGGGGCATGAGAGGCGAGTAATCAGATTTTGGGAATCAGTGGTGGGGAATCAGAGGTGGGGAATCAGAGTTGGGGAATCAGAGATGGGGGATCATAGATGGGGAATCAGAGGCGGGGACTCAGATATGGGGAATCAGAGGCGGGAAATCAGAGGCGGGGAATCAGAGTTGGGTATCCGTGGCGGGGAATCAGAGTTCGGGTATCAGACGCGGGGAATCAGAGGTGGGGAATCAGAGGCGGCGAATTAGAGATGGGGAATCAGAGGCGGGGAATCAGAGTTAGGGAATCAGAGGCCATGAATCAGAGGCGGAGAATCAGAGATTTGGAATAAGAAGCGGGGAATCAGAGGAGGGGAATCAGAGATGGGGCATCAGAGATGGGGAATCAGAGGTGAGGAATCAGATATGGGAAATCAGAAATGGGAAATCAGTGGCGGGGAATGAGAGTTGGGGAATCAAAGGGGGAATCAGAGATGGGGAATCAGATGCGGGGAAGTAGAGTTGGGGAATTAGAGGAGGGGTATCAGAGTTGTGGAATCAGAGCAGGGGAATAAGCAATTGTGAATCAGAGGCGGGGAATTCGAGTTGGGGATTCAGAGGCGGTGAATCAGAGGTGGGGAATCAGAGGTGGGGAATCAGCGGTGGGGAATCAGACGTGGGGAATCAGAGGCGGGGAATCAGAGGTGAGGAATCAGAGGCGGGGAATCAGAGTAGGGGATTCAGAGGCGGGGAATCAGAGATGGGGAATCAGAGGCGGGGAATCAGAGATGGGGAATCAGAGGCGGGGAATCAGATATGGGGAATCAAAGGCGGGAAATCAGAGGCGGGGAATCAGAGTTGGGGAATCAAAGGGGGGAATCAGAGATGGGGAATCAGAGGTGGGGAAGTAGAGGCGGGGAATGAGATCTGGGGAATCATTAGTGGGGAATCAGAGATGGTGAATCAGAGGTGGGGAATCAGAGATGGGGTATCAGAGATGGGGAATGGGAGGCGGGGAATCAGAGTTGAGGAATCTGAGTTGGGGAATCAGAGTTGGGGAATCAGAGGCGGGGAATCAGAGATGGGGAATCAGAGGTGGAGATATAGAGGCGGGGAATCAGAGGTGGGGAATCAGAGGCGGGGAATCAGAGGTGGGGAATCAGAGGTGGGGAATCAGAGGCGGGGAATCAGAGGTGGGGAATCAGAGGCGGGGAATCAGAGGTGGGGAATCAGAGGCGGGGAATCAGAGTAGGGGATTCAGAGGCGGGGAATCAGAGATGGGGAATCAGAGGCGGGGAATAAGAGATGGGAAATCGGAGATGGGGAATCAGAGGTGGGGCATCAGAGGCGGGGAATCAGAGGTGGGGAATCAGAGGCGGGGAATAAGTGTTAGGGAATCAGAGGCCGGGAATCAGAGGCGGAGAGTCAGAGATTTGGAATAAGAAGTGCGGAATCAGAGTTGGGGAAAGAGAGGCGGAGAATCAGAGTTGGGTATTCGTTGCGGGGAATCAGAGTTCGGGAATCAGAGGCGGGGAATCAGAGGTGGGGTATCAGACGCGGGGAATCAGAATTGGGGAAACAGAGGTGGGGAATCAGAGATGGGGAACCAGAGGCGGGGAATCAGAGGCGGGGTATCAGCGATTGGGAATCAGAGGCGCAGAATCAGAGTTGGGTTATCAGAGGCGGGGAATCAGAGATGGGGAATCAGAGATGGGGAATCAGAGATGGGGAATCAGAGGTGGGGAATCAGCTATGGGGAATCAGAAATGGGAAATCAGAGGCGGGGAATGAGAGTTGGGGAATCAAAGGGGGGAATCAGAGATGGGGAATCAGAGGTGGGGAAGTAGAGGCGGGGAATGAGATCTGGGGAATCATTAATGGGGAATCAGAGATGGTGAATCAGAGGTGGGGAATCAGAGATGGGGTATCAGAGATGGGGAATGGGAGGCGGGGAATCAGAGTTGAGGAATCTGAGTTGGGGAATCAGAGTTGGGGAATCAGAGGCAGGGAATCAGAGTTGGGGAATCAGAGGCGGGGAATCAGAGATGGGGAATCAGAGGTGGAGATATAGAGGCGGGGAATCAGAGGTGGGGAATCAGAGGCGGGGAATCAGAGGTGGGGAATCAGAGGTGGGGAATCAGAGGCGGGGAATCAGAGGTGGGGAATCAGAGGCGGGGAATCAGAGGTGGGGAATCAGAGGCGGGGAATCAGAGTAGGGGATTCAGAGGCGGGGAATCAGAGATGGGGAATCAGAGGCGGGGAATAAGAGATGGGAAATCGGAGATGGGGAATCAGAGGTGGGGCATCAGAGGCGGGGAATCAGAGGTGGGGAATCAGAGGCGGGGAATAAGTGTTAGGGAATCAGAGGCCGGGAATCAGAGGCGGAGAGTCAGAGATTTGGAATAAGAAGTGCGGAATCAGAGTTGGGGAAAGAGAGGCGGAGAATCAGAGTTGGGTATTCGTTGCGGGGAATCAGAGTTCGGGAATCAGAGGCGGGGAATCAGAGGTGGGGTATCAGACGCGGGGAATCAGAATTGGGGAAACAGAGGTGGGGAATCAGAGATGGGGAACCAGAGGCGGGGAATCAGAGGCGGGGTATCAGCGATTGGGAATCAGAGGCGCAGAATCAGAGTTGGGTTATCAGAGGCGGGGAATCAGAGATGGGGAATCAGAGATGGGGAATCAGAGATGGGGAATCAGAGGTGGGGAATCAGCTATGGGGAATCAGAAATGGGAAATCAGAGGCGGGGAATGAGAGTTGGGGAATCAAAGGGGGAATCAGAGGTGGGGAATCAGAGACGGGGAATCAGAGACGGGGAATCAGAGACGGGGAATCAGAGACGGGGAATCAGAGACGGGGAATCAGAGACGGGGAATCAGAGGCGGGGAACCTGTGGCGGGGAATCAGAGGCGGGGAATCAGAGGCGGGGAATCAGAGATGGGGAATCAGAGATGGGATTCAGAGGCGGTGAATCAGAGTTGGGGAATCAGAGTCGGGGAATCAGAGTCGGGGAATCAGAGGCGGGGAATCAGAGATGGGGAATCAGAGATGGGAAATCAGAGGCGCGATTCTGAGTTGGGGAATCAGAGGTGGGGAATCAGAGATGGGGAATCAGAGGCGGTGAATCAGAGGCCAGGAATCAGAGGCAGGGGATCAGAGCTGGGAATCAGAGGCAGCAAAGCAGAGGCGGGGAATCGGAGTTGGGGAATCAGAGGCGGGGAATCAGAGGGAGCAAAGCAGAGGCGGGGAATCGGAGTTGCGGAATCAGGGGCGGGGAATCAGAGGTGGAGAATAAGAGGTCGGGAATCAGAGGTGGGGAATCAGAGTTGGGGAATCAGAGATGGGAAATCAGAGGCGGGGATCCTGAGTTGGGGAATCAGAGGTGGGGAATCAGAGATGGGGAATCAGAGGCGGGGAATCAGAGGCAGGGTATCAGAGGGAGCAAAGCAGAGGCGGGGAATTGGAGTTGCGGAATCAGGGGCGGGGAATCAGAGTAGGGGAATCTGAGGTGGGGAATCAGAGATGGAGAATCAGAGATGGGGATTCAGAGGTGGGGCATGAGAGGCGAGGAATCAGATTTTGGGAATCAGTGGTGGGGAATCAGAGGTGGGGAATCAGAGATGGGGAATCAGAGATGGGAAATCAGAGGCGCGATTCTGAGTTGGGGAATCAGAGGCGGGGAATCGGAGTTGGGGAATCAGAGGCGGGGAATCAGAGTTCGGGTATCAGACGCGGGGAATCAGAGGTGGGGAATCAGAGGCGGCGAATTAGAGATGGGGATCAGAGGCGGGGAATCAGAGGCGGAGAATCAGAGATTTGGAATAAGAAGCGGGGAATCAGAGTTGGGGAATCAGAGTTGTGAAATCAGAGGCGGGGTATCAGCGATTGGGAATCAGAGGCGGGGAATCAGAGATGGGGCATCAGAGATGGGGAATCAGAGGTGAGGAATCAGATATGGGGAATCAGAAATGGGAAATCAGTGGCGGGGAATGAGAGTTGGGGAATCAAAGGGGGAATCAGAGATGGGGAATCAGATGCGGGGAAGTAGAGTTGGGGAATTCGAGTTGGGGTATCAGAGGCGGGGAATCAGAGGTGGCAAATCAGAGGCGTGGAATCAGAGGCGGGGTATTGGAGGTGGGGAATCAGCGGCAGGGAATCAGAGTAGGGGAATCTGAGGCGGGGAATCAGAGATGGGGAATCAGTGTTGGGGAATCAGAAGCGAGGAATCGGAGGCGGGGAATCAGAGTTGGGGATTCAGAGGCGGGCAATCAGAGTTGGGGAATCAGAGGCGGTGAATCAGAGGTGGGGAATCAGAGGTGGGGAATCAGCGGTGGGGAATCAGACGTGGGGAATCAGAGGCGGGGAATCAGAGGTGAGGAATCAGAGGCGGGGAATCAGAGTAGGGGATTCAGAGGCGGGGAATCAGAGATGGGGAATCAGAGGCGGGGAATCAGAGATGGGGAATCAGAGGCGGGGAATCAGATATGGGGAATCAAAGGCGGGAAATCAGAGATGGGGAATCAGAGGTGGGGAAGTAGAGGCGGGGAATGAGATCTGGGGAATCATTAGTGGGGAATCAGAGATGGGGAATCAGAGGTGGGGAATCAGAGGTGGGGAATCAGAGTTGGGGAATCAGAGGCGGAGAATCAGAGATGGGGAATCAGAGGCGGAGATATAGAGGCGGGGAATCAGAGGTGGGGAATCAGAGGTGGGGAATCAGAGGCGGGGAATCAGAGGTGGGGAATCAGAGGTGGGGAATCAGAGGCGGGGAATCAGAGGCGGGGAATCAGATGTGGGGAATCAGAGGCGGGGAATCAGAGGCGGGGAATCAGAGTAGGGGATTCAGAGGCGGGGAATCAGAGATGGGGAATCAGAGGCGGGGAATCGGAGATGGGAAATCGGAGATGGGGAATCAGAGGTGGGGCATCAGAGGCGGGGAATCAGAGGTGGGGAATCAGAGGCGGGGAATAAGTGTTAGGGAATCAGAGGCCGGGAATCAGAGGCGGAGAGTCAGAGATTTGGAATAAGAAGTGCGGAATCAGAGTTGGGGAAAGAGAGGCGGAGAATCAGAGTTGGGGAATCAGAGGCCGGGCATCAGTGGTGGGGAATCAGAGTTGGGAAATCAGAGGCGGAGATTCAGAGGCGGGGAATCAGAGTTGGGTATTCGTGGCGGGGAATCAGAGTTCGGGAATCAGAGGCGGGGAATCAGAGGTGGGGAATCAGAGGCGGGGAATCAGAGTTAGGGAATCAGAGGCCATGAATCAGAGGCGGAGAATCAGAGATTTGGAATAAGAAGCGGGGAATCAGAATTGGGGAAACAGAGGTGGGGAATCAGAAATGGGGAACCAGAGGCGGGGAATCAGAGTAGGGGATTCAGAGGCAGGAATTCAGAGATGGGGAATCAGAGGCGGGGAATCAGAGATGGGGAATCAGAGATGGGGAATCAGAGATGGGGCATCAGAGATGGGGAATCAGAGGTGGGGAATCAGATATGGGGAATCAGAAATGGGAAATCATAGGCGGGGAATGAGAGTTGGGGAATCAAAGGGGGAATCAGAGGTGGGGAATCAGAGACGGGGAATCAGAGACGGGGAATCAGAGATGGGGAATCAGAGGCGGGGAACCTGTGGCGGGGAATCAGAGGCGGGGAATCAGAGGCGGGGAATCAGAGATGGGGAATCAGAGATGGGATTCAGAGGCGGTGAATCAGAGGCCAGGTATCAGAGGCAGGGGATCAGAGCTGGGAATCAGAGGCAGCAAAGCAGAGGCGGGGAATCGGAGTTGGGGAATCAGAGGCGGGGAATCAGAGGCAGGGAATCAGAGGGAGCAAAGCAGAGGCGGGGAATCGGAGTTGCGGAATCAGGGGCGGGGAATCATAGGTGGGGAATCAGAGGTGGGGAATCAGGGGTGGGGAATCAGAGGTGGAGAATAAGAGGTGGGGAATCAGAGGTGGGGAATCAGGTGGGGAATCAGGTGGGGAATCAGAGACGGGGAATCAGAGACGGGCAATCAGAGATGGGGAATCAGAGGCGGCGAACCTGTGGCGAGGAATCAGTGGTTGGGAATCAGAGGCGGGGAACAATAGGTCGGGAATCAGAGGTGGGGAATCAGAGTTGGGGAATCAGAGGTGGGGAATCAGAGATGGGGAATCAGAGATGGGGAATCAGAGATGGGGCGTCAGAGGTGGGGAATCAGAGGCGGGGAATCAGAGTTGGGGAATTAGAGTTGGGGAATCAGAGATGGGGAATCAGAGATGGGGAATCAGAGATGGGGCGTCAGAAATGGGAAATCAGAGGCGGGGAATGAGAGTTGGGGAATCAAAGGGGGGAATCAGAGATGGGGAATCAGAGGTGGGGAATCAAGATGGGGAATCAGAGGCGGGGAATCAGAGTTGGGGAATCAGAGGAGGGGTATCGGAGTTGTGGAATCAGAGGAGGGGAATCAGCGATTACGAATCAGAGGCGGGGAATTCGAGTTGGGGTATCAGAGGCGGGAAATCAGAGGTGGGGAGTCAGAGGTGGCGAATCAGCGGCGTGGAATCAGAGGCGGGGAATCGGAGGTGGGGAATCAGCGGCAGGGAATCAAAGTAGGGGAATCTGAGGTGGGGAATCAGAGATGGAGAATCAGAGATGGGGATTCAGAGGTGGGGCATGAGAGGCGAGTAATCAGATTTTGGGAATCAGTGGTGGGGAATCAGAGGTGGGGAATCAGAGTTGGGGAATCAGAGATGGGGGATCATAGATGGGGAATCAGAGGCGGGGACTCAGATATGGGGAATCAGAGGCGGGAAATCAGAGGCGGGGAATCAGAGTTGGGTATCCGTGGCGGGGAATCAGAGTTCGGGTATCAGACGCGGGGAATCAGAGGTGGGGAATCAGAGGCGGCGAATTAGAGATGGGGAATCAGAGGCGGGGAATCAGAGATGGGGAATCAGAAATGGGAAATCAGTGGCGGGGAATGAGAGTTGGGGAATCAAAGGGGGAATCAGAGATGGGGAATCAGATGAGGGGAAGTAGAGTTGGGGAATTAGAGGAGGGGTATCAGAGTTGTGGAATCAGAGCAGGGGAATCAGCAATTGTGAATCAGAGGTGGCGAATCAGAGGCGTGGAATCAGAGGCGGGGTATTGGAGGTGGGGAATCAGCGGCAGGGAATCAGAGTAGGGGAATCTGAGGCGGGGAATCAGAGATGGGGAATCAGTGGTGGGGAATCAGAAGCGAGGAATCGGAGGCGGGGAATCAGAGTTGGGGATTCAGAGGCGGGCAATCAGAGGTGGGGAATCAGAGGTGGGGAATCAGCGGTGGGGAATCAGCGGTGGGGAATCAGACGTGGGGAATCAGAGGCGGGGAATCAGAGGTGAGGAATCAGAGGCGGGGAATCAGAGATGGGGAATCAGAGGCGGGGAATCAGATATGGGGAATCAAAGGCGGGAAATCAGAGGCGGGGAATCAGAGTTGGGGAATCAAAGGGGGGAATCAGAGATGGGGAATCAGAGGTGGGGAATCAGAGATGGGGTATCAGAGATGGGGAATGGGAGGCGGGGAACCTGTGGCGGGGAATCAGAGGCGGGGAATCAGAGGCGGGGAATCAGAGATGGGGAATCAGAGGCGGAGATATAGAGGCGGGGAATCAGAGGTGGGGAATCAGAGGCGGGGAATCAGAGGTGGGGAATCAGAGGTGGGGAATCAGAGGCGGGGAATCAGATGTGGGGAATCAGAGGCGGGGAATCAGAGGCGGGGAATCAGAGGTGGAGAATCAGAGGCGGGGAATCAGAGGCGGGGAATCAGAGATGGGGAATCAGAGGTGGGGCATCAGAGGCGGGGAATCAGAGGTGGGGAATCAGAGGCGGGGAATCAGAGATGGGAAATCGGAGGCGGGGAATCAGAGATGGGAAATCGGAGATGGGGAATCAGGTGGGGCATCAGAGGCGGGGAATCAGAGGTGGGGAATCAGAGGCGGGGAATAAGTGTTAGGGAATCAGAGGCCGGGAATCAGAGGCGGAGAGTCAGAGATTTGGAATAAGAAGTGCGGAATCAGAGTTGGGGAAAGAGAGGCGGAGAATCAGAGTTGGGGAATCAGAGGCCGGGCATCAGTGGTGGGGAATCAGAGTTTGGAAATCAGAGGCGGAGATTCAGAGGCGGGGAATCAGAGTTCGGGAATCAGAGGCGGGGAATCAGAGGTGGGGTATCAGACGCGGGGAATCAGAATTGGGGAAACAGAGGTGGGGAATCAGAGATGGGGAACCAGAGGCGGGGAATCAGAGGCGGGGAATCAGAGTTGGGAAATCAGAGGTGGGGTATCAGCGATTGGGAATCAGAGGCTGGGAATCAGAGGTGGGGAATCAGAGTAGGGGATTCAGAGGCAGGAATTCAGAGATGGGGAATCAGAGGCGGGGAATCAGAGATGGGGAATCAGAGATGGGGAATCAGAGATGGGGTATCAGAGATGGGGCATCAGAGATGGGGAATCAGAGGTGGGGAATCAGCTATGGGGAATCAGAAATGGGAAATCAGAGGCGGGGAATGAGAGTTGGGGAATCAAAGGGGGAATCAGAGGTGGGGAATCAGAGACGGGGAATCAGAGACGGAGAATCAGAGATGGGGAATCAGAGGCGGGGAACCTGTGGCGGGGAATCAGAGGCGGGGAATCAGAGGCGGGGAATCAGAGATGGGGAATCAGAGATGGGATTCAGAGGCGGTGAATCAGAGTTGGGGAATCAGAGGCGGGGAATCAGAGGCGGGGAATCAGAGGCGGGGAATCAGAGATGGGGAATCAGAGATGGGAAATCAGAGGCGCGATTCTGAGTTGGGGAATCAGAGGTGGGGAATCAGATATGGGGAATCAGAGGCGGTGAATCAGAGGCCAGGAATCAG
The DNA here is from genome assembly GCF_036971445.1 of Narcine bancroftii. NCBI lineage: Eukaryota > Metazoa > Chordata > Chondrichthyes > Torpediniformes > Narcinidae > Narcine > Narcine bancroftii. The sequence goes on from NC_091469.1 coordinate 273,758,815, forward strand.
AGGCAGGGGATCAGAGCTGGGAATCAGAGGCAGCAATGCAGAGGCGGGGAATCGGAGTTGGGGAATCAGAGGTGGGGAATCAGAGGCAGGGAATCTGAGGGAGCAAAGCAGAGGCGGGGAATCGGAGTTGCGGAATCAGGGGCGGGGAATCATAGGTGGGGAATCAGAGGTGGGGAATCAGGGGTGGGGAATCAGAGGTGGAGAATAAGAGGTGGGGAATCAGAGGTGGGGAATCAGAGGTGGGGAATCAGAGATGGGAAATCAGAGGCGGGGATCCTGAGTTGGGGAATCAGAGGTGGGGAATCAGAAATGGGGAATCAGAGGCGGGGAATCAGAGGCAGGGTATCAGAGGGAGCAAAGCAGAGGCGGGGAATTGGAGTTGCGGAATCAGGGGCGGGGAATCAGAGGTGGGGAATCAGAGGTGGGGAATCAGGGGTGGGGAATCAGAGGTGGAGAATAAGAGGTGGGGAATCAGAGGTGGGGAATCAGAGGTGGGGTATCAGAGACGGGGAATCAGAGACGGGCAATCAGAGATGGGGAATCAGAGGCGGCGAACCTGTGGCGAGGAATCAGTGGTGGGGAATCAGAGGCGGGGAACAATAGGTCGGGAATCAGAGGTGGGGAATCAGAGATGGGGAATCAGAGATGGGAAATCAGAGGCGGGGATCCTGAGTTGGGGAATCAGAGGTGGGGAATCAGAGATGGGGAATCAGAGGCGGGGAATCAGAGGCAGGGTATCAGAGGGAGCAAAGCAGAGGCGGGGAATTGGAGTTGCGGAATCAGGGGCGGGGAATCAGAGTAGGGGAATCTGAGGTGGGGAATCAGAGATGGGGAATCAGAGGCGGGGAATCTGAGGCCAGGAATCAGAGGCAGGGGATCAGAGCTGGGGCATCAGAGGCGGGGAATAAGAGATGGGGAATCAGAGATGGGATATCTGAGGCGTGGATTCAGTGGTGGGGAATCAGAGGTGGGGAATCAGAGATGGGGAATCAGAGGCGGGGAATCAGAGCTAGGGAATCACAGATAGGAAATCAGACGCGGAGAAACAGAAATGGGGTATCGGAGGTGTGGAATCACAGGCAGGGAATCAGAGGATGGGCATCAGAGGTGGAGAATCAGAGATGGGGAATCGGAGTGGGGGAAATCAGAGGCGGTGAATCAGAGATGGGGAATAAGAGGCAGGGAATCAGAGGCGGGGCATCAGAGGCGGGACATCAGAGGCGGGGCATAAGAGGCGGGGCATCAGAGGCGGGGCATCAGAGGCGGGGCATCAGAGGCGGGGCATCAGAGGCGTGGCATCAGAGGCGGGGCATCATAGGCGGGGAATAAGAGGTGGGGAATCAGAGATGCGGAATTATAGGCAGGGAATCAGAGATAGGGAATCAGAGATGGGGAATCAGAGATGGGGAATCAGAGGCGGAGAATCAGAGGCGTGGATTCAGAGGCGGGGAATCAGAGGCGGGGAATCAGAGGCGGGGAATCAGAGGCGGGGAATCAGAGGCGGGGAATCAGAGGTGGGGAATCAGAGGCGGGGAATCAGAGGCGGGGAATCAGAGGTGGGGAATCAGAGGCGGGGAATCAGAGGCGGGGAATCAGAGGTGGGGAATCAGAGGTGGGGAATCTGAGGTGGGGAATCAGAGGAGGGGAATCAGAGGCGGGAAATCAGAGATAGTTAATCAGAAATGGGGAATCAGAGGGCCGCTGCCGGGCCTCATGTGGGCATAAATTCGGAAGCACAATCTTGTTAGGCAAAATGGCCTGTTTCCATACTGTTGGCATATGAGCATTGTGGAAAAATTGGTCACAATTCGGTGGTGCAGGTTTGTAGCCAGAAGTGCTTGTTATCGTGCTCTGTCTATAAAAACATTTCTTCATTTAAAAAATTATACACCTCAATTAAGGAGGGGAATCAGAGATGGGGAATCAGAGATGTGGAATCAGAGATGGGGAATCAGAGATGGGGAATCAGAGATGGGGAATCAGAGATGGGGAATCAGAGGCGAGGAATCAGAGTGGGGGAATCAGAGGAGGGAATCAGGGGCGGCGAATCAGAGGCGGCGAATCAGAGGCGGCGAATCAGAGGCGGCGAATCAGTGGCGGCGAATCAGAGGCGGCGAATCAGAGGCGGCGAATCAGAGGCGGCGAATCAGAGGCGGAGAATCAGAGGCGGCGAATCAGAGGCGGCGAATCAGAGGCGGCGAATCATAGGCAGCGAATCAGAGGCGGGGAAACTGAGGCGGGGAATCAGAGGCGGCGAATCCGAGGCGGCGAATCCGAGGCGGCGAATCCGAAGCGGGGAATCTGAGGCGGGGAATCCGAGGCGGGGAATCCGAGGCGGGGAATCCGAGGCGGGGAATCCGATGCGGGGAATCAGAGGCTGGGCATCAGAGGCGGGGAATCAGAGGCAGGGAATCAGAGGCGGGGAATCAGAGGCGGGGAATCAGAGGCGGGGAATCAGAGATGTGGAATAATATGCTGGGAATCAGAGGCGGGGAATCAGAGGCGGGGAATCAGAGGCGGGGAATCAGAGGCGGGGAATCAGAGGCGGGGAATCAGAGGCGGGGAATCAGAGGCGGGGAATCAGAGGCAAGGAATCAGAGGCGGGGAATCAGAGGCGGGGAATCAGAGGCGGGGAATCAGAGGCGGGGAATCAGAGGCGGGGAATCAGAGGCGGGGAATCAGAGGCGGGGAATCAGAGGCGGGGAATCAGAGGCGGGGAATCAGAGGCGGGGAATCAGAGGCGGGGAATCAGAGGCGGGGAGTCAGAGGCGGGGAGTCAGAGGCGGGGAGTCAGAGGCGGGGAATCAGAGGCGGGGAATCAGAGGCAACGAATCAGAGGCGGGGAATCAGAGGCGGGGAATCCGAGGCGGCGAATCAGAGGCGGCGAATCCGAGGCGGCGAATCCGAGGCGGCGAATCCGAAACGGCGAATCCGAGGCGGGGAATCCGAGGCGGCGAATCCGAGGCGGCGAATCCGAGGCGGGGAATCCGAGGCGGGGAATCCGAGGCGGGGAATCCGAGGCGGGGAATCCGAGGCGGGGAACCCGAGGCGGGCAATCCGAGGCCGGGCAATCCGAGGAGGGGAATCCGAGGCGGGGAATCCGAGGCGGGGAATCCGAGGCGGCGAATCCGAGGCGGGGAATGGGAGGCGGCGAATGCGAGGCGGCGAATGCGAGGCGGCGAATCCGAGGCGGCGAATCAGAGGCGGCGAATCAGAGGCGGCGAATCAGAGGCGGCGAAACAGAGGCGGCGAATCAGAGGCGGGGAATCAGAGGCGGCGAATCAGAGGCGGCGAATCAGAGGCGGCGAATCAGAGGCGGCGAATCAGTGGTGGCGAATCCGAGGCGGCGAATCCGAGGCGGCGAATCCGAGGCGGGGAAACCGAGGCGGGGAATCCGAGGCGGGGCATCCGAGGCGGGGATCCGAGGCGGGGCATCCGAGGCGGGGCATCCGAGGCGGGGCATCCGAGGCGGTGCATCCGAGGCGGGGCATCCGAGGCGGGGCATCCGAGGCGGGGCATCCGAGGCGGGGCATCCGAGGCGGGGCATCCGAGGCGGGGCATCCGAGGCGGGGCATCCGAGGCGGGGCATCCGAGGCGGGGCATCCGAGGCGGGGCACCAGAGCCGGGGCACCAGAGGCGGGGCACCAGAGGCGGGGCATCAGAGGCGGCGAATCAGAGGCGGCGAATCAGGGGTGAGGAATCAGAGACGGGAAATCAGAGATGGGGAATCAGAGGCGGGGAATCAGAGGCGGGCATTCAGAGGCTGGGAATCAGAGGTGGGGAATCAATGTTGGGGAATCAGAGGCGGGGAATCAGAGGCGGGGATTCAGAGGCTGGGAATCAGAGGTGGGGAATCAGAGGTGGGGAATCAGAGGCGGGGATTCAGAGGCGGGGAATCAGAGGCGGGGAATCAGAAATGGGGAATCAGAGATGGGGAATCAGAGGCGGGGAATCAGAGGTGGGGAATCAGAGGTGGGGAATCAATGTTGGGGAATCAGAGGCGGGGAATCAGAGGCGGGGATTCAGAGGCTGGGAATCAGAGGTGGGGAATCAGAGGTGGGGAATCAGAGGCGGGGAATCAGAGGTGGGGAATCAGAAGTGGGGAATCAGAGGTGGGGCATAAGAGTTGGGGAATCAGAGGTGGGGAATCTTAGGTGGGGTATCAGAAGTGGGGAATCATAAGTGGGGAATCAGAGGCGGGGAATCTGAGCTGGGAAATCAGAGGCGGGGAATCAGAGGCGGTGAATCAGAGGCGGGGAATCAGAGGCGGGGAATCAGAGGCGGGGATCAGAGGTGGGGAATCAGAGGCGGGGAATCAGAGGTGGGGCAACATATTCGGGGAATCAGAGGTGGGGAATGAGAGGTGGGGCATCAGAAGTGGGGAATCAGAGAAGGGGAATAAGTGGCGAGGAATGAGAGGCGGGAAATCAGAGATGGGGCATCAGAGGCGGGGAATAAGAGATGGGGAATCATAGGCAGGGAATCAGAGGATGGGCATCAGAGGCGGGGAATCAGAGAAGGGGAATCAGAGATGGGGAATCAGAGATGGGGAATCAGAGATGGGGAATCAGAGATGGGGAATCAGAGATGGGGAATCAGAGGTGGGGTATCAGAGGTGGGAATCAGAGGCGTGGAATCAGAGGTGGGGAATCTGTAGCGGGGAATAAGAGGTGGGAAATCAGAGTTGGGGAATCAGAGGCGGGGAATCAGAGATGGGAAATCAGAGGTGGGGAATCAGAGGTGGGGAGTCAGAGGCTGGGAATCAGAGGTGGGAAATCAGAGATAGTGAATCAGAAATGGGGAATCAGAGGCGGTAATTCAGAGATGGGTTTCAGAGGCCGGGAATCGGAGGCGGGGAATAAGAGGTGGGAAATCAGAGTTGGGGAATCAGAGGCGGGGAATCAGAGATGGGAAATCAGAGGTGGGGAATCAGAGGTGGGGAGTCAGAGGCTGGGAATCAGAGGCGGGAAATCAGAGATAGTGAATCAGAAATGGGGAATCAGAGGCGGTAATTCAGAGATGGGTTTCAGAGGCCGGGAATCAGAGGCGGGGAATCTGAGGTGGGGAATCTGAAGCGAGGAATTCGAGGCGGGGAATCAGAAATGGGGAATCAGAGATGGGGAATCAGAGGCGGGGAATCAGAGGTGGGGAATCAGAGGCGAGGAAACAGAGGGAGGGAATCAGAGGTGGGGCAACATATTTGGGGAATCAGAGGTGGGTAATGAGATGCGGGGCATCAGAAGCGGGGAATCAGAGGTGGGGAATAAGAGGCGAGGAAAGAGAGGCAGGGAATCAGAAGTGGGGCATCAGTGGCGGGGAATCAAAGATGGGGAATCATAGGCCGGGAATCAAAGGATGGTCATCAGAGATGGGGAATCAGAGATGGGGAATAAGAGGTGTGGAATCAGAGGTGGGGAATCAGAGATGGGGAATCAGGGGTGGGGAATCAGAGGTGGGGAATCAGAGGCGGGGTATTAGAGGCGGTGAATCAGAAATGGGGAATCAGAGATGGGGAATCAGAGGCGGGGTATCTGAGTTGGGGATTCAGAGGCAGGGTATCAGAGGTGGGGAATCAGAGGTGGGGCAAAAGAGGCGGGGAATCAGAGGTGGGGAATGAGATGCGGGGCATCAGAAGCAGGGAATCAGTGGTGGGGAATGGGAGGTGAGGAATGAGAGGCGGTGAATCAGAGGTGGGGCATCAGATGCGGGGAATCAGAGATGGGGAATCATAGGCAGGGAATCAGAGGATGGGCATCAGAGGTGGAGAATCAGAGATGGGGAATCAGAGTGGGGGAAATCAGAGGCAGTGAATCAGAGATGGGGAATAAGAGGCAGGGAATCAGAGGCGGGGATTCAGAGGCTGGGAATCAGAGGTGGGGAATCAGAGGTGGGGAATCAGAGGCGGGGAATCAGAGTTGGGGAATCAGAGGCGGGGAATCTGAGGTGGGGAATCAGAAGTGGGGAATCAGAGGTGGGGCATAAGAGTTGGGGAATCAGAGGCGGGGAATCTTAGGTGGGGAATCAGAACTGGGGAATCATAAGTGGGGAATCCGAGGCGGGCAATCCGAGGCCGGGTATCCGAGGAGGGGAATCCGAGGCGGGGAATCCGAGGCGGGGAATCCGAGGCGGCGAATCCGAGGCGGGGAATGGGAGGCGGCGAATGCGAGGCGGCGAATCCGAGGCGGCGAATCAGAGGCGGCGAATCAGAGGCGGCGAATCAGAGGCGGCGAAACAGAGGCGGCGAATCAGAGGCGGGGAATCAGAGGCGGCGAATCAGAGGCGGCGAATCAGAGGCGGCGAATCAGAGGCGGCGAATCAGAGGCGGCGAATCAGTGGCGGCGAATCCGAGGCGGCGAATCCGAGGCGGCGAATCCGAGGCGGGGAAACCGAGGCGGGGAATCCGAGGCGGGGAATCCGAGGCGGGGATCCGAGGCGGGGCATCCGAGGCGGGGCATCCGAGGCGGGGCATCCGAGGCGGGGCATCCGAGGCGGGGCATCCGAGGCGGGGCATCCGGGGCGGGGCATCCGAGGTGGGGCATCCGAGGCGGGGCATCGGAGGCGGGGCATCCGAGGCGGGGCATCCGAGGCGGGGCATCAGAGGCGGGGCACCAGAGCCGGGGCACCAGAGGCGGGGCATCAGAGGCGGCGAATCAGAGGCGGCGAATCAGAGGCGGCGAATCAGGGGTGAGGAATCAGAGACGGGAAATCAGAGACGGGGAATCAGAGGCGGGGAATCAGAGGCGGGCATTCAGAGGCTGGGAATCAGAGGTGGGGAATCAATGTTGGGGAATCAGAGGCGGGGAATCAGAGGCGGGGATTCAGAGGCTGGGAATCAAAGGTGGGGAATCAGAGGTGGGGAATCAGAGGCGGGGATTCAGAGGCGGGGAATCAGAGGCGGGGAATCAGAAATGGGGAATCAGAGATGGGGAATCAGAGGCGGGGAATCAGAGGTGGGGAATCAGAGGTGGGGAATCAATGTTGGGGAATCAGAGGCGGGGAATCAGAGGTGGGGATTCAGAGGCTGGGAATCAGAGGTGGGGAATCAGAGGTGGGGAATCAGAGGCGGGGAATCAGAGGCGGGGAATCAGAGGCGGGGAATCTGAGGTGGGGAATCAGAAGTGGGGAATCAGAGGTGGGGCATAAGAGTTGGTGAATCAGAGGTGGGGAATCTTAGGTGGGGTATCAGAAGTGGGGAATCATAAGTGGGGAATCAGAGGCGGGGAATCTGAGCTGGGGAATCAGAGGCGGGGAATCAGAGGCGGTGAATCAGAGGCGGGGAATCAGAGGTGGGGAATCAGAGGCGGGGATCAGAGGTGGGGAATCAGAGGCGGGGAATCAGAGGTTGGGCAACATATTCGGGGAATCAGAAGTGGGGAATGAGAGGTGGGGCATCAGAGATGGGGCATCAGAGGCGGGGAATAAGAGATGGGGAATCATAGGCAGGGAATCAGAGGATGGGCATCAGAGGCGGGGAATCAGAGAAGGGGAATCAGAGATGGGGAATCAGAGATGGGGAATCAGAGGTGGGGTATCAGAGGTGGGGCATCAGAGGTGGGGCATCAGAGGTGGGGCATCAGAGGTGGGGCATCAGATGTGGGGCATCAGAGTTGGGGAATCAGAGGTGGGGCATCAGAAGTGGGGCATCAGAGGTGGGGCATCAGAGGTGGGGCTTCAGAGGTGGGGCATCAGAGGTGGGGCATCAGAGGTGGGGCATCAGAAGTGGGGCATCAGAGGTGGGGCATCAGAGGTGGGGCTTCAGAGGTGGGGCATCAGTGTTGGGGAATCAGAGGTGGGGAATCAGAGGCAGGGAAGCAGAGGCAGGGAAGCAGAGGCAGGGAAGCAGAGGCGGGGAATCAGAGGCGTGGAATCAGAGGTGGGGAATCTGTAGCGGGGAATAAGAGGTGGGAAATCAGAGTTGGGGAATCAGAGGCGGGGAATCAGAGATGGGAAATCAGAGGTGGGGAATCAGAGGTGGGGAGTCAGAGGCTGGGAATCAGAGGCGGGAAATCAGAGATAGTGAATCAGAAATGGGGAATCAGAGGCGGTAATTCAGAGATGGGTTTCAGAGGCCGGGAATCAGAGGCGGGGAATCTGAGGTGGGGAATCTGAAGCAAGGAATTCGAGGCGGGGAATCAGAAATGGGGAATCAGAGATGGGGAATCAGAGGCGGGGAATCAGAGGTGGGGAATCAGAGGCGAGGAAACAGAGGGAGGGAATCAGAGGTGGGGCAACATATTTGGGGAATCAGAGGTGGGTAATGAGATGCGGGGCATCAGAAGCGGGGAATCAGAGGTGGGGAATAAGAGGCGAGGAAAGAGAGGCAGGGAATCAGAAGTGGGGCATCAGTGGCGGGGAATCAAAGATGGGGAATCATAGGCCGGGAATCAGAGGATGGTCATCAGAGATGGGGAATCAGAGATGGGGAATAAGAGGTGTGGAATCAGAGGTGGGGAATCAGAGATGGGGCATCAGAGGTGGGGCATCAGTGTTGGGGAATCAGAGTTGGGGAATCAGAGTTGGGGAATCAGAGTTGGGGAATCAGAGTTGGGGAAACAGAGATGGGGAATAAGAGGTGTGGAATCAGAGGTGGGGAATCAGAGATGGGGCATCAGAGGTGGGGCATCAGTGTTGGGGAATCAGAGTTGGGGAATCAGAGTTGGGGAATCAGAGTTGGGGAATCAGAGTTGGGGAAACAGAGATGGGGAATAAGAGGTGTGGAATCAGAGGTGGGGAATCAGAGATGGGGCATCAGAGGTGGGGCATCAGTGTTGGGGAATCAGAGTTGGGGAATCAGAGTTGGGGAATCAGAGTTGGGGAATCAGAGTTGGGGAAACAGAGATGGGGAATAAGAGGTGTGGAATCAGAGGTGGGGAATCAGAGATGGGGCATCAGAGGTGGGGCATCAGTGTTGGGGAATCAGAGTTGGGGAATCAGAGTTGGGGAATCCGAGGCGGGGAATCCGAGGCGGGGAATCCGAGGCGGGGAATCCGAGGCGGGGAATCCGATGCGGGGAATCAGAGGCTGGGCATCAGAGGAGGGGAATCAGAGGCGGGGAATCAGAGGCGGGGAATCAGAGGCGGGGAATCAGAGGCGGGGAATCAGAGATGTGGAATAATATGCTGGGAATCAGAGGTGGGGAATCAGAGGCGGGGAATCAGAGGCGGGGAATCAGAGGCAAGGAATCAGAGGCGGGGAATCAGAGGCGGGGAATCAGAGGCGGGGAATCAGAGGCGGGGAATCAGAGGCGGGGATCAGAGGTGGGGAATCAGAGGCGGGGAATCAGAGGTGGGGCAACATATTCGGGGAATCAGAGGTGGGGAATGAGAGGTGGGGCATCAGAGATGGGGCATCAGAGGCGGGGAATAAGAGATGGGGAATCATAGGCAGGGAATCAGAGGATGGGCATCAGAGGCGGGGAATCAGAGAAGGGGAATCAGAGATGGGGAATCAGAGATGGGGAATCAGAGATGGGGAATCAGAGATGGGGAATCAGAGATGGGGAATCAGAGGTGGGGTATCAGAGGTGGGGCATCAGAGGTGGGGCATCAGAGGTGGGGCATCAGAGGTGGGGCATCAGATGTGGGGCATCAGAGGTGGGGAATCAGAGGTGGGGCATCAGAAGTGGGGCATCAGAGGTGGGGCATCAGAGGTGGGGCTTCAGAGGTGGGGCATCAGAGGTGGGGCATCAGAGGTGGGGCATCAGTGTTGGGGAATCAGAGGTGGGGAATCAGAGGCGTGGAATCAGAGGTGGGGAATCTGTAGCGGGGAATAAGAGGTGGGAAATCAGAGTTGGGGAATCAGAGGCGGGGAATCAGAGATGGGAAATCAGAGGTGGGGAATCAGAGGTGGGGAGTCAGAGGCTGGGAATCAGAGGCGGGAAATCAGAGATAGTGAATCAGAAATGGGGAATCAGAGGCGGTAATTCAGAGATGGGTTTCAGAGGCCGGGAATCAGAGGCGGGGAATAAGAGGTGGGAAATCAGAGTTGGGGAATCAGAGGCGGGGAATCAGAGATGGGAAATCAGAGGTGGGGAATCAGAGGTGGGGAGTCAGAGGCTGGGAATCAGAGGCGGGAAATCAGAGATAGTGAATCAGAAATGGGGAATCAGAGGCGGTAATTCAGAGATGGGTTTCAGAGGCCGGGAATCAGAGGCGGGGAATCTGAGGTGGGGAATCTGAAGCGAGGAATTCGAGGCGGGGAATCAGAAATGGGGAATCAGAGATGGGGAATCAGAGGCGGGGAATCAGAGGTGGGGAATCAGAGGCGAGGAAACAGAGGGAGGGAATCAGAGGTGGGGCAACATATTTGGGGAATCAGAGGTGGGAAATGAGATGCGGGGCATCAGAAGCGGGGAATCAGAGGTGGGGAATAAGAGGCGAGGAAAGAGAGGCAGGGAATCAGAAGTGGGGCATCAGTGGCGGGGAATCAAAGATGGGGAATCATAGGCCGGGAATCAGAGGATGGTCATCAGAGATGGGGAATCAGAGATGGGGATTAAGAGGTGTGGAATCAGAGGTGGGGAATCAGAGATGGGGCATCAGAGGTGGGGCATCAGTGTTGGGGAATCAGAGTTGGGGAATCAGAGTTGGGGAATCAGAGTTGGGGAATCAGAGTTGGGGAAACAGAGATGGGGAATAAGAGGTGTGGAATCAGAGGTGGGGAATCAGAGATGGGGCATCAGAGGTGGGGCATCAGTGTTGGGGAATCAGAGTTGGGGAATCAGAGTTGGGGAATCAGAGTTGGGGAATCAGAGTTGGGGAAACAGAGATGGGGAATAAGAGGTGTGGAATCAGAGGTGGGGAATCAGAGATGGGGCATCAGAGGTGGGGCATCAGTGTTGGGGAATCAGAGTTGGGGAATCAGAGTTAGGGAATCAGAGTTGGGGAATCAGAGTTGGGGAAACAGAGATGGGGAATAAGAGGTGTGGAATCAGAGGTGGGGAATCAGAGATGGGGCATCAGAGGTGGGGCATCAGTGTTGGGGAATCAGAGTTGGGGAATCAGAGTTGGGGAATCAGAGTTGGGGAATCAGAGTTGGGGAAACAGAGATGGGGAATAAGAGGTGTGGAATCAGAGGTGGGGAATCAGAGATGGGGCATCAGAGGTGGGGCATCAGTGTTGGGGAATCAGAGTTGGGGAATCAGAGTTGGGGAATCAGAGTTGGGGAATCAGAGTTGGGGAATCCGAGGCGGGGAATCCGAGGCGGGGAATCCGAGGCGGGGAATCCGATGCGGGGAATCAGAGGCTGGGCATCAGAGGCGGGGAATCAGAGGCGGGGAATCAGAGGCGGGGAATCAGAGGCGGGGAATCGGAGGCGGGGAATCAGAGGCGGGGAATCAGAGGCGGGGAATCAGAGGCGGGGAATCAGAGGCAGGGTATCAGAGGTGGGGAATCAGAGGTGGGGCAACAGAAGCAGGGAATCAGTGGTGGGGAATGGGAGGTGAGGAATGAGAGGCGGTGAATCAGAGGTGGGGCATCAGATGCGGGGAATCAGAGATGGGGAATCATAGGCAGGGAATCAGAGGATGGGCATCAGAGGCGGTGAATCAGAGATGGGGAATAAGAGGCAGGGAATCAGAGGCGGGGATTCAGAGGCTGGGAATCAGAGGTGGGGAATCAGAGGTGGGGAATCAGAGGCGGGGAATCAGAGGCGGGGAATCAGAGTTGGGGAATCAGAGGCGGGGAATCTGAGGTGGGGAATCAGAAGTGGGGAATCAGAGGTGGGGCATAAGAGTTGGGGAATCAGAGGCGGGGAATCTTAGGTGGGGAATCAGAAGTGGGGAATCATAAGTGGGGAATCCGAGGCGGGCAATCCGAGGCCGGGTATCCGAGGAGGGGAATCCGAGGCGGGGAATCCGAGGCGGGGAATCCGAGGCGGCGAATCCGAGGCGGGGAACGGGAGGCGGCGAATGCGAGGCGGCGAATCCGAGGCTGCGAATCAGAGGCGGCGAATCAGAGGCGGCGAATCAGAGGCGGCGAAACAGAGGCGGCGAATCAGAGGCGGGGAATCAGAGGCGGCGAATCAGAGGCGGCGAATCAGAGGCGGCGAATCAGAGGCGGCGAATCAGAGGCGGCGAATCGGTGGCGGCGAATCCGAGGCGGCGAATCCGAGGCGGCGAATCCGAGGCGGGGAAACCGAGGCGGGGAATCCGAGGCGGGGAATCCGAGGCGGGGATCCGAGGCGGGGCATCCGAGGCGGGGCATCCGAGGCGGGGCATCCGAGGCGGGGCATCCGAGGCGGGGCATCCGAGGCGGGGCATCCGAGGCGGGGCATCCGAGGCGGGGCATCCGAGGCGGGGCATCCGAGGCGGGGCATCCGAGGCGGGGCACCAGAGCCGGGGCACCAGAGGCGGGGCATCAGAGGCGGGGAATCAGAGGCGGCGAATCAGAGGCGGCGAATCAGAGGCGGCGAATCAGGGGTGAGGAATCAGAGACGGGAAATCAGAGACGGGGAATCAGAGGCGGGGAATCAGAGGCGGGCATTCAGAGGCTGGGAATCAGAGGTGGGGAATCAATGTTGGGGAATCAGAGGCGGGGAATCAGAGGCGGGGATTCAGAGGCTGGGAATCAAAGGTGGGGAATCAGAGGTGGGGAATCAGAGGCGGGGATTCAGAGGCGGGGAATCAGAGGCGGGGAATCAGAAATGGGGAATCAGAGATGGGGAATCAGAGGCGGGGAATCAGAGGTGGGGAATCAGAGGTGGGGAATCAATGTTGGGGAATCAGAGGCGGGGAATCAGAGGCGGGGATTCAGAGGCTGGGAATCAGAGGTGGGGAATCAGAGGTGGGGAATCAGAGGCGGGGAATCAGAGGCGGGGAATCAGAGTTGGGGAATCAGATGCGGGGAATCTGAGGTGGGGAATCAGAAGTGGGGAATCAGAGGTGGGGCATAAGAGTTGGGGAATCAGAGGTGGGGAATCTTAGGTGGGGTATCAGAAGTGGGGAATCATAAGTGGGGAATCAGAGGCGGGGAATCTGAGCTGGGGAATCAGAGGCGGGGAATCAGAGGCGGTGAATCAGAGGCGGGGAATCAGAGGTGGGGAATCAGAGGCGGGGATCAGAGGTGGGGAATCAGAGGCGGGGAATCAGAGGTGGGGCAACATATTCGGGGAATCAGAGGTGGGGAATGAGAGGTGGGGCATCAGAGATGGGGCATCAGAGGCGGGGAATAAGAGATGGGGAATCATAGGCAGGGAATCAGAGGATGGGCATCAGAGGCGGGGAATCAGAGAAGGGGAATCAGAGATGGGGAATCAGAGATGGGGAATTAGAGATGGGGAATCAGAGATGGGGAATCAGAGATGGGGAATCAGAGGTGGGGTATCAGAGGTGGGGCATCAGAGGTGGGGCATCAGAGGTGGGGCATCAGAGGTGGGGCATCAGATGTGGGGCATCAGAGGTGGGGAATCAGAGGTGGGGCATCAGAAGTGGGGCATCAGAGGTGGGGCATCAGAGGTGGGGCTTCAGAGGTGGGGCATCAGAGGTGGGGCATCAGAGGTGGGGCATCAGTGTTGGGGAATCAGAGGTGGGGAATCAGAGGCAGGGAAGCAGAGGCAGGGAAGCAGAGGCGTGGAATCAGAGGTGGGGAATCTGTAGCGGGGAATAAGAGGTGGGAAATCAGAGTTGGGGAATCAGAGGCGGGGAATCAGAGATGGGAAATCAGAGGTGGGGAATCAGAGGTGGGGAGTCAGAGGCTGGGAATCAGAGGCGGGAAATCAGAGATAGTGAATCAGAAATGGGGAATCAGAGGCGGTAATTCAGAGATGGGTTTCAGAGGCCGGGAATCAGAGGCGGGGAATAAGAGGTGGGAAATCAGAGTTGGGGAATCAGAGGCGGGGAATCAGAGATGGGAAATCAGAGGTGGGGAATCAGAGGTGGGGAGTCAGAGGCCGGGAATCAGAGGCGGGGAATCTGAGGTGGGGAATCTGAAGCGAGGAATTCGAGGCGGGGAATCAGAAATGGGGAATCAGAGATGGGGAATCAGAGGCGGGGAATCAGAGGTGGGGAATCAGAGGCGAGGAAACAGAGGGAGGGAATCAGAGGTGGGGCAACATATTTGGGGAATCAGAGGTGGGTAATGAGATGCGGGGCATCAGAAGCGGGGAATCAGAGGTGGGGAATAAGAGGCGAGGAAAGAGAGGCAGGGAATCAGAAGTGGGGCATCAGTGGCGGGGAATCAAAGATGGGGAATCATAGGCCGGGAATCAGAGGATGGTCATCAGAGATGGGGAATCAGAGATGGGGAATAAGAGGTGTGGAATCAGAGGTGGGGAATCAGAGATGGGGAATCAGGGGTGGGGAATCAGAGGTGGGGAATCAGAGGCGGGGTATTAGAGGCGGTGAATCAAAAATGGGGAATCAGAGATGGGGAATCAGAGGCGGGGTATCTGAGTTGGGGATTCAGAGGCAGGGTATCAGAGGTGGGGAATCAGAGGTGGGGCAACAGAGGCGGGGAATCAGAGGTGGGGAATGAGATGCGGGGCATCAGAAGCAGGGAATCAGTGGTGGGGAATGGGAGGTGAGGAATGAGAGGCGGGGAATCAGAGGTGGGGCATCAGATGCGGGGAATCAGAGATGGGGAATCATAGGCAGGGAATCAGAGGATGGGCATCAGAGGTGGAGAATCAGAGATGGGGAATCGGAGTGGGGGAAATCAGAGGCGGTGAATCAGAGATGGGGAATAAGAGGCAGGGAATCAGAGGCGGGGATTCAGAGGCTGGGAATCAGAGGTGGGGAATCAGAGGTGGGGAATCAGAGGCGGGGAATCAGAGGCGGGGAATCAGAGTTGGGGAATCAGAGGCGGGGAATCTGAGGTGGGGAATCTGAGGTGGGGAATCAGAAGTGGGGAATCAGAGGTGGGGCATAAGAGTTGGGGAATCAGAGGCGGGGAATCTTAGGTGGGGAATCAGAAGTGGGGAATCATAAGTGGGCAATCAGAGGCGGGGAATCTGAGCTGGGGAATCAGAGGCGGGGAATCAGAGGTGGGAAATCAGAGTTGGGGAATCAGAGGCGGGAAAACATATATGGGGAATCAGAGGCGGGAAATCAGAGATGGGGTGTCAGAGGCGGGGCATCAGATGCGGGGAATTCGAGGCGAGGAATTAGGAGCAGGGAATCAGAGGTGGGGCATCAGAGGCGGGGAATCAGAGATGGGGAATCAGAGGTGGGGAATCATAGGCGGGTAATCAGAGGCGGGGTATCAGAGGCGGGGAATCAGAGGTGGGGAATCAGTGGCGGTGAATCAGAGGCGGGGAATCAGAGGTGGGGAATCAGAGGCGGGGATCAGAGGTGGGGAATCAGAGGCGGGGAATCAGAGGTGGGGCAACATATTCGGGGAATCAGAGGTGGGGAACGAGAGGCGGGG
Organism: Narcine bancroftii; assembly: GCF_036971445.1. NCBI lineage: Eukaryota > Metazoa > Chordata > Chondrichthyes > Torpediniformes > Narcinidae > Narcine > Narcine bancroftii. The sequence continues at coordinate 273,774,177 of NC_091469.1, forward strand.
CATCAGAAGTGGGGAATCAGAGAAGGGGAATAAGTGGCGAGGAATGAGAGGCGGGGAATCAGAGGTGGGGCATCAGAGGCGGGGAATAAGAGATGGGGAATCATAGGCAGGGAATCAGAGGATGGGCATCAGAGGCGGGGAATCAGAGAAGGGGAATCAGAGATGGGGAATCAGAGATGGGGAATCAGAGATGGGGAATCAGAGATGTGGAATCAGAGATGGGGAATCAGAGATGGGGAATCAGAAGTGGGGTATCAGAGGTGGGGCATCAGAGGTGGGGCATCAGAGGTGGGGCATCAGAGGTGGGGCATCAGAGGTGGGGCATCAGAGGTGGGGAATCAGAGGTGGGGCATCTGAGGTGGGGCATCAGAGGTGGGGCATCAGAGGTGGGGCATCAGAGGTGGGGCATCAGAGGTGGGGCATCAGTGTTGGGGAATCAGAGGTCGGGAATCAGAGGCAGGGAAGCAGAGGCAGGGAAGCAGAGGCAGGGAAGCAGAGGCGGGGAAGCAGAGGCGGGGAATCGGAGTTGGGGAATCAGAGGCGGGAATCAGAGGCGTGGAATCAGAGGTGGGGAATCTGTAGCGGGGAATAAGAGGTGGGAAATCAGAGTTGGGGAATCAGAGGCGGGGAATCAGAGATGGGAAATCAGAGGTGGGGAATCAGAGGTGGGGAGTCAGAGGCTGGGAATCAGAGGCGGGAAATCAGAGATGGGGTATCAGAGGCGGGAAATCAGAGATAGTGAATTAGAAATGGGGAATCAGAGGCGGTAATTCAGAGATGGGTTTCAGAGGCCGGGAATCAGAGGCGGGGAATCTGAGGCGGGGAATCTGAAGCGAGGAATTCGAGGCGGGGAATCAGAAATGGGGAATCAGAGATGGGGAATCAGAGGCGGGGAAACCGAGGCGGGGAATCCGAGGCGGGGAATCCGAGGCGGGGATCCGAGGCGGGGCATCCGAGGCGGGGCATCCGAGGCGGGGCATCCGAGGCGGGGCATCCGAGGCGGGGCATCCGAGGCGGGGCATCCGAGGCGGGGCATCCGAGGTGGGGCATCCGAGCCGGGGCATCAGAGGCGGGGCACCAGAGCCGGGGCATCAGAGGCGGGGCATCAGAGGCGGGGAATCAGAGGCGGCGAATCAGAGGCGGCGAATCAGAGGCGGTGAATCAGGGGTGAGGAATCAGAGACGGGAAATCAGAGATGGGGAATCAGAGGCGGGGAATCAGAGGCGGGCATTCAGAGGCTGGGAATCAGAGGTGGGGAATCAATGTTGGGGATTCAGAGGCTGGGAATCAAAGGTGGGGAATCAGAGGTGGGGAATCAGAGGCGGGGATTCAGAGGCGGGGAATCAGAGGCGGGGAATCAGAAATGGGGAATCAGAGATGGGGAATCAGAGGCGGGGAATCAGAGGTGGGGAATCAGAGGTGGGGAATCAATGTTGGGGAATCAGAGGCGGGGAATCAGAGGCGGGGAATCAGAGGCGGGGAATCAGAGGGGGGAATCAGAGTTGGGGAATCAGAGGCGGGGAATCTGAGGTGGGGAATCAGAAGTGGGGAATCAGAGGCGGGGAATCAGAGTTGGGGAATCAGAGGCGGGGAATCTTAGGTGGGGTATCAGAAGTGGGGAATCATAAGTGGGGAATCAGAGGCGGGGAATCAGAGGCGGTGAATCAGAGGCGGGGAATCAGAGGCGGGGAATCAGAGGTGGGGAATCAGAGGCGGGGAATCAGAGGCGGGGAATCAGAGGCGGTGAATCAGAGGCGGGGAATCAGAGGTGGGGAATCAGAGGCGGGGATCAGAGGTGGGGAATCAGAGGCGGGGAATCAGAGGTGGGGCAACATATTCGGGGAATCAGAGGTGGGGAATGAGAGGTGGGGCATCAGAAGTGGGGAATCAGAGAAGGGGAATAAGTGGCGAGGAATGAGAGGCGGGAAATCAGAGATGGGGCATCAGAGGCGGGGAATAAGAGATGGGGAATCATAGGCAGGGAATCAGAGGATGGGCATCAGAGGCGGGGAATCAGAGAAGGGGAATCAGAGATGGGGAATCAGAGATGGGGAATCAGAGATGGGGAATCAGAGATGGGGAATCAGAGATGGGGAATCAGAGGTGGGGTATCAGAGGTGGGGCATCAGAGGTGGGGCATCAGAGGTGGGGCATCAGAGGTGGGGCATCAGATGTGGGGCATCAGAGGTGGGGAATCAGAGGTGGGGCATCAGAAGTGGGGCATCAGAGGTGGGGCATCAGAGGTGGGGCTTCAGAGGTGGGGCATCAGAGGTGGGGCATCAGAGGTGGGGCATCAGAGGTGGGGCATCAGTGTTGGGGAATCAGAGGTGGGGAATCAGAGGCAGGGAAGCAGAGGCAGGGAAGCAGAGGCAGGGAAGCAGAGGCGGGGAATCAGAGGCGTGGAATCAGAGGTGGGGAATCTGTAGCGGGGAATAAGAGGTGGGAAATCAGAGTTGGGGAATCAGAGGCGGGGAATCAGAGATGGGAAATCAGAGGTGGGGAATCAGAGGTGGGGAGTCAGAGGCTGGGAATCAGAGGCGGGAAATCAGAGATAGTGAATCAGAAATGGGGAATCAGAGGCGGTAATTCAGAGATGGGTTTCAGAGGCCGGGAATCAGAGGCGGGGAATAAGAGGTGGGAAATCAGAGTTGGGGAATCAGAGGCGGGGAATCAGAGATGGGAAATCAGAGGTGGGGAATCAGAGGTGGGGAGTCAGAGGCTGGGAATCAGAGGCGGGAAATCAGAGATAGTGAATCAGAAATGGGGAATCAGAGGCGGTAATTCAGAGATGGGTTTCAGAGGCCGGGAATCAGAGGCGGGGAATCTGAGGTGGGGAATCTGAAGCGAGGAATTCGAGGCGGGGAATCAGAAATGGGGAATCAGAGATGGGGAATCAGAGGCGGGGAATCAGAGGTGGGGAATCAGAGGCGAGGAAACAGAGGGAGGGAATCAGAGGTGGGGCAACATATTTGGGGAATCAGAGGTGGGTAATGAGATGCGGGGCATCAGAAGCGGGGAATCAGAGGTGGGGAATAAGAGGCGAGGAAAGAGAGGCAGGGAATCAGAAGTGGGGCATCAGTGGCGGGGAATCAAAGATGGGGAATCATAGGCCGGGAATCAGAGGATGGTCATCAGAGATGGGGAATCAGAGATGGGGAATAAGAGGTGTGGAATCAGAGGTGGGGAATCAGAGATGGGGAATCAGGGGTGGGGAATCAGAGGTGGGGAATCAGAGGCGGGGTATTAGAGGCGGTGAATCAGAAATGGGGAATCAGAGATGGGGAATCAGAGGCGGGGTATCTGAGTTGGGGATTCAGAGGCAGGGTATCAGAGGTGGGGAATCAGAGGTGGGGCAACAGAGGCGGGGAATCAGAGGTGGGGAATGAGATGCGGGGCATCAGAAGCAGGGAATCAGTGGTGGGGAATGGGAGGTGAGGAATGAGAGGCGGGGAATCAGAGGTGGGGCATCAGATGCGGGGAATCAGAGATGGGGAATCATAGGCAGGGAATCAGAGGATGGGCATCAGAGGTGGAGAATCAGAGATGGGGAATCGGAGTGGGGGAAATCAGAGGCGGTGAATCAGAGATGGGGAATAAGAGGCAGGGAATCAGAGGCGGGGATTCAGAGGCTGGGAATCAGAGGTGGGGAATCAGAGGTGGGGAATCAGAGGCGGGGAATCAGAGGCGGGGAATCAGAGTTGGGGAATCAGAGGCGGGGAATCTGAGGTGGGGAATCAGAAGTGGGGAATCAGAGGTGGGGCATAAGAGTTGGGGAATCAGAGGCGGGGAATCTTAGGTGGGGAATCAGAAGTGGGGAATCATAAGTGGGGAATCAGAGGCGGGGAATCTGAGCTGGGGAATCAGAGGCGGGGAATCAGAGGTGGGAAATCAGAGTTGGGGAATCAGAGGCGGGAAAACATATATGGGGAATCAGAGGCGGGAAATCAGAGATGGGGTGTCAGAGGCGGGGCATCAGATGCGGGGAATTCGAGGCGAGGAATTAGGAGCAGGGAATCAGAGGTGGGGCATCAGAGGCGGGAAATCAGAGATGGGGAATCAGAGGTGGGGAATCATAGGCAGGTAATCAGAGGCGGGGTATCAGAGGCGGGGAATCAGAGGTGGGGAATCAGTGGCGGTGAATCAGAGGCGGGGAATCAGAGGTGGGGAATCAGAGGCGGGGATCAGAGGTGGGGAATCAGAGGCGGGGAATCAGAGGTGGGGCAACATATTCGGGGAATCAGAGGTGGGGAACGAGAGGCGGGGCATCAGAAGTGGGGAATCAGAGAAGGGGAATAAGTGGCGAGGAATGAGAGGCGGGGAATCAGAGGATGGGCATCAGAGGCGGGGAATCAGAGATGGGGAATCAGAGATGGGGAATCAGAGATGGGGAATCAGAGATGTGGAATCAGAGATGGGGAATCAGAGATGGGGAATCAAAAGTGGGGCATCAGAGGTGGGGCATCAGAGGTGGGGCATCAGAGGTGGGGCATCAGATGTGGGGCATCAGAGGTGGGGAATCAGAGGTGGGGCATCAGAGGTGGGGCATCAGAGGTGGGGCATCAGAGGTGGGGCATCAGAGGTGGGGCATCAGAGGTGGGGCATCAGTGTTGGGGAATCAGAGGTCGGGAATCAGAGGCGGGGAATCTGAGGTGGGGAATCTGAAGCGAGGAATTCGAGGCGGGGAATCAGAAATGGGGAATCAGAGATGGGGAATCAGAGGCGGGGAATCAGAGGTGGGGAATCAGAGGCGAGGAAACAGAGGGAGGGAATCAGAGGTGGGGCAACATATTTGGGGAATCAGAGGTGGGTAATGAGATGCGGGGCATCAGAAGCGGGGAATCAGAGGTGGGGAATAAGAGGCGAGGAAAGAGAGGCAGGGAATCAGAAGTGGGGCATCAGTGGCGGGGAATCAAAGATGGGGAATCATAGGCCGGGAATCAGAGGATGGTCATCAGAGATGGGTAATCAGAGATGGGGAATAAGAGGTGTGGAATCAGAGGTGGGGAATCAGAGATGGGGAATCAGGGGTGGGGAATCAGAGGTGGGGAATCAGAGGCGGGGTATTAGAGGCGGTGAATCAGAAATGGGGAATCAGAGATGGGGAATCAGAGGCGGGGTATCTGAGTTGGGGATTCAGAGGCAGGGTATCAGAGGTGGGGAATCAGAGGTGGGGCAACAGAGGCGGGGAATCAGAGGTGGGGAATGAGATGCGGGGCATCAGAAGCAGGGAATCAGTGGTGGGGAATGGGAGGTGAGGAATGAGAGGCGGGGAATCAGAGGTGGGGCATCAGATGCGGGGAATCAGAGATGGGGAATCATAGGCAGGGAATCAGAGGATGGGCATCAGAGGTGGAGAATCAGAGATGGGGAATCGGAGTGGGGGAAATCAGAGGCGGTGAATCAGAGATGGGGAATAAGAGGCAGGGAATCAGAGGCGGGGATTCAGAGGCTGGGAATCAGAGGTGGGGAATCAGAGGTGGGGAATCAGAGGCGGGGAATCAGAGGCGGGGAATCAGAGTTGGGGAATCAGAGGCGGGGAATCTGAGGTGGGGAATCAGAAGTGGGGAATCAGAGGTGGGGCATAAGAGTTGGGGAATCAGAGGCGGGGAATCTTAGGTGGGGAATCAGAAGTGGGGAATCATAAGTGGGGAATCAGAGGCGGGGAATCTGAGCTGGGGAATCAGAGGCGGGGAATCAGAGGTGGGAAATCAGAGTTGGGGAATCAGAGGCGGGAAATCAGAGATGGGGTGTCAGAGGCGGGGCATCAGATGCGGGGAATTCGAGGCGAGGAATTAGGAGCAGGGAATCAGAGGCGGGGTATCAGAGGCGGGGAATCAGAGGTGGGGAATCAGTGGCGGTGAATCAGAGGTGGGGCAACATATTCGGGGAATCAGAGGTGGGGAACGAGAGGCGGGGCATCAGAAGTGGGGAATCAGAGAAGGGGAATAAGTGGCGAGGAATGAGAGGCGGGGAATCAGAGGTGGGGCATCAGAGGCGGGGAATAAGAGATGGGGAATCATAGGCAGGGAATCAGAGGATGGGCATCAGAGGCGGGGAATCAGAGATGGGGAATCAGAGATGGGGAATCAGAGATGGGGAATCAGAGATGTGGAATCAGAGATGGGGAATCAGAGATGGGGAATCAGAAGTGGGGCATCAGAGGTGGGGCATCAGAGGTGGGGCATCAGAGGTGGGGCATCAGATGTGGGGCATCAGAGGTGGGGAATCAGAGGTGGGGCATCAGAGGTGGGGCATCAGAGGTGGGGCATCAGAGATGGGGAATTAGAGGTGTGGAATCAGAGGTGGGGAATCAGAGATGGGGAATCAGGGGTGGGGAATCAGAGGTGGGGAATCAGAGGCGGGGTATTAGAGGCGGTTAATCAGAAATGGGGAATCAGAGATGGGGAATCAGAGGCGGGGTATCTGAGTTGGGGATTCAGAGGCAGGGTATCAGAGGTGGGGAATCAGAGGTGGGGCATCAGAGGTGGGGCATCAGAGGTGGGGCATCAGAGGTGGGGAATCAGAGGTGGGGCATCAGTGGTGGGGCATCAGTGTTGGGGAATCAGAGGTGGGGAATCAGAGGCAGGGAAGCAGAGGCAGGGAAGCAGAGGCGGGGAAGCAGAGGCGGGGAAGCAGAGGCGGGGAATCGGAGTTGGGGAATCAGAGGCGGGAATCAGAGGCGTGGAATCAGAGGTGGGGAATCTGTAGCGGGGAATAAGAGGTGGGAAATCAGAGTTGGGGAATCAGAGGCGGGGAATCAGAGATGGGAAATCAGAGGTGGGGAATCAGAGGTGGGGAGTCAGAGGCTGGGAATCAGAGGCGGGAAATCAGAGATGGGGTATCAGAGGCGGGAAATCAGAGATAGTGAATCAGAAATTGGGAATCAGAGGCGGTAATTCAGAGATGGGTTTCAGAGGCCGGGAATCAGAGGCGGGGAATCTGAGGCGGGGAATCTGAAGCGAGGAATTCGAGGCGGGGAATCAGAAATGGGGAATCAGAGATGGGGAATCAGAGGCGGGGAATCAGAGGTGGGGAATCAGAGGCGAGGAAACAGAGGGAGGGAATCAGAGGTGGGGCAACATATTTGGGGAATCAGAGGTGGGAAATGAGATGCGGGGCATCAGAAGCGGGGAATCAGAGGTGGGGAATAAGAGGCGAGGAAAGAGAGGCAGGGAATCAGAAGTGGGGCATCAGTGGCGGGGAATCAAAGATGGGGAATCATAGGCAGGGAATCAGAGGATGGTCATCAGAGATGGGGAATCAGAGATGGGGAATCAGAGGTGTGGAATCAGAGGTGGGGAATCAGAGATGGGGAATCAGGGGTGGGGAATCAGAGGTGGGGAATCAGAGGCGGGGTATTAGAGGCGGTGAATCAGAAATGGGGAATCAGAGATGGGGAATCAGAGGCGGGGTATCTGAGTTGGGGATTCAGAGGCAGGGTATCAGAGGTGGGGAATCAGAGGTGGGGCAACAGAGGCGGGGAATCAGAGGTGGGGAATGAGATGCGGGGCATCAGAAGCAGGGAATCAGTGGTGGGGAATGGGAGGTGAGGAATGAGATGCGGGGAATCAGAGGTGGGGCATCAGATGCGGGGAATCAGAGATGGGGAATCATAGGCAGGGAATCAGAGGATGGGCATCAGAGGTGGAGAATCAGAGATGGGGAATCGGAGTGGGGGAAATCAGAGGCGGTGAATCAGAGATGGGGAATAAGAGGCAGGGAATCAGAGGCGGGGCATCAGAGGCGGGACATCAGAGGCGGGGCATCAGAGGCGGGGCATCAGAGGCGGGGCATCAGAGGCGGGGCATCAGAGGCGTGGCATCAGATGCGGGGCATCATAGGCGGGGAATAAGAGGTGGGGAATCAGAGATAGGGAATCAGAGATGGGGAATCAGAGATGAGGAATCAGAGGCGGAGAATCAGAGGCGGGGAATCAGAGGCGTGGATTCAGAGGCGGGGAATCAGATGCGGGGAATCAGAGGCGGGGAATCAGAGGCGGGGAATCAGAGGCGGGGAATCAGAGGCGGGGAATCAGAGGTGGGGAATCAGAGGCGGGGAATCAGAGGTGGGGAATCAGAGGCGGGGAATCAGAGGCGGGGAATCAGAGGTGGGGAATCAGAGGAGGGGAATAAGAGGCGGAAAATCAGAGATAGTGAATCAGAAATGGGGAATCAGAGGGCCGCTGCCGGGCCTCATGTGGGCATAAATTCGGAAGCACAATCTTGTTAGGCAAAATGGCCTGTTTCCATACTGTTGGCATATGAGCATTGTGGAAAAATTGGTCACAATTCGGTGGTGCAGGTTTGTAGCCAGAAGTGCTTGTTATCGTGCTCTGTCTATAAAAACATTTCTTCATTTAAAAAATTATACACCTCAATTAAGGAGGGGAATCAGAGATGGGGAATCAGAGATGGGGAATCAGAGGCGAGGAATCAGAGTGAGGGAATCAGAGGAGGGAATCAGAGGCGGCGAATGAGTTGCGGGGCATCAGAAGCGGGCAATCAGAGGGGGGAATGAGAGCCGGGGAATCAGAGGTAGGGCATCAGAGGTGGGGAATCAGAGATGGGGAATCATAGGCAGGGAAGTAGAGGATGGGCATCAGAGGCGGAGAATCAGAGATGGGGAATCTGAGATGGGGAATCAGACATGGGGAATCAGACATGGGGAATCAGAGATGGGGAATCAGAGATGGGGAATCAGAGATGGGGAATCAGATGGGGAATCAGATGGGGAATCAGATGGGGAATCAGGGGTGGGGCATCAGTTTTGGGGAATCAGAGGCAGGGAATCAGAAGCAGGGAATCAGAGGCAGGGAATCAGAGGCAGGGAAGCAGCAGCGGGGAATCGGAGTTGGGGAATGAGAGGCGGGGATACAGAGGTGGGGAATCAGAGATGGGGAATCAGAGGCGGGGAATCAGAGGCGGGGAATCAGAGGCGGGGAATCAGAGGCGGGGAATCAGAGGCGGGGAATCAGAGGTGGGGAATCAGAGGCGGGGAATCAGAGGCGGGGAATCAGAGGCAGGTAATCAGAGGCAGGGAATCAGAGGCAGGGAATCAGAGGCAGGGAATAAGGCGGAGAATAAGAGGTGGGGAATCAGAGGCGGGGAATCAGAGACGGGGAATCAGAGGCGGGGAATCTGAGGCGGGGAATCAGAGGCGGGGAATCAGAGGCGGGGAATCAGAGGCGGGGAATCAGAGGCGTGGATTCAGAGGCGGGGATTCAGAGGCGGGGAACTCGAGGCGGGGAATAAGGAGCAGGGAATCAGAGGTGGGGCATCAGAGGCGGGGAATCAGAGGCGGTGAATCAGAGGCGGCGAATCAGAGGCGGCGAATCAGAGGCGGGGAATCTGAGCTGAGGAATCAGAGGCGGGGAATCAGAGGTGTGGAATCAGAGGTGGGGAATCTGAGATAGTGGATCAGAAATGGGGAATCAGAGGGCCGCTGCCGGGCCTCATGTGGGCATAAATTCGGCAGCACAATCTTGTTAGGCAAAATGGCCTGTTTCCATATGAGCATTGTGGAAAAATTGGTCACAATTCGGTGGTGCAGGTTTGTAGCCATAAGTGCTTGTTATCGTGCTCTGTCTATAAAAACATTTCTTCATTTAAAAAATTATACACCTCAATTAAGGAGGGGAATCAGAGATGGGGAATCAGAGATGGGGTATCAGAGATGGGGAATGAGAGGCGAGGAATCAGAGTGGGGGAATCAGAGATGCGGAATTATAGGCAGTGGATCAGAGATGGGGAATCAGAGATGGGGAATCAGAGGAGGGAATCAGAGGCGGCGAATCAGAGGCGGCGAATCAGAGGCGGCGAATCAGAGGCGGCGAATCAGAGGCGGCGAATCAGAGGCGGCGAATCAGAGGCGGCGAATCAGAGGCGGCGAATCCGAGGCGGGGAATCCGAGGCGGGGAATCCGAGGCGGGGAATCCGAGGCGGGGAATCCGAGGCGGGGAATCCGAGGCGGGGAATCCGAGGCGGGGAATCCGAGGCGGGGAATCCGAGGCGGGGAATCCGAGGCGGGGAATCAGAGGCTGGGCATCAGAGGCGTGGAATCAGAGGCGGGGAATCAGAGGCGGGGAATCAGAGGCGGGGAATCAGAGGCGGGTTATCAGAGGCAGTGAATCAGAGATGTGGAATAATATGCGGGGAATCAGAGGCGGGGAATCAGAGGCGGGGAATCAGAGGCGGGGAATCAGAGGCGGGGAATCAGAGGCGGGGAATCAGAGGCGGGGAATCAGAGGTGGGGAATCAGAGGCGGGGAATCAGAGGCGGGGAATCAGAGGCGGCGAATCAGAGGCGGGGAATCAGAGGCGGGGAATCCGAGGCGGCGAATCCGAGGCGGCGAAACCGAGGCGGCGAATCCGAGGCGGCGAATCCGAGGCGGGGAATCCGAGGCATCGAATCCGAGGCGGCGAATCCGAGGCGGCGAATCCGAGGCGGCGAATCCGAGGCGGCGAATCCGAGGCGGGGAATCCGAGGCGGGGAATCCGAGGCGGGGAATCCGAGGCGGGGAATCCGAGGCGGGGAATCCGAGGCGGCGAATCCGAGGCGGCGAATGCGAGGCGGCGAATCCGAGGCGGCGAATCCGAGGCGGCGAATCCGAGGCGGCGAATCCGAGGTGGCGAATCCGAGGCGGCGAATCAGAGGCGGGGAATCCGAGGCGGGGAAACCGAGGCGGGGAATCCGAGGCGGCGAATGCGAGGCGGAGAATGCGAGGCGGCGAATGCGAGGCGGCGAATCCGAGGCGGCGAATGCGAGGCGGCGAATCCGAGGCGGGGAATCCGAGGCGGCGAATGCGAGGCGGGGAATGCGAGGCGGCGAATCCGAGGCGGCGAATGCGAGGCGGCGAATGCGAGGCGGCGAATCTGAGGCGGCGAATCAGAGGCGGCGAATCAGAGGCGGCGAATCAGAGGTGCCGAATCAGAGGCGGCGAATCAGAGGCGGCGAATCAGAGGCGGCGAATCCGAGGCGGCGAATCCGAGGCGGCGAATCCGAGGCGGCGAATCCGAGGCGGGGAAACCGAGGCGGTGAATCCGAGGCGGGCATCCGAGGCGGGGCATCCGAGGCGGGGCATCCGAGACGGGGCATCCGAGGCGGGGCATCCGAGGCGGGGCATCCGAGGCGGGGCATCCGAGGCGGGGCATCCGAGGCGGGGCATCCGAGGCGGCGAATCAGAGGCGGCGAATCAGAGGCGGCGAATCAGAGGCGGCGAATCAGAGGCGGCGAATCAGGGGTGAGGAATCAGAGACGGGAAAGCAGAGATGGGGAATCAGAGGCGGGAATTCAGAGATAGTGAATCAGAAATGTGGAATCAGAGGCGGTAATTCAGAGATGGGGATTCAGAGGCGGGGAATCAGAGGCGGGGAATCAGAAATGGGGAATCAGAGATGGGGAATCAGAGGCGGGGAATCAGAGGTGGGGAATCAGAGGCGGGGAATCAGAGGCTGGGTTTCAGAGGCGGGGAATCAGAGGTGGGTAATCAGAGGTGGGGAATCAGAGGCGGGGAATCAGAGGCGGGGAATCAGAGTTGGGGAATCAGAGGCGGGGAATCTGAGGTGGGGAATCAGAAGTGGGGAATCAGTGGTGGGGCATCAGAGTTGGGGAATCAGAGGCGGGGAATCTTAGGTGGGGTATCAGAAGTGGGGAATCATAAGTGGGGAATCAGAGGCGGGGAATCAGAGATGGGAAATCAGAGGTGGGGAATCAGAGGCGGGGTATCAGAGGCGGGAAATCAGAGATGGGGTATCAGAGGCGGGAAATCAGAGTTAGTGAATCAGAAATGGGGAATCAGAGGCGGTAATTCAGAGATGGGTTTCAGAGGCCGGGAATCAGAGGCGGGGAATCTGAGGCGGGGAATCTGAAGCGAGGAATTCGAGGCGGGGAATCAGAAATGGGGAATCAGAGGCGGGGAATCACAGGTGGGGAATCAGAGGCGAGGAAACAGAGGGAGGGAATCAGAGGTGGGGCAACATATTTGGGGAATCAGAGGTGGGAAATGAGATGCGGGGCATCAGAAGCGGGGAATCAGAGGTGGGGAATAACAGGCGAGGAAAGAGAGGCAGGGAATCAGAAGTGGGGCATCAGAGGCGGGGAATCAAAGATGGGGAATCATAGGTATGGAATCAGAGGATGGTCATCAGAGATGGGGTATCAGAAATGGGGAATCAGAGGTGTGGAATCAGAGGTGGGGAATCAGAGATGGGGAATCAGGGGTGGGGAATCAGAGGCGGGGTATTAGAGGCGGGGAATCAGAAATGGGGAATCAGAGGTGGAGCAACAGAGGCGGGGAATCCGAGGCGGGGAATCCGAGGCGGGGAATCCGAGGCGGGGAATCCGAGGCGGGGAATCCGAGGCGGGGAATCCGAGGCGGGGAATCCGAGGCGGGGAATCCGAGGCGGGGAATCCGAGGCGGCGAATGCGAGGCGGCGAATCCGAGGCGGCGAATCAGAGGCGGGGAATCCGAGGCGGGGAATCCGAGGCGGCGAATCCGAGGCGGCGAATCCGAGGCGGCGAATCCGAGGCGGGGAATCCGAGGCGGCGAATCCGAGGCGGCGAATCCGAGGCGGGGAATCCGAGGCGGGGAATCCGAGGCGGCGAATCCGAGGCGGCGAATCCGAGGTTGCGAATCCGAGGCGGGGAATCCGAGGCGGGGAATCCGAGGCGGGGAATCAGAGGCGGGGAATCAGAGGCGGGGAATCAGAGGCGGCGAATCAGAGGCGGGGAATCAGAGGCGGCGAATCCGAGGCGGCGAATCCGAGGCGGCGAAACTGGGGCGGCGAATCCGAGGCGGCGAATCCGAGGCGGGGAATCCGAGGCATCGAATCCGAGGCGGCGAATCCGAGGCGGCGAATCCGAGGCGGCGAATCCGAGGCGGCGAATCCGAGGCGGGGAATCCGAGGCGGGGAATCCGAGGCGGGGAATCCGAGGCGGGGAATCCGAGGCGGCGAATCCGAGGCGGCGAATGCGAGGCGGCGAATCCGAGGCGGCGAATCCGAGGCGGCGAATCCGAGGCGGCGAATCCGAGGCGGCGAATCCGAGGCGGCGAATCAGAGGCGGGGCATCCGAGGCGGGGAAACCGAGGCGGGGAATCAGAGGCGGCGAATGCGAGGCGGAGAATGCGAGGCGGCGAATGCGAGGCGGCGAATCCGAGGCGGCGAATGCGAGGCGGCGAATCCGAGGCGGGGAATCCGAGGCGGCGAATGCGAGGCGGGGAATGCGAGGCGGCGAATGCGAGGCGGCGAATCCGAGGCGGCGAATGCGAGGCGGCGAATCTGAGGCGGCGAATCAGAGGCGGCGAATCAGAGGCGGCGAATCAGAGGTGCCGAATCAGAGGCGGCGAATCAGAGGCGGCGAATCAGAGGCGGCGAATCAGAGGCGGCGAATCCGAGGCGGCGAATCCGAGGCGGCGAATCCGAGGCGGCGAATCCGAGGCGGGGAAACCGAGGCGGTGAATCCGAGGCGGGCATCCGAGGCGGGGCATCCGAGGCGGGGCATCCGAGGCGGGGCATCCGAGGCGGGGCATCCGAGGCGGGGCATCCGAGGCGGGGCATCCGAGGCGGGGCATCCGAGGCGGGGCATCCGAGGCGGGGCATCCGAGGCGGGGAATCAGAGGCAGCGAATCAGAGGCGGCGAATCAGAGGCGGCGAATCAGAGGCGGCGAATCAGGGGTGAGGAATCAGAGACGGGAAAGCAGAGATGGGGATTCAGAGGCGGGGAATCAGAGGCGGGGAATCAGAAATGGGGAATCAGAGATGGGGAATCAGAGGCGGGGAATCAGAGGTGGGGAATCAGAGGCGGGGAATCAGAGGCGGGGTTTCAGAGGCGGGGAATCAGAGGTGGGTAATCAGAGGTGGGGAATCAGAGGCGGGGAATCAGAGGCGGGGAATCAGAGTTGGGGAATCAGAGGCGGGGAATCTGAGGTGGGGAATCAGAAGTGGGGAATCAGTGGTGGGGCATCAGAGTTGGGGAATCAGAGGCGGGGAATCTTAGGTGGGGTATCAGAAGTGGGGAATCATAAGTGGGGAATCAGAGGCGGGGAATCAGAGATGGGAAATCAGAGGTGGGGAATCAGAGGTGGGGAATCAGAGGCGGGGTATCAGAGGCGGGAAATCAGAGATGGGGTATCAGAGGCGGGAAATCAGAGTTAGTGAATCAGAAATGGGGAATCAGAGGCGGTAATTCAGAGATGGGTTTCAGAGGCCGGGAATCAGAGGCGGGGAATCTGAGGCGGGGAATCTGAAGCGAGGAATTCGAGGCGGGGAATCAGAAATGGGGAATCAGAGGCGGGGAATCACAGGTGGGGAATCAGAGGCGAGGAAACAGAGGGAGGGAATCAGAGGTGGGGCAACATATTTGGGGAATCAGAGGTGGGAAATGAGATGCGGGGCATCAGAAGCGGGGAATCAGAGGTGGGGAATAACAGGCGAGGAAAGAGAGGCAGGGAATCAGAAGTGGGGCATCAGAGGCGGGGAATCAAAGATGGGGAATCATAGGTAGGGAATCAGAGGATGGTCATCAGAGATGGGGTATCAGAAATGGGGAATCAGAGGTGTGGAATCAGAGGTGGGGAATCAGAGATGGGGAATCAGGGGTGGGGAATCAGAGGCGGGGTATTAGAGGCGGGGAATCAGAAATGGGGAATCAGAGGTGGAGCAACAGAGGCGGGGAATCCGAGGCGGGGAATCCGAGGCGGGGAATCCGAGGCGGGGAATCCGAGGCGGGGAATCCGAGGCGGGGAATGCGAGGCGGGGAATGCGAGGCGGGGAATCCGAGGCGGCGAATCCGAGGCGGCGAATCAGAGGCGGGGAATCCGAGGCGGGGAATCCGAGGCGGCGAATCCGAGGCGGCGAATCCGAGGCGGCGAATCCGAGGCGGGGAATCCGAGGAGGCGAATCCGAGGCAGCGAATCCGAGGCGAGGAATCCGAGGCGGGGAATCCGAGGCGGCGAATCCGAGGCGGCGAATCCGAGGCGGCGAATCCGAGGCGGGGAATCCGAGGCGGGGAATCCGAGGCGGGGAATCCGAGGCGGCGAATCCGAGGCGGGGAATGCGAGGCGGCGAATCCGAGGCGGCGAATCAGAGGCGGCGAATCAGAGGCGGCGAATCAGAGGCGGCGAATCAGAGGCGGCGAATCAGAGGCGGCGAATCAGAGGCGGAGAATCAGAGGCGTCGAATCCGAGGCGGCGAATCCGAGGCGGCGAATACGAGGCGGCGAATCCGAGGCGGGGCATCTGAGGCGGGGCATCCGAGGCGGGGCATCCGAGGCGGGGCATCCGAGGCGGGGCATCCGAGGCGGGGCATCCGAGGCGGGGCATCCGAGGCGGGGCATCCGAGGCGGGGCATCCGAGGCGGGGCATCCGAGGCGGGGCATCCGAGGCGGGGCATCCGAGGAGGGGCATCCGAGGCGGGGCATCAGAGACGGGGAATCAGAGGCGGCGAATCAGAGGCGGCGAATCAGAGGCGGCGAATCAGAGGCGGCGAATCAGGGGTGAGGAATCAGAGACGGGAAATCAGAGATGGGGAATCAGAGGCGGGAATTCAGAGATAGTGAATCAGAAATGTGGAATCAGAGGCGGTAATTCAGAGATGGGGATTCAGAGGCGGGGAATCAGAGGCGGGGAATCAGAAATGGGGAATCAGAGATGGGGAATCAGAGGCGGGGAATCAGAGGTGGGGAATCAGAGGTGGGGAATCAGAGGCGGGGAATCAGAGGCGGGGAATCAGAGTTGGGGAATCAGAGGAGGGGAATCTGAGGTGGGGAATCAGAAGTGGGGATTCAGAGGTGGGGCATCAGAGTTGGGGAATCAGAGGCGGGGAATCTTAGGTGGGGAATCAGAAGTGGGGAATCATAAGTGGGGAATCAGAGGCGGGGAATCTGAGCTGGCGAATCAGAGGCGGGGAATCAGGGGTGGGGAATCAGAGGTGGGGAATCAGAGGCGGGGTATTAGAGGCGGGGAATCAGAAATGGGGAATCAGAGGTGGGGCCACAGAGGCGGGGAATCCGAGGCGGGGAATCCGAGGCGGGGAATCCGAGGCGGGGAATCCGAGGCGGGGAATCCGAGGCGGGGAATCCGAGGCATCGAATCCGAGGCGGGGAATCCGAGGCGGTGAATGCTAGACGGCGAATCCGAGGCGGCGAATCAGAGGTGGGGAATCCGAGGCGGCGAATGCGAGGCGGCGAATGCGAGGCGGCGAATGCGAGGCGGGGAATCCGAGGCGTGGAATCCGAGGCGGGGAATCCGAGGCGGGGAATCCGAGGCGGGGAATGTGAGGCGGCGAATGCGAGGCGGCGAATCCGAGGCGGCGAATCCGAGGCGGCGAATCCGAGGCGGGGAATCCGAGGCGGGGAATCCGAGGCGGGGAATCCGAGGCGGGGAATCCGAGGCGGGGTATCCGAGGCGGCGAATCCGAGGCGGGGAATCCGAGGCGGGGAATGCGAGGCGGCGAATCCGAGGCGGTGAATCAGAGGCGGCGAATCAGAGGCGGCGAATCAGAGGCGGCGAATCAGAGGCGGCGAATCAGAGGCGGCGAATCAGAGGCGGCGAATCAGAGGCGGCGAATCAGAGGCGGCGAATCCGAGGCGGAGAATCAGAGGCGGTGAATCCGAGGCGGCGAATCAGAGGCGGGGAAACCGAGGCGGGGAATCCGAGGCGGGGAATCCGAGGCGGGGCATCCGAGGCGGGGCATCCGAGGCGGGGCATCCGAGGCGGGGCATCCGAGGCGTGGCATCCGAGGCGGGGCATCCGAGGCGGGGCATCGGAGGCGGGGCATCCGAGGCGGGGCATCCGAGGGGGGGCATCCTAGGCGGGGCATCCGAGGCGGGGCATCCGTGGCGGGGCATCCGAGGCGGCGCATCAGAGGCGGGGCATCAGAGGCGGGGCATCAGAGGCGGGGCATCAGAGGCGGGGAATCAGAGGCGGGGCATCAGAGGCTGGGCATCAGAGGCGGGGAATCAGAGGCGGGGAATCAGAGGCGGGGAATCAGAGGCGGGGAATCAGAGGCGGGGAATCAGAGGCGGCGAATCAGAGGCGGCGAATCAGAGGCGGCGAATCAGAGGCGGCGAATCAGAGGCGGCGAATCAGAGACGGGAAATCAGAGATGGGGAATCAGAGGCGGGAATTCAGAGATAGTGAATCAGAAATGTGGAATCAGAGGCGGTAATTCAGAGATGGGTTTCAGAGGCCGGGAATCAGAGGCGGGGAATCTGAAGCGACGAATTCGAGGCGGGGAATCAGAAGCGGGAATTCAGAGATAGTGAATCAGAAATGTGGAATCAGAGGCGGTAATTCAGAGATGGGGAATCTGAGGTGGGGAATCAGAGGCGGGGTTTCAGAGGCGGGGAATCAGAGGTGGGGAATCAGAGGTGGGGAATCAGAGGCGGGGAATCAGAGGCGGGGAATCAGAGTTGGGGAATCAGAGGCGGGGAATCTGAGGTGGGGAATCATAAGTGGGGAATCAGAGGCGGGGAATCTGAGCTGGGGAATCAGAGGCGGGGAATCAGAGGGGGAAATCAGAGTTGGGGAATCAGAGGCGGGAAAACAGAGATGGGGAATCAGAGGCGGGAAATCAGAGATGGGGTGTCAGAGGCGGGGCATCAGATGCGGGGAATTCGAGGCGAGGAATTAGGAGCAGGGAATCAGAGGTGGGGCATCAGAGGCGGGGAATCAGAGATGGGGAATCAGATTTGGGGAATCAGAGGTGGGGAATGAGAGGCGGGGAATCAGAGGTGGGGCAACATATTTGGGGAATCAGAGGTGGGGAATGAGAGGCGGGGCATCAGAATTGGGGAATCAAAGAAGGGGACTAGGTGGCTAGGAATGAGAGGCGGGGAATCAGAGGTGGGGCATCAGAGGCGGGGAATAAGAGATGGGGAATCATAGGCAGGGAATCAGAGGATGGGCATCAGAGGCGGGGAATCAGGGAAGGGGAATCAGAGGTGGGGTATCAGAGGTGGGGCGTCAGAGGTGGGGCATCAGAGGTGGGGAATCAGAGGTGGGGCCTCAGAGGTGGGGATTCAGAGGTGGGGCATCAGAGGTGGGGCATCAGAGGTGGGGCATCAGAGGTGGGGCATCAGAGGTGGGGCATCAGAGGTGGGGCATCAGAGGTGGGGCATCAGTGTTGGGGAATCAGAGGTCGGGAATCAGAGGCAGGGAAGCAGAGGCGGGGAAGCAGAGGCGGGGAATCGGAGTTGGGGAATCAGAGGTGGGAATCAGAGGCGTGGAATCAGAGGTGGGGAATCTGTAGCGGGGAATAAGAGGTGGGAAATCAGAGTTGGGGAATCAGAGGCGGGGAATCAGAGATGGGAAATCAGAGGTGGGGAATCAGAGATGGGGAATCAGAGGCGGGGAATCAGAGGCGGGAAATCAGAGATGGGGTATCAGAGGCGGGAAATCAGAGGTGGGGAATCAGAGGCGAGGAAACAGAGGGAGGGAATCAGAGGTGGGGCAACATATTTGGGGAATCAGAGGTGGGAAATGAGATGCGGGGCATCAGAAGCGGGGAATCATAGGTGGGGAATAAGAGGCGAGGAAAGAGAGGCAGGGAATTAGAAGTGGGGCATCAGAGGCGGGGAATCAAAGATGGGGAATCATAGGTAGGGAATCAGAGGTGGGGAATCAGAGATGGGGAATCAGGGGTGGGGAATCAGAGGTGGGGAATCAGAGGCGGGGTATTAGAGGCGGGGAATCAGAAATGGGGAATCAGAGGTGGAGCAACAGAGGCGGGGAATCAGAGGTGGGGAATCCGAGGCGGGGAATCCGAGGCGGGGAATCCGAGGCGGGGAATCCGAGGCGGGGAATCCGAGGCGGGGAATCCGAGGCGGGGAATCCGAGGCGGGGAATCCGAGGCGGGGAATCCGAGGCGGGGAATCCGAGGCGGCGAATCCGAGGCGGCGAATCCGAGGCGGCGAATCCGAGGCGGCGAATGCGAGGCGGCGAATCCGAGGCGGCGAATCCGAGGCGGCGAATCCGAGGCGGGGAATCCGAGGCGGGGAATCCGAGGCGGGGAATCCGAGGCGGGGAATCCGAGGCGGGGAATCCGAGGCGGGGAATCCGAGGCGGCGAATGCGAGGCGGCGAATGCGAGGCGGCGAATGCGAGGCGGCGAATGCGAGGCGGCGAATCCGAGGCGGCGAATCCGAGGCGGCGAATCCGAGGCGGCGAATCCGAGGCGGGGAATCCGAGGCGGGGAATCCGAGGCGGGGAATCCGAGGCTGCGAATGCGAGGCGGCGAATGCGAGGCGGCGAATCCGAGGCGGCGAATCCGAGGCGGCGAATCCGAGGCGGCGAATCCGAGGCGGCGAATCCGAGGCGGGGAATCCGAGGCGGGGTATCCGAGGCGGCGAATCCGAGGCGGGGAATGCGAGGCGGCGAATCCGAGGCGGCGAATCAGAGGCGGCGAATCAGAGGCGGCGATTCAGAGGCGGCGAATCAGAGGCGGCGAATCAGAGGCGGCGAATCAGAGGCGGAGAATCAGAGGCGTCGAATCCGAGGCGGCGAATCCGAGGCGGCGAATCCGAGGCGGCGAATCCGAGGCGGGGAATCCGAGGCGGGGCATCCGAGGCGGGGCATCCGAGGCGGGGCATCCAAGGCGGGGCATCCGAGGCGGGGCATCCGAGGCGGGGCATCCGAGGCGGGGAATCCGAGGCGGGGCATCCGAGGCGGGGCATCCGAGGCGGGGCATCAGAGGCGGGGCATCAGAGGCGGGGCATCAGAGGCGGGGAATCAGAGGCGGGGAATCAGAGGCGGGGAATCAGAGGCGGCGAATCAGAGGCGGCGAATCAGAGGCGGCGAATCAGGGGTGAGGAATCAGAGACGGGAAATCGGAGATGGGGAATCAGAGGCGGGAATTCAGAGATAGTGAATCAGAAATGTGGAATCAGAGGCGGTAATTCAGAGATGGGGATTCAGAGGCGGGGAATCAGAGGCGGGGAATCAGAAATGGGGAATCAGAGATGGGGAATCAGAGGCGGGGAATCAGAGGTGGGGAATCAGAGGTGGGGAATCAATGTTGGGGAATCAGAGGCGGGGAATCAGAGGCGGGGATTCAGAGGCGGGGAATCAGAGGTGGGGAATCAGAGGTGGGGAATCAGAGGCGGGGAATCAGAGGCGGGGAATCAGAGTTGGGGAATCAGAGGCAGGGAATCTGAGGTGGGGAATCAGAAGTGGGGAATCAGAGGTGGGGCATCAGAGTTGGGGAATCAGAGGCGGGGAATCTTAGGTGGGGAATCAGAAGTGGGGAATCATAAGTGGGGAATCAGAGGCGGGGAATCTGAGCTGGGGAATCAGAGGCGGGGAATCAGGGGTGGGGAATCAGAGGTGGGGAATCAGAGGCGGGGTATTAGAGGGTGGGAATCAGAAATGGGGAATCAGAGGTGGGGCAACAGAGGCGGGGAATCAGAGGTGGGGAATCCGAGGCGGGGAATCCGAGGCGGGGAATCCGAGGCGGGGAATCCGAGGCGGGGAATCCGAGGCGGGGAATCCGAGGCGGGGAATCCGAGGCGGGGAATCCGAGGCGGGGAATCCGAGGCGGGGAATCCGAGGCGGGGAATCCGAGGCAGCGAATCCGAGGTGGGGAATCCGAGGCGGCAAATGCGAGGCGGCGAATCCGAGGCGGCGAATCAGAGGCGGGGAATCCGAGGCGGCGAATGCGAGGCGGGGAATCCGAGGCGGGGAATCCGAGGCGGGGAATCCGAGGCGGGGAATCCGTGGCGGGGAATGCGAGGCGGCGAATGCGAGGCGGCGAATCTGAGGCGGCGAATCCGAGGCGGCGAATCCGAGGCGGCGAATCCGAGGCGGCGAATCCGAGGCGGGGAATCCGAGGCGGGGAATCCGAGGCGGGGAATCCGAGGCGGGGAATCAGAGGCGGCGAATCCGAGGCGGCGAATCCGAGGCGGGGAATCCGAGGCGGGGAATGCGAGGCGGGGAATCAGAGGTGGGGCATCAGAGGCGGGGAATAAGAGATGGGGAATCATAGGCAGGGAATCAGAGGATGGGCATCAGAGGCGGGGAATCAGAGAAGGGGAATCAGAGATGGGGAATCAGAGATGGGGAATCAGAGATGGGGAATCAGAGATGGGGAATCAGAGGTGGGGCATCAGAGGTGGGGCATCAGAGGTGGGGCATCAGAGGTGGGGCATCAGAGGTGGGGCATCAGAGGTGGGGCATCAGAGGTGGGGCATCAGAGGTGGGGCATCAGAGGTGGGGCATCAGAGGTGGGGCATCAGAGGTGGGGCATCAGAGGTGGGGCATCAGAGGTGGTGCATCAGAGGCGGCGAATCAGGGGTGAGGAATCAGAGACGGGAAATCAGAGATGGGGAATCAGAGGCGGGAATTCAGAGATAGTGAATCAGAAATGTGGAACCAGAGGCGGTAATTCAGAGATGGGGATTCAGAGGCGGGGAATCAGAGGCGGGGAATCAGAGGCAGGGAAGCAGAGGCAGGGAAGCAGAGGCAGGGAAGCAGAGGCGGGGAAGAAGAGGCGGGGATTCGGAGTTGGGGAATCAGAGGCGGGAATCAGAGGCGTGGAATCAGAGGTGGGAAATCTGTAGCGGGGAATAAGAGGTGGGAAATCAGAGTTGGGGAATCAGAGGCGGGGAATCAGAGATGGGAAATCAGAGGTGGGGAATCAGAGGTGGGGAATCAGAGGCAGGGAATCAGAGGCGGGAAATCAGAGATGGGGTATCAGAGGCGGGAAATCAGAGATAGTGAATCAGAAATGGGGAATCAGAGGCGGTAATTCAGAGATGGGTTTCAGAGGCCGGGAATCAGAGGCGGGGAATCTGAGGCGGGGAATCTGAAGCGAGGAATTCGAGGCGGGGAATCAGAGATGGGGAATCAGAGGCGGGGAATCAGAGGTGGGGAATCAGAGGCGAGGAAACAGAGGAAGGGAATCAGAGGTGGGGCAACATATTTGGGGAATTAGAGGTGGGAAATGAGATGCGGGGCATCAGAAGCGGGGAATCAGAGGTGGGGAATAAGAGGCTAGGAAAGAGAGGCAGGGAATCAGAAGTGGGGCATCAGTGGCGGGGAATCAAAGATGGGGAATCATAGGTAGGGAATCAGAGGATGGTCATCAGAGATGGGGAATCAGAAATGGGGAATCAGAGGTGTGGAATCAGAGGTGGGGAATCAGAGATGGGGAATCAGGGGTGGGGCAACAGAGGCGGGGAATCAGAGGCGGTGAATCCGAGGCGGGGAATCCGAGGCGGGGAATCCGAGGCGGGGAATCCGAGGCGGGGAATCCGAGGCGGGGAATCCGAGGCGGGGAATCCGAGGCGGGGAATCCGAGGCGGGGAATCCGAGGCGGGGAATCTGAGGCGGGGAATCCGAGGCGGCGAATCCGAGGTGGGGAATCCGTGGCGGCGAATGCGAGGCGGCGAATCGGAGGCGGCGAATCAGAGGCGGGGAATCCGACGCGGCGAATGCGAGGCGGCGAATCCGGGGCGGCGAATCCGAGGCGGGGAATCCGAGGCGGGGAATCCGAGGCGGGGAATCCGAGGCGGGGAATCCGAGGCGGGGATTCCGAGGCGGGGAATCCGAGGCGGGGAATCCGAGGCGGGGAATCCGAGGCGGGGAATCCGAGGCGGGGAATCCGAGGTGGGGAATCCGAGGCGGGGAATCCGAGGCGGCGAATCCCAGGCGGCGAATCCCAGGCGGCGAATCCGAGGCGGGAATTCAGAGATAGTGAATCAGAAATGTGGAATCAGAGGCGGTAATTCAGAGATGGGGATTCAGAGGCGGGGAATCAGAGGCGGGGAATCAGAAATGGGGAATCAGAGATGGGGAATCAGAGGTGGGGAATCAGAGGCGGGGAATCAGAGGCGGGGAATCAGAGGCGGCGAATCCGAGGCGGCGAATCCGAGGCGGGGAAACCGAGGCGGCGAATGCGAGGCGGGGAATCCGAGGCGGGAAATCCGAGGCGGGGAATCCGAGGCGGTGAATCCGTGGCGGGGAATGCGAGGCGGCGAATGCGAGGTGGCGAATCCGAGGCGGCGAATCCGAGGCGGCGAATCCGAGGCGGCGAATACGAGGCGGCGAATCCGAGGCGGGGAATCCGAGGCGGGGAATCCGAGGCGGGGAATCAGAGGCGGGGAATCCGAGGCGGCGAATCCGAGGCGGGGAATCCGAGGCGGGGAATGCGAGGCGGCGAATCCGAGGCGGCGAATCAGAGGCGGCGAATCAGAGGCGGCGAATCAGAGGCGGCGAATCAGAGGCGGCGAATCAGAGGCGGCGAATCAGAGGCGGCGAATCCGAGGCGGAGAATCAGAGGCGGCGAATCCGAGGCGGCGAATCCGAGGCGGGGAAACCGAGGCGGGGAATCCGAGGCGGTGAATCCGAGGCGGGACATCGGAGGCGGGGCATCCGAGGCGGGGCATCCGAGGCGGGTCATCCGAGGTGGGGCATCCGAGGCGGGGCATCCGAGGCGGGGCATCCGAGGCGGGGCATCCGAGGCGGGGCATCCGAGGCGGGGCATCCTAGGCGGGGCATCCGAGGCGGGGCATCCGTGGCGGGGAATCCGAGGCGGGGCATCAGAGGCGGGGCATCAGAGGCGGGGCATCAGAGGCGGGGCATCAGAGGCGGGGAATGAGAGGCGGGGAATCAGAGGCGGGGAATCAGAGGCGGGGAATCAGAGGCGGCGAATCAGAGGCGGGGAATCAGAGGCGGCGAATCAGAGGCGGCGAATCAGAGGCGGCGAATCAGAGGCGGCGAATCAGGGGTGAGGAATCAGAGATGGGGAATCAGTGGCGGGAATTCAGAGATAGTGAATCAGAAATGTGGAATCAGAGGCGGTAATTCAGAGATGGGGATTCAGAGGCGGGGAATCAGAGGCGGGGAATCAGAAATGGGGAATCAGAGATGGGGAATCAGAGGCGGGGAATCAGAGGTGGGGAATCAGAGGTGGGGAATCAATGTTGGGGAATCAGAGGCGGGGAATCAGAGGAGGGGATTCAGAGGTGGGGAATCAGAGGTGGGGAATCAGATGTGGGGACTCAGAGGCGGGGAATCAGAGGCGGGGAATCAGAGTTTGGGAATCAGAGGCGGGGAATCTGAGGTGGGGAATCAGAAGTGGGAAATCACAGGTGGGGCATCAGAGTTGGGGAATCAGAGGCGCGGAATCTTAGGTGGGGAATCAGAAGTGGGGAATCATAAGTGGGCAATCAGAGGCGGGGAATCTGAGCTGGGGAATCAGAGGCGGGGAATCAGAGGGGGAAATCAGTGTTGGGGAATCAGAGGCGGGAAAACAGAGATGGGGCATCAGAGGCGGGGAATCAGTGATGGGGAATCAGAGGTGGGGAATCATAGGCGGGTAATCAGAGGCAGGGTATCAGAGGCGGGGAATCAGAGGTGGGGAATCAGAGGCGGTGAATCAGAGGCGGGGAATCAGAGGTTGGGAATCAGAAGCGGAGAATCAGAGGTGGGGAATGAGAGGTGGGGCATCAGAAGTGGGGAATCAGAGAAGGGGAATAAGTGGCGAGGAATGAGAGGCGGGGAATCAGAGGTGGGGCATCAGAGGCGGGGAATAAGAGATGGGGAATCATAGGCAGGGATCAGAGGATGGGCATCAGAGGCGGGGAATCAGAGAAGGGGAATCAGAGATGGGGAATCAGAGATGGGGAATAAGAGATGGGGAATCAGAGATGGGGAATCAGAGGTGGGGCATCAGAGGTGGGGCATCAGAGGTGGGGCATCAGAGGTGGGGCATCAGAGGTGGGGCATCAGAGGTGGGGCATCAGAGGTGGGGCATCAGAGGTGGGGCATCAGAGGTGGGGCATCAGAGGTGGGGCATCAGAGGTGGGGCATCAGAGGTGGGGCATCAGAGGTGGGGCATCAGAGGTGGTGCATCAGAGGCGGCGAATCAGGGGTGAGGAATCAGAGACGGGAAATCAGAGATGGGGAATCAGAGGCGGGAATTCAGAGATAGTGAATCAGAAATGTGGAATCAGAGGCGGTAATTCAGAGATGGGGATTCAGAGGCGGGGAATCAGAGGTGGGGAATCAGAGGCAGGGAAGCAGAGGCAGGGAAGCAGAGGCAGGGAAGCAGAGGCGGGGAAGAAGAGGCGGGGAATCGGAGTTGGGGAATCAGAGGCGGGAATCAGAGGCGTGGAATCAGAGGTGGGGAATCTGTAGCGGGGAATAAGAGGTGGGAAATCAGAGTTGGGGAATCAGAGGTGGGGAATCAGAGGTGGGGAATCAGAGGCGGGGAATCAGAGGCGGGAAATCAGAGATGGGGTATCAGAGGCGGGAAATCAGAGATAGTGAATCAGAAATGGGAAATCAGAGGCGGTAATTCAGAGATGGGTTTCAGAGGCCGGGAATCAGAGGCGGGGAATCTGAGGCGGGGAATCTGAAGCGAGGAATTCGAGGCGGGGAATCAGAAATGGGGAATCAGAGATGGGGAATCAGAGGCGGGGAATCAGAGGTGGGGAATCAGAGGCGAGGAAACAGAGGAAGGGAATCAGAGGTGGGGCAACATATTTGGGGAATTAGAGGTGGGAAATGAGATGCGGGGCATCAGAAGCGGGGAATCAGAGGTGGGGAATTAGAGGCGAGGAATCCGAGGCGGGGAATCCGAGGCGGGGAATCCGAGGCGGGGATTCCGAGGCGGGGAATCCGAGGCGGGGAATCCGAGGCGGGGAATCCGAGGCGGGGAATCCGAGGCGGGGAATCCGAGGTGGGGAATCCGAGGCGGGGAATCCGAGGCGGCGAATCCCAGGCGGCGAATCCCAGGCGGCGAATCCGAGGCGGGAATTCAGAGATAGTGAATCAGAAATGTGGAATCAGAGGCGGTAATTCAGAGATGGGGATTCAGAGGCGGGGAATCAGAGGCGGGGAATCAGAGGTGGGGAATCAGAGGCGGGGAATCAGAGGCGGTAATTCAGAGATGGGTTTCAGAGGCCGGGAATCAGAGGCGGGGAATCTGAAGCGACGAATTCGAGGCGGGGAATCAGAAGCGGGAATTCAGAGATAGTGAATCAGAAATGTGGAATCAGAGGCGGTAATTCAGAGATGGGGAATCTGAGGTGGGGAATCAGAGGCGGGGTTTCAGAGGCGGGGAATCAGAGGTGGGGAATCAGAGGTGGGGAATCAGAGGCGGGGAATCAGAGGCGGGGAATCAGAGTTGGGGAATCAGAGGCGGGGAATCTGAGGTGGGGAATCATAAGTGGGGAATCAGAGGCGGGGAATCTGAGCTGGGGAATCAGAGGCGGGGAATCAGAGGGGGAAATCAGAGTTGGGGAATCAGAGGCGGGAAAACAGAGATGGGGAATCAGAGGCGGGAAATCAGAGATGGGGTGTCAGAGGCGGGGCATCAGATGCGGGGAATTCGAGGCGAGGAATTAGGAGCAGGGAATCAGAGGTGGGGCATCAGAGGCGGGGAATCAGAGATGGGGAATCAGATTTGGGGAATCAGAGGTGGGGAATGAGAGGCGGGGAATCAGAGGTGGGGCAACATATTTGGGGAATCAGAGGTGGGGAATGAGAGGCGGGGCATCAGAATTGGGGAATCAAAGAAGGGGACTAGGTGGCTAGGAATGAGAGGCGGGGAATCAGAGGTGGGGCATCAGAGGCGGGGAATAAGAGATGGGGAATCATAGGCAGGGAATCAGAGGATGGGCATCAGAGGCGGGGAATCAGGGAAGGGGAATCAGAGGTGGGGAATCAGAGGTGGGGTATCAGAGGTGGGGCGTCAGAGGTGGGGCATCAGAGGTGGGGCATCAGAGGTGGGGCCTCAGAGGTGGGGATTCAGAGGTGGGGCATCAGAGGTGGGGCATCAGAGGTGGGGCATCAGAGGTGGGGCATCAGAGGTGGGGCATCAGAGGTGGGGCATCAGTGTTGGGGAATCAGAGGTCGGGAATCAGAGGCAGGGAAGCAGAGGCGGGGAAGCAGAGGCGGGGAATCGGAGTTGGGGAATCAGAGGTGGGAATCAGAGGCGTGGAATCAGAGGTGGGGAATCTGTAGCGGGGAATAAGAGGTGGGAAATCAGAGTTGGGGAATCAGAGGCGGGGAATCAGAGATGGGAAATCAGAGGTGGGGAATCAGAGATGGGGAATCAGAGGCGGGGAATCAGAGGCGGGAAATCAGAGATGGGGTATCAGAGGCGGGAAATCAGAGGTGGGGAATCAGAGGCGAGGAAACAGAGGGAGGGAATCAGAGGTGGGGCAACATATTTGGGGAATCAGAGGTGGGAAATGAGATGCGGGGCATCAGAAGCGGGGAATCATAGGTGGGGAATAAGAGGCGAGGAAAGAGAGGCAGGGAATTAGAAGTGGGGCATCAGAGGCGGGGAATCAAAGATGGGGAATCATAGGTAGGGAATCAGAGGTGGGGAATCAGAGATGGGGAATCAGGGGTGGGGAATCAGAGGTGGGGAATCAGAGGCGGGGTATTAGAGGCGGGGAATCAGAAATGGGGAATCAGAGGTGGAGCAACAGAGGCGGGGAATCAGAGGTGGGGAATCCGAGGCGGGGAATCCGAGGCGGGGAATCCGAGGCGGGGAATCCGAGGCGGGGAATCCGAGGCGGGGAATCCGAGGCGGGGAATCCGAGGCGGGGAATCCGAGGCGGGGAATCCGAGGCGGGGAATCCGAGGCGGCGAATCCGAGGCGGCGAATCCGAGGCGGGGAATCCGAGGCGGCGAATGCGAGGCGGCGAATCCGAGGCGGCGAATCCGAGGCGGCGAATCCGAGGCGGGGAATCCGAGGCGGGGAATCCGAGGCGGGGAATCCGAGGCGGGGAATCCGAGGCGGGGAATCCGAGGCGGCGAATGCGAGGCGGCGAATGCGAGGCGGCGAATGCGAGGCGGCGAATGCGAGGCGGCGAATCCGAGGCGGCGAATCCGAGGCGGCGAATCCGAGGCGGCGAATCCGAGGCGGGGAATCCGAGGCGGGGAATCCGAGGCGGGGAATCCGAGGCTGCGAATGCGAGGCGGCGAATGCGAGGCGGCGAATCCGAGGCGGCGAATCCGAGGCGGCGAATCCGAGGCGGCGAATCCGAGGCGGCGAATCCGAGGCGGGGAATCCGAGGCGGGGAATCCGAGGCGGGGTATCCGAGGCGGCGAATCCGAGGCGGGGAATGCGAGGCGGCGAATCCGAGGCGGCGAATCAGAGGCGGCGAATCAGAGGCGGCGATTCAGAGGCGGCGAATCAGAGGCGGCGAATCAGAGGCGGCGAATCAGAGGCGGAGAATCAGAGGCGTCGAATCCGAGGCGGCGAATCCGAGGCGGCGAATCCGAGGCGGCGAATCCGAGGCGGGGAATCCGAGGCGGGGCATCCGAGGCGGGGCATCCGAGGCGGGGCATCCGAGGCGGGGCATCCGAGGCGGGGCATCCGAGGCGGGGCATCCGAGGCGGGGAATCCGAGGCGGGGCATCCGAGGCGGGGCATCAGAGGCGGGGCATCAGAGGCGGGGCATCAGAGGCGGGGAATCAGAGGCGGGGAATCAGAGGCGGGGAATCAGAGGCGGCGAATCAGAGGCGGCGAATCAGAGGCGGCGAATCAGGGGTGAGGAATCAGAGACGGGAAATCGGAGATGGGGAATCAGAGGCGGGAATTCAGAGATAGTGAATCAGAAATGTGGAATCAGAGGCGGTAATTCAGAGATGGGGATTCAGAGGCGGGGAATCAGAGGCGGGGAATCAGAAATGGGGAATCAGAGATGGGGAATCAGAGGCGGGGAATCAGAGGTGGGGAATCAGAGGTGGGGAATCAATGTTGGGGAATCAGAGGCGGGGAATCAGAGGCGGGGATTCAGAGGCGGGGAATCAGAGGTGGGGAATCAGAGGTGGGGAATCAGAGGCGGGGAATCAGAGGCGGGGAATCAGAGTTGGGGAATCAGAGGCGGGGAATCTGAGGTGGGGAATCAGAAGTGGGGAATCAGAGGTGGGGCATCAGAGTTGGGGAATCAGAGGCGGGGAATCTTAGGTGGGGAATCAGAAGTGGGGAATCATAAGTGGGGAATCAGAGGCGGGGAATCTGAGCTGGGGAATCAGAGGCGGGGAATCAGGGGTGGGGAATCAGAGGTGGGGAATCAGAGGCGGGGTATTAGAGGGTGGGAATCAGAAATGGGGAATCAGAGGTGGGGCAACAGAGGCGGGGAATCAGAGGTGGGGAATCCGAGGCGGGGAATCCGAGGCGGGGAATCCGAGGCGGGGAATCCGAGGCGGGGAATCCGAGGCGGGGAATCCGAGGCGGGGAATCCGAGGCGGGGAATCCGAGGCGGGGAATCCGAGGCGGGGAATCCGAGGCGGGGAATCCGAGGCAGCGAATCCGAGGTGGGGAATCCGAGGCGGCAAATGCGAGGCGGCGAATCCGAGGCGGCGAATCAGAGGCGGTGAATCCGAGGCGGCGAATGCGAGGCGGGGAATCCGAGGCGGGGAATCCGAGGCGGGGAATCCGAGGCGGGGAATCCGTGGCGGGGAATGCGAGGCGGCGAATGCGAGGCGGCGAATCTGAGGCGGCGAATCCGAGGCGGCGAATCCGAGGCGGCGAATCCGAGGCGGCGAATCCGAGGCGGGGAATCCGAGGCGGGGAATCCGAGGCGGGGAATCCGAGGCGGGGAATCAGAGGCGGCGAATCCGAGGCGGCGAATCCGAGGCGGGGAATCCGAGGCGGGGAATGCGAGGCGGGGAATCAGAGGTGGGGCATCAGAGGCGGGGAATAAGAGATGGGGAATCATAGGCAGGGAATCAGAGGATGGGCATCAGAGGCGGGGAATCAGAGAAGGGGAATCAGAGATGGGGAATCAGAGATGGGGAATCAGAGATGGGGAATCAGAGATGGGGAATCAGAGGTGGGGCATCAGAGGTGGGGCATCAGAGGTGGGGCATCAGAGGTGGGGCATCAGAGGTGGGGCATCAGAGGTGGGGCATCAGAGGTGGGGCATCAGAGGTGGGGCATCAGAGGTGGGGCATCAGAGGTGGGGCATCAGAGGTGGGGCATCAGAGGTGGGGCATCAGAGGTGGTGCATCAGAGGCGGCGAATCAGGGGTGAGGAATCAGAGACGGGAAATCAGAGATGGGGAATCAGAGGCGGGAATTCAGAGATAGTGAATCAGAAATGTGGAACCAGAGGCGGTAATTCAGAGATGGGGATTCAGAGGCGGGGAATCAGAGGCGGGGAATCAGAGGCAGGGAAGCAGAGGCAGGGAAGCAGAGGCAGGGAAGCAGAGGCGGGGAAGAAGAGGCGGGGAATCGGAGTTGGGGAATCAGAGGCGGGAATCAGAAGCGTGGAATCAGAGGTGGGAAATCTGTAGCGGGGAATAAGAGGTGGGAAATCAGAGTTGGGGAATCAGAGGCGGGGAATCAGAGATGGGAAATCAGAGGTGGGGAATCAGAGGTGGGGAATCAGAGGCAGGGAATCAGAGGCGGGAAATCAGAGATGGGGTATCAGAGGCGGGAAATCAGAGATAGTGAATCAGAAATGGGGAATCAGAGGCGGTAATTCAGAGATGGGTTTCAGAGGCCGGGAATCAGAGGCGGGGAATCTGAGGCGGGGAATCTGAAGCGAGGAATTCGAGGCGGGGAATCAGAGATGGGGAATCAGAGGCGGGGAATCAGAGGTGGGGAATCAGAGGCGAGGAAACAGAGGAAGGGAATCAGAGGTGGGGCAACATATTTGGGGAATTAGAGGTGGGAAATGAGATGCGGGGCATCAGAAGCGGGGAATCAGAGGTGGGGAATAAGAGGCTAGGAAAGAGAGGCAGGGAATCAGAAGTGGGGCATCAGTGGCGGGGAATCAAAGATGGGGAATCATAGGTAGGGAATCAGAGGATGGTCATCAGAGATGGGGAATCAGAAATGGGGAATCAGAGGTGTGGAATCAGAGGTGGGGAATCAGAGATGGGGAATCAGGGGTGGGGCAACAGAGGCGGGGAATCAGAGGCGGTGAATCCGAGGCGGGGAATCCGAGGCGGGGAATCCGAGGCGGGGAATCCGAGGCGGGGAATCCGAGGCGGGGAATCCGAGGCGGGGAATCCGAGGCGGGGAATCCGAGGCGGGGAATCCGAGGCGGGGAATCTGAGGCGGGGAATCCGAGGCGGCGAATCCGAGGTGGGGAATCCGTGGCGGCGAATGCGAGGCGGCGAATCGGAGGCGGCGAATCAGAGGCGGGGAATCCGACGCGGCGAATGCGAGGCGGCGAATCCGGGGCGGCGAATCCGAGGCGGGGAATCCGAGGCGGGGAATCCGAGGCGGGGAATCCGAGGCGGGGAATCCGAGGCGGGGATTCCGAGGCGGGGAATCCGAGGCGGGGAATCCGAGGCGGGGAATCCGAGGCGGGGAATCCGAGGCGGGGAATCCGAGGTGGGGAATCCGAGGCGGGGAATCCGAGGCGGCGAATCCCAGGCGGCGAATCCCAGGCGGCGAATCCGAGGCGGGAATTCAGAGATAGTGAATCAGAAATGTGGAATCAGAGGCGGTAATTCAGAGATGGGGATTCAGAGGCGGGGAATCAGAGGCGGGGAATCAGAAATGGGGAATCAGAGATGGGGAATCAGAGGTGGGGAATCAGAGGCGGGGAATCAGAGGCGGGGAATCAGAGGCGGCGAATCCGAGGCGGCGAATCCGAGGCGGGGAAACCGAGGCGGCGAATGCGAGGCGGCGAATGCGAGGCGGGGAATCCGAGGCGGGAAATCCGAGGCGGGGAATCCGAGGCGGTGAATCCGTGGCGGGGAATGCGAGGCGGCGAATGCGAGGTGGCGAATCCGAGGCGGCGAATCCGAGGCGGCGAATCTGAGGCGGCGAATACGAGGCGGCGAATCCGAGGCGGGGAATCCGAGGCGGGGAATCCGAGGCGGGGAATCAGAGGCGGGGAATCCGAGGCGGCGAATCCGAGGCGGGGAATCCGAGGCGGGGAATGCGAGGCGGCGAATCCGAGGCGGCGAATCAGAGGCGGCGAATCAGAGGCGGCGAATCAGAGGCGGCGAATCAGAGGCGGCGAATCAGAGGCGGCGAATCAGAGGCGGCGAATCCGAGGCGGAGAATCAGAGGCGGCGAATCCGAGGCGGCGAATCCGAGGCGGGGAAACCGAGGCGGGGAATCCGAGGCGGTGAATCCGAGGCGGGACATCCGAGGCGGGGCATCCGAGGCGGGGCATCCGAGGCGGGTCATCCGAGGTGGGGCATCCGAGGCGGGGCATCCGAGGCGGGGCATCCGAGGCGGGGCATCCGAGGCGGGGCATCCGAGGCGGGGCATCCTAGGCGGGGCATCCGAGGCGGGGCATCCGTGGCGGGGAATCCGAGGCGGGGCATCAGAGGCGGGGCATCAGAGGCGGGGCATCAGAGGCGGGGCATCAGAGGCGGGGAATGAGAGGCGGGGAATCAGAGGCGGGGAATCAGAGGCGGGGAATCAGAGGCGGCGAATCAGAGGCGGGGAATCAGAGGCGGCGAATCAGAGGCGGCGAATCAGAGGCGGCGAATCAGAGGCGGCGAATCAGGGGTGAGGAATCAGAGATGGGGAATCAGTGGCGGGAATTCAGAGATAGTGAATCAGAAATGTGGAATCAGAGGCGGTAATTCAGAGATGGGGATTCAGAGGCGGGGAATCAGAGGCGGGGAATCAGAAATGGGGAATCAGAGATGGGGAATCAGAGGCGGGGAATCAGAGGTGGGGAATCAGAGGTGGGGAATCAATGTTGGGGAATCAGAGGCGGGGAATCAGAGGAGGGGATTCAGAGGTGGGGAATCAGAGGTGGGGAATCAGATGTGGGGACTCAGAGGCGGGGAATCAGAGGCGGGGAATCAGAGTTTGGGAATCAGAGGCGGGGAATCTGAGGTGGGGAATCAGAAGTGGGAAATCACAGGTGGGGCATCAGAGTTGGGGAATCAGAGGCGCGGAATCTTAGGTGGGGAATCAGAAGTGGGGAATCATAAGTGGGCAATCAGAGGCGGGGAATCTGAGCTGGGGAATCAGAGGCGGGGAATCAGAGGGGGAAATCAGTGTTGGGGAATCAGAGGCGGGAAAACAGAGATGGGGCATCAGAGGCGGGGAATCAGTGATGGGGAATCAGAGGTGGGGAATCATAGGCGGGTAATCAGAGGCAGGGTATCAGAGGCGGGGAATCAGAGGTGGGGAATCAGAGGCGGTGAATCAGAGGCGGGGAATCAGAGGTTGGGAATCAGAAGCGGAGAATCAGAGGTGGGGAATGAGAGGTGGGGCATCAGAAGTGGGGAATCAGAGAAGGGGAATAAGTGGCGAGGAATGAGAGGCGGGGAATCAGAGGTGGGGCATCAGAGGCGGGGAATAAGAGATGGGGAATCATAGGCAGGGATCAGAGGATGGGCATCAGAGGCGGGGAATCAGAGAAGGGGAATCAGAGATGGGGAATCAGAGATGGGGAATAAGAGATGGGGAATCAGAGATGGGGAATCAGAGGTGGGGCATCAGAGGTGGGGCATCAGAGGTGGGGCATCAGAGGTGGGGCATCAGAGGTGGGGCATCAGAGGTGGGGCATCAGAGGTGGGGCATCAGAGGTGGGGCATCAGAGGTGGGGCATCAGAGGTGGGGCATCAGAGGTGGGGCATCAGAGGTGGGGCATCAGAGGTGGGGCATCAGAGGTGGTGCATCAGAGGCGGCGAATCAGGGGTGAGGAATCAGAGACGGGAAATCAGAGATGGGGAATCAGAGGCGGGAATTCAGAGATAGTGAATCAGAAATGTGGAATCAGAGGCGGTAATTCAGAGATGGGGATTCAGAGGCGGGGAATCAGAGGTGGGGAATCAGAGGCAGGGAAGCAGAGGCAGGGAAGCAGAGGCAGGGAAGCAGAGGCGGGGAAGAAGAGGCGGGGAATCGGAGTTGGGGAATCAGAGGCGGGAATCAGAGGCGTGGAATCAGAGGTGGGGAATCTGTAGCGGGGAATAAGAGGTGGGAAATCAGAGTTGGGGAATCAGAGGTGGGGAATCAGAGGTGGGGAATCAGAGGCGGGGAATCAGAGGCGGGAAATCAGAGATGGGGTATCAGAGGCGGGAAATCAGAGATAGTGAATCAGAAATGGGAAATCAGAGGCGGTAATTCAGAGATGGGTTTCAGAGGCCGGGAATCAGAGGCGGGGAATCTGAGGCGGGGAATCTGAAGCGAGGAATTCGAGGCGGGGAATCAGAAATGGGGAATCAGAGATGGGGAATCAGAGGCGGGGAATCAGAGGTGGGGAATCAGAGGCGAGGAAACAGAGGAAGGGAATCAGAGGTGGGGCAACATATTTGGGGAATTAGAGGTGGGAAATGAGATGCGGGGCATCAGAAGCGGGGAATCAGAGGTGGGGAATTAGAGGCGAGGAATCCGAGGCGGGGAATCCGAGGCGGGGAATCCGAGGCGGGGATTCCGAGGCGGGGAATCCGAGGCGGGGAATCCGAGGCGGGGAATCCGAGGCGGGGAATCCGAGGCGGGGAATCCGAGGTGGGGAATCCGAGGCGGGGAATCCGAGGCGGCGAATCCCAGGCGGCGAATCCCAGGCGGCGAATCCGAGGCGGGAATTCAGAGATAGTGAATCAGAAATGTGGAATCAGAGGCGGTAATTCAGAGATGGGGATTCAGAGGCGGGGAATCAGAGGCGGGGAATCAGAAATGGGGAATCAGAGATGGGGAATCAGAGGTGGGGAATCAGAGGCGGGGAATCAGAGGCGGGGAATCAGAGGCGGCGAATCCGAGGCGGCGAATCCGAGGCGGGGAAACCGAGGCGGCGAATGCGAGGCGGCGAATGCGAGGCGGGGAATCCGAGGCGGGAAATCCGAGGCGGGGAATCCGAGGCGGTGAATCCGTGGCGGGGAATGCGAGGCGGCGAATGCGAGGTGGCGAATCCGAGGCGGCGAATCCGAGGCGGCGAATCTGAGGCGGCGAATACGAGGCGGCGAATCCGAGGCGGGGAATCCGAGGCGGGGAATCCGAGGCGGGGAATCAGAGGCGGGGAATCCGAGGCGGCGAATCCGAGGCGGGGAATCCGAGGCGGGGAATGCGAGGCGGCGAATCCGAGGCGGCGAATCAGAGGCGGCGAATCAGAGGCGGCGAATCAGAGGCGGCGAATCAGAGGCGGCGAATCAGAGGCGGCGAATCAGAGGCGGCGAATCCGAGGCGGAGAATCAGAGGCGGCGAATCCGAGGCGGCGAATCCGAGGCGGGGAAACCGAGGCGGGGAATCCGAGGCGGTGAATCCGAGGCGGGACATCCGAGGCGGGGCATCCGAGGCGGGGCATCCGAGGCGAGTCATCCGAGGTGGGGCATCCGAGGCGGGGCATCCGAGGCGGGGCATCCGAGGCGGGGCATCCGAGGCGGGGCATCCGAGGCGGGGCATCCTAGGCGGGGCATCCGAGGCGGGGCATCCGTGGCGGGGAATCCGAGGCGGGGCATCAGAGGCGGGGCATCAGAGGCGGGGCATCAGAGGCGGGGCATCAGAGGCGGGGAATGAGAGGCGGGGAATCAGAGGCGGGGAATCAGAGGCGGGGAATCAGAGGCGGCGAATCAGAGGCGGGGAATCAGAGGCGGCGAATCAGAGGCGGCGAATCAGAGGCGGCGAATCAGAGGCGGCGAATCAGGGGTGAGGAATCAGAGATGGGGAATCAGTGGCGGGAATTCAGAGATAGTGAATCAGAAATGTGGAATCAGAGGCGGTAATTCAGAGATGGGGATTCAGAGGCGGGGAATCAGAGGCGGGGAATCAGAAATGGGGAATCAGAGATGGGGAATCAGAGGCGGGGAATCAGAGGTGGGGAATCAGAGGTGGGGAATCAATGTTGGGGAATCAGAGGCGGGGAATCAGAGGAGGGGATTCAGAGGTGGGGAATCAGAGGTGGGGAATCAGATGTGGGGACTCAGAGGCGGGGAATCAGAGGCGGGGAATCAGAGTTTGGGAATCAGAGGCGGGGAATCTGAGGTGGGGAATCAGAAGTGGGAAATCACAGGTGGGGCATCAGAGTTGGGGAATCAGAGGCGCGGAATCTTAGGTGGGGAATCAGAAGTGGGGAATCATAAGTGGGCAATCAGAGGCGGGGAATCTGAGCTGGGGAATCAGAGGCGGGGAATCAGAGGGGGAAATCAGTGTTGGGGAATCAGAGGCGGGAAAACAGAGATGGGGCATCAGAGGCGGGGAATCAGTGATGGGGAATCAGAGGTGGGGAATCATAGGCGGGTAATCAGAGGCAGGGTATCAGAGGCGGGGAATCAGAGGTGGGGAATCAGAGGCGGTGAATCAGAGGCGGGGAATCAGAGGTTGGGAATCAGAAGCGGAGAATCAGAGGTGGGGAATGAGAGGTGGGGCATCAGAAGTGGGGAATCAGAGAAGGGGAATAAGTGGCGAGGAATGAGAGGCGGGGAATCAGAGGTGGGGCATCAGAGGCGGGGAATAAGAGATGGGGAATCATAGGCAGGGATCAGAGGATGGGCATCAGAGGCGGGGAATCAGAGAAGGGGAATCAGAGATGGGGAATCAGAGATGGGGAATAAGAGATGGGGAATCAGAGATGGGGAATCAGAGGTGGGGCATCAGAGGTGGGGCATCAGAGGTGGGGCATCAGAGGTGGGGCATCAGAGGTGGGGCATCAGAGGTGGGGCATCAGAGGTGGGGCATCAGAGGTGGGGCATCAGAGGTGGGGCATCAGAGGTGGGGCATCAGAGGTGGGGCATCAGAGGTGGGGCATCAGAGGTGGGGCATCAGAGGTGGTGCATCAGAGGCGGCGAATCAGGGGTGAGGAATCAGAGACGGGAAATCAGAGATGGGGAATCAGAGGCGGGAATTCAGAGATAGTGAATCAGAAATGTGGAATCAGAGGCGGTAATTCAGAGATGGGGATTCAGAGGCGGGGAATCAGAGGTGGGGAATCAGAGGCAGGGAAGCAGAGGCAGGGAAGCAGAGGCAGGGAAGCAGAGGCGGGGAAGAAGAGGCGGGGAATCGGAGTTGGGGAATCAGAGGCGGGAATCAGAGGCGTGGAATCAGAGGTGGGGAATCTGTAGCGGGGAATAAGAGGTGGGAAATCAGAGTTGGGGAATCAGAGGTGGGGAATCAGAGGTGGGGAATCAGAGGCGGGGAATCAGAGGCGGGAAATCAGAGATGGGGTATCAGAGGCGGGAAATCAGAGATAGTGAATCAGAAATGGGAAATCAGAGGCGGTAATTCAGAGATGGGTTTCAGAGGCCGGGAATCAGAGGCGGGGAATCTGAGGCGGGGAATCTGAAGCGAGGAATTCGAGGCGGGGAATCAGAAATGGGGAATCAGAGATGGGGAATCAGAGGCGGGGAATCAGAGGTGGGGAATCAGAGGCGAGGAAACAGAGGAAGGGAATCAGAGGTGGGGCAACATATTTGGGGAATTAGAGGTGGGAAATGAGATGCGGGGCATCAGAAGCGGGGAATCAGAGGTGGGGAATTAGAGGCGAGGAAAGAGAGGCAGGGAATCAGAAGTGGGGCATCAGTGGCGGGGAATCAAAGATGGGGAATCATAGGTAGGGAATCAGAGGATGGTCATCAGAGATGGGGAATCAGAAATGGGGAATCAGAGATGGGGAATCAGGGGTGGGGAATCAGAGGATGGTCATCAGAGATGGGGAATCAGAGGTGGGGAATCAGAGATGGGGAATCAGGGGTGGGGAATCAGAGGTGGGGCAACAGAGGCGGGGAATCAGAGGCGGTGAATCCGAGGCGGGGAATCCGAGGCGGGGAATCCGAGGCGGGGAATCCGAGGCGGGAAATCCGAGGCGGGGAATCCGAGGCGGGGAATCCGAGGCGGGGAATCCGAGGCGGGGAATCCGAGGCGGCGAATCCGAGGTGGGGAATCCGAGGCGGCGAATGCGAGGCGGCGAATCCGAGGCGGCGAATCAGAGGTGGGGAATCCGACGCGGCGAATGCGAGGCGGCGAATCCGGGGTGGCGAATCCGAGGCGGGGAATCCGAGGCGGGGAATCCGAGGCGGGGAATCCGAGGCGGGGAATCCGAGGCGGGGATTCCGATGCGGGGAATCCGAGGCGGGGAATCCGAGGCGGGGAATCCGAGGCGGGGAATCCGAGGCGGGGAATCCGAGGCGGGGAATCCGAGGCGGGGAATCCGAGGCGGGGAATCCGAGGCGGGGAATCCCAGGCGGCGAATCCCAGGCGGCGAATCCGAGGCGGCGAATCAGAGGCGGCGAATCAGAGGCGGCGAATCAGAGGCGGCGAATCAGGGGTGAGGAATCAGAGACGGGAAATCAGAGATGGGGAATCAGAGGCGGGAATTCAGAGATAGTGAATCAGAAATGTGGAATCAGAGGCGGTAATTCAGAGATGGGGATTCAGAGGCGGGGAATCAGAGGCGGGGAATCAGAAATGGGGAATCAGAGATGGGGAATCAGAGGTGGGGAATCAGAGGCGGGGAATCAGAGGCGGGGAATCAGAGGCGGCAAATCCGAGGCGGCGAATCCGAGGCGGGGAAACCGAGGCGGGGAACCCGAGGCGGGGAACCCGAGGCGGGGAACCCGAGGCGGGGAACCCGAGGCGGGGCACCCGAGGCGGTGAATCCGAGGCGGGGCACCCGAGGCGGGGCATCCGAGGCGGGGCACCCGAGGCGGGGCATCCGAGGCGGGGCATCCGAGGCGGGGCATCCGAGGCGGGGCATCCGAGGCGGGGCATCCGAGGCGGGGCATCCGAGGCGGGGCATCCGAGGCGGGGCATCCGAGGCGGGGCATCCGAGGCGGGGCATCAGAGGCGGGGCATCAGAGGCAGGGCATCAGAGGAGGGGCATCAGAGG
The DNA here is from genome assembly GCF_036971445.1 of Narcine bancroftii. Taxonomy (NCBI): domain Eukaryota; kingdom Metazoa; phylum Chordata; class Chondrichthyes; order Torpediniformes; family Narcinidae; genus Narcine; species Narcine bancroftii. The sequence goes on from NC_091469.1 coordinate 273,812,873, forward strand.
CGGGGCATCAGAGGCGGGGCATCAGAGGCGGGGAATCAGAGGCGGGGAATCAGAGGCGGCGAATCAGAGGCGGCGAATCAGAGGCGGCGAATCAGAGGCGGCGAATCAGAGGCGGCGAATCAGAGGCGGCGAATCAGGGGTGAGGAATCAGAGACGGGAATTCAGAGATGGGGAATCAGAGGCGGGAATTCAGAGATAGTGAATCAGAAATGTGGAATCAGAGGCGGTAATTCAGAGATGGGGATTCAGAGGCGGGGAATCAGAGGCGGGGAATCGGAAATGGGGAATCAGAGATGGGGAATCAGAGATGGGAAATCAGAGGCGGGGAATCAGAGGCGGGGAATCAGAGGCGGGGATTCAGAGGCGGGGAATCAGAGGTGGGGAATCAGAGGTGGGGAATCAGAGGCGGGGAATCAGATTTGGGGAATCAGAGGCGGGGAATCTGAGGTGGGGAATTAGAAGTGGGGAATCAGAGGTGGGGCATCAGAGTTGGGGAATCAGAGGCGGGGAATCTTAGGTGGGGAATCAGAAGTGGGGAATCATAAGTGGGGAATCAGAGGCGGGGAATCTGAGCTGGGGAATCAGAGGCGGGGAATCAGAGGTGGGAAATCAGAGTTGGGGAATCAGAGGTGGGAAAACAGAGATGGGGAATCAGAGGTGGGAAATTCGAGATGGGGTGTCAGATGCAGGGCATCAGATATGGGGAATTCGAGGCGAGGAATTAGGAGCAGGGAATCAGAGGTGGGGCATCAGAGGCGGGGAATCCGTGGCGGGGAATCCGAGGCAGCGAATCCGAGGCGGCGAATCCGAGGCGGCGAATCAGAGGCGGTGAATCAGAGGCGGGGAATCAGAGGCGGGGAATCAGAGGCGGGGAATCAGAGGTGGGGAATCAGAGGCGGGGAATCAGAGGCGGCGAATCAGAGGCGGCGAATCAGAGGCGGCGAATCAGAGGCGGCGAATCAGAGGCGGCGAATCAGAGGCGGGGAATCTGAGGTGGGGAATCAGAAGTGGGGAATCAGAGGTGGGGCATCAGAGTTGGGGAATCAGAGGTGGGGAATCAGAGGCGAGGAAACAGAGGGAGGGAATCAGAGGTGGGGAATCAGAGGCGAGGAAACAGAGGGAGGGAATCAGAGGTGGGGCAACATATTTGGGGAATTAGAGGTGGGAAATGAGATGCGGGGCATCAGAAGCGGGGAATCAGAGGTAGGGAATAAGAGGCGAGGAAAGAGAGGCAGGGAATCAGAAGTGGGGCATCAGTGGCGGGGAATCAAAATGGGGAATCATAGGTAGTGAATCAGAGGATGGTCATCAGAGATGGGGTATCAGAAATGGGGAATCAGAGGTGTGGAATCAGAGGTGGGGAATCAGAGATGGGGAATCAGGGGTGGGGAATCAGAGGTGGGGAATCAGAGGCGGGGAATCCGTGGCGGGGAATGCGAGGCGGCGAATGCGAGGCGGCGAATCCGAGGCGGCGAATCCGAGGCGGCGAATCCGAGGCGGCGAATGCGAGGCGGCGAATCCGAGGCGGCGAATCCGAGGCGGCGAATCCGAGGCGGCGAATCCGAGGCGGGGAATCCGAGGCGGGGAATCCGAGGCGGGGAATCCGAGGCGGCGAATGCGAGGCGGCGAATGCGAGGCGGCGAATCCGAGGCGGCGAATCCGAGGCGGCGAATCCGAGGCGGCGAATCCGAGGCGGCGAATCCGAGGCGGCGAATCCGAGGCGGGGAATCCGAGGCGGGGAATCCGAGGCGGGGTATCCGAGGCGGCGAATCAGAGGCGGCGAATCAGAGGCGGCGAATCAGAGGCGGCGAATCAGAGGCGGCGAATCAGAGGCGGAGAATCCGAGGCGTCGAATCCGAGGCGGCGAATCCGAGGCGGCGAATCCGAGGCGGCGAATCCGAGGCGGGGAATCCGAGGCGGGGCATCCGAGGCGGGGCATCCGAGGCGGGGCATCCGAGGCGGGGCATCCGAGTCGGGGCATCCGAGGCGGGGCATCCGAGGCGGGGCATCCGAGGCGGGGCATCCGAGGCGGGGCATCCGAGGCGGGGCATCCGAGGCGGGGCATCAGAGGCGGGGCATCAGAGGCGGGGCATTAGAGGCGGAGAATCAAAGGCGGGGAATCAGAGGCGGGGAATCAGAGGCGGGGAATCAGAGGCGGCGAATGAGAGGCGGCGAATCAGGGGTGAGGAATCAGAGACGGGAAATCAGAGATGGGGAATCAGAGGCGGGAATTCAGAGATAGTGAATCAGAAATGTGGAATCAGAGGCGGTAATTCAGAGATGGGGATTCAGAGGCGGGGAATCAGAGGCGGGGAATCAGAAATGGGGAATCAGAGATGGGGAATCAGAGGCGGGGAATCAGAGGTGGTGAATCAGAGGTGGGGAATCAATGTTGGGGAATCAGAGGCGGGGAATCAGAGGCGGGGATTCAGAGGCGGGGAATCAGAGGTGGGGAATCAGAGGTGGGGAATCAGAGGCGGGGAATCAGAGGCGGGGAATCAGAGTTGGGGAATCAGAGGCGGGGAATCTGAGGTGGGGAATCAGAAGTGGGGAATCAGAGGTGGGGCATCAGAGTTGGGGAATCAGAGGCGGGGAATCTTAGGTGGGGAATCAGAAGTGGGGAATCATAAGTGGGGAATCAGAGGCGGGGAATCTGAGCTGGGGAATCAGAGGCGGGGAATCAGGGGTGGGGAATCAGAAATGGGGAATCAGAGGTGTGGAATCAGAGGTGGGGAATCAGAAATGGGGAATCAGGGGTGGGGAATCAGAGGTGGGGCAACAGAGGCGGGGAATCAGAGGCGGTGAATCCGAGGCGGGGAATCCGAGGCTGGGAATCCGAGGCGGGGAGTCCGAGGCGGGGAATCCGAGGCGGGGAATCCGAGGCGGGGAATCCGAGCCGGGGAATCCGAGGCGGGGAATCCGAGGCGGGGAATCCGAGGCGGCGAATCCGAGGTGGGGAATCCGAGGCGGCGAATGCGAGGCGGCGAATCCGAGGCGGCGAATCAGAGGCGGGGAATCCGACGCGGCGAATGCGAGGCGGCGAATCCGGGGCGGCGAATCCGAGGCGGGGAATCCGAGGCGGGGAATCCGAGGCGGGGAATCCGAGGCGGGGAATCCGAGGCGGGGCATCCGAGTCGGGGCATCCGAGGCGGGGCATCCGAGGCGGGGCATCCGAGGCGGGGCATCCGAGGCGGGGCATCCGAGGCGGGGCATCCGAGGCGGGGCATCCGAGGCGGGGCATCAGAGGCGGGGCATCAGAGGCGGAGAATCAAAGGCGGGGAATCAGAGGCGGGGAATCAGAGGCGGGGAATCAGAGGCGGCGAATCAGAGGCGGCGAATCAGGGGTGAGGAATCAGAGACGGGAAATCAGAGATGGGGAATCAGAGGCGGGAATTCAGAGATAGTGAATCAGAAATGTGGAATCAGAGGCGGTAATTCAGAGATGGGGATTCAGAGGCGGGGAATCAGAGGCGGGGAATCAGAAATGGGGAATCAGAGGCGGGGAATCAGAGGCGGGGAATCAGAGGTGGGGAATCAGAGGTGGGGAATCAATGTTGGGGAATCAGAGGCGGGGAATCAGAGGCGGGGATTCAGAGGCGGGGAATCAGAGGTGGGGAATCAGAGGTGGGGAATCAATGTTGGGGAATCAGAGGCGGGGAATCAGAGTTGGGGAATCAGAGGCGGGGAATCTGAGGTGGGGAATAAGAAGTGGGGAATCAGAGGTGGGGCATCAGAGTTGGGGAATCAGAGGCGGGGAATCTTAGGTGGGGAATCTGAGGTGGGGAATCATAAGTGGGGAATCAGAGGCGGGGAATCTGAGCTGGGGAATCAGAGGCGGGGAATCAGGGGTGGGGAATCAGAAATGGGGAATCAGAGGTGTGGAATCAGAGGTGGGGAATCAGAGATGGGGAATCAGGGGTGGGGAATCAGAGGTGGGGAATCAGAGGCGGGGCAACAGAGGCGGGGAATCAGAGGCGGTGAATCCGAGGCGGGGAATCCGAGGCGGGGAATCCGAGGCGGGGAATCCGAGGCGGGGAATCCGAGGCGGGGAATCCGAGGCGGGGAATCCGAGGCAGCGAATCCGAGGTGGGGAATCCGAGGCGGCAAATGCGAGACGGCGAATCCGAGGCGGCGAATCAGAGGCGGGGAATCCGAGGCGGCGAATGCGAGGCGGGGAATCCGAGGCGGGAAATCCGAGGCGGGGAATCCGAGGCGGGGAATCCGTGGCGGGGAATGCGAGGCGGCGAAAGCGAGGCGGCGAATCCGAGGCGGCGAATCCGAGGCGGCGAATCCGAGGCGGCGAATCCGAGGCGGCGAATCCGAGGCGGCGAATCCGAGGCGGGGAATCCGAGGCGGGGAATCCGAGGCGGGGAATCCGAGGCGGGGAATCAGAGGCGGGGAATCCGAGGCGGCGAATCCGAGGCGGGGAATCCGAGGCGGGGAATGCGAGGCGGCGAATCCGAGGCGGCGAATCAGAGGCGGCGAATCAGAGGCGGCGAATCAGAGGCGGCGAATCAGAGGCGGCGAATCAGAGGCGGCGAATCAGAGGCGGCGAATCCGAGGCGGAGAATCAGAGGCGGCGAATCCGAGGCGGAGAATCAGAGGCGGCGAATCCGAGGCGGCGAATCCGAGGCGGGGAAACCGAGGCGGGGAATCCGAGGCGGGGAATCCGAGGCGGGGCTTCCGAGGCGGGGCATCCGAGGCGGGGCATCCGAGGCGGGTCATCCGAGGCGGGGCATCCGAGGCGGGGCATCCGAGGCGGGGCATCCGAGGCGGGGCATCCTAGGCGGGGCATCCGAGGCGGGGCATCCGTGGCGGGGCATCCGAGGCGGTGCATCAGAGGCGGGGCATCAGAGGCGGGGCATCAGAGGCGGGGCATCAGAGGCGGGGCATCAGAGGCGGGGAATCAGAGGCGGGGAATCAGAGGCGGGGAATCAGAGGCGGGGAATCAGAGGCGAGGAATCAGAGGCGGGGAATCAGAGGCGGGGAATCAGAGGCGGGGAATCTGAGGTGGGGAATCAGAAGTGGGGAATCAGAGGTGGGGCATCAGAGTTGGGGAATCAGAGGCGGGGAATCTTAGGTGGGGAATCAGAAGTGGGGAATCATAAGTGGGCAATCAGAGGCGGGGAATCTGAGCTGGGGAATCAGAGGCGGGGAATCAGAGGGGGAAATCAGTGTTGGGGAATCAGAGGCGGGAAAACAAAGATGGGGCATCAGAGGCGGGGAATCAGAGATGGGGAATCAGAGGTGGGGAATCATAGGCGGGTAATCAGAGGCAGGGTATCAGAGGCGGGGAATCAGAGGTGGGGAATCAGAGGTGGGGAATCAATGTTGGGGAATCAGAGGCGGGGAATCAGAGGCGGGGATTCAGAGGCGGGGAATCAGAGGTGGGGAATCAGAGGTGGGGAATCAATGTTGGGGAATCAGAGGCGGGGAATAAGAGTTGGGGAATCAGAGGCGGGGAATCTGAGGTGGGGAATAAGAAGTGGGGAATCAGAGGTGGGGCATCAGAGTTTGGGAATCAGAGGCGGGGAATCTTAGGTGGGGAATCTGAGGTGGGGAATCATAAGTGGGGAATCAGAGGCGGGGAATCTGAGCTGGGGAATCAGAGGCGGGGAATCAGGGGTGGGGAATCAGAAATGGGGAATCATAAGTGGGGAATCAGAGGCGGGGAATCTGAGCTGGGGAATCAGAGGCGGGGAATCAGGGGTGGGGAATCAGAAATGGGGAATCAGAGGTGTGGAATCAGAGGTGGGGAATCAGAGATGGGGAATCAGGGGTGGGGAATCAGAGGTGGGGCAACAGAGGCGGGGAATCAGAGGCGGTGAATCCGAGGCGGGGAATCCGAGGCGGGGAATCCGAGGCGGGGAATCCGAGGCGGGGAATCCGAGGCGGGGAATCCGAGGCGGCAAATGCGAGGCGGCGAATCCGAGGCGGCGAATCAGAGGCGGGGAATCCGAGGCGGCGAATGCGAGGCGGGGAATCCGAGGCGGGAAATCCGAGGCGGGGAATCCGAGGCGGGGAATCCGTGGCGGGGAATGCGAGGCGGCGAATCCGAGGCGGCGAATCCGAGGCGGCGAATCCGAGGCGGCGAATCCGAGGCGGGGAATCCGAGGCGGGGAATCCGAGGCGGGGAATCCGAGGCGGGGAATCCGAGGCGGGGAATCCGAGGCAGCGAATCCGAGGTGGGGAATCCGAGGCGGCAAATGCGAGGCGGCGAATCCGAGGCGGCGTATCAGAGGCGGGGAATCCGAGGCGGCGAATGCGAGGCGGGGAATCCGAGGCGGGAAATCCGAGGCGGGGAATCCGAGGCGGGGAATCCGTGGCGGGGAATGCGAGGCGGCGAATCCGAGGCGGCGAATCCGAGGCGGCGAATCCGAGGCGGCGAATCCGAGGCGGCGAATCCGAGGCGGCGAATCCGAGGCGGCGAATCCGAGGCGGGGAATCCGAGGCGGGGAATCCGAGGCGGGGAATCCGAGGCGGGGAATCAGAGGCGGGGAATCCGAGGCGGCGAATCCGAGGCGGGGAATCCGTGGCGGGGAATGCGAGGCGGCGAATCCGAGGCGGCGAATCAGAGGCGGCGAATCAGAGGCGGCGAATCAGAGGCGGCGAATCAGAGGCGGCGAATCAGAGGCGGCGAATCAGAGGCGGCAAATCCGAGGCGGAGAATCAGAGGCGGCGAATCCGAGGCGGCGAATCCGAGGCGGGGAAACCGAGGCGGGGAATCCGAGGCGGGGAATCCGAGGCGGGGCTTCCGAGGCGGGGCATCCGAGGCGGGGCATCCGAGGCGGGTCATCCGAGGCGGGGCATCCGAGGCAGGGCATCCGAGGCGGGGCATCCGAGGCGGGGCATCCGAGGCGGGGCATCCTAGGCGGGGCATCCGAGGCGGGGCATCCGTGGCGGGGCATCCGAGGCGGTGCATCAGAGGCGGGGCATCAGAGGCGGGGCATCAGAGGCGGGGCATCAGAGGCGGGGCATCAGAGGCGGGGAATCAGAGGCGGGGAATCAGAGGCGGGGAATCAGAGGCGGGGAATCAGAGGCGGGGAATCAGAGGCGGGGAATCAGAGGCGGGGAATCTGAGGTGGGGAATCAGAAGTGGGGAATCAGAGGTGGGGCATCAGAGTTGGGGAATCAGAGGCGGGGAATCTTAGGTGGGGAATCAGAAGTGGGGAATCATAAGTGGGCAATCAGAGGCGTGGAATCTGAGCTGGGGAATCAGAGGGGGAAATCAGTGTTGGGGAATCAGAGGCGGGAAAACAGAGATGGGGCATCAGAGGCGGGGAATCAGAGATGGGGAATCAGAGGTGGGGAATCATAGGCGGGTAATCAGAGGCAGGATATCAGAGGCGGGGAATCAGAGGTGGGGAATCAGAGGCGGTGAATCAGAGGCGGGGAATCAGAGGTTGGGAATCAGAGGCAGGGAATCAGAGGTGGGGAATCAGAGGCGGGGAATCAGAGGTGGGGCAACATATTCGGGGAATCAGAGGTGGGGAATGAGAGGTGGGGCATCAGAAGTGGGGAATCAGAGAAGGGGAATAAGTGGCGAGGAATGAGAGGTGGGGAATCAGAGGTGGGGCATCAGAGGCGGGGAATAAGAGATGGGGAATCATAGGCAGGGAATCAGAGGATGGGCATCAGAGGCGGGGAATCAGAGAAGGGGAATCAGAGATGGGGAATCAGAGATGGGGAATCAGAGATGGGGAATCAGAGATGGGGAATCAGAGGCGGGGCAACAGAGGCGGGGAATCCGAGGCGGGGAATCCGAGGCGGGGAATCCGAGGCGGGGAATCCGAGGCGGGGAATCCGAGGCGGGGAATCCGAGGCGGGGAATCCGAGGCGGGGAATCCGAGGCGGGGAATCCGAGGCGGGGAATCCGAGGCAGCGAATCCGAGGCGGGGAATCCGAGGCGGGGAATCCGAGGCGGCGAATCCGAGGCGGCGAATCCGAAGCGGCGAATCAGAGGCGGGGAATCCGAGGCGGCGAATGCGAGGCGGCGAATGCGAGGCGGGGAATCCGAGGCGGGGAATCCGAGGCGGGGAATCCGAGGCGGGGAATCCGTGGCGGGGAATGCGAGGCGGCGAATGCGAGGCGGCGAATCCGAGGCGGCGAATCCGAGGCGGCGAATCCGAGGCGGCGAATCCGAGGCGGCGAATCCGAGGCGGGGAATCCGAGGCGGGGAATCCGAGGCGGGGAATCAGAGGCGGGGAATCCGAGGCGGCGAATCCGAGGCGGGGAATCCGAGGCGGGGAATGCGAGGCGGCGAATCCGAGGCAGCGAATCAGAGGCGGCGAATCAGAGGCGGCGAATCAGAGGCGGCGAATCAGAGGCGGCGAATCAGATGCGGCGAATCAGAGGCGGCGAATCAGAGGCGGCGAATCCGAGGCGGAGAATCAGAGGCGGCGAATCCGAGGCGGTGAATCCGAGGCGGGGAAACCGAGGCGGGGAATCGGAGGCGGTGAATCCGAGGCGGGACATCCGAGGCGGGGCATCCGAGGCGGGGCATCCGAGGCGGGTCATCTGAGGTGGGGCATCCGAGGCGGGGCATCCGAGGCGGGGCATCCGAGGCGGGGCATCCGAGGCGGGGCATCCGAGGCGGGGCATCCGAGGCGGGGCATCCGAGGCGGGGCATCCGTGGCGGGGCATCCGAGGCGGGGCATCAGAGGCGGGGCATCAGAGGCGGGGCATCAGAGGCGGGGCATCAGAGGCGGGGAATGAGAGGCGGGGAATCAGAGGCGGGGAATCAGAGGCGGGGAATCAGAGGCGGGGAATCAGAGGCGGCGAATCAGAGGCGGGGAATCAGAGGCGGCGAATCAGAGGCGGCGAATCAGAGGCGGCGAATCAGAGGCGGCGAATCAGGGGTGAGGAATCAGAGACGGGAAATCAGAGATGGGGAATCAGTGGCGGGAATTCAGAGATAGTGAATCAGAAATGTGGAATCAGAGGCGGTAATTCAGAGATGGGGATTCAGAGGCGGGGAATCAGAGGCGGAGAATCAGAAATGGGGAATCAGAGATGGGGAATCAGAGGCGGGGAATCAGAGGTGGGGAATCAGAGGTGGGGAATCAATGTTGGGGAATCAGAGGCGGGGAATCAGAGGCGGGGAATCAGAGTTTGGGAATCAGAGGCGGGGAATCTGAGGTGGGGAATCAGAAGTGGGAAATCACAGGTGGGGCATCAGAGTTGGGGAATCAGAGGCGCGGAATCTTAGGTGGGGAATCAGAAGTGGGGAATCAGAGGGGGAAATCAGTGTTGGGGAATCAGAGGCGGGAAAACAGAGATGGGGCATCAGAGGCGGGGAATCAGTGATGGGGAATCAGAGGTGGGGAATCATAGGCGGGTAATCAGAGGCGGGGAATCAGAGGTGGGGAATCAGAGGCGGTGAATCAGAGGCGGGGAATCAGAGGTTGGGAATCAGAAGCGGAGAATCAGAGGTGGGGAATGAGAGGTGGGGCATCAGAAGTGGGGAATAAGAGATGGGGAATCATAGGCAGGGAATCAGAGGATGGGCATCAGAGGCGGGGAATCAGAGAAGGGGAATCAGAGATGGGGAATAAGTGGCGAGGAATGAGAGGCGGGGAATCAGAGGTGGGGCATCAGAGGCGGGGAATAAGAGATGGGGAATCATAGGCAGGGAATCAGAGGATGGGCATCAGAGGCGGGGAATCAGAGAAGGGGAATCAGAGATGGGGAATCAGAGATGGGGAATCAGAGATGGGGAATCAGAGATGGGGAATCAGAGGTGGGGCATCAGAGGTGGGGCATCAGTGGTGGGGAATGAGAGGTGGGGCATCAGAAGTGGGGAATCAGAGAAGGGGAATAAGTGGCGAGGAATGAGAGGCGGGGAATCAGAGGTGGGGCATCAGAGGCGGGGAATCAGAGATGGGGAATCAGAGATGGGGAATCAGAGATGGGGAATCAGAGGTGGGGCATCAGAGGTGGGGCATCAGTGGTGGGGCATCAGAGGTGGGGCATCAGAGGTGGGGCATCAGAGGTGGGGCATCAGAGGTGGGGCATCAGAGGTGGGGCATCAGAGGTGGGGCATCAGAGGTGGTGCATCAGAGGCGGCGAATCAGGGGTGAGGAATCAGAGATGGGAAATCAGAGATGGGGAATCAGAGGTGGGAATTCAGAGATAGTGAATCAGAAATGTGGAATCAGAGGCGGTAATTCAGAGATGGGGATTCAGAGGCGGGGAATCAGAGGCGGGGAATCAGAGGCAGGGAAGCAGAGACAGGGAAGCAGAGGCAGGGAAGCAGAGGCGGGGAAGTAGAGGCGGGGAATCAGAGGCGGGGAATCAGAGGCGGGGAATCAGAGGCGGCGAATCAGAGGCGGGGAATCAGAGGCGGCGAATCAGAGGCGGCGAATCAGAGGCGGCCAATCAGAGGCGGCGAATCAGGGGTGAGGAATCAGAGACGGGAAATCAGAGATGGGGAATCAGTGGCGGGAATTCAGAGATAGTGAATCAGAAATGTGGAATCAGAGGCGGTAATTCAGAGATGGGGATTCAGAGGCGGGGAATCAGAGGCGGGGAATCAGAAATGGGGAATCAGAGATGGGGAATCAGAGGCGGGGAATCAGAGGTGGGGAATCAGAGGTGGGGAATCAATGTTGGGGAATCAGAGGCGGGGAATCAGAGGCGGGGATTCAGAGGCTGGGAATCAGAGGTGGGGAATCAGAGGTGGGGAATCAGAGGCGGGGAATCAGAGGTGGGGAATCAGAAGTGGGGAATCAGAGGTGGGGCATAAGAGTTGGGGAATCAGAGGTGGGGAATCTTAGGTGGGGTATCAGAAGTGGGGAATCATAAGTGGGGAATCAGAGGCGGGGAATCTGAGCTGGGGAATCAGAGGCGGGGATTCAGAGGCTGGGAATCAGAGGTGGGGAATCAGAGGTGGGGAATCAGAGGTGGGGAATCTGAGGTGGGGAATCAGAAGTGGGAAATCACAGGTGGGGCATCAGAGTTGGGGAATCAGAGTCGCGGAATCTTAGGTGGGGAATCAGAAGTGGGGAATCATAAGTGGGCAATCAGAGGCGGGGAATCTGAGCTGGGGAATCAGAGGCGGGGAATCAGAGGGGGAAATCAGTGTTGGGGAATCAGAGGCGGGAAAACAGAGATGGGGCATCAGAGGTGGGGAATCAGTGATGGGGAATCAGAGGTGGGGAATCATAGGCGGGTAATCAGAGGCGGGGAATCAGAGGTGGGGAATCAGAGGCGGTGAATCAGAGGCGGGGAATCAGAGGTTGGGAATCAGAAGCGGAGAATCAGAGGTGGGGAATGAGAGGTGGGGCATAAGAAGTGGGGAATCATAGAAGGGGAATAAGTGGCGAGGAATGAGAGGCGGGGAATCAGAGGTGGGGCATCAGAGGCGGGGAATAAGAGATGGGGAATCATAGGCAGGGAATCAGAGGATGGGCATCAGAGGCGGGGAATCAGAGAAGGGGAATCAGAGATGGGGAATCAGAGATGGGGAATCAGAGATGGGGAATCAGAGATGGGGAATCAGAGGTGGGGCATCAGAGGTGGGGCATCAGAGGTGGGGAATGAGAGGTGGGGCATCAGAAGTGGGGAATCAGAGAAGGGGAATAAGTGGCGAGGAATGAGAGGCGGGGAATCAGAGGTGGGGCATCAGAGGCGGGGAATAAGAGATGGGGAATCATAGGCAGGGAATCAGAGGATGGGCATCAGAGGCGGGGAATCAGAGAAGGGGAATCAGAGATGGGGAATCAGAGATGGGGAATCAGAGATGGGGAATCAGAGATGGGGAATCAGAGGTGGGGCATCAGAGGTGGGGCATCAGAGGTGGGGCATCAGAGGTGGGGCATCAGAGGTGGGGCATCAGAGGTGGGGCATCAGAGGTGGGGCATCAGAGGTGGGGCATCAGAGGTGGGGCATCAGAGGTGGGGCATCAGAGGTGGGGCATCAGAGGTGGTGCATCAGAGGCGGCGAATCAGGGGTGAGGAATCAGAGATGGGAAATCAGAGATGGGGAATCAGAGATGGGGAATCAGAGGCGGGGCAACAGAGGCGGGGAATCCGAGGCGGGGAATCCGAGGCGGGGAATCCGAGGCGGGGAAGCAGAGACAGGGAAGCAGAGGCAGGGAAGCAGAGGCGGGGAAGTAGAGGCGGGGAATCGGAGTTGGGGAATCAGAGGCGGGAATCAGAGGCATGGAATCAGAGGTGGGGAATCTGTAGCGGGGAATAAGAGGTGGGAAATCAGAGGCGGGGAATCAGAGATGGGAAATCAGAGGTGGGGAATCAGAGGTGGGGAATCAGAGGCGGGGAATCAGAGGCGGGAAATCAGAGATGGGGTATCAGAGGCGGGAAATCAGAGATAGTGAATCAGAAATGGGGAATCAGAGGCGGTAATTCAGAGATGGGTTTCAGAGGCCGGGAATCAGAGGCGGGGAATCTGAGGTGGGGAATCTGAAGCGAGGAATTCGAGGCGGGGAATCAGAAATGGGGAATCAGAGATGGGGAATCAGAGGCGGGGAATCAGAGGTGGGGAATCAGAGGCGAGGAAACAGAGGGAGGGAATCAGAGGTGGGGCAACATATTTGGGGAATTAGAGGTGGGAAATGAGATGCGGGGCATCAGAAGCGGGGAATCAGAGGTGGGGAATAAGAGGCGAGGAAAGAGAGGCAGGGAATCAGAAGTGGGGCATCAGTGGCGGGGAATCAAAGATGGGGAATCATAGGTAGGGAATCAGAGGATGGTCATCAGAGATGGGGAATCAGAAATGGGGAATCAGAGGTGTGGAATCAGAGGTGGGGAATCAGAGATGGGGAATCAGGGGTGGGGAATCAGAGGTGGGGCAACAGAGGCGGGGAATCAGAGGCGGGGAATCCGAGGCGGGGAATCCGAGGCGGGGAATCCGAGGCGGGGAATCCGAGGCGGGGAATCCGAGGCGGGGAATCCGAGGCGGGGAATCCGAGGCGGGGAATCCGAGGCGGCGAATCCGAGGTGGGGCATCAGAGTTGGGGAATCAGAGGCGGGGAATCTTAGGTGGGGAATCAGAAGTGGGGAATCATAAGTGGGGAATCAGAGGCGGGGAATCTGAGCTGGGGAATCAGAGGCGGGGAATCAGAGGTGGGAAATCAGAGTTGGGGAATCAGAGGTGGGAAAACAAAGATGGGGAATCAGAGGCGGGAAATTCGAGATGGGGTGTCAGATGCAGGGCATCAGATATGGGGAATTCGAGGCGAGGAATTAGGAGCAGGGAATCAGAGGTGGGGCATCAGAGGCGGGGAATCCGAGGCGGGGAATCCGAGGCAGCGAATCCGAGGCGGCGAATCCGAGGCGGCGAATCAGAGGCGGTGAATCAGAGGCGGGGAATCAGAGGCGGGGAATCAGAGGCGGGGAATCAGAGGTGGGGAATCAGAGGCGGGGAATCAGAGGCGGCGAATCAGAGGCGGCGAATCAGAGGCGGCGAATCAGAGGCGGCGAATCAGAGGCGGCGAATCAGAGGCGGGGAATCTGAGGTGGGGCATCAGAGTTGAGGAATCAGAGGCGCGGAATCTTAGGTGGGGAATCAGAAGTGGGGAATCATAAGTGGGCAATCAGAGGCGGGGAATCTGAGCTGGGGAATCAGAGGCGGGGAATCAGAGGGGGAAATCAGTGTTGGGGAATCAGAGGCGGGAAAACAGAGATGGGGCATCAGAGGCGGGGAATCAGAGATGGGGAATCAGAGGTGGGGAATCATAGGCGGGTAATCAGAGGCAGGGTATCAGAGGCGGGGAATCAGAGGGGGAAATCAGTGTTGGGGAATCAGAGGCGGGAAAACTGAGATGGGGAATCAGAGGCGGTGAATCAGAGGCGGGGAATCAGAGGTTGGGAATCAGAGGCGGAGAATCAGAGGTGGGGAATCAGAGGCGGGGAATCAGAGGTGGGGCAACATATTCGGGGAATCAGAGGTGGGGAATGAGAGGTGGGGCATCAGAAGTGGGGAATCAGAGAAGGGGAATAAGTGGCGAGGAATGAGAGGCGGGGAATCAGAGGTGGGGCATCAGAGGCGGGGAATAAGAGATGGGGAATCATAGGCAGGGAATCAGAGGATGGGCATCAGAGATGGGGAATCAGAGATGGGGAATCAGAGGTGGGGCATCAGAGGTGGGGCATCAGAGGTGGGGCATCAGAGGTGGGGCATCAGAGGTGGGGCATCAGAGGTGGGGCATCAGAGGTGGGGCATCAGAGGTGGGGCATCAGAGGTGGGGCATCAGAGGTGGGGCATCAGAGGTGGGGCATCAGAGGTGGGGCATCAGAGGTGGTGCATCAGAGGCGGCATATCAGGGGTGGGGAATCAGAGATGGGAAATCAGAGATGGGGAATCAGAGGCGGGAATTCAGAGATAGTGAATCAGAAATGTGGAATCAGAGGCGGTAATTCAGAGATGGGGATTCAGAGGCGGGGAATCAGAGGCGGGGAATCAGAGGCAGGGAAGCAGAGGCAGGGAAGCAGAGGCAGGGAAGCAGAGGCGGGGAAGAAGAGGCGGGGAATCGGAGTTGGGGAATCAGAGGCGGGAATCAGAGGCGTGGAATCAGAGGTGGGGAATCTGTAGCGGGGAATAAGAGGTGGGAAATCAGAGTTGGGGAATCAGAGGCGGGGAATCAGAGGTGGGGAATCAGAGGCGGGGAATCAGAGGCGGGAAATCAGAGATGGGGTATCAGAGGCGGGAAATCAGAGATAGTGAATCAGAAATGGGGAATCAGAGGCGGTAATTCAGAGATGGGTTTCAGAGGCCGGGAATCAGAGGCGGGGAATCTGAGGCGGGGAATCTGAAGCGAGGAATTCGAGGCGGGGAATCAGAAATGGGGAATCAGAGATGGGGAATCAGAGGCGGGGAATCAGAGGTGGGGAATCAGAGGCGAGGAAGCAGAGGGAGGGAATCAGAGGTGGGGCAACATATTTGGGGAATCAGAGGTGGGAAATGAGATGCGGGGCATCAGAAGCGGGGAATCAGAGGTGGGGAATAAGAGGCGAGGAAAGAGAGGCAGGGAATCAGAAGTGGGGCATCAGTGGCGGGGAATCAAAGATGGGGAATCATAGGTAGGGAATCAGAGGATGGTCATCAGAGATGGGGAATCAGAAATGGGGAATCAGAGGTGTGGAATCAGAGGTGGGGAATCAGAGATGGGGAATCAGGGGTGGGGAATCAGAGGTGGGGCAACAGAGGCGGGGAATCAGAGGCGGTGAATCCGAGGCGGGGAATCCGAGGCGGGGAATCCGATGCGGGGAATCCGAGGCGGGGAATCCGAGGCGGGGAATCCGAGGCGGGGAATCCGAGGCGGGGAATCCGAGGCGGGGAATTCGAGGCGGGGAATCCGAGGCGGGGAATCCGAGGCGGGGAATGCGAGGCGGCGAATCCGAGGCGGCGAATCAGAGGCGGGGAATCCGACGCGGCGAATGCGAGGCGGCGAATCCGGGGCGGCGAATCCGAGGCGGGGAATCCGAGGCGGGGAATCCGAGGCGGGGAATCCGAGGCGGGGAATCCGAGGCGGGGAATCCGAGGCGGGGATTCCGATGCGGGGAATCCGAGGCGGGGAATCAGAGACGGGAAATCAGAGATGGGGATTCAGAGGCGGGGAATCAGAGGCGGGGAATCAGAAATGTGGAATCAGAGATGGGGAATCAGAGGTGGGGAATCAGAGGCGGGGAATCAGAGGCGGGGAATCAGAGGCGGGGAATCAGAGGCGGCGAATCCGAGGCGGCGAATCCGAGGCGGGGAAACCGAGGCGGGGAACTCGAGGCGGGGAACCCGAGGCGGGGAACCCGAGGCGGGGAACCCGAGGCGGGGCACCCGAGGCGGTGAATCCGAGGCGGGGCATCCGAGGCGGGGCATCCGAGGCGGGGCATCCGAGGCGGGGCATCCGAGGCGGGGCATCCGAGGCGGGGCATCCGAGGCGGGGCATCCGAGGCGGGGCATCCGAGGCGGGGCATCCGAGGCGGGGCATCCGAGGCGGGGCATCCGAGGCGGGGCATCCTAGGCGGGGCATCCGAGGCGGGGCATCCGAGGCGGGGCATCCGAGGCGGGGCATCAGAGGCGGGGCATCAGAGGCGGGGCATCAGAGGCGGGGAATCAGAGGCGGGGAATCAGAGGCGGCGTATCAGAGGCGGCGAATCAGAGGCGGCGAATCAGAGGCGGCGAATCAGAGGCGACGAATCAGAGGCGGCGAATCAGAGGCGGCGAATCAGGGGTGAGGAATCAGAGACGGGAATTCAGAGATGGGGAATCAGAGGCGGGAATTCAGAGATAGTGAATCAGAAATGTGGAATCAGAGGCGGTAATTCAGAGATGGGGATTCAGAGGCGGGGAATCAGAGGCGGGGAATCAGAGGTGGGGAATCAGAGGTGGGGAATCAATGTTGGGGAATCAGAGGCGGGGAATCAGAGGCGGGGATTCAGAGGCGGGGAATCAGAGGTGGGGAATCAGAGGTGGGGAATCAGAGGCGGGGAATCAGAGGCGGGGAATCAGAGTTGGGGAATCAGAGGCGGGGAATCTGAGGTGGGGAATTAGAAGTGGGGTATCAGAGGTGGGGCATCAGAGTTGGGGAATCAGAGGCGGGGAATCTTAGGTGGGGAATCAGAAGTGGGGAATCAGAAGTGGGGAATCATAAGTGGGGAATCAGAGGCGGGGAATCTGAGCTGGGGAATCAGAGGCGGGGAATCAGAGGTGGGAAATCAGAGTTGGGGAATCAGAGGTGGGAAAACAGAGATGGGGAATCAGAGGCGGGAAATTCGAGATGGGGTGTCAGATGCAGGGCATCAGATATGGGGAATTCGAGGCGAGGAATTAGGAGCAGGGAATCAGAGGTGGGGCATCAGAGGCGGGGAATCTGAGGCGGGGAATCCGAGGCAGCGAATCCGAGGCGGCGAATCCGAGGCGGCGAATCAGAGGCGGTGAATCAGAGGCGGGGAATCAGAGGCGGGGAATCAGAGGCGGGGAATCAGAGGTGGGGAATCAGAGGCGGGGAATCAGAGGCGGCGAATCAGAGGCGGCGAATCAGAGGCGGCGAATCAGAGGCGGCGAATCAGAGGCGGCGAATCAGAGGCGGCGAATCAGGGGTGAGGAATCAGAGACGGGAAATCAGAGATCGGGAATCAGAGGCGGGAATTCAGAGATAGTGAATCAGGAATGTGGAATCAGAGGCGTTAATTCAGAGATGGGGATTCAGAGGCGGGGAATCAGAGGCGGGGAATCAGAGGCAGGGAAGCAGAGGAAGGGAAGCAGAGGCAGGGAATCAGAGGTGGGGAATCTGTAGCGGGGAATAAGAGGTGGGAAATCAGAGTTGGGGAATCAGAGGCGGGGAATCAGAGATGGGAAATCAGAGGTGGGGAATCAGAGGTGGGGAATCAGAGGCGGGGAATCAGAGGCGGGAAATCAGAGATGGGGTATCAGAGGCGGGAAATCAGAGATAGTGAATCAGAAATGGGGAATCAGAGGCGGTAATTCAGAGATGGGTTTCAGAGGCCGGGAATCAGAGGCGGGGAATCTGAGGCGGGGAATCTGAAGCGAGGAATTCGAGGCGGGGAATCAGAAATGGGGAATCAGAGATGGGGAATCAGAGGCGGGGAATCAGAGGTGGGGAATCAGAGGCGAGGAAACAGAGGGAGGGAATCAGAGGTGGGGCAACATATTTGGGGAATCAGAGGTGGGAAATGAGATGCGGGGCATCAGAAGCGGGGAATCAGAGGTGGGGAATAAGAGGCGAGGAAAGAGAGGCAGGGAATCAGAAGTGGGGCATCAGTGGCGGGGAATCAAAGATGGGGAATCATAGGTAGGGAATCAGAGGATGGTCATCAGAGATGGGGAATCAGAAATGCGGAATCAGAGGTGTGGAATCAGAGGTGGGGAATCAGAGATGGGGAATCAGGGGTGGGGAATCAGAGGTGGGGAATCAGAGGCGGGGTATTAGAGGCGGGGAATCAGAAATGGGGAATCAGAGGTGGGGCAACAGAGGCGGGGAATCAGAGGTGGGGAATCCGAGGCGGGGAATCCGAGGCGGGGAATCCGAGGCGGGGAATCCGAGGCGGGGAATCCGAGGCGGGGAATCCGAGGCGGGGAATCCGAGGCGGGGAATCCGAGGCGGCGAATCCGAGGCGGGGAATCCGAGGCGGCGAATGCGAGGCGGCGAATCCGAGGCGGCGAATCAGAGGAGGGGAATCCGACGCGGCGAATGCGAGGCGGCGAATCCGGGGTGGCGAATCCGAGGCGGGGAATCCGAGGCGGGGAATCCGAGGCGGGGAATCCGAGGCGGGGAATCCGAGGCGGGGAATCCGAGGCGGGGATTCCGAGGCGGGGAATCCGAGGCGGGGAATCCGAGGCGGGGCATCCGAGGCGGGGAATCCGAGGTGGGGAATCCGAGGCGGGGAATCCGAGGCGGGGAATCCGAGGCGGGGAATCCGAGGCGGCGAATCCGAGGCGGCGAATCCGAGGCGGCGAATCCGAGGCGGCGAATCAGAGGCGGGGAATGAGAGGCGGGGAATCAGAGGCGGGAAATCAGAGGTGGGGAATCAGAGGCGGTGAATCAGAGGCGGCGAATCGGAGGCGGCGAATCAGAGGCGGCGAATCAGAGGCGGCGAATCAGAGGCGGCGAATCAGAGGCGGCGAATCAGGTGTGAGGAATCAGAGACGGGAAATCAGAGATGGGGAATCAGAGGCGGGAATTCAGAGATAGTGAATCAGAAATGTGGAATCAGAGGCGGTAATTCAGAGATGGGGATTCAGAGGCGGGGAATCAGAGGCGGGGAATCAGAAATGGGGAATCAGAGATGGGGAACCAGAGGTGGGGAATCAGAGGCGGGGAATCAGAGGCGGCGAATCCGAGGCGGCGAATCCGAGGCGGGGAAACCGAGGCGGGGAACCCGAGGCGGGGAACCCGAGGCGGGGAACCCGAGGCGGGGAACCCGAGGCGGTGAATCCGTGGCGGGGCATCCGAGGCGGGGCATCCGAGGCGGGGCATCCGAGGCGGGGCATCCGAGGCGGGGCATCCGAGGCGGGGCATCCGAGGCGGGGCATCCGAGGCGGGGCATCCGAGGCGGGGCATCCGAGGCGGGGCATCCGAGGCGGGGCATCCGAGGCGGGGCATCCGAGGCGGGGCATCAGAGGCGGGGCATCAGAGGCGGGGCATCAGAGGCGGGGCATCAGAGGCGGGGCATCAGAGGCGGGGCATCAGAGGCGGGGAATCAGAGGCGGGGAATCAGAGGCGGCGAATCAGAGGCGGCGAATCAGAGGCGGCGAATCAGAGGCGGCGAATCAGAGGCGGCGAATCAGAGGCGGCGAATCAGGGGTGAGGAATCAGAGACGGGAAATCAGAGATGCGGAATCAGAGGCGGGAATTCAGAGATAGTGAATCAGAAATGTGGAATCAGAGGCGGTAAGTCAGAGATGGGGATTCAGAGGCGGGGAATCAGAGGCGGGGAATCAGAAATGGGGAATCAGAGATGGGGAATCAGAGATGGGGAATCAGAGGCGGGGAATCAGAGGTGGGGAATCAGAGGTGGGGAATCAATGTTGGGGAATCAGAGGCGGGGAATCAGAGGCGGGGATTCAGAGGCGGGGAATCAGAGGTGGGGAATCAGAGGTGGGGAATCAGAGGCGGGGAATCAGAGTTGGGGAATCAGAGGCGGGGAATCTGAGGTGGGGAATCAGAAGTGGGGAATCAGAGGTGGGGCATCAGAGTAGGGGAATCAGAGGCGGGGAATCTTAGGTGGGGAATCAGAAGTGGGGAATCATAAGTGGGGAATCAGAGGCGGGGAATCTGAGCTGGGGAATCAGAGGCGGGGAATCAGAGGTGGGAAATCAGAGTTGGGGAATCAGAGGTGGGAAAACAGAGATGGGGAATCAGAGGCGGGAAATCAGAGATGGGGTGTCAGAGGCGGGGCATCAGATGCGGGGAATTCGAGGTGAGGAATTAGGAGCAGGGAATCAGAGGTGGGGCATCGGAGGCGTGGAATCAGAGATGGGGAATCAGAGGTGGGGAATCATAGGCAGGTAATCAGAGGCAGGGTATCAGAGGCGGGGAATCAGAGGTGGGGAATCAGAGGCGGTGAATCAGAGGCGGGGAATCAGAGGTGGGGAATCAGAGGCGGGGAATCAGAGGTGGGGAATCAGAGGCGGCGAATCAGAGGCGGCGAATCAGAGGCGGCGAATCAGAGGCGGCAAATCAGAGGCAGCGAATCAGAGGTGAGGAATCAGAGACGGGAAATCAGAGATGGGGAATCAGAGGCGGGAATTCAGAGATAGTGAATCAGAAATGTGGAATCAGAGGCGGTAATTCTGAGATGGGGATTCAGAGGCGGGGAATCAGAGGCGGGGAATCGGAAATGGGGAATCAGAGATGGGGAATCGGAGGTGGGGAATCAGAGGCGGGGAATCCGAGGCGGCGAATCCGAGGCGGCGAATCCGAGGCGGGGAAACCGAGGCGGGGAACCCGAGGCGGGGAACCCGAGGCGGGGAACCCGAGGCGGGGCATCAGAGGCGGGGAATAAGAGATGGGGAATCATAGGCAGGGAATCAGAGGATGGGCATCAGAGGCGGGGAATCAAAGAAGGGGAATCAGAGATGGGGAATCAGAGATGGGGAATCAGAGATGGGGAATCAAAGATGGGGAATCAGAAATACGGAATCAGAGATGGGGAATCAGAGGTGGGGAATCAGAGGTGGGGCATTAGAGGTGGGGCATCAGAGGTGGGGCATAAGAGGTGGGGCATCAGAGGTGGGGCATCAGAGGTGGGGATTCAGAGGTGGGGCATCAGAGGTGGGGCATCAGAGGTGGGGCATCAGAGGTGGGGCATCAGAGGTGGGGCATCAGAGGTGGGGCATCAGAGGTGGGGCATCAGAGGTGGGGCATCAGAGGTCGGGCATCAGAGGTGGGGCATCAGAGGTGGGGATTCAGAGGTGGGGAATCAGAGGCAGGGAAGCAGAGGCAGGGAAGCAGAGGCAGGGAAGCAGAGGCGGGGAAGCAGAGGCGGGGAATCGGAGTTGGGGAATCAGAGGCGGGAATCAGAGGCGTGGAATCAGACGTGGAGAATCTGTAGCGGGGAATAAGAGGTGGGAAATCAGAGTTGGGGAATCAGAGGCGGGGAATCAGAGATGGGAAATCAGAGGTGGGGAATCAGAGGTGGGGAATCAGAGGCGGGGAATCAGAGGCGGCAAATCAGAGATGGGGTATCAGAGGCGGGAAATCAGAGATAGTGAATCAGAAATGGGGAATCAGAGGCGGGGAATCAGAAATGGGGAATCAGAGATGGGGAACCAGAGGTGGGGAATCAGAGGCGGGGAATCAGAGGCGGCGAATCCGAGGCGGCGAATCCGAGGCGGGGAAACCGAGGCGGGGAACCCGAGGCGGGGAACCCGAGGCGGGGAACCCGAGGTGGGGAACCCGAGGCGGTGAATCCGTGGCGGGGCATCTGAGGCGGGGCATCCGAGGCGGGGCATCCGAGGCGGGGCATCCGAGGCGGGGCATCCGAGGCGGGGCATCCGAGGCGGGGCATCCGAGGCGGGGCATCCGAGGCGGGGCATCCGAGGCGGGGCATCCGAGGCGGGGCATCCGAGGCGGGGCATCCGAGGCGGGGCATCAGAGGCGGGGCATCAGAGGCGGGGCATCAGAGGCGGGGCATCAGAGGCGGGGCATCAGAGGCGGGGAATCAGAGGCGGGGAATCAGAGGCGGCGAATCAGAGGCGGCGAATCAGAGGCGGCGAATCAGAGGCGGCGAATCAGAGGCGGCGAATCAGAGGCGGCGAATCAGAGGCGGCGAATCAGGGGTGAGGAATCAGAGACGGGAAATCAGAGATGCGGAATCAGAGGCGGGAATTCAGAGATAGTGAATCAGAAATGTGGAATCAGAGGCGGTAAGTCAGAGATGGGGATTCAGAGGCGGGGAATCAGAGGCGGGGAATCAGAAATGGGGAATCAGAGATGGGGAATCAGAGATGGGGAATCAGAGGCGGGGAATCAGAGGTGGGGAATCAGAGGTGGGGAATCAATGTTGGGGAATCAGAGGCGGGGATTCAGAGGCGGGGAATCAGAGGTGGGGAATCAGAGGTGGGGAATCAGAGGCGGGGAATCAGAGGCGGGGAATCAGAGTTGGGGAATCAGAGGCGGGGAATCTGAGCTGGGGAATCAGAGGCGGGGAATCAGAGGTGGGAAATCAGAGTTGGGGAATCAGAGGTGGGAAAACAGAGATGGGGAATCAGAGGCGGGAAATCAGAGATGGGGTGTCAGAGGCGGGGCATCAGATGCGGGGAATTCGAGGTGAGGAATTAGGAGCAGGGAATCAGAGGTGGGGCATCGGAGGCGGGGAATCAGAGATGGGGAATCAGAGGTGGGGAATCATAGGCAGGTAATCAGAGGCAGGGTATCAGAGGCGGGGAATCAGAGGTGGGGAATCAGAGGCGGTGAATCAGAGGCGGGGAATCAGAGGCGGGGAATCAGAGGCGGGGAATCAGAGGCGGGGAATCAGAGGTGGGGAATCAGAGGCGGCGAATCAGAGGCGGCGAATCAGAGGCGGCGAATCAGAGGCGGCAAATCAGAGGCGGCGAATCAGAGGCGGCGAATCAGGGGTGAGGAATCAGAGACGGGAAATCAGAGATGGGGAATCAGAGGCGGGAATTCAGAGATAGTGAATCAGAAATGTGGAATCAGAGGCGGTAATTCTGAGATGGGGATTCAGAGGCGGGGAATCAGAGGCGGGGAATCGGAAATGGGGAATCAGAGATGGGGAATCGGAGGTGGGGAATCAGAGGCGGGGAATCCGAGGCGGCGAATCCGAGGCGGCGAATCCGAGGCGGGGAAACCGAGGCGGGGAACCCGAGGCGGGGAACCCGAGGCGGGGAACCCGAGGCGGGGCATCCGAGGCGGGGAATAAGAGATGGGGAATCATAGGCAGGGAATCAGAGGATGGGCATCAGAGGCGGGGAATCAAAGAAGGGGAATCAGAGATGGGGAATCAGAAATACGGAATCAGAGATGGGGAATCAGAGGTGGGGAATCAGAGATGGGGAATCAGAAATACGGAATCAGAGATGGGGAATCAGAGATGGGGAATCAGAGATGGGGAATCAGAAATACGGAATCAGAGATGGGGAATCAGAGGTGGGGAATCAGAGGTGGGGCATTAGAGGTGGGGCATCAGAGGTGGGGCATAAGAGGTGGGGCATCAGAGGTGGGGCATCAGAGGTGGGGATTCAGAGGTGGGGCATCAGAGGTGGGGCATCAGAGGTGGGGCATCAGAGGTGGGGCATCAGAGGTGGGGCATCAGAGGTGGGGCATCAGAGGTGGGGCATCAGAGGTGGGGCATCAGAGGTCGGGCATCAGAGGTGGGGCATCAGAGGTGGGGATTCAGAGGTGGGGAATCAGAGGCAGGGAAGCAGAGGCAGGGAAGCAGAGGCAGGGAAGCAGAGGCGGGGAAGCAGAGGCGGGGAATCGGAGTTGGGGAATCAGAGGCGGGAATCAGAGGCGTGGAATCAGACGTGGAGAATCTGTAGCGGGGAATAAGAGGTGGGAAATCAGATTTGGGGAATCAGAGGCGGGGAATCAGAGATGGGAAATCAGAGGTGGGGAATCAGAGGTGGGGAATCAGAGGCGGGGAATCAGAGGCGGCAAATCAGAGATGGGGTATCAGAGGCGGGAAATCAGAGATAGTGAATCAGAAATGGGGAATCAGAGGCGGTAATTCAGAGATGGGTTTCAGAGGCCAGGAATCAGAGGCGGGGAATCTGAAGCGGGGAATCTGAAGCGAGGAATTCGAGGCGGGGTATCAGAAATGGGGAATCAGAGATGGGGAATCAGAGGCAGGGAATCAGACGTGGGGAATCAGAGGCGAGGAAACAGAGGGAGGGAATCAGAGGTGGGGCAACATATTTGGGGAATCAGAGGTGGGAAATGAGATGTGGGGTATCAGAAGCGGGGAATCAGAGGTGGGGAATAAGAGGCGACGAAAGAGAGGCAGGGAATCAGAAGTGGGGCATCAGTGGCGGGGAATCAAAGATGGGGAATCATAGGCAGGGAATCAGAGGATGGTCATCAGAGATGGGGAATCAGAAATGGGGAATCAGAGGCGGGAATTCAGAGATAGTGAATCAGAAATGTGGAATCAGAGGCGGTAATTCAGAGATGGGGATTCAGAGGCGGGGTATTAGAGGCGGGGAATCAGAGATGGGGAATCAGAGATGGGGAATCAGAGGCGGGGAATCAGAGGTGGGGAATCAGAGGCGGGGAATCAGAGGCGGCGAATCCGAGGCGGGGAAACCGAGGCGGGGAACCCGAGGCGGGGAACCCGAGGCGAGGAATCCGACGCGGGGAATCCGAGGCGGGGAATCCGAGGCGGGGAATCCGAGGCGGGGCATCCGAGGCGGGGCATCCGTGGCGGGGCATTCGAGGCGGGGCATCCGAGGCGGGGCATTCGAGGCGGGGCATCCGAGGCGGGGCATCCGAGGCGGGCCATCCGAGGCGGGGCATCCGAGGTGGGGCATCCGAGGCGGGGCATCCGAGGCGGGGCATCCGAGGCGGGGCATCCGAGGCGGGGCATCCGAGGCGGGGCATCCGAGGCGGGGCATCCGAGGCGGGGCATCCGATGCGGGGCATCCGAGGCGGGGCATCCGAGGCGGGGCATCCGAGGCGGGGCATCAGAGGCGGGGCATCAGAGGCGGGGAATCAGAGGCGGGGAATCAGGCGGGGATTCAGAGGCGGGGAATCAGAGGTGGGGAATCAGAAGTGGGGAATCAGAGGTGGGGCATCAGAGTTGGGGAATCAGAGGCGGGGAATCTTAGGTGGGGAATCAGAAGTGGGGAATCATAAGTGGGGAATCAGAGGCGGGGAATCTGAGCTGGGGAATCAGAGGCGGGGATTCAGAGGTGGGAAATCAGAGTTGGGGAATCAGAGGTGGGAAAACAGAGATGGGGAATTAGAGGCGGGAAATCAGAGATGGGGTGTCAGAGGCGGGGCATCAGATGCGGGGAATTCGAGGCGAGGAATTAGGAGCAGGGAATCAGAGGTGGGGCATCAGAGGCGGGGAATCAGAGATGGGGAATCAGAGGTGGGGAATCATAGGCGGGTAATCAGAGGCAGGGTATCAGAGGCAGGGAATCAGAGGTGGGGAATCAGAGGCGGTGAATCAGAGGCGGGGAATCAGAGGTGGGGAATCAGAGGCGGGGAATCAGAGGTGGGGAATCAGAGGCGGGGTATCAGAGGTGGGGCAACATATTCGGGGAATCAGAGGTGGGGAATGAGAGGCGGGGAATAAGAGATGGGGAATCATAGGCAGGGAATCAGAGGATGGGCATCAGAGGCGGGGAATCAGAGAAGGGGAATCAGAGATGGGGAATCAGAGATGGGGAATCAGAGATGGGGAATCAGAGATGGGGAGTCAGAGATGGGGAATCAGAGATGGGGAATCAGAGATGGGGAATCAGAGGTGGGGAATCAGAGGTGGGGCATCAGAGGTGGGGCATCAGAGGTGGGGCATAAGAGGTGGGGCATCAGAGGTGGGGCATCAGAGGTGGGGATAGAGGTGGGGCATCAGAGGTGGGGCATCAGAGGTGGGGCATCAGAGGTGGGGCATCAGAGGTGGGGCATCAGAGGTGGGGCATCAGAGGTGGGGCATCAGAGGTGGGGCATCAGTGTTGGGGATTCAGAGGTGGGGAATCAGAGGCAGGGAAGCAGAGGCAGGGAAGCAGAGGCAGGGAAGCAGAGGCGGGGAAGCAGAGGCGGGGAATCGGAGTTGGGGAATCAGAGGCGGGAATCAGAGGCGTGGAATCAGAGGTGGGGAATCTGTAGCGGGGAATAAGAGGTGGGAAATCAGAGTTGGGGTATCAGAGGCGGGGAATCAGAGATGGGAAATCAGAGGTGGGGAATCAGAGGTGGGGAATCAGAGATGGGGTATCAGAGGCGGGAAATCAGAGACAGTGAATCAGAAATGGGGAATCAGAGGCGTTAATTCAGAGATGGGTTTCAGAGGCCAGGAATCTGAGGCGGGGAATCTGAAGCGAGGAATTCGAGGCGGGGTATCAGAAATGGGGAATCAGAGATGGGGAATCAGAGGCGGGGAATCAGACGTGGGGAATAAGAGGCGAGGAAAGAGAGGCAGGGAATCAGAAGTGGGGCATCAGTGGCGGGGAATCAAAGATGGGGAATCATAGGCAGGGAATCAGAGGATGGTCATCAGAGATGGGGAATCACAAATGGGGAATCAGAGGTGTTGAATCAGAGGTGGGGAATCAGAGATGGGGAATCAGGGGTGGGTAATCAGAGGTGGGGAATCAGAGGCGGGGTATTAGAGGCGGGGAATCAGAAATGGGACATCAGGGATGGGGAATCAGAGGCGGGGTATATGAGTTGGGGATTCAGAGCCAGGGTATCAGAGGTGGGGAATCAGAGGTTGGGCAACAGAGGCGGGGAATCAGAGGTGGGGAATGAGATGCGGTGCATCAGAAGCAGGGAATCAGTGGTGGGGAATGGGAGGCGAGGAATGAGAGGCGGGGAATCAGAGGTGGGGCATTAGATGCGGGGAATCAGAGATGGGGAATCATAGGCAGGGAATCAGAGGATGGGCATCAGAGGTGGAGAATCAGAGATGGGGAATCGGAGTGGGGGAAATCAGAGGCGGTGAATCAGAGATGGGGTATAAGAGGCAGGGAATCAGAGGCGGGGCATCAGAGGCGGGACATCAGAGGCGGGGCATCAGAGGCGGGGCATCAGAGGCGGGGCATCAGAGGCGGGGCATCAGAGGCGTGGCATCAGAGGCGGGGCATCATAGGCGGGGAATAAGAGGTGGGGAATCAGAGATGCGGAATTATAGGCGGGGAATCAGAGGCGGGGAATCAGAGGCGTGGATTCAGAGGCGTGGATTCAGAGGCGGGGAATCAGAGGCGGGGAATCAGAGTGGAGGAATTGGTCACAATTCGGTGGTGCAGGTTTGTAGCCAGAAGTGCTTGTTATCGTACTCTGTCTATAAAAACATTTCTTCATTTAAAAAATTATACACCTCAATTAAGGAGGGGAATCAGAGATGGGGAATCAGAGATGTGGAATCAGAGATGGGGAATCAGAGATGGGGAATCAGAAATGGGGAATCAGAGGCGAGGAATCAGAGTGGAGGAATCAGAGGCGGAGAATCAGCTGCGGGGTATCAGAGGCATGGAATCAGAGATGGGGAATCTGAGATGGGGAATCAGAGGCGGGGAATCAGAGGTGGCGAATGAGAGGAGGGAAATCAGAGGTAGGGCATCAGAGGTGGAGAATCAGAGATGGGGAATCATAGGCAGGGAAATAGAGGATTGGCATCAGAGGCGGAGAATCAGAGATGGGGAATCAGATGGGGAATCAGATGGGGAATCAGATGGGGAATCAGATGGGGAATCAGATGGGGAATCAGTGGTGGGGCATCAGTTTTGGTGAATCAGAGGCGGGGAATCAGAAGCAGGGAATCAGAGACAGGGAATCAGAGGCAGGGAAGCAGCAGCGGGCAATCGGAGTTGGGGAATGAGAGGCGGGGATTCAGAGGCGGGGAATAAGAGGCGGGGAATCGGAGGCGGGGAATCGGAGGCGGGGAATCGGAGGCGGGGAATCGGAGGCGGGGAATCGGAGGCGGGGAATCGGAGGCGGGGCATCAGAGGCGGGGCTTCAGAGGTGGGGCATCAGAGGTGGGGCATCAGAGGTGGGGCATCAGAGGTGGGGCATCAGAGGTGGGGCATCAGAGGTGGGGCATCAGAGGTGGGGCATCAGAGGGGGGGCATCAGAGGTGGGGCATCAGTGTTGGGGAATCAGAGGTGGGGAATCAGAGGCAGGGAAGCAGAGGCAGGGAAGCAGAGGCAGGGAAGCAGAGGCGGGGAAGCAGAGGCGGGGAATCGGAGTTGGGGAATCAGAGGCGGGAATCAGAGGCGTGGAATCAGAGGTGGGGCATCAGAGGTGGGGCATCAGAGGTGGGGCATCAGAGGTGGGGCATCAGAGGTGGGGCATCAGAGGTGGGGCATCAGTGTTGTGGAATCAGAGGCGGGGAATCAGAGGCGGGGAAGCAGAGGCGGGGAAGCAGAGGCGGGGAATCAGAGATGGGGAATCAGAGGTGGGGAATCAGAGGCGGGGAATCAGAGGCGGGGAATCAGAGGCGGCGAATCCGAGGCGGCGAATCCGAGGCGGGGAAACCGAGGCGGCGAATGCGAGGCGGCGAATGCGAGGCGGGGAATCCGAGGCGGGAAATCCGAGGCGGGGAATCCGAGGCGGTGAATCCGTGGCGGGGAATGCGAGGCGGCGAATGCGAGGTGGCGAATCCGAGGCGGCGAATCCGAGGCGGCGAATCTGAGGCGGCGAATACGAGGCGGCGAATCCGAGGCGGGGAATCCGAGGCGGGGAATCCGAGGCGGGGAATCAGAGGCGGGGAATCCGAGGCGGCGAATCCGAGGCGGGGAATCCGAGGCGGGGAATGCGAGGCGGCGAATCCGAGGCGGCGAATCAGAGGCGGCGAATCAGAGGCGGCGAATCAGAGGCGGCGAATCAGAGGCGGCGAATCAGAGGCGGCGAATCAGAGGCGGCGAATCAGAGGCGGCGAATCCGAGGCGGAGAATCAGAGGCGGCGAATCCGAGGCGGCGAATCCGAGGCGGGGAAACCGAGGCGGGGAATCCGAGGCGGTGAATCCGAGGCGGGGCATCCGAGGCGGGGCATCCGAGGCGGGGCATCCGAGGCGGGTCATCCGAGGTGGGGCATCCGAGGCGGGGCATCCGAGGCGGGGCATCCGAGGCGGGGCATCCGAGGCGGGGCATCCGAGGCGGGGCATCCTAGGCGGGGCATCCGAGGCGGGGCATCCGTGGCGGGGAATCCGAGGCGGGGCATCAGAGGCGGGGCATCAGAGGCGGGGCATCAGAGGCGGGGCATCAGAGGCGGGGAATGAGAGGCGGGGAATCAGAGGCGGGGAATCAGAGGCGGGGAATCAGAGGCGGCGAATCAGAGGCGGGGAATCAGAGGCGGCGAATCAGAGGCGGCGAATCAGAGGCGGCGAATCAGAGGCGGCGAATCAGGGGTGAGGAATCAGAGATGGGGAATCAGTGGCGGGAATTCAGAGATAGTGAATCAGAAATGTGGAATCAGAGGCGGTAATTCAGAGATGGGGATTCAGAGGCGGGGAATCAGAGGCGGGGAATCAGAAATGGGGAATCAGAGATGGGGAATCAGAGGCGGGGAATCAGAGGTGGGGAATCAGAGGTGGGGAATCAATGTTGGGGAATCAGAGGCGGGGAATCAGAGGAGGGGATTCAGAGGTGGGGAATCAGAGGTGGGGAATCAGATGTGGGGACTCAGAGGCGGGGAATCAGAGGCGGGGAATCAGAGTTTGGGAATCAGAGGCGGGGAATCTGAGGTGGGGAATCAGAAGTGGGAAATCACAGGTGGGGCATCAGAGTTGGGGAATCAGAGGCGCGGAATCTTAGGTGGGGAATCAGAAGTGGGGAATCATAAGTGGGCAATCAGAGGCGGGGAATCTGAGCTGGGGAATCAGAGGCGGGGAATCAGAGGGGGAAATCAGTGTTGGGGAATCAGAGGCGGGAAAACAGAGATGGGGCATCAGAGGCGGGGAATCAGTGATGGGGAATCAGAGGTGGGGAATCATAGGCGGGTAATCAGAGGCAGGGTATCAGAGGCGGGGAATCAGAGGTGGGGAATCAGAGGCGGTGAATCAGAGGCGGGGAATCAGAGGTTGGGAATCAGAAGCGGAGAATCAGAGGTGGGGAATGAGAGGTGGGGCATCAGAAGTGGGGAATCAGAGAAGGGGAATAAGTGGCGAGGAATGAGAGGCGGGGAATCAGAGGTGGGGCATCAGAGGCGGGGAATAAGAGATGGGGAATCATAGGCAGGGATCAGAGGATGGGCATCAGAGGCGGGGAATCAGAGAAGGGGAATCAGAGATGGGGAATCAGAGATGGGGAATAAGAGATGGGGAATCAGAGATGGGGAATCAGAGGTGGGGCATCAGAGGTGGGGCATCAGAGGTGGGGCATCAGAGGTGGGGCATCAGAGGTGGGGCATCAGAGGTGGGGCATCAGAGGTGGGGCATCAGAGGTGGGGCATCAGAGGTGGGGCATCAGAGGTGGGGCATCAGAGGTGGGGCATCAGAGGTGGGGCATCAGAGGTGGGGCATCAGAGGTGGTGCATCAGAGGCGGCGAATCAGGGGTGAGGAATCAGAGACGGGAAATCAGAGATGGGGAATCAGAGGCGGGAATTCAGAGATAGTGAATCAGAAATGTGGAATCAGAGGCGGTAATTCAGAGATGGGGATTCAGAGGCGGGGAATCAGAGGTGGGGAATCAGAGGCAGGGAAGCAGAGGCAGGGAAGCAGAGGCAGGGAAGCAGAGGCGGGGAAGAAGAGGCGGGGAATCGGAGTTGGGGAATCAGAGGCGGGAATCAGAGGCGTGGAATCAGAGGTGGGGAATCTGTAGCGGGGAATAAGAGGTGGGAAATCAGAGGTGGGGAATCAGAGGTGGGGAATCAGAGGCGGGGAATCAGAGGCGGGAAATCAGAGATGGGGTATCAGAGGCGGGAAATCAGAGATAGTGAATCAGAAATGGGAAATCAGAGGCGGTAATTCAGAGATGGGTTTCAGAGGCCGGGAATCAGAGGCGGGGAATCTGAGGCGGGGAATCTGAAGCGAGGAATTCGAGGCGGGGAATCAGAAATGGGGAATCAGAGATGGGGAATCAGAGGCGGGGAATCAGAGGTGGGGAATCAGAGGCGAGGAAACAGAGGAAGGGAATCAGAGGTGGGGCAACATATTTGGGGAATTAGAGGTGGGAAATGAGATGCGGGGCATCAGAAGCGGGGAATCAGAGGTGGGGAATTAGAGGCGAGGAATCCGAGGCGGGGAATCCGAGGCGGGGAATCCGAGGCGGGGATTCCGAGGCGGGGAATCCGAGGCGGGGAATCCGAGGCGGGGAATCCGAGGCGGGGAATCCGAGGCGGGGAATCCGAGGTGGGGAATCCGAGGCGGGGAATCCGAGGCGGCGAATCCCAGGCGGCGAATCCCAGGCGGCGAATCCGAGGCGGGAATTCAGAGATAGTGAATCAGAAATGTGGAATCAGAGGCGGTAATTCAGAGATGGGGATTCAGAGGCGGGGAATCAGAGGCGGGGAATCAGAAATGGGGAATCAGAGATGGGGAATCAGAGGTGGGGAATCAGAGGCGGGGAATCAGAGGCGGGGAATCAGAGGCGGCGAATCCGAGGCGGCGAATCCGAGGCGGGGAAACCGAGGCGGCGAATGCGAGGCGGCGAATGCGAGGCGGGGAATCCGAGGCGGGAAATCCGAGGCGGGGAATCCGAGGCGGTGAATCCATGGCGGGGAATGCGAGGCGGCGAATGCGAGGTGGCGAATCCGAGGCGGCGAATCCGAGGCGGCGAATCTGAGGCGGCGAATACGAGGCGGCGAATCCGAGGCGGGGAATCCGAGGCGGGGAATCCGAGGCGGGGAATCAGAGGCGGGGAATCCGAGGCGGCGAATCCGAGGCGGGGAATCCGAGGCGGGGAATGCGAGGCGGCGAATCCGAGGCGGCGAATCAGAGGCGGCGAATCAGAGGCGGCGAATCAGAGGCGGCGAATCAGAGGCGGCGAATCAGAGGCGGCGAATCAGAGGCGGCGAATCCGAGGCGGAGAATCAGAGGCGGCGAATCCGAGGCGGCGAATCCGAGGCGGGGAAACCGAGGCGGGGAATCCGAGGCGGTGAATCCGAGGCGGGACATCCGAGGCGGGGCATCCGAGGCGGGGCATCCGAGGCGAGTCATCCGAGGTGGGGCATCCGAGGCGGGGCATCCGAGGCGGGGCATCCGAGGCGGGGCATCCGAGGCGGGGCATCCGAGGCGGGGCATCCTAGGCGGGGCATCCGAGGCGGGGCATCCGTGGCGGGGAATCCGAGGCGGGGCATCAGAGGCGGGGCATCAGAGGCGGGGCATCAGAGGCGGGGCATCAGAGGCGGGGAATGAGAGGCGGGGAATCAGAGGCGGGGAATCAGAGGCGGGGAATCAGAGGCGGCGAATCAGAGGCGGGGAATCAGAGGCGGCGAATCAGAGGCGGCGAATCAGAGGCGGCGAATCAGAGGCGGCGAATCAGGGGTGAGGAATCAGAGATGGGGAATCAGTGGCGGGAATTCAGAGATAGTGAATCAGAAATGTGGAATCAGAGGCGGTAATTCAGAGATGGGGATTCAGAGGCGGGGAATCAGAGGCGGGGAATCAGAAATGGGGAATCAGAGATGGGGAATCAGAGGCGGGGAATCAGAGGTGGGGAATCAGAGGTGGGGAATCAATGTTGGGGAATCAGAGGCGGGGAATCAGAGGAGGGGATTCAGAGGTGGGGAATCAGAGGTGGGGAATCAGATGTGGGGACTCAGAGGCGGGGAATCAGAGGCGGGGAATCAGAGTTTGGGAATCAGAGGCGGGGAATCTGAGGTGGGGAATCAGAAGTGGGAAATCACAGGTGGGGCATCAGAGTTGGGGAATCAGAGGCGCGGAATCTTAGGTGGGGAATCAGAAGTGGGGAATCATAAGTGGGCAATCAGAGGCGGGGAATCTGAGCTGGGGAATCAGAGGCGGGGAATCAGAGGGGGAAATCAGTGTTGGGGAATCAGAGGCGGGAAAACAGAGATGGGGCATCAGAGGCGGGGAATCAGTGATGGGGAATCAGAGGTGGGGAATCATAGGCGGGTAATCAGAGGCAGGGTATCAGAGGCGGGGAATCAGAGGTGGGGAATCAGAGGCGGTGAATCAGAGGCGGGGAATCAGAGGTTGGGAATCAGAAGCGGAGAATCAGAGGTGGGGAATGAGAGGTGGGGCATCAGAAGTGGGGAATCAGAGAAGGGGAATAAGTGGCGAGGAATGAGAGGCGGGGAATCAGAGGTGGGGCATCAGAGGCGGGGAATAAGAGATGGGGAATCATAGGCAGGGATCAGAGGATGGGCATCAGAGGCGGGGAATCAGAGAAGGGGAATCAGAGATGGGGAATCAGAGATGGGGAATAAGAGATGGGGAATCAGAGATGGGGAATCAGAGGTGGGGCATCAGAGGTGGGGCATCAGAGGTGGGGCATCAGAGGTGGGGCATCAGAGGTGGGGCATCAGAGGTGGGGCATCAGAGGTGGGGCATCAGAGGTGGGGCATCAGAGGTGGGGCATCAGAGGTGGGGCATCAGAGGTGGGGCATCAGAGGTGGGGCATCAGAGGTGGGGCATCAGAGGTGGTGCATCAGAGGCGGCGAATCAGGGGTGAGGAATCAGAGACGGGAAATCAGAGATGGGGAATCAGAGGCGGGAATTCAGAGATAGTGAATCAGAAATGTGGAATCAGAGGCGGTAATTCAGAGATGGGGATTCAGAGGCGGGGAATCAGAGGTGGGGAATCAGAGGCAGGGAAGCAGAGGCAGGGAAGCAGAGGCAGGGAAGCAGAGGCGGGGAAGAAGAGGCGGGGAATCGGAGTTGGGGAATCAGAGGCGGGAATCAGAGGCGTGGAATCAGAGGTGGGGAATCTGTAGCGGGGAATAAGAGGTGGGAAATCAGAGTTGGGGAATCAGAGGTGGGGAATCAGAGGTGGGGAATCAGAGGCGGGGAATCAGAGGCGGGAAATCAGAGATGGGGTATCAGAGGCGGGAAATCAGAGATAGTGAATCAGAAATGGGAAATCAGAGGCGGTAATTCAGAGATGGGTTTCAGAGGCCGGGAATCAGAGGCGGGGAATCTGAGGCGGGGAATCTGAAGCGAGGAATTCGAGGCGGGGAATCAGAAATGGGGAATCAGAGATGGGGAATCAGAGGCGGGGAATCAGAGGTGGGGAATCAGAGGCGAGGAAACAGAGGAAGGGAATCAGAGGTGGGGCAACATATTTGGGGAATTAGAGGTGGGAAATGAGATGCGGGGCATCAGAAGCGGGGAATCAGAGGTGGGGAATTAGAGGCGAGGAAAGAGAGGCAGGGAATCAGAAGTGGGGCATCAGTGGCGGGGAATCAAAGATGGGGAATCATAGGTAGGGAATCAGAGGATGGTCATCAGAGATGGGGAATCAGAAATGGGGAATCAGAGATGGGGAATCAGGGGTGGGGAATCAGAGGATGGTCATCAGAGATGGGGAATCAGAGGTGGGGAATCAGAGATGGGGAATCAGGGGTGGGGAATCAGAGGTGGGGCAACAGAGGCGGGGAATCAGAGGCGGTGAATCCGAGGCGGGGAATCCGAGGCGGGGAATCCGAGGCGGGGAATCCGAGGCGGGAAATCCGAGGCGGGGAATCCGAGGCGGGGAATCCGAGGCGGGGAATCCGAGGCGGGGAATCCGAGGCGGCGAATCCGAGGTGGGGAATCCGAGGCGGCGAATGCGAGGCGGCGAATCCGAGGCGGCGAATCAGAGGTGGGGAATCCGACGCGGCGAATGCGAGGCGGCGAATCCGGGGCGGCGAATCCGAGGCGGGGAATCCGAGGCGGGGAATCCGAGGCGGGGAATCCGAGGCGGGGAATCCGAGGCGGGGATTCCGATGCGGGGAATCCGAGGCGGGGAATCCGAGGCGGGGAATCCGAGGCGGGGAATCCGAGGCGGGGAATCCGAGGCGGGGAATCCGAGGCGGGGAGTCCGAGGCGGGGAATCCGAGGCGGCGAATCCCAGGCGGCGAATCCCAGGCGGCGAATCCGAGGCGGCGAATCAGAGGCGGCGAATCAGAGGCGGCGAATCAGAGGCGGCGAATCAGGGGTGAGGAATCAGAGACGGGAAATCAGAGATGGGGAATCAGAGGCGGGAATTCAGAGATAGTGAATCAGAAATGTGGAATCAGAGGCGGTAATTCAGAGATGGGGATTCAGAGGCGGGGAATCAGAGGCGGGGAATCAGAAATGGGGAATCAGAGATGGGGAATCAGAGGTGGGGAATCAGAGGCGGGGAATCAGAGGCGGGGAATCAGAGGCGGCAAATCCGAGGCGGCGAATCCGAGGCGGGGAAACCGAGGCGGGGAACCCGAGGCGGGGAACCCGAGGCGGGGAACCCGAGGCGGGGAACCCGAGGCGGGGCACCCGAGGCGGTGAATCCGAGGCGGGGCACCCGAGGCGGGGCATCCGAGGCGGGGCACCCGAGGCGGGGCATCCGAGGCGGGGCATCCGAGGCGGGGCATCCGAGGCGGGGCATCCGAGGCGGGGCATCCGAGGCGGGGCATCCGAGGCGGGGCATCCGAGGCGGGGCATCCGAGGCGGGGCAGCCGAGGCGGGGCATCAGAGGCGGGGCATCAGAGGCAGGGCATCAGAGGAGGGGCATCAGAGGCGGGGCATCAGAGGCGGGGCATCAGAGGCGGGGAATCAGAGGCGGGGAATCAGAGGCGGCGAATCAGAGGCGGCGAATCAGAGGCGGCGAATCAGAGGCGGCGAATCAGAGGCGGCGAATCAGAGGCGGCGAATCAGGGGTGAGGAATCAGAGACGGGAATTCAGAGATGGGGAATCAGAGGCGGGAATTCAGAGATAGTGAATCAGAAATGTGGAATCAGAGGCGGTAATTCAGAGATGGGGATTCAGAGGCGGGGAATCAGAGGCGGGGAATCGGAAATGGGGAATCAGAGATGGGGAATCAGAGATGGGAAATCAGAGGCGGGGAATCAGAGGCGGGGAATCAGAGGCGGGGATTCAGAGGCGGGGAATCAGAGGTGGGGAATCAGAGGTGGGGAATCAGAGGCGGGGAATCAGATTTGGGGAATCAGAGGCGGGGAATCTGAGGTGGGGAATTAGAAGTGGGGAATCAGAGGTGGGGCATCAGAGTTGGGGAATCAGAGGCGGGGAATCTTAGGTGGGGAATCAGAAGTGGGGAATCATAAGTGGGGAATCAGAGGCGGGGAATCTGAGCTGGGGAATCAGAGGCGGGGAATCAGAGGTGGGAAATCAGAGTTGGGGAATCAGAGGTGGGAAAACAGAGATGGGGAATCAGAGGTGGGAAATTCGAGATGGGGTGTCAGATGCAGGGCATCAGATATGGGGAATTCGAGGCGAGGAATTAGGAGCAGGGAATCAGAGGTGGGGCATCAGAGGCGGGGAATCCGTGGCGGGGAATCCGAGGCAGCGAATCCGAGGCGGCGAATCCGAGGCGGCGAATCAGAGGCGGTGAATCAGAGGCGGGGAATCAGAGGCGGGGAATCAGAGGCGGGGAATCAGAGGTGGGGAATCAGAGGCGGGGAATCAGAGGCGGCGAATCAGAGGCGGCGAATCAGAGGCGGCGAATCAGAGGCGGCGAATCAGAGGCGGCGAATCAGAGGCGGGGAATCTGAGGTGGGGAATCAGAAGTGGGGAATCAGAGGTGGGGCATCAGAGTTGGGGAATCAGAGGTGGGGAATCAGAGGCGAGGAAACAGAGGGAGGGAATCAGAGGTGGGGAATCAGAGGCGAGGAAACAGAGGGAGGGAATCAGAGGTGGGGCAACATATTTGGGGAATTAGAGGTGGGAAATGAGATGCGGGGCATCAGAAGCGGGGAATCAGAGGTAGGGAATAAGAGGCGAGGAAAGAGAGGCAGGGAATCAGAAGTGGGGCATCAGTGGCGGGGAATCAAAATGGGGAATCATAGGTAGTGAATCAGAGGATGGTCATCAGAGATGGGGTATCAGAAATGGGGAATCAGAGGTGTGGAATCAGAGGTGGGGAATCAGAGATGGGGAATCAGGGGTGGGGAATCAGAGGTGGGGAATCAGAGGCGGGGAATCCGTGGCGGGGAATGCGAGGCGGCGAATGCGAGGCGGCGAATCCGAGGCGGCGAATCCAAGGCGGCGAATCCGAGGCGGCGAATGCGAGGCGGCGAATCCGAGGCGGCGAATCCGAGGCGGCGAATCCGAGGCGGCGAATCCGAGGCGGGGAATCCGAGGCGGGGAATCCGAGGCGGGGAATCCGAGGCGGCGAATGCGAGGCGGCGAATGCGAGGCGGCGAATCCGAGGCGGCGAATCCGAGGCGGCGAATCCGAGGCGGCGAATCCGAGGCGGCGAATCCGAGGCGGCGAATCCGAGGCGGGGAATCCGAGGCGGCGAATCCGAGGCGGGGTATCCGAGGCGGCGAATCAGAGGCGGCGAATCAGAGGCGGCGAATCAGAGGCGGCGAATCAGAGGCGGCGAATCAGAGGCGGAGAATCCGAGGCGTCGAATCCGAGGCGGCGAATCCGAGGCGGCGAATCCGAGGCGGCGAATCCGAGGCGGGGAATCCGAGGCGGGGCATCCGAGGCGGGGCATCCGAGGCGGGGCATCCGAGGCGGGGCATCCGAGTCGGGGCATCCGAGGCGGGGCATCCGAGGCGGGGCATCCGAGGCGGGGCATCCGAGGCGGGGCATCCGAGGCGGGGCATCCGAGGCGGGGCATCAGAGGCGGGGCATCAGAGGCGGGGCATTAGAGGCGGAGAATCAAAGGCGGGGAATCAGAGGCGGGGAATCAGAGGCGGGGAATCAGAGGCGGCGAATGAGAGGCGGCGAATCAGGGGTGAGGAATCAGAGACGGGAAATCAGAGATGGGGAATCAGAGGCGGGAATTCAGAGATAGTGAATCAGAAATGTGGAATCAGAGGCGGTAATTCAGAGATGGGGATTCAGAGGCGGGGAATCAGAGGCGGGGAATCAGAAATGGGGAATCAGAGATGGGGAATCAGAGGCGGGGAATCAGAGGTGGTGAATCAGAGGTGGGGAATCAATGTTGGGGAATCAGAGGCGGGGAATCAGAGGCGGGGATTCAGAGGCGGGGAATCAGAGGTGGGGAATCAGAGGTGGGGAATCAGAGGCGGGGAATCAGAGGCGGGGAATCAGAGTTGGGGAATCAGAGGCGGGGAATCTGAGGTGGGGAATCAGAAGTGGGGAATCAGAGGTGGGGCATCAGAGTTGGGGAATCAGAGGCGGGGAATCAGAGGTGGGGAATCAGAGGCGGGGAATCAGAGGCGGCGAATCCGGGGCGGCGAATCCGAGGCGGGGAATCCGAGGCGGGGAATCCGAGGCGGGGAATCCGAGGCGGGGAATCCGAGGCGGGGATTCCGATGCGGGGAATCCGAGGCGGGGAATCCGAGGCGGGGAATCCGAGGCGGGGAATCCGAGGCGGGGAATCCGAGGCGGGGAATCCGAGGCGGGGAGTCCGAGGCGGGGAATCCGAGGCGGCGAATCCCAGGCGGCGAATCCCAGGCGGCGAATCCGAGGCGGCGAATCAGAGGCGGCGAATCAGAGGCGGCGAATCAGAGGCGGCGAATCAGGGGTGAGGAATCAGAGACGGGAAATCAGAGATGGGGAATCAGAGGCGGGAATTCAGAGATAGTGAATCAGAAATGTGGAATCAGAGGCGGTAATTCAGAGATGGGGATTCAGAGGCGGGGAATCAGAGGCGGGGAATCAGAAATGGGGAATCAGAGATGGGGAATCAGAGGTGGGGAATCAGAGGCGGGGAATCAGAGGCGGGGAATCAGAGGCGGCAAATCCGAGGCGGCGAATCCGAGGCGGGGAAACCGAGGCGGGGAACCCGAGGCGGGGAACCCGAGGCGGGGAACCCGAGGCGGGGAACCCGAGGCGGGGCACCCGAGGCGGTGAATCCGAGGCGGGGCACCCGAGGCGGGGCATCCGAGGCGGGGCACCCGAGGCGGGGCATCCGAGGCGGGGCATCCGAGGCGGGGCATCCGAGGCGGGGCATCCGAGGCGGGGCATCCGAGGCGGGGCATCCGAGGCGGGGCATCCGAGGCGGGGCATCCGAGGCGGGGCAGCCGAGGCGGGGCATCAGAGGCGGGGCATCAGAGGCAGGGCATCAGAGGAGGGGCATCAGAGGCGGGGCATCAGAGGCGGGGCATCAGAGGCGGGGAATCAGAGGCGGGGAATCAGAGGCGGCGAATCAGAGGCGGCGAATCAGAGGCGGCGAATCAGAGGCGGCGAATCAGAGGCGGCGAATCAGAGGCGGCGAATCAGGGGTGAGGAATCAGAGACGGGAATTCAGAGATGGGGAATCAGAGGCGGGAATTCAGAGATAGTGAATCAGAAATGTGGAATCAGAGGCGGTAATTCAGAGATGGGGATTCAGAGGCGGGGAATCAGAGGCGGGGAATCGGAAATGGGGAATCAGAGATGGGGAATCAGAGATGGGAAATCAGAGGCGGGGAATCAGAGGCGGGGAAACAGAGGCGGGGATTCAGAGGCGGGGAATCAGAGGTGGGGAATCAGAGGTGGGGAATCAGAGGCGGGGAATCAGATTTGGGGAATCAGAGGCGGGGAATCTGAGGTGGGGAATTAGAAGTGGGGAATCAGAGGTGGGGCATCAGAGTTGGGGAATCAGAGGCGGGGAATCTTAGGTGGGGAATCAGAAGTGGGGAATCATAAGTGGGGAATCAGAGGCGGGGAATCTGAGCTGGGGAATCAGAGGCGGGGAATCAGAGGTGGGAAATCAGAGTTGGGGAATCAGAGGTGGGAAAACAGAGATGGGGAATCAGAGGTGGGAAATTCGAGATGGGGTGTCAGATGCAGGGCATCAGATATGGGGAATTCGAGGCGAGGAATTAGGAGCAGGGAATCAGAGGTGGGGCATCAGAGGCGGGGAATCCGTGGCGGGGAATCCGAGGCAGCGAATCCGAGGCGGCGAATCCGAGGCGGCGAATCAGAGGCGGTGAATCAGAGGCGGGGAATCAGAGGCGGGGAATCAGAGGCGGGGAATCAGAGGTGGGGAATCAGAGGCGGGGAATCAGAGGCGGCGAATCAGAGGCGGCGAATCAGAGGCGGCGAATCAGAGGCGGCGAATCAGAGGCGGCGAATCAGAGGCGGGGAATCTGAGGTGGGGAATCAGAAGTGGGGAATCAGAGGTGGGGCATCAGAGTTGGGGAATCAGAGGTGGGGAATCAGAGGCGAGGAAACAGAGGGAGGGAATCAGAGGTGGGGAATCAGAGGCGAGGAAACAGAGGGAGGGAATCAGAGGTGGGGCAACATATTTGGGGAATTAGAGGTGGGAAATGAGATGCGGGGCATCAGAAGCGGGGAATCAGAGGTAGGGAATAAGAGGCGAGGAAAGAGAGGCAGGGAATCAGAAGTGGGGCATCAGTGGCGGGGAATCAAAATGGGGAATCATAGGTAGTGAATCAGAGGATGGTCATCAGAGATGGGGTATCAGAAATGGGGAATCAGAGGTGTGGAATCAGAGGTGGGGAATCAGAGATGGGGAATCAGGGGTGGGGAATCAGAGGTGGGGAATCAGAGGCGGGGAATCCGTGGCGGGGAATGCGAGGCGGCGAATGCGAGGCGGCGAATCCGAGGCGGCGAATCCAAGGCGGCGAATCCGAGGCGGCGAATGCGAGGCGGCGAATCCGAGGCGGCGAATCCGAGGCGGCGAATCCGAGGCGGCGAATCCGAGGCGGGGAATCCGAGGCGGGGAATCCGAGGCGGGGAATCCGAGGCGGCGAATGCGAGGCGGCGAATGCGAGGCGGCGAATCCGAGGCGGCGAATCCGAGGCGGCGAATCCGAGGCGGCGAATCCGAGGCGGCGAATCCGAGGCGGCGAATCCGAGGCGGGGAATCCGAGGCGGCGAATCCGAGGCGGGGTATCCGAGGCGGCGAATCAGAGGCGGCGAATCAGAGGCGGCGAATCAGAGGCGGCGAATCAGAGGCGGCGAATCAGAGGCGGAGAATCCGAGGCGTCGAATCCGAGGCGGCGAATCCGAGGCGGCGAATCCGAGGCGGCGAATCCGAGGCGGGGAATCCGAGGCGGGGCATCCGAGGCGGGGCATCCGAGGCGGGGCATCCGAGGCGGGGCATCCGAGTCGGGGCATCCGAGGCGGGGCATCCGAGGCGGGGCATCCGAGGCGGGGCATCCGAGGCGGGGCATCCGAGGCGGGGCATCCGAGGCGGGGCATCAGAGGCGGGGCATCAGAGGCGGGGCATTAGAGGCGGAGAATCAAAGGCGGGGAATCAGAGGCGGGGAATCAGAGGCGGGGAATCAGAGGCGGCGAATGAGAGGCGGCGAATCAGGGGTGAGGAATCAGAGACGGGAAATCAGAGATGGGGAATCAGAGGCGGGAATTCAGAGATAGTGAATCAGAAATGTGGAATCAGAGGCGGTAATTCAGAGATGGGGATTCAGAGGCGGGGAATCAGAGGCGGGGAATCAGAAATGGGGAATCAGAGATGGGGAATCAGAGGCGGGGAATCAGAGGTGGTGAATCAGAGGTGGGGAATCAATGTTGGGGAATCAGAGGCGGGGAATCAGAGGCGGGGATTCAGAGGCGGGGAATCAGAGGTGGGGAATCAGAGGTGGGGAATCAGAGGCGGGGAATCAGAGGCGGGGAATCAGAGTTGGGGAATCAGAGGCGGGGAATCTGAGGTGGGGAATCAGAAGTGGGGAATCAGAGGTGGGGCATCAGAGTTGGGGAATCAGAGGCGGGGAATCTTAGGTGGGGAATCAGAAGTGGGGAATCATAAGTGGGGAATCAGAGGCGGGGAATCTGAGCTGGGGAATCAGAGGCGGGGAATCAGGGGTGGGGAATCAGAA
Organism: Narcine bancroftii; assembly: GCF_036971445.1. NCBI lineage: Eukaryota > Metazoa > Chordata > Chondrichthyes > Torpediniformes > Narcinidae > Narcine > Narcine bancroftii. The sequence goes on from NC_091469.1 coordinate 273,854,327, forward strand.
ATGGGGAATCAGAGGTGTGGAATCAGAGGTGGGGAATCAGAAATGGGGAATCAGGGGTGGGGAATCAGAGGTGGGGCAACAGAGGCGGGGAATCAGAGGCGGTGAATCCGAGGCGGGGAATCCGAGGCTGGGAATCCGAGGCGGGGAATCCGAGGCGGGGAATCCGAGGCGGGGAATCCGAGGCGGGGAATCCGAGCCGGGGAATCCGAGGCGGGGAATCCGAGGCGGGGAATCCGAGGCGGCGAATCCGAGGTGGGGAATCCGAGGCGGCGAATGCGAGGCGGCGAATCCGAGGCGGCGAATCAGAGGCGGGGAATCCGACGCGGCGAATGCGAGGCGGCGAATCCGGGGCGGCGAATCCGAGGCGGGGAATCCGAGGCGGGGAATCCGAGGCGGGGAATCCGAGGCGGGGAATCCGAGGCGGGGCATCCGAGTCGGGGCATCCGAGGCGGGGCATCCGAGGCGGGGCATCCGAGGCGAGGCATCCGAGGCGGGGCATCCGAGGCGGGGCATCCGAGGCGGGGCATCAGAGGCGGGGCATCAGAGGCGGGGCATCAGAGGCGGAGAATCAAAGGCGGGGAATCAGAGGCGGGGAATCAGAGGCGGGGAATCAGAGGCGGCGAATCAGAGGCGGCGAATCAGGGGTGAGGAATCAGAGACGGGAAATCAGAGATGGGGAATCAGAGGCGGGAATTCAGAGATAGTGAATCAGAAATGTGGAATCAGAGGCGGTAATTCAGAGATGGGGATTCAGAGGCGGGGAATCAGAGGCGGGGAATCAGAAATGGGGAATCAGAGGCGGGGAATCAGAGGCGGGGAATCAGAGGTGGGGAATCAGAGGTGGGGAATCAATGTTGGGGAATCAGAGGCGGGGAATCAGAGGCGGGGATTCAGAGGCGGGGAATCAGAGGTGGGGAATCAGAGGTGGGGAATCAATGTTGGGGAATCAGAGGCGGGGAATCAGAGTTGGGGAATCAGAGGCGGGGAATCTGAGGTGGGGAATAAGAAGTGGGGAATCAGAGGTGGGGCATCAGAGTTGGGGAATCAGAGGCGGGGAATCTTAGGTGGGGAATCTGAGGTGGGGAATCATAAGTGGGGAATCAGAGGCGGGGAATCTGAGCTGGGGAATCAGAGGCGGGGAATCAGGGGTGGGGAATCAGAAATGGGGAATCAGAGGTGTGGAATCAGAGGTGGGGAATCAGAGATGGGGAATCAGGGGTGGGGAATCAGAGGTGGGGAATCAGAGGCGGGGCAACAGAGGCGGGGAATCAGAGGCGGTGAATCCGAGGCGGGGAATCCGAGGCGGGGAATCCGAGGCGGGGAATCCGAGGCGGGGAATCCGAGGCGGGGAATCCGAGGCGGGGAATCCGAGGCAGCGAATCCGAGGTGGGGAATCCGAGGCGGCAAATGCGAGACGGCGAATCCGAGGCGGCGAATCAGAGGCGGGGAATCCGAGGCGGCGAATGCGAGGCGGGGAATCCGAGGCGGGAAATCCGAGGCGGGGAATCCGAGGCGGGGAATCCGTGGCGGGGAATGCGAGGCGGCGAAAGCGAGGCGGCGAATCCGAGGCGGCGAATCCGAGGCGGCGAATCCGAGGCGGCGAATCCGAGGCGGCGAATCCGAGGCGGCGAATCCGAGGCGGGGAATCCGAGGCGGGGAATCCGAGGCGGGGAATCCGAGGCGGGGAATCAGAGGCGGGGAATCCGAGGCGGCGAATCCGAGGCGGGGAATCCGAGGCGGGGAATGCGAGGCGGCGAATCCGAGGCGGCGAATCAGAGGCGGCGAATCAGAGGCGGCGAATCAGAGGCGGCGAATCAGAGGCGGCGAATCAGAGGCGGCGAATCAGAGGCGGCGAATCCGAGGCGGAGAATCAGAGGCGGCGAATCCGAGGCGGAGAATCAGAGGCGGCGAATCCGAGGCGGCGAATCCGAGGCGGGGAAACCGAGGCGGGGAATCCGAGGCGGGGAATCCGAGGCGGGGCTTCCGAGGCGGGGCATCCGAGGCGGGGCATCCGAGGCGGGTCATCCGAGGCGGGGCATCCGAGGCGGGGCATCCGAGGCGGGGCATCCGAGGCGGGGCATCCTAGGCGGGGCATCCGAGGCGGGGCATCCGTGGCGGGGCATCCGAGGCGGTGCATCAGAGGCGGGGCATCAGAGGCGGGGCATCAGAGGCGGGGCATCAGAGGCGGGGCATCAGAGGCGGGGAATCAGAGGCGGGGAATCAGAGGCGGGGAATCAGAGGCGGGGAATCAGAGGCGAGGAATCAGAGGCGGGGAATCAGAGGCGGGGAATCAGAGGCGGGGAATCTGAGGTGGGGAATCAGAAGTGGGGAATCAGAGGTGGGGCATCAGAGTTGGGGAATCAGAGGCGGGGAATCTTAGGTGGGGAATCAGAAGTGGGGAATCATAAGTGGGCAATCAGAGGCGGGGAATCTGAGCTGGGGAATCAGAGGCGGGGAATCAGAGGGGGAAATCAGTGTTGGGGAATCAGAGGCGGGAAAACAAAGATGGGGCATCAGAGGCGGGGAATCAGAGATGGGGAATCAGAGGTGGGGAATCATAGGCGGGTAATCAGAGGCAGGGTATCAGAGGCGGGGAATCAGAGGTGGGGAATCAGAGGTGGGGAATCAATGTTGGGGAATCAGAGGCGGGGAATCAGAGGCGGGGATTCAGAGGCGGGGAATCAGAGGTGGGGAATCAGAGGTGGGGAATCAATGTTGGGGAATCAGAGGCGGGGAATAAGAGTTGGGGAATCAGAGGCGGGGAATCTGAGGTGGGGAATAAGAAGTGGGGAATCAGAGGTGGGGCATCAGAGTTTGGGAATCAGAGGCGGGGAATCTTAGGTGGGGAATCTGAGGTGGGGAATCATAAGTGGGGAATCAGAGGCGGGGAATCTGAGCTGGGGAATCAGAGGCGGGGAATCAGGGGTGGGGAATCAGAAATGGGGAATCATAAGTGGGGAATCAGAGGCGGGGAATCTGAGCTGGGGAATCAGAGGCGGGGAATCAGGGGTGGGGAATCAGAAATGGGGAATCAGAGGTGTGGAATCAGAGGTGGGGAATCAGAGATGGGGAATCAGGGGTGGGGAATCAGAGGTGGGGCAACAGAGGCGGGGAATCAGAGGCGGTGAATCCGAGGCGGGGAATCCGAGGCGGGGAATCCGAGGCGGGGAATCCGAGGCGGGGAATCCGAGGCGGGGAATCCGAGGCGGCAAATGCGAGGCGGCGAATCCGAGGCGGCGAATCAGAGGCGGGGAATCCGAGGCGGCGAATGCGAGGCGGGGAATCCGAGGCGGGAAATCCGAGGCGGGGAATCCGAGGCGGGGAATCCGTGGCGGGGAATGCGAGGCGGCGAATCCGAGGCGGCGAATCCGAGGCGGCGAATCCGAGGCGGCGAATCCGAGGCGGGGAATCCGAGGCGGGGAATCCGAGGCGGGGAATCCGAGGCGGGGAATCCGAGGCGGGGAATCCGAGGCAGCGAATCCGAGGTGGGGAATCCGAGGCGGCAAATGCGAGGCGGCGAATCCGAGGCGGCGTATCAGAGGCGGGGAATCCGAGGCGGCGAATGCGAGGCGGGGAATCCGAGGCGGGAAATCCGAGGCGGGGAATCCGAGGCGGGGAATCCGTGGCGGGGAATGCGAGGCGGCGAATCCGAGGCGGCGAATCCGAGGCGGCGAATCCGAGGCGGCGAATCCGAGGCGGCGAATCCGAGGCGGCGAATCCGAGGCGGCGAATCCGAGGCGGGGAATCCGAGGCGGGGAATCCGAGGCGGGGAATCCGAGGCGGGGAATCAGAGGCGGGGAATCCGAGGCGGCGAATCCGAGGCGGGGAATCCGTGGCGGGGAATGCGAGGCGGCGAATCCGAGGCGGCGAATCAGAGGCGGCGAATCAGAGGCGGCGAATCAGAGGCGGCGAATCAGAGGCGGCGAATCAGAGGCGGCGAATCAGAGGCGGCAAATCCGAGGCGGAGAATCAGAGGCGGCGAATCCGAGGCGGCGAATCCGAGGCGGGGAAACCGAGGCGGGGAATCCGAGGCGGGGAATCCGAGGCGGGGCTTCCGAGGCGGGGCATCCGAGGCGGGGCATCCGAGGCGGGTCATCCGAGGCGGGGAATCCGAGGCAGGGCATCCGAGGCGGGGCATCCGAGGCGGGGCATCCGAGGCGGGGCATCCTAGGCGGGGCATCCGAGGCGGGGCATCCGTGGCGGGGCATCCGAGGCGGTGCATCAGAGGCGGGGCATCAGAGGCGGGGCATCAGAGGCGGGGCATCAGAGGCGGGGCATCAGAGGCGGGGAATCAGAGGCGGGGAATCAGAGGCGGGGAATCAGAGGCGGGGAATCAGAGGCGGGGAATCAGAGGCGGGGAATCAGAGGCGGGGAATCTGAGGTGGGGAATCAGAAGTGGGGAATCAGAGGTGGGGCATCAGAGGTTGGGAATCAGAGGCAGGGAATCAGAGGTGGGGAATCAGAGGCGGGGAATCAGAGGTGGGGCAACATATTCGGGGAATCAGAGGTGGGGAATGAGAGGTGGGGCATCAGAAGTGGGGAATCAGAGAAGGGGAATAAGTGGCGAGGAATGAGAGGTGGGGAAGCAGAGGTGGGGCATCAGAGGCGGGGAATAAGAGATGGGGAATCATAGGCAGGGAATCAGAGGATGGGCATCAGAGGCGGGGAATCAGAGAAGGGGAATCAGAGATGGGGAATCAGAGATGGGGAATCAGAGATGGGGAATCAGAGATGGGGAATCAGAGGCGGGGCAACAGAGGCGGGGAATCCGAGGCGGGGAATCCGAGGCGGGGAATCCGAGGCGGGGAATCCGATGCGGGGAATCCGAGGCGGGGAATCCGAGGCGGGGAATCCGAGGCGGGGAATCCGAGGCGGGGAATCCGAGGCGGGGAATCCGAGGCAGCGAATCCGAGGCGGGGAATCCGAGGCGGGGAATCCGAGGCGGCGAATCCGAGGCGGCGAATCCGAAGCGGCGAATCAGAGGCGGGGAATCCGAGGCGGCGAATGCGAGGCGGCGAATGCGAGGCGGGGAATCCGAGGCGGGGAATCCGAGGCGGGGAATCCGAGGCGGGGAATCCGTGGCGGGGAATGCGAGGCGGCGAATGCGAGGCGGCGAATCCGAGGCGGCGAATCCGAGGCGGCGAATCCGAGGCGGCGAATCCGAGGCGGCGAATCCGAGGCGGGGAATCCGAGGCGGGGAATCCGAGGCGGGGAATCAGAGGCGGGGAATCCGAGGCGGCGAATCCGAGGCGGGGAATCCGAGGCGGGGAATGCGAGGCGGCGAATCCGAGGCGGCGAATCAGAGGCGGCGAATCAGAGGCGGCGAATCAGAGGCGGCGAATCAGAGGCGGCGAATCAGATGCGGCGAATCAGAGGCGGCGAATCAGAGGCGGCGAATCCGAGGCGGAGAATCAGAGGCGGCGAATCCGAGGCGGTGAATCCGAGGCGGGGAAACCGAGGCGGGGAATCGGAGGCGGTGAATCCGAGGCGGGACATCCGAGGCGGGGCATCCGAGGCGGGGCATCCGAGGCGGGTCATCTGAGGTGGGGCATCCGAGGCGGGGCATCCGAGGCGGGGCATCCGAGGCGGGGCATCCGAGGCGGGGCATCCGAGGCGGGGCATCCGAGGCGGGGCATCCGAGGCGGGGCATCCGTGGCGGGGCATCCGAGGCGGGGCATCAGAGGCGGGGCATCAGAGGCGGGGCATCAGAGGCGGGGCATCAGAGGCGGGGAATGAGAGGCGGGGAATCAGAGGCGGGGAATCAGAGGCGGGGAATCAGAGGCGGGGAATCAGAGGCGGCGAATCAGAGGCGGGGAATCAGAGGCGGCGAATCAGAGGCGGCGAATCAGAGGCGGCGAATCAGAGGCGGCGAATCAGGGGTGAGGAATCAGAGACGGGAAATCAGAGATGGGGAATCAGTGGCGGGAATTCAGAGATAGTGAATCAGAAATGTGGAATCAGAGGCGGTAATTCAGAGATGGGGATTCAGAGGCGGGGAATCAGAGGCGGAGAATCAGAAATGGGGAATCAGAGATGGGGAATCAGAGGCGGGGAATCAGAGGTGGGGAATCAGAGGTGGGGAATCAATGTTGGGGAATCAGAGGCGGGGAATCAGAGGCGGGGAATCAGAGTTTGGGAATCAGAGGCGGGGAATCTGAGGTGGGGAATCAGAAGTGGGAAATCACAGGTGGGGCATCAGAGTTGGGGAATCAGAGGCGCGGAATCTTAGGTGGGGAATCAGAAGTGGGGAATCAGAGGGGGAAATCAGTGTTGGGGAATCAGAGGCGGGAAAACAGAGATGGGGCATCAGAGGCGGGGAATCAGTGATGGGGAATCAGAGGTGGGGAATCATAGGCGGGTAATCAGAGGCGGGGAATCAGAGGTGGGGAATCAGAGGCGGTGAATCAGAGGCGGGGAATCAGAGGTTGGGAATCAGAAGCGGAGAATCAGAGGTGGGGAATGAGAGGTGGGGCATCAGAAGTGGGGAATAAGAGATGGGGAATCATAGGCAGGGAATCAGAGGATGGGCATCAGAGGCGGGGAATCAGAGAAGGGGAATCAGAGATGGGGAATAAGTGGCGAGGAATGAGAGGCGGGGAATCAGAGGTGGGGCATCAGAGGCGGGGAATAAGAGATGGGGAATCATAGGCAGGGAATCAGAGGATGGGCATCAGAGGCGGGGAATCAGAGAAGGGGAATCAGAGATGGGGAATCAGAGATGGGGAATCAGAGATGGGGAATCAGAGATGGGGAATCAGAGGTGGGGCATCAGAGGTGGGGCATCAGTGGTGGGGAATGAGAGGTGGGGCATCAGAAGTGGGGAATCAGAGAAGGGGAATAAGTGGCGAGGAATGAGAGGCGGGGAATCAGAGGTGGGGCATCAGAGGCGGGGAATCAGAGATGGGGAATCAGAGGCGGGGAATCAGTGATGGGGAATCAGAGGTGGGGAATCATAGGCGGGTAATCAGAGGCGGGGAATCAGAGGTGGGGAATCAGAGGCGGTGAATCAGAGGCGGGGAATCAGAGGTTGGGAATCAGAAGCGGAGAATCAGAGGTGGGGAATGAGAGGTGGGGCATCAGAAGTGGGGAATAAGAGATGGGGAATCATAGGCAGGGAATCAGAGGATGGGCATCAGAGGCGGGGAATCAGAGAAGGGGAATCAGAGATGGGGAATAAGTGGCGAGGAATGAGAGGCGGGGAATCAGAGGTGGGGCATCAGAGGCGGGGAATAAGAGATGGGGAATCATAGGCAGGGAATCAGAGGATGGGCATCAGAGGCGGGGAATCAGAGAAGGGGAATCAGAGATGGGGAATCAGAGATGGGGAATCAGAGATGGGGAATCAGAGATGGGGAATCAGAGGTGGGGCATCAGAGGTGGGGCATCAGTGGTGGGGAATGAGAGGTGGGGCATCAGAAGTGGGGAATCAGAGAAGGGGAATAAGTGGCGAGGAATGAGAGGCGGGGAATCAGAGGTGGGGCATCAGAGGCGGGGAATCAGAGATGGGGAATCAGAGATGGGGAATCAGAGATGGGGAATCAGAGGTGGGGCATCAGAGGTGGGGCATCAGAGGTGGGGCATCAGAGGTGGGGCATCAGAGGTGGGGCATCAGAGGTGGGGCATCAGAGGTGGGGCATCAGAGGTGGGGCATCAGAGGTGGTGCATCAGAGGCGGCGAATCAGGGGTGAGGAATCAGAGATGGGAAATCAGAGATGGGGAATCAGAGGTGGGAATTCAGAGATAGTGAATCAGAAATGTGGAATCAGAGGCGGTAATTCAGAGATGGGGATTCAGAGGCGGGGAATCAGAGGCGGGGAATCAGAGGCAGGGAAGCAGAGACAGGGAAGCAGAGGCAGGGAAGCAGAGGCGGGGAAGTAGAGGCGGGGAATCAGAGGCGGGGAATCAGAGGCGGGGAATCAGAGGCGGCGAATCAGAGGCGGGGAATCAGAGGCGGCGAATCAGAGGCGGCGAATCAGAGGCGGCCAATCAGAGGCGGCGAATCAGGGGTGAGGAATCAGAGACGGGAAATCAGAGATGGGGAATCAGTGGCGGGAATTCAGAGATAGTGAATCAGAAATGTGGAATCAGAGGCGGTAATTCAGAGATGGGGATTCAGAGGCGGGGAATCAGAGGCGGGGAATCAGAAATGGGGAATCAGAGATGGGGAATCAGAGGCGGGGAATCAGAGGTGGGGAATCAGAGGTGGGGAATCAATGTTGGGGAATCAGAGGCGGGGAATCAGAGGCGGGGATTCAGAGGCTGGGAATCAGAGGTGGGGAATCAGAGGTGGGGAATCAGAGGCGGGGAATCAGAGGTGGGGAATCAGAAGTGGGGAATCAGAGGTGGGGCATAAGAGTTGGGGAATCAGAGGTGGGGAATCTTAGGTGGGGTATCAGAAGTGGGGAATCATAAGTGGGGAATCAGAGGCGGGGAATCTGAGCTGGGGAATCAGAGGCGGGGATTCAGAGGCTGGGAATCAGAGGTGGGGAATCAGAGGTGGGGAATCAGAGGTGGGGAATCTGAGGTGGGGAATCAGAAGTGGGAAATCACAGGTGGGGCATCAGAGTTGGGGAATCAGAGTCGCGGAATCTTAGGTGGGGAATCAGAAGTGGGGAATCATAAGTGGGCAATCAGAGGCGGGGAATCTGAGCTGGGGAATCAGAGGCGGGGAATCAGAGGGGGAAATCAGTGTTGGGGAATCAGAGGCGGGAAAACAGAGATGGGGCATCAGAGGCGGGGAATCAGTGATGGGGAATCAGAGGTGGGGAATCATAGGCGGGTAATCAGAGGCGGGGAATCAGAGGTGGGGAATCAGAGGCGGTGAATCAGAGGCGGGGAATCAGAGGTTGGGAATCAGAAGCGGAGAATCAGAGGTGGGGAATGAGAGGTGGGGCATAAGAAGTGGGGAATCAGAGAAGGGGAATAAGTGGCGAGGAATGAGAGGCGGGGAATCAGAGGTGGGGCATCAGAGGCGGGGAATAAGAGATGGGGAATCATAGGCAGGGAATCAGAGGATGGGCATCAGAGGCGGGGAATCAGAGAAGGGGAATCAGAGATGGGGAATCAGAGATGGGGAATCAGAGATGGGGAATCAGAGATGGGGAATCAGAGGTGGGGCATCAGAGGTGGGGCATCAGAGGTGGGGAATGAGAGGTGGGGCATCAGAAGTGGGGAATCAGAGAAGGGGAATAAGTGGCGAGGAATGAGAGGCGGGGAATCAGAGGTGGGGCATCAGAGGCGGGGAATAAGAGATGGGGAATCATAGGCAGGGAATCAGAGGATGGGCATCAGAGGCGGGGAATCAGAGAAGGGGAATCAGAGATGGGGAATCAGAGATGGGGAATCAGAGATGGGGAATCAGAGATGGGGAATCAGAGGTGGGGCATCAGAGGTGGGGCATCAGAGGTGGGGCATCAGAGGTGGGGCATCAGAGGTGGGGCATCAGAGGTGGGGCATCAGAGGTGGGGCATCAGAGGTGGGGCATCAGAGGTGGGGCATCAGAGGTGGGGCATCAGAGGTGGGGCATCAGAGGTGGTGCATCAGAGGCGGCGAATCAGGGGTGAGGAATCAGAGATGGGAAATCAGAGATGGGGAATCAGAGATGGGGAATCAGAGGCGGGGCAACAGAGGCGGGGAATCCGAGGCGGGGAATCCGAGGCGGGGAATCCGAGGCGGGGAAGCAGAGACAGGGAAGCAGAGGCAGGGAAGCAGAGGCGGGGAAGTAGAGGCGGGGAATCGGAGTTGGGGAATCAGAGGCGGGAATCAGAGGCATGGAATCAGAGGTGGGGAATCTGTAGCGGGGAATAAGAGGTGGGAAATCAGAGGCGGGGAATCAGAGATGGGAAATCAGAGGTGGGGAATCAGAGGTGGGGAATCAGAGGCGGGGAATCAGAGGCGGGAAATCAGAGATGGGGTATCAGAGGCGGGAAATCAGAGATAGTGAATCAGAAATGGGGAATCAGAGGCGGTAATTCAGAGATGGGTTTCAGAGGCCGGGAATCAGAGGCGGGGAATCTGAGGTGGGGAATCTGAAGCGAGGAATTCGAGGCGGGGAATCAGAAATGGGGAATCAGAGATGGGGAATCAGAGGCGGGGAATCAGAGGTGGGGAATCAGAGGCGAGGAAACAGAGGGAGGGAATCAGAGGTGGGGCAACATATTTGGGGAATTAGAGGTGGGAAATGAGATGCGGGGCATCAGAAGCGGGGAATCAGAGGTGGGGAATAAGAGGCGAGGAAAGAGAGGCAGGGAATCAGAAGTGGGGCATCAGTGGCGGGGAATCAAAGATGGGGAATCATAGGTAGGGAATCAGAGGATGGTCATCAGAGATGGGGAATCAGAAATGGGGAATCAGAGGTGTGGAATCAGAGGTGGGGAATCAGAGATGGGGAATCAGGGGTGGGGAATCAGAGGTGGGGCAACAGAGGCGGGGAATCAGAGGCGGGGAATCCGAGGCGGGGAATCCGAGGCGGGGAATCCGAGGCGGGGAATCCGAGGCGGGGAATCCGAGGCGGGGAATCCGAGGCGGGGAATCCGAGGCGGGGAATCCGAGGCGGCGAATCCGAGGTGGGGCATCAGAGTTGGGGAATCAGAGGCGGGGAATCTTAGGTGGGGAATCAGAAGTGGGGAATCATAAGTGGGGAATCAGAGGCGGGGAATCTGAGCTGGGGAATCAGAGGCGGGGAATCAGAGGTGGGAAATCAGAGTTGGGGAATCAGAGGTGGGAAAACAAAGATGGGGAATCAGAGGCGGGAAATTCGAGATGGGGTGTCAGATGCAGGGCATCAGATATGGGGAATTCGAGGCGAGGAATTAGGAGCAGGGAATCAGAGGTGGGGCATCAGAGGCGGGGAATCCGAGGCGGGGAATCCGAGGCAGCGAATCCGAGGCGGCGAATCCGAGGCGGCGAATCAGAGGCGGTGAATCAGAGGCGGGGAATCAGAGGCGGGGAATCAGAGGCGGGGAATCAGAGGTGGGGAATCAGAGGCGGGGAATCAGAGGCGGCGAATCAGAGGCGGCGAATCAGAGGCGGCGAATCAGAGGCGGCGAATCAGAGGCGGCGAATCAGAGGCGGGGAATCTGAGGTGGGGCATCAGAGTTGGGGAATCAGAGGCGCGGAATCTTAGGTGGGGAATCAGAAGTGGGGAATCATAAGTGGGCAATCAGAGGCGGGGAATCTGAGCTGGGGAATCAGAGGCGGGGAATCAGAGGGGGAAATCAGTGTTGGGGAATCAGAGGCGGGAAAACAGAGATGGGGCATCAGAGGCGGGGAATCAGAGATGGGGAATCAGAGGTGGGGAATCATAGGCGGGTAATCAGAGGCAGGGTATCAGAGGCGGGGAATCAGAGGGGGAAATCAGTGTTGGGGAATCAGAGGCGGGAAAACAGAGATGGGGAATCAGAGGCGGTGAATCAGAGGCGGGGAATCAGAGGTTGGGATTCAGAGGCGGAGAATCAGAGGTGGGGAATCAGAGGCGGGGAATCAGAGGTGGGGCAACATATTCGGGGAATCAGAGGTGGGGAATGAGAGGTGGGGCATCAGAAGTGGGGAATCAGAGAAGGGGAATAAGTGGCGAGGAATGAGAGGCGGGGAATCAGAGGTGGGGCATCAGAGGCGGGGAATAAGAGATGGGGAATCATAGGCAGGGAATCAGAGGATGGGCATCAGAGATGGGGAATCAGAGATGGGGAATCAGAGGTGGGGCATCAGAGGTGGGGCATCAGAGGTGGGGCATCAGAGGTGGGGCATCAGAGGTGGGGCATCAGAGGTGGGGCATCAGAGGTGGGGCATCAGAGGTGGGGCATCAGAGGTGGGGCATCAGAGGTGGGGCATCAGAGGTGGGGCATCAGAGGTGGGGCATCAGAGGTGGTGCATCAGAGGCGGCATATCAGGGGTGGGGAATCAGAGATGGGAAATCAGAGATGGGGAATCAGAGGCGGGAATTCAGAGATAGTGAATCAGAAATGTGGAATCAGAGGCGGTAATTCAGAGATGGGGATTCAGAGGCGGGGAATCAGAGGCGGGGAATCAGAGGCAGGGAAGCAGAGGCAGGGAAGCAGAGGCAGGGAAGCAGAGGCGGGGAAGAAGAGGCGGGGAATCGGAGTTGGGGAATCAGAGGCGGGAATCAGAGGCGTGGAATCAGAGGTGGGGAATCTGTAGCGGGGAATAAGAGGTGGGAAATCAGAGTTGGGGAATCAGAGGCGGGGAATCAGAGGTGGGGAATCAGAGGCGGGGAATCAGAGGCGGGAAATCAGAGATGGGGTATCAGAGGCGGGAAATCAGAGATAGTGAATCAGAAATGGGGAATCAGAGGCGGTAATTCAGAGATGGGTTTCAGAGGCCGGGAATCAGAGGCGGGGAATCTGAGGCGGGGAATCTGAAGCGAGGAATTCGAGGCGGGGAATCAGAAATGGGGAATCAGAGATGGGGAATCAGAGGCGGGGAATCAGAGGTGGGGAATCAGAGGCGAGGAAGCAGAGGGAGGGAATCAGAGGTGGGGCAACATATTTGGGGAATCAGAGGTGGGAAATGAGATGCGGGGCATCAGAAGCGGGGAATCAGAGGTGGGGAATAAGAGGCGAGGAAAGAGAGGCAGGGAATCAGAAGTGGGGCATCAGTGGCGGGGAATCAAAGATGGGGAATCATAGGTAGGGAATCAGAGGATGGTCATCAGAGATGGGGAATCAGAAATGGGGAATCAGAGGTGTGGAATCAGAGGTGGGGAATCAGAGATGGGGAATCAGGGGTGGGGAATCAGAGGTGGGGCAACAGAGGCGGGGAATCAGAGGCGGTGAATCCGAGGCGGGGAATCCGAGGCGGGGAATCCGATGCGGGGAATCCGAGGCGGGGAATCCGAGGCGGGGAATCCGAGGCGGGGAATCCGAGGCGGGGAATCCGAGGCGGGGAATCCGAGGCGGGGAATCCGAGGCGGGGAATCCGAGGCGGGGAATGCGAGGCGGCGAATCCGAGGCGGCGAATCAGAGGCGGGGAATCCGACGCGGCGAATGCGAGGCGGCGAATCCGGGGCGGCGAATCCGAGGCGGGGAATCCGAGGCGGGGAATCCGAGGCGGGGAATCCGAGGCGGGGAATCCGAGGCGGGGAATCCGAGGCGGGGATTCCGATGCGGGGAATCCGAGGCGGGGAATCAGAGACGGGAAATCAGAGATGGGGATTCAGAGGCGGGGAATCAGAGGCGGGGAATCAGAAATGTGGAATCAGAGATGGGGAATCAGAGGTGGGGAATCAGAGGCGGGGAATCAGAGGCGGGGAATCAGAGGCGGGGAATCAGAGGCGGCGAATCCGAGGCGGCGAATCCGAGGCGGGGAAACCGAGGCGGGGAACTCGAGGCGGGGAACCCGAGGCGGGGAACCCGAGGCGGGGAACCCGAGGCGGGGCACCCGAGGCGGTGAATCCGAGGCGGGGCATCCGAGGCGGGGCATCCGAGGCGGGGCATCCGAGGCGGGGCATCCGAGGCGGGGCATCCGAGGCGGGGCATCCGAGGCGGGGCATCCGAGGCGGGGCATCCGAGGCGGGGCATCCGAGGCGGGGCATCCGAGGCGGGGCATCCGAGGCGGGGCATCCTAGGCGGGGCATCCGAGGCGGGGCATCCGAGGCGGGGCATCCGAGGCGGGGCATCAGAGGCGGGGCATCAGAGGCGGGGCATCAGAGGCGGGGAATCAGAGGCGGGGAATCAGAGGCGGCGTATCAGAGGCGGCGAATCAGAGGCGGCGAATCAGAGGCGGCGAATCAGAGGCGACGAATCAGAGGCGGCGAATCAGAGGCGGCGAATCAGGGGTGAGGAATCAGAGACGGGAATTCAGAGATGGGGAATCAGAGGCGGGAATTCAGAGATAGTGAATCAGAAATGTGGAATCAGAGGCGGTAATTCAGAGATGGGGATTCAGAGGCGGGGAATCAGAGGCGGGGAATCAGAGGTGGGGAATCAGAGGTGGGGAATCAATGTTGGGGAATCAGAGGCGGGGAATCAGAGGCGGGGATTCAGAGGCGGGGAATCAGAGGTGGGGAATCAGAGGTGGGGAATCAGAGGCGGGGAATCAGAGGCGGGGAATCAGAGTTGGGGAATCAGAGGCGGGGAATCTGAGGTGGGGAATTAGAAGTGGGGTATCAGAGGTGGGGCATCAGAGTTGGGGAATCAGAGGCGGGGAATCTTAGGTGGGGAATCAGAAGTGGGGAATCAGAAGTGGGGAATCATAAGTGGGGAATCAGAGGCGGGGAATCTGAGCTGGGGAATCAGAGGCGGGGAATCAGAGGTGGGAAATCAGAGTTGGGGAATCAGAGGTGGGAAAACAGAGATGGGGAATCAGAGGCGGGAAATTCGAGATGGGGTGTCAGATGCAGGGCATCAGATATGGGGAATTCGAGGCGAGGAATTAGGAGCAGGGAATCAGAGGTGGGGCATCAGAGGCGGGGAATCTGAGGCGGGGAATCCGAGGCAGCGAATCCGAGGCGGCGAATCCGAGGCGGCGAATCAGAGGCGGTGAATCAGAGGCGGGGAATCAGAGGCGGGGAATCAGAGGCGGGGAATCAGAGGTGGGGAATCAGAGGCGGGGAATCAGAGGCGGCGAATCAGAGGCGGCGAATCAGAGGCGGCGAATCAGAGGCGGCGAATCAGAGGCGGCGAATCAGAGGCGGCGAATCAGGGGTGAGGAATCAGAGACGGGAAATCAGAGATCGGGAATCAGAGGCGGGAATTCAGAGATAGTGAATCAGGAATGTGGAATCAGAGGCGTTAATTCAGAGATGGGGATTCAGAGGCGGGGAATCAGAGGCGGGGAATCAGAGGCAGGGAAGCAGAGGAAGGGAAGCAGAGGCAGGGAATCAGAGGTGGGGAATCTGTAGCGGGGAATAAGAGGTGGGAAATCAGAGTTGGGGAATCAGAGGCGGGGAATCAGAGATGGGAAATCAGAGGTGGGGAATCAGAGGTGGGGAATCAGAGGCGGGGAATCAGAGGCGGGAAATCAGAGATGGGGTATCAGAGGCGGGAAATCAGAGATAGTGAATCAGAAATGGGGAATCAGAGGCGGTAATTCAGAGATGGGTTTCAGAGGCCGGGAATCAGAGGCGGGGAATCTGAGGCGGGGAATCTGAAGCGAGGAATTCGAGGCGGGGAATCAGAAATGGGGAATCAGAGATGGGGAATCAGAGGCGGGGAATCAGAGGTGGGGAATCAGAGGCGAGGAAACAGAGGGAGGGAATCAGAGGTGGGGCAACATATTTGGGGAATCAGAGGTGGGAAATGAGATGCGGGGCATCAGAAGCGGGGAATCAGAGGTGGGGAATAAGAGGCGAGGAAAGAGAGGCAGGGAATCAGAAGTGGGGCATCAGTGGCGGGGAATCAAAGATGGGGAATCATAGGTAGGGAATCAGAGGATGGTCATCAGAGATGGGGAATCAGAAATGCGGAATCAGAGGTGTGGAATCAGAGGTGGGGAATCAGAGATGGGGAATCAGGGGTGGGGAATCAGAGGTGGGGAATCAGAGGCGGGGTATTAGAGGCGGGGAATCAGAAATGGGGAATCAGAGGTGGGGCAACAGAGGCGGGGAATCAGAGGTGGGGAATCCGAGGCGGGGAATCCGAGGCGGGGAATCCGAGGCGGGGAATCCGAGGCGGGGAATCCGAGGCGGGGAATCCGAGGCGGGGAATCCGAGGCGGGGAATCCGAGGCGGCGAATCCGAGGCGGGGAATCCGAGGCGGCGAATGCGAGGCGGCGAATCCGAGGCGGCGAATCAGAGGAGGGGAATCCGACGCGGCGAATGCGAGGCGGCGAATCCGGGGTGGCGAATCCGAGGCGGGGAATCCGAGGCGGGGAATCCGAGGCGGGGAATCCGAGGCGGGGAATCCGAGGCGGGGAATCCGAGGCGGGGATTCCGAGGCGGGGAATCCGAGGCGGGGAATCCGAGGCGGGGCATCCGAGGCGGGGAATCCGAGGCGGGGAATCCGAGGCGGGGAATCCGAGGCGGGGAATCCGAGGCGGGGAATCCGAGGCGGCGAATCCGAGGCGGCGAATCCGAGGCGGCGAATCAGAGGCGGCGAATCAGAGGCGGGGAATGAGAGGCGGGGAATCAGAGGCGGGAAATCAGAGGTGGGGAATCAGAGGCGGTGAATCGGAGGCGGCGAATCGGAGGCGGCGAATCAGAGGCGGCGAATCAGAGGCGGCGAATCAGAGGCGGCGAATCAGAGGCGGCGAATCAGGTGTGAGGAATCAGAGACGGGAAATCAGAGATGGGGAATCAGAGGCGGGAATTCAGAGATAGTGAATCAGAAATGTGGAATCAGAGGCGGTAATTCAGAGATGGGGATTCAGAGGCGGGGAATCAGAGGCGGGGAATCAGAAATGGGGAATCAGAGATGGGGAACCAGAGGTGGGGAATCAGAGGCGGGGAATCAGAGGCGGCGAATCCGAGGCGGCGAATCCGAGGCGGGGAAACCGAGGCGGGGAACCCGAGGCGGGGAAACCGAGGCGGGGAACCCGAGGCGGGGAACCCGAGGCGGTGAATCCGTGGCGGGGCATCCGAGGCGGGGCATCCGAGGCGGGGCATCCGAGGCGGGGCATCCGAGGCGGGGCATCCGAGGCGGGGCATCCGAGGCGGGGCATCCGAGGCGGGGCATCCGAGGCGGGGCATCCGAGGCGGGGCATCCGAGGCGGGGCATCCGAGGCGGGGCATCCGAGGCGGGGCATCAGAGGCGGGGCATCAGAGGCGGGGCATCAGAGGCGGGGCATCAGAGGCGGGGCATCAGAGGCGGGGAATCAGAGGCGGGGAATCAGAGGCGGCGAATCAGAGGCGGCGAATCAGAGGCGGCGAATCAGAGGCGGCGAATCAGGGGTGAGGAATCAGAGACGGGAAATCAGAGATGCGGAATCAGAGGCGGGAATTCAGAGATAGTGAATCAGAAATGTGGAATCAGAGGCGGTAAGTCAGAGATGGGGATTCAGAGGCGGGGAATCAGAGGCGGGGAATCAGAAATGGGGAATCAGAGATGGGGAATCAGAGATGGGGAATCAGAGGCGGGGAATCAGAGGTGGGGAATCAGAGGTGGGGAATCAATGTTGGGGAATCAGAGGCGGGGAATCAGAGGCGGGGATTCAGAGGCGGGGAATCAGAGGTGGGGAATCAGAGGTGGGGAATCAGAGGCGGGGAATCAGAGTTGGGGAATCAGAGGCGGGGAATCTGAGGTGGGGAATCAGAAGTGGGGAATCAGAGGTGGGGCATCAGAGTAGGGGAATCAGAGGCGGGGAATCTTAGGTGGGGAATCAGAAGTGGGGAATCATAAGTGGGGAATCAGAGGCGGGGAATCTGAGCTGGGGAATCAGAGGCGGGGAATCAGAGGTGGGAAATCAGAGTTGGGGAATCAGAGGTGGGAAAACAGAGATGGGGAATCAGAGGCGGGAAATCAGAGATGGGGTGTCAGAGGCGGGGCATCAGATGCGGGGAATTCGAGGTGAGGAATTAGGAGCAGGGAATCAGAGGTGGGGCATCGGAGGCGTGGAATCAGAGATGGGGAATCAGAGGTGGGGAATCATAGGCAGGTAATCAGAGGCAGGGTATCAGAGGCGGGGAATCAGAGGTGGGGAATCAGAGGCGGTGAATCAGAGGCGGGGAATCAGAGGTGGGGAATCAGAGGCGGGGAATCAGAGGTGGGGAATCAGAGGCGGCGAATCAGAGGCGGCGAATCAGAGGCGGCGAATCAGAGGCGGCAAATCAGAGGCAGCGAATCAGAGGTGAGGAATCAGAGACGGGAAATCAGAGATGGGGAATCAGAGGCGGGAATTCAGAGATAGTGAATCAGAAATGTGGAATCAGAGGCGGTAATTCTGAGATGGGGATTCAGAGGCGGGGAATCAGAGGCGGGGAATCGGAAATGGGGAATCAGAGATGGGGAATCGGAGGTGGGGAATCAGAGGCGGGGAATCCGAGGCGGCGAATCCGAGGCGGCGAATCCGAGGCGGGGAAACCGAGGCGGGGAACCCGAGGCGGGGAACCCGAGGCGGGGAACCCGAGGCGGGGCATCAGAGGCGGGGAATAAGAGATGGGGAATCATAGGCAGGGAATCAGAGGATGGGCATCAGAGGCGGGGAATCAAAGAAGGGGAATCAGAGATGGGGAATCAGAGATGGGGAATCAGAGATGGGGAATCAAAGATGGGGAATCAGAAATACGGAATCAGAGATGGGGAATCAGAGGTGGGGAATCAGAGGTGGGGCATTAGAGGTGGGGCATCAGAGGTGGGGCATAAGAGGTGGGGCATCAGAGGTGGGGCATCAGAGGTGGGGATTCAGAGGTGGGGCATCAGAGGTGGGGCATCAGAGGTGGGGCATCAGAGGTGGGGCATCAGAGGTGGGGCATCAGAGGTGGGGCATCAGAGGTGGGGCATCAGAGGTGGGGCATCAGAGGTCGGGCATCAGAGGTGGGGCATCAGAGGTGGGGATTCAGAGGTGGGGAATCAGAGGCAGGGAAGCAGAGGCAGGGAAGCAGAGGCAGGGAAGCAGAGGCGGGGAAGCAGAGGCGGGGAATCGGAGTTGGGGAATCAGAGGCGGGAATCAGAGGCGTGGAATCAGACGTGGAGAATCTGTAGCGGGGAATAAGAGGTGGGAAATCAGAGTTGGGGAATCAGAGGCGGGGAATCAGAGATGGGAAATCAGAGGTGGGGAATCAGAGGTGGGGAATCAGAGGCGGGGAATCAGAGGCGGCAAATCAGAGATGGGGTATCAGAGGCGGGAAATCAGAGATAGTGAATCAGAAATGGGGAATCAGAGGCGGGGAATCAGAAATGGGGAATCAGAGATGGGGAACCAGAGGTGGGGAATCAGAGGCGGGGAATCAGAGGCGGCGAATCCGAGGCGGCGAATCCGAGGCGGGGAAACCGAGGCGGGGAACCCGAGGCGGGGAACCCGAGGCGGGGAACCCGAGGTGGGGAACCCGAGGCGGTGAATCCGTGGCGGGGCATCTGAGGCGGGGCATCCGAGGCGGGGCATCCGAGGCGGGGCATCCGAGGCGGGGCATCCGAGGCGGGGCATCCGAGGCGGGGCATCCGAGGCGGGGCATCCGAGGCGGGGCATCCGAGGCGGGGCATCCGAGGCGGGGCATCCGAGGCGGGGCATCAGAGGCGGGGCATCAGAGGCGGGGCATCAGAGGCGGGGCATCAGAGGCGGGGCATCAGAGGCGGGGCATCAGAGGCGGGGAATCAGAGGCGGGGAATCAGAGGCGGCGAATCAGAGGCGGCGAATCAGAGGCGGCGAATCAGAGGCGGCGAATCAGAGGCGGCGAATCAGAGGCGGCGAATCAGAGGCGGCGAATCAGGGGTGAGGAATCAGAGACGGGAAATCAGAGATGCGGAATCAGAGGCGGGAATTCAGAGATAGTGAATCAGAAATGTGGAATCAGAGGCGGTAAGTCAGAGATGGGGATTCAGAGGCGGGGAATCAGAGGCGGGGAATCAGAAATGGGGAATCAGAGATGGGGAATCAGAGATGGGGAATCAGAGGCGGGGAATCAGAGGTGGGGAATCAGAGGTGGGGAATCAATGTTGGGGAATCAGAGGCGGGGATTCAGAGGCGGGGAATCAGAGGTGGGGAATCAGAGGTGGGGAATCAGAGGCGGGGAATCAGAGGCGGGGAATCAGAGTTGGGGAATCAGAGGTGGGGAATCTTAGGTGGGGAATCAGAAGTGGGGAATCATAAGTGGGGAATCAGAGGCGGGGAATCTGAGCTGGGGAATCAGAGGCGGGGAATCAGAGGTGGGAAATCAGAGTTGGGGAATCAGAGGTGGGAAAACAGAGATGGGGAATCAGAGGCGGGAAATCAGAGATGGGGTGTCAGAGGCGGGGCATCAGATGCGGGGAATTCGAGGTGAGGAATTAGGAGCAGGGAATCAGAGGTGGGGCATCGGAGGCGGGGAATCAGAGATGGGGAATCAGAGGTGGGGAATCATAGGCAGGTAATCAGAGGCAGGGTATCAGAGGCGGGGAATCAGAGGTGGGGAATCAGAGGCGGTGAATCAGAGGCGGGGAATCAGAGGCGGGGAATCAGAGGCGGGGAATCAGAGGCGGGGAATCAGAGGTGGGGAATCAGAGGCGGCGAATCAGAGGCGGCGAATCAGAGGCGGCGAATCAGAGGCGGCAAATCAGAGGCGGCGAATCAGAGGCGGCGAATCAGGGGTGAGGAATCAGAGACGGGAAATCAGAGATGGGGAATCAGAGGCGGGAATTCAGAGATAGTGAATCAGAAATGTGGAATCAGAGGCGGTAATTCTGAGATGGGGATTCAGAGGCGGGGAATCAGAGGCGGGGAATCGGAAATGGGGAATCAGAGATGGGGAATCGGAGGTGGGGAATCAGAGGCGGGGAATCCGAGGCGGCGAATCCGAGGCGGCGAATCCGAGGCGGGGAAACCGAGGCGGGGAACCCGAGGCGGGGAACCCGAGGCGGGGAACCCGAGGCGGGGCATCCGAGGCGGGGAATAAGAGATGGGGAATCATAGGCAGGGAATCAGAGGATGGGCATCAGAGGCGGGGAATCAAAGAAGGGGAATCAGAGATGGGGAATCAGAAATACGGAATCAGAGATGGGGAATCAGAGGTGGGGAATCAGAGATGGGGAATCAGAAATACGGAATCAGAGATGGGGAATCAGAGATGGGGAATCAGAGATGGGGAATCAGAAATACGGAATCAGAGATGGGGAATCAGAGGTGGGGAATCAGAGGTGGGGCATTAGAGGTGGGGCATCAGAGGTGGGGCATAAGAGGTGGGGCATCAGAGGTGGGGCATCAGAGGTGGGGATTCAGAGGTGGGGCATCAGAGGTGGGGCATCAGAGGTGGGGCATCAGAGGTGGGGCATCAGAGGTGGGGCATCAGAGGTGGGGCATCAGAGGTGGGGCATCAGAGGTGGGGCATCAGAGGTCGGGCATCAGAGGTGGGGCATCAGAGGTGGGGATTCAGAGGTGGGGAATCAGAGGCAGGGAAGCAGAGGCAGGGAAGCAGAGGCAGGGAAGCAGAGGCGGGGAAGCAGAGGCGGGGAATCGGAGTTGGGGAATCAGAGGCGGGAATCAGAGGCGTGGAATCAGACGTGGAGAATCTGTAGCGGGGAATAAGAGGTGGGAAATCAGATTTGGGGAATCAGAGGCGGGGAATCAGAGATGGGAAATCAGAGGTGGGGAATCAGAGGTGGGGAATCAGAGGCGGGGAATCAGAGGCGGCAAATCAGAGATGGGGTATCAGAGGCGGGAAATCAGAGATAGTGAATCAGAAATGGGGAATCAGAGGCGGTAATTCAGAGATGGGTTTCAGAGGCCAGGAATCAGAGGCGGGGAATCTGAAGCGGGGAATCTGAAGCGAGGAATTCGAGGCGGGGTATCAGAAATGGGGAATCAGAGATGGGGAATCAGAGGCAGGGAATCAGACGTGGGGAATCAGAGGCGAGGAAACAGAGGGAGGGAATCAGAGGTGGGGCAACATATTTGGGGAATCAGAGGTGGGAAATGAGATGTGGGGTATCAGAAGCGGGGAATCAGAGGTGGGGAATAAGAGGCGACGAAAGAGAGGCAGGGAATCAGAAGTGGGGCATCAGTGGCGGGGAATCAAAGATGGGGAATCATAGGCAGGGAATCAGAGGATGGTCATCAGAGATGGGGAATCAGAAATGGGGAATCAGAGGCGGGAATTCAGAGATAGTGAATCAGAAATGTGGAATCAGAGGCGGTAATTCAGAGATGGGGATTCAGAGGCGGGGTATTAGAGGCGGGGAATCAGAGATGGGGAATCAGAGATGGGGAATCAGAGGCGGGGAATCAGAGGTGGGGAATCAGAGGCGGGGAATCAGAGGCGGCGAATCCGAGGCGGGGAAACCGAGGCGGGGAACCCGAGGCGGGGAACCCGAGGCGAGGAATCCGACGCGGGGAATCCGAGGCGGGGAATCCGAGGCGGGGAATCCGAGGCGGGGCATCCGAGGCGGGGCATCCGTGGCGGGGCATTCGAGGCGGGGCATCCGAGGCGGGGCATTCGAGGCGGGGCATCCGAGGCGGGGCATCCGAGGCGGGCCATCCGAGGTGGGGCATCCGAGGCGGGGCATCCGAGGCGGGGCATCCGAGGCGGGGCATCCGAGGCGGGGCATCCGAGGCGGGGCATCCGAGGCGGGGCATCCGAGGCGGGGCATCCGAGGCGGGGCATCCGAGGCGGGGCATCCGAGGCGGGGCATCCGAGGCGGGGCATCCGAGGCGGGGCATCCGAGGCGGGGCATCAGAGGCGGGGCATCAGAGGCGGGGAATCAGAGGCGGGGAATCAGGCGGGGATTCAGAGGCGGGGAATCAGAGGTGGGGAATCAGAAGTGGGGAATCAGAGGTGGGGCATCAGAGTTGGGGAATCAGAGGCGGGGAATCTTAGGTGGGGAATCAGAAGTGGGGAATCATAAGTGGGGAATCAGAGGCGGGGAATCTGAGCTGGGGAATCAGAGGCGGGGATTCAGAGGTGGGAAATCAGAGTTGGGGAATCAGAGGTGGGAAAACAGAGATGGGGAATTAGAGGCGGGAAATCAGAGATGGGGTGTCAGAGGCGGGGCATCAGATGCGGGGAATTCGAGGCGAGGAATTAGGAGCAGGGAATCAGAGGTGGGGCATCAGAGGCGGGGAATCAGAGATGGGGAATCAGAGGTGGGGAATCATAGGCGGGTAATCAGAGGCAGGGTATCAGAGGCAGGGAATCAGAGGTGGGGAATCAGAGGCGGTGAATCAGAGGCGGGGAATCAGAGGTGGGGAATCAGAGGCGGGGAATCAGAGGTGGGGAATCAGAGGCGGGGTATCAGAGGTGGGGCAACATATTCGGGGAATCAGAGGTGGGGAATGAGAGGCGGGGAATAAGAGATGGGGAATCATAGGCAGGGAATCAGAGGATGGGCATCAGAGGCGGGGAATCAGAGAAGGGGAATCAGAGATGGGGAATCAGAGATGGGGAATCAGAGATGGGGAATCAGAGATGGGGAGTCAGAGATGGGGAATCAGAGATGGGGAATCAGAGATGGGGAATCAGAGGTGGGGAATCAGAGGTGGGGCATCAGAGGTGGGGCATCAGAGGTGGGGCATAAGAGGTGGGGCATCAGAGGTGGGGCATCAGAGGTGGGGATAGAGGTGGGGCATCAGAGGTGGGGCATCAGAGGTGGGGCATCAGAGGTGGGGCATCAGAGGTGGGGCATCAGAGGTGGGGCATCAGAGGTGGGGCATCAGAGGTGGGGCATCAGTGTTGGGGATTCAGAGGTGGGGAATCAGAGGCAGGGAAGCAGAGGCAGGGAAGCAGAGGCAGGGAAGCAGAGGCGGGGAAGCAGAGGCGGGGAATCGGAGTTGGGGAATCAGAGGCGGGAATCAGAGGCGTGGAATCAGAGGTGGGGAATCTGTAGCGGGGAATAAGAGGTGGGAAATCAGAGTTGGGGTATCAGAGGCGGGGAATCAGAGATGGGAAATCAGAGGTGGGGAATCAGAGGTGGGGAATCAGAGATGGGGTATCAGAGGCGGGAAATCAGAGACAGTGAATCAGAAATGGGGAATCAGAGGCGTTAATTCAGAGATGGGTTTCAGAGGCCAGGAATCTGAGGCGGGGAATCTGAAGCGAGGAATTCGAGGCGGGGTATCAGAAATGGGGAATCAGAGATGGGGAATCAGAGGCGGGGAATCAGACGTGGGGAATAAGAGGCGAGGAAAGAGAGGCAGGGAATCAGAAGTGGGGCATCAGTGGCGGGGAATCAAAGATGGGGAATCATAGGCAGGGAATCAGAGGATGGTCATCAGAGATGGGGAATCACAAATGGGGAATCAGAGGTGTTGAATCAGAGGTGGGGAATCAGAGATGGGGAATCAGGGGTGGGTAATCAGAGGTGGGGAATCAGAGGCGGGGTATTAGAGGCGGGGAATCAGAAATGGGACATCAGGGATGGGGAATCAGAGGCGGGGTATATGAGTTGGGGATTCAGAGCCAGGGTATCAGAGGTGGGGAATCAGAGGTTGGGCAACAGAGGCGGGGAATCAGAGGTGGGGAATGAGATGCGGTGCATCAGAAGCAGGGAATCAGTGGTGGGGAATGGGAGGCGAGGAATGAGAGGCGGGGAATCAGAGGTGGGGCATTAGATGCGGGGAATCAGAGATGGGGAATCATAGGCAGGGAATCAGAGGATGGGCATCAGAGGTGGAGAATCAGAGATGGGGAATCGGAGTGGGGGAAATCAGAGGCGGTGAATCAGAGATAGGGTATAAGAGGCAGGGAATCAGAGGCGGGGCATCAGAGGCGGGACATCAGAGGCGGGGCATCAGAGGCGGGGCATCAGAGGCGGGGCATCAGAGGCGGGGCATCAGAGGCGTGGCATCAGAGGCGGGGCATCATAGGCGGGGAATAAGAGGTGGGGAATCAGAGATGCGGAATTATAGGCGGGGAATCAGAGGCGGGGAATCAGAGGCGTGGGTTCAGAGGCGTGGATTCAGAGGCGGGGAATCAGAGGCGGGGAATCAGAGTGGAGGAATTGGTCACAATTCGGTGGTGCAGGTTTGTAGCCAGAAGTGCTTGTTATCGTACTCTGTCTATAAAAACATTTCTTCATTTAAAAAATTATACACCTCAATTAAGGAGGGGAATCAGAGATGGGGAATCAGAGATGTGGAATCAGAGATGGGGAATCAGAGATGGGGAATCAGAAATGGGGAATCAGAGGCGAGGAATCAGAGTGGAGGAATCAGAGGCGGCGAATCAGCTGCGGGGTATCAGAGGCATGGAATCAGAGATGGGGAATCTGAGATGGGGAATCAGAGGCGGGGAATCAGAGGTGGCGAATGAGAGGAGGGAAATCAGAGGTAGGGCA
Organism: Narcine bancroftii; assembly: GCF_036971445.1. Classification (NCBI taxonomy): domain Eukaryota; kingdom Metazoa; phylum Chordata; class Chondrichthyes; order Torpediniformes; family Narcinidae; genus Narcine; species Narcine bancroftii. The sequence goes on from NC_091469.1 coordinate 273,879,181, forward strand.
TCAGAGGTGGAGAATCAGAGATGGGGAATCATAGGCAGGGAAATAGAGGATTGGCATCAGAGGCGGAGAATCAGAGATGGGGAATCAGATGGGGAATCAGATGGGGAATCAGATGGGGAATCAGATGGGGAATCAGATGGGGAATCAGTGGTGGGGCATCAGTTTTGGTGAATCAGAGGCGGGGAATCAGAAGCAGGGAATCAGAGACAGGGAATCAGAGGCAGGGAAGCAGCAGCGGGCAATCGGAGTTGGGGAATGAGAGGCGGGGATTCAGAGGCGGGGAATAAGAGGCGGGGAATCGGAGGCGGGGAATCGGAGGCGGGGAATCGGAGGCGGGGAATCGGAGGCGGGGAATCGGAGGCGGGGAATCGGAGGCGGGGCATCAGAGGCGGGGCTTCAGAGGTGGGGCATCAGAGGTGGGGCATCAGAGGTGGGGCATCAGAGGTGGGGCATCAGAGGTGGGGCATCAGAGGTGGGGCATCAGAGGTGGGGCATCAGAGGGGGGGCATCAGAGGGGGGGCATCAGAGGTGGGGCATCAGTGTTGGGGAATCAGAGGTGGGGAATCAGAGGCAGGGAAGCAGAGGCAGGGAAGCAGAGGCAGGGAAGCAGAGGCGGGGAAGCAGAGGCGGGGAATCGGAGTTGGGGAATCAGAGGCGGGAATCAGAGGAGTGGAATCAGAGGTGGGGCATCAGAGGTGGGGCATCAGAGGTGGGGCATCAGAGGTGGGGCATCAGAGGTGGGGCATCAGAGGTGGGGCATCAGTGTTGTGGAATCAGAGGCGGGGAATCAGAGGCGGGGAAGCAGAGGCGGGGAAGCAGAGGCGGGGAAGCAGAGGCGGGGAATCAGAGGCGGGGAATCAGAGGCGGGGAATCAGAGGCGGGGAATCAGAGGCGGGGAATCAGAGGCGGCGAATCAGAGGCGGGGAATCCGAGGCGGGGAATCCGAGGCGGCGAATCCGAGGCGGCGAATCCGAGGCGGCGAATCCGAGGCGGGGAATCCGAGGCGGGGAATCCGAGGCGGGGAATCCGAGGCGGGGAATCCGAGGCGGGGAATCCGAGGCGGGGAATCCGAGGCGGGGAATCCGAGGCGGGGAATCCGAGGCGGCGAATCCGAGGCGGCGAATCCGAGGCGGCGAATCCGAGGCGGCGAATCCGAGGCGGGGAATCCGAGGCGGCGAATGCGAGGCGGCGAATCCGAGGCGGGGAATCCGAGGCGGGGAATCCGAGGCGGCGAATGCGAGGCGGCGAATCCGAGGCGGCGAATCCGAGGCGGGGAATCCGAGGCGGGGAATCCGAGGCGGGGAATCCGAGGCGGGGAATCCGAGGCGGGGAATCCGAGGCGGGGAATCCGAGGCGGGGAATGCGAGGCGGGGAATCCAAAGAGGGGAATCCGAGGCGCGGAATCCGAGGCGGCGAATCCGAGGCGGGGAATCCGAGGCGGCGAATGCGAGGCGGCGAATCAGAGGTGGCGAATCAGAGGCGGCGAATCAGAGGCGGGGAATCAGAGGCGGGGAATCAGAGGCGGCGAATCAGAGACGGCGAATCAGAGGCGTCGAATCAGAGGCGGCGAATCAGAGGCGGCGAATCAGAGGCGGCGAATCAGGGGTGAGGAATCAGGGGTGAGGAATCAGAGACGGGAAATCAGAGATGGGGAATCAGAGGCGGGAATTCAGAGATAGTGAATCAGAAATGTGGAATCAGAGGCGGTAATTCAGAGATGGGGATTCAGAGGCGGGGAATCAGAGGCGGGGAATCAGAAATGGGGAATCAGAGGTGGGGAATCAGAGGCGGGGAATCAGAGGCGGGGAATCAGAGGCGGGGAATCAGAGGCGGGGAATCCGAGGCGGCGAATCCGAGGCGGGGAAACCGAGGCGGGGAATCCGAGGCGGGGAATCCGAAGCTGGGAATCCGAGGCGGGGAATCCGAGGCGGGGAATCCGAGGCGCGGAATCCGAGGCGGGGTATCCGAGGCGGGGAATCGGAGGCGGGGCATCCGAGGCGGGGCATCCGAGGCGGGGCATCCGAGGCGGGGCATCCGAGGCGGGGCATCCGAGGCGGGGCATCCGAGGCGGGGCATCCGAGGCGGGGCATCCGAGGCGGGGCATCCGAGGCGGGGATTCGGAGGTGGGGAATCGGAGGCGGGGCATCGTAGGCGGGGCATCGGAGGCGGGGCTTCCGAGGTGGGGCATCGGAGGTGGGGCATCAGAGGTGGGGCATCAGAGGTGGGGCATCAGAGGTGGGCCATCAGAGGTGGGGCATCAGAGGTGGGGCATCAGAGGTGGGGCATCAGTGTTGGGGAATCAGAGGCGGGGAATCAGAGGCGGGGAATCCGAGGCGGGGAATCCGAGGAGGGGAATCCGAGGCGGGGAATCCGAGGCGGCGAATCCGAGGCGGCGAATCCGAGGCGGCGAATGCGAGGCGGCGAATCCGAGGCGGCGAATCAGAGGCGGCGAATCAGAGGCGGCGAATCAGAGGCGGCGAATCAGAGGCGGCGAATCAGAGGCGGCGAATCAGAGGCGGCGAATCAGAGGCGGCGAATCAGAGGCGGCGAATCAGAGGCGGCGAATCAGAGGCGGCGAATCAGAGGCGGGAATTCAGAGATAGTGAATCAGAAATGTGGAATCAGAGGCGGTAATTCAGAGATGGGGATTCCGAGGCGGGGAATCAGAGGCGGGGAATCAGAAATGGGGAATCAGATGCGGGGAATCAGAGGCGGGGAATCAGAGGCGGGGAATCAGAGGCGGGGAATCAGAGGCGGGGAATCCGAGGTGGCGAATCCGAGGCGGGGAAACCGAGGCGGGGAATCCGAGGCGGGGAATCCGAGGCTGGGAATCCGAGGCGGCGAATCCGAGGCGGGGAATCCGAGGCGGGGAATCCGAGGCGGGGTATCCGAGGCGGGGAATCCGAGGCGGGGAATCCGAGGCGGGGAATCCGAGGCGGGGCATCCGAGGCGGGGCATCCGAGGCGGGGCATCCGAGGCGGGGCATCCGAGGCGGGGCATCCGAGGCGGGGCATCCGATGCGGGGCATCCGAGGCGGGGCATCCGAGGCGGGGCATCCGAGGCGGGGCATCGGAGGCGGGGCATCGGAGGCGGGGCATCGGAGGCGGGGCATCGGAGGCGGGGCATCGGAGGCGGGGCATCGGAGGTGGGGCATCAGAGGTGGGGCATCAGAGGTGGGGCATCAGAGGTGGGGCATCAGAGGTGGGGCATCAGTGTTGGGGAATCAGAGGTGGGGAATCAGAGGCAGGGAAGCAGAGGCAGGGAAGCAGACGCGGGGAAGCAGAGGCGGGGAAGCAGAGGCGGGGAATCGGAGTTGGGGAATCAGAGGCGGGAATCAGAGGCGTGGAATCAGAGGTGGGGCATCAGAGGTGGGGCATCAGAGGTGGGGCATCAGAGGTGGGGCATCAAAGGTGGGGCATCAGTGTTGGGGAATCAGAGGCGGGGAATCAGAGGCGGGGAAGCAGAGGCGGGGAAGCAGAGGCGGGGAAGCAGAGGCGGGGAAGCAGAGGCGGGGAATCAGAGGCGGGGAATCAGAGGCGGGGAATCAGAGGCGGCGAATCAGAGGCGGGGCATCATAGGCGGGGAATCAGAGGTGGGGAATCAGAGGCGGGGAATCAGAGGTGGAGAATCAGAGGCGGGGAATCAGAGATGGGGAATCAGAGGCGGGGAATCAGAGGCGGAGAATCAGAGGCGGGGAATCAGAGGTGGAGAATCAGAGGCGGGGAATCAGAGATGGGGAATCAGAGGCGGGGAATCAGAGGCGGGGAATCAGAGGCGGGGAATCAGAGGCGGGGAATCAGAGGCGGGGAATCAGAGGTGGGGAATCAGAGGCGGGGAATCAGAGGCGGGGAATCAGAGGTGGGGAATCAGAGGAGGGGAATCAGAGGCGGGAAATCAGAGATAGTGAATCAGAAATGGGGAATCAGAGGGCCGCTGCCGGGCCTCATGTGGGCATAAATTCGGAAGCACAATCTTGTTAGGCAAAATGGCCTGTTTCCATACTGTTGGCATATGAGCATTGTGGAAAAATTGGTCACAATTCGGTGGTGCAGGTTTGTAGCCAGAAGTGCTTGTTATCGTGCTCTATCTATAAAAACATTTCTTCATTTAAAAAATTATACACCTCAATTAAGGAGGGGAATCAGAGATGGGGAATCAGAGATGTGGAATCAGAGATCTGGAATCAGAGATGGGGAATCAGAGATGGGGAATCAGAGGCGAGGAATCAGAGTGAGGGAATCAGAGGAGGGAATCAGAGGCGGCGAATCAGCTGCGGGGTATCAGAGGCATGGAATCAGAGATGGGGAATCTGAGATGGGGAATCAGAGATGGGGAATCAGATGGGGAATCAGATGGGGAATCAGATGGGGAATCAGGGGTGGGGCATCAGTTTTGGGGAATCAGAGGCAGGGAATCAGAGGCGTGGAATCAGAGGTGGGGAATCTGTAGCGGGGAATAAGAGGTGGGAAATCAGAGTTGGGGAATCAGAGGCGGGAATCAGAGGCGTGGAATCAGAGGTGGGGAATCTGTAGCGGGGAATCAGAGATGGGAAATCAGAGGTGGGGAATCAGAGGTGGGGAATCAGAGGCGGGGAATCAGAGGCGGGAAATCAGAGATGGGGTATCAGAGGCGGGAAATCAGAAATGGGGAATCAGAGGTGGAGCAACAGAGGCGGGGAATCAGAGGTGGGGAATCCGAGGCGGGGAATCCGAGGCGGGGAATCAGAGGCGGGGAATCAAAGATGGGGAATCATAGGTAGGGAATCAGAGGATGGTCATCAGAGATGGGGTATCAGAAATGGGGAATCAGAGGTGTGGAATCAGAGGTGGGGAATCAGAGATGGGGAATCAGGGGTGGGGAATCAGAGGCGGGGAATCAGAAATGGGGAATCAGAGGTGGAGCAACAGAGGCGGGGAATCAGAGGTGGGGAATCCGAGGCGGGGAATCCGAGGCGGGGAATCCGAGGCGGGGAATCCGAGGCGGGGAATCCGAGGCGGGGAATCCGAGGCGGGGAATCCGAGGCGGGGAATCCGAGGCGGCGAATCCGAGGCGGCGAATGCGAGGCGGCGAATGCGAGGCGGCGAATCCGAGGCGGCGAATCCGAGGCGGCGAATCCGAGGCGGCGAATCCATGGCGGGGAATCCGAGGTGGGGAATCCGAGGCGGCGAATCCGAGGCGGGGAATCCGAGGCGGCGAATGCGAGGCGGCGAATGCGTGGCGGCGAATCCGAGGCGGCGAATCCGAGGCGGCGAATCCGAGGCGGCGAATCCGAGGCGGCGAATCCGAGGCGGGGAATCCGAGGCGGGGAATCCGAGGCGGGGAATCCGAGGCGGGGAATCCGAGGCGGCGAATCCGAGGCGGGGAATGCGAGGCGGCGAATCCGAGGCGGCGAATCAGAGGCGGCGAATCAGAGGCGGCGAATCAGAGGCGGCGAATAAGAGGCGGAGAATCAGAGGCGTCGAATCCGAGGCGGCGAATCCGAGGCGGCGAATCCGAGGCGGCGAATCCGAGGCGGGGAATCCGAGGCGGGGCATCCGAGGCGGGGCATCCGAGGCGGGGCATCCGAGGCGGGGCATCCGAGGCGGGGCATCCGAGGCGGGGCATCCGAGGCGGGGCATCAGAGGCGGGGCATCCGAGGCGGGGCATCCGAGGCGGGGAATCAATGGCGGGGAATCAGAGGCGGCGAATCAGAGGCGGCGAATCAGAGGCGGCGAATCAGAGGCGGCGAATCAGGGGTGAGGAATCAGGGGTGAGGAATCAGAGACGGGAAATCAGAGATGGGGAATCAGAGGCGGGAATTCAGAGATAGTGAATCAGAAATGTGGAATCAGAGGCGGTAATTCAGAGATGGGGATTCAGAGGCGGGGAATCAGAGGCGGGGAATCAGAAATGGGGAATCAGAGATGGGGAATCAGAGGCGGGGAATCAGAGGTGGGGACTCAGAGGTGGGGAATCAATGTTGGGGAATCAGAGGCGGGGAATCAGAGGCGGGGATTCAGAGGCGGGGAATCAGAGGTGGGGAATCAGAGGTGGGGAATCAGAGGCGGGGAATCAGAGGTGGGGAATCAGAGTTGGGGAATCAGAGGCGGGGAATCTGAGGTGGGGAATCAGAAGTGGGGAATCAGAGGTGGGGCATCAGAGTTGGGGAATCAGAGGCGGGGAATCTTAGGTGGGGAATCAGAAGTGGGGAATCATAAGTGGGGAATCAGAGGCGGGGAATCTGAGCTGGGGAATCAGAGGCGGGGAATCAGGGGTGGGGAATCAGAGGTGGGGAATCAGAGGCGGGGTATTAGAGGCGGGGAATCAGAAATGGGGAATCAGAGGTGGGGCAACAGAGGCGGGGAATCAGAGGTGGGGAATCCGAGGCGGGGAATCCGAGGCGGGGAATCCGAGGCGGGGAATCCGAGGCGGGGAATCCGAGGCGGGGAATCCGAGGCGGGGAATCCGAGGCGGGGAATCCGAGGCGGCGAATCCGAGGCGGGGAATGCGAGGCGGCGAATCCGAGGCGGCGAATCAGAGGCGGCGAATCAGAGGCGGCGAATCAGAGGCGGCGAATAAGAGGCGGAGAATCAGAGGCGTCGAATCCGAGGCGGCGAATCCGAGGCGGCGAATCCGAGGCGGCGAATCTGAGGCGGGGAATCCGAGGCGGGGCATCCGAGGCGGGGCATCCGAGGCGGGGAATCCGAGGCGGGGAATCCGAGGCGGGGAATCCGAGGCGGGGAATCCGAGGCGGGGAATCCGAGGCAGCGAATCCGAGGTGGGGAATCCGAGGCGGCGAATGCGAGGCGGCGAATCCGAGGCGGCGAATCAGAGGCGGGGAATCCGAGGCGGCGAATGCGAGCCGGCGAATGCGAGGCGGGGAATCCGAGGCGGGGAATCCGAGGCGGGGAATCCGAGGCGGGGAATCCGTGGCAGGGAATGCGAGGCGGCGAATGCGAGGCGGCGAATCCGAGGCGGCGAATCCGAGGCGGCGAATCCGAGGCGGCGAATCCGAGGCGGCGAATCCGAGGCGGGGAATCCGAGGCGGGGAATCCGAGGCGGGGAATGCGAGGCGGCGAATCCGAGGCGGCGAATCGGAGGCGGCGAATCGGAGGCGGCGAATCGGAGGCGGCGAATCAGAGGCGGCGAATCAGAGGCGGCGAATCAGAGGCGGCGAATCAGAGGCGGCGAATCAGAGGCGGCGAATCAGAGGCGGCGAATCCGAGGCGGAGAATCAGAGGCGGCGAATCCGAGGCGGCGAATCCGAGGCGGGGAAACCGAGGCGGGGAATCCGAGGCGGGGAATCCGAGGCGGGGCATCCGAGGCGGGGCATCCGAGGCGGGGCATCCGAGGCGGGTCATCCGAGGCGTGGCATCCGAGGCGGGGCATCCGAGGAGGGGCATCCGAGGCGGGGCATCCGAGGCGGGGCATCCGAGGCGGGGCATCCTAGGCGGGGCATCCGAGGCGGGGCATCCGTTGCGGGGCATCCGAGGCGGGGCATCAGAGGCGGGGCATCAGAGGCGGGGCATCAGAGGCGGGGCATCAGAGGCGGGGCATCAGAGGCGGGGAATCAGAGGCGGGGAATCAGAGGCGGGGAATCAGAGGCGGGGAATCAGAGGCGGGGAATCAGAGGCGGCGAATCAGAGGCGGCGAATCAGAGGCGGCGAATCAGAGGCGGCGAATCAGAGGCGGCGAATCAGGGGTGAGGAATCAGAGACGGGAAATCAGAGATGGGGAATCAGAGGCGGGAATTCAGAGATAGTGAATCAGAAATGTGGAATCAGAGGCGGTAATTCAGAGATGGGGATTCAGAGGCGGGGAATCAGAGGCGGGGAATCAGAAATGGGGAATCAGAGATGGGGAATCAGAGGCGGGGAATCAGAGGTGGGGAATCAGAGGTGGGGAATCAATGTTGGGGAATCAGAGGCGGGGAATCAGAGGCGGGGATTCAGAGGCGGGGAATCAGAGGTGGGGAATCAGAGGTGGGGAATCAGAGGCGGGGCATCCGAGGCGGGGCATCCGAGGCGGGGCATCCGAGGCGGGGCATCCGAGGCGGGGCATCCGAGGCGGGGCATCAGAGGCGGGGCATCAGAGGCGGGGAATCAGAGGCGGGGAATCAGGCGGGGATTCAGAGGCGGGGAATCAGAGGTGGGGAATCAGAAGTGGGGAATCAGAGGTGGGGCATCAGAGTTGGGGAATCAGAGGCGGGGAATCTTAGGTGGGGAATCAGAAGTGGGGAATCATAAGTGGGGAATCAGAGGCGGGGAATCTGAGCTGGGGAATCAGAGGCGGGGATTCAGAGGTGGGAAATCAGAGATGGGGTGTCAGAGGCGGGGCATCAGATGCGGGGAATTCGAGGCGAGGAATTAGGAGCAGGGAATCAGAGGTGGGGCATCAGAGGCGGGGAATCAGAGATGGGGAATCAGAGGTGGGGAATCATAGGCGGGTAATCAGAGGCAGGGTATCAGAGGCAGGGAATCAGAGGTGGGGAATCAGAGGCGGTGAATCAGAGGCGGGGAATCAGAGGTGGGGAATCAGAGGCGGGGAATCAGAGGTGGGGAATCAGAGGCGGGGTATCAGAGGTGGGGCAACATATTCGGGGAATCAGAGGTGGGGAATGAGAGGCGGGGAATGAGAGGCGGGGAATCAGAGGTGGGGCATCAGAGGCGGGGAATAAGAGATGGGGAATCATAGGCAGGGAATCAGAGGATGGGCATCAGAGGCGGGGAATCAGAGAAGGGGAATCAGAGATGGGGAATCAGAGATGGGGAATCAGAGATGGGTAATCAGAGATGGGGAGTCAGAGATGGGGAATCAGAGATGGGGAATCAGAGATGGGGAATCAGAGGTGGGGAATCAGAGGTGGGGCATCAGAGGTGGGGCATCAGAGGTGGGGCATAAGAGGTGGGGCATCAGAGGTGGGGCATCAGAGGTGGGGATAGAGGTGGGGCATCAGAGGTGGGGCATCAGAGGTGGGGCATCAGAGGTGGGGCATCAGAGGTGGGGCATCAGAGGTGGGGCATCAGTGGTGGGGCATCAGTGTTGGGGATTCAGAGGTGGGGAATCAGAGGCAGGGAAGCAGAGGCAGGGAAGCAGAGGCAGGGAAGCAGAGGCGGGGAAGCAGAGGCGGGGAATCGGAGTTGGGGAATCAGAGGCGGGAATCAGAGCCGTGGAATCAGAGGTGGGGAATCTGTAGCGGGGAATAAGAGGTGGGAAATCAGAGTTGGGGTATCAGAGGCGGGGAATCAGAGATGGGAAATCAGAGGTGGGGAATCAGAGGTGGGGAATCAGAGATGGGGTATCAGAGGCGGGAAATCAGAGACAGTGAATCAGAAATGGGGAATCAGAGGCGTTAATTCAGAGATGGGTTTCAGAGGCCAGGAATCTGAGGCGGGGAATCTGAAGCGAGGAATTCGAGGCGGGGTATCAGAAATGGGGAATCAGAAATGGGGAATCAGAGGCGGGGAATCAGACGTGGGGAATAAGAGGCGAGGAAAGAGAGGCAGGGAATCAGAAGTGGGGCATCAGTGGCGGGGAATCAAAGATGGGGAATCATAGGCAGGGAATCAGAGGATGGTCATCAGAGATGGGGAATCACAAATGGGGAATCAGAGGTGTGGAATCAGAGGTGGGGAATCAGAGATGGGGAATCAGGGGTGGGTAATCAGAGGTGGGGAATCAGAGGCGGGGTATTAGAGGCGGGGAATCAGAAATGGGGAATCAGGGATGGGGAATCAGAGGCGGGGTATATGAGTTGGGGATTCAGAGCCAGGGTATCAGAGGTGGGGAATCAGAGGTTGGGCAACAGAGGCGGGGAATCAGAGGTGGGGAATGAGATGCGGGGCATCAGAAGCAGGGAATCAGTGGTGGGGAATGGGAGGCGAGGAATGAGAGGCGGGGAATCAGAGATGGGGAATCATAGGCAGGGAATCAGAGGATGGGCATCAGAGGTGGAGAATCAGAGATGGGGAATCGGAGTGGGGGAAATCAGAGGCGGTGAATCAGAGATGGGGAATAAGAGGCAGGGAATCAGAGGCGGGGCATCAGAGGCGGGACATCAGAGGCGGGGCATCAGAGGCGGGGCATCAGAGGCGGGGCATCAGAGGCGGGGCATCAGAGGCGTGGCATCAGAGGCGGGGCATCAGAGGCGGGGAATAAGAGGTGGGGAATCAGAGATGCGGAATTATAGGCGGGGAATCAGAGGCGGGGAATCAGAGGCGTGGATTCAGAGGCGTGGATTCAGAGGCGGGGAATCAGAGGCGGGGAATCAGAGTGGAGGAATTGGTCACAATTCGGTGGTGCAGGTTTGTAGCCAGAAGTGCTTGTTATCGTACTCTGTCTATAAAAACATTTCTTCATTTAAAAAATTATACACCTCAATTAAGGAGGGGAATCAGAGATGGGGAATCAGAGATGTGGAATCAGAGATGGGGAATCAGAGATGGGGAATCAGAAATGGGGAATCAGAGGCATGGAATCAGAGATGGGGAATCTGAGATGGGGAATCAGAGGCGGGGAATCAGAGGTGGCGAATGAGAGGAGGGAAATCAGAGGTAGGGCATCAGAGGTGGAGAATCAGAGATGGGGAATCATAGGCAGGGAAATAGAGGATTGGCATCAGAGGCGGAGAATCAGAGATGGGGAATCAGATGGGGAATCAGATGGGGAATCAGATGGGGAATCAGATGGGGAATCAGATGGGGAATCAGTGGTGGGGCATCAGTTTTGGTGAATCAGAGGCGGGGAATCAGAAGCAGGGAATCAGAGACAGGGAATCAGAGGCAGGGAAGCAGCAGCGGGCAATCGGAGTTGGGGAATGAGAGGCGGGGCTTCAGAGGTGGGGCATCAGAGGTGGGGCATCAGAGGTGGGGCATCAGAGGTGGGGCATCAGAGGTGGGGCATCAGAGGTGGGGCATCAGAGGTGGGGCATCAGAGGTGGGGCATCAGAGGGGGGGCATCAGAGGTGGGGCATCAGTGTTGGGGAATCAGAGGTGGGGAATCAGAGGCAGGGAAGCAGAGGCAGGGAAGCAGAGGCAGGGAAGCAGAGGCGGGGAAGCAGAGGCGGGGAATCGGAGTTGGGGAATCAGAGGCGGGAATCAGAGGCGTGGAATCAGAGGTGGGGCATCAGAGGTGGGGCATCAGAGGTGGGGCATCAGAGGTGGGGCATCAGAGGTGGGGCATCAGAGGTGGGGCATCAGTGTTGTGGAATCAGAGGCGGGGAATCAGAGGCGGGGAAGCAGAGGCGGGGAAGCAGAGGCGGGGAAGCAGAGGCGGGGAATCAGAGGCGGGGAATCAGAGGCGGGGAATCAGAGGCGGGGAATCAGAGGCGGGGAATCAGAGGCGGCGAATCAGAGGCGGGGAATCCGAGGCGGGGAATCAGAGGCGGCGAATCCGAGGCGGCGAATCCGAGGCGGCGAATCCGAGGCGGCGAATCCGAGGCGGGGAATCCGAGGCGGGGAATCCGAGGCGGGGAATCCGAGGCGGGGAATCCGAGGCGGGGAATCCGAGGCGGGGAATCCGAGGCGGGGAATCCGAGGCGGCGAATCCGAGGCGGCGAATCCGAGGCGGCGAATCCGAGGCGGCGAATCCGAGGCGGGGAATCCGAGGCGGCGAATGCGAGGCGGCGAATCCGAGGCGGGGAATCCGAGGCGGGGAATCCGAGGCGGCGAATGCGAGGCGGCGAATCCGAGGCGGCGAATCCGAGGCGGGGAATCCGAGGCGGGGAATCCGAGGCGGGGAATCCGAGGCGGGGAATCCGAGGCGGGGAATCCGAGGCGGGGAATCCGAGGCGGGGAATGCGAGGCGGGGAATCCAAAGAGGGGAATCCGAGGCGCGGAATCCGAGGCGGCGAATCCGAGGCAGGGAATCCGAGGCGGCGAATGCGAGGCGGCGAATCAGAGGTGGCGAATCAGAGGCGGCGAATCAGAGGCGGGGAATCAGAGGCGGGGAATCAGAGGCGGCGAATCAGAGACGGCGAATCAGAGGCGGCGAATCAGAGGCGGCGAATCAGAGGCGGCGAATCAGAGGCGGCGAATCAGGGGTGAGGAATCAGGGGTGAGGAATCAGAGACGGGAAATCAGAGATGGGGAATCAGAGGCGGGAATTCAGAGATAGTGAATCAGAAATGTGGAATCAGAGGCGGTAATTCAGAGATGGGGATTCAGAGGCGGGGAATCAGAGGCGGGGAATCAGAAATGGGGAATCAGAGGTGGGGAATCAGAGGCGGGGAATCAGAGGCGGGGAATCAGAGGCGGGGAATCAGAGGCGGGGAATCCGAGGCGGCGAATCCGAGGCGGGGAAACCGAGGCGGGGAATCCGAGGCAGGGAATCCGAAGCTGGGAATCCGAGGCGGGGAATCCGAGGCGGGGAATCCGAGGCGCGGAATCCGAGGCGGGGTATCCGAGGCGGGGAATCGGAGGCGGGGAATCCGAGGCGGGGCATCCGAGGCGGGGCATCCGAGGCGGGGCATCCGAGGCGGGGCATCCGAGGCGGGGCATCCGAGGCGGGGCATCCGAGGCGGGGCATCCGAGGCGGGGCATCCGAGGCGGGGATTCGGAGGTGGGGAATCGGAGGCGGGGCATCGTAGGCGGGGCATCGGAGGCGGGGCATCCGAGGTGGGGCATCGGAGGTGGGGCATCAGAGGTGGGGCATCAGAGGTGGGGCATCAGAGGTGGGCCATCAGAGGTGGGGCATCAGAGGTGGGGCATCAGAGGTGGGGCATCAGTGTTGGGGAATCAGAGGCGGGGAATCAGAGGCGGGGAATCCGAGGCGGGGAATCCGAGGAGGGGAATCCGAGGCGGGGAATCCGAGGCGGGGAATCCGAGGCGGCGAATCCGAGGCGGCGAATGCGAGGCGGCGAATCCGAGGCGGCGAATCAGAGGCGGCGAATCAGAGGCGGCGAATCAGAGGCGGCGAATCAGAGGCGGCGAATCAGAGGCGGCGAATCAGAGGCGGCGAATCAGAGGCGGCGAATCAGAGGCGGCGAATCAGAGGCGGCGAATCAGAGGCGGCGAATCAGAGGCGGGAATTCAGAGATAGTGAATCAGAAATGTGGAATCAGAGGCGGTAATTCAGAGATGGGGATTCCGAGGCGGGGAATCAGAGGCGGGGAATCAGAAATGGGGAATCAGATGCGGGGAATCAGAGGCGGGGAATCAGAGGCGGGGAATCAGAGGCGGGGAATCAGAGGCGGGGAATCCGAGGTGGCGAATCCGAGGCGGGGAAACCGAGGCGGGGAATCCGAGGCGGGGAATCCGAGGCTGGGAATCCGAGGCGGCGAATCCGAGGCGGGGAATCCGAGGCGGGGAATCCGAGGCGGGGTATCCGAGGCGGGGAATCCGAGGCGGGGAATCCGAGGCGGGGAATCCGAGGCGGGGCATCCGAGGCGGGGCATCCGAGGCGGGGCATCCGAGGCGGGGCATCCGAGGCGGGGCATCCGAGGCGGGGCATCCGAGGCGGGGCATCCGAGGCGGGGCATCCGAGGCGGGGCATCCGAGGCGGGGCATCAGAGGTGGGGCATCAGAGGTGGGGCATCAGAGGTGGGGCATCAGAGGTGGGGCATCAGTGTTGGGGAATCAGAGGTGGGGAATCAGAGGCAGGGAAGCAGAGGCAGGGAAGCAGACGCGGGGAAGCAGAGGCGGGGAAGCAGAGGCGGGGAATCGGAGTTGGGGAATCAGAGGCGGGAATCAGAGGCGTGGAATCAGAGGTGGGGCATCAGAGGTGGGGCATCAGAGGTGGGGCATCAGAGGTGGGGCATCAGAGGTGGGGCATCAGTGTTGGGGAATCAGAGGCGGGGAATCAGAGGCGGGGAAGCAGAGGCGGGGAAGCAGAGGCGGGGAAGCAGAGGCGGGGAAGCAGAGGCGGGGAATCAGAGGCGGGGAATCAGAGGCGGGGAATCAGAGGCGGCGAATCAGAGGCGGGGCATCATAGGCGGGGTATAAGAGGTGGGGAAACAGAGATAGGGAATCAGAGATGGGGAATCAGAGATGGGGAATCAGAGGCGGAGAATCAGAGGCGGGGAATCAGAGGCGGGGAATCAGAGGCGGGGAATCAGAGGCGGGGAATCAGAGGCGGGGAATCAGAGGTGGGGAATCAGAGGCGGGGAATCAGAGGTGGGGAATCAGAGGCGGGGAATCAGAGGCGGGGAATCAGAGGTGGGGAATCAGAGGAGGGGAATCAGAGGCGGGAAATCAGAGATAGTGAATCAGAAATGGGGAATCAGAGGGCCGCTGCCGGGCCTCATGTGGGCATAAATTCGGAAGCACAATCTTGTTAGGCAAAATGGCCTGTTTCCATACTGTTGGCATATGAGCATTGTGGAAAAATTGGTCACAATTCGGTGGTGCAGGTTTGTAGCCAGAAGTGCTTGTTATCGTGCTCTGTCTATAAAAACATTTCTTCATTTAAAAAATTATACACCTCAATTAAGGAGGGGAATCAGAGATGGGGAATCAGAGATCTGGAATCAGAGATCTGGAATCAGAGATGGGGAATCAGAGATGGGGAATCAGAGGCGAGGAATCAGAGTGAGGGAATCAGAGGAGGGAATCAGAGGCGGCGAATCAGCTGCGGGGTATCAGAGGCATGGAATCAGAGATGGGGAATCTGAGATGGGGAATCAGAGATGGGGAATCAGATGGGGAATCAGATGGGGAATCAGATGGGGAATCAGGGGTGGGGCATCAGTTTTGGGGAATCAGAGGCAGGGAATCAGAGGCGTGGAATCAGAGGTGGGGAATCTGTAGCGGGGAATAAGAGGTGGGAAATCAGAGTTGGGGAATCAGAGGCGGGAATCAGAGGCGTGGAATCAGAGGTGGGGAATCTGTAGCGGCGAATAAGAGGTGGGAAATCAGAGTTGGGGAATCAGAGGCGGGGAATCAGAGATGGGAAATCAGAGGTGGGGAATCAGAGGTGGGGAATCAGAGGCGGGGAATCAGAGGCGGGAAATCAGAGATGGGGTATCAGAGGCGGGAAATCAGAAATGGGGAATCAGAGGTGGAGCAACAGAGGCGGGGAATCAGAGGTGGGGAATCCGAGGCGGGGAATCCGAGGCGGGGAATCAGAGGCGGGGAATCAAAGATGGGGAATCATAGGTAGGGAATCAGAGGATGGTCATCAGAGATGGGGTATCAGAAATGGGGAATCAGAGGTGTGGAATCAGAGGTGGGGAATCAGAGATGGGGAATCAGGGGTGGGGAATCAGAGGCGGGGAATCAGAAATGGGGAATCAGAGGTGGAGCAACAGAGGCGGGGAATCAGAGGTGGGGAATCCGAGGCGGGGAATCCGAGGCGGGGAATCCGAGGCGGGGAATCCGAGGCGGGGAATCCGAGGCGGGGAATCCGAGGCGGGGAATCCGAGGCGGCGAATCCGAGGCGGCGAATGCGAGGCGGCGAATGCGAGGCGGCGAATCCGAGGCGGCGAATCCGAGGCGGCGAATCCGAGGCGGCGAATCCGTGGCGGGGAATCCGAGGCGGGGAATCCGAGGCGGCGAATCCGAGGCGGGGAATCCGAGGCGGCGAATGCGAGGCGGCGAATGCGTGGCGGCGAATCCGAGGCGGCGAATCCGAGGCGGCGAATCCGAGGCGGCGAATCCGAGGCGGCGAATCCGAGGCGGGGAATCCGAGGCGGGGAATCCAAGGCGGGGAATCCGAGGCGGGGAATCCGAGGCGGCGAATCCGAGGCGGGGAATGCGAGGCGGCGAAT
Source organism: Narcine bancroftii (assembly GCF_036971445.1). Classification (NCBI taxonomy): domain Eukaryota; kingdom Metazoa; phylum Chordata; class Chondrichthyes; order Torpediniformes; family Narcinidae; genus Narcine; species Narcine bancroftii. The sequence continues at coordinate 273,894,863 of NC_091469.1, forward strand.
CCGAGGCGGCGAATCAGAGGCGGCGAATCAGAGGCGGCGAATCAGAGGCGGCGAATAAGAGGCGGAGAATCAGAGGCGTCGAATCCGAGGCGGCGAATCCGAGGCGGCGAATCCGAGGCGGCGAATCCGAGGCGGGGAATCCGAGGCGGGGCATCCGAGGCGGGGCATCCGAGGCGGGGCATCCGAGGCGGGGCATCCGAGGCGGGGCATCCGAGGCGGGGCATCCGAGGCGGGGCATCAGAGGCGGGGCATCCGAGGCGGGGCATCAGAGGCGGGGAATCAATGGCGGGGAATCAGAGGCGGGGAATCAGAGGCGGCGAATCAGAGGCGGCGAATCAGAGGCGGCGAATCAGAGGCGGCGAATCAGGGGTGAGGAATCAGAGACGGGAAATCAGAGATGGGGAATCAGAGGCGGGAATTCAGAGATAGTGAATCAGAAATGTGGAATCAGAGGCGGTAATTCAGAGATGGGGATTCAGAGGCGGGGAATCAGAGGCGGGGAATCAGAAATGGGGAATCAGAGATGGGGAATCAGAGGCGGGGAATCAGAGGTGGGGACTCAGAGGTGGGGAATCAATGTTGGGGAATCAGAGGCGGGGAATCAGAGGCGGGGATTCAGAGGCGGGGAATCAGAGGTGGGGAATCAGAGGTGGGGAATCAGAGGCGGGGAATCAGAGGTGGGGAATCAGAGTTGGGGAATCAGAGGCGGGGAATCTGAGGTGGGGAATCAGAAGTGGGGAATCAGAGGTGGGGCATCAGAGTTGGGGAATCAGAGGCGGGGAATCTTAGGTGGGGAATCAGAAGTGGGGAATCATAAGTGGGGAATCAGAGGCGGGGAATCTGAGCTGGGGAATCAGAGGCGGGGAATCAGGGGTGGGGAATCAGAGGTGGGGAATCAGAGGCGGGGTATTAGAGGCGGGGAATCAGAAATGGGGAATCAGAGGTGGGGCAACAGAGGCGGGGAATCAGAGGTGGGGAATCCGAGGCGGGGAATCCGAGGCGGGGAATCCGAGGCGGGGAATCCGAGGCGGGGAATCCGAGGCGGGGAATCCGAGGCGGGGAATCCGAGGCGGGGAATCCGAGGCGGGGAATCCGAGGCGGCGAATCCGAGGTGGGGAATCCGAGGCGGCGAATGCGAGGCGGCGAATCCGAGGCGGCGAATCAGAGGCGGGGAATCCGAGGCGGCGAATGCGAGCCGGCGAATGCGAGGCGGGGAATCCGAGGCGGGGAATCCGAGGCGGGGAATCCGAGGCGGGGAATCCGTGGCAGGGAATGCGAGGCGGCGAATGCGAGGCGGCGAATCCGAGGCGGCGAATCCGAGGCGGCGAATCCGAGGCGGCGAATCCGAGGCGGCGAATCCGAGGCGGGGAATCCGAGGCGGGGAATCCGAGGCGGGGAATGCGAGGCGGCGAATCCGAGGCGGCGAATCGGAGGCGGCGAATCGGAGGCGGCGAATCGGAGGCGGCGAATCAGAGGCGGCGAATCAGAGGCGGCGAATCAGAGGCGGCGAATCAGAGGCGGCGAATCAGAGGCGGCGAATCCGAGGCGGAGAATCAGAGGCGGCGAATCCGAGGCGGCGAATCCGAGGCGGGGAAACCGAGGCGGGGAATCCGAGGCGGGGAATCCGAGGCGGGGCATCCGAGGCGGGGCATCCGAGGCGGGGCATCCGAGGCGGGTCATCCGAGGCGTGGCATCCGAGGCGGGGCATCCGAGGAGGGGCATCCGAGGCGGGGCATCCGAGGCGGGGCATCCGAGGCGGGGCATCCTAGGCGGGGCATCCGAGGCGGGGCATCCGTTGCGGGGCATCCGAGGCGGGGCATCAGAGGCGGGGCATCAGAGGCGGGGCATCAGAGGCGGGGCATCAGAGGCGGGGCATCAGAGGCGGGGAATCAGAGGCGGGGAATCAGAGGCGGGGAATCAGAGGCGGGGAATCAGAGGCGGGGAATCAGAGGCGGCGAATCAGAGGCGGGGAATCAGAGGCGGCGAATCAGAGGCGGCGAATCAGAGGCGGCGAATCAGAGGCGGCGAATCAGGGGTGAGGAATCAGAGACGGGAAATCAGAGATGGGGATTCAGAGGCGGGGAATCAGAGGCGGGGAATCAGAAATGGGGAATCAGAGATGGGGAATCAGAGGCGGGGAATCAGAGGTGGGGAATCAGAGGTGGGGAATCAATGTTGGGGAATCAGAGGCGGGGAATCAGAGGCGGGGATTCAGAGGCGGGGAATCAGAGGTGGGGAATCAGAGGTGGGGAATCAGAGGCGGGGAATCAGAGGCGGGGAATCAGAGTTGGGGAATCAGAGGCGGGGAATCTGAGGTGGGGAATCAGAAGTGGGGAATCAGAGGTGGGGCATCAGAGTTGGGGAATCAGTGGCGGGGAATCTTAGGTGGGGAATCAGAAGTGGGGAATCATAAGTGGGCAATCAGAGGCGGGGAATCTGAGCTGGGGAATCAGAGGCGGGGAATCAGAGGGGGAAATCAGTGTTGGGGAATCAGAGGCGGGAAAACAGAGATGGGGCATCAGAGGCGGGGAATCAGAGGCGGGGAATCAGAGGTGGGGCAACATATTCGGGGAATCAGAGGTGGGGAATGAGAGGTGGGGCATCAGAAGTGGGGAATCAGAGAAGGGGAATAAGTGGCGAGGAATGAGAGGCGGGGCATCCGAGGCGGGGCATCCTAGGCGGGGCATCCGAGGCGGGGCATCCGTTGCGGGGCATCTGAGGCGGGGCATCAGAGGCGGGGCATCAGAGGCGGGGCATCAGAGGCGGGGCATCAGAGGCGGGGCATCAGAGGCGGGGAATCCGAGGCGGGGCATCCGAGGCGGGGCATCCGAGGCGGGGCATCCGAGGCGGGGCATCCGAGGCGGGGCATCCGAGGCGGGGCATCCGAGGCGGGGCATCCGAGGCGGGGCATCCGAGGCGGGGCATCCGAGGCGGGGCATCGGAGGCGGGGCATCGGAGGCGGGGCATCGGAGGCGGGGCATCGGAGGCGGGGCATCGGAGGCGGGGCATCGGAGGCGGGGCATCGGAGGCGGGGCATCAGAGGTGGGGCATCAGAGGTGGGGCATCAGAGGTGGGGCATCAGTGTTGGGGAATCAGAGGTGGGGAATCAGAGGCAGGGAAGCAGAGGCAGGGAAGCAGACGCGGGGAAGCAGAGGCGGGGAAGCAGAGGCGGGGAATCGGAGTTGGGGAATCAGAGGCGGGAATCAGAGGCGTGGAATCAGAGGTGGGGCATCAGAGGTGGGCCATCAGAGGTGGGGCATCAGAGGTGGGGCATCAGAGGTGGGGCATCAGTGTTGGGGAATCAGAGGCGGGGAATCAGAGGCGGGGAAGCAGAGGCGGGGAAGCAGAGGCGGGGAAGCAGAGGCGGGGAAGCAGAGGCGGGGAATCAGAGGCGGGGAATCAGAGGCGGGGAATCAGAGGCGGCGAATCAGAGGCGGGGCATCATAGGCGGGGTATAAGAGGTGGGGAAACAGAGATAGGGAATCAGAGATGGGGAATCAGAGATGGGGAATCAGAGGCGGAGAATCAGAGGCGGGGAATCAGAGGCGGGGAATCAGAGGCGGGGAATCAGAGGCGGGGAATCAGAGGCGGGGAATCAGAGGTGGGGAATCAGAGGCGGGGAATCAGAGGTGGGGAATCAGAGGCGGGGAATCAGAGGCGGGGAATCAGAGGTGGGGAATCAGAGGAGGGGAATCAGAGGCGGGAAATCAGAGATAGTGAATCAGAAATGGGGAATCAGAGGGCCGCTGCCGGGCCTCATGTGGGCATAAATTCGGAAGCACAATCTTGTTAGGCAAAATGGCCTGTTTCCATACTGTTGGCATATGAGCATTGTGGAAAAATTGGTCACAATTCGGTGGTGCAGGTTTGTAGCCAGAAGTGCTTGTTATCGTGCTCTGTCTATAAAAACATTTCTTCATTTAAAAAATTATACACCTCAATTAAGGAGGGGAATCAGAGATGGGGAATCAGAGATGTGGAATCAGAGATCTGGAATCAGAGATGGGGAATCAGAGATGGGGAATCAGAGGCGAGGAATCAGAGTGAGGGAATCAGAGGAGGGAATCAGAGGCGGCGAATCAGCTGCGGGGTATCAGAGGCATGGAATCAGAGATGGGGAATCTGAGATGGGGAATCAGAGGCGGGGAATCAGAGGTGGAGAATCAGAGATGGGGAATCATAGGCAGGGAAATAGAGGATGGGCATCAAAGGCGGAGAATCAGAGATGGGGAATCAGAGATGGGGAATCAGAGATGGGGAATCAGAGATGGGGAATCAGAGATGGGGAATCAGATGGGGAATCAGATGGGGAATCAGATGGGGAATCAGATGGGGAATCAGGGGTGGGGCATCAGTTTTGGTGAATCAGAGGCGGGGAATAAGAGGCGGGGAATCGGAGGCGGGGAATCGGAGGCGGGGAATCGGAGGCGGGGAATCGGAGGCGGGGAATCGGAGGCGGGGAATCGGAGGCGGGGAATCGGAGGCGGGGAATCTGAGGCGGGGAATCGGAGGCGGCGAATCAGAGGCGGTGAATCAGAGGCGGCGAATCAGAGGCGGCGAATCAAGACGGCGAATCAGAGGCGGCAAATCAGAGGCAGCGAATCAGAGGCAGCGAATCAGAGGCAGCGAATCAGAAACGGGGAATCTGAGCTGAGCAATCAGAGGCGGGAAATCAGAGATAGTGAATCAGAAATGGGGAATCAGAGGGCCGCTGCGGGGCATCATGTGGGCATAAATTCGGCAGCACAATCTTGTTGGGCAAAATGGCCTGTTTCCATACTGTTGGCATATGAGCATTGTGGAAAAATTGGTCACAATTCGGTGGTGCAGGTTTGTAGCCAGAAGTGCTTGTTATCGTGCTCTCTCTATAAAAACATTTCTTCATTTAAAAAATTATACACCTCAATTAAGGAGGGGAATCAGAGATGGGGAATCAGAGATGGGGAATCAGAGATGGGGAATAAGAGGCGAGGAATCAGAGTGGGGGAATCAGAGTGGGGGAATCAGAGGAGGGAATCAGAGGCGGCGAATCAGCTGCGGGTATCAGAGGCATGGAATCAGAGATGGGGAATCAGAGATGGGGAATCAGAGATGGGGAATCAGATGGGGAATCAGATGGGGAATCAGATGGGGAATCAGGGGTGGGGCATCAGTTTTGGGGAATCAGAGGCAGGGAATCAGAGGCGTGGAATCAGAGGTGGGGAATCTGTAGCGGGGAATAAGAGGTGGGAAATCAGAGTTGGGGAATCAGAGGCGGGAATCAGAGGCGTGGAATCAGAGGTGGGGAATCTGTAGCGGGGAATAAGAGGTGGGAAATCAGAGTTGGGGAATCAGAGGCGGGGAATCAGAGATGGGAAATCAGAGGTGGGGAATCAGAGGTGGGGAATCAGAGGCGGGGAATCAGAGGCGGGAAATCAGAGATGGGGTATCAGAGGCGGGAAATCAGAAATGGGGAATCAGAGGTGGAGCAACAGAGGCGGGGAATCAGAGGTGGGGAATCCGAGGCGGGGAATCCGAGGCGGGGAATCAGAGGCGGGGAATCAAAGATGGGGAATCATAGGTAGGGAATCAGAGGATGGTCATCAGAGATGGGGTATCAGAAATGGGGAATCAGAGGTGTGGAATCAGAGGTGGGGAATCAGAGATGGGGAATCAGGGGTGGGGAATCAGAGGTGGGGAATCAGAGGCGGGGTATTAGAGGCGGGGAATCAGAAATGGGGAATCAGAGGTGGAGCAACAGAGGCGGGGAATCAGAGGTGGGGAATCCGAGGCGGGGAATCCGAGGCGGGGAATCCGAGGCGGGGAATCCGAGGCGGGGAATCCGAGGCGGGGAATCCGAGGCGGGGAATCCGAGGCGGCGAATCCGAGGCGGCGAATGCGAGGCGGCGAATGCGAGGCGGCGAATCCGAGGCGGCGAATCCGAGGCGGCGAATCCGAGGCGGCGAATCCGTGGCGGGGAATCCGAGGCGGGGAATCCGAGGCGGCGAATCCGAGGCGGGGAATCCGAGGCGGCGAATGCGAGACGGCGAATGCGTGGCGGCGAATCCGAGGCGGCGAATCCGAGGCGGCGAATCCGAGGCGGCGAATCCGAGGCGGCGAATCCGAGGCGGGGAATCCGAGGCGGGGAATCCGAGGCGGGGAATCCGAGGCGGGGAATCCGAGGCGGCGAATCCGAGGCGGGGAATGCGAGGCGGCGAATCCGAGGCGGCGAATCAGAGGCGGCGAATCAGAGGCGGCGAATCAGAGGCGGCGAATAAGAGGCGGAGAATCAGAGGCGTCGAATCCGAGGCGGCGAATCCGAGGCGGCGAATCCGAGGCGGCGAATCCGAGGCGGGGAATCCGAGGCGGGGCATCCGAGGCGGGGCATCCGAGGCGGGGCATCCGAGGCGGGGCATCCGAGGCGGGGCATCCGAGGCGGGGCATCCGAGGCGGGGCATCAGAGGCGGGGCATCCGAGGCGGGGCATCAGAGGCGGGGAATCAATGGCGGGGAATCAGAGGCGGGGAATCAGAGGCGGCGAATCAGAGGCGGCGAATCAGAGGCGGCGAATCAGAGGCGGCGAATCAGGGGTGAGGAATCAGAGACGGGAAATCAGAGATGGGGAATCAGAGGCGGGAATTCAGAGATAGTGAATCAGAAATGTGGAATCAGAGGCGGTAATTCAGAGATGGGGATTCAGAGGCGGGGAATCAGAGGCGGGGAATCAGAAATGGGGAATCAGAGATGGGGAATCAGAGGCGGGGAATCAGAGGTGGGGACTCAGAGGTGGGGAATCAATGTTGGGGAATCAGAGGCGGGGAATCAGAGGCGGGGATTCAGAGGCGGGGAATCAGAGGTGGGGAATCAGAGGTGGGGAATCAGAGGCGGGGAATCAGAGGTGGGGAATCAGAGTTGGGGAATCAGAGGCGGGGAATCTGAGGTGGGGAATCAGAAGTGGGGAATCAGAGGTGGGGCATCAGAGTTGGGGAATCAGAGGCGGGGAATCTTAGGTGGGGAATCAGAAGTGGGGAATCATAAGTGGGGAATCAGAGGCGGGGAATCTGAGCTGGGGAATCAGAGGCGGGGAATCAGGGGTGGGGAATCAGAGGTGGGGAATCAGAGGCGGGGTATTAGAGGCGGGGAATCAGAAATGGGGAATCAGAGGTGGGGCAACAGAGGCGGGGAATCAGAGGTGGGGAATCCGAGGCGGGGAATCCGAGGCGGGGAATCCGAGGCGGGGAATCCGAGGCGGGGAATCCGAGGCGGGGAATCCGAGGCGGGGAATCCGAGGCGGGGAATCCGAGGCGGGGAATCCGAGGCGGGGAATCCGAGGCAGCGAATCCGAGGCGGGGAATCCGAGGCGGCGAATGCGAGGCGGCGAATCCGAGGCGGCGAATCAGAGGCGGGGAATCCGAGGCGGCGAATGCGAGCCGGCGAATGCGAGGCGGGGAATCCGAGGCGGGGAATCCGAGGCGGGGAATCCGAGGCGGGGAATCCGTGGCAGGGAATGCGAGGCGGCGAATGCGAGGCGGCGAATCCGAGGCGGCGAATCCGAGGCGGCGAATCCGAGGCGGCGAATCCGAGGCGGCGAATCCGAGGCGGGGAATCCGAGGCGGGGAATCCGAGGCGGGGAATGCGAGGCGGCGAATCCGAGGCGGCGAATCGGAGGCGGCGAATCGGAGGCGGCGAATCGGAGGCGGCGAATCAGAGGCGGCGAATCAGAGGCGGCGAATCAGAGGCGGCGAATCAGAGGCGGCGAATCAGAGGCGGCGAATCCGATGCGGAGAATCAGAGGCGGCGAATCCGAGGCGGCGAATCCGAGGCGGGGAAACCGAGGCGGGGAATCCGAGGCGGGGAATCCGAGGCGGGGCATCCGAGGCGGGGCATCCGAGGCGGGTCATCCGAGGCGTGGCATCCGAGGCGGGGCATCCGAGGAGGGGCATCCGAGGCGGGGCATCCGAGGCGGGGCATCCGAGGCGGGGCATCCTAGGCGGGGCATCCGAGGCGGGGCATCCGTTGCGGGGCATCCGAGGCGGGGCATCAGAGGCGGGGCATCAGAGGCGGGGCATCAGAGGTGGGGCATCAGAGGCGGGGCATCAGAGGCGGGGAATCAGAGGCGGGGAATCAGAGGCGGGGAATCAGAGGCGGGGAATCAGAGGCGGGGAATCAGAGGCGGCGAATCAGAGGCGGGGAATCAGAGGCGGCGAATCAGAGGCAGCGAATCAGAGGCGGCGAATCAGAGGCGGCGAATCAGGGGTGAGGAATCAGAGACGGGAAATCAGAGATGGGGAATCAGAGGCGGGAATTCAGAGATAGTGAATCAGAAATGTGGAATCAGAGGCGGTAATTCAGAGATGGGGATTCAGAGGCGGGGAATCAGAGGCGGGGAATCAGAAATGGGGAATCAGAGATGGGGAATCAGAGGCGGGGAATCAGAGGTGGGGAATCAGAGGTGGGGAATCAATGTTGGGGAATCAGAGGCGGGGAATCAGAGGCGGGGATTCAGAGGCGGGGAATCAGAGGTGGGGAATCAGAGGTGGGGAATCAGAGGCGGGGAATCAGAGGCGGGGAATCAGAGTTGGGGAATCAGAGGCGGGGAATCTGAGGTGGGGAATCAGAAGTGGGGAATCAGAGGTGGGGCATCAGAGTTGGGGAATCAGTGGCGGGGAATCTTAGGTGGGGAATCAGAAGTGGGGAATCATAAGTGGGCAATCAGAGGCGGGGAATCTGAGCTGGGGAATCAGAGGCGGGGAATCAGAGGGGGAAATCAGTGTTGGGGAAGCAGAGGCGGGAAAACAGAGATGGGGCATCAGAGGCGGGGAATCAGAGGCGGGGAATCAGAGGTGGGGCAACATATTCGGGGAATCAGAGGTGGGGAATGAGAGGTGGGGCATCAGAAGTGGGGAATCAGAGAAGGGGAATAAGTGGCGAGGAATGAGAGGCGGGGCATCCGAGGCGGGGCATCCTAGGCGGGGCATCCGAGGCGGGGCATCCGTTGCGGGGCATCCGAGGCGGGGCATCAGAGGCGGGGCATCAGAGGCGGGGCATCAGAGGCGGGGCATCAGAGGCGGGGCATCAGAGGCGGGGAATCAGAGGCGGGGAATCAGAGGCGGGGAATCAGAGGCGGGGAATCAGAGGCGGGGAATCAGAGGCGGCGAATCAGAGGCGGGGAATCAGAGGCGGCGAATCAGAGGCGGCGAATCAGAGGCGGCGAATCAGAGGCGGCGAATCAGGGGTGAGGAATCAGAGACGGGAAATCAGAGATGGGGAATCAGAGGCGGGAATTCAGAGATAGTGAATCAGAAATGTGGAATCAGAGGCGGTAATTCAGAGATGGGGATTCAGAGGCGGGGAATCAGAGGCGGGGAATCAGAAATGGGGAATCAGAGATGGGGAATCAGAGGCGGGGAATCAGAGGTGGGGAATCAGAAGTGGGGAATCAGAGGCGGGGAATCAGAGGCGGGGATTCAGAGGCGGGGAATCAGAGGTGGGGAATCAGAGGTGGGGAATCAGAGGCGGGGAATCTGAGGTGGGGAATCAGAAGTGGGGAATCAGAGGTGGGGCATCAGAGTTGGGGAATCAGTGGCGGGGAATCTTAGGTGGGGAATCAGAAGTGGGGAATCATAAGTGGGCAATCAGAGGCGGGGAATCTGAGCTGGGGAATCAGAGGCGGGGAATCAGAGGGGGAAATCAGTGTTGGGGAATCAGAGGCGGGAAAACAGAGATGGGGCATCAGAGGCGGGGAATCAGAGGCAGGGTATCAGAGGCGGGGAATCATAGGCGGGGAATCAGAGGTGGGGCAACATATTCGGGGAATCAGAGGTGGGGAATGAGAGGTGGGGCATCAGAAGTGGGGAATCAGAGAAGGGGAATAAGTGGCGAGGAATGAGAGGCGGGGCATCCGAGGCGGGGCATCCTAGGCGGGGCATCCGAGGCGGGGCATCCGTTGCGGGGCATCCGAGGCGGGGCATCAGAGGCGGGGCATCAGAGGCGGGGCATCAGAGGCGGGGCATCAGAGGCGGGGCATCAGAGGCGGGGAATCAGAGGCGGGGAATCAGAGGCGGGGAATCAGAGGCGGGGAATCAGAGGCGGGGAATCAGAGGCGGGGAATCAGAGGCGGGGAATCAGAGGCGGCGAATCAGAGGCGGCGAATCAGAGGCGGCGAATCAGAGGCGGCGAATCAGGGGTGAGGAATCAGAGACGGGAAATCAGAGATGGGGAATCAGAGGCGGGAATTCAGAGATAGTGAATCAGAAATGTGGAATCAGAGGCGGTAATTCAGAGATGGGGATTCAGAGGCGGGGAATCAGAGGCGGGGAATCAGAAATGGGGAATCAGAGATGGGGAATCAGAGGCGGGGAATCAGAGGTGGGGAATCAGAGGTGGGGAATCAATGTTGGGGAATCAGAGGCGGGGAATCAGAGGCGGGGAATCAGAGGCGGGGAATCAGAGTTGGGAAATCTGAGGTGGGGAATCAGAAGTGGGGAATCAGAGGCGGGGAATCAGAGTTGGGGAATCAGAGGCGGGGAATCTGAGGTGGGGAATCAGAAGTGGGGAATCAGAGGCGGGGAATCAGAGGTGGGGAATCAGAGGTGGGGAATCAGAGGCGGGGAATCAGAGTTGGGGAATCAGAGGCGGGGAATCTGAGGTGGGGAATCAGAAGTGGGGAATCAGAGGTGGGGCATCAGAGTTGGGGAATCAGTGGCGGGGAATCTTAGGTGGGGAATCAGAAGTGGGGAATCATAAGTGGGCAATCAGAGGCGGGGAATCTGAGCTGGGGAATCAGAGGCGGGGAATCAGAGGGGGAAATCAGTGTTGGGGAATCAGAGGCGGGAAAACAGAGATGGGGCATCAGAGGCGGGGAATCAGAGGCAGGGTATCAGAGGCGGGGAATCATAGGCGGGGAATCAGAGGTGGGGCAACATATTCGGGGAATCAGAGGTGGGGAATGAGAGGTGGGGCATCAGAAGTGGGGAATCAGAGAAGGGGAATAAGTGGCGAGGAATGAGAGGCGGGGAATCAGAGGTGGGGCATCAGAGGCGGGGAATAAGAGATGGGGAATCATAGGCAGGGAATCAGAGGATGGGCATCAGAGGCGGGGAATCAGAGAAGGGGAATCAGAGATGGGGAATCAGAGATGGGGAATCAGAGATGGGGAATCAGAGGTGGGGCATCAGAGGTGGGGCATCAGAGGTGGGGCATCAGAGGTGGAGCATCAGAGGTGGGGCATCAGAGGTGGGGCATCAGAGGTGGGGCATCAGAGGTGGGGCATCAGAGGTGGGGCATCAGAGGTGGGGCATCAGAGGTGGGGCATCAGAGGTGGGGCATCAGAGGTGGGGCATCAGTGTTGGGGAATCAGAGGTGGGGAATCAGAGGCGGGGAAGCAGAGGCAGGGAAGCAGAGGCAGGGAAGCAGAGGCGGGGAAGCAGAGGCGGGGAATTGGAGTTGGGGAATCAGAGGCGGGAATCAGAGGCGTGGAATCAGAGGTGGGGAATCTGTAGCGGGGAATAAGAGGTGGGAAATCAGAGTTGGGGAATCAGAGGCGGGGAATCAGAGATGGGAAATCAGAGGTGGGGAATCAGAGGTGGGGAATCAGAGGCGGGGAATCAGGGGCGGGAAATCAGAGATGGGGTATCAGAGGCGGGAAATCAGAGATAGTGAATCAGAAATGGGGAATCAGAGGCAGTAATTCAGAGATTGGTTTCAGAGGCAGGGAAATAGAGGCGGGGAATCTGAGGCGGGGAATCTGAAGTGAGGAATTCGAGGCGGGGAATCAGAAATGGGGAATCAGAGGTGGGGAATCAGAGGCGAGGAAACAGAGGGAGGGAATCAGAGGTGGGGAAACATATTTGGGGAATCAGAGGTGGGAAATGAGATGCGGGGCATCAGAAGCGGGGAATCAGAGGTGGGGAATAAAAGGCGAGGAAAGAGAGGCAGGGAATCAGAAGTGGGGCATCAGTGGCGGGGAATAAAAGATGGGGAATCATAGGCAGGGAATCAGAGGATGGTCATCAGAGATGGGGAATCAGAGAAGGGGAATCAGAGATGGGGAATCAGAGATGGGGAATCAGAGATGGGGAATCAGAGGTGGGGCATCAGAGGTGGGGCATCAGAGGTGGGGCATCAGAGGTGGGGCATCAGAGGTGGGGCATCAGAGGTGGGGCATCAGAGGTGGGGCATCAGAGGTGGGGCATCAGAGGTGGGGCATCAGAGGTGGGGCATCAGAGGTGGGGCATCAGAGGTGGGGCATCAGAGGTGGGGCATCAGTGTTGGGGAATCAGAGGTGGGGAATCAGAGGCAGGGAAGCAGAGGCAGGGAAGCAGAGGCAGGGAAGCAGAGGCGGGGAAGCAGAGGCGGGGAATTGGAGTTGGGGAATCAGAGGCGGGAATCAGAGGCGTGGAATCAGAGGTGGGGAATCTGTAGCGGGGAATAAGAGGTGGGAAATCAGAGTTGGGGAATCAGAGGCGGGGAATCAGAGATGGGAAATCAGAGGTGGGGAATCAGAGGTGGGGAATCAGAGGCGGGGAATCAGAGGCGGGAAATCAGAGATGGGGTATCAGAGGCGGGAAATCAGAGATAGTGAATCAGAAATGGGGAATCAGAGGCGGTAATTCAGAGATGGGTTTCAGAGGCCGGGAATCAGAGGCGGGGAATCTGAGGCGGGGAATCTGAATCGAGGAATTCGAGGCAGGGAATCAGAAATGGGGAATCAGAGATGGGGAATCAGAGGCGGGGAATCAGAGGTGGGGAATCAGAGGCGGCAAATGCGAGGCGGCGAATCCGAGGCGGCGAATCCGAGGCGGCGAATCCGAGGCGGGGAATCCGAGGCGGGGAATCCGAGGCGGGGAATCCGAGGCGGGGAATCCGAGGCGGCGAATCCGAGGCGGGGAATCCGAGGCGGCGAATCCGAGGCGGCAAATCTGATGCCCATCCTCTGATTCCCTGCCTATGATTCCCCATCTCTTATTCCCCACCTCTCATTCCCCACCTCTGATTCCCCGAATATGTTGCCCCACCTCTGATTCCCCGCCTCTGATTCCCCACCTCTGATTCCCCGCCTCTGATTCCCCAACTCTGATTCCCTAACTCTGATTCCCCGCCTCTGATTCCCCATCTCTAATTCGCCGCCTCTGATTCCCCACCTCTGATTCCCCGCGTCTCATACCCCACCTCTGATTCCCCGCCTCTGATTCCCGAACTCTGATTCCCCGCCACGGATACCCAACTCTGATTCCCCGCCTCTGATTTCCCGCCTCTGATTCCCCATATCTGAGTCCCCGCCTCTGATTCCCCATCTCTGATCCCCCATCTCTGATTCCCCACCTCAAGTTCCCCTACTCTGATTCCCTGCCGCTGATTCCCCACTTCCGATTCCCCGCCTCTGATTCCAAGCCTCTGATTCGCCACCTCTGATTCCACACCTCTGATTTCCCGCCTCTGATACCCCAACTCGAATTCCCCGCCTCTGATTCGCAATCTTGATTCCCCACCTCTGATTCCCCATCTCTGATTCCCCACTAATGATTCCCCAGGTCTGATTCCCCGCCTCTACTTCCACGCCTCTGATTCCCCACCTCTGATGCCCCATCTCTGATTCCCCCCTTTGATTCCCCAACTCTGATTCCCCGCCTCTGATTTCCCGCCTCTGATTCCCCATAAATGGTTCCCCACCTCTGATTCCCCATCTCTGATCCCCCATCTCTGATTCCCCAACTCTGATTCTCCAACTCTGATTCCCCGCCTCTGACTCCCCGCCTCTGATGCCCCACCTCTGATTCCCCATCTCCGATTTCCCATCTCTGATTCCCCGCCTCTGATTCCCCATTTCTGATTCCCCGCCTCTGAATCCCCTACTCTTATTCCCAGCCTCTGAATCCCCACCTCTGATTCCCCGCCTCTGATTCCCCGCCTCTGATTCCCCGCCTCTGATTCCCCACCTCTGATTCCCCACCTCTGATTCCCACCCTCTGATTCCCCAACTCTGATTCCCCAACTCTGATTCCCTGCCTCCGATTCCCCGCCTCTGATTCTCCACCACTGTTTCCCCAAATTTGATTCCTCGCCTCTCATGCCCCACCTCTGATTCCCCATCTCTGATTCCCCATCTCTGATTTCCCGCCTCTGATTCCCCTACTCTGATTCCCCGCCGCTGATTCCCCTACTCTGATTCCCTGCCGCTGATTCCCCACCTCCGATACCCCAACTCGAATTCCCCGCCTCTGATTCACAATTGCTGATTCCCCTCCTATGATTCCACAACTCTGATACCCCTCCTCTAATTCCCCAACTCTACTTCCCCGCCTCTGATTCCCCATATCTGATTCCCCACCTCTGATTCCCCATCTCTGATGCCCCATCTCTGATTCCCCATCTCTGATTCCCCGCCTCTGATTCCCCATCTCTGAATTCCTGCCTCTGAATCCCCTACTCTGATTCCACGCCTCTGGTTCCCCATCTCTGATTCCCCACCTCTGTTTCCCCAACTCTGATTCCCCGCTTCTTATTCCAAATCTCTGATTCTTCGCCTCTGATTCATGGCCTCTGATTCCCTAACTCTGATTCCCCGCCTCTGATTCCCCATCTCTAATTCGCCGCCTCTGATTCCCCACCTCTGATTCCCCGCGTCTCATACCCCACCTCTGATTCCCCGCCTCTGATTCCCGAACTCTGATTCCCCGCCACGGATACCCAACTCTGATTCCCCGCCTCTGATTTCCCATTTCTGATTCCCCATATCTGATTCCCCACCTCTGATTCCCTGCCGCTGATTCCCCACTTCCGATTCCCCGCCTCTACTTCCACGCCTCTGATTCCCCACCTCTGATTCACCGCCTCTACTTCCCCGCCTGATGCCCCATCTCTGATTCCCCCCTTTGATTCCCCAACTCTGATTCCCCGCCTCTGATTTCCCGCCTCTGATTCCCCATAAATGGTTCCCCACCTCTGATTCCCCATCGCTGATCCCCCATCTCTGATTCCCCAACTCTGATTCCCCAACTCTGATTCCCCGCCTCTGATTTCCCGCCTCTGATTCCCCATAAATGGTTCCCCACCTCTGATTCCCCATCTCTGATCCCCCATCTCCGATTTCCCATCTCTGATTCCCCACCTCTGATTCCCCATTTCTGATTCCCCGCCTCTGAATCCCCTACTCTTATTCCCAGCCTCTGAATCCCCACCTCTGATTCCCCGCCTCTGATTCCCCACCTCTGATTCCCCGCCTCTGATTCCCACCCTCTGATTCCCCGCCTCTGATTCCCCTACTCTGATTCCCCGCCGCTGATTTCCCACCTCTGATTCCCCGCCTCTGATTCCACGCCTCTGATTCCCCACCTCTGATTGCCCGCCTCTGATTCACCGCCTCTACTTCCCCGCCTGATGCCCCATCTCTGATTCCCCCCTTTGATTCCCCAACTCTGATTCCCCGCCTCAGATTTCCCGCCTCTGATTCCCCATAAATGGTTCCCCGCCTCTGATTCCCCATAAATGGTTCCCCGCCTCTGATTCCCCAAATCTGATTCTCCAACTCTGATTCCCCGCCTCTGACTCCCCGCCTCTGATGCCCCACCTCTGATTCCCCATCTCCGATTTCCCTTCTCTGATTCCCCGCCTCTGATTCCCCATTTCTGATTCCCCGCCTCTGATTCACCGCCTCTGATTCCCCACCTCTGATTCCCCTCCTCTGATTCCCCGCCTCTGATTCCCCGCCTCTGATTCCCCACCTCTGATTCCCCACCTCTGATTCCCACCCTCTGATTCCCCAACTCTGATTCCCCGCTTCTTATTCCAAATCTCTGACTCTCCGCCTCTGATTCCCGGCCTCTGATTCCCTAACTCTGATTCCCCGCCTCTGATTCCCCAACTCTGATTCCACGCCTCTGATTTCCCGCCTCTGATTTCCCGCCTCTGAGTCCCCGCCTCTGATTTCCCACCTCTGATTCTCCAACTCTGATTCCCCATCTCTGATTCCCCACTAATGATTCCCCAGATCTGATTCCCCTCCTCTACTTCCCCGCCTCTGATTCCCCATCACTGATTCCCCCCTTTGATTCCCCAACTCTCATTCCCCGCCTCTGATTTCCCATTTCTGATTCCCCATATCTGATTCCCCACCTCTGATTCCCCATCTCTGATTCCACAACTCTGATTCCCCGCCTCTGATTCCCCACCTCTGATTCCCCACCTCTGATTCCCAGCCTCTGATAACCCAACTCTGATTCTGCGCCTCTGTTTCCCAATCGCTGATACCCCGCCTCTGATTTCCCAACTCTGATTCCCCACCTCTGATTCCCCGCCTCTGATTCCCCACCTCTGATTCCCCACCTCCGATTCCCACCCTCTGATTCCCCATCTCTGATTCCCCACCTCTGTTTCCCCAACTCTGATTCCCCACTTCTTATTCCAAATCTCTGACTCTCCGCCTCTGATTCCCGGCCTCTGATTCCCTAACACTTATTCCCCGCCTCTGATGCCCCACCTCTGATTCCCCATCTCCGATTTCCCATCTCTGATTCCCCGCCTCTGATTCCCCATTTCTGATTTCCCGCCTCTGAATCCCCTACTCTGATTCCCCGCCTCTGATTCCCCACCTTTAATTCCCCGCCTCTGATTCCCCGCCTCTGATTCCCCACCTCTGATTCCCCGCCTCTGATGCCCCACCTCTGATTCCCCATCTCCGATTTCCCATCTCTGATTCCCCGCCTCTGATTCCCCATTTCTGATTCCCCGCCTCTGATTCCCCACCTCTGATTCCCCGCCTCTGATTCCCCACCTCTGATTCCCCGCCTCTGTTTCCCCACCTCTGATTCCCCACCTCTGATTCACCGCCTCTGATTCCCCACCTCTGATTCCCCGCCTCTATATCTCCGCCTCTGATTCCCCATCTCTGATTCCCCGCCTCTGATTCCCCAACTCTGATTCCCTGCCTCTGATTCCCCAACTCTCATTCCCCAACTCAGATTCCTCAACTCTGATTCCCCGCCTCCCACTCCCCATCTCTGATACCCCATCTCTGATTCCCCACCTCTGATTCCCCATCTCTGATTCCCCACTAATGACTCCCCAGATCTCATTCCCCGCCTCTACTTCCCCACCTCTGATTCCCCATCTCTGATTCCCCCCTTTGATTCCCCAACTCTGATTCCCCGCCTCTGATTTCCCGCCTTTGATTCCCCATATCTGATTCCCCGCCTCTGATTCCCCATCTCTGATTCCCAGCCTCTGATTCCCCATCTCTGATTCCCCGCCTCTGAATCCCCTACTCTGATTCCCCGCCTCTGATTCCTCACCTCTGATTCCCCGCCTCTGATTCCCCACGTCTGATTCCCCACCTCTGATTCCCCACCTCTGATTCCCCACCTCTGATTCACCGCCTCTGATTGCCCAACTCTGATTGCCCGCCTCTGAATCCCCAACTCTGATTCCCCGCTTCCGATTCCTCGCTTCTGATTCCCCATCTCTGATTCCCTGCCTCAGATTCCCCTACTCTGATTCCCTGCCGCTGATTGCCCACCTCCGATTTCCCGCCTCTGATTCCACGCCTCTGATTCGCCACCTCTGATTCCACAACTCTGATACCCCTCCTCTAATTCCCCAACTCTACTTCCCCGCCTCTGATTCCCCATCTCTGATTCCCCCTTTGATTCCCCAACTCTCATTCCCCGCCTCCGATTTCCCATTTCTGATTCCCCATATCTGATTCCCCACCTCTGATTCCCCATCTCTGATGCCCCATCTCTGATTCCCCATCTCTGATTCCACGCCTCTGATTCCCCACCTCTGGTTCCCCATCTCTGATTCCCCACCTCTGTTTCCCCAACTCTGATTCCCCGCTTCTTATTCCAAATCTCTGATTCTCCGCCTCTGATTCATGGCCTCTGATTCCCAAACTCTGATTCCCCGCCTCTGATTCCCCACCTCTGATTCCCCGCGTCTGATTCCCGAACTCTGATTCCCCGCCACGGATACCCAACTCTGATTCCCCACCTCTGATTCCCCGCGTCTGATTCCCGAACTCTGATTCCCCGCCACGGATACCCAACTCTGATTCCCCACCTCTGATTCCCCGCCTCTGATTCCCGAACTCTGATTCCCCGCCACGGATACCCAACTCTGATTCCCCGCCTCTGATTTCCCGCCTCTGATTCCCCATATCTGAGTCCACGCCTCTGATTCCCCATCTCTGATCCCCCATCTCTGATTCCCCAACTCTGATTCCCCAACTCTGATTCCCCACCTCTGATTCCCCACCACTGATTCCCAAAATCTGATTCCTCGCCTCTCATGCCCCACCTCTGAATCCCCATCTCTGATTCCCCATCTCTGATTCCCCGCCTCAGATTCCCCTACTCTGATTCCCTGCCGCTGATTCCCCACCTCCGATTCCCCGCCTCTGATTCCCCAACTCTGATTCCCCACCTCTGATTCCCCACCACTGATTCCCAAAATCTGATTCCTCGCCTCTCATGCCCCACCTCTGAATCCCCATCTCTGATTCCCCATCTCTGATTCCCCGCCTCAGATTCCCCTACTCTGATTCCCTGCCGCTGATTGCCCACCTCCGATTTCCCGCCTCTGATTCCACGCCTCTGATTCGCCACCTCTGATTCCGAACCTCTGATTCCCCGCCTCTGATACCCCAACTCGAATTCCCCGCCTCTGATTCGCAATCGCTGATACCCCTCCTCTGATTCCCCAACTCTGATTCCCCGCCTCTGATTCCCCATCTTGATTCCCCAGCTCTGATTCCCCATCTCTGATTCCCCACTAATGATTCCCCAGATCTGATTCCCCGCCTCTACTTCCCCGCCTCTGATTCCCCATCTCTGATTCCCCCCTTTGATTCCCCAACTCTCATTCCCCGCCTCTGATTTCCCATTTCTGATTCCCCATATCTGATTCCCCACCTCTGATTCCCCATCTCTGACTCCCCATCTCTGATTCCCCAACTCTATTTCCCCAACTCTGATTCCCCGCCTCTGATTCCCCACCTCTGATGCCCCATCTCTGATTCCCCATCTCTGATTCCCCATCTCTGATTCTCCGCCTCTGATTCCCCATCTCTGAATTCCCGCCTCTGAATCCCCTACTCTGATCCACGCCTCTGATTCCCCACCTCTGATTCCCCACCTCTGATTCCCCAACTCTGATTCCCCGCTTCTTATTCCAAATCTCTGATTCTCCGCCTCTGATTCATGGCCTCTGATTCCCTAACTCTGATTCCCCGCCTCTGATTCCCCATCTCTAATTCGCCGCCTCTGATTCCCCACCTCTGATTCCCCGCCTCTGATTCCCCACCTCTGATTTCCCACCTCTGATTCCCCACCTCTGATTCCCGAACTCTGATTCCCCGCCACGGATACCCAACTCTGATTCCCCGCCTCTGAATCTCCGCCTCTGATTCCCCAACTCTGTTTCCCCAACTCTGTTTCCCCAACTCTGATTCCCCAGATCTGATTCCCCGCCTCTACTTCCCCGCCTGATTCCCCATCTCTGATTCCCCAACTCTAATTCCCCACCTCTGATTCCCCACCTCTGATTGCCCGCCTCTGATTCCCCAACTCTAATTCCCCAACTCTGATTCCGTGCCTCCGATTCCCCGCCTCTGATTCTCCACCACTGATTCCCCAAATTTGATTCCTCGCCTCTCATGCCCCACCTCTGATTCCCCATCTCTGATTCCCCATCTCTGATTCCCCGCCGCTGATTCCCCACCTCTGATTCCCCGCCTCTGAAACACGCCCCTGATTCCCCACCTCTGATTGCCCGCCTCTGATTCACCGCCTCTACTTCCCCGCCTGATGCCCCATCTCTGATTCCCCCCTTTGATGCCCCAACTCTGATTCCCCGCCTCTGATTTCCCGCCTCTGATTCCCCATAAATGGTTCCCCGCCTCTGATTCCCCATGTCTGATCCCCCATCTCTGATTCCCCAACTCTGATTCTCCAACTCTTATTCCCCGCCTCTGACTCCCCGCCTCTGATGCCCCACCTCTGATTCCCCATCTCCGATTTCCCATCTCTGATTCCCCGCCTCTGATTCCCCATTTCTGATTCCCCGCCTCTGATTCCCCTACTCTTATTCCCCGCCTCTGAATCCCCACCTCTGATTCCCCGCCTCTGATTCCCCGCCTCTGATTCCCCATTTCTGATTCCCCGCCTCTGATTCCCCTACTCTTATTCCCCGCCTCTGATTCCCCGCCTCTGATTCCCCACCTCTGATTCCCCACCTCTGATTCCCACCCTCTGATTCCCCAACTCTGATTCCCCGCTTCTTATTCCAAATCTCTGACTCTCCGCCTCTGATTCCCGGCCTCTGATTCCCTAACACTGATTCCCCGCCTCAGATTCCCCATCTCTGATTCCCCGCCTCTGATTCTCCAACTCTGATTCCCCGCCTATGACTCCCCGCCTTTGATGCCCCACCTCTGATTCCCCATCTCCGATTTCCCATCTCTGATTCCCCGCCTCTGATTACCCATTTCTGATTCCCCGCCTCTGATTCCCCGCCTCTGATTCCCCACCTCTGATTCCCCGCCTCTGATTCCCCGCCTCTGATTCCCCACCTCAAATTCCCCGCCTCTGATTCCCCACCTCTGATTCCCCACCTCTGATTCCCCGCCTCTGATTCCCCACCTCTGATTCCCCGCCTCTACTTCTCCGCCTCTGATTCCCCATCTCTGATTCCCCGCCTCTGATTCCGCCAACTCTGATTCCCTGCCTCTGATTCCCCAACTCTGATTCCCCAACTCAGATTCCTCAACTCTGATTCCCCGCCTCCCATTCCCCATCTCTGATACCCCATCTCTGATTCCCCACCTCTGATTCCCCATCTCTGATTCCCCACTAATGATTCCCCAGATCTCATTCCCCGCCTCTACTTCCCCACCTCTGATTCCCCATCTCTGATTCCCCCCTTTGATTCCCCAACTCTCATTCCCCGCCTCTGATTTCCCGCCTTTGATTCCCCATATCTGATTGCCCGCCTCTGAATCCCCAACTCTGATTCCCCGCCTCCGATTCCTCCCTTCTGATTCCCCACCACTGATTCCCCATCTCTGCTTCCCCCCTTGATTCCCCAACTCTGATTCCCCGCCTCTGATTTCCCGCCTTTGATTCCCCATATCTGATTCCCCGCCTCTGATTCCCCATCTCTGATTCCCTGCCTCTGATTCCCCATCTCTGATTCCCCGCCTCTGAATCCCCTACTCTGATTCCCCGCCTCTGATTCCCCGCCTCTGATTCCCAGCCGCTGATTCCCCACCTCCGATTCCCCGCCTCTGATTCCCCGCCTCTGATTCCCCGCCTCTGGTTCCCCATCTCTGATTCCCCACCTCTGTTTCCCCAACTCTGATTCCCCGCTTCTTATTCCAAATCTCTGATTCCCCACCTCTGATTCCCCGCATCTGATACCCCGCCTCTGAATCTCCGCTTCTGATTCCCCAACTCTGATTCCCCACCACTGATGCCCGGCCTCTGTTTCCCCAACTCTGATTCCCCACTTCTTATTCCAAATCTCTGACTCTCCACCTCTGATTCCCGGCCTCTGATTCCCTAACACTTATTCCCCGCCACTGATGCCCCACCTCTGATTGCCCATCTCCGATTTCCTATCTCTGATTCCCCGCCTCTGATTCCCCATTTCTGATTCCCCACCTCTGATTCCCCACCTCTGATTCCCCATCTCCGATTTCCCATCTCTGATTCCCCGCCTCTGATTCCCCATTTCTGATTCCCCGCCTCTGAATCCCCTTCTCTGATTCCCCGCCTCTGATTCCCCACCTCTGATTCCCCGCCTCTGATTCCCCACCTCTGATTCCCCGCCTCTGATTCCCCACCTCTGATTCCCCACCTCTGATTCCCCGCCTCTGATTCCCCACCTCTGATTCCCCGCCTCTATATCTCCGCCTCTGATTCCCCACCTCTGATTCCCCGCCTCTGATTCCCCACCTCTGATTCCCCGCCTCTGATTCCCCACCTCTGATTCCCCACCTCTGATTCCCCGCCTCTGATTCCCCACCTCTGAATCCCCTTCTCTGATTCCCCGCCTCTGATTCCCCACCTCTGATTCCCCGCCTCTGATTCCCCACCTCTGATTCCCCACCTCTGATTCCCCGCCTCTGATTCCCCACCTCTGATTCCCCGCCTCTATATCTCCGCCTCTGATTCCCCATCTCTGATTCCCCGCCTCTGATTCCCCACCTCTGATTCCCCGCCTCTGATTCCCCACCTCTGATTCCCCGCCTCTGATTCCCCACCTCTGATTCCCCGCCTCTATATCTCCGCCTCTGATTCCCCATCTCTGATTCCCCGCCTCTGATTCCCCAACTCTGATTCCCTGCCTCTGATTCCCCAACTCTGATTCCCCAACTCAGATTCCCCACCTCTGATTCCCCATCTCTGATTCCCCACTAATGATTCCCCAGATCTCATTCCCCGCCTCTACTTCCCCATCTCTGATTCCCCATCTCTGATTCCCCCCTTTGATTCCCCAACTCTGATTCCCCGCCTCTGATTTCCCGCCTTTGATTCCCCATATCTGATTCCCCGCCTCTGAATCCTCACCTCCGATTCCCCGTCTCTGATTCCCCACGTCTGATTCCCCACCTCTGATTCCCCACCTCTGATTCCCCAACTCTGATTCCCCGCCTCCAATTCCTCGCTTCTGATTCCCCACCACTGATTCCCTAACTCTGATTCCCCGCCTCTGATTCCCCAACTCTGATTCCACGCCTCTGATTTCCCGCCTCTGATTTCCCGCCTCTGAGTCCCCGCCTCTGATTTCCCACCTCTGATTCTCCAACTCTGATTCCCCATCTCTGATTCCCCACTAATGATTCCCCAGATCTGATTCCCCTCCTCTACTTCCCCGCCTCTGATTCCCCATCACTGATTCCCCCCTTTGATTCCCCAACTCTCATTCCCCGCCTCTCATTTCCCATTTCTGATTCCCCATATCTGATTCCCCACCTCTGATTCCCCATCTCTGATTCCACAACTCTGATTCCCCGCCTCTGATTCCCCATTTCTGATTCCCCATATCTGATTCCCCACCTCTGATTCCCCATCTCTGATGCCCCATCTCTGATTCCCCATCTCTGATTCCCCGCCTCTGATTCCCCATCTCTGAATTCCCGCCTCTGATTCCCCACCTCTGATTCCCAGCCTCTGATAACCCAACTCTGATTCTGCGCCTCTGTTTCCCAATCGCTGATACCCCGCCTCTGATTTCCCAACTCTGATTCCCCACCTCTGATTCCCCACCTCTGTTTCCCCAACTCTGATTCCCCGCCTCTGATTCCCCGCCTCTGATTCCCCACCTCTGATTCCCCACCTCCGATTTCCACCCTCTGATTCCCCATCTCTGATTCCCCACCTCTGTTTCCCCAACTCTGATTCCCCGCCTCTGATTCCCCACCTTTAATTCCCCGCCTCTGATGCCCCACCTCTGATTCCCCATCTCCGATTTCCCATCTCTGATTCCCCGCCTCTGATTCCCCATTTCTGATTCCCCGCCTCTGAATCCCCTACTCTGATTCCCTGCCTCTGATTCCCCACCTCTGATTCCCCGCCTCTGATTCCCCGCCTCTGATTCCCCACCTCTGATTCCCCGCCTCTGTTTCCCCACCTCTGATTCCCCACCTCTGATTCCCCGCCTCTGATTCCCCACCTCTGATTCCCCGCCTCTATATCTCCGCCTCTGATTCCCCATCTCTGATTCCCTGCCTCTGATTCCCCAACTCTCATTCCCCAACTCAGATTCCTCAACTCTGATTCCCTGCCTCCCACTCCCCATCTCTGATACCCCATCTCTGATTCCCCACCTCTGATTCCCCATCTCTCATTCCCCACTAATGACTCCCCAGATCTCATTCCCCGCCTCTACTTCCCCACCTCTGATTCCCCATCTCTGATTCCCCCCTTTGATTCCCCAACTCTGATTCCCCGCCTCTGATTTCCCGCCTTTGATTCCCCATATCTGATTCCCCGCCTCTGATTCCCCATCTCTGATTCCCAGCCTCTGATTCCCCATCTCTGATTCCCCGCCTCTGAATCCCCTACTCTGATTCCCCGCCTCTGATTCCTCACCTCTGATTCCCCGCCTCTGATTCCCCACGTCTGATTCCCCACCTCTGATTCCCCACCTCTGATTCCCCACCTCTGATTCACCGCCTCTGATTCCCCAACTCTGATTGCCCGCCTCTGAATCCCCAACTCTGATTCCCCGCCTCCGATTCCTCGCTTCTGATTCCCCATCTCTGATTCCCTGCCTCAGATTCCCCTACTCTGATTCCCTGCCACTGATTCCCCACCTCCGATACCCCGCCTCTGATTCCCCGCCTCGGATTCACAATTGCTGATTCCCCTCCTCTGATTTCCCATTTCTGATTCCCCATATCTGATTCCCCACCTCTGATTCCCCATCTCTGATGCCCCATCTCTGATTCCCCATCTCTGATTCCCCGCCTCTGATTCCCCATCTCTGAATTCCTGCCTCTGAATCCCCTACTCTGATTCCCCACCTCTGATTTCACAACTCTGATTCCCCGCCTCTGATTCCCCGCCTCTGGTTCCCCATCTCTGATTCCCCACCTCTGTTTCCCCAACTCTGATTCCCCGCTTCTTATTCCAAATCTCTGATTCTCCGCCTCTGATTCATGGCCTCTGATTCCCAAACTCTGATTCCCCGCCTCTGATTCCCCACCTCTGATTCCCCGCGTCTGATTCCCGAACTCTGATTCCCCGCCACGGATACCCAACTCTGATTCCCCACCACTGATTCCCCGCCTCTGATTCCCGAACTCTGATTCCCCGCCACGGATACCCAACTCTGATTCCCCGCCTCTGATTTCCCGCCTCTGATTCCCCATATCTGAGTCCACGCCTCTGATTCCCCATCTCTGATCCCCCATCTCTGATTCCCCAACTCTGATTCCCCAACTCTGATTCCCCACCTCTGATTCCCCACCACTGATTCCCAAAATCTGATTCCTCGCCTCTCATGCCCCACCTCTGAATCCCCATCTCTGATTCCCCATCTCTGATTCCCCGCCTCAGATTCCCCTACTCTGATTCCCTGCCGCTGATTGCCCACCTCCGATTTCCCGCCTCTGATTCCGAACCTCTGATTCCCCGCCTCTGATACCCCAACTCGAATTCCCCGCCTCTGATTCGCAATCGCTGATTCCTCTCCTCTGATTCCACAACTCCGATACCCCGCCTCTGATTCCCCATCTTGATTCCCCAGCTCTGATTCCCCATCTCTGATTCCCCGCCTCAGATTCCCCTACTCTGATTCCCTGCCGCTGATTCCCCACCTCCGATTTCCCGCCTCTGATTCCACGCCTCTGATTCGCCACCTCTGATTCCGAACCTCTGATTCCCCGCCTCTGATACCCCAACTCGAATTCCCCGCCTCTGATTCGCAATCGCTGATACCCCTCCTCTGATTCCCCAACTCTGATTCCCCGCCTCTGATTCCCCATCTTGATTCCCCAGCTCTGATTCCCCATCTCTGATTCCCCACTAATGATTCCCCAGATCTGATTCCCCGCCTCTACTTCCCCGCCTCTGATTCCCCAT
This sequence comes from Narcine bancroftii, assembly GCF_036971445.1. NCBI lineage: Eukaryota > Metazoa > Chordata > Chondrichthyes > Torpediniformes > Narcinidae > Narcine > Narcine bancroftii. The sequence goes on from NC_091469.1 coordinate 273,920,421, forward strand.
CTCTGATTCCCCCCTTTGATTCCCCAACTCTCATTCCCCGCCTCTGATTTCCCATTTCTGATTCCCCATATCTGATTCCCCACCTCTGATTCCCCATCTCTGACTCCCCATCTCTGATTCCCCAACTCTATTTCCCCAACTCTGATTCCCCGCCTCTGATTCCCCACCTCTGATGCCCCATCTCTGATTCCCCATCTCTGATTCCCCATCTCTGATTCTCCGCCTCTGATTCCCCATCTCTGAATTCCCGCCTCTGAAACCCCTACTCTGATTCTGCGCCTCTGATTCACTATCGCTGATACCCCGCCTCTGATTTCCCAACTCTGATTCCCCACCTCTGATTCCCCACCTCTGTTTCCCCAACTCTGATTCCACGCCTCTGTTTCCCCAACTCTGATTCCCCGCTTCTTATTCCAAATCTCTGATTCTCCGCCTCTGATTCATGGCCTCTGATTCCCTAACTCTGATTCCCCGCCTCTGATTCCCCATCTCTAATTCGCCGCCTCTGATTCCCCACCTCTGATTCCCCGCCTCTGATTCCCCACCTCTGATTTCCCACCTCTGATTCCCCACCTCTGATTCCCCATCTCTGATTCCCCCCTTTGATTCCCCAACTCTCATTCCCCGCCTCTGAGTTCCCGCCTTTGATTCCCCATATCTGATTGCCCGCCTCTGAATCCCCAACTCTGATTCCCCGCCTCCGATTCCTCCCTTCTGATTCCCCACCACTGATTCCCCATCTCTGCTTCCCCCCTTTGATTCCCCAACTCTGATTCCCCGCCTCTGATTTCCCGCCTTTGATTCCCCATATCTGATTCCCCGCCTCTGATTCCCCATCTCTGATTCCCCGCCTCTGATTCCCCATCTCTGATTCCCCGCCTCTGAATCCCCTACTCTGATTCCCCGCCTCTGATTCCCCGCCTCTGATTCCCAGCCGCTGATTCCCCACCTCCGATTCCCCGCCTCTGATTCCACGCCTCTGATTCGCAACCTCTGATTCCACACCTCTGATTCCCCGCCTCTGATACCCCAACTCGAATTCCCCGCCTCTGATTCACAATTGCTGATTCCCCTCCTCTGATTCCCCATCTCTGATTCCCCCTTTGATTCCCCAACTCTCATTCCCCGCCTCTGATTTCCCATTTCTGATTCCCCATATCTGATTCCCCACCTCTGATTCCCCAACTCTGATTCTGCGCCTCTGATTCCCAATCGTTGATACCCCACCTCTGATTTCCCAACTCTGATTCCCCGCCTCTGATTCCCCGCCTCTGGTTCCCCAACTCTGATTCCCCGCTTCTTATTCCAAATCTCTGATTCTCCGCCTCTGATTCATGGCCTCTGATTCCCTAACTCTGATTCCCCACCTCTGATTCCCCGCATCTGATACCCCGCCTCTGAATCTCCGCTTCTGATTCCCCAACTCTGATTCCCCACCACTGATGCCCGGCCTCTGTTTCCCCAACTCTGATTCCCCACTTCTTATTCCAAATCTCTGACTCTCCACCTCTGATTCCCGGCCTCTGATTCCCTAACACTTATTCCCCGCCACTGATGCCCCACCTCTGATTGCCCATCTCCGATTTCCTATCTCTGATTCCCCGCCTCTGATTCCCCATTTCTGATTCCCCACCTCTGATTCCCCACCTCTGATTCCCCATCTCCGATTTCCCATCTCTGATTCCCCGCCTCTGATTCCCCATTTCTGATTCCCCGCCTCTGAATCCCCTTCTCTGATTCCCCGCCTCTGATTCCCCACCTCTGATTCCCCGCCTCTGATTCCCCACCTCTGATTCCCCGCCTCTGATTCCCCACCTCTGATTCCCCACCTCTGATTCCCCGCCTCTGATTCCCCACCTCTGATTCCCCGCCTCTATATCTCCGCCTCTGATTCCCCACCTCTGATTCCCCGCCTCTGATTCCCCACCTCTGATTCCCCGCCTCTGATTCCCCACCTCTGATTCCCCACCTCTGATTCCCCGCCTCTGATTCCCCACCTCTGAATCCCCTTCTCTGATTCCCCGCCTCTGATTCCCCACCTCTGATTCCCCGCCTCTGATTCCCCACCTCTGATTCCCCGCCTCTGATTCCCCACCTCTGATTCCCCACCTCTGATTCCCCGCCTCTGATTCCCCACCTCTGATTCCCCGCCTCTATATCTCCGCCTCTGATTCCCCATCTCTGATTCCCCGCCTCTGATTCCCCACCTCTGATTCCCCGCCTCTGATTCCCCACCTCTGATTCCCCGCCTCTGATTCCCCACCTCTGATTCCCCGCCTCTATATCTCCGCCTCTGATTCCCCATCTCTGATTCCCCGCCTCTGATTCCCCAACTCTGATTCCCTGCCTCTGATTCCCCAACTCTGATTCCCCAACTCAGATTCCCCACCTCTGATTCCCCATCTCTGATTCCCCACTAATGATTCCCCAGATCTCATTCCCCGCCTCTACTTCCCCATCTCTGATTCCCCATCTCTGATTCCCCCCTTTGATTCCCCAACTTTGATTCCCCGCCTCTGATTTCCCGCCACAGATTCCCCATCTCTGATTCCCCGCCTCTGATTCTCCAACTCTGATTCCCCGCCTATGACTCCCCGCCTTTGATGCCCCACCTCTGATTCCCCATCTCCGATTTCCCATCTCTGATTCCCCGCCTCTGATTACCCATTTCTGATTCCCCGCCTCTGATTCCCCGCCTCTGATTCCCCGCCTCTGATTCCCCACCTCAAATTCCCCGCCTCTGATTCCCCACCTCTGATTCCCCACCTCTGATTCCCCGCCTCTGATTCCCCACCTCTGATTCCCCGCCTCTACTTCTCCGCCTCTGATTCCCCATCTCTGATTCCCCGCCTCTGATTCCCCAACTCAGATTCCTCAACTCTGATTCCCCACCTCCCATTCCCCATCTCTGATACCCCATCTTGATTCCCCACCTCTGATTCCCCATCTCTGATTCCCCACTAATGATTCCCCAGATCTCATTCCCCGCCTCTACTTCCCCACCTCTGATTCCCCATCTCTGATTCCCCCCTTTGATTCCCCAACTCTGATTCCCCGCCTCTGATTTCCCGCCTTTGATTCCCCATATCTGATTGCCCGCCTCTGAATCCCCAACTCTGATTCCCCGCCTTTGATTCCTCCCTTCTGATTCCCCACCACTGATTCCCCATCTCTGATTCCCCCCTTTGATTCCCCAACTCTGATTCCCCGCCTCTGATTTCCCGCCTTTGATTCCCCATATCTGATTCCCCGCCTCTGATTCCCCATCTCTGATTCCCCGCCTCTGATTCCCCATCTCTGATTCCCCGCCTCTGAATCCCCTACTCTGATTCCCCGCCTCTGATTCCCCGCCTCTGATTCCCTGCCGCTGATTCCCCACCTCCGATTCCCCGCCTCTGCTTTGCTGCCTCTGATTCCCAGCTCTGATCCCCTGCCTCTGATACCTGGCCTCTGATTCCCCGTCTCTGATTCCCCGTCTCTGATTCCCCTCCTCTAATTCCCCAACTCTACTTCCCCGCCTCTGATTTCCCATTTCTGATTCCCCATATCTGATTCCCCACCTCTGATTCCCCATCTCTGATGCCCCATCTCTGATTCCCCATCTCTGATTCCCCATCTCTGATTCCACGCCTCTCATTCCCCACCTCTGATTCCCCACCTCTGATTTCCCAACTCTGATTCCCCAACTCTGATTCCCCGCCTCTGGTTCCCCATCTCTGATTCCCCACCTCTGTTTCCCCAACTCTGATTCCCCGCTTCTTATTCCAAATCTCTGATTCTCCGCCTCTGATTCATGGCCTCTGATTTCCCAACTCTGATTCCCCAACTCTGATTCCCCGCCTCTGGTTCCCCATCTCTGATTCCCCACCTCTGATTCCCCGCATCTGATACCCCGCCTCTGAATCTCCGCTTCTGATTCCCCAACTCTGATTCCCCACCACTGATGCCCGGCCTCTGATTCCCCAACTCTGATTCTCCGCCTCTGTTTCCCCAACTCTTATTCCCCACTTCTTATTCCAAATCTCTGACTCTCCGCCTCTGATTCCCGGCCTCTGATTCCCTAACACTTATTCCCCGCCTCTGATGCCCCACCTCTGATTCCCCATCTCCGATTTCCTATCTCTGATTCCCCGCCTCTGATTCCCCACCTCTGATTCCCCACCTCTGATTCCCCGCCTCTATATCTCCGCCTCTGATTCCCCATTTCTGATTCCCCACCTCCGATTTCCCATCTCTGATTCCCCGCCTCTGATTCCCCATTTCTGATTCCCCGCCTCTGATTCCCCGCCTCTGATTCCCCACCTCTGATTCCCCATCTCTGATTCCCCGCCTCTGATTCCCCATCTCTGATTCCCCATCTCTGATTCCCCGCCTCTGATTCCCCATCTCTGATTCCCCACCTCTGATTCCCCATCTCTGATTCCCCGCCTCTGATTCCCCATCTCTGATTCCCCACCTCTGATTCCCCATCTCTGATTCCCCACTAATGATTCCCCAGATCTCATTCCCCGCCTCTACTTCCCCATCTCTGATTCCCCATCTCTGATTCCCCGCCTCTGATTCCCCAACTCTGATTCCCCGCCTCTGATTCCCCATCTCTGATTCCCCACCTCTGATTCCCCATCTCTGATTCCCCGCCTCTGATTCCCCATCTCTGATTCCCCACCTCTGATTCCCCATCTCTGATTCCCCATATCTGATTCCCCGCCTCTGAATCCCCTACTCTGATTCCCCGCCTCTGATTCCTCACCTCCGATTCCCCGTCTCTGATTCCCCACGTCTGATTCCCCACCTCTGATTCCCCACCTCTGATTCCCCACCTCTGATTCCCCGCCTCTGAATCCACAACTCTGATTCCCCGCCTCCAATTCCTCGCTTCTGATTCCCCACCACTGATTCCCCATCTCTGATTCCCCGCCTCAGATTCCCCTACTCTGATTCCCTGCCGCTGATTCCCCACCTCCGATACCCCGCCTCTGATTCCACGCCTCTGATTCGCCACCTCTGAATCCACACCTCTGATTCCCCGCCTCTGATTCACAATTGCTGATTCCCCTCCTATGATTCCCCATCTCTGATTCCCCCTTTGATTCCCCAACTCTCATTCCCCGCCTCTGATTTCCCATTTCTGATTCCCCATATCTGATTCCCCACCTCTGATTCCCCATCTCTGATGCCCCGCCTCTGATTCCCCATCTCTGAATTCCTGCCTCTGAATCCCCTACTCTGATTCCACGCCACTGATTCCCCACCTCTGATTCCCCACCTCTGATTCCCAGCCTCTGACAACCCAACTCTGATTCCCCACCTCTGTTTCCCCAACTCTGATTCCCCGCTTCTTATTCCAAATCTCTGATTCTCCGCCTCTGATTCATGGCCTCTGATTCCCTAACTCTGATTCCCCGCCTCTGATTCCCCATCTCTAATTCGCCGCCTATGATTCCCTGCCTCTGATTCCCGAACTCTGATTCCCCGCCACGGATACCCAACTCTGATTCCCCGCCTCTGATTTCCCGCCTCTGATTCCCCATATCTGATTCTCCATCTCTGATTCCCCACCTCAAGTTCCCCTACTCTGATTCCCTGCCGCTGATTCCCCACTTCCGATTCCCCGCCTTTGATTCCAAGCCTCTGATTCGCCACCTCTGATTCCACACCTCTGATTTCCCGCCTCTGATTCCCCACTAATGATTCCCCAGATCTCATTCCCCGCCTCTACTTCCCCACCTCTGATTCCCCATCTCTGATTCCCCCCTTTGATTCCCCGCCTCTGATTTCCCACCTTTGATTCCCCATATCTGATTCCCCGCCTCTGATTCCCCATCTCTGATTCCCCGCCTCTGATTCCCCATCTCTGATTCCCCGCCTCTGAATCCCCACCTCTGATTCCCCGCCTCTGAATCCCCGCCTCTGATTCCTCACCTCTGATTCCCCGCCTCTGATTCCCCGCCTCTGATTCCCCACCTCTGATTCCCCACCTCTGATTCCCCACCTCTGATTCACCACCTCTGATTCCCCACCTCTGATTCCCCACCTCGGATTCACCACCTCTGATTCCCCAACTCTGATTGCCCGCCTCTGAATCCCCAACTCTGATTCCCCGCCTCCGATTCCTCGCTTCTGATTCCCCACCACTGATTCCCAAAATCTGATTCCTCGCCTCTCATGCCCCAACTCTGAATCCCCATCTCTGATTCCCTGCCGCTGATTCCCCACCTCCGATTCCCCGCCTCTGATTCCCCGCCTCTGATACCCCAACTCAAATTCCCCGCCTCTGATTCACAATTGCTGATTCCCCTCCTCTGATTCCCCATCTCTGATTCCCCCTTTGATTCCCCAACTCTCATTCCCCGCCTCTGATTTCCCATTTCTGATTCCCCATATCTGATTCCCCACCTCTGATGCCCCATTTCTGATTCCCCATATCTGATTCCCCACCTCTGATGCCCCATCTCTGATTCCACATCTCTGATTCCCCAACTCTGATTCCCCGCCTCTGATTCCCCAACTCTGTTTCCCCAACTCTGATTCCCCAAATCTGATTCCCCGCCTCTGATTCCCCATCTCTGATTCCCCATCTTTTATTCCCCGCCTCTGATTCCCCATCTTGATTCCCCACCTCTGATTTCCCATCTCTGATGCCCCACTAATGATCCCCAGACCTGATTCCCCGCCTCTACTTCCCCGCCTGATTCCCCATCTCTGATCCCCCCCTTTGATTCCCTAACTCAGATTCCCCGTCTCTGATTTCCCGCCTCTGATTCCCCATATCTGATTCCCCGCCTCTGATGCCCCACCTCTGATTCCCCATCTCTGAATCCCCTCTAATGATTCCCCATCTCTGTTTCCCCGCCTCTAATTCCCTGCCTCTGATTACCCATCTCTGATCCCCCCTCTGATTCTCCAACTCTGATTACCCGCCTCTGATTCCCCTCATCTGATTCCCCGCTTCTGATTCCCCAGGCCTTAATTTGCGGTGACCAAATCCAATTCAATCTCAAAGTGAAATAAAATTTTACTCTTAAACTGCAGACAACATTTCCTTAGCTGCCCTAAAATGTCCTCATCTGTTCTTAAGCTGCACTTAAAAAATTATATCTGCTGGTCTACAGAAAAGATTGGATTTAGGCCAGGTGTGTCATTTGAGAAAATACACTGTTGAAGAAAGGGCAAAAAAAGATAGAAAATGTCATCAAAATTGGTTTCAAGCATGTTAGAAAATGTGATCCCACACTAATTTCCAATCCTCAAAATGAGACTACATTAACCATTATCATGGCAAAAATTAAACTTATAGAGTCACTAAGTAAGAAAGGGCAACCCTATTCGAAGTACAAAAAGTATTCAGCAGTTAGGCACAGGTAGGGGCAGGTTTTATATTTAGTCCCTCTAGTCATAAACAGTGGGAAGGACAGCCAAGGCAGGGCGATGCTCCTCTTGCAGAATGTGGGACATCAGGGAAACCAGCAGTATCCGAGACAGTTACAGAGACACCATCACACCTAGGAGGCAGGAGGAGGGTAGATGGGTGATAGGAGAGGGAAAGGGAACAGGCAGGTAGTGCAGGGCACCCCTGTGGCCATTCCCCTCATTAACAAGTTTACCATTTTGGATACTGTTGGGGGCATGACCTACCACAGTGATCTGGCATGGAGTCTGGTCCTGTGGCTAAGAAGGGAAGGGAGAAGAGATGACCTATAGTGATAGGGGATTCCATAGGGACACAAATAAGGGGTTCTGTGGAAGAGATTAAGTATTCCGGATAGTATGTTACCTCCCTGGTGCCAGGGTCCGAGATATCTCAAGTCAAGTTCACAGCCTTCACAGGAGGGAGGGTGAGCAGTCAGATGTTGTGGTCAGGGAGTTAGGTGCTAGGTTGAAGGACAGGACCTCTAGGGTTGTGATCTCAGGATAGCTACCCATGCCATGTGCTAGTGAGGTTAGAAATAGGAGGATAATGCAGCTTAACACATAGCTAAAGACCTGGAGCAGGAGGGAGGGCTTCAGGTTTCTGGATCATTGGACTCTCTTCAAAGGAAGGTGGGACCAGTTCCAATGGAACGATTTGCATCTTAACTGGAGGGGGACTGATATCCTTGAGGAAAAGTTTGCTAGTGCTGTTCTGGTGGGTTTAAACTAGATTTGCAGAGGGAGAGAAACCAGAGTGTCAGAGCAGATAGAGGAGTGGAGGAAGGAAAAGATAATGTGAAAATTGCATGCACTCTGAGAGTCAACTGGTTGTACGTGGTGGAAATGTTCTCAGGTACATCAATTTCAATGCAAGGAGTAAAAGTAGGAAAGGCAGACGAGCTTCGAGTGTGGATTGGCATGTGGAATAATGACATTGTGACCATTAGTGAAACTTGGTTGCAGGATGGGTAGGATTTGCAGCTTAATCTTCTGGGCTTCTGTTGCATTTGATGCAATAGAATGGGGAGGATGAAAGGGGAAGGAGTGGCATTGCTCATCAGGGAAAATATCACAGCTGTGCTCAGGCAGAACAGACCAGAGGGTTCATCTACTGAGGCTATATGGGTGGAGCTGAGGAACGGGAAAGGTATGACCACACTCATAGGATTGTATTACGGGCTGCACAATAATCTACGAGAAGGGGAAAAGTTTAGGGGAACATAAGGGGGAACCTTCAGTCAGAGAGTGGTGAGAGTTTGGAATGAGCTGCCAGATGAAGTGGTGAATGCAGGCTCAATTTTAACATTTAAGAGGAATTTGGATAGATATATGGGTGGGAGGGGTATGGAGGGACATGGACTGGGTGCAGACAAAGCAAAAAAAAATGGTTTGGCACAGACTAGAAGGGCTGAATAGGCCTGCATCTGTGCTGTAATCTATGGTTCTAATTAGATGAGCAAAACTTAGAGATTAGCAGACAGTTGCAGAAAACATATGTTGTGATAGTAGGAGATTTTAATTTTCAACATATTGACTGGGACTCCCATATTGTAAAAGGGCTGGATGGCTTGGAGTTTGTCAAATATGTTCAGTACAGTTTTCTGAATCAATATATAGGTACCAACTAGAGAGAGTGCAATACTGAATCTCCTATTAGGGAACAAGACAGGACAGGTCACAGAAGTATGTGTAGAAGGAACATTTTGTGTCCAGTGATCATAATCCTATTAGTTTCAAGTTAATTATGGGGAAGGATAGGTCTGCGCTTTGGGTTGAAATTCTAAATGGGAGAAAGGCCAATTTTAAGGAAATGAGAAAGGATCTAGAATGCATGGATTGGGATAAGTTGTTTTCGGGCAAGGATGTGTAAGGTCAGTAGATAACTTACATTGTTCCATTATTTTTAAAAAAAGGCTCCAGAAGTAAACTTGGCAATTATAGGCCAGTGAACCTAACATCAATAGTAGGTCAATTATTGGAAGGTATTCTAAGAGATGAGATATAAAATATGTGGATAGCCAGAAACTGATTAGGGATAGTCAACATGGTTTTGTGCATGGTCGGTCATGTTTAATCAATCTTATAGAGTTTGTCAAGGATGATACCAAGAAAGTTGATGAAGCAAAGGCTGTGGATGTTGTCTACATGAACTTTAGTAAGGCCTTTGATAAGGTACCACATGGGAGGTTAGTCAGGAAGGTTCAGACACTCAGTATTCATGTTGAAGAAGTGAATTGGATTTGAAAATTATTGGACAGGAGAAGCCATAAAGTAGTGGTGGATGATTGCTTCTCAGATTGGAGGCCTGTGACAAGTGGTGTGCCTCATGGATCAGTGCTGGGACAATTGATGTTTGAAATCTGTATCAATGATCTGGATGATAATGTGCTAAATTGGATTAGTAATTTTGTAGATGACACTAAGGTTGGAGATGTTGTGGACAGGGAAGGTTTTCAAAGCTTGCAGAGGGATTTGGACAAGCTGGAAAAGTGGCCTGAAAAATGGCAAATGGAGTTTAATGCAGACAAGTGCAAGGTGTTTTTTTAGCAGTGGGCTTAGTTTTTTTTTATACCAAGAAAGGTATGACCACACTCATGGGATTGTATTACAGACAATAGTAAAATATTATTGTAATATAATTTGAGAATGCAGGGTACCTTGGATGAACTACTTTTAATATGTTTTCTTATGCACTCTGTATTTTTCAATGTGGAACTTCAATTTCAATAAAAATATTGAAAGAAAAGTGTGAGGTGTTGCATTTTGGAAGGACAGATATGGTAAAGACATACATGGTAAATGGTAGGGCACTGAAGACTGGCATCATAGGTGAATAAGGTTGTAAAGAGAGCTTTTGGCGTATTGGCCTTCATAAATCACAGTATCGAGTACAGGAGCTGGGATGTTATGTTAAAGTTGTATAAGTCATTGGTGAGGCCAAATTTGGAGTATTCTGTGCAGTTTGGGTCTCCTAACTATAGGAAAGATATCAATAGATCAAAATAGTGCCAATAAGATTTACTAGAATGTTGCCCGGACTTCAGGAACTGAGTTACAAGGAAAAGTTAAAAAAAGGTTAGGGCTTTATTCCCTGAGGTATAGGAGAATGAGGGAAGATTTGATAGAAGTATTTAAAATTATGAGGAGATAGACAGAGTAAATGTAACCAGGCTTTTTCACTGAGGGTAGGTGAGTACAAACCAGAGGACATGGGTTAAGAGTGGAATGGGAAAGGTTTCGGGGAAACATGAAGGGGAACTTCTTCACACAGAGAGTGGTGGGCGTGTGGAATGAGCTGCCAACTGAGGGGGTAAATTTTAACATTTAAAATGAATTTGGAGAGGTACATGGATGGAAGAAGAATGGGATGCAGGTCAGTGCGATTAGGCAAAAGAAAATGGTTGGGCAAAGACTAGAAGGGCCGAAGGGCCTGTTTCTGTGCTGTTATGTTCTATGATTCTAATCCTAATCCACCAAAATTTAGCCTCCATTATCTCAAGAGTTACTACCTAAAGTTAAACCACACTGCCACCCCTCTGTTTCGACTTGCAAAGATTAAGCTTTGGCCACTGCATATCCAAGAGTCATTTCTTTTTGCAGCCTTGCCCATTCCCTGCTGAGTGTCTCACCCACACTTTTCTGGCTGACCAGCCACTTCTTCCAATTTATAAAATTCAGCTCTTTTGCTCACTGTTCCCAGTCTCATAATCCCTGTACTTACTGATTTACATTGGTTGTTGAGCTGGCAATGTGTCACATTTAAACCTCTCAATTTTGTGTTCAAATCTCTCCCCTAGCTCCAACCTATCCAATCTTTGTTATAATTGGCTCTCCGAAATCTTTTCTTGGGGTCATCAATTTATCACCACTACCTGACGTGAACTCCAGAATCCCTTTCAAGTGCCCTTCTCTCCTGCTTTTGGAAAGCTCCATAAAAACTCTTTGACCAGGGTATTGGGTGCTTACCAAATCTTTCATTATGTGATAATATTTCATATTTTACTGTGAAAACAATGTCAGTGCCAGTTATTCCTGTTGTTGCTCTAAGGCCAGCTTCCTTGTGGAACATCATTTTCCACACAAATCTTGATGTTCCATATGGAGTGCATTACCCAGAGTTCCAGAATCCAAAATGCTGTCATAATTAAATCCTACAAGCTGACATTAGAAATACATTGCAATTTTCCAAATAATAGATCTGTAGCAGGCCAAATTTCTCCAGCAGGTAGTGATGGAAGGGGTGGGAAAATCCTACCTTACTTTCTTAATTCTCCTTCCTTCAGGATCACTGGACGTCAATCTACTGGATTAAAGTAATCTATCATTTTGCAGATGTGATGTGACATATGCCGGCATTCCTTCACAATTTATTTAAGGGAAGAAAGCAATTTAAACAAGAAGTGCTAATCATATTTTAGATCCTGCCTGATTTACCTAATCCTGAATAAATATTAGTGCTGAGAGATGTTATGGTAGGATGAGGATTTGCAGATTGTTTAAACAAATTTATTTTTTTTTTATTTGAGCAAGAATATTTCACACACAGATGATCTAATTAGTCAAAAATTTATGGCGAGACACAGTATGGGAATAAAGAGGGTTCTAAGGAATATAAAAATGGCAGGATGGGGGCACTTAGGACATGAATTCTAAAGAGTGAGGTCTAGACAACTCTGTACAACATGATCCCACCACCTCTTCTTCTTCTTCTCCTCTCTTTCCTGCTTTCTGTAGGAACCACTCCCTCTGTGTACTTATCCCTTTCCATTAATCACCCACTTGGCACCTTCCCCTGTGTCTGCAGGAACTGCCACACTTGAGCCCACACCTCATCTCTCCACACAATTTTGTGGCCTCAAACAGTCCTTCCAAATGAAGCAACACTTCACTTGTGATTCTGTGGGAGTCATTTACTGGATTTGGTGCTCCTGTGGTGGCCTCCTCTACATCAGAGAGAGACTGGACGCAGACTAGGAAATCACTTCACTGAGCACCTTCGCTTTGTTTGCATCAATGGCAGGAATCACCAAGAAGCCAACCATTCCCAGCGCCGACAAGTCCATCAATGGCCTAATGCAATGTTAAACAAAGGCCAACTGTAAATTGGATGAGCAACACCTAATATTTGGTCTGGGCATTCTCCAACCAGATAGCATTAACAGCAACTTCTCTGATTTTTGCTACACCACTCCTCATTCTCCCTCTCTTCCTTATCCTTCTGTCTCCTTGCCTCCAGCTCCCCACCCCTTTCCCTCCCCATTCACAGAGCCATCCTCCCTCTCCCAGTTTTCTGTTGTTCCTTCCCTCCCTCATCCATCTATTACCTCTTGCCTGTGGGCCTGTCCTCCTCCCCCTGCTGTCCCTTCCCCCAACATTTTATTTGGGTGCCTGTCTGTTTTTTGCGCATACCTTGATGAAGGGCTCAGGCCTGAAACATTGGTTATGTATCCTTATCTTTGCTATTTAACATCTCAACATCTCCAAGAATCTGTCCTGGAGCCTCAATCTACTGGATTAAAGTAATCTATCATTTTGCAGATGTGATGTGACATATGCCGGCATTCTTTCACAATTTATTTAATTGTGATGCAATCACAAAGAGGGCTCGCCAGCTGCTATACTCTGTGTGGTGTCTGAGGAGATTTGGTATGTCACCGAAGGCTCTCATAAACTTCTACAGGTGAACCATGAAGAGCATTCTCGCTGGTTGCATCACTGCCTGATACGGAGGTGCCAAGTCTCAGGACAAGAATAAATTCCAGAGGGGGTTATTAACTCAGCTTGCAACATCACAGGCACCAGACTTCACTCCAAGGACATTTACATGAGGTGGTGTCTTAAAAAAGCAGCCTCGGTCCTCAAAGACCCACCGCTGCCCCCCCAATCCCTACCCAGGCCATGCCCTCTTCACTCTGCTACCATCAAGAAAAAGATACAGGAACCTAAAGACAAGCACTGAAGGACAGCTTCTTTCCCACTGCCATCAGATTCCTGAAGATTCATTTAACCAAAGACACTGCCTTACTTTTCGTGCACTATTATTTAAATTTTTTTATAGTAATGTCATAAGAACATTTGCACTATGAAACTGTGGTGGTACACCACCGGCCTACTGCAGGGGACAACCTTTGTACCTGCAGGAGTGTAAGGGGACAGGACTGTGGTGAATGTCTGCCAAGCTGCCTGTCTCCCCTCTGGCGAGCCTTGCTATGCATTATCTCTACTGTTAAGGACATTCCCCTTGGATATAACTGTATATGCACTGATTGTCTTTCATTATTGTACCATGTGTTTCTGCTAATAAAAGCCATGATTATTGTTTGACCACATTGTCTTTGTCTACTTCATGAACTGGCACTTCAATTTTATTAGCAGAAATGGATGCAGCCCTCAAACCAGAGCAGCTGATAATCGAACAGTCTGCCCCTAGGGCCAGAGAAATTTTCAACCACTGGATTGCTTGTTTCGATTACTATATAGCTTGAAACAATGTGGTGGATGAGGCGATACAGTGGGGCCACCTGTACTCTCTGCTGGGTGAGGTCCCTTTCGCTATAACGCAAGGAGTTACCGGGAAATCTAACTGCTTACTATGCAGCGTCATGGAATGTGGTGCTTGCTCGACACCAGTTGCTGAAACTCAGGGAAAGTGATGCTGCCTATGCACTGGCTCTCGACTCACTGTCAAATGAATGTGATGTCAGGACAGTCATTGGGGGTGTTCCTACTGAGCCAGGAAAAGTGCGCTGATGCGAGGTAATGCGAGGTGAAGCGCGGTGATGCACGGTGACACCTCGAATCTGGCCGCACTGTAAACACATCCGGTTGTGGCCGATGTGCGGTGATTCGAGGTGCTCCGGCGTCCTACTTGCAGGGTGATGCGAGGGACGACCTCACATTGGAAACACCGCGGGTGACTCACCAGAAGTCGCGATTTTTCACCCGCAGTTTTCAATTGCTTATTGGACTTCCTGGTCACCTCGCATTGCCCTGCATCACCTCACATTCCTCGCATCACCTCACATTGCCCTGCATCACCGCGTATTCAATCGCTCGGTGGAAACAGTTCAAGTAGTCCAAAAATGAGCGGTGATGCGAGCGACAAAAAAATCGCGGTGATTCGAGGTGATGCGAGGTGTCCTTAGTATAAACACAGCTAATGTGCAACAACACCGCAATGCCTTGAAGCTGGATGCTTTATTCAACGGGATTGACTCCAGTTACATCCGACAGAGACTGCTGGAGGCGGAGCCCTTAAACTACGACCAGGCAGTCATTCTAGCCAAAACAATGAGAAGTGCTATGCGGTCCAGTGAAATGCTAGAAACTGAAAAGGAAACATCCTGGAGTGCTGGAACCCTGAAGGAAAGAAAAAGGCGAACTCCTGAAAAATGCTGGCACCCCAGACAGAAGTGCCACCTGCAGCTATTGTGGGAAACTTGGCCACTTTGCTAAAGCTTGTAAGGCGAAAAGTACTCCCACTGATAAGAAGAAGCACCAAGAAAATGTGTCCTGGAGCTGCAGGAATGGAAGACAACTGTGAAAAGGGGGAATCTTCAGTCAAGCAGGCTGAATCGACTTCAAGTGACAGTGAGGTGAGATCCCCTGTGATAGCTCAATTGACTCCAAACCTTGGGGGATGTTACGGACTGGAACGGTCGACTATGAAGGGGGAGGTGAATGGTGAGACTCTTGATTGTCTAATAGACTTGGGGAGTGCTGACAGCTACATCCACAAGAGAGTTGCCAGAGCCTTAAATTTGCAGAGATATCCAGTGAACCGAAAGATATCGATGGCTTATAGTGAACTTACAAAAACTGTACGGGACAAGTGTAAAGTTACTTTAAATTTGCAAGGACATTGCCTGGCTGATGTGTGGCTCTTTATTATGCTGGAGCTCTGCACCCCTGTGGGACTGGGGTTAGATATTCAATCTCACATTAACAGTGTAATGTTAAATTTCGGTGGGCCATTACCCACACTTACCATCCCCCGTGCTAGTTACTGCGGTCTGTCCACATAAAAGATCAAAGCTCCCACCCTTTTCAGGGATTTATCCCCTGAGTGTCGGCTGATTGCCACTAAGAGTCATTCTTACAGCAAAGAGGATCGTGAGTTTATTAAAGCTGAGACCCAGTAAGAGTCCGTGGCGAGCCCAGGTTAAAGAAACGACTGGCTATTGACTCTTTCTTTTCTTTGGCTTGGCTTCGCGGACGAAGATTTATGGAGGGGGTAAAAAGTCCACGTCAGCTGCAGGCTCGTTTGTGGCTGACCAGTCCGATGCGGGACAGGCAGACACGATTGCAGCGGTTGCAAGGGAAAATTGGTTGGTTGGGGTTGGGTGTTGGGTTTTTCCTCCTTTGCCTTTTGTCAGTGAGGTGGGCTCTGCGGTCTTCTTCAAAGGAGGCTGCTGCCCACCAAACTGTGAGGCGCCAAGATGCACGGTTTGAGGCGTTATCAGCCCACTGGCGGTGGTCAATGTGGCAGGCACCAAGAGATTTCTTTAGGCAGTCCTTGTACCTTTTCTTTGGTGCACCTCTGTCACGGTGGCCAGTGGAGAGCTACAGCCAGACAATCAACCATTACACTAACTTGGATGCCTACTCCCTGCCACGCATCAATGAAATGATTAATCAGATAGTGCAATACAAAGTGTACTCCACTATCAACCTCAAAGCAGCGTACCACCAAATCCCCATTAAAAAAAAGGAATGACCCTAGACAGCCTTTGAGGCTGATGGGGGGTTATCCCAGTTTAAAAGGGAACCTTTTGGAGTCACTAATGGTGTGTCACTATTTCAGAGGGAAATGGATAAGATTGTTAGGACTTATGAATTACAGGGTACATTTCCCTATCTGGATAATGTCACTATCTGTGGGAAAACACAGGCTGAGCATGTCAACAACTTAAAGAATTTTTTAGCAACAGCTGAAGAACTCAACCTTACATTTAACGAGGGCAAATGTGTGTTCACCACGACAGAGCTACCCATTCTGGGCTACATTGTCTGCAAGGGCGAAATCTGCCCCAACCCGGAAAGAATGGCCCCCCTTAAGAAGTTACCACCCCCAAACTCAGTAAAAGCCCTTAAAAGGTGTATGGGATTCTTTTCCTACTACTGCAAATGGGTTCGGGACTACGCCACCAAGGCACGCCCTCTGTTTGACACTAAATCTTTTCCTCTCTCTCCAGTGGCCTTGAATGCTTTCGAGAGAATTAAAGCTGATATTGCCAAAACTGCACTCTCGTCCATTGATAAGGATGTCCCATTCCAAGTGGAAACTAATGCCTCAGATTGTGCCTTGGCAGGAACCCTTAATCAAAAGGGCAGACCTGTGGCATTCTTCTCCCGCACATTACGCGGACCTGAATTTAAACATCCAGCCATTGAAAGAGAAGCCCAGGCTATTATTGAAACTGTTCGCTACTGGAGACACTTTCTAGCTGGCAGAAAATTTACTCTTGTCACTGATTAGAAATCTGTAGCCTACATGTTCAGTAGTAAACACAAAAGTAAAATCAAGAACGATAACATGGCACGCTGGCGAATAGAACTTTCAACTTATAATTATGAGATCCAGTACAGACTGAGCAGGTTAAATGATCCCTCTGACGCATTGTCACGAGATTCTTCCACTACATAAGGGCTAACAACCTTCCTTACTCTCTGGAAGAAGTCAGGAAACTGACGAAAAGCTGTCCTGTTTGCGCAAAATGCAAACCACAATACTTCAAAGCTCTAGAGGCCACTCTCATCAAGGCAACCCGACCTTTTGAGAGGATTAGCTTAGATTTTAAAGGGCCGTTGCCTTTCAACAACAAAAATGTATATTTCCTTACTGTAATTGACGAATATTCCAGGTTTCCCTTTGTGATATCCTGCCCTGATGTCTCGTTAGTGTCTGTCATTAAGTCACTTGACAGAATTTTCAGCATTTTTGGTTTTCCAAATTACATTCATAACGATAGAGGCTCAGCATTCATGAGCGCTGAACTGCGGCGAGCCCTGCTACGAAAGGGGATTGCCACCAGCCGTACCACGAGCTACAACCCGCAGGGCAATGGGCAGGTTGAAAGGGCTAATGCTACAGTCTGGAAGACTGTTAATCTTGCTTTAAAAACACATGGTTACCATGTTACCCGGTGGCAGGAGATGCTGCCTGAGGCACTACATTCTATTTGGTCTTTAATGTGTACTGCAACAAATCAAACACCTCATGAACGTATGTTTGCCTTTCCTAGGAAATCAGGAACTGTGATGGACTGGCCAGCCTGTTTATCTGAGCCTGGAACCGTGCTGCTGAAGACCCATGCTCGGGTGCGTAAAACAGACCCCCTAGTCCAACCAGTTCAGCTACTGCATACTAACCCCAACTACGCTCATGTTAAATTCCCAGACGGGAGTACTGACATTGTACCTCTAAGAGATCTGGCCTCACCTGTTTTTCCCCTTCCTCGCACCCCTACTCAGAGTGAGCCTAAGAGGTTGGACTCACTCCCCCAGCCTGTGACGCCTAGTAAGCTTTCAGATGGCCATGCTAAGACTCCACTTACTCACGCTGGCGATTCTGGAGTGGGTCCAGAAGCCAGTCCTTCCCACACTACAGACCCAGGACCTGTACCAGTTCCCAAGGTTGCAAAGGAGCCACCTGTTTTGAGACGAAGCACCAGAATTCATAAACAACCTGATAGGCTGACATATTCATAAAACATCTCATTATATTTCGATTGCTTGCTAGATATTGGCATATTTTGGCTGTTAGAGAATCTCAAGGCCAAACATTGTATCCATGTATCGCTTGCTTCAGTCTTTCCTAGCAGCTGTCCTTTTGATCTTAACCCTTCTTCTGCTGGGGGTGGGGGGGGGGAGACTGTGGTAAATGTCTGCCAAGCTGCTTGTCTCCCCTCTTGCGAGCCTTGCTGTACTAACATTGGCTGTGCATAATCTCTACTGTTAAGGACACTCCCCTTGGATATAACTGTATATGCACCTATTGTTTTTCATTATTGTACCATGAGTTTCTGCTAATAAAAGCCATGATTATTGTTTGACCACATTGTCTTTGTCTACTTCATCATCTGGCACTTCAAGGACAACACCTGGCCGGCTGTCAATCAGTCGGCCTTAATGGATCAAGCCCCACCCGGTTGGGTGTCAATCACCCTCCAGGATATAAGCCTGCGCTGGGCTCCCAAGGTCTCACTCAGAGTTGCTGCAGCCACAGCAAGCCTGGCTCTGTGGAAGTCTTTGTGGATTAAAGCCTGTTGTACAGTCTTTATCTTTATGTGTGTCTGATTCTGGCTAACAGCGCCCCACAGAAACTGTCACTGGATTTCATGACTTGTTCAGGACAATGATTCTGATTCTGATTTTGATAAAGTACGCAGTTTGACCTGCTGAGTTTCTCCAGCATTGTTTTTACTTCAAGGCATAACATTTACTGCAAGTGGTAAAGTAAGGATACTTGCACCAATTTATATCCAGAGAAACTACCAAATTGGGAAAGCAAAACCAACATTGGAGGAATAGAAGTCTCAGGATCTGAAATATATACTAAAAGATCATCTGCATAGAGATACTTTGTGAATTCCATCTCCTCTATTAATTCCCCAAATGTCACTGAAATCCTGAAGTGCTATTGCTAGGCATTCCACAGCTAAATTAAATAATAAAGGGCGAAGGAAAACCCTGTCTAGTTCCTCAAAATAACCTAAAATGTGAAAATTTTTGATTATTCGTAATTACAGCTGCAGCAGGAGTTTGAAAAATTACATTAATCCAAGACATAAAACCAGGGCTGAAATTAAATCTTTCAAAACTTCAAACATTCCACTCTATCAAAAGCCTTTTCTGCATCTAACAACGTTATACAGTCTGGAGTTCTAAGATATAGGGAATAAATTATATTCATTAATCTATGGACCTGTTTGGTTTATAAAGATAATCTGAAGAACATTTTCCAATCTATTAGCTAAAATCCTGGAAAGAATTTTAGAATCAACATTCAATAACAAAATTAAGGAAATAGGAAGCACAATCAAAAGGGTCCTTATCCTTTTTAGGGGCGGGGGGGTGGTAGGATAAGTATATTAGCAAGTAAACCTATGAACAAAAATACAATAGCTACATGTCTTGTGACCATATCATGTAATCGAATGTCACGTGGTCATTGACTTGATCAAATTTTTCAAAAATGCAAATCAGCCAACTAATAAAATATCCACACATAAGTACAGTGGTTGGACCCTTACGTCATTTCTGAGTTGTATTCGCCAGGGAATCTCACATTCAAAAGTAAAAGTGCATCACTGAAATTTATAGGTGGAATTTATGGACAAAAAAAATTAAAAATGCAATAATCTTGCACTGGTAACCATTCTATTTGAATAAAAGCAAAATCAGAATTTATTGTCAAATATGTGCCATGAAATTTGATGTTTTGTGGCAGCATTACAGATGAAAATATTGCAATAAATTTCATTTAATAAACAGATAAATAAGTGCAAAAGAAGAGGAAGTGAGGTAAATTTTCACTTTAAACGTATAGCATGGTTACTGCCCAAATATCCCAATTAACCAACAAATCCCAGTAGATGGGAGGAATGGAGAGGTCACTTTATAGAGGTCTACAAGATTATGAGAAGCATAGGTAAGGTAGACAGTCAGCCTTTTTCTCAGGTTGGGAGTAGCAAATACCACAGAACATCTGTACAAAGTGAAGGGAGGAAAATTTAAGGGAAACATCAGGGTTAAGTTTTTTTTTTACACAGAGAGTTGTGGGTGCCTGGGATGCATTGCCAGGGATGGTGGTGGAGGCTGGAACATTAGTGGCATTTAAGAGACTCATATTGAAAAGTCGTTATTGCCATATACACGACCTGTCTCTGGAAGCTGGCTTGCTTGTTCACACAGAAAAAAACCAGGTCCGTGAGACCTTTTGCACAGCAAGCCGACTTCCCAAAGCTGAAGAGCCAGGATGTGTAGCACAGCAGCGTCAGCGCCTAGTGTGACTTTGTGCTGTGTTGAAAAAAGAATCAGATTCGGTGGGTCTGGACACAATTGCAATCACACATTTATTAACATACAATTTTAGAAGAGCATGTACTTGTAATTGTGTCTCTTCTTTTCTTTGGCTTGGCTTCGCGGACGAAGATTTATGGAGGGGGTAAAAAGTCCACGTCAGCTGCAGGCTCGTTTGTGGCTGACAAGTCCGATGCGGGACAGGCAGACACGATTGCAGCGGTTGCAAGGGAAAATTGGTTGGTTGGGGTTAGGTGTTGGGTTTTTCCTCCTTTGCCTTTTGTCAGTGAGGTGGGCTCTGCGGTCTTCTTCAAAGGAGGTTGCTGCCCGCCAAACTGTGAGGCGCCAAGATGCACGGTTTGAGGCGTTATCAGCCCACTGGCGGTGGTCAATGTGGCAGGCACCAAGAGATTTCTTTAGGCAGTCCTTGTACCTTTTCTTTGGTGCACCTCTGTCACGGTGGCCAGTGGAGAGCTCGCCATATAACACGATCTTGGGAAGGCGATGGTCCTCCATTCTGGAGACGTGACCCATCCAGCGCAGCTGGATCTTCAGCAGCGTGGACTCGATGCTGTCGACCTCTGCCATCTCGAGTACTTCGACGTTAGGGGTGTAAGCGCTCCAATGGATGTTGAGGATGGAGCGGAGACAACGCTGGTGGAAGCGTTCTAGGAGCCGTAGGTGGTGCCGGTAGAGGACCCATGATTCGGAGCCGAACAGGAGTGTGGGTATGACAACGGCTCTGTATACTCTTATCTTTGTGAGGTTTTTCAGTTGGTTGTTTTTCCAGACTCTTTTGTGTAGTCTTCCAAAGGCGCTATTTGCCTTGGCGAGTCTGTTGTCTATCTCATTGTCGATCCTTGCATCTGATGAAATGGTGTACTGTTTAACATTTTCCCACACTTTTATAAATTGTGTACCTACGTGTTCTTGTTAACATTTTGCCACAATCTTCAACAAATTGTGTGTTAATAAAAGCTGCATGTGTGCAAGCACTTGTGTCCAGACCCACCGACATTTGCACACTATACACCTAGTAGCTCTACTGGACCGAACATCACTTTCCCTTGCTGTTTTGACCCAGTGACATGGGTCGCCCGCTTTGGACTGGCCCCACATCAATGCGCTCCACCGCTGATACTACTTATCTTGGCAGTTTGAAGCTGGGTAAGCCTAGACCACATCCCCCCACCCCCTGCCTTTGATGCTTTCACACAGCGCTCAAAAGGCGGATAATACCCGGCTCTCAAGTGCTGTATAAAAGGGGTATTAGACAGGCATATGGATGAAAGAAAAATAGAGAGGATTGCAAGGTAGATTTTTTCTTGGTCGGAATATACAGGTTAGCACAAGTTAGAGGACCAAAAGACTTCTGTGCTCTCGTGTTCTAGGAGAGCAGATCACTTGATGGAATCGCAAGCAGACACGGGGAGACACTGTTCAAAAATGTACCTCCCCGTCGGGGAATTGAACCCCGGTCTCCCGCGTGACAGGCGGGGATACTAACCACTATACTAACGAGGAATTGATACATTAATAGCAGTTCATTGCCCATTCAGAAAATCTGACGGCAGTTTTGGAGCCTGCATGTATTAAATGTAATATCTTCTAGCTCATGCTATTGCATTAATTATTATTCCATATCTGCCTTATATATCCCCACTAATGGTCGCTTCCGTCCATCCCCTCTACAAATATCATTATTGATTCTCATGCACGCAATGCACAAGGAAATGGCTAATTAAAGCCGCTCGATGTGCAGGGCCACTGATCCACATGCTGCACACACGAGGACAACCTGTGGAAAGGTTTATTATTTCGAGGAAGGGGAAGCCGTGGCGGGTCCGAGTCACGCCGCAGGGCCTTGAGCGAACGTATCTGCTCGGTTCTACCCGTCCTCTTTCTCGTGGGTCGACCCCGATCTGGCTTCACGGTCCCATCTCGCAGGATTATCCGGTTCATCGCCACATTTCTGTTAATGGAAGATAGATCTGCAAAAAAAAATTATCTGCCACGTTTCCCGGGACAGTCGATTGCAATTCAAAATATTATTATCGTTAAAGCACTTTAAGTGACTTGAAGCCCTTCTTTTGGAATCTTTTCGTGGTCAAGAGGACGAGCAGATCCAAGATACCAATTCGTTCGGATCCGCGCTCCTGGTCCGAGCTCATCGCTCCGCGTCCTCCTCTTCCAAGACCTTGCGATTGGCCAACGATCGGCGACTAATTTGCATCCTGCCCTGGGATTGGCTGGAGGCGTGTGATAGACGTCCCTGGGATTCTGCCGCTCCGGACTCCGGCTGCGAGCCGAGGGGAGTGAGCGCAGAGCCTCTTTTAATCAGAAGCAATGAATTAAATAAAGGGAGCGGGAGAGGGGGCGGGGGGTTGCAAGGACGCCAGCTGACTCTCTGCAAACGCAATGCTCTTGAAAATGATAAGCGTCGGAACGAGAAGCTGAAGGGCTCGGCACTTGCAGCAAGTTCGGTGAAGGGGCCACGGAGTCAGTCTTGGTGTGAGATCAAAGGGCAAGTGAAAAGTTTGTGGGGTTTTATCTTGCTCCCCACTAAGCTGTCAGGAGTGAGCAGAAGGAGGAGTTTGGCCAAGTTCACCACTTTGGCTCGTGAACTGTTGCAGAGTGGGGCACCGCGCGTCGCGCTCGCTGCGCTGCATGTCTGCGTGGGGGAAAGAGTTGGACAGTCCCCCGGCTGGACGGACTTGGCTTGGACTCGGCGCAGGCACTTCCCAGCTCGCACAATGGCCGGATTGTACAACGGCACCTTGAAGACGCTGGAAGATTTGACTTTGGACTCGGGTTATGGGGCAGGGGATTCCTGCCGGTCTCTCAGCCTGTCTTCCCGGTCGAACTCGCAAGCTTTCCAAGCAGCCCACAACAGGGGGAACTGGTGGTACCTGTCCGGCTCGATGAGCAGCCGCAACAACAGCTGCGATACCGTCAACACCGTCCTGCCCGAGGACCCGGAGGTGAACGAGATCTTCTTCAAATGCCCCCGGCTCCCCGAGCTGGAGGAGTTGCCTTGGACCGACGATGATATTGGGCAGATCCTAAAGCGAGGGAGGGCGGCCGGGGAGTGCGGGAAGCTCTTCTCCCTGGACGCTGTCAGGAGACTGTCGTTCCTGCTCAGGAGAGCGCTGACCAGGATCTCCAGGGAGGCGCAGCGGCTGAGCGTCGTGCACTGCAAGTGCACCAAGTTGGAGGTCCAGAGTGCCATCCGACTCGTCCTGTCCTGGTCCTTGTCCGAAAGCTGCATCGCCGCCTCGGTGAAAGCCCTGTCCCTCTACAACATGAGTGCTGGCGATCGGCTGAGGAAAAGCAAGAGCTCCAGGTACCTCCTCATCAGCCAATGAGCATGCGAAATGAAGTTTAAACTTGCCCAGTGCAGTGTTCTTCTGCGAGCAGACTGGGTGCACTTTACAATCTTGTTCCAAGGTTAAGCAGCTCAAGCGAACCTCTCTGACCTTGGCATTTGTGGAAATTGACAATAATAGAGGGAGACTGCCTCACATAACCTTTTTTTAAGGTATTAAAACTGAGCAAGTGAAATGCTGATTTGCCTGATAGGAAATAATGGGAGAAACTCAGCTGGTCGAACAGTGTAGCAAAGAGAAAGATACATCGCCAACGTTTCAGGCTTGAGCCCTTCATCAAGCCTGATGAAATTCGTTACTTTGTTGTTGCCAGTAAAAGATTTGAATTTTCCAGCTTATCATTTTAGTGGATCGTAAAAATTTACAATATTTTCATTTATTAAATAAAAGTTTGGTCAAGAGATGTTCCCCTTTTTTTCTGTCGGTGGACAGGTGTAAGTTCAAATCGGCAATGATCCCATATGAATATTTATTAACGTTTACCACCTTCCGCAGAGTTGTCTCTGTCCCATCCAACAAACAAATCCTTAATCTCTGTGCATTTTGAAAATCGAGAGACAAATAAATGGTGATAGAAACTATATTTTTTTTGTTGGTACCACTTTTTTTGGAGGGATTTCAGGCATTTATTTGTAATTTTCAGTTTTTACAGGTTAAACTAGAAAAATCAAGTACTGTCATAGTTATTGGGTAACATGAATTTTGCATGGGCAGTTCTCGAATCATGATCTTGTGTGATCACTGGGGGAATTAGCACATAAGAAATAGGAGCAGGAGAAGCCCATCGAGCCTGCTCTGCCATTCAATAAGATCATGGCTGATCTTATTGTAAACAACAGCTTTTGATATGAACATTTCAATATTAACTAGAATGTGGTTATTGCATTGATCCTAATCCATGAGGAGTTAGATTAGTTTGCTCATTGGTCTCACTGTTTCTAAACTAGGACACAATGAGGGGAGAAGTGGCATTGTCCTGAGACTGAGAGAGCAGAAAATGAGATGCTTTTTTTTTTACAAACAGGCTTGGTGTCTTAGTTACCTCTAAATATTTTGCAGAGGAATGTTGCACAAAATGAAACATTTTAAGACACTGGGGCGGGGGGGAAATGTGATGAAGATGTTGGCTTTTACAATAACAGCAAAAAGTTTATTTTTTGGATTCTGCTTCATCTCAGCATAAGGTAGACAGTCAGCACCAGTTTCCCAGGGTAGGAGTACCAAATGCCAGAGGACATCTGTGCACAAGTGAAGTGGGGAAATTTAAAGGAGGTGTGTGTGTTTTTGTATAAACTACAGAGTTGTGGTGCTGGAATGCATTGCCAGGCATGGTGGTGTAGGTTGGAAGAATAGGGGCATTTAAGATACTCTTGGGCTCATAGATGAAAGAAAAATAGAGGGTTATGAGGTAGAGAGGGGGTTTCATTTTATTTTGGTAGGTATGGGTCAGCAAAACATTGTAGGCTGAAGGGCTTGTAATGTACTGTTATGTTTTGTGTTCTATATTACCTATTGTAAAAATGTTGGTATAATTATGTGCACTGGCTTTGGCATGTAACTGTACTGATAAATATTTTCATGTAACAACAAAATATTTTGCTTTCCATTTGTTAAAGGTCTTTTTGGAAGTTCATTTCAATATATAGCACATATTTTAAACAGTATTATTGCAAAAGTGCAACAAATTTTGGAAAACCAGTACCTCCCTTAGACCCTGCCATCTTTCAGAGCAAGATTATCTGCACTTTTAGGTCGTCTTCTGCAAATAAAAAGTTGAATCCAGGTGGAGGGAGCAGTAAACCTGTTGATGTAGAATGAGTACACACTCACTTAACTGTGATGTGAGAGGTTTAGCCTATGAGGAGAGATTGAGTCATCTGGTACTGTTGTCATTGGAATTTAGAAGAATGAGAGAGGATCTTGTAGAAACATAAAATTCTGAAAGGCACAGATAATATAGAGGTAGATAAGTTGTTTCCAGGTAGGGAAGACCAGAACTAGGGGATGTAGCCTCAAGATCCAGGGTAGTAGATTTAGGACAGAGGTGAGAGGAACTATTTTTTCCCTAGAGGGTGGAGAATCTGTGGAAGTCACTGTGCATTGAAGCAGTGGAGGCTACTTCAGTAAATATATTGTAAGACAAAGTTGGATAGATATTTACATAGATGGGGAATTAAGGGATATGGGGGAAAAAGGCAGGTAGATGGAGATAAGCCTGTCAGATCAGCCATGATCTTATTGAATGGTGGAGCAGGCATTAAGGGTCTACTCCTAATTCTAATTCTTATTGTGACTTGTATTGGAAGAGGAATAGGCCAATTAGTCCTTTGCATTTGATCCACCACTGTGATATTTATTGCCAGCTTTGTTCTATTTTCTTTGTATTGTAATGGAAATGTATTAATCATAAATTTCCAATTGCTCTTTGGAGAACTTGCAAGTCTTGGATGTCAAAATGTTTCATACTATCCCTTCTTAAAAGCTTGGCTCCAAATTTTAAAACTATGGCCTCCAAACCCTAGATCTCAATCTTTTCACCCATAGGGTATCTGAAACATTCTCTTACTTACCACAGACAACCTACAACAAATCTACAGATGATCAGTGACCAGGGGTGAAGGGTGACCAGCTCAATCCCCTTTTTCTGACCACTATTAGAATTTTTATTTTGGTGGGAAAATTTATTGAGATTTTTTTGTCATAAATTTACAACCTTATTTCACATTTTACTTTTTAACATCAGTAATTGTGACTGCCGATCACCTACAAAAACCCATTAACCACAGTTTGAGAAATACTACTCTGGATGTTTCCACCAGTGGAAATGGTTTCCTTCTATTACTTCTTCAAGATTCCTATAATGTTCTAAATTCTAGGGAATGTAATCTAGTTTGTCTAATGTAATTTAAGCTCCCATCAGGAATGATTCTGGTCGATCTTTGCATCAAGGTAATTATTACATTTTCTAATTGAAATTTTTTTTTTAAAAAGTACAGGTATGGAAATCTGAAATAAAACCAAAAACACTGGAAATACTTTGCAGGTCAGGCAGAATCTGTGGAAGGGGAAACCTAGTTTTATTTCAGATTAAGCATCCGAACTTCTGAAGGTATTCCATTTGTAATTTATCTAGAATTTTGTGCAGTTGCAAGTTATCAAAATATAAATGTCAAACTTTTGTCAACTACGTTAGTTATTTTCTGTTGCAGTTCCTGATGTGTGTATATGACCCTCACCTCCAAAAAAATGCACATAGAGACTTAATTATATCTTTCCAGTATTTGGAAAGTAATTTGAAACAATTTTAGGTCAAAAGTGGATGACTCAAAAATTTGTCAACACAAGATCCATGAGCCACAATCTTTTCACTTCAAGTAATATCTTTTTGAAATTGTATGCTTCCATCAGCACAGCTAATGAGGTCGCTCTTTGTGTCACTGGCAAACATGATTGATATAAAGTTGTACAGTACATCTGAATGAAAAATGTTAATAGATGAGTTTCCAACAGATGTGTTCTGCCAATATGCATGTTGATAATTTGGCTTCATTACCTTTGACTTCATATTCAGATAGCAGTTTCCAATTAGATGCTTTAATCAAATACTAATGCAAGCTCAGTTAAATAATATTATTAAACAGGCCCATAACTGTTAAAATAAAAAGTCAGGCTTGTCATTCGTGGCACATCCTTAAAAATCAATACCACGATGAAGGGCTCAAGCCTGAAACTCTTTACCTTTGCTACATGAAGTACTGTACACTGCTTGACTCTGCCTAGTTTCTCCAGCACACTGTGGGTTTTTTTTTACTTTAAAGATTCATGCTGCTTTTGGATCAACTGGAAAATTTCAAACTGTATGTTCAACCTTTTCGTCATAGATCCAAATAATATTGTATGGCAGGGATATCCCTGGCTTTCCCCTTTCATACCTTTCCTTTCAGTTAAGTGTTGGGTGCAGTTTTGCAATTGAAATGAAAAGCCCCCAAATTTTTTTTTAAATGTTGGAGGAACTCAGATTTTCATTATTCCCACCTATTTCCTTAGTAACTAGTGAGAATCATTTTGGAGTTCAATTGAGATAAGGGGAAGGTAAACTTCAAGGCAGTTAATGGTAGTATACTCAAGAGTGGAAGATCAGGGAGACCTTGGGGGTCCAAAGCCATAGATCTCTTAAGGCTGCCACGCAGGTTGATAGGATAATTAAGAAGGCCTATGTTGGGTTTCATTAATGAGGGGATTGAGTTTAGGAGTCGTGAAGCAATGTTGCAGCTCTGTAAATCTCTGGTGTGACCACACTGAGAATATTGTGATCAGATCTGGCCAACTCATTACAGGAAAGATGTGGAAGCTATGGAAAGGGTGCAGAAAAGATGAACCAGGATATTGCCTGGATTGGAAAATGGTTCTTGTGAGGCAAGCTTAACAGAGCTATAGTTTTTCTCTTTGGAATGAGGAAGGATGAAAGATGACTTGAGGTCTGCAAGATTATGAGAGGCATAGACAGGGATGCAGAGCTGCTGGAGCTCACCGGAGCACTGCTCTGGCACCTCTTTTTTTTTTTAAAAAAAAAAGGCAAAATAAACAAGCATGGAATTTAACAGTGGCTGCATATTAAATACAGGCAGGATCAGTGTCATGGCTCCAATCCCCCCCCCCTGATGAGCACTATTCTGGACATACGAGGAACCTGTTTCTTCCATGACTGGTTAACCCTACCTCGTCTGACTGTTCACTCTCAATTATGGCCAAGGCCATTTCTTACGAGACCTCCTTGTCACCATTTATTTTGACACATTGGCCACCCTTGCAATAGGTCCTATTTTGCATGGATACACCTGTGTGCCCCCCCCCCCCCCAGGTTACCCTAATTCCCCTCCATTAGATATGTTCTGAAACCAACGGAATACAGGGGATTTTATGGAGGTGGGTGTTGGCATGGTGAATGGGGAAAGGGGGTGTGCCTGACAGGGGAAAAAAAACACAAATAAAAATTAGGATTTTTGATCATTTTTGGTGAGCTCCCAAACCTTAAATAAAAAAGTTCATAGACAAGGTAGACAATCAGCACCTTTTTGCAAGGGCAGGAGTAGCAAACACAAAAGGATATTTGTACAAAATGTAGGGAGGAAAGTTTAGGGGACATATCAGTGGTAAGTTGTTTTTAGGGTTAGGGTTTGGCGGCCTGGAATGCATTGCCAGAGGTGATTGTTGAGGCTGGAACAATATGGGTATTTAAGAGACACTTAGACAGTCATGTGGTTGAAAGAAAAATAAAGGGTTATGAGATCAGCAGATATAGGATGGCACAAGATCATGGGCTGAAGGACTTGAACTGTGCTGTAATGTTCTATGTTCTAATTAGTATTGAAGCTTTTTCACTGTTTATTGAGTTATGATGGTTAATTAGATATATTTACTATTTCACCAAGTCTCCTGGTTTGATCTTTAATTCCAAAACTGAGTGGAGGGTCAGTGATATCTGTGTGTAGCCAAAGGGGAATCCAGGAAACTCTTTGACTCGGGTCCTATGTGATAAGCTGGGTGAAGTAGAAGAGAAGGGAATCTGACCGAAGTGGTCAATTGGCTCCAACAATGGATCAGTTGACAGAAAGCAAGGGTCATGGTTGCAGGATGATTTTATAATTAGATGTCTGTTACCAGTGGTTTTCCATATGGTGCCCAGTACGTTTTGGAACGTATGTAATGATTCAGACCCAAATATTAAGGCAACGATAAACACGTTTGCAGTTGATACAAAAAATTGACAATAGCAAGTAAAACTTTGGACTGCAGGAAGATATTGTTTGGCAGAAAAATGGCAAATGGAATTTAATCTGGCAAAATGTGAGGTTATGCATCTGAAGAGAAACTACAAAGTAGGAGAATTTATAATAAATGGCAGATTACTAACTGGTGTGGAGTAACAGAAGGACCTTGTGAGTGTTTGTCCACCGATTGTCTACAGGACCATTTTATGAGGTGGTTTTAAAAAAAACTCAAACAATTTATTGTTATGAACACGTCACAAAATTTATTGTTGGAAACATTTATATAAACCTGCTTACAAAATAAATAAAAACAGTGCAAAAAAAAAAGTCTAAGTAAGGAAATGTCTGTGGTTCGCTGTTGAGGAATCTCATGGCAGAGGGGAAGAAGTTATGCTGCTGAGTGCTCATCTTCAGGCTCCTGTGCCCTTTTCCCCGATGGTAGCAGAGTGAGGGGGGCATGGTCTGCGTGGTGCTAAGGCACAGAATCAAGGCTTGGTGTTACACTGGATCTGTATCTAACACTTGTTAAGCCACAGTTTGAGTACTGTGTACAGTTTTGCACACCATGATGCACTGAAGAGCATTCAGAGGAGATCATGCAAATTGTAGTGATGAGGGTAGATTGGAAAATCTAGGCTGTTTTCTTCAGAAGAAATGAGGCCGAGGGGGAAATTCAACTGAGGTAATGTAGCGGCAGCTACACTGAAATAACACACAACCAGACAGATTGAGCTCAGTGAGCAGAACTGATTTATTGCAGGCTGCCTGGCTGGCCTTATACTCCCAGCCCGGACCTGGGGTTGCTGATGTCACCAGGGTGTCACGTGGGTCCCCAAGCACGGGCTTCTGAGCCCGGTGGTAAGGTCAAAGGGGAACCCCCCCCCCCCGACGGCGCCATTTTGGCTGGCTGCCCTGCCGCATGAGTTAGAAGCAGGGCCGGTTCACCTGCCTAACAGCGTGCCACCACAGTAAATAGAATTAGGAGGTGGCCTAGTCTGTGCAAGTCAGAAGGATCTATTTATCTTGGGAGAAGGGACACAAAAAAACCATGGGGCATGGCACAAGAGGAGTCATTTCTTAATGCAGTAATTACAATGGGTCTGGAGCTCACTGCCTGAAGAGGGTTGAGGACCTCGTGCTTCATGGTGGGATTAGATTGGCAGCTCTTATGTACATGACGCAACAACAGTGGATTTTCTGTGTTGTAAATTTTCTATCATTTGATAATTGTGTAAGCAAGAACAAATAATGAAAAATGGGCGAGTTTTCAGAATTGAAATAATTTCCAGAAGCTGAGCGACACGTGCTTTTTTTTTATATATTTGGAGCTCTGCTGCTCTCATTCATGCTGATCTGAGTTGTAATGAGATGTTAACGTGACTTCATCAATGCTTTCAGGTGTGGCCTTACTCTCTCAGTGGGACGCTTCTTTAGATGGATGGTGGATACTAGAGTTTCCGTTCGCATCCACGAGTATGCTGCTATCTCTTTGGCTGCCTGCATGGAGAGTCTGCTGGAGGAGATTGGAATCCGAGTGGCAGCCGGGCATGGCTGGGAAGGAGGAAATGGCGGCATACATGACAGCAGGCAAGAGCTGTCAACAGAAATGCTGGAGATGTGCATCAACAATGATGCTGAGCTTTGGGGAGTCCTGCAGCCATACGAACATCTCATCTGTGGCAAGAATGCCAATGGTAAGGAGAGGAAAACTTGTGATGTTCAAGCTCATTTTTATGTGTTTTTTTTTTTTTTTTGCTTCTATTTTCCTATTAAATGGTAAAAACAACAAAATTATAAAGCATTTTCGAATACCCTGGCTTCTAGCAGACTTTCCTGAATCTGCAGAAGCTTTAATAGAATACTATTCAGTCGAGGAGACTAACTTAGTATTTTTTTTAAAAAGTGATTGATTTTATTCAGTGTTTTAGTTGTGGGGAATAATTTATGAGTATGCTATGGTTTTTTAAACAGTCTTCGCAATAATTTCCCTTCGATAATGTTCACACTTGCCCTCAGTAGTGGCTGTTCGAACAGGGAGGACGTTTACACGAAAAAACTTGAGTTGCGGTGACTCTCAGCATTGACGTTGTTCTATTCATTTAGCCCATTGTTACAGACCGTCTACAGTTTGGGTTAGACTGCAGGCAGTCCACAAATACGTCTAGGGCCGCACATTCCGGTTCCGAACTTTTTACAGCCTGTGTTGTGGGAAATTTTTGAAAATTTCCCTTGTGCAGCGACTGTGTGTATATTTAAAATGACCATGTGGTTGCTCAAGAAAATTCACATTTGTTTTTTTTTTATCCCCCCATTGTTAATTTTATTTCAACGCCTTAGCAAAAGGCCAAGGTTTAAGGTGCAAAGCAGAGAGATTAAATAAAATGGGTAATGTGAGAAGGGGTACTGATAAGCAGTGTGGCCACATCTGTATTTTGTAAAATAATAAACACAGTGAGAATTGAGTCCTGACTTTTGCAACAGAGTGTGTCCACAGAAGTGGGGGGGGGGGGGGGGGGGGGGGGAGGAGATGCAATTCAGTTCTGTGCACAATTGGCAGGCAGAGAACATTCTTGAACTGTTTCCAACTTGAATGACGCTCCAAAATAATCTACAAGAAACTGAAACATGCAGCGAGCACGACTGCTCCCCGGGGGCACACACCCTTGCAAGACCGAGAGATGGTATCAGCTGTAACTGGAATCTTTCTCCCTTGGGAGTTGTAGATCTGAGGATTAATATTTAATTATTGTTGACAGCCTGAAGTTGATTTTATTTTTAAATGGCTGTGGGAGAAATGTGGGTGAGTGCTCGACATTGGCAGTGCTCTTCCTCTCCTTATAGTTTGCTTTTCTTTGAAGTAAGAAGCATGCAAATCAGGTATTTATGCTTGAGACTCAAAGGCCATTTAAACTGTGTAATGTTTCAAACCCCTGATGACATTTTGGTGTGTGAGAGACGTGATTTAAAAAGAATTGTAGGTTTAATAAAGGAATATAATATTTCAACTAATATAATGGTGTATAATACAAAGCTTTGCATGTTTACATTTGACTTTAAATTATTTGATTACTGCTGGTCGTGCGTGGCTTTAACTGTCTTGAAATATTCAAGCAAAATTATTTATTGAAGCAATATAAAAAGATCATTCTTTGCAATTTGAAAAGTGCGATAGTATTTTTTATACTCTAAAATATGTGTTCTGAAACAGAACACTGATTACAAAGGTGAGTGTAATAAATAGTCCTGTTTATTAGAGGAAATTATAGTCATGCTAAAGGTAAAATTGTGTTTTTGATGTATTTAGGAATAGTCAAGCTATTATGGTTCGCATGGGGTCAGAATTATTTTTCTCTAGGAAGTTTGAAACTGATTAAAATGGTTCCTTATTCAATGATTCCAGTTACATTCGGCTTGAATATGTAAATTCCACAGGGCAGTGATTTTGAGTTGCCACTAAAATGAGCAACATTTAGAAATGGAAACAAAAGCACACGGATCGCAATAATGTTAAAATTTTTCATAGGAAATATAATGATGGCTGAGAGGACCTTAGAAATGTGACTATTCATTCCAGATTTTTTTTAAAGCAGTAGGAACTACTAGGTTTTGGGTTAAATAATTCACTGGAATTTTCTCTACAAAAAAAAGGCAATTAAATTCTATCTTTTTTTACTACAGACTTGAAGTTGTTGAAATAGTTCTGCTTATCGGATTTAATCTTGTTGCAGTTGTTGATTGACTTACAGTACCAAGCTTGGATGTAGAGAGGAAAAAAAATGTGAAATTGCCAACAGACAGCTACAAAAGGTTTAGCAATGGTTGTGACTTCATTTGAATTATCGGCCTTTAGAAGTCTTTTGTTGCATACTTAAAAACCAATTATGTCAAATGAAGCTTTTGAAATACCTGCTTCCTAAATGGGCGATTAAGTTAGTTCAGATCCTCACGCAAGAAATTTGCAAAATTCAACTTGCTGGTACTGCCCAATATTTAAACTTCCTCTCAGAAAATGTGAAGTGATTTTGCTTCAGCCTTGATGTTATTTCTTATTGTTTGCAGCCACCACTGATAATAGATTAATCTATTGATTAGAATTTTTCTATTAACCCAAAGCCTAATCATTGTGGAGGATCTAACAAATAAGCTGCAGAGTGATGCTATTACATCAAAGGTGAAAGAACAACTAACAGCAAATTCATAGTGGATAATAGCCAAAAGAATGAAATTGCTGCAGATAAATTCACATTCAAGAAGCGATGAAACATAGAGACAGGCCATTTGGCCAATCGAGTCTATATTGACACATTTTTACACTAAGCCTACACTCATCCAATGTATTCTCACAACATTCCCATCAGCTCTTCCACTCCAACACTTCCCGCACCCCCCCCCCCCCCCCCCCATGACTGGTTTATCTGAATTTGTTTTTCTTCATACTAAGGAGAAATATAGTGAAGTCGTACAAACACAGTCATTGGGTAGAACTGTTACAGGAATGGACATTAAAGAGGATTCGCTTACAACAGCACAACTATGGTGGGAAGTGAATAACTTGCGTGGATGAAGTGTGTTTTGAGGTTAAGGCATTTAGTGTGTAAAATAGCTGCATCTAATTCTGTTACACCTGACGTACAAATATTTGAGTAAACATTCCAATATCTTTTTATTTTACATACTTCCTTCACTTCTCAGTTTATATCCTGAGTGCACAAGATATTTTTGAAGGTGGTGGAGCTGGATAACTTCTTGCCAGGAATAGTTAATAACCCCAATTAAATTTAAGGTTAGCGGTCTCTTTTTTTAAAACAGTTATCACCTTTTAAACGGGGTTATTAACCTGATAGTCCCTGCACAAAGATGAAGATGTTTCTTTATATTTCATTGTACATAAACACAGGGGCCCTCGAAATTACAGGGTCCATAGCCTTTGTTACTCTCACTACGACATTAATCCGGCCCCGTATGTTAAACTGAAGCCTAGTTTATATTTTTCTGTGGGTTAAAAATATGTGATAGCTATGTAAAAGGAACAGGTTACTTGTTCACATTCATTTATTAATCAGTATTCCTGTAGAAAATACAACTCAGTCATCTGGTCATTATCCCATTCATCTTTCCCAGCTCAAAATTGACAAGATTTGTTAAATTATTTAAAAGTTCTTCGCAATCAATCAAATGATTTAAAAGCTTTTCAGCTCTACAAGTTATTTTTCTTTGTGTTAGCCTTGCAGTAACGGTACTATCAAGTTAAACTCTGCGCCCAACACTGAAATGGAACAGCAACAAAAATACTAGCCATTCTAGCAAGAAGTATTTTTGTTAAAATAACCAGAAAAATCTTTGCACCCATAATCAATACCACATTCTAAAGATAAACTGTGGTATCTATGATCCTGTCTGATGGATCAAACGGTAGAACGAAGGGAAAATTTCCAGCTGTTTTGTGATAATTTTCGCCAGGTTCAACCCTTCAATAGCCTTAACTGCACCATGATCAACCCTCACCCTGAGTCTCTCTTTCCCTCCCTCTCTGTCTCCTTTCCTCCAGCTCCCCACCCCTCTCTTTGCTCTCCATTCAGAGAGCAATCCCCTCCTTCTATCACTTCTCAGCTTTTCCTCTCCTACCCTCCCACCTGCACACACCTGTGACCTCCTACTTGTTAGCCTGTGCTCTTCCCCCTGACTCTTCATCCACCCTCTCCTCCCTCCACTATTTTTGCTTATACATTGACAAAGGGTTCAGCCCCTGTACGTCCAATAGATGCTGTGTGACCTGCTGAGTTATTTCCAGCACATTTGTGTATTTCACTTGACCCCGGCATCTGCAGATTTTCTTGTTTAACTTCTTACCATATTTTTGTTTCCAGTGTTAATATTGACCATGATACACAGGAGCAAAAGAATTCTGAAACCTAAGTTGTCTGGTAGTGATTTAATTTTTGTGAAGCATTTGATTTTGTTGGCAACTCATGCAGATGTTTGGTAGTCACTGGAAGCTCAATATGCAAGGTCGTTGTTCTGATGCTTTAAGGAGTTCTATCCAGAGTCCAAAGTCTCAGGTTGAGCAACATCCTGTGCTGCGTAGTCTCAGTCCCACACATTATATTTTGCACCAGTGGCTCTCGGGAAGATTGCTCAAAGATTTTGCTTCCTCTGGAGGAGTGTGAGAAGATGGGATTTGTCTCCATTCAAATTTACAGTTGTAAAGCAGACTGACTCTGTCCAGATGCACATCAATTATTGTACTTTTTTTAAAGCCATGGTACAGCCTTGAGTTTTTCTTTAGCTTTCTAACAGAGTTGTGCACATTTTTTGTAACTAACTGAAGTAGTGGAACCAGATTTGTACAAGTGCTTCCCGTAATCAAATAAACAGCACGAGGACATTTTTTTCTCTATTCCAATTGATAAAGCTGTTTAACAACCTTAAAATGTTTTGACTTTGTTCTTATAAAGTAAAATGTTGTTGATGTTAAAGAAAGCTCATTCCAGATGGTTTGAAAGAGGCATAGTAAAAGCTGGCAAAGATCCCTGCTTTGCATCATTTCTCTTTGGGGTGATAGCATCTGGGTTTGATGAATGATTTTATTCATTCAGTGTTCTGATTTCATGTTCTGTACCATGATAAGGATTCTGTGTATTGATCAAACTTCTGAGAATAGAGTGTTCAATGCCTATGATGTATCCCTATGGAAATTATTTAAATTTTGCCATTTTCTTCAAGCTAAAAGCTGTATTAACTCATGGGTCATTAATAATGAACATTTCAAATTAATTAGCTTTCTTAAGATGGGTTTTTTAGTGTTTGATTTAAGATTATTTTGTTGTCATGGAATAAAACAGAAAATGTGATATTACACAAAATTTCCTTTAGTCTGTTGTAAGGGAGACGGTTATCCAGTGCCCCTCACAGCCAGAGAAAGAGAAGCAAAAGAGAGTCCTCTGGGGTCATTGAATATCCAGGCCTTGGCTTCCAGCACTCCTGCAGTCACACAGCCTGAACCATCAACAACCAGAGCTCCAGATGCACACACCTGAAATGATCAGAAAGCCTCCAGGGCCCTCTCATATCCAGGTTCTGATCCCCGCTACCCCTTCAGCAGGCTCGAGTCAGACTGGCTGGAACAAAATGGTGAAAATCTGGAAAAACAGAAAATGCCAGAAGCTGTCAGCAGATCAAGGCCCCTCTCAAAAGCACTGGAGAAGGTTGCCAATGGTGATTGTACACTTTGCATCAAAGCTGTGTTACGGGTCTTCTGCTATGAGTTGGTTTAATGGCCTGAAGATTCTCCTTGATTGCACTGGGTTTCCTCTTCCCACTGTACTGGAAGGAATACAAGATACCCCTGTACGCTGATGATGTGAAAATAAGTGGAAGGTGAAAGTGTGTGGAGATTTGGACTGTGGCAAGATTAGAGCCTGTGAATAGGCAGGAACTTGGCAAATGGAATTTAATGTAGGATGCTTAGCCTATTTTTTTTTCCTTTGTTCAAGAATGGAAATGGGAATAATCCAGGAATCCTTGGGTCAGTAATTGTCACATCAGTGGTTGGGAACTATTGGAGAGGACACCAGGATTTGTACAGGGCTGATCTTGCACATTTGACGGAGAGTTTTTTTGAGGGGGTGACGAAGGTACTTCAGGCTAGGGCAGTGGATGTTGCCTTCATGAACCAAAGCATTTTGACAAAAGTCCCTCATGGTAGGCAGATCTTAAAAGGAAAAGATGCAGTTGATAATTTTGATTCAGAGTTGCCTTGGTCAGATAAAACAGAGCAGTGGTGGAAGGGTGTTATTCTGGTTGGAAATCTGTGGCCAGTGATGTTCCAACCGGGATTGATGCTGGAACTCCTACTTGGATGAAAAAGTAGATAGGTAAATGACACAAAAATTGATGGATACCTATTTCTTGAATAAGAGGAATGGCTAATCATGAATATTTAAAAAAATGTTTTATTCATTGATTCACATGTTCTGGACTTTCAAAATTTATCGGTGATTCTCAAGGTCAAATTAGAACCTTGCCCTTTAATTGTTTTATTTAGATTCAAAAGATGATGTTTGATTGACTTCAACTCAAAACCAAATTTCATCTTTTACTTCATTGATAGCCAGACATGCAATTTTGA
This sequence comes from Narcine bancroftii, assembly GCF_036971445.1. Classification (NCBI taxonomy): domain Eukaryota; kingdom Metazoa; phylum Chordata; class Chondrichthyes; order Torpediniformes; family Narcinidae; genus Narcine; species Narcine bancroftii. The sequence goes on from NC_091469.1 coordinate 273,958,139, forward strand.
TTAAATGTAAAGACAATATTCCACCTATACGCACATCTGAGACTAGAAAAAATTAGATATGCTATTAAAGTTTCTAATATTAACTTCCAAAACAGGTGGGACCCATTTATAGACTATTATCATAACCTAAAGAATTAGGGTTGTTTAGATGCTTTGGTGCTGTGCTGTCTGGTTCCAGGTGGGTATTGCTTGGTTCCCACAGGTGGGTATTGCTTGGTTCCCACAGGTGGGTATTGCTTGGTTCCCACAGGTGGGTATTGCTTGGTTCCCACAGGTGGGTATCGCTTGGTTCCCACAGGTGGGTATCGCTTGGTTCCCACAGGTGGGTATCGCTTGGTTCCCACAGGTGGGTATCGCTTGGTTCCCACAGGTGGGTATCGCTTGGTTCCCACAGGTGGGTATCGCTTGGTTCCCACAGGTGGGTATCGCTTGGTTCCCACAGGTGGGTATCGCTTGGTTCCCACAGGTGGGTATCGCTTGGTTCCCACAGGTGGGTATCGCTTGGTTCCCACAGGTGGGTATCGCTTGGTTCCCACAGGTGGGTATCGCTTGGTTCCCACAGGTGGGTATCGCTTGGTTCCCACAGGTGGGTATCGCTTGGTTCCCACAGGTGGGTATCGCTTGGTTCCCACAGGTGGGTATCGCTTGGTTCCCACAGGTGGGTATCGCTTGGTTCCCACAGGTGGGTATCGCTTGGTTCCCACAGGTGGGTATCGCTTGGTTCCCACAGGTGGGTATCGCTTGGTTCCCACAGGTGGGTATCGCTTGGTTCCCACAGGTGGGTATCGCTTGGTTCCCACAGGTGGGTATCGCTTGGTTCCCACAGGTGGGTATCGCTTGGTTCCCACAGGTGGGTATCGCTTGGTTCCCACAGGTGGGTATCGCTTGGTTCCCACAGGTGGGTATCGCTTGGTTCCCACAGGTGGGTATCGCTTGGTTCCCACAGGTGGGTATCGCTTGGTTCCCACAGGTGGGTATCGCTTGGTTCCCACAGGTGGGTATCGCTTGGTTCCCACAGGTGGGTATCGCTTGGTTCCCACAGGTGGGTATCGCTTGGTTCCCACAGGTGGGTATCGCTTGGTTCCCACAGGTGGGTATCGCTTGGTTCCCACAGGTGGGTATCGCTTGGTTCCCACAGGTGGGTATCGCTTGGTTCCCACAGGTGGGTATCGCTTGGTTCCCACAGGTGGGTATCGCTTGGTTCCCACAGGTGGGTATCGCTTGGTTCCCACAGGTGGGTATCGCTTGGTTCCCACAGGTGGGTATCGCTTGGTTCCCACAGGTGGGTATCGCTTGGTTCCCACAGGTGGGTATCGCTTGGTTCCCACAGGTGGGTATCGCTTGGTTCCCACAGGTGGGTATCGCTTGGTTCCCACAGGTGGGTATCGCTTGGTTCCCACAGGTGGGTATCGCTTGGTTCCCACAGGTGGGTATCGCTTGGTTCCCACAGGTGGGTATCGCTTGGTTCCCACAGGTGGGTATCGCTTGGTTCCCACAGGTGGGTATCGCTTGGTTCCCACAGGTGGGTATCGCTTGGTTCCCACAGGTGGGTATCGCTTGGTTCCCACAGGTGGGTATCGCTTGGTTCCCACAGGTGGGTATCGCTTGGTTCCCACAGGTGGGTATCGCTTGGTTCCCACAGGTGGGTATCGCTTGGTTCCCACAGGTGGGTATCGCTTGGTTCCCACAGGTGGGTATCGCTTGGTTCCCACAGGTGGGTATCGCTTGGTTCCCACAGGTGGGTATCGCTTGGTTCCCACAGGTGGGTATCGCTTGGTTCCCACAGGTGGGTATCGCTTGGTTCCCACAGGTGGGTATCGCTTGGTTCCCACAGGTGGGTATCGCTTGGTTCCCACAGGTGGGTATCGCTTGGTTCCCACAGGTGGGTATCGCTTGGTTCCCACAGGTGGGTATCGCTTGGTTCCCACAGGTGGGTATCGCTTGGTTCCCACAGGTGGGTATCGCTTGGTTCCCACAGGTGGGTATCGCTTGGTTCCCACAGGTGGGTATCGCTTGGTTCCCACAGGTGGGTATCGCTTGGTTCCCACAGGTGGGTATCGCTTGGTTCCCACAGGTGGGTATCGCTTGGTTCCCACAGGTGGGTATCGCTTGGTTCCCACAGGTGGGTATCGCTTGGTTCCCACAGGTGGGTATCGCTTGGTTCCCACAGGGAACCCACCTTTGGGTGGGTTTTTTGATGTACTTTGATGTATTATTACCAATATGCTCTGGATTTTTGAATTGTGTTCATATTTGGAAAAACAAAATCCTTTTATTTTAATTATATTGTACATTGTATTGTTTATACTTTAAATATTAATTAAAATATTTTTAAAAGAAAAAATATCTTATTTAGCTTTTAGAAGAATGAAAGGATGATCTTATTGAAGAAACGTATGAGATTGCAAAGGAGCATGACAAGGTAGCTCAAGATTTCCCCACTGAAGATCCTCCATGATCATATTGAATGAAGGGCCGTGATCAGCTTCAGTTCTTATTTTCTTATATATCCTTGTGTGCAGTTGTCCTGATCTTGAAATCTGGTACTTAAAGTGCAATGCAAATAATGTTTCCATTTATTTTTTAAAAATCCTCATTTCAAAAGCATTGTTCTAGGAACGTCTTCACCCATAAACTACAGGCAGACATGGCCATTTTTAATCGGCATTTGGAGTTTCCACTCATTACACCTGTTTGTAAGGGGGCAAAACTAATTTTTAAAATTAAGTTCGAATTTTTTGATACAGGGACTTGTGTTTCAAACTCAGCATCAAACCTAGTCTAGTAAATAGTTTAATGCAACTTTTAAACCTTGGGCTCATTTCAAATCTAGTTACAAGCAGACAGTGATTGAAGGTATTTGTATTTTGTGAATGAACTTGTTTTCAATGAAAGTTTACCAGCTTTATAATAGGTTGTGACAAAGCAGATGTACACTAAACTCCTGTTATCGAGAATTCAAGCAACTGGCAAAAAATAAAAACAATAAATAGGTTTAAAAAAAACATAAGTTTAAAATTGACATGCCTCCTTGTTTGTTTGCTATCTCAAGAAACTGGAACATTCACTTATCAGGCATCCACCAATCCCCATAGATGCCAAATACCAGGGGTTTTCTTTATTACACAATGATTTAAAACCACTATTGTGTGACTAATATATGTGCAAGAAAAAAATACAAACAAATTTCAGTTTACCCAATAAGGTAAGTGATAGATTTTAGTTTACAGTTGTATTCCAAAGCACAGAAAATAGTGTTGATTGCACCTTTGAATTTCTAAAACACAACTTCTTGCATTAGAAAGGGTCCACAGTAAGGAACATCAGACATTTTTATTGGATGTGGTAATGTTCAAAAGGAAGTTTGTGGCTACCCTCCCACAGTACAAACCCAATGGTCTAACAATTAACCACCATTACAGAAAATAGCTGAAACCTAAACATAACCTCACCCAGTTTTTAAATCTCACCACAGATCACATATTTTCCCTGTCACTCCTAGAAAAGCAAAAACTGAACACAGTGATGAATTAAGCTGGTCGCAGATTAGTGTTACCGTTTTGCTTCAAAACAATTATTTTTGAAATTGAATGGCAATTAACAAAGTTGGTTTTAAATGCTTTTTTCAAATAATTTCTTTTTAAATACTTGAGTGACTCATGAAGCTAATTTTGTGCATTGGCTGACTGATCAAATATTTCTGAATTGGATTAAATGGCCTTTATTTTTAATTGATCTCTAAAGCAATTGTGCGGTCACAAGCTGGTCAAGAGACCATGAATAAATATCACCATCTAATTGTAATGACGTAAAAATACCTTTAAATTAGGAGTCTTAATATTTGTTATTATTGCAATTGCCAGATTGTTTAGCGTGGTAAACCATTTTCCCATTGTAAAAGTGTTTGGATTGAAGATCGAAGTTCATTATTTTGCTGGTAATGTCTGCGTTACATTTGGGGAAATTCCTTTGTTGGGATGAAATGGGTGGAATGTATCCTTGGATAAGTATTTCGATCGACATTTTGGAATTTAAAACAGTTTATACTCCAAAATCGGGTATTTCTGAATGTTAACGATATTGCTTAAGGATAGTTGGATAGTAATTATTATGTTACCAGACATAGTTACCATACAAAGGTGGAGCGAAAGAAAATGGATGGTGTCTTTGGCACAGTCTAAACATGATAATTTGGAAGGAAACAAAGTCTGAAAATAGTTCTAAATTTTGGTTTGTAATTAATAATCATTCCCATGTACATCATTGCAGAATAATTGAGCTATCTATTCTTAGTACTATCAATAGAAACAAGAGGGTTGGCCAGGAGTGAACTCTTGTAGCATTAGATCCATTGGATCTTTTGTCAGTCTGTGCAGAAGATATGGTCTTTGACTAATGTCTCATCTGAATGCTGAACAGCCTGGAATTGTAACTCCACTCAGCACCTAAAAGGCAGTTATGATGGCATCTATCAAGAGCAAAGTTGCCTAAGAATTCAACAGGGCAAGCAAATCAATGATGTGAAGGAAATAAATATTGCAAAAAATAATTGAATCACAAATTCAAATTTTGCAATACCACAATTAAAAAAAAAACAAATAGGAGAGTAAGGAGTGTTTTATAAGATGAAGTCCTGCTGGAAATTGGGTATGAAGCATTGCTGTAGAATGTGGCATCTTTGGAGGTGAACATTTTTCTGGATGAGATGCTAAAATTACAGGCACACATGTTGAGTAGAATGTGCACAACTGGACCATAAATCAAGGCGGATCAAGCTTCGGTGTCCTACCCAACATTACTGTTTGAAAACTAATATCATATCTGGCTGGAGAAGGGAACTGGGTCCTTTTCCCTTTTGTTACTTTGGATTTAATCCTTATAAGAGTCACTTCAATTATTCTTCTGGACACTGATTATTCTTTTCAACCACATACATTTTCTGCCTGTTAATATTGGAAGCAGTACCAAGTCATTACGTGTGGTGTGTGCTGACATATTGTTATACCCAACTGTATAATGATGATGTATGGGGTGGCCATTACAGATTTATTAATTGACCTTGTGATACATTGGGTGATTATGTGGGCTCTTTAATTATGACCTTAAGTGAAATATAGGATGAGTGTGGAGATTTATTGATGTCTGAATCATTTGTGTGGAGTTTGCTGGGGTAACCATAGTTGCTATGGTGATGGCTCAAAATTGTTCTGCAGTTGATCACCTTGTAAATCATTGTTCTGCCTTCTGAACGTGCTGGCCTGTCAGTGTACCTTGAGTCGAAGCTGAATGGTCATTTGGCACTACATTTGGTGCAATGTTAAATGAATTCCTGGAGGTTTGGGGGCCCCCAGAGGATCATGATCAGTGCATACCCACTTGATGTGCAAGAGGGATGGGCAAATTTTCCCACTTTCTTGTAAAGTCACCACTCTTCGCACTTTGTGATATCTCCCTTTCAAAGTAATTAGCTGGAATCAGATAATTGAATGAAGTCTTTAGTTTTTTTTTGACAATCAATTTTAGAGATGGAATCAAAGCAAATATTGATATGTAACTTTTATCTGAGTGCATTACAAGGAACCTTGTACAGAATTGGTATTCATTCAATATTTGTTTCTTAATTGTTTATTTAAGAACCTGTCAACCATTGCACCTTTGATTTTTAAAAAAAAATCCTCTCAAGGTCAGTGGTCTGGAGATTTACCAAGGGCTTTTAGTTTTGCAAGCTGTGGCCTTGTTGATGAATAAATTTTAAATTAGAATATGCTGCACAAAGAACAGGAAGAACCACCAGCAGTGTCTCCATAGAATCCTCCAGGTCCATTGGCAGGATAGGTGAACTATTCCCAGTGTCTTCTCCTGGACCAAAATTCCCAACGTTGGCAATCCGTTCACATTCATCCAGTTCATGAGCCTCATTGTCCTCCTGCCTGAGACCTCTCCGTCTGGAACCTGGTGGGAATGTGGATTGTGGCAAATCATGTGACCTCTCTGTCTGGAACCTAGTTGGAAGTTGCATCACCTGCCAACCAAGGTTGGACTCTAACCTCCCATTGGCGCACACCTGATCATTGGCACCTTTAATCATCTAGTGATTACTTGGGCTGGACCCTCCAGCTTACTGCACTGTATTATAATGTCCACCATGTGGAGTAGATCTTCCTCTTTTGCTCTTTGGTCCTGTGACAAACAAACCTGCTCCACTCCAGATCGCGAACTGTGGACAACGCTGGAGGAGTCATTGATGAGGTATGCACTGCACAGAGGTCTGAGCTTTTAGATAGCATTGGAGCCATGCCCACATTAGACAAGGAATGACAGGTAGCATATTGTACACAGTTGCTAGTATCGGTAGTGTTAAGTCGGATATGACTGATTACACTGTGTTTTGTAATTGAGAGTATTAGTGTATGTTATTCTTGTACTGATTCCCCTTGCATCTGTTTTAATAAAGATCCTTCCTGTGTTCAATGTGTGTCCAAACCAATTGCTCTTTGAACCTACTGAGCTTTTCCCTTCCCACATAACTAATGCCAAAAACAAAGTACAGTATTTTACTCCAAGTAGATAGAGGCTTCTGTGAAATAGAAAATGCCAAGGATGACTTTAAAATTTCCTTGTGGGATGGCAAAATGTAACATCTTCACCTATGCACAATAATCCTCAGCCCACGATTGTTTTTTTTGTAAGTACCGTATCCAGGAATAAACAGGTCTCCTCAAGTCTACATTGCAAGTACACAACCTGTACAGCCTGCCCCACTTGTACCAGAATCTGACACATGACTTGATGGATAGCCCAGAATGCTCAGAATCAAAATGATAGCAGATCACAAAGATGCAAGACTGCAGATGCTGGAATCTGGAGCAGAAAACAAGTGGGTGGAAGAACTTGGTGGGTCAGGCAGCATCTGTGGACAGGTGAGACACAATAGTCTCTTTGGGTGCATACCACAAGTAGACCTCATCCTTCATTAGCATACCTTTAGAATTAGTCCTCCAGCATTGCCTGCAGCTTGTAACCTGGAGTAGAGCTTGGGGATGGTTCCAAAAGGAATAGAGAATGAGCTGGCCCATATACTGGGTTTTTTAAAAATCCTGCAACTAACAAGTGGGCCAACCCAGGTCGGCCCATGTGAGGAGAAGGATCAAATGGAAGGTGTCTTTACCTGTGAGTGGATCTGATGTTGATTGTCAGGTGGTGGTGGCTTTCAACTTGCTTCCTGTCTGGGTGGTCAGATGACCTTCCAGGTTACAAGCACATGGAAACGGACCCTTGTCCTGACCAGCTTCCCGTCCATGTTACAAACCTGAACGTGCAGCTGCTGAGACTATGACTTTCGATCATTTGTAAGGTTGTTTCAGGGACCAACACATCTAAAGGAAGCAGCTACTGACTTCTATGATTATCACTTAAAAACCATGGGTTTCAGGAGACTGGAGAATTGTGAAATGCACTTGATGTCTTGAAATTGAGGTCCAAAGTATTTAAACTACCACACCACATTCCCACAGCAGCATTCCTTTTCCTTTGGTCCACGTGAAGAAGCTAGAGATCGGCCGCTTCTAATGCGAAGCCTCCTTTCTTGATTTTGTGCTCCATTCTGGAGGTTGCCTTGAATCTGTAGCCTTCTGGATGGTAAGAGGGGGATACTACCATCTGTCTAAATGAAAAAGGAAAAGCTGATTGTGTAGTCTTCCTGCAGGGCTGGAAGAACGGAAAGGGATTTGGGGAAGATGCTGAGGAGTGGGAGGGAGGAATCTGGGTAGAGGGTTCTGCCATATTTTCTTGTGGAATCTGAAGCCCATGGAGAACATTGGGACTCTTGCCTGTTTTGGGTGTACACCTCATCCCGAAAAGCTTTGCATGGTGAGAAGTAGCAGTGAGTGGGTGTGCAACATACCCTGCTTCTCTCCAGTTGACCCTAATGCCACAGGATGTAAGCTAGAAATTGAAGTGAGGGAACCAACATTATCTCCACAGCCACTGGGTAAACTGAAATTTGTTTTCCTATGGGCATGGAGAAAGCAGAAACTGAAAGGATGGCCGCATCTAGCAGAAGATGCTTAAAAATGCTTGCAGCGTGCTTACAGCAGAATTCCTTAAAGAACAGCTGAGATGAATGCCTCCTTTCTGAGGACCTGGATGTGATGATTTTGCTGCACTGCCTGGCCTTAAAATGTGCAGGTTAACACCCCCTTTAAGCAGTGATCTATTGTTGCAAGCAAATTGCCTGTCCTGTTTCCCACATCACTGCATACCAAATGTACTTCATCAGTTGAGAAGTGCTTTAAGGTTTCTGATGTTGTAATAAATATTTTTTCTTGGTCCATGGAATGCACCAAAAAAACTTTCTCCAAGATTTAAATCTGATTTAATGGCAATCTTGTGTAAAAGAGAACCAGCAATTGTTGGCATCCAAGCCCAAACCGTAAAATGAAAAAACAACTGCGTTGGAAAACACAAAATTCACAAGGTTGCAATTTTCCATACCTGTATTTGCAAACTCTGCCAGAAGAAGTAACTCGACAGTGAGAACCTCACAATACTCTTGGAAGTAAGATAATTTGGGGGAACCTCAGTATTCTCAGAGCAGTTTTATGAAATTTTGCAAATATTTATTGGTGGGAACTCTCTGATCTTGAATAACTCCAAAGTATCCAATTAAAGTGCAAAAGATCTTGTAGTTATTTACTTCATACTTCACAGTTTTTCTCCTTAATTATCGAACTTGTAGGTGCTGCAAGCCACAATTTCTTTGACATAAATGAGCATACTAGATACAAGGTAAAAATGAAGCACTGGTGGATTGCCACATATGGCACAGACTGAGCATCCGTCATCCAGCTGAAAGCCTAATGCTGTTGCCACAGCAACAAGAGCCAGACAGGAAATTAGGGTAGCATGGGATCAGATCCAAGATATACACAGACGGTTAATTCAGAACCTTTATGTAAAACGGTGAAGACTACAAGGCTAACTCTTTCTGAAAGAGAACAGATGAAGCGTAATGAAAATCAGTGATTTTTTTTAAAAAATTCCTTGACCTGGACTGCTTTAATTTTTTCAGGAAGCTTTAAAAATGCCAACTAGCTCAAGTTTCAGAACTGGTTGTGAATGACTTTTATGTGTGGGCTTTTCTATTGTACACTGCATAGTTCACCCATGGCAAATGCTGGCAAGTGTAAGATCAATAGTTTGAGGCAGTTAAGGATTATTCTTAATTGATATGTGTACTTTTTCATGTAAATAATGTTTTGAATTTCAAAGAAATTAAGCCTGCAACTGTGACATATTTTTGGGAGCTGTATGTTTCAATGGTCCTTTTGATTCTTAGAATAACAAAATCTTGGCAGTGGGTGTGATTTTTAAATTTTTCAAACACTGGAAAGTATACCTTTCCGTTAGTTTCTTAGTGATTTCATGTGATTTTAAATTCTCTGGCTTTGCCAGAAAAGTAGCTATCAAATTGTTTGGTAAAGCTAGAAAATCTTGTGAATTTATGACTTTAAAAATTTTTATGAACAGTTATTTCTAAAACAAAATTTATTGATAATTTTAGGCAAACAAGAAAATCTGCAGCTGCTCGGATCTAGTGCAGTGCACAAAAGTGCTGGAGAACTTCGGCAGGAAGTAAACGGCAGTCAATGTTTTGGGCGTGATACCTTCCTCGACATTTCTCACTGCCTTTTGGATGCTGCATGACCTGCTGACTTTTTCCAGCACTTTTGAGCACTGTTGTTAATGATGCTGTCAGCCAATGAATTGGAAGTGGGATCACTGTATACTGAGCTCTTGCAAATAGGGTCTGGTGATTCCATTGATTTTCTTTTTCTTGATATGTGCTTCTAACCAATGGAATAGCTAATAAATATCTTTTTGTTGGAACAATGATGGCCTCAGTGCAAACAATACTTGTTACCCCACCTCCTGTTGTCATGGGCGGCCCAGTAACAGAGCTGGTGGAGCAGTTGCTTCACAGTTCCTGTGATCTGGGTTCAATCCTGAACTCTGGTGCTGCCTCTGAGAAGTTGCACATCCTCTCTGTCATCGGATGTTCTTCCAGTGGGTGCTTCAGTTTCCTCCCACATACAAAACAAAATGTCAGGTTGTAGGTTCATTGGTCTCTGTAAATTGCCCTAATATGTAGATAAATGGAATCGGGATGGTTGTTGATGAGACTATGGGGAGAATCATGCAGCTCATATGAAATGGGAACTTGATGGTTAGTGTAGACAGTGCTGAAGGGCTGTTTTTCGTGCTGTATTTCTCTGATTCCCATGGGAACAGCTGCCACCATTAACCACTGTGCTGTTGGGTCACAGAAAGGTGCAGGATTAATTCCATTGAGCACTCATATTCTGCCTTGGGAATACTGGGGAAATTGCAAGTTGCATTGTTTCTGGTGCCCTGTATCTTGGGGAGTTGGGTGTGGCAGACATGGGCAAAGTTGCATGTGAACAGGTCGCCTTGGTTCTCTGAGAAGTTGTGAAATTAAAGCAAATGTCCACATTCCTGACCTTCCCATGGAAGGAAGGACCTTAGTAATACAGTCTGAATAAGGGTTAATTTGAATAAAACGTCCAGCACATGGGTTTGAGAAATGTTTCTATAACTTGTTTAATTTCCTGTCAATAGAATCTTAATGTTGCTGGAAAATGTGTTGATGACTAAGGCTGGTCACTCCATGTTGATCTCACCCAGTTGCATCTAACTGCTTTCAACAGCCACATTACCACCTTCTCAGAAGGAACTGGTGATTGATATTGATGTCCACATCACAAGGTTGAAGTAATATTGATGCATTGTATAAAAGTATTGCAAACTATACTGGCCCTCAACAGCAAAATCTTTGATTTATTTGAGCAGTTCTGATTGATTAATCTCTTCTTAGAATAACCATGTAAATATCTCACCATATTTGGTCTATGATTTTTAAACCTGTGAGTCCACACTTTCCTGAAAGAATATTGATCATTTATTCTGAAGTCCTTTCTGTGACGCACTGGACATGATGGGTTAGCGCAACTCTACTACGTCGCCAGTAACCTGGGTTCAAATCCAGCAGTTTGTAAAGAGTTTGTATATTCTCCTCGTGTCTGTGTGGGTTTCTTCCAGGTGTTCCAGTTTCCTCCCACCCTTCCAAAAAAAATCTTCTGAGGTTGTAGATCAATTTGGTGTAATTGGGTGGTACGGGGTCATGGGCCAAAAGGACTTGTTACCTTGCTGTATGTCTAAATTAAATAATTCTGAAGCTTGTTACATTATTTCATTCACATATTTACCAAATTGCTGTTTAATTATTGAAAATTATCTGATCCTTTCCAATGGAAAAGAGTGACATTATCCAATAACCTGCCTGCAAAATAGTTTCTCTGAAATTGTGTGGTTTCTTTTAAATTGGTGTCTTTTTATAAGGAACTGCCCATGCAGAAGAAATGGCCTTTTGACTAGTCACTGTGTCAAAACTCATCACAACGTGAAACAAATCAAATCTCTGCTTACTCTTCAGTGAAAATACCCCCAGTAGCTCAAGACTGTAGATTTATAATGGGCTATTTCTGAAAAATCTATATTAAGCACTTTTCATTTTACAGCCAGTTATTGGAATAGCAAGTGTTGTTCAGCAGCTAATCAGTCTGTACAAATCAATGACAATTTTTAAAAATACTGAGTGTAGAGTTGCTAATTAATAAGCAGATGCCCTTTTTAAATTGCTTGTTAAAGAAAATGATGTATAATTAATGTTCCTCAAAGACATAATTAGTATTTTGTTATTTTGTACTATGCATTGCTTCTTGCTATCTAGCAGTCATGAGCAGCATAGTAAAAGAATTCTGTAAAACCGGGGGACATGGCCACGCAAAGGACTTAGACAGAAGTGTTTTGGTTGAGCTCTCTGTGAAGACTACTAAATAGACGGTCAAAACTTGAAAATCAAGATTTCCTTCATCAAAAATGACAAAGCTAGTATGAATAAGCCAAGGCAGTTGAGAACAAAGACTGAAGAAGCTCCTACTTAACCAGGAATATTGGGTGAAAGTCTGAAAGGGTGCGGTGCAAAAATGGTGATGGGACCGGCAGAACCAGATAAAACAGAGGTCGGGCCAAGAATTGAGCATCATCCTGGGAAAAATATGGAGAATTTGAGTAACCGATTCATAAGTGTTGAAATGGTGATGAGAGACATGACGGAGAAAGTGACCGAAATAAAAGAGATTGTTGAAGACCAGATGGAGAAAATGGATCGAGCAGAGATTGAACTGACAAAAACACATAGAAAAACTTGAGGCTTTTGGGGGAGGGGAGGTTGGGAGCCAAAGAATGGGAGTCGGAGAAGCAAGGATTGCTGGACAAAATGACCGTGTGGAGAACTTTAGTCGATGGAATAACATCCAAATCATTGGACTGAAGGAAGGAAGGAATCAAGGGAAGAGACCCGGACAACCTTTTTTCAAAAATGGGTCCTACAAGTGTTGGGAGAAGACGAATTTGGAGAAAAACTACATATCGTGAGAACTCACCAAATACTCATACCCAAAAGAGCCAACGATCAGAGAACAAGGCCAGTTCTGGTGAGACTTTTAAATGACTGAGAATGGGAGATAATTCTGGGAGCAGCTTATGATTACTCTAAGCAGAATTATGGCCCATTCGAGGTTGATCATAAAAGGGTACTATCTTTTTCAAAACCTTACCCTGACCTTGATTAAACAAAGAAAAGAATTTGAGATGAGAAAAGACAACTATGTGCTTAAAAACTTGAAATACTCAATGTTGTGGCTTTGAGTGGAAGGGATCTGGCGATTTTTGGGTTTTTTTTCCAAGACCAAGAATGAGATAGAAAACTTTCTGAGAAGTTTGTATATATTTAAAAAATTGTATAGGGGAAGATTGGGAAAATATTTATAATGGTACTAAGTAAAAGTATTAAAAGATGAATTTTTAATTTTTTTTGTTAAACCATCTTGTATTTATTGTTCAAAAGTAAAGTGTATAGAAATGTTTGTGGAGGGCTCAGGAAAGAAAAAATTCTGGGAAAAGTGGTAGCGGAGTGGAGACCCTGGTCTAAGGAGGAGAATGGTGCCAGGAAATGGGTAACCAAACAAAAATGGCACTAGAGGGAAGGATTCTTCTTCCTCGAGATTCCACTGGCTTTTTTTGTGGGCTTTTGGGGCTCTATGTATATCTCACCGTCGGGGCAGGAATATTGCCTTTTTCTTAAAGGGGAAGGATCACTATTATTTAAAGTGTCAGAGATTTTACTGTTTTAAAAAAAAAATTGTTTTAATGAAGAAAATAGAACATTAAATTGTATTAGTTTTAATGTTAGTGGAATTAACGGGATGGTGAAGAGAAGACTGGACTTGGGACACTTTATTTTAAAATAAATTAAAGGTAGATGTAGTCTTTTTACAAGAAACACATCTTACCAAACTGGAACATGCAAAATTAAAAAGAGGATGTATGGAGCAAGTAATATTGTCTTCATTTGGATCAAAAGCAGGAGGTGTAGCAATTTTAATTAATAAAAATATACCAATAATTAAAGAAGAAACATTAATTGATCAAGTTGGAAGATTTGTAACGGCACACTATAAAATTTATGCAGAATCGTCGATGTTAATGAATATTTATGCCCCAAATTACGACTATGAAGTTTTTATGAACCATATATTTTTTAAACTACAGGGAGAAGTCAACATGTATTGATTGGAGGAGATTTTGATTTCTTTTTAGATCCAATATTGGACAAATCAGTGAGAATAATAACCAGGATAAAAGATAAAAAAAAATGACACCATCATTTATGAAGGATTTAAATTTAATTGATATATAGAGGCAGCTCAATCCTTTAGAAAGAGACTACTCATTTTACTCAAGGGTACATGACTCACATACAAGGATTGACATTTTTAATGTCTGCCCAGTTACAAAGTAGAGTGGTTAAAAAATGGAGTACTTGGCAAGACTTTTATCAGACCATTTTCCATTAACATAAACTAACACAATAATGGAAAAGCAAGGAAGTATGTACAGATGGTGCCTTAATGTTACATTATTAAAAAGGAAGGATTTTTGCAAATTTATTAAGAGACATAGAAATATTTTGTGAAAACAAATTTCCTTCCACTGGAACAGTTTTCTAATATGGGATACACTTAAAACTTATTTGAGGGGACAAAATTATTTCTTATACTAAAAATCTTGAGAGAATATGCAAGAGACTTGGAAGGTCTAGAGAAGGATATAGCAAAATTGGAAAAAGAATATCAGATATCAGGAACACAAGAAAAAATACAGAATATTAGAGAACAAAAAGTTACAACATAATGCACTACAAAGAAAAGAGAAAAAAATGATATTAAAAACTAAAAATAAAATGATAAATTAGGAGTTCGGACACAGTGTTATTTTGGCAGGTTAAAGCAGAGAAGTTATCCAGAATGATAAATGCCATAGAAAAGAAGCTGATACTATTTTTTTTAATAATCAAAAAGGAATAACTAATACATTTAGACAATACTATATAAGTCAGAATTAGTAGGAGATTAAAATGAGATGGAAGAATTTTGAACTTCCTAAACTAGAAGAGAGAGAAAAAGATGACTTGGATGCACCTTTTTACAAGGGAGGAAATAGAGAAAGCTCTAGGTATATTGCAAGATAATAAGTCCCTGGGGGAAGTTGGGTTCCCTCCTGAGTTCTATAGACAATTTAAAGATTTGTTTTTTTTGTTTTTTTTTATTTTTTATTTTTCACACCATAAATCACATTAGCCATGATATACACTTTTTCTTTTTCACACATTTACAGTGACTTTTTCTCCCCCCCCCTCCCTCCTCCCAAGCCACCCCCCCACCCCCCCCCTCTCATCCATTTTAGGTATACAATCTAGGTTGCATTAATTCAGTCAGACAATGTTGGATTTGTTGATGCCCCTTTTGATGGTTGTGTTAGATCGAGTGGTGGAGACCCAAACCTTCCTGGCAACTTTTTCAACTGTTATAATTATGGTACTACCGAAGAAAGGTAGAGACCTCATTAAAAACCTCATTATACAGACCAATATCCCTCCTGAATACAGACTATAGAATTCTAGCAAAGACACTGCCCAACAGACTGGGTGAATATTTACCAACATTAATGCATCCAGATCAGGAGGGATTTGTTAAAGGAAGACATTCCTCAAATAGCTGAGGTAGATTATTCAATATACATTTGGTAAAATCAAGGTTGAATCCAAACTTAACTATTTCTCTAGATGCAGAAAATTTGATTGATTAGAATAATCTTTTTTATTTAAAACATTGGAAAAATTTGATATAGGTAGAACATTTATAAATTGGATAAAAACTAAATATCATAAGCCACAAGCTAAAATTATAATTAATAACCAAATGACATCTGTTTTTCCTTTGAGTAGATCAAGTAGACAGGGGTGTCCTCTATTACCAGCATTATTCATGCAAGCTATTGAACCTTTGGCAGAGATTAGAAGAGATCCAAATATTAAGGGCTTCAAAGTTGTACAAGAACAACATAAAATTAGTTTATTTGTTGATGATGTGCTATTATATATGTCTGACCCAGCTAAATCACTGATAAGATTACAAACAATATTAGAAAAATATGGAAGAATATCAGGATATAAAATAAATGTGGATAAAAGTGAGATAACTTCATTGCAGAATTTTGATTATGAAAGATACTAAAAAGGTAGTAGATTTAAATGAAAGAAAGATGGAATTAAATACTTAAGAATAATGTCAAATAATAATTTACAGCATTTGCATAAGCTTAATTATACCCCTCTACTAGAAAAAAATTCTACAAAAATGGAAAGATCTGCCAAATATAAAAATGAAGGTAATGCCAAGACTACAGTATCTCTTTCAATCGTTGCCTATTGTACAAACTAAAAATTCCTTTAAATTATTACATAATTGTATAAGACAATTCCTAAGGAATAACAAAGTACCAAGAATTGCACTGGAAAAGTTGACATGGGACTATAAATTGGGAGGACTTAGACTCCTGGATTTTAAGAAGTATTATCTATCAGTGCATACAAGATTTCTATCATCTTTCTTTGAAGAAAACAGTTCCCCCTTCATGGATTTGATAGGACTGAATTCAATAAAAGAAGAGAGAATGAAGGTCTTTATTTATGAGTGGAATGTTAGGTCAATGACAAAAAAAAAGGACAATCCTATATTAATAGATGTGATTAGAATATGGCAAGAAATAAATGAATGTATCGGGGGGGGGGAGGGGGGGAGAGCAAGTATATCACTGAGGACACCATAATGTAAATATGTGCTATTGGGAACAAAATATTGAATTCATGGAATGACAAAGGAATAAGGATATTTGATGATTAATATAGGGAAGAATCTCTTATGACTATTGAACAATTAAGAAATAATTATGGAGTAGCTAATTACACATTATTTTGCTTTTTCCAATCAAGATAATTCCTAAGAGAAAGATGGGGACCAAATTTGGCCCCACCTGAAATTAGTGAGATGGACTGAACGATTTGGCTGGGGAACACACCCATGTTTCTATCTAAGATGTACTTTGCTCTCCAAAATGAAAGTGAAAAATCAGGTTTACAGAGATCGAGAAAGAGGTGGGAGTCACATTTAGAAGTTCCATTAATGGAAAGATGCTGGTCTGATTAGTCTTTGATGGCATGACTTCAATTGTAAATGCAAGATACAGATTAGTACAATATAATTTTCTACACAAATTATACCTCACACCACAGAAATTATGTAAATCAAAATCTGAAATATCAGATGTTTTAGATGTGGAATAGAAACAGAAACATTTGTACATGCTACATGGTTGTGTGCAAAGATGATACCTTTCTGGCAGGATATTATTGAAATATTAACAAAGTAACAGGGTGGCCTTCGTGGACAACCAGAGTTTTGTCTTTTGGACAACTTTATTGAAATAAGTAATAACTAAATTCCAAATTTCATTTGTTAAAATAGCTTTAGCTGTGGCTAAGAAATGTATTGCAATTACTTGGAAATCCGACTCACTTCTAGATAGCACGATGGAAGACAGAGAAGAACAGTTATATACTTATGGGGGAAAAAAATCACATACAATCTCTTTGCTTGGCTTCGCGGACGAAGATTTATGGAGGGGGTAAAAAGTCCACGTCAGCTGCAGGCTCGTTTGTGGCTGACAAGTCCGATGCGGGACAGGCAGACACGATTGCAGCGGTTGCAAGGGAAAATTGGTTGGTTGGGGTTGGGTTTTTCCTCCTTTGCCTTTTGTCAGTGAGGTGGGCTCTGCGGTCTTCTTCAAAGGAGGTTGCTGCCCGCCAAACTGTGAGGCGCCAAGATGCACGGTTTGAGGCGTTATCAGCCCACTGGCGGTGGTCAATGTGGCAGGCACCAAGAGATTTCTTTAGGCAGTCCTTGTACCTTTTCTTTGGTGCACCTCTGTCACGGTGGCCAGTGGAGAGCTCGCCATATAACACGATCTTGGGAAGGCGATGGTCCTCCATTCTGGAGACGTGACCCATCCAGCGCAGCTGGATCTTCAGCAGCGTGGACTCGATGCTGTCGACCTCTGCCATCTCGAGTACTTCGACGTTAGGGGTGTAAGCGCTCCAATGGATGTTGAGGATGGAGCGGAGACAACGCTGGTGGAAGCGTTCTAGGAGCCGTAGGTGGTGCCGGTAGAGGACCCATGATTCGGAGCCGAACAGGAGTGTGGGTATGACAACGGCTCTGTATACGCTTATCTTTGTGAGGTTTTTCAGTTGGTTGTTTTTCCAGACTCTTTTGTGTAGTCTTCCAAAGGCGCTATTTGCCTTGTCGAGTCTGTTGTCTATCTCATTGTCGATCCTTGCATCTGATGAAATGGTGCAGCCGAGATAGGTAAACTGGTTGACCGTTTTGAGTTTTGTGTGCCCGATGGAGATGTGGGGGGGCTGGTAGTCATGGTGGGGAGCTGGCTGATGGAGGACCTCAGTTTTCTTCAGGCTGACATACAATCTAAAGAACAAATATATGACATATTTATAAAAACATGGCAACCATATTTGGACTATATAGGGGCCTAAATATAATTTTTTAAAAAGGTGCTACTATTATAAAAATGTGACTTCCCCAATGGAGACTTTCCTTTTTTAAACCCAGCTGTAAGCCCTGATTTGTACTGTGAGGTGGTGGGTGGGGGGGGGGGAGGGATTGTTTTCTTTTTGTAATAAATATACTTGAAAATGGAAAATTTTGAAATGTATATTTATGGAAAAATGAAAAATAAAATATTCAAAAAGAAAAGAATTCTGTAAAACTATTGACACCAAAACCATACACAGTACTCCAATTTACCCACATGACAGAACTTTGAGATGAAGTCTAATTATATACATGGAGACTTGTCCGATTATAGCAACCCATTAACCGTGGCTGATGGGAACACTGGGTCAAGATCCTCCCCGCCTGTTGGCAGTACCTTGTGAAATTGATTAAAGTTTAGTTATCACAAAATACCTAGTATAGTGAGTACTGTTCTTCAGTGACAGGTTATCTCTAATATTTGTACAGCTGTGTAAAGATAGCAATTAGAGTACAGATTGCAATGAAGAGGAATGTCAGTTAGAACCAAGCAATAGCTGCATTACGCACTGTTGTTGGGTTCATTCAGAAGCATGATAGCTTCAAGAAGGAAACCTGTTGAGTCTTTTGCTGCATGCTTTCACACATGTGCTTTCTCCAAATGGATGGAAGGAGATGAATGTGTCTGGGTTGTGATGAGTCCTTCAGTGTGTTGGCTGTCTTTCCCAGGCCACAGGAGATGTAGATGGAGTCCATAGAGGGGAGGGGAGGGAAGTTTGCATTGGGTTCTACACTGCATTCATTATCGTCTGTAGCTTCCGATCTTGAAGAAAGCAAATCCCGTACCATGCTGTGGCATATCCATTAGGAGTGTTTTCAGTGTACACCTACAGCTAAGAGGCAAGGAATTCATTAGTCTCCTGTTGGTGTGCTTTCTTGACCTTTGTGTCGGGTCATTGGAGGTATTTATTCTTACACTTTTGACTTCAGTGCCATTAATCTGGACAGTAGTGTGGTCTCCTTCCCTCTGCTAAAGTGAATGATAACCTTCATCTTATTGTTGTTTTAAGACATTGGTACCTTGGCCAATGTGGTCTTTCAATATTTCTTCTGTATCCTTTCTCATCATTATTTGAAACCAGGCCCACTGCTGTGATGTCATTTGATAATTTGAAGCTGAAGTAGAATGGTAATTCATTGAACTGTTGGTGCAGAGAGACTGTAGAAGGGGACTGAGATCACGTTTTTGAGGAGCGTCGGTGTTGAGTATGATCATGGAGAAGATATTGATACCCATCTTCACTGATTACAGCCTGTTAGACAGAAAGTCACACATCCAGTTGCAGAAGAATGGCACTGAGGGCTAGATCCTGAGTTTGCTATAGTATTGAAGGTGGAGCTATAATTTCTGAACAGCACTCTGTCATGGTGTACTTGGCATCCAGGTGTTTTAGGGCTATGAGGTGAGCTAGGGTGATGGCATCTGTTGTGGACCTGTTTGGATGGAAGGCAATTTGAAGTGAGCCAAGGCTGGCTGATGGGCTGTGACCCACAGCCAGCCTCTTAAAGCACTTCATGATGGTGGCTGAAAATCTATGGCTGTTCCACCGAATATGGTCTTATCAACCATCTGCCTCTCTCTTGCCTTCCAACAATGAACACTGTTCAACAAATAATCACAGCATGATAGATGGGCTGGTGTGATCCCTTCATTGAGTGTGGAATTCCCACAGCAGGTTGATTTTTGTGCAGTGTGAAAGGGGAGAAAATGCAGAGAGGACTAACCCAGGAATGAAGCAAGTTCATCTTTTTTTTTTCTAAAGGGATTGATATTTGAGCCAATTTCTGGAGGCCAGGGGAGCTGGAAGTGAAAAGTTGCAAAATTGTTAGTTTCCCATCCTGGTGCCTCTGTTTATGAGTAATTTAATAAAGTTCTTAACACACAAACCTGAAATGGGAAAATTCCCTTTTGCTCATTGTATCTCGGTAAGATTGCTTGGAAAATCTGAACAAACGTAATAAGGCTGGTAGATGATGTTTGAAGGAGCACTTTGATAACACAGACAGGCTTTTCCTCCTTCTGTCAGCAATCCATATATTTCTCCTCCTGGTCCAGCATTATGTGCCCTCTCTGGCCCATCACTTTCTTCGTCTCTGTGGCTGATTAGAGTCCCTGTGGAGACGTGTACATTTTTCTCCCTCTCCGAGTAAAATGTTCGAATACAAAAGAACTTTCAGCCTTTTGATGAGTGCGAGAACAGGGCACCATGTGGAATCTGGAGGCTCATTTGGAGCATCTCCGGGATTGGAACCGTACTGAAGGGCAGAAAGTTTAAAATTAGACATACGACACAGTAACAGGCCCTTTCCGCCCAGGAGCCTGTGCCGCCCAAATTACCTACAATCCCTGGTACATTTTGAACAGTGGGAGGAAACCTGCAGACACAGGAATAATGTACAAACTCCTTATGGACAGCACCGGATTCGAACCCAAGACACTGGTGCTGTACCAGCAATTGTGTTAACCGTGCCATCCTAAAGTTCAGAATATTGCTTCTCTTGGAAGTGTGTGAATGGGGAAGAACTTCTGTGCGCAGTCTTAAGCAATGATGGGTATTAAAATAATTTGAGTGGCTTGTGAATATGCATAGATTATTGTGAACCTTTTGGCTTCAGAGTAGTCACTGAGGCATAGTGAGCCTTCAGACTATTGAGAGGTGTTATTAAAACTGTTCAGCTAATAAAAGGAAGATGTGCTTATTAATACATAAATATGGTACTTTATTTGGAAAATGGTGGTAAACAAATGAGACTAAAATAGCTACAGTTTGAATGTAATAAATGGAAACTCTGCAGATCTGGCAAGAGTGAGAAATTGGGGCTAATTAAGCACAAGCCTCTGCTTTAGGCAAAGTGAAAGCTGAGTCCTGTTCTTGGTTTTCAAAGTTAAAATCAAACCCTCGCCCTGTCAGGAGTAACGGTAATTACCACATGTGAGGAATGTGATTAAATTTGCAAGCGCGGTGCCTCAGCAGTTTACTTAAATCATACAGAGTACAGTATCTTACTTTCCTTCAGTCCAATTTCAAAAGATGAACGCAAAAATTCTTTTTGCATGGGTGCTAAACAAGATGCAGTGTGTTTTGTGCTGCTTTTGAAATGTTTAGTTGAGGTCAATTTCAGCACATATGCCGTACACTGTCTTAAATGATGAATTTTTGCTCTCAAAGATTGCCATCTGACTTTTATTCAAGTTTATTATCATCGATTGCACAAGTACTACCCAATGAAACTGTGTTCTTATGTCCTCAGCACAACACGCATACACACAAACAGACAAACTATATATAGACTATACCTGTGCGACCATGTACAGACTAATGACACCCGGGCACCCCCGTACAGACAAACTATTCATAGGCACCTTTTATATTTACAAAAGTAGATTTTTGTTCATTGTATGCATTGAATACTATGATGTCATTGCATTTGTGCAATAGACTTGCTTCAGTCTCACAATAAACACAAGTGCCCTGTTAAGGAACTGATGATAATTAAATGCCAAAAATCACCTTGCACTGAGAATCAGCTGTGAAATCATGGAGACTCAAATTTTGTCAGGATTTTTTCAATTGAAATGTTTTCTTTTTTTCCCCCATTTCATTTTCCTTTCCCTCCATTTGCTTTTCCTGAACATGACGTTAAAGTCACCCTTTTAAATTTATTTTTCATTCATCGTCCCACATCTGCATTGTTCAGTCCTTGAGGCTAACTGGTCAAGGAGATACAACGCACTTGTCTGGCTTAACCTCAGCTTCCACCTGTGAGATTATCAAATCCTCTTTTTCAACAACTTTCCAATCAAACTTCTAAAACAACATCTGTGAACAGATCTCATCAATTTGGACCCCAATAGATATTCTGCATCGGTGTTGCCTGGCTCTCAGAATCCTAAATGTGAAGCTATTTAATAAAATCATCTTAACAGTAACTATGCTCTTAATCAGAAAAATAGAGGACAAAAGTTATAAAATGTGGCCTATATAGAAATTGTCTTCCAGTACCTCTAGTTTTTACCCCCTCCATAAATCTTCGTCCGCGAAGCCAAGCCAAAGAATACCTCTAGTAATACATTATTAATGCAATAGCATCTCATTTTTTGGCAATAGCTTTTCCTCTATTATTAGTGATAAACAGTCAAAACATTGTTCGCAGATTTATCCTTCACCATGGCTTAGAGGATTTATGTGCAACATTACACGTGAATTTCACCAAGTGCGAGTTCAATTACACAATACAATAGAAACCCAGTGTACACCAGGCACAGGAAGTACTGCAAGAAAACAGCCTATCTATTCAGCACCAGCTTAGTACTTCAGTATTTATTGTGTCGGGATTGTTTTTTCTTCTGTTTAGTTTTCTTTCTTTTTTTTAATTGAAGAGCTTGTACCTGATTAAGATGTTTGCTTTACTATCTCTGCTGTTGAAAATTCTTTTAAAATTAGGAAAGATCTGTCACGAACATTAAAACCGAAAATGTGTTGTCAGCACGAGAATGCATTCCTTATTGTGGCAAAGTCCATGTGATTCAGTCATGCTCAAAGCAACGTTCTAGGAAGGCAAAGTGAAGTGAGGAAAGCTCCTGGGGTCTGGCTGCAGCTGGATCAGCCATAGGTACAATAATTTCCTGTTAATTAACTCCTGGGATTGTAAAGATAACTATTGTTGAGATGGAGCTACAGCAGTTGTACAGTCTTATTACGTAATTAGTGCCTGTAGCAAATTGCTGGTTTTGCCACACCAGCGTCCCCTCTTTCCCGGGTTTTTTTTATATTACAGTCTGCTTCATGTCATTTTTTGACATTTATAAATTTACCTTTTCAAAGTTTTTGAAATAATGATGGTATTATTTTGTAGTCTGTGATTTTTGAATCTGATAGAATCATGTTGTACATTTAGACCAAGGGAAACAATGTGCAGGGTTTCTGAATGCAAATCTTAACTACTGTCTCCTTTTCAAGTTTGATTCATGGAGGCATCTGTGTCGGAGTGTGTTATTCTTGATTAAAATGTGAATCACAGTATTTTCCTTGACCCCATTTGTTGGTATAAAAATGCCAATTGATTGATAGGAATGAAATTGTTTTTCATCGTACTTCTGACTAAGTTAAAACCTCTTTTCAGGAGGTGTTCTGTTTAAAAGCTGCTTTGTTATTTCACAGTTACAGGAAGCACTATATTGGGGCCCTGTTTTTGACAGTCAAATGTATTAAACTTCAAAAGAGATTCAGTATGCAAGCAGCCCTTGGACTCCGAGTCTGCTCCTACCATCAGTCTATCAACCATGTATTTGCACTCATCTAAAACCTTTAGATTCTCCCCACATTCTCATCAACTCCTGCCCCCCTCCCCCCCCCCCACCCCACACCACTCCCAGATCCTATCACTCACCTACATAAGCAACTTGCAGTGGTCAGTGAACATCTTTGGCACTTGAGAGGACTCCACACAGTCACAGGGTGAACGTGCAATCACTACACAGATAGCATCGAAGGTCAGGATTGAACCCGGGTCTGTGGAACAAGGCAGCGGTTCGATTAGCTATGTGCCCCCCGAGTCTGGCAAAATGCTGGAGAAATTGAGATTGTATACTTTTATTTGATTGCAATTCAATGATGATTTCCTCTATACTTACAAAATCCATGCCTGATGTGCATTGGTAAGACCTCATTTAAGAGTTTCAATTGATTCTGCATTTTCTTTACAAAGAGTTGTACTGATCTCCCTTATCACAATTGGGCTATTTTGATTTGTTCTTGGGGGAGATTGATGAGATGAAATCTTCAACACTTGTCAACAAAATTGCTGTGATTATTTGAGGAGATTAGGAATCCTATCTGCAGACTTTCTTGTTTAACTGTGGGCAATTGGGATGTTATTTTGGGGGATTGTTAAGTACTGTCCCAAAGGTCCTCTGCTGAGGCAGAGTGAGAATATTTACTTTGCAACAAAGCTGTACAATGCCTTGTGTGAAACATCTTAACCCAATAATGGTCCCACTTAGCCTAGGCACAGCTGTTCACATTTTTACAACACACTGCTTGATACAACTGGAGCTTAAAATTATGAATGTATTTTAACATAATGCTTTGGCTGGGTTTGATATTTTATCTTAAGTAGCATTATTTATATTGATGGTCAATGCAACAACTGTTGTGTGAAGCAGAATACACCAGGTTGTCAATCCACATCTTCCATGTCTATGATGTGCACATGTGTGAAAATCACTGAGCACGTGCAGGCGATTTGAACTGAACACCGGACTTGACAGTTGTCACGTGTGAAATTTGATTGTACCTCTGAAGCCTGTCAATGGCCTGGGACAAATGAAGCAAGAGTAGACCTTTCTCTGCTTGTTAAAGGGTCTGATCCTGCTTGCACCCTGTAACGAGAAGGATCCCATACCTCTTTGGCGAGAGCCTAGTCAAAAATCAATTCACCCGCCAATCAAGGCCTAGCCCACCCACAGGTGAGAGATTGACTCCCTTAATCACTTTGCTTCGTTTGGACATACCTGAGCTGGCCCCTCCTGCAGTATAAAGAGCAGCTCTTCCTTTATTTTCCCCTGGGAACAAATCCTAGCTCAACTCCAGGTGGCAAGTTGTGGCCGATGCTGGAGAGACCATAGAAGGTATGTGTTGGTAAAGTCTGGGGACTATAGTGATGCATGCTTAAGAACTCTTGTGATTTAACCATATAACCATTTACGGTTATTCAATGTAATTATTGTAATACAGGTTGTACTTTAATCTGGCGCTGTTTGGACCTGGTCATTGCTGGATTGGAAACACAAATTGACCCTGAAGGAAACCCCCTATGTCAGGGTTTCCCAACCAGGGGGTGCGAGATAGCATTCCAGGGGATGCGAGATAACATTTCAGTTGTTTTTAAATAAATCCATGCTCCTTCAATTTGGATAATATGTCAGATGATGAAGAGCTGAAGGAAGATCTTATTGAACTGTGCACAAATCGTGTTCTTGAAATGCATTTTGAAAGCAAAACTTTGGAACAATATTGGTGTTCGGCAATGGACATGTTTCCAAGACTTTGTGAAAAAGCACTAACTGTGCTCATCCCATTCGCGACGACATACTTATGTGAGTCTGGATTTAGTGCCCTTTTGTCAATCAAGACAAAATCTAGAAATCGCTTGGGTGCACAGGCAGACGTGAGGATTGCAGTCAGCAACAAAGTGCCACGTTTTGAAAAACTTAAGCAATAATCAGAAACAAAAGAGTCATTAAATTTAAATTGTCTTATGAACATTTGAACATTAGTTCTTCAATTTTTTTAAAGTAATTTCATGCATGGATGAAAATTTATTTTTTTTAGGGTTTATGCAACTTTTAATTTGTTGTAATACTTTTTCTTTCCCATGTGTTTCATTTTGTTTATATATTATTAAAAATGGATAATACAAATTTGTTTTGGTCACCTTCACCTTTATTCTTAAATAAATTATTACTTGAAGGGGTGCAAGAACATATTAAAATTTTTTAGGGGTGCAGGGCATAAAAAAGGTTGGGAACCACTGCCCTATGTAAACATATCAAAGGTAGAACAAAGCTTAAAACAGGAAATAATACTGTGGGCCTTCACGGTTAGAGCAACACCTTTACAGCGCCAGTGATCGGGACAGGAGTTTGAGTCCCGCACTATCTAAGGAGTTTATACTAACGGCGCCAGATTCAAACATGCTGGACCAGAGTGCCAGATAAGAGAGGTACAACCTGTATATCTGTAACCAGTTAAGTGCTGTGTCTGCCAGTTAGCGAGGGGTGGTGGGTACTGTCTTTTCGTACTATTTGTGGGAATTGCGGGTTGTGAATTTTGATAGCTTCTGATGCACATTAACTGTGTGTGATCTTCTTGTATGAGTGTGTAAGTGCTAACCCTGTTGCAGCTCCTCCCACCACGCCCCCCCCCCCCCCCCCGGCTGCTTTAAATTTTCTAGGTAATTTATATTAGTTGTGCCTCTCCTGGCTGAAGTTCTAAAACACTGTCAATTATCTCCAGAGCCACTTTAGCCTTCTCTACCCACCTGCTTCACCAAACTAATTATCTCTGAATGTTTCCTGGATCTTTTTAACTTTTTCGTGTAATGTGCAGGGTTGGTGTCGTGGAGGTGGTGGGGGGGAATTTGTGGGCCATGTTCCCCAATTGAATTATTGCCCCCCCACCCACCCACCCACCCACCCACCCACAGACCAAATTCAGCAAGCGTAACTCACAGCAAACAACAGTTTGTGCCCACTTCTCTTCCCCACCCTCCCCAACCCCCAACAGTTACCCTAATTCCCCCCAATTATATTTGTTCTGACACTGTGCATCACCTCTTCAGCTTCCAATTTCTTCTCCACTTTCCTTCATCTTCTCCAGTAGCAACCAACTCCCCATCCATTACACCCCATGCAATTCTCCCTCCAACATAGTTCCTCAAGCATTTCCTGTCTCCACAATGACAGGAGAACCTGAAGAATGTCTTTGTCTGTGCTTGCGCGAACAAAGCCCTCTGCCAGAGACTCCTAATGGTAAGTTGCCTCAGCCTGTGGCTCTTGCTTAAACCATCTTGAGTATGTTGCGTGTCACCACTCCAAAAATGTTCATACACCTTTAGATCTTGGAGCATTGAGAAGAATGGTCAGTGTGAAAGAGAGTGTTTGTACAATAATGCTCCTCAGCACCTAGATCTGAAGAATGAAACATAGGGAAGAAATCCTGCCTGATTTAATTGGGGTCTAAGATGACCAAATTTTCCTTTTTCTCTTAACAATGAGAATAATTATGTGATCTGGTTTGTTTTTGCTGATTTTTCTATATTTTTTTTTTAATTAACTATAGGAGAGAGAAACATCTCCTACATCTTTTTTGCATTGCACTTCTCTAAGGTTTAAACAAACAATAAACAGTCTTTCTTTAAAGAGATTTGGTTTATTATACATTTTTGGTTAAAAGATAAATGACTGATTTTTTTTTTCTCGTCCCCTCCCTGTTTCTAGTAGGGGAAGGGCAGAGAGACTATTATTTGTGCTCTTATGAGAAAAGCAAAAAAAAATGAAAACCCCCAAAGGGACCTATTAAATGTCAGTCTAAAGGAATATTTTACGATCTTATGGATTTCCTCTAAGGTCAGCTAATTAATATTCTCTGACTCTAAGAATTCTTCTTGTCCTAATAATGTGTTTTGTTGCATTAAATTAATTCAGCTGGAATAGTTTATGGTTAGAGAAACCTTGCTTTAAAATATATAAAGTTTGCCCACATATCTAATTTCATATCACACCTTTGTTATAATGATGTATGTTCATAAAGTCATCGAAGGCAAAAATATGCACCAAGCAAAAAGAACAAACGTGAATTTCTTTTACCTTTAGTATCAAGGTTCAGTTCCAACTTGGACAGATGGGCTGATCACTTCCTCTCACTGACAGATCCTGTGGGAAATTAACCTAGACACTCCTAGCCTAATCCCTCGTGGTTACAAGTCCATGGCTCTGAATTCTGTGCACATTTGGCACTAATTGGCCTTAATTCTTCAATCTTCCCTCACAGATGCTGTGAAAATATGATGGAAATCCTCTTGTGTGCAGTCATAGGGCACTCTGATACCAGAGGGTAAAGTGGATTGGGGAGTAATTGTACCATTCAACAAACCCTCATTACATCATATGAAGGCAGCAGTACAGATTCCATCATGGTCTCTCTGGTGCCCTGTAGGCGTGGCTTAATAAATTAATAAAAATAAGACGGGTGTGAATTGTGTGCAGTAGACACAAGGAAATAGGAATTAACATTTGTAAGTGAATGGTTGAAATCTTGAGTTAAACAATACAGTTAGCCATGAAATAGTATAATTTTCTTTTGCTCTTTTCTTCCTGAAGGAAAAGTAATATTAGCATTGTCTTCTGATGGTACTCGCATACCTCTAATAGTCCTAAATTAAAACTCTGAATTCAATGCAGATAAAAGATCAAAAAAGGGTTCTTCTGGTCTATAAGAGTAAACATTTTCTATGATTAACTATGATTATGGATGAGGGGGTTGGAACATCTGAGTTTTTAAAATGAGGAAGGGATTATTTTCTTTTTTCGTGGTTAGGTAATATATGTGATGATGGCACATGCTTGGCATATTTTGTAGGAATCACTGAGACAAATGAATCAATTATTGATTGATTGATTAATTTGCCTAAGTGAATCCTGCATAAATTTGCTACCACATAAATCAGTTACACCATTTACTTTTGTTAGTTATTTCACATAATGAACTGTCCAGTGTTGAAACAAAGATGTGGAATGTTTGGGAAAAATGGTCGTGGTTGAAACATCATTTCAGACAACACCATAAGTAGTGTTGCGTGATCTGACAGAACTGCGGCTCTGTGTATGACTGTGTTTTAAGTACCATTTCACAGGGACATCGTGGGAATTCATTCAAACAGTTGTCATTTTATTCAGAGGAATTGTTTAGCCTCATTGTTTTAAGCTGATAGTCAAATTCCAAGGTATATTTTTATCATCACACTGGCTCTACACAAAGCCCTGCAAGACCTGGACTGCAATCAGGATGTTCTTTATTGACTACAGTTCAGCATTTAACACCACCATTCCCTCAAAATTGATTAGCAAACTCTTAAAACCTGGATCTCAACACCCCATTGGGCAATTATCCTTGATTTCCTCATCTCCAGACCACAATCTGTGAAGATTGATAAGACCATCCTCTCCACAATCTCCAACAGTACCGGAGCACCGCAGGGCTGCATTCTTAGCCCCCTGCTATACTAGCTTTATATCTATGACTGTGAGGCTCAGTACGACAACAGCATCATCTACAAATTCACTGAAAATACCACGGTAGTGGGTTGTAAAAAAAAAAAAAAAAGCGGTGAATCAGCATACAGGAGGGAGATTGAAAACTTGGCTGAATAGTGCACCAACAACAAACTCATAGTCAATGTTACCTAAACCAAGGAGCTGATTATTGATTTCAGAAAGGGAAAACCAGAGGTGTACAATCCAATGATCATTGGGGGATCAGAGGTGGAGAGGATGAGCAAATTTAAGTTCTTGGAGCATCTCTCCTGGACCCAACATGCTAATGGCGTCCTGAATAAAGCATGTCAGCGCCTCTACTTCCACAGAAGTTTGCGGAGGTTTGCTATGACATTGGAAACTCTGGAAAACTTACACAAATGTGTGATGGTAATTGACTGGCTGCAACATGGTCTGGTATGGGGACACCAGTACCCCTGAACAGAAAGCCCTGCAGAAGGTAGTGGACACAGCCCAAGACATCACAGGCAAAACCTGCCCCACCATTAAGAATATACACAGGAAATGCTGCTGTGGAAAGAAGCAGCAATCATCAATGATCTACACCCCCCAGCACATGCTCTGTTTTGACTGCTACCATCAGGAAAGAGGAATAGGTGCCACAAGACTCGCACCACCAGGTTCAGGAACAGTTGCTACTCCACCATCAGACTCTTCAACAACAAACTCAATCAGGGACTCATTTAAGGACTTTTGCACTTTATTGATTTTTTTTCCTTCTCTGTATTGTATAATGAGTTTCTTTACGTTTCTTTATTTGTTTACATTGTATGTTAGGTACAGATTTATTTTTGTACTACCAATAAGTGGTAATTCTGCCTCGTCCGCAGGAAAAAGAATCTCAGGGTTTGTATGTGATGTCTTGTATGTACTCTGTCAAGAAATCTGAAAATCCATCACAGCCTGCCTGAATTGCCTGTGATAAAGAGATTTTAAGTCTTAAAGAAGAAGCTATTAACCTTGTTTTGACCCATATTTTATCCAGTTGAAATACTTACATATGTACTTCATAACTGAAACTCATCTCAAGTGACTTGTTCTTTCTGAATTTTCATCCCATCGAACTGAAAGTTATTATTGTTTGGGAGGTGAATGCTCCAGGTTCAGTTTCAAGTGTGTGCCCTGCCATAGGATAGTCAATGGGGAGGGAAAAATGTTTCTGGCATCTATAAACTTGTAAATGGTGTTGTCTAATTGAAGAATTCAACATGAGATATCCCAATACATTAACAATACTGTTCAGCTGGATGGGGAATACTTAACATTGGGCCAAATTTCCACGGTTGGGATGTAATGAAATCCATACTATATAATGACGAATTTTGGAGTCTTGTTGAGTTGGATTTATTTAATCCTTAATGTATCACTGTTAAAAGCGCAAAGTATTTCCAAATGCTTTTGAATCAGAATTTAGTGTCAGGAACATGTCAATAAATTCGTTGTTTTGCAGCAGCATCACATTGGAAACATTTATATAACTCGCCGTACAAAACGAATAAAAATAGTGCAAGAAAAAGTCAAAATCAGGCAGTGTCTGTGGTTCATTCTTCTTTCAGGAATCAGATGGCAGTAGGGAAGAAGCTGACCTTGTGCCGCTGAGTGAATGGTAGCAGAGTGAAGAGGGTATGGCCTGGGTGGTGGGGGTCCTGGAGAATGAAGGCAGCTTTCTTAAGACACTGCTGTTTTGTATATTGTCCTCGATGGAGTAAAGACTGGTGCCTGTGATGTCACAAGTTGACTTGACAACCTCTGGAGTATTTTCTTGACCTGAGCGTTGGCACCTCCATACCAGACCAGCCAGTATACGCTCCTTGGTACAACTGTAGAAGTTTTTGAGAGTCTTTGCACCTACTAGAGTACTGTTTGGCATTGAAATCATCATTGTAATAAAGGAAACACCAGAAAATTTGTTGTTTGGGTCAGTTTATGATACTCAATGTGAATTGACCAGATTTGACCGGATAATCTCTTTGGCAATGTTAATTGAATTCTGGATGAATCTTTTAAGTAGTGACATGGTGTGATAATACAGATCTATCACCAATGTATATAGTGTATATAGTTACAGTATCTAGACTGTGCTTACAGCAATTGGCTGAGAGCTAAGCCACACCTACTGTTTGGGCCTTAAAGGGTTGTGTCCCTAGCCAGGTTGGATCATTCCGGACTGGTCGGCCACCTGTGAAGAGCTCCTGTCTTTTGCTAATAAAAGCCTTGGTTTGGATCAACAAGTCTTTGATTCTTTCGACGAGCTCTACAATTTTATTAGCAAAAAGAATTTTTTTTAAAAGGGATGGAGCGTTTAACTCGGCCAGAAAAACTTGCTGATTAGTTCATTTGCTTGTCTTTCATTTGAAAGGGCTGATTTCCATCGCTCACTTCTGGAAGTCACAGCCAGTTGATGCAAGAGTCAACAGGCTTTATAAGCTGGGTTGTCACGGATGCTTTCTGGAAAAGAAGCCTACACTTGGGTCAACACTTATAAAGATATAGAAAGTTGTCATTATGGACTCCCAATTGGTTCACAGTTGTTTGTAAAAACACCGAAATGCAATCACAGCGTCTGCAGACTTTCGTGTTTCACACACAATTGTTTGTGAACAAGGCTTGTTAATAAGGGTTAAGCTGCCAGAACTTGCTGAGTATCACACACGAGCTAACTTTGATATGTTAGGTGGCTTTATTTGTGGAAAAGTTTAGTCGAATGCTTTTAAACTGTTGTATGGAAGAGGATGTAAAGAGACCTTGCTAAATTATGGACTTCATCTGTATCAACGCCATCACCATGCCTACTCTTTTGATAGTTATCAGCAGGTACAAAGCCAATTGTCAACTCTAATGGCCAAAGTATTAGCCAGCTGACCTTCTGGAACCAGCTGCAGGAAACTAGAAGGGGGGGGGGGGGGTGGGGTGGGACGGAACTTTTTTGGCTTATTCATTTGAATTATTTTTTGGATCTGAAATAATATATTCCCATTTCCTATCCTGTCCCCCAGTGTTTGAAGTTGGCACTTGATATTGCCAAACTTTAAACTATCTTTAAGCCTATTGATGTTTAATTCTCCCATTTACTTTCTAATAAGCAGCTGTTCAGACAAATTGGATAACATTAAGGACAAAAATAAAACTTGAAGTGTTGGAAGCAGTCAGAAATTTAAATGCAGCAGATTTTCTCAGTATCCCTTCTAGACATAAGCTCCTTGTCCAATTTCGATCAGCACTGACTTCCTGCTCCATGCAGTCATAGAAAGTCAAGAATATTGAAGAAGGGTGGTCGAGGAAGGGAGTGATTACACTGGACAATTTTTTTTCCCCCCAAAAGGTTTCCTTCCTAAAAATTGGGGATTTCTATAGCCAACTTCAAGCTGAACACAAGATTGTTTTGGATTTGCTGTATCAAGTAGGAAGTTGGAGAAACATTAAATTAACTTTTGTTGAATTTAGCATTTAATCGCATAATGATGCTGATGCATTGCGTTAGTTCAACTGACCTGAAAAAGGTTTTGCTGCTGATTTTCTTTTGTACTCAGCATCTGATGCCTCTCATGTCAGTCAGCCAGTGTTGATGGATTCCAGTCCCCTGACGCTGCTTTTCCATGGTTGTAATATCTTGGTAATATCTTCCACCAGCGTTGTCTCCGCTCCATCCTCAACATCCATTGGAGTGCTTACACCCCTAACGTCGAAGTACTCGAGATGGCAGAGGTCGACAGCATCGAGTCCACGCTGCTGAAGATCCAGCTGCGCTGGATGGGTCACGTCTCCAGAATGGAGGACCATCGCCTTCCCAAGATCGTATTATATGGCGAGCTCTCCACTGGCCACCGTGACAGAGGTGCACCAAAGAAAAGGTACAAGGACTGCCTAAAGAAATCTCTTGGTGCCTGCCACATTGACCACCGCCAGTGGGCTGAGAACGCCTCAAACCGTGCATCTTGGCACCTCACAGTTTGGCGGGCAGCAACCTCCTTTGAAGAAGACCGCAGAGCCCACCTCACTGACAAAAGGCAAAGGAGGAAAAACCCAACACCCAACCCCAAACAACCAATTTTCCCTTGCAACCGCTGCAATCGTGTCTGCCTGTCCCGCATCGGACTTGTCAGCCACAAACGAGCCTGCAGCTGACGTGGACTTTTTACCCCCTCCATAAATCTTCGTCCGCGAAGCCAAGCCAAAGAGAAATATCTTGGTGAAATCTTTCACCATGTTCAACACTGACTGCACCAAGATCAGCTGGGAAGAAGTCCAAGTGCAAATACAGAAAATGAATTTTCAATTACGTGTTGCTCTTCATGGTTTTGTGTGCTTGAAATAGGCTCATATATGACTGGAAATTACAAAAATAGGTTATAGCTAAAATACGGTACATGATATGAAAACGTTCAGGTGATTTTCATGATCAGCAGCCCAAAATCTATAAAATACACCCAAAAAATGTTCAGGAAACAAAATCTTCATTGTCCAATGTTATCGTCTCATCGCCACCTTGGTTTGAACTTTTATTCCTCAATTTCTCTGCTGGGCAGAGGTTACAACTTCTCTATTCTCTCATTTAAGACAGGCTGAAAGGCAGAGCCCAGTCAACCTTTCCCCTTTATTGCTGGCATTGATGAGCAGGACGCTTGGATTCGAAAAGCAATATTTGACCCAGCTTTTGTGTAAGAGGCTCAGAAATGGGCTGTCTGTCTCCAGGGGCATTGTGGAATAATTTGAAGCAGTGCTACAGATGCCTGGATAGATTGGTGATGTCAGATGTTATCACCCTTCTGAATTGGTCAAGACTGGTTTGATACATTGCATAGTGCACAGTAGATGGCATGGTCAAAGGCCGTTGGTCCACAGGCAGGAGAGGTACACTGAGCCAGGAGAGGCCCAGGCCTTGTTTCCTTTGCTAGCAATAAAAAAAAATAGAATTTCAATAACCTGAGAGTAGGAGGTTGGGTAGTTGGAGATGATGTTCGTGGGGTTTGTGGTAAAATACTGGAGATTTTTAGCCTGGTTACTGCATTAAGATGCTGCTTTTGAGTTGGCAGTGGAGTGAGTTGAGTGGGTGTGGTTTTCAGCTGGATCATTGAAGGGGACGTTATATCTGTGATGTGAATTGGAGTCAGCTCCACAGCAAATGGACTGTGTGCACGCATGTATATTTTATGGACTTGGTGACTCCTCACCTCATGGATTACACGGAAGTGCAGTATTGTCTGATGCTGGAAGGAAGGAGATATACCGTGGGGAATGTGCGAGTTTTGAAAAATCAAGAGCCTTAATAGAGCTGCAGTTGATGGGAATGAACACCAAGCAAGGAGGATTCACCAGCCAGACAACCATTGTGACCAGGCCCTAGAACCAGTCCAGAAAACCATGGTTGCCTTCAACTAACATTAGAGGGTTCTCTATCCTCTATCAGACCTTACCTCAGTCTAGTGGCTTAAATTTGCTCAAGTAATATCAATGCTTTTTGCCAATCTAAAATCATAAAATTCTTATGAGACAGAAGGAAGCTATTCAGCCCAATGAGTTTGTGGAAGCTCTTGGTTAAGCTTTTCACCAGTCCTTTGGTCCTACAATTCTCCTCTTTTATGCGTTGTTTTAGTTTTGTAAGCTCTGATTTGACCGCTTTCCTCTGTCCTAGTTCCAGGTTCTAAATACTTCCATTAAAAACATTTCTTCTCCCATCTTCCTTTATCTTTTTATGCAAAATTTTAAAGCTGCGCACTTAATTGTCCTTGAACCGGCCACTGAACGAAACTGTTTTGCTTTGGCTACCCTACCTAAACCCTTCAATCCTGTACATTCCTATCAAATCCACTTTTCGATATCTCGGCACCGAAGAGAACAACTCCAGCTTCCTGAGCCAACCTTGTGGCTGAAATCCCTTCTTCCCAGAATCTTCATGTGGGCTTTCCTCTCTGTGCTCTGAGCAGATGGTTCTGCTTTGTGTAATCATTCGTACCTTTCATCTGCCTGCCGCACGATTCGCCACTGGATGAGTGGTAAAAAATTCCTGCTGCAGCATTCGTTGCTGCCTTGTACAATTTAAATAAAATGTACTTGTGTTTAACAGAGACGTGTATTTGACCTTGCAAAAGTATGTATTTAAAAATATTCATCATTCTGGTAAAGCAAATTATCAGATTTCAGTCACTCTAACTCAAAACAGTTGAGGATTTTAACTTTTAAAACTTAATTACCCTCATCAGCAGTGTATATTTGCACAATCTGTGCTAATTGTGCAATAAAGACAGCTCTAAAGTTTATTTTTAACCAATTCTTCCACAAAAGCAACAGCTTTACTTTTTATTTCAGACAGGGTCGATGCCAGAACAAATGTTAGAGTGGGTCATTAACGTGTTAGGGGGGGCTTGTTTAGTGGGGGGGGGGGGAGTGCTACCCGGGACCTACCTGTCAATGGTGGGGGGGGGGGGGGGGGTGAGTGCAATTAGATTCTGGGACCTACCTGTTGATACCACAATCCGTCTCTCCAACATGGGAGACGAGGACACTCCTTTTATTGCGTCAAGCTAGACACTAGTGACACAAGAGGGGGTGGAGCCGGGTCTGACGGCCAGTGATGGCCATGACCGTATTGGAGTGGGGACAATGCCTGCAGATGCCTCCCCCTTGGCACCAACCCTGATTTCAGATTTATTGTTAGAGCACATAAATGATATTGCATATGACCCTGGAGGCAAGTCAGAATTACTACTTATTGGGAGTGCAAAAAAACTACTCAATATACACATATAAAGAATATAAACTGCGCAAATCTGAGTCAAAAAAATGCAAAAGTAAGAACCCTTCAATGAATCCTTGATTGAGTTTGTTGTTGAGGAGTCTGATGGTGGAGGGGGAGCAGCTGTTCCTGACTTGGATTAATGTCATGAACATCCATAACATGGGTGAGTGTAGCCACAGGTCTTGTCTTTTAGTGGATGATTAGCAGAAGATTTAACTCCGGTTTCTGCTCTCACAGCTGGATGATTTTCTGACATTGTAATTTTTTTAAGTTGGTCATGGACTTCTGTTGGTTTTCTAAGTAGTAAACATATGTTGGGATGGCTTTTGGAGCAGGGTGATTCTGATCTCTACGTGGAGGATCACTCTGCCGCAGAAACTAGCCTGAAGTTGTTCTAGGAGCCAGTGACCACCTGCAGTATGCTGAATTTGTCAGGTGGGCTGCCATGTGTGCAGGACCAGTGCAAAGATTCCTGCAGAGGAGAAATGGAGGATCTGGTGAGCCTTAATCTACCTATTATCCCTCTCGGGCTAACGTGCTGTGATGTCTGAATCCATGACTGCAGCAAGGTCCTTATGATGCCACTGATAGAGTCCAGAACAAAGGTTCAGAATTGGGCAAACTCTGCAAATGTACCCATTCAATATAAAATTATTTAGTTTCCAACACCGAGAACAACATAAAGAATTTTCCCCTCCATGAGTCTGTTCTTTGTCCATCAAGCAAGTGAATATGCTATGATCTCAAACCATTAATTTCCTTCAGTCTTTCTTTTAGTTACAATGCAAGAAATGGGAGCAAGAGTCAGCCAGCTGGTCTGCTCTGCCATTTAATAAGATTATGGCTCAGTTTCACCTCCCTGACCCCCCCCCCCCACCCAATAATCTTAAGCTCTTCTACTATGCAAAAAATCTTTGTCTTAAATGTTTTTAATGAGGTATCATCTACTGCTTCCCTGGGCAGAGAATTCCACAAATTTACTACCCTCTTGGAAAACCAATTTCTCCTAATGTCCATCGTAAATCTACTCCCCCTGAATCTTGAAGCTAAGCCAATGGTTCTCAACCTTTTTCTTTCCACTCACATACCACTTTAAGTATTCCCTATGCCATCAGTGCTCTGTGATGAGTAAGGGGATTGCTTAAGGTAGTATGTGGTGGAATGAAAAAGTTTGAAAACCTCTGTTTTATTTGTACCTAATTGACTTGTTATGTGTATGGTTTCATAACTCCAAAGGAAATGAGCCAATGACATTTTTTCTCAACCAAAATATTTCCGTAACAATTGAGTCTGGAGAAGTGATTCTCAACCTTCCCTTCCTACTCACATACCACCTTAAGCAATCCCTTACTCATCACAGAGAACTGATGGCATAGGGATTAGTTGAAGTGGAATGTGAGTGAAAAGAAAAAGGTTAAGAACCATTGGTATGTCCCCTAGTTCTCGACTCGGCTGCCAGTGGAAATAACTTTCCAGATTCGATCTTGTCTATCCCTCTTGGAGTTTTATATGTGTCTAAATAGAAATACTCCTGTCATTTTTCTGAATACCATTGAGTATAGTCCCAAGTGACTCAGTCACTCAATATTCCACTGTATACTTTCTAATGTCTGAGGTATAATCAAAGCATTCAGAAATTTGTTGGATCTTGATCTTTGCTAATCACTCTCCTGCTTTTGGTCATAGTAGATTTCAGATTTATTGTCACAGTACATACAAGACATCACGTACAACCCTGAGATTCCTTTTCCTGAGGGCGAGGCAGAATTACTACTTATTGGTAGTGCAAAATAAACTACACGATCTACACATGCAAACATATAAAGAATTGTAAACAGATAATGAATGTAAACAAACTACAATGCAGAGAGAATTTAAAAGAATCAATAAATAAATTGTAAGAGTCCTTTAATGAGTCCCTGATGGAGTTTATTGTTGAGGAGTCTAATGGTGGAGGGGTAGCAACTGTTCCTGAACCTGGTGGTGCGAGTCTTGTGGCACCGAGACCTCTTTCCTGATGGCAGCAGCGAGAACCGAGCATGTGCTGGGTGGTGTGGATCCTTGATGTTTCCTGCTGCTCTTCGACAGCTGTGTTCCCTGTAGATGTTCTCGATGGGTTGGGGGGGTGGGGGGGGAGAAAGGGTCTTACCTGTGATTGGCTGGGCTGTGTCGACTATCTTTTGCAGGGCTCAGGTGTATTGGTATTCCCATACCAGACTGTGACGCAGCCGGTCAGTGAACTTTCCACCACACATCTATAGAAATTTGTAAAAATCTGTAAAAATGTCATACCAAACCTCAGCAAATAGTGAAAGTCGAGATCTGATTGGAGTAACTTGATGTGTCCTACATGCTTATGCCCTCCCATCTTCTGTCTCTACTTCCTTTTGCCCTTCTTCAGGTCTGCTGATCAGATGTTGATGGTGGAAAATGAGGTAAAGCATGGATTGCCATTTGATGCAGGCCAAAGTTGAGATGATGGGTGCAATGTCTGTGATGGCAACAGGTTAGCAGTGATTTGGAGGAGGAAGTATTGGTTCAAAGATCTTGTGCATCCCCTTCTCCACCAACAGCTCCAAAATCCAGAGTTCTAATTAAGTGAAAAATTGTTTCCTAGTTTGATTTGATAAATTGTATGATTGTGGAGATCTTTTTTTATAATTTTTTTATTTTTCACACTGTGAACCATATCAACCAAAATACATACAAACATTTCCCTCTTAAATATACACAGTGGCATTTTCTCCCCTTTTTTCCCCCCACCCTCCCTCCCCCCCTTCCCACCCCCTCCAAAACCAATAAACATTCAACATATACAATACAATAAAACCATTAAACAATGTCATTACACAATGAAAAATAAACAAGAAAAATGTGTCATCTACTTTTACGGATCAAGTCATTTTGTCTTATCATTTTAGGGGGTGGAGGTCCGAGGCAAGCCCTCTCTGTTATGTTCCATGTACGGTTCCCAAATTTGTTCAAGTAATGTGACTTTATTTTTTAAATTATATGTTATTTTTTCCAATGGAATACATTTATTCATTTCCATGTACCATTGCTGTAGTCTCAGGCTCTCTTCTGATTTCCAAGTTGACATTATACAGTTTTTTGCTACAGCTAAGACTTTCATAATAAATCTTTTTTCCGCTTCATCCAGTTTGAGGCCTAATTCCTTACTTCTTATATTACTTAGAAGAAAGATCTCTGGATTTTTTGTTATGTTGTTTTTTGTGATTTTTATTTAATACCTGATTTAGATCTTCCCAAAACTTTTTCACTTTCTCAATGCCCAAATTGCATGTACTGTTGTTCGCAATGTTGGATCCCATTTTTTTAACTTTTGGGGCGTGATATATAACCTGTGTAACCAATTATACTGTATCATGTGTAATCTTGTGTTTATTATATTCTTCATAGTTCCAGAACATAACTTTTCCTATGTTTCATTTTTTATCTTTATGTTTAAATTCTTTTCCCACTTTTCTTTGGGTTAATAGCTTATTTCATCATTTTCCTTCTCTTGCAGCTTGATGTACATATTCGTTATAAATCTTTTAATTATCATTGTGTCTGTAATCACATATTCAAAGCTGCTTCCTTCTTGTAGTCTGTTTCACAATTTATCCTATAAGTAAGCTTTCAATTGATGTTATGCAAACATTGTACCATGAGTTATTCCATACTTGTACTTTAATTGTTCAAATGTTAATAAATTATTTCTTAAAAAAAAAAACAATTTTCTGTTCTTTTAATTCCTTTTCTCTCCCATTCTCCAAAGGAAAGGTTATCTATTGTAAAAAGGATTAGCTGATTTTGCGTCAATAATAATTTTGGTATTTGGTAATTTGTATTTTTCCTTTCTAAGTGAATCTTCTTCCATATATTGAGTAAATGATGCAATACTGGTGAGCTTTTATATTGTACCAGCTTTTCATCCCACTTATAAAGTATATGTTCCGGTACCTTCTCCCCTATTTTATCTAGCTCTATCTTAGTCCAATCTGATTTTTCCCTTGTCTGATAAAAATCTGATAAATACCTTAATTGTGCTGCTCTATAATAATTTTTAAAGTTTGGTAACTGCAAACCACCTTGGTTGTACCTCTCTGTTAGTTTATCTAACGCTATCCTTGGTTTCCCCCCTTTCCACAAAAATTTCCTTATTATTCTCTAGTTCATTAAAGAATTTCTCTGTTAAGGTAATTGGTAACAATTGAAGTAAGTATTGCATCCTTGGGAAGACATTCATTTTAATGCAATTTACCCTCCCTATCAACATTAGCGATAATTCTTTCCAATGTTCTAAGTCGTCCTGCAATTTCTTTATTAGTGGCTGATAATTTAATTTGTACAGGTGGCTTAAGTTATTATCTAACCTAATACCTAGGTATCGGATTGCTTGTGTTTGCCATTTAAGTGGTGATTCTTTTTTAAATTCTGTATAATCCGCATTACTCATTGGCATCACCACTTTTATTTGCGTTGATCTTGTACCCCGATATTTCTCTATACTCCTTCAATTTCTTATGTAGTTATTTTATTGATATTTCTGGTTCTATTAAGTATACTATGGTGTCATCTGGAAATAAACTGATTTTATACTCCTTCTCCTTTAATTTTATCCCTTTTATTTTATTTTCTGTTCT
Organism: Narcine bancroftii; assembly: GCF_036971445.1. Classification (NCBI taxonomy): domain Eukaryota; kingdom Metazoa; phylum Chordata; class Chondrichthyes; order Torpediniformes; family Narcinidae; genus Narcine; species Narcine bancroftii. The sequence goes on from NC_091469.1 coordinate 273,998,510, forward strand.
TATCAGTTCTGGCAATGTTTCTATTGCTAAAGCGAACAGTGAAGGAGATGGTGGACATCCCTGCCTAGTTAACCTACTTAATTTAAATTGGTTCAATACATATCCATTTACTGTTACCTTCGCCAATGATCCATTATATAATGCTTTAATCCAATTAATATATTTTTCTGGTAGGTTGAACCTCTGTAATACTTTGAATAATAATTCCATTCTACCCTGTCAAAGGCTTTTTCTGCATCTAAAGCAACAGCCACTGTTGGCATCTTATTTCCTTGAACTGCATGAATTAAATCAATAAATTTATAGACATTATCCACTGTTCATCTTTTCTTAATAAATCCAGTTTGATCTTGTTTTACTATTTTTGGAACACAATCAGCCAATCTGTTTGCTAATAATTTTGCTATTATCTTATAATCTGAATTAAGTAGAGATATTGGTCTATATGATGCTGGTGTTAATAGATCCTTCCCCGTCTTTGGTATTACTGTAATTATTGCTGTCTTACATGAATCTGGCAGTATGGTAGTCTTCAACTAATCCCAGAGGGTTTCAGGGGACGGGTCCGTGAGGCGGGTTGCAACGTCGAGCTTTGCTTTGAGGTTTGCCTGGAAGTTTCCTCTCGCTTCGTCTGACTGCAGGTTTCCAACATTGAACCTCTTTCTGGGGGCTTTATTGTTCCTGGGCTTTGGCTTGAAGTGAAGGTTGAGCTTGCAGCGAACCAGCCGGTGGTCAGTGTGGCATTCCGCGCTAGGCATGACCCTGGTGTGGAGCACATCTTGTTTGTCACTTTCTCGCACCAGGATGTAGTCCAGGAGGTGCCAGTGTTTGGATCGGGGATGCATCCAGGTGGTCTTAAGGCTGTCCCTCTGCTGAAAAAGGGTGTTTGTAATGACAAGTCGCTGTTCTGCGCAGAGCTCCAACAGGAGGCGCCCATTGTCGTTGCACTTGCCGACGCCATGCTTGCCCAGGATTCCTGGCCAGGTTTCTGAGTCTTTGCCGACACGAGCGTTGAAGTCGCCCAGGATGACAACCTTGTCGGCTGTAGGGGTACGTTGGATGAGGTTGCGCAGGTCGGTGTAGAAGTTGTTCTTTTCTGCTGGTTCCGCCTGGAGGGTTGGAGCATAGACACTGATGAGGGTGATGTGACGCTTGTTTTGAAGTGGGAGTCGCATGGACATGATTCGGTCCGAGAGGCCTGTCGGAAGGTTTTTGAGTTTGGAGGCAATGAAGCTCTTGACCATGAAGCCTACACCAGATAGGCGTCGTTCATCCGAAGGCTTGCCAGACCAGTAGAGAGTGTAGCCCGCGCCGCGTTCTTGGAGGCTGCCTACATCTGCCAGGCGGACTTCACTGAGAGCGGCTATGTCGATGTCAAGTCTGAGGAGTTCATGTGCAATGAGGGCAGACCGACGTTCAGGTCGGTGGCTGTCAGCCTTGTCTAGCATGGTTCTGATGTTCCAGCATGCTAGCTTGAGTTTGTGAGCATCTTTTGAGGGGGAGGACGTGGAGGGGGAGGACGTGGAGGGGGAGGACGTGGAGGGGGAGGACGTGGAGGGGGAGGACGTGGAGGGGGAGGACGTGGAGGGGGAGGACGTGGAGGGGGAGGACGTGGAGGGGGAGGACGTGGAGGGGGAGGACGTGGAGGGGGAGGACGTGGAGGGGGAGGACGTGGAGGGGGAGGACGTGGAGGGGGAGGACGTGGAGGGGGAGGACGTGGAGGGGGAGGACGTGGAGGGGGAGGACGTGGAGGGGGAGGACGTGGAGGGGGAGGACGTGGAGGGGAGGACGTGGAGGGGGAGGACGTGGAGGGGGAGGACGTGGAGGGGGAGGACGTGGAGGGGGAGGACGTGGAGGGGGAGGACGTGGAGGGGGAGGACGTGGAGGGGGAGGACGTGGAGGGGGAGGACGTGGAGGGGGAGGACGTGGAGGGGGAGGACGTGGAGGGGGAGGACGTGGAGGGGGAGGACGTGGAGGGGGAGGACGTGGAGGGGGAGGACGTGGAGGGGGAGGACGTGGAGGGGGAGGACGTGGAGGGGGAGGACGTGGAGGGGGAGGACGTGGAGGGGGAGGACGTGGAGGGGAAGGACGTGGACCTGTCCTCGGGCCTGCGCAAAGGAGCTTTCATACTGCAATCCACTGAAGAGGTACTGGGCTTCTCCTCCAGGAAAAACAAGGACTGGTTTGACGAAAACAGCCAGGAAATCCAGGAGCTGCTGGCAAAGAAGCGAGCTGCCCACCAGGCTCACCTTACAAAGCCGTCCTGTCCAGAGAAGAAACAAGCCTTCCGTCGCGCATGCAGCCATCTTCAGCGCAAACTCCGGGAGATCCAAAATGAGTGGTGGACTAGCCTCGCCAAACGAACACAGCTCAGCGCGGACATTGGCGACTTCAGGGGTTTCTACGAGGCTCTAAAGGCTGTGTACGGCCCCTCACCCCAAGTCCAAAGCCCGCTGCGCAGCTCAGACGGCAAAGTCCTCCTCAGCGACAAGATCTCCATCCTCAACCGATGGTCAGAACACTTCCAATCTCTTTTCAGTGCCAACCGCTCAGTCCAAGATTCCGCCCTGCTCCAGCTCCCTCAACAGCCCCTAAGGCTAGAGCTGGATGAGGTTCCCACCCTGGATGAGACATATAAGGCAATCGAACAACTGAAAAGTGGCAAAGCAGCAGGTATGGATGGAATCCCCCCAGAAGTCTGGAAGGCTGGCGGCAAAACTCTGCATGCCAAACTGCATGAGTTTTTCAAGTTTTGTTGGGACCAAGGTAAACTGCCTCAGGATCTTCGTGATGCCACCATCATCACCCTGTACAAAAACAAAGGCGAGAAATCAGACTGCTCAAACTACAGGGGAATCACGTTGCTCTCCATTGCAGGCAAAATTTTCGCTAGGATTCTACTAAATAGAATAATACCTAGTGTCGCCGAGAATATTCTCCCAGAATCACAGTGCGGCTTTCGCGCAAACAGAGGAACCACTGACATGGTCTTTGCCCTCAGACAGCTCCAAGAAAAGTGCAGAGAACAAAACAAAGGACTCTACATCACCTTTGTTGACCTCACCAAAGCCTTCGACACCGTGAGCAGGAAAGGGCTTTGGCAAATACTAGAGCGCATCGGATGTCCCCCAAAGTTCCTCAACATGATTATCCAACTGCACGAAAACCAACAAGGTCGGGTCAGATACAGCAATGAGCTCTCTGAACCCTTCTCCATTAACAATGGCGTGAAGCAAGGCTGTGTTCTCGCACCAACCCTCTTTTCAATCTTCTTCAGCATGATGCTGAACCAAGCCATGAAAGACCCCAACAATGAAGACGCTGTTTACATCCGGTACCGCACGGATGGCAGTCTCTTCAATCTGAGGCGCCTGCAAGCTCACACCAAGACACAAGAGAAACTTGTCCGTGAACTACTCTTTGCAGATGATGCCGCTTTAGTTGCCCATTCAGAGCCAGCTCTTCAGCGCTTGACGTCCTGCTTTGCGGAAACTGCCAAAATGTTTGGCCTGGAAGTCAGCCTGAAGAAAACTGAGGTCCTCCATCAGCCAGCTCCCCACCATGACTACCAGCCCCCCCACATCTCCATCGGGCACACAAAACTCAAAACGGTCAACCAGTTTACCTATCTCGGCTGCACCATTTCATCAGATGCAAGGATCGACAATGAGATAGACAACAGACTCGCCAAGGCAAATAGCGCCTTTGGAAGACTACACAAAAGAGTCTGGAAAAACAACCAACTGAAAAACCTCACAAAGATAAGCGTATACAGAGCCGTTGTCATACCCACACTCCTGTTCGGCTCCGAATCATGGGTCCTCTACCGGCACCACCTACGGCTCCTAGAACGCTTCCACCAGCGTTGTCTCCGCTCCATCCTCAACATCCATTGGAGCGCTTACACCCCTAACGTCGAAGTACTCGAGATGGCAGAGGTCGACAGCATCGAGTCCACGCTGCTGAAGATCCAGCTGCGCTGGATGGGTCACGTCTCCAGAATGGAGGACCATCGCCTTCCCAAGATCGTGTTATATGGCGAGCTCTCCACTGGCCACCGTGACAGAGGTGCACCAAAGAAAAGGTACAAGGACTACCTAAAGAAATCTCTTGGTGCCTGCCACATTGACCACCGCCAGTGGGCTGAAAACGCCTCAAACCGTGCATCTTGGCGCCTCACAGTTTGGCGGGCAGCAACCTCCTTTGAAGAAGACCGCAGAGCCCACCTCACTGACAAAAGGCAAAGGAGGAAAAACCCAACACCCAACCCCAACCAACCAATTTTCCCTTGCAACCGCTGCAATCGTGTCTGCCTGTCCCGCATCGGACTTGTCAGCCACAAACGAGCCTGCAGCTGACGTGGACTTTTTACCCCCTCCATAAATCTTCGTCCGCGAAGCCAAGCCAAAGAAGAAAAGAAAGACATGAATCTGGCAAGTTTTGTGTTTCTTCTTTCTAGTTCATTACTTCCAGGAGAGGAGGAATTAATAACTCTTTAAATGTTTTATAGAATTCTATTGGCAATCCAATCCATCCTCTCCAGGTGTTTTATTGTTTGGCAGCTTTTTTAATATATCCTGTACTTTCTCTATTTCAAATGGTTTTATCAGTTTGTTTTGTTCCTCTTCTTGCAATTTCGGCAGTTCAATTTTAGCCAAAAACTTCTATTTTTTCATCTTTTGTGGAGATCTTTTTTAAGAAAATAAGTGCAGACTATAAAGGAGGAGCTGGTTTGAGGGCCTAATTAGATGTCTCCTTCAGAAATCCAGCACAGGCACATCGATTGTGTGGGAGTTTGTCATCAGGCAAGGTATTCAAGATTATTGTTTTTTTTAAAATACTTCAAAGAAAAAAGAAAAGCTTAGATAAGAAAGTCTGCAGATACAAAACAAAATCCTTGATAAACTCAGCAGGTCAAACAGCAAAAATAAAGAAACGTAACCAAAGTTTTGGGCTTGAGACCTTCATCAAGGTGTGAACAAACTGTAGCCAGGTGCCTGAATAAAATGTTGTGGGGAAGGAGCAGGTCGAAGAGCACAGGCAAGAGGTAAGAGGTGGATAAGGGTTGGAGAGCACAACAGAAAACAAGGGGTGAGGGTTTAGCTCTGTTAATGAAGAGGCCACTTCACATTTATCCATTTCGCTCATCGCATCGTATTCATCATCTTAACTTTGACCTTGTATCAAATGGCAACCCATTTTCTCCATCAAGATCGAACTAGCAAACGGAAGCAGAGACAGATGATGGGTGGGTGTAAGCATGATATGCTCATCAAGTCACTCCAACCAGATCTCGACTTTCACTATTTGCAGAGGTTTGCTATGACATCTGAAACCAAGGGACAGGGTAGAGAGGAAGAAGTCTAGCCAAAAATGCGCAAATTGAAGTTAATGCCATCCAGTTGGAGAGTATCCAGATGGAAAATTAGGTGTTGAACCTCCAGTTTACTGGTGGGCTCGGTTTGGCAGGGCACGAGGCCGTGGACAGATGTGTTGGCGCGGAAGTGGGGCACAGAATTGAAAGGGTTGGCCACTGGGAGATCCCTGTCATTGATAGGAACTGAGCGAAGATGTCAACGAAGTGACCTCCCAATCTCCGTCCAGTCTCTCCAATCTGGAGAAGGCCACCACGGGAGCACTGGATACTGTAGATGACTCCCACAGATTCACAAGTGAAGTTAATCTGAACTGATTTCATAATGTGCCTGCTCCACCTCCCCCACCTGCACAATGACTGACCTGCTGAGTATTTCTGGCATTTTTTTTTATTTCTGGTTCCCAGCATCTGCAATATTATGCATCTGGCCTAATGTAGTCAGGATTTCCTATGGAGTTGGAGGAGAGATTCTCAAAGGAAGAAGTGCACACGAAGTAATTGCAGGAAGCCCCACATAACAATAATAATAATAATACCAAATCAGAAGGATACTTTTTTTTGTAATATGACTCCAATGACCATCTTGTAGTTTGAGAGTGGAAAGGGATGTGGTCTTATCTTTTGCATGTGTGAAACTCTGCTCCTTAACAAGATCAGTCAGAAGAGTTTTCTCTCAAATGCATGTGTATTTAAACGTACCCACACAATGTGGCCTTTTCATAAACTAAGTTGTGAATCTGAATCTCTACAATTGGCCTCATCTGAAGGATTTTCACGTCGCATACTGCCTGAATGTGAATTGATAATGCAATGCAGGATATCCTCAGACCACAGCTTTTGAGTGGTTCAGGAAGTGAATGGTCTTGGATGCAATGCTGACTACATATTTTTATCTCTTAATTATCTAAAGGAAAATCCATACTTAGCAGGAACTGGATAATGATAATTACACCCCATTTATAAAAGATCATGGCAGTCTTTGATGTTAAAAGTGTGTGTTTTCAATTTTTAAAAAGTGAAAACTCCCAACTGACACCAATTTGACACAATGTGCTGGTCCACCTTGCAGCTGCTCCCGCCCTGTGAAAAGTGATGTAAAATGGATTTGAGTGGGCGCTAAGGGCAAGGAGGATTCACAAATGGCCTTGGGCACTGAAGACTTTCTGATCATATCTGAGGTTTGGTTCTGGAGTTCGGGTGGCCAGTCGTTTGAGCTGGAGTTTGTGTGGCTGCACGATTGCTGGAGGCAAATCCACAGACACTCAGTGCCTCTGAAGAGATTCTTTTTTCCTTCTCTTTCTTTTACTGTTAGGAACACTAGGCATTGCTCATGGTGTTGTACTCTGGCTTTACCCTACCCTCAATTTAGTCTATGTGTCGTCTGAGTCCAGCGTGCTCGTTGAATGAAGTAATAGGAGACGTTATTTGGTTTCACAATCTGTTTATTATACAGCACAAGACTAAAGCTTAACAGAGCTCTGGTTCAGTCGTTAGTTCACAGGTCACCTGCTCAGTGAGCTATTCCCCAAAACTGACCCCTACTGTCCAGTCTCTTCTGTTTATATAGATCAACATTGTAACACTTGAACAAAAGTTGGCTTTCTTTGATATGCTCCTTGCCTAAGATGTATCTCAAGCAATTTCCTGCTCTGCAATTATCTATGGTATAGACCTTGTATCTTAATCCCCAAGGCCAGAATATCCTGTTGTTTTGATCAGGTCAATTCATACCCCAGATATTTCTAATTATTCCTTTGTTCTCGGCTGGCCATAGTCTTCTGTTCTAATCAACACCTCCCCTGTATCCTTATGACTTAGTATTCTTACTAAATTGGTTTATCCATTTTGTTTGTCTCTGACATTCTCAGTCATGGTACTCTTATCACTTATCCTTGCAATCCACTTATCTTCCTGTCCCTAGCCTGTTTCAGAATAAATCACTGTCCCTATGGTTCCTCCAACTTCATCCTGTCTGGTTTATCCATTTTGTTTTTGGAGGCAGCAAAATCGGCCAACTGTGGCTTTTACTTAGTTGCATTAATATTTCCCTTAAACAGTATAATTGAAGTCAATTATGGGTCACGTCTCCAGAATGGAGGACCATCGCCTTCCCAAGATCGTGTTATATGGCGAGCTCTCCACTGGCCACCGTGACAGAGGTGCACCAAAGAAAAGGTACAAGGACTGCCTAAAGAAATCTCTTGGTGCCTGCCACATTGACCACCGCCAGTGGGCTGATAACGCCTCAAACCGTGCATCTTGGCGCCTCACAGTTTGGCGGGCAGCAACCTCCTTTGAAGAAGACCGCAGAGCCCACCTCACTGACAAAAGGCAAAGGAGGAAAAACCCAACACCCAACCCCAACCAACCAATTTTCCCCTGCAACCGCTGCAATCGTGTCTGCCTGTCCCGCATCGGACTTGTCAGCCACAAACGAGCCTGCAGCTGACGTGGACTTTTTACCCCCTCCATAAATCTTCGTCCGCGAAGCCAAGCCAAAGACAAAAAAGATAATTGAAGTAAATAGTAAATTGTTACATGTAATGGATTAATGAATACATAGGCATCATATTTTCCATGATTACAACCCCTTGGTTCCAACAGTGGTGAATTTGTGTTTGTCTTATGGCAGACAAAAATTCAGTTGCAGCAAAATCCTCATTATCCAGCACCTATGGGAATTGTGAATGTCAGAGATGCAAATTTTCTAGTCCTCTGAAACTCACTCTTCCATTGCCTAATACGCCAGCATTAAGAATACACCATTTCAAAGACAATGTAAAATAACTTGAAGTGGGCAAAGGAGTTAAGGGTTATGGGGATAAGGCTGGAAAGAGGTACTGATGGTAGTGATCAGCCATGATCTGTAAAATGGCGGTGCTGGCTCGACGGGCCTACTCCAGCTCCTATTGTCTATTGTTTATTGAAAAGAATCAGTGTTGTATTGTTTAATTATGTAAAGTTCACTTTAATCAAGTAGTTCCTATAACTTACAAAATTTAAATTTGAACTCCAGTCACTGGTAGTGTAACAGTGTTGCACTGGCCGCTATGCTAACTGTGCCACCATCATAATTAATGCCCTCCTCCAAGTTTACAGATAAAGCCATACTAATATACTTAATAAAGATAAAGATGTCTACTAGGCAGGAATAGGGAGACGTTTTGGGAGAGTCACCCCAGCGGCAAGTGGCATCAACCATCTCTTTATCCTGGTTCCCAGTCAGACTCTTGCCAGTTGTTTGAATTTGCAGCTGATTAAATTCTATGTAATGGGGATTTTACTTTCTATCGTGCATATTATTACATTGTTGTGTGTTACTACGTGTCAATAAAAAGAACCTTGATAGATACTACATAAAAGGTACTCTTCTGAAGTTGGGAGCAAGATAAATGTTGGGAGCTTTGCATAGCAACTGGCTGGGTACAGGATAACACAAGATGCTTGGAATTAGAGTTCCAAAACCAACATTTAACAGCTTGATGAGCAATTAAATGACACTGTCTTTAAAGAAGTCTGCAGAGTTTCTGTTTCAAATTCCAAATGCAAAGGCATCTGATGTAAAGAATAATTTACCATTTTTTAAAAAGTTTTTAAAAGAATGCATGTTCCAACACGTTTACCCTAAAGAGCTGATGCATTCTTTCCAAATTAAAAAGTTTGGAAACCCACCAAGTTGCACTGAGAGGCAAAGCAGCATCAAAGTTATTAAGGGGAACTGATGTAAAGAGAACTTGCCTCTGTTGGTTGTGGAAACTACAACTAGAAATGTATTTCTGGATTAAATTAGGAAACCTTCCCAAGCACAGTGTGGCAGAAGTTTGGGATTGTCTTCCACCACAGTGGTGTATGGCGGGACAGCTCAAGGACTAAAGCCTCGTTCCGCACCATGCTCCGTTGGTGGCGTTCCTGTGCAATATTAAATTGCATGGAAGGAACAAATACCTTGGATATCTGTTCACTGGAGCCGATTTCACCGACAGGATGAATGAGGATGTCCAGAAACTCTTATGTTTACAATTGAATCTCTGAACCGAGGGCCACTTTAGGTCAGGAAACACGGGGATGAACCAATGCAGAATTCTGGGGAGTAGAATGTGGAAGTGCTGCTGGCCAAATGTGATTTTTCAGGATGGCCCTGAAATAGCAACTATTTGGGAGTTAAGTTGGAGCCAATTAGCATTTTGTATTCCAAACAGATTAGAGAGTGAATGGCTAAACCATCTGACCTCCACATCTTTTCAAATCTCCATCCTTTGGACTTGAGCGAGGGTTAAAAAAAAGAGGAGGATTGCACTAGGAAAATTAACCAGTGAGACAGAGTATAGGTTTTAATCAAGTGTTGAAGGTGGATGTGTTGAAATAAATTTAATGTATATTTAAAGCTGAGGTATTCTTTTCACTTCATTAGAATTGTTTTCAACTTTTAAGGATAACGCAGTTTTTTTTAAAAATTCATTTAACCACTGCAAACATATACAAATTCTGTTGCCAAAGGGAATGGTTTCTTTCCTCCCCTATCCTTGAAAATTAGCATTCTCAGCCAAAAGGGCATGGTTTGACTGAGTGTTTCTGTATTTTGCACTCGGCAAGGGTACGTGAAGATTGCTTGAAAACAAATCAAGTGCCTTTCAAATTCTTGGCATGCAAATCGCATGCTGCTTGTTGAAGTTCCCTTCAGCTATAAATATGAATTAAAAAAAAACAATAGAGTTGAGAGTCCAAATTGTAACAGCATGTTTAATCTTTAAACATCAGGAGCTGTGAGGTTTGAGACCAGGTGATTTGTTTCATGAAAATTCCTCCTTGCAATATATTATCTGACATGCTGGGATTTAATTTGCCTAGGGCTTCCATTCCCTGGGTTCTGTGTCCAATGCCAATAATTTTATTGCATGTCATTTTAGCAACTTTCACATTATTTTACAAGCACCTTGCTTTTACCTCCTTTAAAATCCGTGCAGTGCCTCAACCACAAGGCCATGTGAGCAAGATACCAGGCTGAACATTGCATATGTCAGCCTGTTTGCTGTGATGTTTCTGCCCCAACTCTCAAGGCAAGTTTATTGTCAGATGATTGCACAACTACAATCTGACGAAACTGCAAAATACACAGACATTCAGACAAATGATACTCATGCAGGACAAAAATTCATCTATACAAATAAATAAATATTGTTCCATGAAAATGAGAGTCTCAGATGGTTAATGTGAGCAGTTTCTTTGGCTGTTCAGCATACTGTCTTCCCATGGGAAGCAGTTGTTCCTCAGCCTGGTAGTGCCAGCTCTGATACTCCTGTATCTCTTTCCTGTTGGGGGCAGCTGAAAGATGTTCTGTGAAGGGTGGAGGGGTCCTTGATGATTTTTCATGCCCTCTAGATAACGATTTCTGGTAGATCATGTCGCTGGAGAGGAGGGAGGCTCCAGTGATCCTCTCTGCCAATCTTGTGGTCCTGTGGATCGACCTCCGATCCATTTCCCTGCAGCAACCGCACCACACTGTGATGCAGCCAGCCAGGGCATCCTCGATAGAGCTCCAGTAGAAGGTTGAAACAATGATGGGCCATAGCCTTACTGACCTCAGGAAATGCATTGGCTGTTACACCTTCCTGACAAACGATGAGATGTTGAGTGCCCACGATAGGTCACTAGTTAAGTGAACTCCAAAGAACTTGGTACTCTCCACTCAGAGTTGTTGATGTGTAGCGAGGGTGGCCATTCCTGGTCCTCCTGAAATCCACGATAATTTTCATTTTGTCTACGTTGAAACTCCGGTTGTTATTCTCGTACCATATCACAAGATTTTACACACAAACAATGAGTGAATGTCCAGCAAAAGGTGCTGAGGCATTGCTTTTTTATTGCTGGGAGATGCTTACAAATTGTCTAAAGGGAACTACTGTATATACTCGTGTAATAGTCAAGTTTTTGGATCAATATTTCAGGTCAAATTTGGGGTGGTTGACTTTTACATGGGTCATACTTTTGATGTGGTAAGTACCTGCGTGGTTCAAGGTGCCGGGAGCTTGAATGGCTAGGACCGGGTGTTGTCTGGATTCGAGGCATTGGGAGCTCAGAAGGCAGAGGTCTGGGAGAAAGTCTTTGACCAGGGCATTAGGTGCTCTAGTGAGCGGGTGCCTAGGACATCAGGAACTCCAGCGGGTGAATCTCAGCATGGACAAAATGCGGGAGATTATTGTGGACTTCAGGAGGACCTTCCACTACACATCAACAACTCTGTAGTGGACAGCACCAAGTTCCTTGGAGCTCACTTAACTAGTGACCTTTCGTGGACACACAACATCTCCTCACTTTGTCAGGAAGGTGCAATAGCGACTGTACTTCCTAAGAAGACTGAGGTGGACAAGGTGGGAGCTCAGGTGGGCAGGCAGACGGAGCAAGGATCCTCATTCGGGGTGTTGGGAGCTCTCATGGTGGGGGGGGGGGGTTGATGTTTACATGGGATAACACACGATTTTTAGGCCAAAAAAAAGGGGGTCAGCTATTACATGGGATCGACTATTACACAAGTATATACAGTAAATATTTCTTCTAAAAATTAGAAATAGCAAATCTACTTATAACCACCTTTTTAGTGCAATAAATTAACTCAAAACAAGACACTTTGTGGCACTTGCCTCTCTTCATTTCAGACGGGCAAGCTCTTTTTATTTCAGGGTTATTCTTGCACAGCTGATGATCATGAAATGGTACATGAAGTGGTATTAAACATAGACTTTAAAAACATAATGCTGGAGAAACTCAACAGGTCAACCAGCGTATTCTGTATAGCAAAGATAAGGATGCTTAGCCCATGTTTTGGGCCTGAATTTTTAAAGAAATATTTGTTTATTTAGGCACCTGCCTACATTTTACTCATTCCTTGATAAAGGGCTCAAGTCCAAAACGATAGTCATGTAGCTTTATCTTTGCTACACAAAATTTGCTATTTGACCTGCTGAATTTCTCCAATATTGTGTTTTTACTTCAATCAAGCCGTCTACAGACTTTTGTGTTTTACTCTGTAATGATATGGTTTATTGTATGTACTGGACAGTACAGGGCATGGGCTGGCCCACCCCCCTGATGGCATCCTTTCCTAGACTCCTCCCCTGTGACCCAGGCCATAAAGGTCGAGTCACCTCTTCCTTCCCTGCATTTCCCTAACTTGGACCTGGGCCAACAAGTCTTGTGTGTAATAAAGCCTATCGTTCCCCTCAGTCTTTGTCTCTGTGATTAGTGGGGCACCTGATAGTGCCCAACATACTCTTAACATCAACTTCTCAGGTTTCTGTTTGAACATATACACCACCACCAACCCTGCCACAACCTCTTCTTCTTCCCTCTGTATCCTTTCTTTTGTATCTAATTGACACCTTTTGTATGTTGGTTTCTACTTCTCCCCCTCCCTTTCATTAACCGGCCTTTAATTCAGACACCTGTCATTTTTCATTCATACGTTGAGGAAGGGCTTGGGACAGAAACATCGGCAATATATTTTTGTCTCTGCGAGACTGGCTGAGTTTCTCCAGCACTTCTGTGTTTTGACTACAATCACTATAGTCTGTGTCTGCAGACTTTCGTGTTTCATTGGTACATTTAGCCCCTTAGTTCAACATGAATGAGGTTTGCCCCGGGGCTCAGAGGAGCTGACCTGCTAAAGAGGAGCTCTCTGACACAAAGCACCTTACAGGACAATCACTGTGAGACTCTAGCATGCGAGATTGCAGCTGCTATTAGGATGCCCTGTTCTCATCTCATTCCAATGTGACTGATAGTTCCAGGGTTGGGTCTGCAAAACGACTTTCACACTGAGCATTGATCCATCCTTCACAGCTGTTGTTTGGATGAGTAAATTTTAAGTTTGGTGGTTTGTTTGTTCATTGTTTAACTATTGTCTTGTGGTTGAATTTTTTTTTACACTGAGTTCTTGCTACCAATCTAAAACAAAATTGTTTTCCTTTAAGTGATTTGTTCCTGGAACTGACATTAAGATTAGAAGAAAAGTTTTTTAAAACCTTAATGCATATCGCTGCTCACAAACCAATTGATTGAATAACCCACTGGAAGATTAGATTTCTGCTAATGGTAAAAACTAATGTTAATTTCAGACATGCCGGTGTTATTTAGAATGATATGAATCATCATATCTAATTGACACTTTTTGTTGATCTGGACTGCTCCCCTGGCAAGTCTTTATTTTGAGGCCTTACTGTTCTTGCTTGAAGAAGAGTTCAGGCCTGAAACATCATTAATATATCTTTACCTCTCATGGAAGCTGTGAGACCAGCTGAGATTCTTCAGCATTTCTGAGTTTTTACCATCTAGAATAATGAACCTTGCAAATCAAATCTCTCCTGAATAGTTTTGTGATATGACTAGTATTTCATGTTCACAATGAGGCAGGGCAACTGTAGTTCTGTTCTGAATTAATTTATTTTTGTGCGTTATAAAATAGATGGAAGCTTTAACCCAAAATTTGTGTCCAAAATATTATCTTCAATCAATTATGAAAGAATTGAAACATCTGGATGGCTTGACTCTACTTAAGAAATAGTAATTTGTCTTCCTTTCTCAGCTTATTTGTTCCTTGTCTGTCAAACAGCGGATTGTTTTAAGTTGATTACCACATCACATTTGGATTATTGAATGAAATGTGGTCATTTTATGGTAAGAACACAGAAATGCTGGAGGAACTCAGATGGTCTCACAGCATCCATAGGAGGTAAAGATATATTACTGACATTTTGGGTCTGAGCCCTCCTTCAAGAAATTGGCAATGAACAGGAAGGCATCAGAACAAAGACAAGGCTGGCTGGTCCAGGCCAACAAAAGATATTAAATGGAGGAGAGGTGAGAATTGATTTTGGCTCTGAGATGGAAAAGGGAAGAGGGAGAGAGAGAGAGACCTGGCTGAAAGGCGACAGCTGAAGAAGAGGGCAGTGGGGTTTATAACAGAAATTGGAGAAGCCGATGATAATGCCATCTGGTTGGAGTGCCCCCAGATGGAAGATGAGATGTTGCTATGGTGTTCTATTCCTGCCAATGATGTTCTTTCCTTTCTTCTCCCCCAAAAGTTTTCAATTTTGAATTAATAGTTGTTGCCTCTGGGTTGTAGCCCCACTCCAGGAACTGTGCACGTAACCAGGTCTGGCACCGCTGAGGTCATGGAGGGCAAATGCTGTACGGTACAAGATGCCATCTTTATGATAAGAAGTTCAACCTAGATTTTGAACAACAGCTAGACAAGCAGCTAATGTGGGGACATGGGGATGGACAATGTTCCAGGATGAGATCCTGTATCAGGACTGGGAGTAGAAGATGACCAATTCACACAGGTGAGACCGAGGCCGGAAGGTGATGAGTGGAAATAGTACTTTTTGGCGGAGGTGGGCGAATGCAGCCAGATGGGGGAGGGTAATTGCTGAACCAGAGGCTAGTCAGTGAAACCAGATGAGGGTGGGGGATGATGGGCAGATGGAGCAGGTTTTAGGGGGTAGTATTGTGCTAAGGGCTGGTAATTAAAAGAGGAAACCCAAGAAAGAAAGAAATTAATTCACTTTCTTCCCTGCTTTTGAAAACAATGACCTAGTCCTCTTAGACCAGAATCTGGTAGGAGACACCACTCAAGGCATGTCGCAGTAGAAGGCTGAACAGTTCCCCAGACCCTCTCGACTGATTGATATTATGATGGCTGCTCTAACTTCTGTCTCAGTTCCCCATTATTGTGATAACCTTTTTGTGCAAACATCCTTCATGGTTCCAGATGGTGTAGAAATCCTAAGATTTGCAATGAGGGAATACATTCCTCTTCATCTGTGCCTTTCGTTAGTGACCCCCCACTTTTTTCTTTTTTTTTTTTTGCATTAGTTTTAGAATCCTCCCTGAGTGGAAACATCCTCTCTCCATCTTCATTAATCCTGCTCACCATCTTTTATTTTCCAATGAAGTGACCTTTCGTTATTTAAAGTTCCATCAAGTATGGGTTCAACTTGTGCAACATTCTCTTCAGTCAACTCCCATCATCATCCAAAACAACAGACCCAGCGTCCTTCTGAATAAAATATTCCTTCCCAAACAGGGAGAGCAGCGCTGTACTTAGTACTCCAGATGTGATTTCATTAATGGCCGTGCAGCTGTAAGGAGACTATTTTTATACTCTATCCATCTTTCTAATGCCTAAAATTCCTTCTGGCTTCATAATTACCTGCTGTACCTTGAAAGCTGTTTCGATGTGTTTATTGTTCAAGGACATGTGCATCTGTCAACTTAAATATCACCATATTTTGCTTTCCTGTTCTTTCTATCAAAAGGGGGGGTGGGGGGCTCACCTCACATTTTCTTCATTGTACTTCATCTCAACCAGTTTTTGCTTATTTAACCCATTACAATGTACTTTCTAAATTAGCTGCCATGTTTCCCAAATTACTTCGACAGTATCAAGTACCTTAATACTTCTTTGAAACATTTTTGGATATTGCAAGATTTTTAAAGGCTTTATCGAGTTGTGGTGTCAAAAGTGTGGAAACAGACCATTTGGCCCCACATATCCCGACCCCATAGAAATCCATCCATATAAATTCTACCTCCAGAAGTAGTAACTAGATCTCTACCCAAGAATGGGTTTGAAGATCCCATCACAATGGCATCTTTCTGTAAGTTGTTAAGTTGTGTGATTGTTGAATATTTTAACAGTACAAGCTGGCATTTTCCATGTTGCTGATTGCAGTGTCACTGGTAAAACACCTTGAATATATTGCTTTGATTTAAGGTTCACGAGAATGTTGACAGGATTTCAAGGTTTGAGTTACAGGGAAAGGTTGTGCAGACTGGGGCTTTTCTCTGGAGCGTAGAAGATTGAGAGGGGACTTGATAGAGGTGTTTAAGATTTTAAAAGGGACAGAGAGTAAACGTGGATAGGCTTTTTCATTTAAGAGTGGGGGAGATTCAAACTAGAGGGCATGGTTTAAGATTGAAGGGGGAAAATTATAAGGGGAACATGAGGGGAAATTTCTTTATGCAAAGGGTGGTGGGGATGTGGAATGAGCTTCCGACCGACGTGGTCGAGGCGGGATCATTGGTTACATTTAAGAAAAGACTAGATAGTTACATGGATAGGAGAGGACTGGAGGGGTATGGACCGGGCGCTGGTCAGTGGGACTAGGAGGGTGGGGATTTGCTACGGCATGGACTAGTAGGGCCGAACTGGCCTGTTCTGTGCTGTAAGATATGGTTATATGGTTAAGATGAGGGAAGGGATGTGAGAATAGGACAGCAGCACATGATTAGAACTCTTTTTTGGCATGAAAGGTAAACGTCTTTGTGCTCTGGCTGAATGGAGTGCCTTGTTCTTTTAGTTCCTAAGTATAAATTTAGTTTAATTTTCTAACACTCTCAATCTATAACATCCTGTGCATTAACACGTCTGAGTAGGGAGCACCACGGTTGGGTTGTTGTTGCTGTGATGCTCCATGCTCTTCTGTAGTAGTCACAGTTGCTTCCTTTGATCAACCTTCTCTTCTATTATATCTAAGCATTAATCTGATCTTTTGAGCAAGAAAATTTAACATCAACAGGAAGGTGGTTCCTGGAAATTGGAAGATAATTTGAAAATACAACAATGGTATATAGAAATGAATAAATGTATTCCATTAGAAAAAATAACATATAGTTTAAGAAATAATATTGAAATATTCGAACAAGTATGGGAGCCTTACATTAAATACAATAGCGAAAACCTACCGGGAACAAACATTATACCTAAGTTGATGGAAGGAGAAGAGAAGAAAAGAATGGACTCAGTAGAATTTCTGGTGTATTTTTGTTGAATGACAACATTGTCTGACTGGCTTAATGCAACCTAGATTGTATACCTAAAATGGATGAGAGGGGGTGGGTGGGGGGGTGGCTTGGGAGGAGGGGGGGGGGGGGAAAAAGTCACTGTATATGTGTGAAAAAGAAAAAGTGTATATCATGGCTAACGTGATTTATGGTGTGAAAAATAAAAAAATTTTTAAAAAAAAAACAGGAAGGTGGTTCTAAAGTAAGTTGGGAAATTGGGTCTGATGGACATCCTTGCCAATTTTGTCTTGTTTCATCATAGCGAGTTGCAGCAGATGTTCTGTAGATCTTGATTATTCCTGTCAATGTAAATTAGAATTGCTTGTGGGAAAACATCAAGATGTAGCTCCAATAAAACTCAAAAGCACTTTCACTTTCAGTCCAGCTTCAAAAAAAGATCCTTGACTCTTTTAAACTGAATTACGTTCTCTAAATTTGTCAAATCTTTTCAAGCATTCAGATAGTCTACTTGTCTCTGGTTATCAGATCATTGGACAGAGAGAGTGCAGATCAGGATTCTTGTTCCACTGAGCATGCACCAGCCATCAGTTGCCCATTTGTACAGATTACATTAATCCTGTGTCTTATTCTCCTCAATTTCCAACCCCCTTCCCCACCCAGATTCAAAATTCAGATTTATTGTCAGAGTACATACATGACATCACATACAACCCTGAGATTCTTTTTCCTGTGGGCAAGGCAGAATTACAGTAAAAGTCCAAATATCTAGATGCTAGAAATCCAGTCCACCCGAGAATCTAGACTTGGCTTTTGTGTGTGTGCGTGCATGCACAGCGCCAACAAGCGGCCACACGGAAGTCACAGAAATATTAGAAAAAAAAATTTTGTACTTGGCATCTTATATGAAAAAATGTTTTATTAGTAAACTATTAAAGTTTATTCTTAAATCTGAATTTTAAAAGTACTCCGCAAGAATCTGGTAAATCCGGACCGACCCAATCCCCGAGCAATCTAGATCTTAGGACTTTTTTTGTACCACTTATTGGTAGTGCAAACATATGAATACGTGTAAACAAATTTAAAAATATAAGCGAACTGTGCAAATACAGAGAGAGAAAAAAAATCAATGACGTGAAAAATTAAGTCCTTAAATGAGTCTCTGATTGAGTTTGTCCACATTTGGGGCAATTTATATTGGACAACTAACTTGCATATCTTTGGGATATGGGAACAAATTGGAGGAAACCTACATGATCACAGTAAGAGCAAACCCCACAGAGTGCCCAAAGACAGAACTGAATCTGGATCATTCCCAGCTGTGCCATTAACTCCTGCTGTGAGTTAGTTAGACCATAAAGAACTGTAGTTAAATTTAGCAGCTTGCAATGAACATTTCCCTAAATAATTCAGGGAACCAAAATTGAAGAATTATAAACTCTTCAGGAGTGTGACCATTAAAAGAACAGACCTGCAAAACCCCAGAATGTTGGATCATGGGTATTTGAATTGGCACTAATGTATAAACTGAAATCTATATCTGTATAAAGAAAGACCTCGCATCACCCATTGACTTTGGGGTTAGTTGCCTTGAGGATGTCAGTGAGAGAAGCCTTTGCATGACTGACAGGATTGTAGTTCATGGCCATCAAATCTGACAGCAATCTCTTGCTTGTCTATTGAGTCATTTCCTCAGGAGATGCACCCCAAGAGAAGTCAATCTAAAGGTCTGACATTAACGTATCAAAGAAGTGATGATTGGCAAAATAAATTTGGCTTGAATCATTTCTGACTGAATGGTAACCATGGCCAGTTGCCTTGCTCAAAGTCAATAATTCTCTTTTGACAGCTCTTGTATTTCCCCTCCCCCCCCCCCCCCACCAACACCAGGGTGGAATAAAAAAAAATCAGCGCACAATCATGGCTAAGTCAATTTTAAAATGCATTATGCTGTCTCCTCTAAATTAAAACCAAACACAAGACCTTTTCTCCCCTCTGAGGCATGAAGGAGCACTGATTCCACTGAAAAGGCCTCAAATGAGATTAAATGTCTCATCTGTCACCAAAACCCTCAGCTGTGTCTTTATATTTGCACTTCTGGTTACTCGTTCAGATTATTGAAATTTGCACCAAAACTTGTCCATTCATTGAGCTGTGATTATGAATGTTCATTGCTGTCTTGTTTTTAAAATCTTAAACCTTGTTTTCAAATGTATGTGGTTGCATAACTCACTTTTATATTTCCTATGACAAAAATGTCTCATTTAGTCTCTACTGGCTCTGAGCAATTCCCCCATTTAAGCTCTGTAACCTATTTTCTATCATAATTCCTCTATTGCCCACCTACACAAGGGATAATTTACAGTAGGCAATTAACTTGACAACCAGCATGATGTGGAAGGAATCTGGAGCACCCAGGGGATACCCACCCAGGGGATATCCACCTGGTGACCATCATAGCATGCAAACTGCAAATAGGCAGTGCCAGAAGTCAGAGTTGAACCCAGGTCACTGGAACCGTGATGCGTCTCTACTCCCTGCAATACCATGGTACACATCTTTTGCCCTGGACTTGCCCCACCAATCTCTGTAACCTTCTCCAAACCAATGAGAAGGTCGCACGGTTAGCATAGTTGTTAGCGCAGTGCTATTACAGTGCCAGTGACTTACCTGGGTTCAAATGCAGCACAGTCTGGAAAGAAGTTGTATGTTCTCCCAGTGTCTGCATGGATTTTCCTCCACCATTCCAAAAGTACGGGGATTGTAGGTCATTTAGGGTATTTGGGCAGCATTGGACACATGTGCTGGAAGAGCCTGTTACCATGATGTATTTCTAAATTTAAACGTTTATAAATTAGATCAATTCTCCAGATTTGGCCTCTTCACTTGCCCAGAATTTAATCACCTTGTAGCTATACTTCAGCTGCCAGGGCTCCAAGGCTTGGCATTCTCTTCCCAAACCTCTGCCTTGGTTTATGTTTACTCCTTCAAGATGTTTATTAAAGTACCTGCCCAAAGACCTTGTTGTGAGGTTCAATGATGCATTTTGCTTGTTCATCCAGGATATGCATTTGTTTAGTTTGAGAGGTTTAAAATGGGTGGCAGCTCAGGCATTCTGTTTTTCAGAATTCAGAGAACTTTTGAGTGAGGTAGTCTGGTCGTCATCAAATCTATGAGACTAAAGTCTCTAGTCTTTAAAAGAGACTAAAGTTAATGTAGCCGTATGTGATGAATAATGAAGAGCTTTGTTTTGTTTATTGACTGTGGTCTGTGCCCATAAAAATAGTGTAACCAATCCATCATCTTTCTGTTATTGGAGGGGCATGTTTGCAGTTGTGTTTGGCCACATAATGTGTTTGTGCTTGCAAAGTAGTTTACTTTGTGAAGCATTTCAAGATGCAATAAAACACTAAATACAAAATAGTCAATATTCATTTGGAGGGAGCGCGTTTGTGATAAACATAATTTAGCCATGTTTATTTTACTTGTTTTTTTTCCCATGTTTTTTTTTAAATTCATAGAGTTTAGAAAATTCTGATAAGGCTCCTTTCCAATTTGTTACCGACTGAGATTCTAGATGGACAGTCCCTGAGCTCGGGGAGTGGAACAATTAATTCCAAAATACAATCTTCACCCTTGATTCTCGTTAAACTGTTCACGCTTGTTGACTGAATTTCTGTTTGATCTGTGGTTAAGCAGATTAGGTGGCAGATTAAAATGGGACTTTACTGAACAGCAGTTTCTGTTAGCTGGTTATGGAGTAACATGAGTTTATCCACACTGACATATGCCGCTTTACATCTGAAGGTTTTCATGTGGAGATGAAGTAACACCCTTCAAAAAAAAAGAAAGTAACTACAAATAGACTTAAAGAGAAGTCAGTCTAAACATTAACATGTCAATGAAAACATAATGTATTAATTGAGAAGTTTTCTTAAAAGATCTGGTTCAGATATCAGTCCAAATGGTTGATTCTCAAAAGGACCCTTGTCAGCAGAGACCATGGATGAGTTTTCTAAGCAGGCTGAAATTCTCTAATAAGCTCTTGTAATATATGTGGTATGTTCCTGTGGGACTGTGTGTCTGAAATTCTCCAATAAGCTATTGTAATATATGTGGTATGTTCTGTGGGACTGTGTGTCTGGAACTGAGTTTGGATAATAGGATGTAATGTTATTGTAGTACTGCTCAATTATATGCCAAAACATTGTCAATTCCATTCCAGAAATGGAGCAACAAAAAAAAAACCTCATCTGGAGTTTCTGTGGTTTACTCGATGCAACAGTGCCAGAGGTGACTCCTGTTAGGTGAAATGATAAACACCCCTGCTTTCTCTCTCGGGAGTTATAAAAGGTTACTGGACATATTTAAGAAATAAGCAAGTTGATTGTACTCTGTATCCATGCCGATACCTACTGTTCGGTGAGAATTGGTGAAACGTATTATCTGGCTGTTAACATATTGCTCTTTATGCAAGTAAGACACTTTCAAGCCGACTGCCTAACATGAATGCAAATGTGTGGTAAAGTACCAAAATTGGACTTGCTCAAACCGCATTATTTAGGGATTTTTTTTAACATTGGTGGGATGTGCTCCTGGTCCAGCTTGTTTGATGTGACCCACACCAGAGATCTGTTCAGTGTTTGCTGCACCGTTCTGGATGTGAGCATGCATATGAGCCAGATCAGTTGAGGATAGTTGATTTCCTTCCCTCAAGGAGATGTGGGTTTTTAATAACAGCTGTTATTTCAGTCCGTATTATTGAAATTCTCTTGCCAAAAAGGTGTCGTGAGTGAATTTAAATGTCTTCTAAATATACGACTTTTCAAAATTTATCTTTGAGTTTCTGAATGTAACATTTTCACAAAACGCTGTGCTACATTTCAGTAATCACTCCAGTCGTGTGTCCTTTAATTCGACAGATCCATACAGCACAGAATAGGCTCTTTGGCCCAACTTGTCCAGGCCATCTAAAGTGGCATTCTGGGCTAGTTCTATTTGGTGCATGTCCCTTTAAGCACTTCAAATTTATTTACTTGTCCAAATACCTTTGGAATATCTCAATTGCACCCTCTTCTGTAGCTTACTCTGGGAGTTCATTCCAGATGCACACTGTTCCCTGAGTGGAAAATGTCCTTTATCTCACCTTTAAATCTATGCCCTCTAGTTCTAAAATAATCTACTCAGAAAACAGTCTGTAAGCCCTACATTTATGTAAGGCGCTCGTGATTTTGCACATCTGTTATAAGGTCACCCCTTGCTTGAGGGAATAGAGGCCCAGCCCCTCTCTATAACTCAAACCCTTGTCATGGTAACATCCTGATGAATCACTTCTGCATCCCTTCCAACTTAATGACATCTTTCCTATAGCTGGCTGACCAAAACTGCACACTGTACTCCGAGTGTGGTCTCACTATTGACTGGTACTCAGTGCCCCACTCAATCAAGGCAAGCATGCCTTTACCACCTTGTCCATCTGAGTCACTACTTTCCCACCCAGGGCTCCACCATTTACTGTGCAAGTTGAACCCTGGTTTGATTTACTTCACTTATCGGTGTTAAAATTCAATTTGCCACTGTCCCAACTACTGTAATCACAATCTGGTTGTAAAGTAGATGATCTTCTTCACTATGCACTACACTGCTCATTTACATATTTAAGAAATTTAATAACCATGTAAACTGCACTTCTTTGGGTTGGCTTCGCGGACGAAGATTTATGGAGCGGTAAAGTCCACGTCAGCTGCAGGCTCGTTTGTGGCTGACAAGTCCGACGCGGGACAGGCAGACATGGTTGCAGCAGTTGCAAGGGAAAATTGGTTGGTTGGGGTTGGGTCTTGGGTTTTTCCTCCTTTGTCTTTTGACAGTGAGGTGGGCTCTGCGGTCTTCTTCAAAGGAGGTTGCTGCCCGCCGAACTGTGAGGCGTCAAGATGCACGGTTTGAGGCGAGATCAGCCCACTGGCGGTGGTCAATGTGGCAGGCACCAAGAGCTTTCTTTAGGCAGTCCTTGTACTTCTTCTTTGGTGCACCTCTGTCTCAGTGGCCAGTGGAGAGCTCGCCATATAACACGATCTTGGGAAGGCGATGGTCCTCCATTCTGGAGACGTGACCTACCCAGCACAGTTGGATTTTCAGCAGCGTGGTTTCGATGGTGTCGGCCTCTGCCATCTCGAGTACTTCGATGTTGGAGATGAAGTCACTCCAATTAATGTTGAGGATGGAGCGGAGACAGCGCTGGTGGAAGCGTTCTAGGAGCCGTAGTTGGTGCCAGTAAAGGACCCATGATTTGGAGCCGAACAGGAGTGTGGGTATGACAACGGCTCTGTATACGTTAATCTTTGTGAGGTTTTTCAGTTGGTTGTTTTTCCAGACTCTTTTGTGTAGTCTTCCAAAGGCTCTATTTGCCTTGGCGAGTCTGTTGTCTATCTCGTTGTCGATCCTTGCATCCGATGAAATGGTGCAGCCAAGATAGGTAAACTGGTTGACCGTTTTGAGTTCTGTGTGCCCGATGGAGATGTGGGGGGGGCTGGTAGTCATGGTGGGGAGCTGGCTGATGGAGGACCTCAGGCTGTAATCATAAATAACAAACATAATTATTCACAGAACTGGAGACAAGTTAGATTTTGTCATGAAAGAAATCAATCTATTCACTTGTACATCATACAGTACAACTCCGATTTATCCGAAATGGTTGGGACTGGGCCTATATCAGGTAAACGATATTTTCGGCCCAGTAGCAAAAGCAAATCACTTGTAACAGTGTTTAAACAACAAGGGAAGGCTCTCAAGCATGAAATAATGTTTAATTCTCGCCAAAAAAACCTGAACAAAATAAGAAATCCAACACCAAAATCTCAAAATTCTACTTGGAGATTTTTCCAAAATTCCAATCTTTTTTTCAACCTGTGACATCAGTTCAGCTCCGGAAAAAAAATATTTCTGAAAACTGAGGATTTCTGATTGTTTCTGATATCCTCATTTATCCAAAACTTTTCGGAGGTGAAATAACGTCATTTTGGCTTAGGAATTGTTTGGATAAATGAGGATTCCTGAAATCCTCAATTACCCCCAAAAAATTACAGAGCCAAACAGGCGTCAGTCACTTCCAGGTCCGAAAACAATTTTGGATAACAGAGGATTTTGGATAATCCGATTTTGGATGATCGGAGTTATACTGTACACTTAATCTTCCAGATATATTGTCCATTAAAACCTGTAGAGTGATAGGGAGATAGTGGTGGAGCTTGTTTGGACCAGCCACAAGTGTGTGGAGTGGACCAGGTCGAGTGCTCCACAGGACTTAGGTGCAAGGTTGGCAAATTTTCCACACCATTGGATGTTTTTCCAATGAATACCTCAACACACTTTTAATTCACTCTTTTTTGATATGGTATGGTAGTATAAACCAACAGACACTAAAGGGAAGAGGAAACACAGGACCCTGGTTTATAGGGGGCATTCATTGAACAGAGCTTCATTGAGTTCAAATGGAGCCCTGTGGGGTTAAAGTGAGGCTGCATGGATTGTAAAGTCATTGTGAGAAATGTGACCCCAGCAGTTTAAAGGGAGCATGAGATTGAAGCCCCAGGAAGTTTAAAGAGAACAGAACCAGGTGAGTTGGATGTTGAACCATAAGGATTTCCAAGCTATAGAATTGCTGATTATCAAAGTCTTACTGTGGCAAAATGTCTATGATAAATATTTGTCCATAAATAGTTAATATATTACTCAAGATTGGTGGCAAATCATAAGTGAAGGCATGGAAACGTGGACTTCAAGTAGTAAAATGAAAGGAATTGCCCATTGGAAAAGTGGAATTTTAAAAGCATTTACGTGGGATTAGGCGACTGACAAAGTATCGACAAAGTTCAAAGATGTTATGAACAAAGGAAATCCAGTCCTGGGACAATACAAAGTCAGTTTGTGCAGGTCTAAAATTTGTTTTAATCTTTTGAAACTTGAAGCTGGTGCAATTTTATGATTTTTAGGTAGGCTTTAGATTCCTGCCTTCAAAAGACATTTGCACTTGACAAGAATCCACAAAGCA
Source organism: Narcine bancroftii (assembly GCF_036971445.1). Taxonomy (NCBI): domain Eukaryota; kingdom Metazoa; phylum Chordata; class Chondrichthyes; order Torpediniformes; family Narcinidae; genus Narcine; species Narcine bancroftii. Next base: position 274,023,733 of record NC_091469.1, read on the forward strand.
GAATTTGTTGTGACATAATATATGAAATATTGCAATATAGATCTGATAATATTGTGGAGACAAGCTTGCAGAACTAAACATGTATTCATTGAGAGTGTACAAAATCTTGGTGCTTGGAATTATAACTGCAATTTAACTTTACTTTTGATCATTGAGTTGAAAAGGTTATTCATTATATATTACAGATATCAATACTGTCATAAAAGAATTAAGATGTTTTTTCCACACAATTATATGAAACAGATAACTATTGTGACACTTAACTCCACAACTAATAAGCAGTACCTTCATTAAGTTGTCTCCTATGTTGTAACGTTACCCTGTTCACATGCCAAATTACTTTTCAAGAGAAAATGAGTGCCAACAACATCCTCTGTTTCTATGCATAAAAATGACACACCAATTCACTGAAAGTGGAGGTGAGCAATGAAATATTGGCCAATATGTGTTTTTGGAAGGCTCATCATCGTGGAACTCTTGTCAACTCGCGATCAAATGAGCTGAACATCAGGACAAGTCTGTCAGCATCCATGGAGAAGCAATCCAGGATTTGTGCCCCAGGCAGTTGCTTGCACTGTGAGAGTTCATGGAGCCGATGTGTTGACCCTGATAACACCCACTCCCCAGATACCATCTGATCTGCAAAGAAGTCTACTCATCCCTGTTCTTGTCATGAGTATGGCAGGCTCTGAAATTGTTGAATTCAATAAACAAAGAGGGCTTCAGGACATCCAAAATGTTCTTTCTTCAAGGAATGTGGCTTCCCTCCACATCGATAAACCCTTTACCCGCATATCCTCCATTTTAAGTACTTCGGCTCTCCCACCCCAACTCCAACCCCCACACTCCAGGCAGAACAAGGAGAGAGTGGCCTTGGATCTCTCCACTCCATCAGTTTCTGCATGTGACACATTTGCCAGAATGCACCACATCGCTACGCCTTTTTGTAAGGATCAGTCTCTCTGTGACACCCCCCCCCCCCCCTTGGTTTGTTCTTCCGTTCTACCCCTTCAGCACTTGCCATTGTCATCACAGAAAGTGTAAAACTTTCCCCTGCTTTGCCTGCCTTGCTTCATTCCAGGTGAGGCAGAGTTTCTCATGCACCTTGTCCAACCTAATCTACTTTGCAAGATCATCTTTGTGAACAATAACAAATTGGGAGTAAGCAGGTTTTTAATTGAAAGAGCAGCAAATGTGTACATTGCGTGTACATAGGTTTTATGGAAGGAAAATGCAGTGCAAATGATGGTCTCATTCCACAGCAGTTCTACTTTTTGATTTAGCAAAGTCCTTGTCCAGTGTGAAATCACAAGCAATTTGAGCTTTTGCTCATTTATACTAATGCTTGCTTATGCTCACAATGCCCAGGGAGTCTTTTAGAGCAAAGCTTTGGGGAAATGGCAGGCAGCTGCAGTGAACCTGACCGCTTGCAAATTTCCTGGAGCCATGATATTACTGCCAGCTCACTGCCTCAATGTTTACAGATTACGAACCAGGCAAATCGACTTCATCTAATAAAAGATCACATTGCACAAGTGACCTATTGACTGACTTATCACAGTCATTGAAAGAGGGCCTCCTATTCCAAAGCCAATATATTTTTAAAAATCCATGAATGTAATCAACAATTTCTCAGTTTTCTCATGTTACCTGTTAAATAGTCTTTTCCTCCATTCTAACGCAAGTAGCTGTAATCCTTCAAGGCTTTGTTCAGACTTGCATTTCCTCTTACCAATTGGCATTCTAATGAAACTGTACAATAACCTCTCTGTTTTCTTCACATCCTCCTTATAATGTGGGACTGATTAAGTTCACACAGTGCTCCAGTTATTATTGGACTAAAGTTTAATATTTGGTATTGCATCTCGTGGAAATTGTGTGTACTATAGTAACGAAAGTATGTTTGGCAATTTCTTGGACTGAATCTTTGCATTGATCTTCATTAATGCAGCTCTGACATTATGCACTTGATTTTAATAGATTGAGAAAGTGTTGTTTAAATTTGTAATGACATTGTTGGTTGAAGAATCAAGCTGCATTTTGTGGTTTTTATCCTTTCCTGTATTGTGTGTTTTACAAAGTCATGTTTAGGTTACCAGCATTTCTCTGTCAGCACTGAGTGCAAGTTTGGGATGGTTCTATTTCCTATTTAATTTTTTGTGAGCTCTTCCTGTCAAATAGAAAAACCTGGGATATTGAAGTGATTTTTAGATTTTTTTTTAAATAAAGTTTCTGAGCTACTATTCCATCCTGAGAAGGCAGGTACAATTTTCTGATCCATTTGTCACACAAGAGAAGCTTGGAACATAGAAGTGATTATCATTTTTTAAATAATAACCTTAAGCTCTTGCTTCATGATGACTAACAAGCCGTCAGGGTCAGAAGTATTACTGCAAAGTTCCTAGTGATCATTATGTCTAGTCAAATAATTGGCATTTAAAATACATTTAGATGTTTGTATGAGAAGTCATTTTTAAGTATAGTAGGTCATTTCACACTGCCGTGTAAAATGGGGATTCCCGGGAAAACCCTCCTGTGAACTGGCGGTGTGAAAATGTCAGGTAGAGCTGCGGACCCAGGTAATTTTCCCGGGCCACCCTCGGTGTGAATCGGCAAATGGCTGAACAGAGGAAGAGTCATGATGTCGGTGCTTGTGGGCTGCGTCACATAGGTGATTAAAATAAAGAATCATACCACAGAAATCCTGACAACCGTGGACCGCTTCAGGGCCGCTCCAGCGTCTCGCAACGGCAGCTCAATGAGGGATCAATGATGGTCCTCATTACTCATAATTCCTGAAGCAGCTGCATTTCCCAGAGACGGTCAGCCAGGGGCGGGGGCAATGGACAGCCAGTTGGGGGTGGGGGGGGGGGGGGGCGGGGATCTCATTAAATGCTCAGACCACCTCACCAAGTCTGAATCTCATTCAACGCCAATTGAAGAACTGGGTAAAGAAAAGCTTTAAAGACATACATTCAATTGATGAAGAAATAAAAACCCCGTATCCATTTAATTTATCAGTGAAGGTTGGTTTGAATGAACAATGGGAAGCAACATAAAGGCTGAAAACTCTGGTTAGAGTAGCCTCTTGCTTCTGTGAATGCGTAACGCGTCATCACTGGGGGCTGGACCCCCCCTAAATTGCCATGGAGGACAAATTACCAGGAATTTGGACCACGGTGTGAAAAGCCCTGGAGGTTCTGCTTTTCTCGTCTGCGGTGTGAAAAGAACTAGAAAAACCCCTGTTATACAGAATTCATGCAACTGGCAGCCTCAAGTCACCAGCAAAAAAAAAACTGAGGAAAATAAATAGGAAAAAAATGTGGAGGTTTAAAATTGGCATCCCTCGCCATTAGTTTGCGAATCAAGCAACCAGAAAATACACCCTCTGGCACCTACTAATCCCCATAAGTGCCGGATACCAGGGGCTTTACTGTAATATCCTTTTTAAAAATCTGTGAAAGAAATAAAAATATGTTAACTTTTAAAAGTGTTAAGCTATGGCCATGAGGAATTTGCAGCCAGGTGCCATGCTAAATTTATCATTTTATAAATGATGCCTCTCATTAAGCACGTTCAAACAAATTGTTCATGTTGATGTTGGATGAAATTAATCTGAGCCAATATGAGATCAATTAAAGAGGAATCTCCCCATGTTACAGAAAACAGGCAGATTGGGCTTTCTTGTTCTGCACGGGTTTGAGCATGGCTCCACTTGAGATTATCCACAATGGTATTGCATTTCTCCATCCAATAAGTATCAACTTTACACTATAAGCAAAAACCCACGAAGGACAGGCTTCACAGATTCATTAGGCAAACAAAGGTCCATTTTGCCACTGAGCCCAATGTTTTTAAAATTTTGTCTCAACTTGTCTTCACTCATTTTTTGGAATGATAAGTTGAAAGTAAAAGGGAATTTGTAGAAGAAGATAATTAGTGATATTTACACAAGTGTGTATTAGTACTGCTCTTAGTCCTTGTACATGAATAAAATAAGTGTACTTAAATATGCATTGACACCAAATTGGGAGATGTAACACTTTACAATCAGGATAATGTGGACATCAGGAGAAGGCAGTAAGAGTTTGATGAAGGAAAATATGAAAGAAAATGCAGCTTCAATGATTAAATGGATTGGAGGATCAGGGAGATCTTGATTAATGAAGGTAGAAACAAAACAATGCAATTAACTGAATTCTTCACATTTTATTCTGTCTCCAATATAAAAACATAAGTGATAAAGCTGAACCTAATTTGAGACTAGGGGGTATAGATTTAAGGTGAGAAGGGAAGGATTTAAAAGGATCATGAGGCACTTTCTTCACACTGAGTGTGGTGTAGACATGAAGCGAGCTACTAGAGGAAGTAGTAGAAGCAGAGACAATTGTAACATTCAAATGACTTGGACGGGTACATGGAAAGGTAAGATTTAAAGGGATATGGGCAAATGGGACTAGGTTGGACAGCTTGGCCAACTTGGGCTGAAGAACTCTTGACAATGACTCTGATTGCATTTGGAAAATAGTGCCCTTTTGTTCACTCGTTAACGGTTGCATACATCACAGAAGCCAGTCTTCAGCTCTAACCCTGGCACCTTTCTGAAACAGTGAAGAATTGGCCAGGTATATCTCAATCACTAAAAGCAGAATACAATTCTCCACAACCCATGAATCCACTCTGAATCCAGGCTTTCATCAGTACATGACCTACTCAGCAATGCTCACTTTGAGTTTTATCAGGACCACTTGACGTTGACAAGTAGATGTTTTGGTGATTGACAAAGTATGGTATCAAGGCATCTGTAAAAGCTGAAATCACTGGGCATCAAAGGGTCAGCACTCCAGTGGTTGAAATCGGCTCACACAAAGGAAGATGGCTGAGGTTGTAGGAGGTCAATTATTTTAACTCTGGACATGACAGACGCACACACAGCAACCATTCACAAGATGATGAATCAATACTCCTCCACGTTGAACACTATTGGAATAAAGGCTTGAACGAAGTACTTTGACAAGCAAGAGTTCAGAATGGTTTCAAGATGGGAAACATGACTGCTAGTCTGGACCTGTGACAAATTACAAGAGGACAAATTCAAGGGGAGAATGTACTTGACCTTGTCAGCTGTAGATGTATTGGTGAGAGGAATCTTGATACAGTAAAACCCCTGTTCTCCGGAATTCAAGCAACCGACAGAAAAATTGCGGGAAGAAAATAGGTCAAAAATACGAATGTTTAAAATTGTTACACCTTGCCGTTAGTTCATCAATCACACAACACAATCTCGAGCAACAGGAAAATTCACTTATCCAGCGCCTTTCTATCCCCATGGGGGCCAGATACCAGGGGTTTTACTGTATTAACCCTTTGGACTCCATGTCCCGATTTTCAGGGACTACCAACAGAATTAGAATCAGAATGTATTGTCATGAACAAGTTATAAAATTTGTTTTGCGGCGGCTTCACAGTGCAAACATTTATGTAAACCACATAAAAATAAATAAAAATTGCGCGCAAAAATCAAAGTAAGGCAGAGTCTGGTTCATGGATCATTCAGGAATCTGATGGCAGAGGAAGAAGCTGTCCTTGTACTGCTGAGTGCTGTTGGAATCTAGGGGTGAAAACATTATGAAAGAAATGATTAATTAATAATTTTATATTTACTGCATGGTTCAGGGAAAAAGAGGAATGTGATGAAGTGGTAATCACAGCATGGAGCAAAGTTGGCTGAGCAAAATTCTCTGCTCCCAAATACAGGGAGAGGAAATTCATAAAACGATTTAGGAGGAATGCTCAAACTGAAGGAAGTGGTGAGTAGCACAGGAGACACAGGTCAGACCAGAACAAAGAGTATCCTGTAAGAAACAAAGGGAATGGAAAACCAGTCTAGGAGGAAGATTAAGGCATGAGGAGGTGTTAAAGAGAACAGCAGAAATTGGCCAGACAGGGACAGAATGGTGATTAGAAATATCTGGGGATGAATTAATTTCTGATCCAATCAACAGGATAGTCTGGCTTGGAGGATTAAGATGGGAGTGCTACACCCCAGATATCTGCAAAACAGGAGATGACTTGTGATAACCCTTATGCAAAAAGATCTAGCAAAGGAAGCCAACTTTTGTTCTGTATGATAAGGTTGATCTATATAAACTGAGCCAACTGGACAATAGGGGTCAGTCTTGGGGAATAGCTCATTGTGCAGGTGACCTATAAACTAGCGACTGACCCAGAGCTCTGTTAAGTTTTATTCTTGTGCTGTGTAATAAACTGACTGTTGAACCGAATACCTTCTCCTATCACTTCATTCAAAGAACACGCTGGACTCAGACCACACATAGACTAAATTAAGAGTAAGGTAAAGCCAGAGTCCGACAGTGCTCATCTTCAGTTTCCTGGACCTCTTTCCTGGTGGTTCCAGAGTAAAGAGGGCATGGCCTGGGTGATGGGGGTCTTTAAGGATAGAGGCTACTTTCTTAAAGACATCCTCTTGTCGACATCCTTGTTGGAGTGAAGTCTGGTGCCCGTGATGTCGATGGCCGAGTTAACAACCCTCTGCAGGTTTTTTTCTTGTCCTGAACATTGACACCTCTGTACCAAATAGTGGTGCAATCAACAGAATGCTCTCCATGGGTGCGCCTGTAGACATTTTTGAGAGTCTTCAGTGACATACTGAATATATTCTGTCCCGGGTTTCTGGGACTGGTTTCACAGCCAACCATCAGCTTGTTCATACTGCAGAGGTTTATCCATGGACCCAGTCTGGAGTATGATACAATGGTGAGCATATCTCACTGGCATTATAAAATGGCCGGAGTCCAAAGGGTTAAAATTTCCATCTTCACATAAAGGACCCCATCTTCACACTGTCACATTGCTGAGAAAGGATGGATTCAAAACAAGTTCATCATCCCAGAATTGGATTTCCTTGAGAGGCTTTGGCAGAAAAATTATTTTCCACAAGCAATTTAAAACCTCGCTTAACACAGTCAAAACACCTAAATTCTGGAGATGCTGTGAAAGTTAATATCCCTGCAATCAAAGTGGCTTTGACCTAATGTGGCCTCAGAGTTCCAAGAAACGGAATTCAACAGGTCCTCAGGCAAAAATCGTTTCACCAGCAGGAATTACCTCTAGCCTAAAGGTAGTTTTTAAACATTGGAAGCAAATCAACTAAGCCTCAGGATGACTCACCAAAAGGAGCTCCTCAGGGCAGGGATGTCAGCCTAATCATCAATCTGGGAATAGGAACCAAAGAGAAAGGCATGTTATATGTTTTCACTTTATATATTACTTTTAGTTTAATGCCTTTATTTATAAAGCAGTGGACAAAGTAGGACATCAACCAATTTTTGCTGACAGCTGGGAGTGTTTTGGGGCAGGATTCCTCCTTATGAAACTTGCATCCTCCCAGACCACAGTAATGGATTCCAGGGTGGAAAATGCCAATGAGATGTGCTCGCCATATCCAGCCCAGGTAAATGAAGGGGTAGTGGACTCGAGGGCACTGATTCCAGGACGCAGGCCCAATCCAGCATGATTGAACCTGTTTACTCCAGCACTGATAGTGCATCATTGCTGCAGTATGTCTTTCTTTGGCTTGGCTTCGTGGACGAAGATTTATGGAGGGGGGGTAAAAGTCCACGTCAGCTGCAGGCTCGTTTGTGGCTGACAAGTCCGACGCGGGACAGGCAGACACGGGTGCAGCGGCTGCAGGGGAAAATTGGTTGGTTGGGGTTGGGTGTTGGGTTTTTCCTCCTTTGCCTTTTGTCACTGAGGTGGGCTCTGCGGTCTTCTTCAAAGGAGGTTGCTGCCCGCCAATCTGTGAGGCGCCAAGATGCACGGTTTGAGGCGAGATCAGCCCACTGGCGGTGGTCAATGTGGCAGGCACCAAGAGATTTCTTTAGGCAGTCCTTGTACCTTTTCTTTGGTGCACCTCTGTCACGGTGGCCAGTGGAGAGTTCGCCATATAACACGATCTTGGGAAGGCGATGGTCCTCCATTCTGGAGACGTGACCCATCCAGCACAGCTGGATCTTCAGCAGCGTGGACTCGATGCTGCCGACCTCTGCCATCTCGAGTACTTCGACGTTAGGGATGAAAGCGCTCCGATGGATGTTGAGGATGGAGCAGAGACAACGCTGGTGGAAGCATTCTAGGAGCCGTAGGTGGTGCCGGTAGAGGACCCATGATTCGGAGCCGAACAGGAGTGTGGGTATGACAACGGCTCTGTATACGCTTATCTTTGTGAGGTTTTTCAGTTGGTTGTTTTTCCAGACTCTTTTGTGTAGTCTTCCAAAGGCGCTATTTGCCTTGGCGAGTCTGTTGTCTATCTCATTGTCGATCCTTGCATCTGATGAAATGGTGCAGCCGAGATAGGTAAACTGGTTGACCGTTTTGAGTTTTGTGTGCCCGATGGAGATGTGGGGGGGCTGGTAGTCATGGTGGGGAGCTGGCAGTATGTAGCATCTGTGATTCTCTACAAACGAGCACAAAGCCTTTTTCCCACAACACCTCTCCGATCCCTGGTCTCTCCCATGCAGAATATGCCTAGGAATGCCCCACTAAATTCCTCACACAGCCTCTGCGTTCCAGGAAATTATTCCCAAGAACTCATTCCCATTCCAACATTTTGCCTCCTCGACCCCTAGTTATTTTCACAAATCGCCTAACCCTAACCCTCAGCTGAGCTGCACGTGATCCGTGAACAATGGGTCAATGAATAGGGCATCCAGCCTCCTCAAATACCACACCAGGTAGGTATTTTGTCCAAACTCGTGGTTTAGCTATTTGAAGTTTTGGTTGTTCCTGTGCGAATGGCCACGGCTGGAAAGTTGGGAAAATGGAAAAAAGTTCTACGTAAAATAAACACATATTTGTTAAATCTTCTGACTGTAAAATGGAGCATAATTTCTTCTTTTTTTCTCATATTTCTCCATTAATTTGATATTTTGGTGTATGATTCACTTTGCTGCCCCAACAGTCATGTCTCTTTTGTCAGGGTTTATGGCATTTATTTAAACCTGTTTGATGACCCAGTCATCTTTAATCCATCCATGCAATTTAGCCCAAATATGAACTGGAGCACAACCTTCAACGATGAATCATCTGAGCGTAAAGTACTCCTGTTACAAATCCAATCCACTTAGTTCCACCCAATCAGTCCACTCTCTATTGCCACTGGAATGGTGGAAGGTATTGATGAAAGTGCTGTTCAGTGGCACTCATCAGTTCACTGATGCCCAGTTTGGCTGTGGACAAGATGACTTGGCTCACACCTCGTCATAGTTGGAGTCCAAACATGGACCATAGAACTGAATTTCAGATTGTAGGTGAGGGTAACAGTGACGAGGAGCCTCCATTGGATAGAGTGTGGCATCTAAAAGTGGAGGTCAGTAAACAAATGAACAATACCTTGTAGCTTGTTGTCAACATGTATACATGACATTTCTGTTCCTGCAGGAAATTCCTGTAGAATTTTTACTTGTCGGTAGCTGTAAACTGGGCTTGAGATGACATATGTATACAGAGAGAAATGTAAACAAATTGAAAAGACAGAAGAAATAAATAATGTGCAAAGTAAGGGTGCTTAAATGAATCTCTGAGTCTGTTGTTTAGGAGTCTGGTCGATGAGGGATAGCAACTGTTCCTGAACCTGGTGGTAGAGTCCTATGGCACTGATGCCTCTTTCCTGATAGTAGCAGCATGAACAGATCATGTCCTGGCTGGAGTGGATCCCTGATGATTGTTGCTGCTCTCCAATGGCAGTGTTCCATGTCAATGTTCTCAATGGTGGAGGGATTTTTGTCTGTGATGTACAGGACTGTGCCAACTACCTTTTGTAGGGCTTTCCGCTCAGAGGTATTCCCCCTGTACCAGGCAGTGATGAAGCCAGTCAGCATACTTCAATCTACTCATCTATAGATTTTGCCAAGGTTTCCAATGACATACTTCTGAGGAAGTAGAGGTACTGACGTGCTTTCTACACAATAACTTTGGTATGATGGGTCCAGTAAAAGTCCTCTGAGACAGTCACTCCCAGAAATTTAAATTTGTTCATGTCCACCTCTGATTTCCCCATTGGCCATTTCCTAAAGTCTATAATCATCTCCTTGGTCTTGATGACATTGAGATGTTGTTGTTAGTAGATTCAGCCAAGTTTTTTTTTAAAAAGTTGTTTGTGGTTATCAATGGTCAATTATCCCAGTCCTAGGTCATTACTGCAAGAGTTCCTTGGGGCTGTGTGCTAGACTCGGACATCTTCAGCTACTTCATCAATGGCCTTTCCATTTGTCAATGATTACAGTGTTCAACACTTCTTGCAGTTCAAGACTGTGGCGGGTAACATGTACACTGAAAACTGGACAGGCGGTGGCCATCTCTGACAAGAGAATCTAACTTGCTCTGTGGTATTGCCTTTTACAGACTCCCCTTCCATCTACATCCTGGGAGTGACCATTGACCTGAAACTTTAGTGACCACCTTCATAAAGGCCTTGGCTGCAAAAGCAAGTCAGAGGCAGGGTTCCCTGAGGCACATGAGTCACTCACTCATTCCCAAGGCCTTGCCATTATCCACATAGTAAAAGTCATTATGGGATACAACCCATGTGCGTGGAGGAGTTTGCAGCCAGCCAGTTACAAGAAGCAGGACAAAACAGTTTCTTTGATTGGTACCCCATCAGCCATTATAAATGTTTGTTTCCTCTTCCATCAATGTTGGATGCCTATAGTCTGGCACCATTTACAAAACACTGCAGTTATCTGCAGACTCTGACAGTATCTCCCCCACCGCCCCCCCCCCCCCCCCCGGCTCAAAACCTGCAACCCCTATCATCAAGGACAAAGAAGGCATGGAAAGAGTATCACTGGCAAGAACCTGTCTGCATTGCAAGCCATCCTGACTTGCCGAAATGTAAGCAGTCCTTCATGGCTAGGTCTAAATCATAGACCATTGTAGGGATGCCTTCACCAGAAAGACTAGAGCAGTTCAAAAGATAACTTTTCAAGGTTCTCAAGGGATATTGGGGATTAGTGTTAAGGAATACTGGGAATTAGTATTAGGGGATATTTAGAATTGGTATTAAATAATGACCTTGCCAAAAAATTACTGGAAGGCAATTTCATCTTGAACAAACAAATGGTAAAGACTGTTAAAAAGCTCAGAATATTTGAACGTATTCAATGTTTTCTATGCATTCACAGGTCCTGTTATGTGTTGCATGCTGTTCCTAAAACTGAAACTCTCAGTGAGGGAGAGCAGCGAGGATGTCAGCTTGATCAGTCGAACATGTCTAGGGTGAACTCGAATCGTATCTGTATCCTCTCTCTAATTTTAAAGAAAGGTACCACTGAAAAGATTGTAGAATCCGTTTCTTAACAGACCCCATTCCTTTCCTTGTCTCCACTATGTTGCATTTTAATTTAGAAAAAATATATAAAATCTGCCAGACAGTTTTTTTTCTGTGGACCCATTTTTAGGGTAAAATTTGTGGGGTTGGCTATTACACATATACTGTTTTTAACCGTGCTAAGTACCTGCATCGCTTGAGGAGTCAGGAGCTCGAATGGTCAGGTGGCCAGGACCAGGTGGTAAGTCCACGTTCGGGGCGTCAGGAGCTCAGGTTGGTGGCCGGTCGGGGCCTAGGTGAGAGTTCGCGGCCGGGGGTCAGGAGCTCCAATGGGTGGGGCAGCTGGGGCCAAAAATAGGGGGGGTTGACATTACACATGACGTATGGAAAATACCAGATTTTTGAGACAAAAAATGGAGGCGGGGGTGATCTACATTTACATGGAATGACTATTACATGGATATATACAGTAAGCTTATTGGCACCAAACTTAATTGTCTCGACCTTTATGACCCTTGTAATACCACCTTGTGTGTTGAAAGCTTAGTTTTTATATTTGCTTAAAATTCATTGAATACCCATCAAGATCAGTCTAAAAGGATATGAAATTACGTGCAATAAAAATGTGCAGGATATTCCCGAGATTTATAAAATAACAGACAAACAGAATGGTAACAAGCCCTTTTGGCCCACAAGCCTGTGCTGTCCAATTATACCCAATAGACCTACAACACTGGGATGTTTCGAACTGTAGGAGAAAACCAGAGAAACTGGAGGAAACCCATGCAGATACGTGGAAAATGTACCTGCTCCTTTAGAGACAGTGTGGGATTCGAACCCCAGTCCCGATCGCTGGCACTGTAAAAGCGTTACGCTAACTGCTACACTAACTGCCATCCTTGCGAAGTGGAATCGAACATAATATGGCTCTGAGCCATGTGGCTCAGAAAACCAACCTGGGTGTTCCAAATCAACATCTGGGCAAATTTTTAATTTATTTGCATTATGTAGGAGTTGTTGGCAAGCTTGTAATTTATTGCTCATTAGTAATTCCTCTTAAATTGAGTGAATTTGGCTGAACACAGTTAAGAATTGCTGCAGTTCTTTTTTTTTAAATTTTTTTATTTTTCACACCATAAATCACATTAGCTATGATATACACTATTTCTTTTTCACACATATACAGTGACTTTTTCTCCCCCCCCCCCCCTCCTCCCAAGCCACCCTCCCACCCCCCCCTCTCATCCATTTTAGGTATACAATCTAGGTTGCATTAAGCCAGTCAGACAATGTTGTCATTCAACAAAATTACACCAGAAATTCTACTGAGTCCATTCTTTTCTTTCCTTCTCCTTCCATCAACTTAGGTAATGTTTGTCCCCGGTAGGTTTTCGCTATTGTATTTAATGTAAGGCTCCTATACTTGTTCGAATATTTCAATATTATTTCTTAACCTATATGTTATTTTTTCTAATGGAATACATTTATTCATTTAAATTTAGTAGTTTCTTCCTTTTTAATTTGGTTATGTATTCCATTAATATTTAAAGACATATAGTTCAGCGTAGCCCTTTTATATTTTGTTTATCTTCTCTTTCCGTTTTTCCATCATTACCTTTCCTCCTTTTCCATTTCTGTTTTCTTATTTTCAACTCTTTATAAGACAACATTTCTACAACATCCAACATTTTCCTTATTCTCCTATTTCTATCTTATTTATCCCCAATCTCCCCTTCACCTCCTGAGTTGTCCTTTATCCCTTGTCGGACAACCACATCTCCCCTCTCCATTTGGATTTGCGAATCCACTCGCAAGCGTCAACTGCCCCACCCCGCCTCCCCCAGAAAAGATTTCACTTTTCATATGTCACAAAGGTCACTCTTTTAATTCCCTCCTATTCTCTCTATTCCATTACCTTCCCTTATTAATTCTTGTCTATACTATCTATATTTTCCTCTAAGTACAGATACATTCATGTATGCTCATTGTCTCTATTCACTCTTATACCTCTTTACCCGCATACATATCAATCGTGATCATTTTTACTCTCATTACCCGTCTTCATCCCTCAGTCTATTTTTGTCTTTACCCACATACATATCAATCGTGATCATTTTTACTCTCATTACCTGTCTTCCTCCCTCAGTCTATTTTTGTAATTGTTCTGCAAATTTTCGTGCTTCTTCTGGATCCGAGAATAGTCTGTTTTGTTGTCCTGGAATAAATATTTTCAATACCGCTGGATGCTTTAGTATAAATTTATACCCTTTCTTCCATAAAATCGCCTTTGCTGTATTGAACTCTTTTCTCTTCTTTAGGTGTTCAAAACTTATATCTGGATAAATGAAGATTTTTTGCCCTTTATACTCCAGTGGTTTGTTGCCCTCTCTTACTTTTTCCATTGTCTTCTCCAGTACCTTTTCACTTGTAGTATATCTTAGGAATTTTACTACAATAGATCTTGGTTTTTGTTGTGGTTGTGGTTTAGAGGCCAATACTCTATGTGCCCTTTCTATTTCCATTTCTTGCTGTAGTTCTGGACATCCTAGGGTCTTAGGGATCCACTCTTTTATAAACTCCCTCATATTCTTGCCTTCTTCATCTTCCTTAAGGCCCACTATCTTTATGTTATTTCTTCTGTTATGGTTTTCCATTGTATCTATTTTTTGAGCTAGTAGTTCTTGTGTCTCTTTAGTTTTTTTATTAGATTTCTCCAATTTCTTTTTTAAGTCTTCTACCTCCATTTCTGCTGCTACTGCCCGCTCTTCCATCTTGTCCATTTTCTTTCCCATTTCTGTTAAGGTCATCTCCATTTTATTTATTTTCTCTTCTGTGTTGTTTATTCTTTTTCTTAAATCCTTAAATTCCTGTGTTTGCCATTCTTTAAATGACTCCATGTATCCTTTAATAAGAGCAAGTATATCCTTTACCTTGCCTTTCTTTTCTTCTTCTATTTACCTGTACTCTTCCTCTTCCTCTTCTTCTTCCTCTGGGTTGACCATCTGTTGTTTCTTTGGTGCCCTTTCCTCCTCTTCTTTCTTGTTTCTATTGTCTTCTGTGGTCTCTTCTTGCTGCAGGTGTTCAGTAGCTGTCATTGCCGGCTGTGGAGATCGACTCCCCAGCTGGTCCCCCCTCCCGTCGGTGTGTTTTTTTTCATTCGCATCGCGCACTTTTACTCGGCTCTGCGAGCCATTTTTGTAGTCCATTATTTACCGACCTGAGGGAGCGGGTTTCTCTCTCCGCAGCGGGCCTCTTCGGACAGGTAAGGCCTTCACCTTTTTCTTCCTTTGTCTTCTCTTCCTCTCTTCTTACCGTTGCTTTCGATTTTTCTTTTTTTGTCGCCATCTTCTTTCCACCTTTATACTCACTTTTCTGTAACTTTTATTTCTGTGCCTTTGTGTTTTCCTTTGTTTTTCCCGACTTTTCTGGAGAGGGCTGGTGTTCACCGTCCGGCCACTACTCCATCCAATTATTTATTCAAGAATTGCTGCAGTTCTATGGGTCTGGCATTGTATGTAGGACAAGGTCAATACTGTTACAAAAAGGTCAGTGACCCAAAACATGGTCAGTTAATACCCATTCCACCACTAGTTTGTCAATGCACCACACCTCCCTCACTTGTCCAATCACAGCCTCCATTCATCAGAACTCAGCCCTAACATTCCACACTGACCCTCACTTGCGTGTTTGCCATCCAATGTCACAGGTCTCACAAACGACACCAGCTGCCAGCAATTTGACAATGATGGGCAGACTGACAGTTGTGAACATTTCCCCCTCACTTTCAAGGTAAGCTGATGTGTACTCTGTCAAAGCAGCAACCATCTGGGTTATGTGATCTTCGCCACGTGGAAGCCATGCTCATCATTTGGGTGCTGCTGTTGTAGAAGCTATACTCTATAGTGTGGCTTCAGAGAGGGAGAAACTGATAGTTATCCGCATCTTTTCCTTCCGACTTCGTTCTCTTTCATTCGCAGCGGCCGGGAATGGAAGCTGCACTTTTTTAAAAAACTTTGTATGTCTTTCCCACAAATTCCAGAATCTTGTGGCATTTTCAATACCCAAGAACCATCATCTATCTTGACTTCGAAGTGGCAAGGTAATGCAGTCGAAACACAGAAATGCTGGAGAAACTCAGTAGGTCTCACAGCGTCCATAGGATGTAAAGATGTATTACCCATGCTTCTGGCCTGAGCCCTTCAAAGTAAAAAAACCCCACAGAATTAAAAACTGGGGAAAGAAAGTGGGAGAATGGGAGGGGGAGGAGTGCAGACAAATAGACAAAAGGTGTTAATTGGATATGATAAGAGGAAAGGTGAAAAGAGACAAATGGAAGAGAGAGGGGAAAGGAGATGGGAGGGGGGAAGAAGAGGGAAGAGAGAGGGGAAAGGAGACGGGGGAAAGGAGAAGGGGGAAGAGAGAGGGGAAAGGAGTCAGGGAAGAAGAGGGAAGAGAGAGGGGGATGGAGACGGGGGAAGAATAGGGAAGAGAGAGGGGGAAGGAGACGGGGAAGAAGAGGGAAGAGAGAGGGGGAAGGAGACAGGGAAGAGAGAAGGGGAAGGAGACAGGGAAGAGAGAGGGGGAAGGAGACAGGAAAGAGAGAGGGAAGAAGAGGGAAGAGAGAGGGGGAAGAAGAGGGAAGAGAGAGGGGGAAGAAGAGGGAAGAGAGAGGGGGAAGAAGAGTGAAGAGAGAGGGGGAAGAAGAGGCAAGAGAGAGGAGGAAGAAGAGGGAAGAGAGAGGGGGAAGAAGAGGGAAGAGAGAGGGAGAAGAGGGAAGAGAGAGGGAGAAGAAGAGGGAAGAGAGAGGAGGAAGAAGAGGGAACAGAGAAGGGGAAGAAGAGGGAAGAGAGACAGGGGAAGAAGAGGGAAGAGAGACAGGGGAAGAAGAGGGAAGAGAGACAGGGGAAGATGAGGGAAGAGAGACAGGGGAAGAAGAGGGAAGAGAGACAGGGGAAGATGAGGGAAGAGAGACAGGGGAAGAAGAGGGAAGAGAGACAGGGGAAGAAGAAGGAAGAGAGACAGGGGAAGAAGAGGGAAGAGAGACAGGGGAAGAAGATGGTAGAAACTGGGGAACTCAATTCTCACCTCCTATGGGCTCTGCGAGAATGACTGAGTTCCTCCAGCATTTCTTGTGTTTTGACAACAATCGCAATGTCCGCAGACTTTCGTGTTTCGCTCCATTGTGATACTGCAGCTCTAGGGTGACATTTTGCATAAAGTCTGT
The DNA here is from genome assembly GCF_036971445.1 of Narcine bancroftii. Lineage (NCBI taxonomy): Eukaryota > Metazoa > Chordata > Chondrichthyes > Torpediniformes > Narcinidae > Narcine > Narcine bancroftii. The sequence continues at coordinate 274,040,304 of NC_091469.1, forward strand.
ACAAAATGTTAGGTGTACGTCCAGTTCAGGAAGCGGTGAATAATGTGAGGGAGCATAGAGGGGCCCAACAGCATTGGTGCAGTGACTTGCATTGAATTTGAGGACCCACCCCCCATTCTTGATTGGATGTGGAATCAATTCCATTGGCACATCGGCAGACTCGCTAATGATGCAGAGTCTTGCCAACCATTTCTGTCCATGCAGAAGACTATTGGTGTCTGGAAGCTCAGCTTGTAAACATTGTCACCATGCAAATTGAGACTGTGAATCCCCGTACTCAATTGTTCTCTACCGTCAGCCCAGAAATCTATTCTCCAGTAGATTGTAACTTTAAAATATGCAAGAAATCACCAAGCACCGCGAAACGATCACAGCAACAGCCATCAAAAACAAATTGCTTCCAGTTTAGAAAAAAGTGTGTAATTCCTTTAAGTGGTGAGGAATGGGGATACTTGTTCTTTAATGTGTATTCAGGTGTATTAGCAGACATTGACTTCAAATTGCAGATCTGGGATTAAATCAGCATTCCACACTAATTAATCTGCTTCCTCCATGCAATTCCAGAGGGTGGGAGCTACACATTAATGAATATGGCATCCGGTGCCATTCACACAAATGTGTTCAGTCACCTTGGGCATCTTACTGAACCAATTCAGCATCCACAGTGCCCACAGAAGAGGTGGCATGGAGCCAAATTGTGATCTGACTAGCTGCATTATTAATGAAGTGTGAACCCTACCAGGGGAGTCCTCCTTCAATGTGACGCATGTTTAGTTTAGAATGGATTGAAGTAATTTTAGTGGCTGGGGTGGAGGGTCCTGCACATCGTCGAGGCCTCCGCAATATTTAATCCAGCTCTGCAGCTACTGCAGCCTGTGTTCAGCCAACAGGAGCAGTCCTGTGCATAGTTAATAAGATGCACTGAACTGCTCAGCCCGCCTGCCAGCTGTCGCATTCAACAAACCAGCTTCACAGAGAAGGGCGAAGTATCTGTGCTGGTCCTCATTGAATTTCACCCAACCCCTTCTGCTTTTTGAATTGTTTCAGCATAAAACCAGAATGAATGGTATAACAACCTAAAGATATGATTTAAGATGGACTTGAAAATGATTTAAATGACTTATAAATGTATTACTTTGTTTACAATATGTTGAAAGCACAGTGGTAATTTTTAAGTGCAGGACAGCAAAGGGCTGCATGGTGTCCCACATTTAATGAGCCACGGTATTGAGGCTGAAAGGCACGATAACAAGCATTACGTTTGACCTGAAAGAGAGGCAAAACATGTAAAACAGGAGGAATGTGATGGGAGAAGCGCTGCTTACACACTGTGCTCAATGTGAATGAATTGAGCTTTTGTTCTCAAGTTGGTTGAGAGATTTTCCCAGGGGGCCAGTTTGTTGGCATTGTGAACAAGTTGCTAAGACAGGAACAATTGCCTGGCTTTAGTCTACATTTTGATTTTTCTTGTTATCATACACTGTTACCTTTCATGCGTGCAAACAGCCAAATCCATTTGAGCCATGGCCTGTAAATTGGCACAGTGTTCCTGCAGAGCTCTTATGGATCTTTCCGTTTCTAGTTTCCATTATTTTTCTGTAAATTTGGCTGAAATGGAAGTCAAACCTGTTAGGACCAGAATTTTAACACTGATTTTTGAAAGGAGATTCACTGCACAACAAACTTCTTTTGTGGAGGTATCCAGTGACACTACAAAGCAGGAATTTTGGAATGATGCTCAAATCAGGATGAAGAGTAAAGCAGTTACTGACACATGATAATAATGCCTGATGCCATTTGCAAGTCAACGCTCATACTAAAAAGGAGGTGAGGTGTCCTGCCCCGGGAGAAACATAATAAGAGTTACTCTTGACCTCAAAGAGAAAGAAATTGTTGGTTTGTAAGTGGCAAGAAAGAGATACCATTGAGAGGTTTTAAAATTAATGTGTTGCAGTTGTTTGAGATCAGCTTATTCCTATGCAGTCAAAGGCATATCATTAATCTCATAGGAAGTGACCAAGCAAGTCTCAAACATAGTCGGCAAGCCTGTAAAATGTAATTTCATAGTTTGATCATTGCACATAGTATCCATCCTCTCCAGGCCACATGTTCATCACTGGGAACAGGAATTGCAATATGGCACAATTCCAATCCTTCTGGCAGCCCTCATGCAATCACATGTCAACAAATACCAGCAGGGAAGGTGGTCTGACTTGCTGAGAACAGCAGGAACTTTATAACTATATTGCCCTGTTGCTGTGGGGGCAAGTCTCATTGCAGATGGGGGACATTATAAATCGACATCATTCAAAAACTGAAGTCAAGCCACAAAAAAGTTGGAAGTGTGCAATGGGCCAATTAGCATATCTAAGAGAAAGGAGGGATGATGGTCTAGTTCAGCAATTACCAGAACCTGTTTTGGTCTGTGAATTAGCTCTTGCAACTAATTGTTCTTATTTCAGGTACTGATTGACTGTGCTCTTTCCAACATTCTCAGAGTTCCAGCTGCATCTTTTCCTCTCCGCAGTTCTAAATCTGTGAAAATTGCAGCTTCTTGGTCATGTTATAATATTTAAAGCTGCTTGTGAATCTTGTTTATCTTCTATTTCCTTGTGGGAAAATATTCACTTGTACAGAAAAGCTCCTGGGAGACTTGAAAACAGCCTTTGTATTTTTTTTGTCCCAGAAATGTTACATATTTGATGTAAATAATCTTTCGTCATAACATCCTTTTACATCTTTTTACAATGTATATTGATGATTTAGGTTATGGATTAAATGGTTTTGTGGCGAAGTTTGCAGATGACCAGAAGACAGGAGGAGCAGGAAGTGATGAAGAAACCAAAAAGTTGCATGGAGACTTGGACAAAAAAATATCTGATGAGATACAATGTTGAGAAATATATGGTTGTACATTTTGGAAGAAAAAAATAAAGGGGCAGATTATTATTTAGATGGGGAGAAAATTCAAAATTCGGAAGTGCATAGGGACTTGGGGTTCCTCATGCAGGATACCCTAACGGTTAACCATCAGGTTGGATTGGCAGTAAGGAAAGCGAATGCTATGTTTGCATTCATTTCAAGAGGAAGACTGTATACAAGAGTAGGGAGGTATTAATGAGGCTCCATGGGGCATTGGTGAGACCTTATTTGGAGAACTGTGTGCAGGTTTGGGCCCCTTATCTTAGAAGGGATATTCTGATGTTGGAGAGAGTTCAGAGATTTATGATGACCATTCCTAGAATGCAAGGGCTAACATATGAGGATCGTTTATTGGCTATTGGACTGTCTTCATTGGAGTACAGGAGAATGAGAGGGGATCTCATAGAAACATTTTGAATGCTGGAAGGATTGGACAGAGTAGATGTGAATCAGATGTTTCCCTTGGTGGGTGAATCCAGGACAAGAGGGCACAGTCTTAGAATTAGAGGATACCCATTTAAAACAGATGAGGAGAAATTTCTTTAGCCAGAGGGTCGTGGATTTATGCAATCCATTGACACATACAGCTGTGGAGGCCTGATCATTGGGGAGTTTAAGGAGGAGATTGATTGATATCGAACTAGACAGGGTACCAAGGGATATGCAAAAAAAGGCTGAAAATTGGAATTAGATGGGAAAATGGTTTAGCTCGTGGTGGAGCAGGCTCGATGGGCCAAATGGCCTATTTCTGTTCCTTTTATCTTGTGAATCCAATCCTGTTCAATGACAAACCATGAGAAAGGGGAACAAAAGTAGACATTCAGTCCTGAGATCACGCTTTGCTATTCAAAAAGATCATTGCTGATCTGGTAGATTATGATTAATTTGAAGACCAAAAGAGTAATTATGCAGATCATGCAGAAGCTGCTTATCCATTGCCCAGTATGTGGCATTCACCTTGGTTATGTCTACTCTCGGGGCTGAACCAAATTTGATGAGCCGTATAAGAGTTCCTGACCTACCCATCACAAGGGCTGTCTACATCTCCCAACTCTGCCCATGCTGCTATGACCCCTTATTCATTCCTTCCTTGCCTGGAGCACTCGCAATGCCATAATCTTGTGACTGCTGGATGACGAGGATGAAATTTGAAACCTGGGTTGACAATTTTTGACGAGCCACACTCTGTTTTTAGATTTTTGTGGCTGTGGCTATTGCTGGCCTATTGCCATCTTTGCGAAGGTGGTAGTGAGACACCATGAATTGCTGCGGCCCTTTACACCGGTGTAAACCCTGAAGGAGGATGTTGTAACTTGGAGGGGGAACCTGCAGGTGGTGCTCCCAGGTTCCTGCTGTCCTTTCTCTTCTTGATGCTGGAGGTCATGGATTTAGGAAGTGCTGTCAGTGTAGCCAGATGAGTAATTGCAGTGACTTTTGTAGATGTCATACACTTTTGCTAGAGGGGGTGACTATCAAGAGCAGATGGCATTCCAGAAAAGTACAGTGCATTGTCCTAAATGCTGTTAATCATCTTGACTGTCGTCAGAACTGAGCCCAAATGTAAGAATATTAAGAGTATTCTATCGTGTGCCTTGTGGATGTCAAAAACCTTTGGAATATCAGGTAAGTTACTTGCCACAGGATACCCATTCTCTCACTTGCTCTTGCAGCTGTAGTATTTGTGCAGCTCATCCTGGTTACTACCCCCCCCCCCCCACAGGAACATCATGGTTAGGTAATGGAGATGGTCATTGCCCCGCACTTGTATCCTGCAAATGCCATTGGCTAAACACCAGCCCATGTTTGAATGTCGTTTGGGTTTTGTGGCTGACTTCATTTGCTGAGGAATTGCAAATGGAGTTGAACATTGTGCAATTATCAGCCAAATCCTCCACTTTTGACCATCTGATGGAAAGCAGGTCATTGACGAAACTGCTAAAAGTTGGGACCTTGCACCTCAGCGCGTTGACTACCACTGGTTCGTGCACCCATCCATCCCAATCCCCTCTGGCTGGTCGTGTCCTGATAATATTCAAGAACCAATTTCATAACAAATTAGCCTTCTCACTGCTATGTCTGAAATTTTCTCATGAATTAACTTTATGGCTATTGTCATGAGGACTTGAAAGGGTTAATCAGGTATGGGTACTTGTAAAGAAACCTCACTTGCTGATGGTTGTTCAGTTTATGAGTTATCAGACTCATTTTGTGATTTAGTGTGTTAAGGGTATTGATCTTACCTTTGAGGATGCAAAGAAAATGAAATCTCTCTGACTCTGTATTTTGATGGGAAAGTAAAGTGGCTTAAGAATGTAAACAGATGTTCAATACTCACTTAGGGCCAACAAGGGGTAACAGCCATGCCAGCTGGGAAGATGCTGAGTTCCGGGTTAGATTTTGCTCTGATCCAGGCTCGCAGTGGTGTTGCTGGACTGTGACTCCAGGGCACATATGAAAAGTTGACCATTGTTTCCACACTGGATAATGTTCGTTAATCACTGCAGGGAAGTGTAGATACAGAGTAACGGAGTATTTTGGCAGTTGGGGCCATATAAACAAGTTCCAATTTGTTAATTTTAATTTTAAGTGTAAGTATGGGGGACTGGGGTGAGCTTTTTTAAAAACTTTTGCCCTTTATTTGAGGAAGAATTTAACTCGCGACAATTATACACAAAGCTTTGTGGTGGAATTGAGCTGAAATTTAGTTTATCAATTTACCTCAGATGCTGTCATTAGCCAATTGCAGCTAGTTTTTTTTTGTGATGTATGCATTATTACAGCAGTGATTCAATTACAGCTTGGCATTAGCCACCCAGCAAATCGAGTTACCAGCCAGCGTGCATGTGCATGCCAGATATGTACAAGCCCTGTTCAATTAACTATGTGAGAAACAAGTACCTTCACAGATTTCGCTCGAGACAAAAATTGAGAACAAAGAACCTTTATTGTACAACAGTGCAAAGTTGGGTGCTTCCCCTTACCCTGGGAATACACACACATGCTGGGGCTCACCCAACTTTTATACAGTTCATTTCAGTGCAGAGGTACCCTCCCCCCCCCCCCCCCCCCCCCGCCTCTTTAACATTCTTCTGCCTCCTGGATTGGTTTGGCATTTGGTAATTCTGTCTGGCTACATGCATTTTCTGTAAACTTGAAAGACCATGGGGTATCCTGTCTGGGTCCTATCATGTCATTGTCCTTATTCATGAATCTGCCTTTGTCCTTATTCACACATCTCAACCCCCCAGGACTTACTAATTCTTAAATGCAGAAACTTGCTAATTCTTTCTATCACTATAAATTCTATTATAGTGTAACCCTTCCTCACACTCTTATCGGAATTCATCCCTACTCAGCACTTACTTAACTTCCTCTAGTCTTCTAGTCTATTATTCTTTATTTCATTCCATACTAACTTTACTATTCTATTATCTCTCACAATCCACACTTTTTCTTTAGCTACGCTTAGTAAATTCTCCTGGAAACTTGGTCTTTTTCCCAGCGAGTCAGCAAACGAACTGCAATCTCAGCATCATCAGACGGAGTTTGGGAAACATACATCCTTTGGTTTGTAGTGATCTGACGAAGGGTCCGTTAAATTAAACACTGCACACAAGTCATTAGGCAGGGAAGTATCATGATGGCTAAAGTAACGAGTCCAACTGCTATAAGGGCTGTGTGTATCCACCTCCAGTCACCAGTAAAAAGTTCAACCGCCTGACCATTGTGACCGTTGTCATCAATCGATCTTCCACAAACGCCGCCCTCAGCAGCCAACAAGCAATCGAGAGCCAGGCGGTTTTGATAAGGTGTAGCTCGTATCTGTCGTTGTTCTTCAGCCAATAAATCCAAGGCCATCGCTGTCTGTTTGGTGATAATCTCCAAAACTGCCTGGAGTCTGAGTAAACGGTTTAAATGCCAAACAGCTGTGGTATTCTGGAGCAGCTTGAGCCATTTACAACTCGAATCCCCCTTATAGTGATTGCCTTTAGCCTTCCAAATGTATTCGTAACCCAAAGGATGATTTACAAGATGTCAAGTTGGGGGGGGGGAGTGTTTATTGTTAGCTAACCTGTGAGTAGCAGCTTGTCTGCGAGCATTAGCACATATACCCCCTTCATCCCTACTCCAGGTAGAGCCCTGACTAATGTTCTGCCTATCATTTTCCCACCATCTTCTTTGTACCATATTTTTAGCACTCATCTCTTTATTATCTGTAGAGGCCGGGACACCAACCCAATCCACTCCCCTAGGTCTGTTCTGTTTCCCTGGTCCATGTTGGGATCCTAAATTAAACCATACTAAATAAGGTACCCCACTATGAATACACTCTATACCTGTGCCCTGTCTGCATTCTAAAGGTAAACTTGTCCATTCCTCAAAGTAATTATCACCTCTGCTGCCCCTATTCCAGGAGGACTTAATACATTGTGTACAATTGGGTGGTTTCCCAAAAATTGGGAACCAGCAGAAAAACAATACAGCAAATAATAAAAATAACATTACAGCACTTTTTCCCGGCGTAGCGTAACTTTCAGACCAGAAGGATGCGAGACTGCACGCCAGGTGGAGGGTATATTATCAACGTCTTTAGTTCGTGGATTAGCTTGTTTAATGCGTTGTATGTGAGTCCACCCCATTTCTTTTGTCCGCACTGCAGTGTCTGTAATCAGAAGTACACAATAAGGGCCGTCCCATATTGGTTTTAGTTTATGGTCTTGCCACGCTTTTACATATACCCAATCACCAGGTTTAACAGAATGAATAGGATAGTCCAGGGGTGGGTTTTGAGCTAATAAACCCTTCTGTCTTAAGTCATACAGAGAAGTAGAAAGTCCCTGTAAATATTTAGATATGTACTGGTCATTAGCCTCAGGGATAGGGGTATCAGTGTGGGATCCCATGTAAGGAAGACCAAACATTATTTCATATGGTGAGACAGCAAGGTCCTCACGAGGAGCTGTGCGAGTCCTAATTAAAACTAAGGGTAAGCATTTAATCCAGGAGAGGCCAGTTTCCTCATGAAGTCGAGTGAGTTGATTTTTCAGGGTCTGATTCATCCATTCAACACGGCCTGAACTCTGGGGGTGCCATGGGGTGCCATGGGGTATGTAACTGCCAATCTATTCCCAGGATTTTACACACACCCTGGAGTACCTGAGAGGTAAAATGTGTACCTCGATCTGAGTCAATGGTTTGAATAATGCCATAACGCGGAATTTCAGACTCTAGTAATATCCGGATAACAGTGCTAGCACGATCATTAGGGGTCGGGAAAGCCTCAACCCATCGAGTAAAATGATCCACCATCACCGGGAAGTATTTATAAACCCCTATTTTAGGTAATTCTGCGAAGTCAATCTGTAGTCGTTGAAACGGGCGTACAGCTATATCGCGACCGCCAGGCATTACCTGGCACATGACTTTCTTATTCACTTGCTGACAGATTGGGCACCCCCGAGTACTTTGCTTGGCTATGGTGTATATTCCCGAGCAATTAAAGGACCGTACAAAAGCATCAACAAGTGCCTGTGTTCCCCAATGTGTCTGCTGGTGGAGCTGATCAATAATCTGATGAGCCAAGGCTTTATTCAGTACTTGGCATCCCTCTGCCGTCCACCGCAACCCATCGGCAGTTTGACGCATTCCCTGGTCTTTCATATAAACCTCTTCTTCCCGTGAAAAGATGGGAGTCTTTTGAACCTCATGTTGGGTGGGGAGTAACAGCAGCATGTCTTTTTTCTGTGAGTGCAGCCTGTTTGGCAGCTTCATCTGCCTGTCTGTTCCCCTGTGCTTCAGGACTGTCAATAATTTGATGGCCCCGTACATGGACTACAGCTATCTCCTCAGGTAACATAAGAGCATCTAAGGATTGAACAATTAAGTTTTCATGGATCAACTTTTGTCCTTTCCCAGTTATCATTCCCCGCTCTTTCCAAATCTTTCCAAAGGTGTGCACTACACCAAAAGCATACTTTGAGTCGGTATAGATTGTGCCCACCTTTCCCTCTAAAGCCTGGAGAGCTCTAGAGAGGGCATATAATTCACAGGATTGTGCCGACCAATGACCGGGAAGATGACCAGCTTCAATCACAACTCCTTTATTCCCATCCACTACACTATATCCGCTATACCGAATGCCGAGAATGCAGCGGGAAGATCCATCAATAAACCATCTTTCACCCTCCCGTAAAGGTTCATCACTGAAATCGTCTCTAATTTTTGTCTGTAAATCTATCACTTCTAAACATACTTGCTCTAAATCATTGGGGACAGTATCAGAATCTGGAGAAACCAAGAAGGCGGCTGGATTCTGTTCTTTGTTCATAATCAGTGTCAAATCATCCCTATCCATGAGAATCGCTTCATACTTTAAAATTCTAGAATCAGTAAGCCACCTTCCGGCATGATGTAAGAGAATGGTGTGGACTGTGTGAGGGGTATGAACTATCATCGGGGCACCAAACGTAATCTTTCGTCCTTCCTCGACTAAAATAGCAGTGGCTGCAATTGCTTGCACACATTCTGGCCAACCACGACAAACAGGATCTAAAATTTTTGACAGAAAGGCACTGGTTGTCTAAAGCCTGCCCTCTCTTGCGTTAATACTCCCATGGCCACACCGTCTTTCGCATTGGTATATAGGTCAAATGGCTTATTTAGGTCGGGTAAAGCCAAAACTGGGGCACTAATAAGACACTGTTTCACCAAGGTAAAATCTTTAATCTCCTCCTCCGTCCAGACAAGTTTCACCCCCTAGAGTCGCAAGTTTATCATAAAGAAATTTGACCAGGCTAGAATAATTCTCAATCCAAATTCTACAGTATCCCACTAAACCAAGGAATTTTCTAAGTTCTCGAGCACTCTTTGGAGGCGGGATCTGCAGAACGTGTGTTCTCTCTGGACTTATCTTCCTAATTCCTTGACTAACCAGATGACCTAAGTATTTAACTTCAGATTGAACAAATTGTAACTTTGATTCGCTCACTCTAAGACCCTTATTCCCTAGAAAATTCAGAAATTCAACAGTGTATTGTTTAACCACATCATACGTTTTTCCCGTGATTAATAAATCATCAACATATTGTATTAATAGACAATTCTCTCTCCTAGGGGCCTCATCTAGTACCTGTTCTAAAACTTGGCCAAACAAATTTGGGGATTCTGTAAAACCCTGGGGAAGGACTGTCCACCGGTATTGATTTTTCTGTCCTGTAAAAGGATTCTCCCACTCAAATGCAAACATGTCCCTACTGTCTATTGCCAATGGACAGGTCCAGAAGGCATCTTTGAGGTCAATTACACTAAACCACTTACTATGGGGATCAATTTTACCCATTATCGTATAGGGGTTAGGTACAACTGGATAACGGGTGAGAATAATTTTGTTTAACTCCCTCAAATCCTGCTCTAATCGATAGGTACCGTCTGGTTTTTGGACAGGTAAAATTGGGGTATTAAAAGGTGACATACAAGGTTCGAGTATACCATCTTTCACCAATTGGTCAATTACTGGCTGCAGCCCCTTTCGGCCAGCCATAGGAATTGAATACTGTTTTCGTCTAATTACTTGGTCAGGGTCTTTTAAAGTAACTTGCAGGGGAGGAACATCTAACACTCCTCTATTGCCTCTTTTTGCCCATACTCCAGGATTTATTAGTTCCTGATCCTCCTCTGTTAGTACATAAAATTGAACCCCGATACCTGATCCCTGTGGTCTGGTCTAGCCAATTGGTCCTGTAAATCTCATCCCAACAGGCAAACTCCAGCTTGGGGAACTAGTAAAATATCCTGTGTTACTATCTTTTCTCCCATTTTTATCCTTACATTCTTTAGTATAGGGACCGTAAAATCTCTTCCTCCCACTCCCGAAATCATCACTGTCCCTTCTGTTTTAACACCCTCGGGCCATTGTAAAATACTAGTAGACCGGGCTGCCCCAGAATCTACTAGAAAAGTCATCTCGTCACCATGGGGTCCTATGCTTAAATTTACCAATGGTGCTCCGTGCAGCCCCACGGTGTGTATTGACTGAGAACCGTGACCCTCCCTATTCATAATCTGCCTCCATCAATGCATAAGATCGCGTCTCCTTGGCTCGCATTGGGCATTCCCTCTTAAAGTTTCCCTCCTTTTTACAATAATAGCAAACTAATGCTCCTGTTTCCCAATTTCTACCAGGGTCTCCACAGGGTCCCGGGAATGGTCGTCGTCCCCGGAATTCTCCTCTACCCCTGCCTCTGCTCTGGTCTCTACTTCCCCACCCCTGGCGCTCCTCCCAACATCCAGAAGCTGGCACACAGCTCCTAGCATTTCCCTGCTGTCCCTCCACAACTTCCTTGAATGCCTGCATCCAAATCTTAGCCTTTCCTTTCTGTTGATCTTCAGACCTCTGGACGTATGCCCTTTGTGCAATCTGTAAAAGCTGTGTTATTCCCTGTTCATGCCAATTCTCTGTCTTTTGTAATTTCTTCCTGATATCTGGGGCTGAATTAGTAACAAAGCCCGTCAATACCAACTGTTCACCTGCTGGGGATCCTATATATATTGCTGTATGGCCGCACGCAATCTATTCAGAAATGCAGAGGGGGTCTCCTCGGGACCTTGGGGAACCTCAAATGCCTTCTTAAAGTTCTGTCCTTTTGGAACAGACTCCTTCATTCCTTTTACTAGATTAACCCGGTACTCATCCATTCGTGTGCGACCATCATTAGTAGTCTTATCCCAATTTGGGTTTACCAGGGGAAATTTAGCTTCTCCAGGTATCGCCTCTGGTCCCCCTTGGTGTTCCCTATCCCAGACTCTAATCCCTGCCTGCCGAATCATTCCACGCTCATCCAAAGTAAATAGAATCTTAAAGATAGACATTAATTCATCCCAGGTATATCTATTAGGACCCAAAAATTGATCTAATTGTTCTGCACATCCCTGAGGGTCTTCTATCAGAGAGGTCATTTCCTTCTTAAAATTGCGCACCTCCGTACTGGTCAGAGGCACATTTACGAACCCGAGACCCCCCACATCCCCTCCTCTATGATGTTTAGGTTCCTGCCCTCCGGGAGACAAATCAAAGGGTTTTGCCCTTCCCTCCCGAAGGTTCTCACACTGTTCTGAATGACCCTCATATTCAAAGTCTCCTGCCTCTCATGTCAATTGAGGCCAGTAATCTTGTACTCTGTGAGCGGGTCATCATACCACCCCTACTTTCTTTTTCTTTCTCTAACTGTGGAGGAAGAGGGGAAGGTGAAAAAGGGTAAAGCGTAGGTGAGAGAGGGAAGATAGGAGCCGGCACAGGGGGAGCATAAGGTGGAGGAAGGGAATGTAACACATCCCATCCTTGTGTTTCAGGGGCAGAAGGTTCCTCATCCTTCTTGTTCTTACATTCCTTTTCACTCAAAATCATTTGATCCACTGAGCCAACAGGCTGCATATTCTCTGCTCTCGGTATTACCTCCTTGATTTTGGTAGAGCCAGATGTTCAATGCCTGACACATCCAGTCCTTGTCGGATCCGAACTTTGGCCAATATACAGAACTCCCTTTTATCGGATTCTTAACCCATTCCTGATAGCAATACCTGACCATGGTCTGTTTATCTTTCCCACGGGTTTTCCCCGCACCTCAATCATATAACATTAATCCTAATGGACTATGTTTAGGTATCTGTTCTTCCCATCCTTCTTCAGGACTGTTTCCCTTGCTAATTACTCCTCCCATACTAGCAGGTAAATAAATTCCTCTTACCGGGATCCAGTAGCTATTCCTAGTGCGCTTCCTTAACGTTCTCCCGTCGTTTGTTCTCAATGCCTCTTCTCGGATATCACTCGCTTCGTCCACTGACCAGTCACCCTTCGTCCGGGAGTCCAGCTGAATCAGCCGGGGTGCACCTACCCCCGTCGTCGGGCACTACTCTGTCAGTGGAGGGAGTGCGATCCCGGACGAGCACCCAATTGTGAGAAACAGAAGTGCCTTCACAGATTTCGCTCGAGACAAAAATTGAGAACAAAGAACATTTATTGTACAACAGTGCAAAATTGGGTGCTTCCCCTTACCATGGGAATACACACATATGCTGGGGCTCACCCAACTTTTATACAGTTCATTTCAGTGTAGAGATATTCCCCCCCCCCCCCCCCCCCACCTTAACATTCTTCTGCCTCCTGGATTGGTGTGGCATTTGGTAATTCTGTCTGCCTATGTGCAGTTTCTGTAAACTTGAAAGACCATGGGGTATCCGGGTCCCATCATGTCATTGTCCTTATTCATGAATCTGCCTTTGTCCTTATTCACACATCTCAACCCCCAATCTATATGCAGAACTTGCTAATTCTTTCTATCACTATAAAGACCCTTATTCTATTATACTTTCGTAACCTTTCCTCACACTCTTATCGGAATTCATCCCTACTCACTTACTTAACTTCCTCTAGTCTAGTCTATTATTCTTTATTTCATTCATACTAACTTTAGTTCCTGTATTCTATTATCTCTCACAACTATAAGCCAAGCCAGCACACTGGGAGAACAGTCTGTACACACACAAGAAAATCCTTCAGAAAACAATAATGCAGTAAATTTTCTTGCAGAATCAAACATAATTTTATGGTTTAAAATTACATTGTTAAATTCTTTCTCCTGTGATATATCAAAAATCATTATAATTAAACCCAGGTCCTGTCTTTTTATTTAATTGAGCCACATTTAAAAAAAGCTAATTAATGCCCATCCCAAACTGTCTGGAGCGGAGAAGCTGATGGTGAAGGGCTTTGATGGCACCAAGGAAAATGAATTAAACTTTTTTTTTAACAAAAAAGTATATGTATAAATGCATATTTGAATACTTGCAACTGGGAGGCATTTGGGCCACTTTCAGTATTAAGAGTCAACATACTGTGGAACCAAACCATTTAGAGACCAAACTAGCTTGGATTAGCAGTTCAAAGAAAGCTCATTTCCAAATGGTGTTGCAATTGTCACAAAAGAAATCTTCCTGAAAAAGCACTGCAATTAGCTGAAATCTCCTTAACAGCCTCTTCCCCACACCCCCCACCCCCTTTGTCGGAGTACTTTTGCACCTGCTCTCATAACCTTCTTCATCTGCTTTTCAGGAAGCTAAGTAATACCTTCAAAGTTGCTCGTAATTGCAGGTCTTTCTTAATCATTGGTTTCACTCCAAGAATTGGAATCAATGTGCAAGTCATCACAAATAAACCGTACAGTGGAGCAAATTAAATTTCAAAGCTGTAAACTAAATTGACTTCTGGTGATCTTTTTTTGCCACAGAGAAAAGTTTAACTGCTTCTTGTTACCTAGAGTAAAAGATTATTTGTCATGTAGTATCCAGCTTGATAATTAACTGCACCTACAGTCATTGCCTGATTTAATAAGCTTTTGTAATGTGTAACAGAGCAAAATAATTATAAATATTATAGAGACCATATTAAATTTAACTTGCACATTCAAGCATTCTATTGATAGTACTGATTGATGCTCCTCTGAACTAAAAGCATTACTGACGCATTTTCTGTGGGGAGAGAGCATTGGAGGGAGAACATAATAGGTTTACCTTGAAAGAGAGAGATAAGAGAGGGAGAAGGAGGAGCCCAGCTGCTTGGTGGAGTTGAGCATCCACTTAGAACAGAGGTGGGGAGGAATTTCTTCAGCCAGAGGCTGGTAAATCTGTGTAATTTGTTTCCACAGACAGATGTGGAGGCCAAGTCATTGAGTGTATTTAAGATTGATAAGTTCTTGATTAGCCAGGGCTCAAATGTTATGGGGAGAAGACCAGGCAGTGGTGCTAAATGGGTTGATGGATCAGTTCATGATTAAATGACAGGGCAGATTCGATGGGCTGAATAGCCCACTTCTACTCCTATATCTTATGGTTTAATGGTCTTATGGAGTTTAAAAATGGCCTGATTCCTTGTGCTGTTTCAAATGCAGACACCTGGTGATTAAAAACATTAAACACCTGATCCAGAATGAATTTTGATCATCACACAAGGAAGTGTTGCAGGGGTTATTATGTAGATAAGTTTTTGCAGGTTTGCATTGCACAACATTGCTGCAGTTTTGTTCAAGCAACTACTTTCTCTATTTGTGAACCAGTGCAGTCAATGGTCAGTAGGCATCAAAAATACCAAAGATGTATTTCAATATTTTAATTTCTTGTGCTGAGATTCGTTTGGCTAAACCTCAAAGTAAGTCTGATTACTCATTTATATTGAATTAAAAATTAAAATCAAATGTAAATAAAATGGAAATTAAAATCTAAAAATTAACTTGGACTATTTTTCTCTTCTCTCTTTGGCTTGGCTTCGCGGACGAAGATTTATGGAGGGGGTAAGAAGTCCACGTCAGCTGCAGGCTCGTTTGTGGCTGACAAGTCCGATGCGGGACAGGCAGACACGATTGCAGTGGTTGCAAGGGAAAATTGGTTGGTTGGGGTTGGGTGTTGGGTTTTTCCTCCTTTGCCTTTTGTCAGTGAGGTGGGCTCTGCGGTCTTCTTCAAAGGAGGTTGCTGCCCGCCAAACTGTGAGGCGCCAAGATGCACGGTTTGAAGCGTTATCAGCCCACTGGCGGTGGTCAATGTGGCAGGCACCAAGAGATTTCTTTAGGCAGTCCTTGTACCTTTTCTTTGGTGCACCTCTGTCACGGTGGCCAGTGGAGAGCTTGCCATATAACACGATCTTTGGAAGGCGATGGTCCTCCATTCTGGAGACGTGACCCATCCAGCGCAGCTGGATCTTCAGCAGCGTGGACTCGATGCTGTCGACCTCTGCCATCTCGAGTACTTCGACGTTAGGGGTGTAAGCGCTCCAATGGATGTTGAGGATGGAGCGGAGACAACGCTGGTGGAAGCGTTCTAGGAAGGTGGTGCCAGTAGAGGACCCATGATTCGGAGCCGAACAGGAGTGTGGGTATGACAACGGCTCTGTATACGCTTATCTTTGTGAGGTTTTTCAGTTGGTTGTTTTTCCAGACTCCATTTCATCAGATGCAAGGATTGACAATGAGATAGACAACAGACTCGCCAAGGCAAATAGCGCCTTTGGAAGACTACACAAAAGAGTCTGGACTATTATTAAATTAGGCGTAATAGGCCCTCCTGGCCCACACATCAATCTACCTACAACCCTACTCCCTGGTCCCTCTGTCTTCTTTCCTCCAGCTCTCCATCCCCTTCCCTCTCTATTTACAGAGCCATTCCATCTTTCCTTGTTTGCTGGTGTGCCCTCCCCCCCTTATCTTCCTATAACTTCCTGCCTGTGGGACTGTGCTCCTCTGCCTCACCATTCTGTTTATAACTTGAAGGGCTCAAACCCAAAATGTTGGTTATATATCTTTATCTTTGTTTATACATCTTTATCTTTGCTACATAAAGTACACAGTTTGACCTGCTGATTTTGTCCAGCATTGAGTTCATACTGTCTGCAGACTTTTGTATTTTACCTCAACTTACAACACCTGTATGTTTTGAACGGTGGGAGGAAAGCAGAGCACCATGGAAAAACACATGCAGACACAGGGAGAACATACAATCTCCTTACAGACAGCGCCAGATTTGAACCCCAGGTTACTGGTGCTATAACAGCGTGGCACTAATTATAATTCGAGTTTGCAATAAATTATTCATCTCTTCGGTTGCCAGTTGTTGTTGTGTATTCCCTTCCCTCCCCTCCCCTCGCTCTGAAGTGTGAGTGGAAATTTAGCAGGGTCATCTTAAACTGCAAGCATGATATTTCAGAAAGGAACTCTCTTTTTAAAAAAAAGGACAGTCACACAATAGTGTAGTTCTTGATTAAAATTTGAATTTTACTCTCTTAATTTTTTTGGCCCACAAATCCCAGCTTCCCAATTAATCTACAACCCCAGTATGTTTTGATGGGTGGGAGGAAACCGGACCACCCAGAGGAAACACACGCACACATGGGGAGAATGAACAAACTCCTTACAGGCAATGCCGGAATTGAACCAGGGTCGCTGGTGCTATAACAGCATTGCACTAACTGCTATGCTAACTGTACCTCCCTCTACGCTAACCGAGCACCCTTTTAATAAAAAGAGAAATTATATTATAATTATATTTAACCACTTGCTTTGTATGTATTAAATGTTTTCAAAAGTACTTTTTAAAATTCATGCACAGTTTAAAATATTTATATCCAAGAAGCTTTCACTTAATTGGAAAAGGCTGATGAATACCAAATCTACGACACTTTTCAACCTCTGGAGATCTGACAAAGGTTCATGTAAAACAATGTTAGTGGGATTGTTGGCATTGAGACAGTGTCTACACAGTTGTAAAATGAGCATTGACAACACGGGGCTCTGGGTGAGATTTGTGGCTTTAAAAATTTCAATAAAGTAGGCTAATATAATTAAATTCAAGTTACTGGCTGGATTTAAGAGTGTCTTTTCAGCACTGGACAGAAAACCATTCACTATATTGAGATAAATTCTGGTTTGCTTTCGAAAAGAAAATGGACTCCAGGCTCTTACATTTACTCCTGCTCAATATGGAATAGCAGCACATTACATTTTAAAATCTGATGATTGGTAGGAGCGTGAAATATGAGTCCTGTTGTATTTTATTTGGATGGATTATTTAGGCAGCTCGAGTCACAGATGACAAAACAAATGGAGACAGCTGTTATGAGCAAGGTAATGAGAGGGAGTTAAAGCTAATAGATAATTTATAATGCTGAAGGAATAGATCTATTAATAAAGATGTGTCTTATCAATCAAAGTGTGCACTGCAAAGGTTGCTTATTCAGATGAACACTGTCTGTTCTAATTAAGGGAACAAAGTTGCAAATGCTGCATATAAGTGGTTGGAAATGCACAGCAAAACCTGTTCCAAAAAGGCTGGTTTATGATGTTTTATGGCACGAATATTTTGTTAGTTGTGTTGGTGGCCTCAGTTATTTTACGCCTTCCTCTTCAGAATTCTTAAATTACAGGGAGGTGCATTTGCATCATTTTAGTTTTTGTATAAGTCTTCTCCAGAGAAGTATCGTACAAAATAAATGTAAATGTGTCACATTTTATGGTGTTTTTATTCTGCCAGTACATGAATGCACATTGACAAACTCCTAGTTCTGATAGCTGCGTTGAGGGGCATTATTAGTGGGAGTTTAAGAAATGAACTTCACAGGGACCCGAGTGTTCTTGTGCATGAATCTCAAAAAGATTGACATGTACTTAATGGCACGTTAGCTGTTATTACAAAGAGATTGGGGTATGATTTTTTTTTTAATTATTAGTTCAATTTTATAGGGTTCAGCAAGTGAAAGATGCTCAGTATTATGTTAAGGAAATCCAATGAATACACCAGGAATCGAAGGTTGTCATGACAATGGAGGAGGTTAGAGTTGAAGTAAATTAACTATCATCATCCAAACAAGTGAAGGAGTCTGAAGGGCCAAATTGGCAAAACCACCTCTAATTCTTTGATCTTGTTTGCTGAACCTCAAGTGCACTCAGATTCCAAATTCAATCCCCAGTCTGATGATCCAAATATCAGCAGTAATGCTAAACTAGAAAAGAGAAATTATCAGATGAGTTTCTTGGTCCATATCACTCTAGTTAATATGCATGGTTTTCTCCGCAGTGATCGCAGTCACAATAGAATTAATGACCAAGAGCCAATACAAGAGTTCTTCCACATATTGCATGTCAGTTGACACCCCTGGAAACGTTGGCTCATTGGAGGCTACATCTTGAAGAGGAAAAAAAAGGATATGATGCATGCTTTAGACATATAGCTCTGTAATGGGCCATTTTGGCCCAGGACTCCATACCACTTAATTTAGGTCCCATTAACCTACACCCCCAGTATGGTTTTGAAACTGAAGCCCCTGGAGAAAACCCACACAGGCATGGGGAGAACGTACAAACTCCTTACAGACAGTGCGGGATTTGAACGCCGGCCTGGTCCCAATCACTGGTACTGTAAATGCGTTACACTAACCACTAGGCCAACTGTGCCACCTTATGATACAGTCAGTGGTTCCTTAGCCCAGCCAAGTGGCAGAAATTGCAAGCTATCGCAATGCAAGTCTGTGTACCTTGGATTATTTAGGCCAATGCTTCTCAACCTTTTTCTTTCCACTTACATATCACTTTAAGTATTCCCTATGCCATAGGTGGTCTGTGATTAGTAAGGGATTGCTTAAGGTGGTATGTGGGTGGAAAGAAAAAGCTTGAAAAACACCTGTTTTAATCATACCTCATTGACTCGTTATGTGCACGGTTTCATTACTCCAAAGGAGTAAGAAAGGGTCCAAATGTAAGCCTGGAAATTATAGACCTGTGAGTCTGATGTCTGTGGCGAATAAGTTGATGGAAAGTGTTCTGAGGGATGGCATTTACAAATATTTGGAAGAACAGGGATTGATAGGTAGTAGTCAGCATGGTTTTGTCAGAGGTAGATCATGCTTAACAAACCTTATAGAGTTTTTCGAGGGGGTTACAAAAAAGATTGACGAAGGGAAGGCTGTGGATGTTGTCCATTTATACTTTAGCAAAGCTTTTGACAAAGTTCCCCACAGGAGGTTAGGAAAAAGGGTGGAGGCATTAGGTATAAATAAGGAGGTAGTGAAATGGATTCAGCAATGGTTGGATGGGAGGTGTCAGAGAGTAGTGGTAGAAAATTGTTTGTCAAATTGGAGGCCGGTGACTAGTGGAGTTCCTCAGGGATCCATCCTGGGTCCACTATTGTTTGTTATATATATTAACGATCTGGAAGAAGGGGTGGTGAATTGGATAAGTAAGTTTGAAGATGATATAAAGATTGGTGGTATTGTGGACAGTGAGGAAGATTACCGTAGCTTAAAAAGAGATATAGGAAAACAAGAGGAGTGGGCTGAGAAATGGCTGATGGAATTTAATATGGATAAGTGTGAAGTGTTGCATTTTGGAAAGGCAAATCTAAATAGGTCATATGCATTAAATGGTAGACAATTGAGGAGTGCAGAGCAACAAAGGGAATTAGGAGTTATGGTAAATAGTACCCTCAAAGTTGATACTCAGGTAGATAGAGTGGTGAAGAAAGAAGGCATTTGGAATGTTGGCCTTCATAAATCGGAGTATTGAATTCAAGAGTTGGGATGTTATGATGAAATTGTACAAAGCGTTGGTGAGGCCAAATTTGGAATACTATGTGCAGTTTTGGTCACCAAATTATAGGAAGGATATAAACAAAATAGAGAGTGCATAGAAGGTTCACGAGAATGTTGACAGGATGTCAGGGTTTGAGTTACAGAGAAAGGTTGAGCAGCCTGGGGCTTTTTTCTCTAGAGCATAGAAGATTGAGGGGGGATTTGATGCTGGTGTTCAAGATTTTAAAAGGGACAGAGAGAGTCAACGTGGATAGGCTTTTTCAATTAAGAGTGGGGGATATTCAAACCAGAGGCCATGGGAGATTGAAGGGGGAAAATTATGAGGAGAAATTTCTTCACACAAAGGGTGGTTGGAATGTGGAATAAGCTTCCAACAGAGGTGGTTGAAGCAGGGACGTTATTTAAATTTAAGGAAAGACTGGATAATTACATGGAGGCGAGAAGATTGGAGGAGTGTGGACCAGGTGCTGGTCAGTGGGTCTAGGAGGGTGGGGATTTGTTCCATCATGGACTAGTAGGGCCGAACTGGCCTGTTTTGTGCTGTATATGGTTATATGGAAATGGGCCAATGATCATTTTTCTCAAGCAAAATATTTCAGTCACACTTGGGTTCAGAACAGTGGTTCTCAACCTTCCCACTCGGAGCACCAATGGCATAGGGATTGCTTAAGGTGGCATGTGAGTGGAAAGAGAAAGGTTGAGAACCACTGATCTCTGCCTTCTGTTCATTTACAGTTTTCCTCGTGGTTTCTCCCAACTCCCTACTGTTACTTTGGCAGAAGTTGTATTTCCATTAAAGTCTCATCAAACAAATGGCTTTGTCCCAAAATCAGAACAAAATTTGTGCAGTTGAGGACTCTATAGGAATCCCATACATATTGCTTCAGGGTTTAACAGGCACATGATTGAGATAAGTGTTGAAAACTTGGAGTAAATATTACAAATAAACCTTTGTTCTAAAATCCCTAGTATTTATTTTAGGATGCATAAACAGAGATTGCATTGTTGAATTAATTTGCTTCTTGTCCTCTATTTTGATTTCATGTTGAAACAGCCCTTTATTATAGAAAACATTGGAGTCTCAGATGGCCAAAACAGCTCTCAATCGCTGTCTTAATCTTGGTTCAAATTGAACATTGGATAGAGGAAGAAATATTTCACTCAGTTTATTTGCTTCCACAGCACTAATATTGCACATCTTATTTTCAGTCTGAAGATGCTTTAGGTTAATAAGACTCTCACATTAACAGGTTTGTCTATCATTCCCTGGACTGACATTACAGAGTGAGTGAAAAATGTGGGAAATTGGAGTCAGGTGAAGGAGGCGGAAACACCTAGATTTAGATGGATAGAATGGCCTTCACTCTCCTGATTTCTCTTTTTAAATTTTTTTTTATATTAAAATTTATTTACAATGCGGTAGGAGCTCATTCCAGCTATTGGGACCTGTGCCACCCAATTAACTGACAACCCTACAGGTTTTGAAGTGGGAGGAAACCAGAGCACCCAGGGGAAACTCTGGTGGTCATGGGGAGAACGTACAAACTCATTACAGACAGCACTGAGTTAGAACCGAGGTTACTGGCACTTCAGGAGAGTGAATCTGAGGAAAGCATCCAGCCCGGGAGGAGTACCTCTGACTGAATATTAAAAATCTGTACTGACCAATTTACCGATGTATACATGGGTATCTTCAATATCTTACTCTGGCAGGACGTGGTACCCACCTGTTCAAAACAGGTGTCAATCATGCTCAAGAAGAGGGTAGTAACCTGCCTTAATGACTATTGACCAGTAACACTTGCATCACCAGTGAAGTGTTTTGAAAGGCTGGTGTTGAAGCATGTCAGTTTGCCTTTTGAAGAAACTGGTCTAGAGTGGATGCCATCTCACTGCCTCCACACAAAGCCCTGGAACACCTGGACAGTAAAGATGCATTCATCAGGATGCTCTTTATCGACTACAGATCAGGATTTAACACCATCATCCCCATAAAACCAATCAGCAAACTCCAAGACCTGGGGCTTAACACCCCACTGTGTATTTGGACTCAACTCCAGACCATAGTCAGTGAGGATTAGTAAGAACATCTCCTCCACAATCTCCATCAGTACCAGACCACCACAGGGCTGTGTTCTCAGCCCCTGCTCTAATCACTTTACATCTCCAACTGTATGCCTCAGAATGATAATAACACCATCTACAAATTCACTGACGATACCACAGTAGTGAGTTGTATAAAGAAAGGTGATGAGGCAGCATACAGGAGGGAGATTGAAAGCTTGGCTGAATGATGCACCAAAAACAACCTTGCACTCAATGTCACCAAAACTAAGGAGCTGATTGTTTACTTCAGGAAGGGAAAGCCAGAGGTCTACAATCCAGTGATCATTCAGGGAATCAGAGGTACAGAGGGTGAGCTAAGTGTTTGGTAGTCACTATCTCAGAGATCTTTCCTGGACCCCACACACTAATGGCATTTTGAAGAAACCATGTCAGTGGCTCTATTTCCTCAGGAGTTTGCAGAGGTTTGGAATGACACCAGAAACCTTGGCAAATTTCTACAGATGTGTGGAGGAAAGTGTGCTGACCTGAGTGTAAAGCTTTCCAAAAGGTAGTGGACACAGCCAGGCAAAACCTTCCCCACCATCGAGAACATCTACAGGGAACACTGTCATCGGAGAGCACCAGCCATCATCAAGAATCCATGCCTCCCAGCACACACTTTGTTCTTGCTGCTGCCATCAAGAAAGAGGTGTAGGTGCCACTAGGCTCACACCACCAGGTTCAGGAACAACTGCTATCCCTCCACCATCAGACTCCTCAACAACAAACTCAATCAGAGACTCATTTATGGACTCTTGTGCATTTTATTGATTTTAAAAAATCTCTCTGTATTGCATAGTCAGTTTATTTACATTCATTATCTGTTTATAGTTCTTTATGTGTTTACATGTGTATGCTGTGTACAGTTTTTGTTTTGCACTACCAATAAGTGGTAATTCTGCCTTACCTGCAGGAGAGAGAATCTCAGGGTTGTATGTGCTGTCATGCATGTACTCTTGACAATAAATCTGAAATCCGTAATATGTCTGTTAATCGGCTAATAGCTTTGCGTTAACTGTGCCAGCCAACAGTCTTGAGACTGTCAGAATAGAATATTATTTTGACATTATTTGTGTGTGTGTGTGTGTATACCTCAATTTTAAGAAATTAGCTCAACACCCCGTGCATATTGATTATTTAGGGAATATCTTTACCCCAGCTAAAGATCTTAGACAGTGTCCCTTTTTATTCTGCTCGATGCTGTATTCTCCTTTTCTCACTGTTCTATACCAACTCTGTAAGGCTCTTTCCTTCCTAACTGTCTATTAAACTCATCGCTTCCCCTTACTCACAATCAGAGTGACTGTCTTTTGCTGGATTCGCTTAATGGTATCTTTTATTAATTCATAACCTCTTGGAAACTTTTAGGCAAAGTGCATGCTGTCTAGGTCTGCTGCAGGATTTGGAAGTTTTTCCCCCTCCCGCCCCCCCAAAATGCACTCTGTTTTCTAACAGTGCGTTTTTTCATTCAGTGTTTATAATGAGTAGCCATCTCAAGCTTCTAAAGAGCGCAGCCCCTTGGCCAACTCCAACTATAACTTGCACCTGCTCGCAGAACAAAATGATTTTGCAGTGCTGCACTGACTTCCTTTTCTATCCGATTGAGCGTGTGTTACCTTTCATTTTTTTTGTGCATTTCGTGGAAGTTTTTTTAATATTCTAAAACGTGAAAAGTTTGCTCGGTCTGTAGCATGGGGTCGAATGCATGTTAAAGTCCATACATTTGTGATTGTGTATATTTGCTCGGCCTTACGTCTTGAATCGGAGCAATGGCATTGGGCCTCTGCAGTGGTTTAAATGCAGACAGCTTCTTGTGTCCCGTGGCCCTTTCAGAGGCTGATATCTATACATTGCAATTAATTATATAATCTTACCTCTTTAACTTGTAGCTGCAGCAAAGTGTCTACGCAGGAAGGAAGTTCTATATTTGAGCAAAATTACACTGACATTTATTTGGCTCTCCACTCTCCGTGCCCTTATGTGGTCTGATGCCTTTTGTGATCATTTCTTCTGTGTTGTTATCATTCCTCAGACTGAATTCTTTCCTCCTGTCATTTGCAGCCTCACTAAACCTGCATGTGGCACTGATTGCAAGCTTATTATTGGGAGCAACATCATCCTGTAACTGCAGCTGGGGTTTCCTGTCATTCCATACCCCTCTTGTTGCTTTTCACTAGGAATCTAGTGTCCTTGAAGCTAAAACAAAACTGGTTTCCATTTTTTTATTGAGAGGAATAGGTTCCCCCACAGTTTGAGGGTTCTATTGATGTAACATGAAAGTAGATTGGAAAAGTCAGGGCAGCATGGAGAGGGAATGGCTTTTTGGAGTAGTTTGTTGATGAACCCACCAGGGGAATCGGCTGTTCTGGACTGAGTGCTGGGTCATGAACCAGAGGTGAAGGTAAAGGAACTCGGGAAGCAGTGATCATAATATGATTTGAGTTCAGTCCGATGTGTTGGTATTTCAATGGAGTAAAGTAAATTACAGTTGCATGGGAGAGGAACTGGCCAAAATTGATTGGAGGGGAAAACACACTAATGGGGAAGACAGCAGATCAGCAAATAGCTGCAGTTTATGAGAGAAGCGAGAAAAGTGCTGGACAGGCACATAACAAAAAAAAAGAAAATTGTGAATGGAAAATGGCTGTCGAAGGAAGTTAAAGCCAGAGTAAAATCAAGAGGGGGCTTACAGTCCAGGAAGCAATAATAAGTGGGAAGATCGAGGACTGGGAAACTTTTTAAAAACTTAGAGATTAAGAAGGAAAAGAAGAATTATGAAAGGAGTAGTGAGGAAGGCGAATGCAATGTGAGCACTCATTCTAGAGGAATAGCATACAGGAGGAGGGATGTAATGTTGAGACTCTGCACAGTACTCCAAGTGAGGTCTCACAAGTGTTTTATATAATTTTGGGTGCCTTATTGGAGAAAAGACATTCTGGCATTGGAGAGGGTTCAGAGAAGATTTACTAGAATGATACCAGGAGTGAGAAGATTAGCATATAAGAATGATTGTCAGCTCTTAGAATGTATACATTAAAGTACAGAAGGATGAGGGGGAACCTCGTAGAGGCAATTCGAATACTGAAAGGCCTGGACAGAGTAGATGTGACAAGGATATTTCCCATGGTTGGGGTTCTCGGACAAGAGGCATATCTTCAGGATAAAAGTGCAACAATTCAAAACAGAGATGTGGCAGCTGTGGAAGCAAGAACGTTGGGCAGAGATTGGCAGGTATTTGATTAGTCAGGGTATTGAGGGTTACAGGGAGAAAGCTGTATGTTCATACCTTGATGAAGGGCTCAAGCCTGAAATGTCAGTGATGTATCTTTACCGTTGCTATATAAAGTGCACTCTTTGACCTGCTGAGTTTCTCCAGCCCTGTGTTTTTCCTTCATCCACAGTGTCTGCCGACCTTCATGTTGCATGCTTAAAATGTGTAATGTATTTCAATTACTTCAACCCAAATCTCCCCTAATTTCATCAGCTGAGATATTTCCATTTGTATCAATTCTGCCATGCAAAAACAAATTCAGAAATATCAATCTATTAAACAGAAATATAGTAAGTGTTTGAAGTATTTAGGTTAAGAAGCTTCTGTGGAAA
The DNA here is from genome assembly GCF_036971445.1 of Narcine bancroftii. Classification (NCBI taxonomy): domain Eukaryota; kingdom Metazoa; phylum Chordata; class Chondrichthyes; order Torpediniformes; family Narcinidae; genus Narcine; species Narcine bancroftii. The sequence continues at coordinate 274,066,057 of NC_091469.1, forward strand.
GAGAAATAAATTTGATGTTTCGGTTCACAGATTTTTGTTTTGACAAAGTATCCAGTAAACAAATGCTAACTCTAATTCTCTTTCCACAGATGCTGCTTGTTTCTAGCACTTGTTGGTCTTGTTTCAGATTTCCTGCATCTGCAGCTTTTTAAAATTTTTGGTTTACAATTTTTTAGGAATAAACTAGTGGTTCAGTAGATGGAATAGTAGGTCCCCAAATTTCTTCTAATTGTAATTGATTAAGTTCCATATTTGAGTTTCTGTGCTCACATGTAGGTTGGTTTTGAGACCAATTGTTTATTTACAGCAAGATTAATATTTATACTGCACTGACATAGAGAGCTGGATGAGGTGACAAAGTTGCTTATTGCGCTTTTCCAGAAGACTCGGCACTAATAATTGGATCCATTTATCCTTGATTTGTTTTTGTATTAATCGCATATTTAAAAAAAAATTAAGATCTCTTTGGATGTTCATTACCAACAGGAATTGCATCCAAGTTCATCTGAATGTAAATTTCATATCCGCACACAGTTCCCCAAAGGTGAGAATATCGTCAAAATGCATGGCTTGAAATAATGGGCAATGTGTAATTTAAAGTATCCTCCCCACCCTACATGGTTAGGGGCACTTCATCAGAACGAATCCTTGACCAAAGTTCAGGTCTATCGGCAGATGTACCAAGATGCGGTGATAAGGTTTGTTTTGCAGTCAGCCCACAGCTAGACTTCTTATACATAATACAAATAAGATAGTGTTTCAAAGAGCAGAGGTTGTACGTAGCAAAGGCAATGCCTACCCCATGATATTGCATTTTTAAAGTTCAAACAAAATCCATGCATGAAACTTTCTGTCAAAAAAAAGTCAATCTGTAAAAATCAAGGCTGTTGTGACTGGCGGTTTTATTTTGTTCTACACACCTAATGGCACCAGTTCTCGCAGTCACAATGCGAATGGGCATGTATCATCGTCAAGCGAGCCCTCCCTGGGTCATTTGCATTTCCCTTCACAGTTGCGTTTCTCTTCTTCCCAACTCCCCACTCCTATATTAATCCCTTTTTATTCTTCCCACATTCCCATGAACTTCCCCGCACCTCAAGGGAATGTAGCACCTGCCGGCATTTTGCTCATACCTTGATGAAGGGCTCAAACCCGAAGTATTGGTTATATATCTTTATCTTTGCTATATAAAGTAAATTAAATTTTTGGCCTGCCGAGTTTCTCCAGCATTGTTTTTACTTAAACACACATAAATTTTGCTCTTGGGTGCACCCACAAAATGTTTAACCAATTATAAATTGCTCGATAGAAAGGATAACATCTTTCCAGTATATAAGAGAAATATGGAGGACTTTGAGTCCTATCCCTTTACGTAATGTTTGATAGGATCGTACAATTGGGTGGCATGGTTAGTGTAGCCATTAGCCAACTCTATTACAGGGCCAGTAACCCAGGTTTGAATCCAGCACTGTTGTAAGGAGTTTGAATGTTCTTCCCATGTCTGCATGGTTTTTCCTGGGTGAACTTTCTGGTTTTCTCCCCTCTCCCTCCAAAACATATGGGGTTGTAGGTTAATTTAGGTGTAACTGGGCAGCACGGGTTTAAATGGTCGAATCAGCTTCTACCATGCTGTAAATTAAAAAAAATTCTATCTGCAGGTCTTTAGCAGTGATCTCTAAAATATAAGCTTATATAATATGTGAGACGTGCTGATGTTTTATGGAGATTAAAGCCTATTAATCACAACTCACAGTCTAATGTGGTTAATCGATAGTGCAACAAGCCCAAGTGATATAACCTCCCACAATAACCTGCCACAAAGGACCTTGTTAGAAGTCTTGCTAAAGTTCACGTTTACAGTTTCCACTGCTCTGTCCTTAACCTCTTGTTCAGCTTTTCAAATGACGACTATCAGATTCACAAGACAAGATCTCCTGTGTTATGCTACCTACCTCTAATCCATCCTTTCCTATCCAAATGCTGGTGGATCCTGCCCCTCAAAATCCCCTCCAGCATCTGCCCCACTGGTGGGGTCAGGCTCACTGGCCTGTGGATCCCTGCCTCGTCCTTGCTGCCCTCTTTGAACAGCAGCACATTAGCCACCTTCCAGTCTTCTGGCACTTCACCCAATGATGTAAATATTTCTTCAGGAGCCTCCGTAATTTCTTCCCAACCTTCCCACAAGATTTGAGGAGGCCTCACATCAGGCCATGATGAATTGTCCACCTTACCAAAGCCGTCAACCCCACCTCCCAGCACTTTGTACATGGTTCAGGACGACACAACTCATTGTCTTTGATTCCTTAGCTTCCATGCTCTCTCTTCCACAGTTAAAAATGATGAGAAATATTCATTTAAAATCTCACTCATTTCCTGTGGCTCCAAATACAAGGCAGTAAATGTTGCTATTTATCCTGCTTGCCTGTTCTATCTTGTGTCCTGTTTATGCCCTTCTGATTGTGATCTTAAACGTATTCCTGCATTTCTTATTCTTACCACTTAATCAGAACTGCTTAACCCTTTGGACTGCATGTCCAGGTTTTCACGGACTACCAACAAGCGCATGTACTCCAAGTCTCCATCTACCAGCTGGTTCATACTGGTGTTCATACTGTAGTTTACCCATGGACCCAGTCTGGAGTATATATTATGAAAGGTTAAAAATGGCCAGAATTCAAAAGCATAAATCTGACACTTGTCCTATTTCCTGACCAGAGTCTCAGTATCCCTGGTCTACCAGGGTTCCCCAAACTCCCCAGATTTGCCCTTCAACTTCACACGAACACTCTGTGCCTGAACTCTTCCCATCTCCAATGCCTGCTATTCATAGTTGGAGAAACCCTGGATTTGTCACCATTACTCTCACTGTGCTAAGCTCATGGAGCAGTCAGGCCAAACTGTGACCTCCCTTTGCTGTTCCAGGAAACTTGCTGCCAAACCTGGTTCAACAGCGCTACCCATTTCAATAGAGGAATGTTTAATGAGGGAGTCTAGGACAAGAGGGCACAAATTCAGGATAAAAGGGTGTCAATTTAAAACAGCTGCAGAGAAATGTCTTTAGCCAGGGGGGTTTGTGGAATTTGTTACCACGGGTGGCTGTCGATTGACAGGTATTTGATTAGTCAGGGCATCAAGGGTTACGGGAGAAGACTGGGGAATGGGACTGAGAGGCAAGATGGATCAACTCGTGATAAAATGGTGAAGCAAACTAGGTGGGCCATTTGGCCAACTGCTTGTGAGATAATTTACATTGGTTAATTTAAATGTTTAATGACTTTGTTTTTGACTTTCATTTCTTCAACATGTTTAGTCTTGATGAATTATTAGTAGCGCTCAAATGATTTTGAATGATATGTCAGAAATATTGGCAATAAAGCCTTTTTGACAGCCAATGCAGCGACTTAACCAAATGCAGCATTATAATGAGAGGGCCTTGTCACAAGGCTGTGTGATCCAATCGAGAAAATTTGTCCTGGAGGTAAGACTAGGATTAGAATCTTAATAAGTTGTTAGCTGAGGTGGTAAACCACTCCAAGGAGATTCCAACCAATGTGGCTGCAGCAAATGATTCTATTGAGATGCTGCAAAAAAAAATTCTGGAAATGCTCAGCAGATCAGAAAGTGTCTGTGGAGAGAGAGAGAGGCAGAGACCTGTTCATTAACTGAAACACTAATCAGTTTGAAAATCGATAATGTCTTGCTCCTTTTTTAAAGACAAATAGCCAAGGCTGAAACGCAAATAAACTTGGCTCTGTTTGTGGTACATGCTGCACCTTTCCAGCAGGCGTTCAAACAGGTCCAAGCCACTGTGGTGTTAGCCTCAGTACAGCTTGCATCCTGCTCTCGCATTCTTGCCAACTAATGGGAAATTTGCCAGTTTTATTTTAAAATCAGCTGCTTCCCACTGAGGCCCACTCCTCCCTCTTCCTCTCCTCCGGAGGTAGGTAGTGCACTCTTTGTACCACGAAAACAAAGCATCCATTTTGAGGGACTAAGTGCATCTCCACCACGGAAATGAAGGATGCAAGTACCAGCACTGTCTGATAAAAGGCACCAATACTGTGGCACCAGTGTAAGATCCACGAAATAATAACGTAAAACTAACATGAGTTAGAAACAAGCGATTCATTCAGTTGTAAATCCTTCTTGTCCCGTTGCAGCTTTGATGATGATGTGTTCAATTTTGAAAACTAATCTTAAAACCAGCAGGGATTGTTTGTGCTGCCGTTGCTTGATGGTCGTTATTTGGCAGTCACAGTGCACTTAATTCCCATTATTTACCAGACCAGAAGGCAATAAGATCAGAAAAAGGCCAATAGATGAGAATAAAACAATGGGTCCTGAAGAAAAATTAGATTTTTCTATGGCTAACTTGTGTTGATTCCTGCTTACTTTTTTGTGAATGGCTTCTTTGTTTCGTGCCAGTCACTGTAAATAATGACATTATTGGAATTGATGGTTTATGGCAGGGATTACCAGGTTCAATCTGATTGAAAAGGTCAGATGACATTGTACACAGAAAAGCAAAGACAGATCAAGTCACAGCCTTGAAATGAAAATCTGCATCCTCATTTCATTAAAGTTCATGGAGAGCTCCTGTTTGATTTTTGGATTCTTATTTTATTGAAAACAGACTTTGGTTTATGCTACAATACATGAGGTTGGTCATGTTTATATATTTATATAATTATGGAAGAGTGAGAAGTAAAATTATTTATCTATATTTATAAATGCTTCCACAACAATGAGCTGTATATATAATTGAAGTAATTACAAATGTCAGTAAATATGTTTTTAAGTTAAAATTTTAAATTGCCTTTGTCCCCAATTGCTGTTGGAGTGATAAATTCTTTTGAACAATGCTTCTTTCATCCAACCCAATGAATGGAAATCCTCAACCAGTGGTCAGTGTCTTCATGTTACTTTAACCAGATTCAGAACAGGAGCAGCCTGAAACGTTAGGCTAATTAGTCTGTTTTTGCTGTTAGCTCCACTGAGCCGTGAATTTGTACTTTATGCCCATCTTCATTTTGATTGGAATATAAATGGCCTCGTTTAAAAAGTCATTTACCTTTATTGTGATTGGTAACAAAAGGCTTGTGGGGATGGGGGCAGAGGACATTGAGGGGTTGCACTGTGGAATTTGGGAGAATTTGAGGGGTGATGCAGTTAAAAAAAAAAGCTAGCTTCACTGAACCAAATCATTTAGAAAGGGGAAGGATTTATGCAATTGCTTTACCAGCTTCTTTGTATTTGCCTTTCACTTGTTACTTGTCACAGTGGTCCAGATAAGGTTAGCGTCTCCGTGGAGCTTAGGAAGTTGGTTCGCTTTATTGATAAAAACTTGGAAACTGCTGCACAAGGTTCTAGAGACGTGGAGGGTAACAGCTCGGAAATGGGCTCTTCAGCCCACCAAGTCCTCAACGCCACCAACCACCCTTTTTAGACTAATCGTGATTAGTTTAATTTTTCTTATTAACTCCTCCCAGATTCTGTGACTCAAATTACACACCACAGGTGATTGACAGCAGTTAATGAACTCACCCACTGGCATATCTTTTCGAATGTGTAAGGAAACCTAAGCACCCAAAGAAAACCTATCATGTAGTCACAGGGAGAATATACAGACTCTGCACACAGAACCTGAGGTCAGGATTGAAGCCATTTTATCTTGCGCTGTGAGGCAATGACATCGTCTGGGCTACTGTGCCACCCTATGCTAAAGGTGTTCAGTATCATTGTAGAAAAGAGCTAGATATGGCTCAAACCTTCATTTTAACAAAGAATTTTTTTAAAGGGCTAAAATTTACCCACAGAAAACATGAATTATTCATCAATAACATAATTGATTTATTGAGGTGTTTTGCCACCTTTATTCTGGTCTTAGTATTATAACTTGTAATTTAATATCCAAAGCCACAAAATAAGTTGGAGATCTAATCTTCAGGCAATAGTTGTGTGTGTTGAGCTTGTGAATCGTGCTCTGAAATTTGTCTCTGGTATAAGTCTGTGAGCAGATAACAAGTGATAAACAAATAGCCTATATATTAATCTCCAAGCCAAACATAATGTTCACTCATCCTCTTCATGTAACAGACATTATTTTGCATAAGTTATTTATTAAGGAATTTGTAAACGAGAAGACAAGACCTAATGTCAGGACATAGCGAGCAAAAACCTCCCGACCATTGAGAACATCTACAGGGAACGCTGCTGTCAAGGACCCGTATCACCCAGCACCCACTCTGCTACAATCAGAAAGGGGGTCTAGGTAGCACAATACACAACCCTGCGTTCAGGAACAGCTGCTACCCCTCCACCATCAGACTCCTTAACAAACTCAATCAAGGACTTATTTAAGGACTCTCTTACACTTTATTGTTTTTTTTCTCTCTTCGTATTCCACAGTCTGGATTTCTTTATTTCTTTACATGTGCACATTGAGTCCATTTATTTTGCACTCCCAATAAGTGGTAATTCTGCCTGCAGAAAGAAGAATCTCAGGGTTGAATGTGATATCATGTATGTTCTCTGACAATAAATCTGAAGACCACCTTTATCCAACTCATCTCTCTTTTGAATCACGTTTCTATCATCTTAAATCCTTACATTTTGTAGATAAATGCAACTGAGGGGAATTTGTTTCTTACAGCTTGAAATATTTAGGAATTTAACATTTTTATTGGGTGCAATCTTGTAACTTTTTCCAATGACTGACATTAAAATTTGGCTGCAAGCAGAGGGCAGACTAAACACTCAGCTTCTGAAGTGGCAAGGTAGCATTGGGAGTCCTTTCTTTTTCTTTTCTTTGGCTTGGCTTCGCGGACGAAGATTTGTGGAGGGGTATGTCCACGTCTGCTGCAGGCTCATTGGTGACTGACAAGTCTGATGCAGAACAGGCAGGCACGGTTGCAGCGGTTGCAAGGGAAAATTGGTTGGTTGGGGTTGGGTGTTGGGTTTTTTTCTCCTTTGTCTTTTGTCAGTGAGGTGGGCTCTGCAGTCTTCTTCAAAGGAGGTTGCTGCCCGACGAGCTGTGAGGCGCCAAGATGCACGGTTGGAGGCAATATCGGCCCACTGGCGGTGGTCAATGTGGCAAGCACCAAGAGATTTCTTTAAGCAGTCCTTGCACCTCTTCTTTGGTGCACCTCTGTCTCGGTGGCCAGTGGAGAGCTTGCCATAGAACTTGATCTTGGGAAGACGATGGTCCTCCATTCTGGAGACGTGACCCACCCAGCGCAGTTGGGTCTTCAGCAGCGTGGATTCGATGCTTGCGGACTCCTAAACTAAAGGTAAATACACACTCAAAATGTACATTTTACTACATTTTATATCTATTGCCTGGGCAGTTTCCACAAGCAAAGATTGCCCTGCCCTTGCAGAAATGATGACCCACCTTCCATGGTGTAATACCCACTATACTTCGAAGCAGGAAGCTTGTCAGAATCAGAACTACTTGAATCCCATGAGAGTCGCTCCAAAATACGTGCATGGGCTCAGTGAAAGCAAGGTTTTGACAATGAATCTGTCAAAAGGTCTGCACAATGAATACAAGTGAAAGTTTTTTTTCAGAATCTGGATGTAGTTGGAAAGACCAGCATTTATTGCCCATCTCTACTGGATCATTTCAGCGGCCATTTAGGAGTTGTTTGAAAAGAACAGATAAGTTTCATGTAATTCTGTACTTTATTCTCTGAAGAAGAAAAAAATTATCAATGCAATTACAGTGAAACTATATATCTTGACAAGAAATGCACTAGATATTTTTATCTGACTAAGTTCTACATAGTTAATAAGATGGATAGTTCATCTGGTTTGGGTTGAGAAGGGAATTTGAAGACTCCCATTCTTGCTTGATCAGCACAATTTGATCTTTCAGTCAGTGAGGTGGCCAGGACCTTATCTCAACAATTCAGCCAAAGGTGACATTCACTTAGACTCCGACTGGCAAACTGCTCTCTGTGGTGCTGATTAAGATTCAGGCTAGAATTTAGAATTTAAAACTGCTGAAATCTATAGAAAAACATTATTCAAAAACCATATTAGTCCTCTGGATGTGAAAGTAGATTATTTCAAAGGATGTTATGATGAATAAAGTGACTTTGCACTACACAAACAGGAAGGTGTGATAGGTTTGGTAAACTGCCAAGCAGTTGAATTGTGTTCCACTTGGGAACACTCAAACCAAAAGGAACCTAAATAGAATTTACAGCTTCTGTCACCATCAGCCTCAATTCTACTATTGTACAGACTTCTGAATATCCAACACAGAGCCTAATAGGACAGAAAAATGGTGCTTTTTAAAGAAATGTCTGAATTAGAGATACTTGTCCAGCCTATTTTTAAAGCAGTTGGCTTTAGGTTCCAAGGAACTTAAAGCTGCCTCTGTCATCTTCCACCATAGGACTGTAAACACTAATAGCATTGTAAAACTATCTTCAATCCAAGTTCTTTAAGCGATGGAACAGGCATCTTGCATTGTTTTGGGTTAAGTCCCAAAGCTGTCATTGAGATCCAGTTCCTAGTGTTTAAATTAGTCTCAATCATTCATTCTTAGTTGGCCTGCTAATAATGGGGGTGGTGGGGGGGGGGGGGCAGAGTTTTTGAGGGTAATGTGATGGTGGACTGAGGGTTTGATGCCTTTCCTTGAGGAAAAGAATCAAAAGAGAAGGAAATAAAATAAAAATCATTCACATAGCCCTCTAGTTATGGTAACTTTCTACAAAATTTTAATACCGAGAGCCTGCTGCCTCAGTCAAAGGAAGTTATTTTAGCACTGTGGACCTTGATGTTGGCCTTGACCACAGTGATCGCGACATATTTTACCTCTTGGAACATTCTGACCTTCTGTTGTTTTAGCTACTTTTCCAGCAAAGTCTAATGCTTATTTTAAAACCTACCATATTTATTTACTACTTGGTTGGGAGTTGGAGCTAAAAATTGCATTTTTATTTATCCGGTTTTCTTGTGTACCTGAAAAAAAATGTTTGCAGTATATTTAACACAAGTAGAAATTATTTAAATAGGACTAAATTTAATTATTAGCACATTTCTGTGAAAAATATAGAATGTGGAATTTGAACTCGTATTGTTGCTGTTTTAAAACTGAACATTAATTGTTAAATATTTGGACCTGGGGCTGGGACTGTCATCTGTAAGGAACGTGTTTTCTTGGCTCGATCCGATGTCTGTTAAAATGGACTTTAGCTAAGAGCCAATTGGAAAGGAATTTTGCAAAGTGCTTCCACAGGAGAGCTGGAATTGGATCAAAGATTTATATATTCTGTGTGTTATATAAAGGCAAGAGATTTAAAGCATGATGTTTAAAATGTAGTGAAAACTATAGCAATTATTCTTCATGTCAACCTATTTGGGAGGGTTCCACAAAACAGCTGACGATCTTCATTGATCTTTCCTCCCCCCACCCCCAACTTGTACAAAGTGGTGTTTACTTCCAATTCGTGTCTCTGATCTGGCTGCTGTGCTGCCCAAGACTCGCGGCCACCACCTCCCCCCCCCCCCCCCCACCTCTCTTTTACTCACACCTATTTATCTGTCTGGTGTTCTGAGACAGAGCTGAAGAATCGAATTAGGGATCATTGAGAAGGATTGATTGTGGTGTCAAAATGTGTTTGGAGGAAATGGGTTGTGTCTGTTTAAATGTATAGAATTTTGTGAGCATACAAATTTACCAGGTAGGCTGAGTCAAGGGCCATTATGTACTTTGGCGCTCTGGACAAAAAGAGTGACATTTCTGCACAAAAGTGCATGCATCAAAAGAGCGTTATGAAGGGGATAATAAATCAGACTGATGAGTAAATTGATGTCAGAAAGGGTGTCGGGTATCAGGGTGGAGTTTTAAAGGCTTCGGAATCAGAGCTGCTTTGATTTTACAAGTTTTTACATTGGCATTGTGATGGAACTATATAACATTGTAAAGCTCATCAAAAGCTAACTCCTGAGCCTGAATCTTGACTGGCTTGGTTACAGGACATCAGAGGAAGCAGACGATGAGTGTAAATCATGAAAAAAATTATTTTGGGGTTGGCTAATTTATTTGGTTGTGGGCACCACATACAGAAAATTATAAGGATACAGGGGCCAAGCAGTATTGAGCCTGGCAGTTTTCAACCAGTTACATTGCAAGAAAAATGGTGTTTGTCGGCCAGAAAACCCTGTTCCATCAAAAATTCAGAATCAAAATAATTATATGACACGACTGAACAGTTTAACATTAGTTTATTGATATGCTCACATATTGCATTAGGCATTTCTGTATCTGCTGCTCTTAAATTTAATTTAAATTAATACAATAAAACTCTTTAAAATTCAAATAAACAGTGCAAAATAAAAAGCTGGGTGCAAAATAAAAACAGGAGAAAAGTTCAAGAAAGAGACAAGGCGGTCTCTATCATTCCTTAACAATTCTCATTGAATAAAGTTCATGGCCCAAGTGTCCACCTTAATGATTGTGATGCAACGATTCTGTAGCTAGGCTATTAAAGTTAATTGTCCTGGAGCCTCCATATCAATGCAATCACGAAGAAGTCTTGCCAGTGGCTAGACTTTGTGAGGTCTTTGAGGAGATTTGGTTATGTCACCGAATATTCTATTGAAAACTTCTACAGGTGTACCAAGGAGAGCATTCTGGCTGGTTGCATCACTGTCTGGACAAGAAAAAAACTCCCGAAGGTTGTTAACTCAGCCTCCAACATCATAGGCATCAGACTTCATTCCATCGAGGACATCTCCATGAGGCAGGTCTTAAAAAAAGCAGCCTCTATTCTCAAAGACCCCCACCATTCAGACCATGCCCACCTCACTCTGCTACCATTGGAGATAAAGGTACAGGAGCCTAAAGACAAGCACTCAGCAGCATAAGGACGGCTTTTTTCCCACACTGCCATCAGATTCCTGAATAATCAATAAACCAAAGACACTCCCTTACTTTTCATGCACTATTTTTTTATATAAATATCTGCACTGTGACGATGCTGCAAAGCACCGAATTTCGTTACTTGTTCATGACAATAAATTCTGATTCTGAGATTCCTTCGAAATCAAACAAACACACTTGCCCTTGACTTCTGTGGAAAAAGTATTCATTTTCCCACAGTGTCTTAAATTGTTGGCACTCCCTTGCTATTTTCCCTCTTTTCGATTCCAACATGTTTAATCAACTGAGGTAAACTTTTTCATCAATAACATTGCAACAGTCGATCTAGTAGTTGTTCAAAATGGCAGTGACATCGAGTGTTGAAACTAAGTGCAGTGTTCATACAATGCAATTTATTGCTAGAGTCTATGTTCTAATGGGCCACTTAAAAATGAGCAATGGACTGCAGTTGCCCCAGGGGCTATAGTTTGGGCACCCCTGAATTATATAGAAACAGGACAAATGGAATTTACTTGTGAAATGACAATTTAATTGAGAGACCAGGATAAAGAACTGGTGTACAATTATTAATTCAGTTAGCATTCACAAGTGGGGAAGACACATGATTCTTCAAAGTGCAAGGATGAGTGGGGTAATCCTACGACTTTTATTATTTGAGTGTTGAGCTTGCCTATGTGCAGTAGTTGTTTGTTTACATGGGCTTATAGCGGCGGCTACATTGTTCCTGCAATAACACACAACCAGATGGGTTGAGCTCAGTGAACAGACTAGTTTATTGCAGGCTGCTGGGCTGCACTTATACTCCCAGCCCGGACCTGGCTGAGAACCGCGCTGGAGGGCGCTGACATCACCCAGGCATCACGTGGTCCCCAAGTGCGGGTTTCTGAGCCCCAAGCTGGAAGGAAGGGAAACACCTGATGGCGCCATTTTGGCCGGCTGCCCCGCCGCATGGCTTACAAGCGGGGCCGGTTCACCTGCCTTGTGGTGAGCCGCCACACAGCCCCCCACCCCCAGAACCAGCGCCAATGTCTTTTTTGCTGGGCGGCTTCGCTTCTTGGGCTGGGCAACGACCACGGGTTCGGTGGCATTGAGGTGTGCTGGTTTCAGCCTGTCCATGATAAACAACTCATGCCTGCCACCCAAGTCCAGCTTGAATGTTGAGCCGGAACGCTGTATAACCCTGTACAGCCCCTCGTACGGTTGCTGCAGAGGTGCCACGGTTGGGCCCCGCCGAACAAAAATGAACTCCGCGGAAAGCAGCTCGCCAGGAACGTGAGATGGGTGGGTGCCATGCCTGGGCAGCAGTGAGGGTTTGAAGGAGTCCAAGCATGCCCTGAGGTGAGGAAGTAGTTTGTGTGGCGACTGCTGGGGATTGTGAGATGCGTTGACGAACTCACCAGGTAGTGCCAGCGGCGCACCATAGACTAGCTCAGCTGATGACGCCTGCAGATCTTCCTTGGGAGTGGAGCGGATGCCCAGGAGCACCTAAGGCAGTTCGTCCATCCAGTCGGGACCGGTGAGGCGGGCCATAAGCGCCGACGTAAGTTGGCAGTTGTCTTGGGTAAACTTATACCTCTCATTTTGATCGCTTTAGATTGGTCACAGTGTTTGAGCTACCGAAAGAAAATAGGCACACACACCGAGAGCAGTTCAGTTTATACAAGGCTTTATTACTAAATCTAAAGCTGAATTCACACTACAATATGCAAGCCCTTCCCAATTATACTTATCAACGCCTGGACTAGTCCCAACTGCCGAAGTGAGGCAATGACTGCACACTTGTAGTAGGTTGTCGGGGCGCCGGTAGCAGCTTCTCAACCTCCCTCGACCGGGACGTTAACTGGACTCTTGAAGTTCTTCTTCTTGCTGAGAGATGTTGCCACCTCTTGGAGAGTCTCAAACTTCAGCAGTGAGACCATGGCTTATATTACCCAAAAGTTGTTTACTTCAGATCTTATCTCTTTGAACAAATGATTTAATTATCTTCAAGGTCTCCTGACAGTCTGCGACCAACAAAAGATGCATCTCTGGGCCTCATGGTGGAAGTTGGACCCATGGTGGAATTTAGGTGTGTCTACTAAATATGCATCCTGGGCCTCATGGTGCAAATTAGATTATGTCTGCTGATTCTAAAAAACAAGCAGGTTCTCAGCCTTGCAGAAGCAAAGACTGCAAAAATCAAAAACAGTTTAAATCTTCCATTACAGCAGTGCAGACGTTCGACCAGTCCATTGACCTGTGGGTGGTAGGCTTTGGTGAAGTGTAGCTGGATCCCCAACCTGTTGGCGAGTTGTGCCCAGAGCACAAATGTGAACTGGGCACCCCGATCGCTGGTGAGGTGAGCCGGGACGCCGAACCGGGTGACCCAACCATCCAACAGTGCTTGGGAGCAGGAGTTGGTGGAGGCATCTGCCATTGGGATCGCCTCGGACCAGTGAGTTGGGTGGTCCACCACCGTAAACAGGTAACGGTTGCCCCGGGAAATGGGTAAGGCCCCGACGATGTCCACATGAATGTGGCTGAACCGTTCCTGGACATGCTCGAACACCTGTATGGGCACCCTGGTGTGCCTGTGCACCTTGGACGTTTGGCAATAGGTGCATTTCTGGCCCAGTCCGCGATTTGCTTCCGCAGCTCATGCCATACAAACCGTTTTGCCACCATCCGGAACGTGGACCTGATGGACAGATGTGAAAGGTTGTGGATGTGACAGAAGATCTGCCTGTGCCACTGCTGGGGAACCACTGGCCGCAGGTTGCTCAAGGAGGTATCGCACAGGTTGGTGCCTTCGCCGCTCGGAGTCGGGAGGTCTCGAAACAGCAGGCCGGTGATGGCGGTCTTGAAGGCCCTCATCTCCTCATCAGCTTCCTGGTCCCGGGTGAGCTGGTCGAAGTTGAGGCTGGGCGTCAGCGCGCAGATGGCCAGTCGCAAGAGTGCATTGGCAACCACATTGCCCTTTTCCGCCTTCTGCCGAATGTCGGTGGTAAATTCCGACACAAAAGAGAGGTGACGCTACAGGGATCGTTTGCCATCGCAAGCACCTGGGTGAGAGGTTTGTGGTCTGTGAAAATGGTAAAAGTCCTCCCCTCCAAAAAAAATAACGGAAATGCCGCACTGCCAGGTACATGCCCAGTAACACGCGATCAAAGGCACTATTCTTGCGTTCTGGTGGGCGAAGCAGGCGACAGAAGAATGGCAGTGTTTTCCAATGTCCATTCACCTGCTGCTCCAGGATGGCACCGACGGCTGTGGCAGAGGCATCGACAGAGAGTGGCATATGCAGGTCAGTGTGCGGGTGGGTGAGCATGGCGGCCTTCGCCAGGGCGTCCTTGGTTGCCTCTAATGCGGTGCAAGCTTCTGGGTTCCAAGTGAGCGTCTTGTGCTTGGCTGTGATGAGGGCGAACAGCGGCTGCATGATGCGCGCAGCTCCCAGTATGAAGCGGTTGTAAAATTTGACCATACCCATGAACTTCTGCAGCCTCTTGAGGCTGTCCGGGCGTGGAAACTCCCTGATAGCGGCGACCTTAGCAGTGGCAGGCGTGGCTCCTTCAGCCGTGATAGTATGGCCCAGGAACTGCATGGACTCTTTCCCGAACTGGCACTTGGCCGGGTTGATGGTAAGGCCGAAGTCAGCCAGCCGGGAGGAAAGGGCATGTAGGTGGGCCTTGTGTTGCGCCCAGTCCTTGCTGGCGATGAGGATGTCGTCCAAGTAAATAAAGACGAAATCGAAGTCCCTGCCCACAGAGTCCATGAGGCACTGGAAGGTCTGAGCGGCGTTCTTGAGCCCGAACGGCATGTGCAGGAATTCAAACAAACCAAAGGGGGTGATGACAGCCATCTTGGTTATGTCCTCAGGGTGCACCGGGATCTGGTGATATCCGCACACCAGGTCAACCTTGGAGAAGACCCTCGCGCCCTGCAGGTTGGCCGTAAAGTCCTGAATGTGAGGAATGGGGTAATGGTCAGGAACAGTTGACTCATTGAGCCGTCGATCATCTCCGCAGGGATGCCAGCCGCCAGAGGCTTTTGGGACCAGGTGGAGCGGCAAGGCCCATGGGCTGTCTGACTGCCGAATTATCCCCAGCTCCAACAGGTACGAAACTCCTCCTTCACTACCTGGAGCTTGTCAGGCAGGAGTCGGCGTGCCTTGGTGTGAACTGGCGTGCCCTGGGTGGTGATGTGATGGAACACCCATGGCACAGCAAGGCAGCGGAGAACTGTGGCCTGAGGAGTGTCAGGAATTCGTCCAGGATCTGCTGGAACGTCTCTGGGTGTGCTGATTGTGGCCATCTGCAATTACTCTGACTGGGTGGTGTTGAGGCGAATGGCCTGGAATGTATGGGCATCCTCCAGGCACCTACCTTGAATGTCCACCAGAAGCCTGTGTGTGAGGAGGAAGTCTGCACCCAGGATGGCAGCCAGGAGGGACGAGATGATGAACCTCCATGCGAAATTCTGTTGGCTGATCTGGAAGTGGACTGTCTTGTCTTCATACATCCAGATTGCTGTTGCGTTGGCAGCACGGAGGGGCGGTCCACGAGGTCGGTTCCTGGATTCGATGGCCGTGGTCGCGATGATGCTGATCTGGGCTCCAGTGTCAATGAGGAACCGCCAGCCACTGACTGAGTCCTGCAGGTAGAGAAGGCTGTGTACTTGGCCAGCTGCCCCACCCATTAACACCGGCCAGCCTGGTCGTATCCCTGGAACGAGCAGGGATGACGACGCTTCCGGGCCTTGGCTCCCCAGCGCTGGTGGTAGAAGCAGAGGCCTGAAGTAGCCTTGGTTATGCTCTTGGGGGCCCCTGCAATGGCCGGGTGCTCTACCGCTGCACTAGGGGTGGGCTTGGCGTGGTCGTCCCCGTGCCTCGTGACTTGCTGGACCACTGAGTCTTCTGAGAATCATGCAGGCCATAGCTCTTGGGCCTTCTGGGCGACCTTCCTTGGGTCAGTGAAGCTCTCCTGAACCAGCAGCGGGCGGATGTCCCCGGCCATATGTTCGAGGAAGATACGCTCGAAAAGTGGGCAGTTGGTGTGCTCACCCATGAGCGCGAGTATCTCGTCCATCAGTTCCTTCAGGGACCAGTCCCCCAGGGCGTCGAGGTGCAGCACCCGAGTGGCACGCTGGTGTCTGGATAGTCCGAGGGACCCAGTAAGCACTCGCTTGATGGTCTCGTACTTGTCCTCGAAGGGTGGGTGCTGAACAAAGTGCAGCACATGTCTGGCAGTGGCCTGGTCCAGGGCAGTGACCACATGGTAGAATTTGGTCATGTCGGATGAAATCTGGCGGAGGTGAAACTTGGGCCTCCGTATGGCTGAACCAGGTCTCCGGCTCCTGAACCCAGAATTCAGGCAGTTTTACAGCTATAGCGCTGATCCCAGGCTCGCTCATGATGGGTTCAAAGATGTTTAAACCAGTCGTGGTCACCAATTGTAGCGGCGGCTACAATTACGCACGCAACCAGACGGGTTGAGCTCAGTGAGCAGACTAGTTTGCTGCACTTATACTCCCAGCCCAGACCTGGCTGAGAACCACGCTGGAGGACGCTGACGTCACCCGGGCGTCACGTGGTCCCCAAGTGTGGGTTTCTGAGCCGTGAGCTGGAAGGAAGGGAAACCCCCGCCCCCCGACGGCGCCATTTTGGCTGTCTGCCCCGCCACATGGCTTACAAGTGGTGCCGGTTCGCCTGCCTTGTGGTGAGCCGCCACAGGCCATTGATTATATATCCATCATATTAACACTTCCATAATGTTACTATCATTCAGCTCACGATTTCGGTTAACTCCAGCCAGTGGTGAATCTGGTGTTTTCTGTGATGAGGAAACTCCCTCTGAGATGCCCACTGCCAGCTCAGCTTAAATGACGTCATAAGTTGTCCGAGCAGCCCATCACTACCTACTTAGCAGGATCCACAATTTTTAAACAACTTGTTCAATAACAAAGGTACTTCACAAAGATAGCAATGTGGCAAGATGATTGAAGTTGGGCATCATAAATGCTATCAAAATCATGTAGTTTGTGTGCATAATTAGTTCTGATCTAATGGTGATTTAGTTCATTGTTTAAAAACTTGAGTTTTGTTAAACAAGATCTGAAATTTTCTGAATATTTTGTTGTCTGAATAGTTTGGAAATAGCCTCAAATTTTCATCCGTTTTTGTTGAAGTCGGTGAACTCAAAATGAAATGATTCCTGTTTAGCACAAATGACAGCAGACAAATTTTAACCTTCTAATTGTGTTCACATTTTAAAAATATGAAATTATTGTGTTGAAAGAAAAGACTGATATTTTGAGGGAATCCAATTAGAAGGGAAGCAGAGACATGAAAAGGCCTGGTGTCCTGATGGAAAGGAACTAATAAAAAAGGACAAGGGGAGTGGATGATTTGGGGGTAAAATTCATTCAAAAGGAAAAAGACACGAATAATTGGAAGAGGAATGTGAAGATAAAAGGAGTCAATGAGAGCCTGGGAAACATGTCTGGGCAAATGAATGGGAAGTTGGCCGCTCTGTTCCTGCAATCTGCTTCCTAGATGCATTCATTAGTTGCTCATTTCCCTTCATAACACAAAGGGTTCATCAGAAGTTCCCCCTCTGCTGTGCAGCAGCTGAAAGGTAGAA
Organism: Narcine bancroftii; assembly: GCF_036971445.1. Lineage (NCBI taxonomy): Eukaryota > Metazoa > Chordata > Chondrichthyes > Torpediniformes > Narcinidae > Narcine > Narcine bancroftii. Next base: position 274,083,568 of record NC_091469.1, read on the forward strand.
AGATAAATGAGGGAGAATTTCAAGGGAATGGTGAAAAAAAAAGCCACAAATGAAGAGCTGAGCCAAGAGGCCTGCCACCAGGGGGAAATACAGGAAGACAGTGCCTTGCAGACTGCAGAGAGTGAGAGATGGAGACTAGGAATAATCTAATAGTTCAATAAAAACGTAATTCTGCATTCACTTCTGGGATTTCTGGCCATTGTATATCCCTGCATTTGCATTTTTTAAAATCAAAACTACCAATATAAACTTATTATTCTGCTCTCTCAATAGAGTACAAGTAGATCTAATTGCAGCCTGACAGGCTTACAGTTAGTACAGGAGTTTGAGGTGTCAAGCACAAATATATGGACAGAATGAATGACTACAAATTGACAGTTGTTTCATTTAGCTTCCATACATATTTAGTCTTTAAATTCCACCCCAAGCCACTCAACAATTGCCCTTGGGTTTCAGTTCCACGTGTCGTCTCCACAGGAGATTAAAGAGATAGAGAGAGAGTGTGTGAAAGAAAAGGAGAAAGATATAATACTACCGTCCAGTTGATTTGAACTCCTTCCTGCTTTACTTTCCCTACACAAAGATAATGTCAGCACCTAAGGTATCACATTGTTCCAGGTTTTTACCCAACTAGTTCATGAAACCTCAGCAAAAATGGGAAAGAGTCTAATTCTATGATGTGTACCATCTGGAAAAGTCGTATCAAATAAAATGCATCATCTCAATGTAATCAAAGCCTTGTGTATTGAGCTAAGGAACTCGTAAATTCAGGATCAGATGGATTTTTTTAAAAAAATGTGAACATAAGGAAACCCGTGCTCTGCATTTTCTTCAGTACCAAATCATTCCTTTCAACAATTAATGACATTTGTGTAGGTTATAAAGTGGCCTCAATGAAAGGGTAGGAATGAGTACATAGAGGACAGTCATCAAATGCACCAACCACTATGTCCCTCTTGGCAAAAAGAAGCTTAGGCAGGAATTATAAACAGGCAATTGATTCAGTACAAGCTATTTTGTGCCGGCATTCAGATTTCTGCCTCCAGTTATTTCTATGTCTTGACTCTCGACCATTCTAAGGATCTGACTACTATCACTTCGAAACAACCTTTTGGACCCGATTCCCTGACCAATGGATCTGATATGGGTTGTCACCTCACACTTCTGCTCTGGATTCCATTCATTTCACTTTGTGTATTGTGTGGGTTAACCAGAGCAAGAGTCAGTATGAATAGAGTGTTAAGTTCATAAATGTCAACAGGGGAATACTGCTGTCATTGTTCTTGGTGCAGTTTATTGCTTGTGAATGTGAATCTGCCATAAAAACTTCGAATGGTATCTTTGCGATATTTTTCACAGAAGCAAGCAAAGCAGCAAAGCTGATCCATAATCCAAGAATCCCATCGTGAAAGTGCTCGGTTTCGCATTATATTAAATTTGATTGGAGCGTTTGTCAACTGATTCACAAACAGGGCTTGACTGTCTGAGTTTAACTGAAATATTACCTGGCAAAAAAAGAATGGGAAATTGCTGCTGATGCTTGTTCCCACTTCATAAATAACTTGTTAAAGGCATAAATTAGTGAACAAGGTTTCTGTGCTTTACGCTGATATGGAACACCGTTGGAAAGAAAAGTATGTCCATGGTTTCTCGTTACTACAGTTAACAGAGCAGTTAGAGCAACGATGTTACAGTGCCAGTTATCCGGGTTTGAATTCAGTGCCTGTCTATAAGGAGTTTGTATGTTCTCCCTGCGTCTGTGTGGGTTTCCTCTGGGTGCTCCGGTTTCCTTTCACCATTCAAAGCGTAGTGGGGATGTTGGCCGATTAGGTGTAAACTGGATGGCTCATGGGCCGATAGGACCTTTTATCATGCTCATTAGGTACTGACTGGACGGCTCTCTCTTTGACCTTCACTATTTGAATGCATGGATGAAGTGCCTCTGCACAGTCATTCAAGAAACCCTTTTTTTACTAATGACTCTGCGCTCTTGGCGCACAAAGACAGTGAACTACAGTTAATGCTGAACAAATTGTCAGACACTTTTATGACCATCTACTGAACAAGACTGAAGTACTCCATCAGCCCATGCCAAATGCCAACATCATAGAACCAAAAATTACTGTTGACAACACCCAACCGACAAATATAAAAAGCTTCAAATACTGGGGGAGCATCATCTCGAGAGATGGGTCTTTGGACAAAGAAATTGACTCCAGGATCAGCAAGGCCAGCCAGGCTCTGGGGAGGCTATGTAACAGAAGGGTCAATCAACACAACATCCCACCTCTACAAAGCTGAAATTCTACAGAACTCTGGTCATCCCTTCTCTCCTAGATGAGTGTAAGACCTGGACTCTGTACTGACATCACATCAAACTGGAGAAATTTCACATGTGCGTCCTCCATTCCATCTTGGCATCCTTCAACCTGGAGGTCTTGAGTCGTGCAAAGTCCATCAGCATTGAGTCCCTGATCATCAGAGCCCAGAGACAGTGGGTGGGGCATGTCATTAGAATGGACAACCACCTTATTGCCTCTCCAGCTGCACCATGGTGAACTGGAGAATGGAAGGAGACCTCAATCCTCCACGCAAGTGCTATAAGGACACTGTGAAGGAAACCCTATGCTACTCTGACATCTAGCTGAGAAGTAGAAGCTGCGGCTGCTGGCTCAACCAGCTGGTGAGCCCTGTGCTATGAAGCCTACACCAGATTTGAAGACAGGTGCTGCTAAAAACTGATGGAAAACCGTGAACGGTGTCACAAAGCAGCAGCCACAGTTATTCCAACAACAAACTTCCAGTGCCCACATTGAGCTGGACTCTGCGCTTCCAGACGGGGACTGCAGAATCACCTTCATATCTACAGATGAATTGAACAACAACATGCCTTCTTCGAACCAAAGGACTACAAATATATTATGTCTAAATTAAAATGTTTAAAAATTTAACTTGGCATCAACTGACTTTTGTTCCTGTGTAAACCTCTCTTTGGAATAATGTTGGGAGGTTGTCCCTCTTATCATGACCATTGTTGGGCACTCCCATGACAATCACCTCGTCGCAGATTATGATTCTATTAATGCAGATCCCACATTTAATATTCATCCTTAGACGAACCACTGCCCTAAGATGCTGAATTCATCTATTCCACCAAATCTAAGGGCTCAGATTCCATTATCACTCAAGATCTTAAATCCTAATTGTGCTACCTCTTCACCCTTTTGCTCCACACTGTTCCAGTTTCATTTCTCCTTAACTTCCACCCTCCTAAGACTCTGCCCTCCCCACTGATTGCTACCCCATCCTCTCCATTCCTGACCTTTGGTTAATAACTCATCCCTCCAAATCACAGTGGAAACCCAAATGACCCTCCTCATGTCTACTTGCCTGATTGACCTCCGCAAGTCTCCTTTGTACACTCTCACTGTTGTCTTCCTCCAATATTGATGGTATGTCACTGCAGTTACAATTTGGAATCAGAGAATTGCAGGCACTGCAGATGCTGGAATGTTGAGCAAATGAAGAATAGCTTGAGGGGCTTGGCAGGTCAGTCAGCATCCATGGAGAGAAATGGTCAGCAGTCAGGTTCAGGACCGATGATTGTAGCATTTCACTACAGTTAATCTCCAATCAGATCAGCATTACTCAGTGCAATGACTCATTGTCTGCTAATGGCATCGTGAAGAAAGCACATCAGTGCCTGTACTTCAGGTGTTTGTGGAAACTTGGTATGACATCAGTAACCCTGGCAAATTTCTACAGGTAGAAAGTGTGCTGACCAGCTGCATTGCAGTCTGGTATGGGGACAGCAATAACCCTGAGCGTAAAGCCCTGCAAAAGTTAGTGGACGTAGCCCAGGACATCATAGGCAAAACCCTCCCTACCATCAAGAACATCTACAGGGTACGCTCCCATCGGACAGCAGCAGCATTATCATGGATCCATGCCACCCAGCACACACACTGTTCTCGCTGCTACCATCAGGAAAGGGGTATAGGTGCCACAAGACTCACACCACCAGGTTCAGGAACAGCTGCTACCCTTCCACCATCAGACTCCTCAACAATAAACTCAATCAGGGATTCATTTAAGGATTCTGACTTTTGAACTTTATTGATTTTTTTCCCCCTCTTATGTATTGCACAGTCAGTTTGCTAACATTTCTTTATTTTTTTACATGTGTACATCGAGAATTTTTTTTTGCACTACCATTAATGGTAATTCTGCCTCGCTGCAGATAAAAGAATCTCTGGGTTGTATGTGATGTCATGCATAAATCTGAAATCTGAATCTTCTCTGCTGGCTGCATTTTTATTGCTGATAACCTTCCAATCTATGTTGTTTGAAATTGCATTAGGGTAATGTCCAATTTTGTTGCCATTTTCTTTTTTCTGCCTCTAAAAGTGCAGAAGTTCATTGCAAGGCTCACATTATCAAGCACTGAAATAAATGTATCCCGTTGACCCTTTTGGAAAGGTGATTCCATTGGTGCACGTGACAGTCTGCTAAATGGTTTTCCCATTTTTCCATGGAGGCAAAAAAAGTAGGGTTGGAAGAATAACACTTGTTCCAAACCGTGGTGATGCACAATACACCAGCTTCTGGATTACAACCCATGCACTGGTCATTTTTTTTTTTACACAGAAGTTTATTCAAACTACAAAACTACAAGCAGAACTACATCTAAGCATTACTATTTCTTCTTCTTCTTTGGCTTGGCTTCGCGGACGAAGATTTATGGAGGGGGTAAAAAGCCCACGTCAGCTGCAGGCTTGTTTGTGGCTGAAAAGTCCGATGCGGGACAGGCAGACACGGTTGCAGCGGTTGCAGGGGAAAATTGGTTGGTTGGGGTTGGGTGTTGGGTTTTTCCTCCTTTGCCTTTTGTCAGTGAGGTGGGCTCTGCGGTCTTCTTCAAAGGGGTTGCTGCCCGCCAAACTGTGAGGCGCCAAGATGCACAGTTTGAGGCGATATCAGCCCACTGGCGGTGGTCAATGTGGCAGGCACCAAGAGATTTCTTTAGGCAGTCCTTGTACCTTTTCTTAGGTGCACCTCTGTCACGGTGGCCAGTGGAGAGCTTGCCATATAACACGATCTTGGGAAGGCGATGGTCCTCCATTCTGGAGACGTGACCCATCCAGCGCAGCTGGATCTTCAGCAGTGTGGACTCGATGCTGTCGACCTCTGCCATCTCGAGTACTTCGACGTTAGGGATGAAAGCGCTCCGATGGATGTTGAGGATGGAGCGGAGACAACGCTGGTGGAAGCGTTCTAGGAGCCGTAGGTGGTGCCGGTAGAGGACCCATGATTCGGAGCCGAACAGGAGTGTGGGTATGACAACGGCTCTGTATACGCTTATCTTTGTGAGGTTTTTCAGTTGGTTGTTTTTCCAGACTCTTTTGTGTAGTCTTCCAAAGGCGCTATTTGCCTTGGCGAGTCTGTTGTCTATCTCATTGTCGATCCTTGCATCTGATGAAATGGTGCAGCCGAGATAGGTAAACTGGTTGACCGTTTTGAGTTTTGTGTGCCCGATGGAGATGTGGGGGGGCTGGTAGTCATGGTGGGGAGCTGGCTGATGGAGGACCTCAGTTTTCTTCAGGCTGACTTCCAGGCCAAACATTTTGGCAGTTTCCGCAAAGCAGGACGTCAAGCGCTGAAGAGCTGGCTCTGAATGGGCAACTAAAGCGGCATCGTCTGCAAAGAGTAGTTCATGGACAAGTTTCTCTTGTGTCTTGGTGTGAGCTTGCAGGCGATCTGCAGTAAGTTTTAAACAATATTTTTCCATGCATTGCACAGATAAAATAAACTACACACTTCTTACATTTTCAAATTTCAACCCTGTTTTTACTATTTACAACTCCTGGAAGTCTTACTGTTCCTGGAGCTCACCCATACTGGGATACTGCATACTTCACACATGCCTGGATGTAACAAAAAAAGCATGCCACACATCCAGAACCCATGCCCTGGTCATTAATGCAGCGATACATTGCATTCCACTGAGACAATTGCAGGCAACTGAACTCTGGTTATCAAGTAGATCTCCAGGCAATCCCTTCCTGTCTTAAACTCTTTTAGTAGACCAAATATAAACTGCTTCATTGAATCTATCTCATTACTTTGGGCAATTAAAAAAAACCTAATTGTAAAGAATTGGTGTGCACAATATAGTAATATTCTTACAAATAATATTGACTGTTCAAACATTGCTAAAGGAGACAGCTTTCAACACATCCTTCTTAGTTCTTTTGGGTTAGAAAGAAAAGCCTGGGTGGATTTTAAAATACTTGCACTGAATAGGCTGAGAAATCTGAGTTGTTTCTTGTGAGTGTTCAGCTTCTTTCTTTGGCTTGGCTTCGCGGACGAAGATTTATGGAGGGGGTAAATGTCCACGTCAGCTGCAGGCTCGTTTGTGGCTGAAAAGTCCGATGCGGGACAGGCAGACACGGTTGCAGCGGTTGCAGGGGAAAATTGGTTGGTTGGGGTTGGGTGTTGGGTTTTTCCTCCTTTGCCTTTTGTCAGTGAGGTGGGCTCTGCAGTCTTCTTCAAAGGAGGTTGCTGACCGCCAATCTGTGAGGCGCCAAGATGCACAGTTTGAGGCGATATCAGCCCACTGGCGGTGGTCAATGTGGCAGGCACCAAGAGATTTCTTTAGGCAGTCCTTGTACCTCTTCTTTGGTGCACCTCTGTCACGGTGGCCAGTGGAGAGCTCGCCATATAACACGATCTTGGGAAGGCGATGGTCCTCCATTCTGGAGACGTGACCCATCCAGCGCAGCTGGATCTTCAGCAGCGTGGACTCGATGCTGTCGACCTCTGCCATCTCGAGTACTTCGACGTTAGGGATGAAAGCGCTCCAATGAATGTTGAGGATGGAGCTTATGCAGCAGTTGGACACCAGTAACCATTTTGATCACTGGTTATCTTGGCCCCTAATGATTGGCAGGAGGGAGAGCGGGTGGGGTATACAGTCAGAACAGGGATAGACAGCAGGCGTCAAGAACTATTCAAGGTGGGGAGAGGGTGAGCAGTTTACAAGGATAAAAAGTGGGATAGAGGGGGAATAGATCAGACAAGTTTAGTTGGGAATATGGGGAGGGAATGGACCAAGGAAGGTGGAGAGGGACGGACTAGTAATCTAGGAAGGTGGAGAGGGAGAAGGTGGAGAGGAAAGGGCTGATAATCTGGGAACGTGGAGAGGGACGGGCCAGTTATCTGGGAAGGTGGAGAAGAACGGACCGGTAATCTGCGAAGGTGGAGAAGGAAAGACCAGTAAGGTACGGTGGAGAGGGACGAACTGTTAAGCCAGGAAGGTGAGAAGGAAAGATCAGTAACCTGGGAAGGTGGAGAGGGATAGACTGGAGACTGGTAATCTGGGAAGCTGGGGAGGGATGGACCTGTAAGGCAGGAAGGTGGGGAAGGACAGACCAGGAAGTGGTCCTTTTGGAGAAGGAGTCTGAAATAAAGAATAGATGCCCAGTAATACTGAGTTAGACTGGGAGGCCCTGAGCTGGTGAGTTGCAAATAATTAATATAAATGTTAATTATTTTAAGAGTAAATTACATTGATTGAATTTGCCATTTTAAGTGCTTCAATTCAGTCAAACCTGAGGTAAAATAGTTGGGTTTGATAATTTTGCCTGGTCACATCTGGATCATGGTTTCATGTAATCATGGCAAGAGACAACCTGCGTCTGTTTAACATCCAATTCTCCAGCCAGAGTTTTGATTTCCATTTCAAAAAGCTTCACAATCATAAATGACACTGAGTAAGTTACCCGAACCACTGGTTATCACTGCAGAATCGTTATGGCTGAATTGAGCTTCTGAAATGTGCTATCTCGTCAGCTGTACTCAATAATTCTAAACAGATGAATCTCCTAAAACATCACAGTCACAGAGAGAGAAAAAAAATCTTTGTCAGTTCATGAAACCAGCAAAAGGATCCATATTGCGACGGGTGCCATGATTTAATAGTCCTGAAACACCGACTCTGTATTCTTGTGAAAGGGCCTCTCTGTTCGTGTGACCACCTTTGAACTCACAAACCGAAAACCGCAGCACCTGGCCGACTGACACACATGCACCAACAAATCAAAGCAAATGTGTCTGAATTCTTTTTTTGAGCTGCTTAAAAGTATGTGCAAGATTAATTAAAAGGCACCAACAAAGTTGGTTTCCTTTTTTTTCAGTTCAACCATCAGTTGAGTGTTGTTGACTAAATTGGATGTTTTAACTCTTGGTATTGTATGCTCACAGTTTTACCACGAGTCCAGAGTTTTGCACAGGTTTGAATGCTGAAAGCTGGTTCTTTCATTGCCATCGTCTCAAATTCGTATCGAAATGAAGTTAAGTGGCATGCTATGCAAAAGGGAATATTTGTCAAAGCGGAGAATTATCAGCACAGCTTTCCAGAGCAGCTAATGAGTGCGCCTTGCGGTCAGTTCCATTCAAGTTGCACGTAGATCAATTATCAGGCCATTTCTGAAAGGTTGTGACAGAAAGGTTGAGGTAGAAGCTTGTTCTGCTCATAGACAAGAGAGCCTAAGAATCAAATAGGATTTTAAAAAAAATATCACATCCCAAGAGGCAAAGTGTGGTTGTTCAGCCATCCCCACTGCTCCGCACTGTTTCCTGCCGGTTACAAGGTGACTGGGTTTCTCAGTCTTCTTGCGCACAACATCTGTGGAAACGGCAGCTCTGCATGTCGCTCCCCATGGACCCACATGTCAGGAAACAGCTCTCTCTCTCTCTCGCTCAAACAATGCCAGTGATTGTGATTGGCACTGGCTTGAAGTGCTAAACGGTAAAATGACTGTTGACTGCACATCGTCTTTCACACCGGGTCACTTGATGTAACGTGGGAAAATTGGATGCTTCTGAGGGGTCGAGCCTTGTGGTTTGTGAGGCAGTGGGATGTTTTGTGAGTGCCATTGCTCTGCTTTCTTTGCTCAGGGTGTCTGCTGACACTGGGTCTCACCACAGCAGACCACAGATACCTGGACATACTTGTGGACTGGCACAGACACCTCACTGGCTGGCGCTGGCCTGTAGATGCTTTCATGTCTCAGCCTTGGGGAGTTTCCACTATTAGCAGGAAAGATCTGTGTGAAGAATTGGCTCAAACCTTAGGAGAAACTCATTGGCAGTTATGACGTTGGTGAAGATATGGAAAGAAGGACTGAAACGTTAAGTATGTAATTACCTACCAGTTAATTTTTTCTTTTCAAAATATTTTTGTTAATTTTAATAAAGAACATCTTTGGCTTGGCTTCGCGGACGAAGATTTATGGGAGGGGGAGGACGTGGACCTGTCCTCGGGCCTGCGCAAAGGAGCTTTTAGCACAAACAATAAAGGGTACAATTCAATAATATGGGCAGTTACTCAACTTTAAAAAGCATTCTGTATAGCAAAAACATACTTGAATTGTAAATTCACATTCTGAATAATATATACACTTTAAAAAAAAACTAATAATAAAAAAAGAAGAAAATAGTAAAGGAGAAAAACACAAAACCCTTATTTAATCATGTTGCCAGATGCTATATGATTGATATTAAAGGAAAAAAATGAAGGCAAAAAAAAAGAGAAAATTAATATAAAGAACGTGGAAAAGATGTGTCAGACAATGGAGTAATATTATAAAGTAAGATAGTGAGTCATAAATGGCCCCCATAACTTCTGGAATCCTATACCTGAATTATTAATTGAATAACAAATCTTCTCCTTATTCAAACAGGACTTGATGTCACCCAACCACTGATCATGAGTAGGCGGGGCAGCATCCTTCCATTAAAGTAAAATCACTCCCCTCACCAAAAGAGAGACAAAAGAAACAGAGTGACTCTGAACCAAGATAAAGAAGAATCATTCCCTCCCATTGTATCGAAGATGGCCCCCAAAGGGTTTGGTGTTAAATCTATATTAAAATTTTTTGATAAGAGTATGGAAAGCCTCTCTCCAGTATTTTTTTTAAGACTAGGACAAGTCGAGAACATATGAATTATTGATGATGCTTCTCTGCTCTTACAGCTGTCACACGAGGGAGTCATATCGGAATAAAAGTGAGACAACTTAGCCTTAGACAAATGTGCTCTTTGTACCACTTTGAATTGTAATAGACAATGGCGACTGCACATTCAATTTTAATAAGTTGGCATTACTCATTCCATCAAAACGTGATTGTCCATGTTTGTGTTCAACCCTGCTCTACTCACTTTACACCTATGTCTGCGTGGCTCGGTTATGACACCTTTTACATATTTGCTGATGACACCACAGTAATGGTTGTATAAAACGGGGCGATGAGTCAGCAGACAGGAGGAAGATTGAAAACTTGACTGAATAGTGTACTAACAACAGCCTTGTACCCAAGGATCTGCTTGTAGTCTTTAGGAAGGGAAGACCAGAGGTGTACGATCCAGTGATCATTGGGGGAACCAAAGCTGGAGAGGGTGAGCACATTTTAATTCCTGGGAGTCACCATCTTGGAGGACCTTTCCCTGGTCCTAATGTACTAACATCATCGTGAAAAAAGCACATAAGTGCCTCGACTTCCTCAGGAGTTTGCAGAGGTTCGATATGACATTGGAAACCTTAGCAAGCTTCTACACGTGTGTACTGGAAAGCGTGGTGACTGAATACATCATGGCCGGGTAAAGGGGCACCAATACCCCTGAGTGTAAAGCCCTGCAAAAGATAGTGGACGCAACCCAGTACATCACAGGCAAAACTTTCCCCACCATTGAGAACTTCTCTCTTGAACACTGCTGTTGGAGAGCAGCAGCAATTATCAAGGATCTAATCCACCCAGGACATATTCTGTTCTTGCTACTACTTTCAGGAAAGGCATATTGGTACCACCAGGTTTAGGAACAGGAAAGGCATATAGGTACCACCAGGTTTAGGAACAGGAAAGGCATATAGGTACCACCAGGATCTCTGTCTCTGACAATCTGGAAAGGAGTAGGACTATTTGAGAAATAGAATTGCAAGGAAGAGAAAATGAAATGATGTTTCTGGAATCTCAAAAATATTTTGTGCTCAATTTTATGTCATGATGGATACAAACTTTATGGAACTTTTAGTTTGTTATATTGACGATATGTTTTTATGGAACATTCCTCTTAAATGTTTTAGCATTTATTGCACTTGGTTTGGTCTCAGGCTTAGGTGCCAGTTCTAAACAGCATAATTTCAATCCATTAAAAGGCCCTTTCTAGATAAAATTAATAGATTATTTAATATCTGATTTAGGACTAGAAGAGAGTACTTAGTTTGGTGTGGACTAGAAAGGCCAAAATGGCCTGTTTCCATGCTATAATTGTTATATGGTTATATGGTTTAAGAACAGTTGCTACCTCTCCACTACCGACCGGATTTCTAAACAAGTTAGGAGACTCATTTAAGGACTACTACTTTGCACACTATTTATCACTGAATTTTTTTTCAGTATTTGTACAATTTGTTTACATTTCTCTTGTTTGCATATGTATCTTTTTCTTGAGTACAGTTTGCGAAACTAATATGTGGTCATTTTGCCTGGCCCGCAGAAAAAGAATCTCAGGGTTTTCTGTGGTGTCATGTATGTACTCTGACAATAAATTTGGACTTGAACTTGACACTCTCGGTTCTTAGAAACTGGTTGGGAATGGGGAGGGGGGGGGGGGGTCCTCAGGTGTAAAGTTACATTAAAGCTGATGGTTGAGGCAGGTGCTCTCAATATGACAGCTCACCATTGGTGATCGAGCTTCGACCAGGTGCCAGAGAGTGGAGCTGTTTGCTACTAGATACTTGATGAGAGTCAAGTCGATCTGAAACCACCAGTGAAATATCCAAGCTTTTACGGAAGTCGGCAATATGGTGAGTCTAACTGACTGCCCTTCCAACCACATCCATGTGTGGAGGAGGTTTGGTAAACAAAATACTGGGGAGCAGTTGGCATGAAGCAACAGACAAGATAAACATGGCATTCTGTTGCCTCTTTCTACACCATTTACATTTTTGATAATTTTAACCAGATTTTGGTAAAATTTATGGTGGATAGATGTATTTATTCCTTTTAAAAGACATTAGGTATATTTGTAGGGATTTTTGTGAACAGCAATGTTAACAGGATGGTTATATTCCACAGACACAAAATGTTTGGCCACAAAAGTGTCCTGCCAGGGGAAGAAGTGGCTGATTGGCCTTAAGCAGCAGATGATGTCACCATAAGGCAGAGGCTTTCTGCAAAAGAGAATCTAGAGTACAAAGTAAAGTAGCTGTGAATACCCTGCCCTGCGGCTGACTCTGTTGTCTTACAGGTGTGCTTTCCCTGCCGGCCCACTTCAGCTTGTACAACAATGGGCCCTCAACCAAGGATGGACGGGCGGACGCGTATGCTCAGTTGGAACTCCGGACCCTGGAGCAGTCATTACTGGCAACGTGCGTTGGGAGCATTTCAGAGCTGAGTGAGTTCTTTATTCTTTGAATGTTATGCATGTGCACACTCAGTTTCGACTCTCATTCTATTTGGCCACCTGAGCAATGGGATGCTCTCTGGCTAAGGATAGACAGTAGCCTTCTGGCCTCTGCTCTTTCCACTCATGCACTGGGAAGACATGTGGGGAGAATTGTGAGTGACATGTCTCCATCCCTTTGGGAAAGTGAAGGCATTGTGTTCTTTAATTCCATCCTGTTGATTTAAAGCCTGAATTCAGAATGCGGGCAGTTGTAAACGAGAAATCATTTCATGGCTATCAAATAGAGCCTTTTAATGCATTGCTCCCAGGAAGATAAAGGAAGCGTGATTGTATAATGACAGGAGTGTTACTGGAAATAGGAGCAGGAGTAGCTCACGTGAGCTCTCATCTATTCCACCTTTGCATCCTGGAAAGGTCACCAGGTTGGTGTAACTAGTTGAGTCACTGTCCACGGCTCCGTGATTGGGGTGTGATCCATACTCTGTGGAGTTTGTACACTCCCTCTGCGACTGCTTGGATTTCCTCTGGGTGTTCTAGCTTAATTTCTCATCTCAAAAAAATGTGTGGGTTGGAAAGTTAATCAATTACTCTAAATCGTGTCGTGTTTAGGTAACTGATGGAATCTGGGGGCACCGTGATGAGGATACAATGGGTTAATGCAGGAGATTGATGGTCGGCACAGACTCAGTGCATCGAAGAGCCTGATTCCATGTTATTGACTCTTTAGAACTCTGTGATGCAGGAGGCCATTCGGCCCAACTTGTCTGTAATCCCCATAATAGAGTAACGTGGCCTAATTTTACCCTCAGTCCGTTGGTCTGCAGATTATAATTATGTTTTTAAATGTGATGAGGCTTTCTGCCTCCATCACCCTTTTGGGTAGCAGGTTCCTGACCCCCACCACCATTTGGGGGAAAAATGGCAATCATTCCGCCATTTAAAACTTTTCTCCTCACTGTCATCTGCACAGCCACGTGCAAGCTTTTTTTTAAAACTTCTGAATCATTTGTGTATATAAAAGGAAACAAATCATGGAGTACGGAGCTCTGTGGAACTCCACCAGAGTGACTAATTAGTAAAATGGCCATCAATCTGTCACTGACCTAAATTTACCATATCCCATTGGATTTCAAGGACTTTGACTTTTTTAGGCACTCTGTCACATGTGACAATGGCATTGAATGGATTGTGCTCATTGTTCCTTTTTGTCACTTCTCGGAGAATTCAATCATTACTCAGACACAAGCCTCTTTTCACAAAAAAAGCTGTCAACTGCCCCGATTTTCAGTTTTTAAGGTCTGTGTTTGTGTTGTGCTTGGGAATTAACTCAAAACATTTCTCTACCACTTACTAAACTAACAGGTCTGTAATTCGTTTAACTTTTCCTCCATTTTAAACAATGTCACAATGTTAGTACTCCTTCACCTCTCTGACCTTGCTTGAAGGATGAAATCTAATCAGAGCCTCCACAGTTTCCAACTTTTTAAAAGCCTAAGATATATTTTATCCAAATCTGAGGTCTGGGATATAATTCACTGTCAAAAGTGTTTCCATTTTTACCATGTTTATCCACCCAATATTTCATATGAACCTATCTCCCTCTTTTGTAAAAAATGGCACATACTATTCATGAAGAGCCAACCTGTATCTCTAATCTTCCATTTCACAGGTAATCTGCTTTTTGGCCCCAATCTCTCATAAGTTCTCCTCTTTTCTTTGATTTTATTTGTTGGCATTCTTAAATCCCTTCTTTGCTCTCCCATTTTTTAAAAAAGTCACTTCTGCACTGTCTACTTTCTAGTGGGCTTTCTGCTCAATCAGGCTTTTGCTATCTTGTCACAAGCATATTTCATTGCGCCTGCCTTTCCATCAATGTACTCTTTCAGCATGGGTCCTGGAGTTGACTGGCCTGCCTTTTTTTTAATGGGACAATTTTACCCTGAGTCCCTTGAATCTCATTCTCAAATGCCTTCCTTTGCTCTGACACTGGTATAGCTTCTGGTAGATGTTCCCAATCTGCTATTGCTCAGTCAATTCTCAGCCTGGCAAAATTGTCTTCTCCAAATTCAGTATCTCTAGTTTTATTGTACCGTTGCTCTTTGACAAATCTAAATCATTGGATGATTTTTTTAAATATCTAGTCCCTTCTCACAGTTGTTTCTTTAACTAGAATTGCCCCCACCTAGAACTGCCTCCCTCCCACACCATTTTTTTAAAATCTCTCTCTCTCTCTCTCTCTCTCTCTCTCTCTCTCCCCCAACTCGTCTGATAACCTAGGATGCAGAACATGAAGCTGACACTCCTGCTGCCTTTAAGCAATGCTTCACTGATGGCTAAAATATTTACACTTCCATGTATCCGCCAGTACCTCCTTCCTCTCTATCCCATTCACTCAGCCCCTTACCCGATTCCTTTTTGACAATTTGGTAACCTTTGTTTGCTCCACCTCCCAAACTTTCTCATTTTCTGCCGCTTTTGTTCAAGAATAATTTTGAGCTTTCTCAACCTCCTCTACCCCATCAATCAAGCTGATGTAAGACCAAGCCAGTAGCCCATCGCATAGCTGCCTGCAAGGATGTTGGTTGAAGCCCTGTTGAGATGCTTGAAGAGGACCAGGATGGGTTCCAGGAATTTCAAAGTTCAGATTTATTGTCACATGATTTCACATAGAACCCTGAGATTCTTTTTCCTGCACGCCAGGCACAACTTTTACTTGTCAATAGTGCAAAAAAAAAACAGTACTCAAGAAAAGATATGTATCCAGAAGAGAGAAATGTAAACAAAGAAGGAAGTGCAAATAAACTGATGGTTAGCATAGCAGTTAGCGCAAAGCTGTTACGGCCCCAGTGACCCGAGTAAGTAAGGAGTTTGTTCATTCTTCCCATGAGGTTCCTCTGGGTGCTCCTGTTTCCACCCACCGTTCAAAATTATATGTGGGTTGTAGGTTAATTGGGCGGCAAGGCTTGTGGACCAGAGGGGCCTGTTACTGTGCTGTACGTTTAAAATTTTAAAAAATATTACATTTAAAAATTCAAATAATGTGCTAAGTAAGAGTACTTAAATAAGTCTCTGAGTTTGTTGTTGAGGAGTCTGACAGCAGAGGGGTAGCAACTGTTTCTGAACCTGGTGGCACCTATACCACTTTCCTGATGGCAGCAATGAGAACAGAGTGTGTCCTGGGTGGTCTGGATCTTTTTGTTTTTGAATATTTTATTTATAATTTTTCAAACTCAACAGTGTCAACAATCCGTAATAATTCTTAATAAAAAAGCACACTCATTCTCCAATTATATACAAGTTTTCCCGTGGAGTCCAATTTTCTCCCCCATCTCCCCCCATTGATACATCCAAAGACAAAATTAAATAGATGGTCACCCTAAATAAAAAAAGGCAGCAATAAATTAGCCCTGGTCCCTTATTCTTGTAACAATTATCAGTATCACTTTATCTTCCTGACAAGTTTAGGACATAAGGACCAAAGAATAAAACAAAACGATTACACTTTAAAAAATTTCTTACGAAAAAGTAAAAGAAAACTTAGAGAAAACCGTAATTGTCGGGACCCCACCGCTGGCCCCAATCTCTTTGAATTTTTGTGTCTCAACCTGATTAAGATGGATTCCCACCCTCCACAAGGAGAGGGCAGGTGGGAGTAGACAGGGTGGTCTGGATCCTTGATAACTGCTGCTGCTCTCTGACGGCACTGTTCTACGTAGAGTTTCTCGATGGTGGGAAGAGTTATTGCTGTGATGTTCTCGGCTGTGCCAACTACCTTTGCGCAGAGGTATTGGTGCCCCCATTACAGGCCATGATGCAGCCGATCAGCACACTGATTTAAAAGCTCCTGCATCATCTATCTCACCAGATGTTCAACTGCATTCTTCTGCTTCCTGCTGGGAGGCATGTGGCGTCACAAATAATCAGACTATTATTTTTGAAGTTCTGCTTTTATAAATTCTTAAAAATCTGCTTGCAACATGTCGATGTGTTTTCTGTTTGTTAATTCTGAAATAGATGACACTCCCCCTTCAGAATCTTGAGCAGCTGCTCTGTAATATCCTGGACATTGGCACCAGCAGAGCAACGTACTGTCCTGCAATCACAGCTACAGCTACAGAAACAACTATTGACTCCTGCGACTGTAGATTTCCTCAAACTGTTGTTTATGTGGCATTTAGGTTCTCCTCTGTGTGAGCCCACCTATTGGGGGGCAATACCTCGGTTCCAGTTGCACTACTCAGGGGAACCCTGATCCCCACCAGTATCCAGAACTGATTCGAGAATAAGTCATCCTCAAGGGTCTCCTAAACTCTCTCTCTCTCTCTCTCTCTCTGCTCGTTGATCGACGAATCCTTGTCCTGTCTGATTTCATTAAATCCCAGCATTGAATGTATCACACAGCAAAGGGTGTTGTACCATTATTGGAAACCCCTTCCTCAAACCAAATCTCCTGTTGCTAAGGCCCACTCGAACAGGAAAAGCCACATAATCTGAATAAATCCTTTTTTAATTTTAGACCCAGTTGACCTACAACTCCACTATGTTTTGAAGGGTGGGAGGAAACCGGAGCACCCAGAAGAAACCCATGCAGACACGGGATGAACATACAAACTCCTTACAGACAGAGTTGGATTCCAACTCGTTGCTGGCGCTATAACAGTGTTGTGCTAACTGCTGTGCTAACCTGGCCACCCTTAAATAATCTTACCCCAGAACCAAAGACCAAAATACTGTCAATGTTGAAAATCTGAAAAAGAAAATGAGCGTACAGGAAATTTACAGAGAATTTGCCGCATGTCATGCAAGAGAAATGGAGTTAACATTTCTGGGCAGTGACTTTTTACCAGATCTGAAACATTCACTCGGGCTCTCTCTCTCCATGGGTACCACCTGACCTTTGGAGTATTTCCAGTAGTCTCTGACCCCAGTACATGGACAGATTGGCACTGGAAGAAAAACAGCCAGAAATAAGTGTATTTCTTCCCATTTAACCTTTATAAAGTTTCTCGTTCAGTGTTCGTCATCTGTAAGATTCAAAATCATTTGTATTTGGTATTTGAGCCAATAAGTGTGTCGGTGACTAAAAAAGAGGCAGGTGAGTATTGTTCAAGAACAGACTTGGCTGTAAATCTCATATTTCTGTTGCCCTATTCCCAGCTCCCAAGGCTTTGTGCCATTAATGCCTTCCAGGCCTCCATTAGTGATGATATGTCCCAGCTGTGCAGAATTGTTTCAGATGGGTCTGAGTTTTACCAACACTGGTACTGTAACTCAAAAAAAAGTAGTAAATTACAAGCAATAAATGATGCTCTCATATACCTTTTGAACAGGTCACAATGTAAACTTAGGAGTGGAATCCGATGCTGACCAAAGCTTGCAAAGACCCAAGGATTCCTTCCTGATCTCAGGAGAGTACGTCTGCTCTCCCTGTCCATAGGGATTCTCCAGAGAAGAGATGCCATAAAATTTAGTCTGATCTTTTCTAGCCACACCACCATTAGCTCTGATGTCCTCTAAAATTAAGTTTAGGAAACTTATTCCAATAATACCATTTCTGACGCCAAGATGTTGGTTTTAGATTTAAGAGGACTCTTCCTGCACGAGAATGAAGCAGGTAAAGAAAGATAAAAAACACCAACCTCTCTCCCTATTAATCCCGCATCACAAACACTATTAAGGGTGGGGCTAGTTGGTGAGGGACCAGTCATTAAATGCTCCCTCTCTGTACCATCTTGCCATTTCCTTTTTTTTTGATTTATTACCTCATCAAAGAATTTCCAATCCTCTTTCACTTCATGACACTGCTGAGTGATTGCTGGCATTTAGAGACTCCATCTTCCATGTGAGACACTAAACCAGCTGGAGGTTGGTTCGTGTGGATGGGGGAAAAAAAACACAAATGGTTCCTTTTAAAGGATGAGCAAAGAATTATCTCATCCCCTCCTGTCACCAGAAAAACTGATGAAATATTATCTCATTGCTGTTTCTGAAACTCTGTGGACAAATTGACTGCCAGACTAATCTACATGACAACAATGACCCTCTGATGCACGCATTTAACTCACTGCCTTCAAGCTATTTCGTAACCCATGCTTTTGATTTCTTCTCTCCGGGCCAGTTTCATCACTGTCTCCTCTCCTCAGCCTTTCTGTCACAAGGTATTCCATGTTCCTCGGTGGTAATCGTTATGATAAAAGGAACAATGAGCTTCAGTAGCTGCATCACTTCCTGGGTTCAAAGGCAATGAAAACGGCATGTCAAGCGCTGGAATAAATAGTGCGGAGGGTAAATTCAACAAGACTGAATTTCTAGAGTGGACCTTGGTGTTTTGGGGCCTAGGCTACAACACTGAAACAGGTACTTTGGCCAAACATATTCATGCCAACCAGGTGAGCTAGTCCCATTTTACTGCATTTGACTCATATCCCTCCCAAACTTGTCTATCTAAATGTCTGTAGCTATTGCCATTGTACCCCCACTACCATTTCTTCTGACAGCTCGTTCCTTACACCAACCACCCTCTGTGCAGAAAAACTGGTCAATTTTTAAAAAAATATATATTTTCATCTATAAATATATTCATACAGTCTTCAAACTTGTATACATTTCAAACTAAATGTTTACAAACAAAATAAAAATAAATATAATAAAAATAAATATTTCCCCCTTCCCCCCCCCCCCCCCAACCCACCAATATAAGAATATAACTTTGCGCACCATCAGAGCTCTCGTTTCTTTCAACATTCTTTTTTTTCTGGGATATCGCATCTTTACCTACTTTGAATGGTCAGGTTTACATTTGGATCCCTATATAATCTAAGTATGGTTGTCATATCTTAATGAAAGTGTCATATTTATTTTTTAAGTTCTAAGTAATTTTCTCCATGGGTGTTCAGCTACGCATCGAGCAATAAGTAGGGGAGAGTCAGACATCCAAGTGAGTGGTATATACTACTTGGCCACAGCTAGGGCTACCTTAACAAAATAGATTTAGTCAATTTGTTGCTCACATCCACAAGGTTGTTTAGAAGGTACAGCTCTGGGTCATGTGTGAAGGTCAATCCTGTCATTCTTGTTAGTGTTTCAGTGATATCATGCCAGAATGATTTTACCTTCACACACAACCATGTAGAATGTAAGAAGGTTCCAATTTCGATGCCACACCTAAAGTATCTTTCAGATTTTGATGTATGTATTTTTTGTGGCATGAGATATAATCGATGTAGAAAATTATATTGAACCAATCCATATGTCCCATAATCATTGATTTCATACTGTCCAAACACCAGTCAAAAGTATTGTAACACTGAGATCCGACTTCCACCTCTCCCTCGACCTTTGTAGTCCCGGCTTAACACTTTTGCCTTGGAGAACAGAATACATCCTAGTTATGAATTTAGATGCATTTCCCAGTTGAAGCATCCACTTCACTTTGTTGCTTGAGGGCAGGGTCATTGTACAACCCCAATTCTCTAGCAAGAATGACCTCAAAGCAGTAGAAGGTTCTATTTGACAAATTACATTTCAGAGGACACAAGTAGCCCTTCTTCCAAGCAATTTTCAATATGTTTAATTTCTTTCTCATGACAAATATTTAAAATTCTATTGCCCAAGTTCATGGGCAATAGTTCATTCTGGCACAA
Source organism: Narcine bancroftii (assembly GCF_036971445.1). Taxonomy (NCBI): domain Eukaryota; kingdom Metazoa; phylum Chordata; class Chondrichthyes; order Torpediniformes; family Narcinidae; genus Narcine; species Narcine bancroftii. The sequence goes on from NC_091469.1 coordinate 274,103,676, forward strand.
TGGTGATTTTATTGATATCCCCACTTTTTTTTGCAATATACTCATTAATAACATACCAGATTTTAATCATATGTATTTGAATGGGATTATCTGGTTTTTTATTGTTAATAATTTGACCAACATCAGTATTTTTTTGTTTATTAAAATTGCTACCCGCTCGCTTTGGTGTTAAAAGAGGAGGATATGACTTGTCCCACCCAGTCACTTGTTATCTTAATGTCTTCTGATTTTATACTGTTGTGGAAGAACTATATCTGCCTTTTAACTTTTTTAAGTGTGCCAAAATTCTTTTCCTCTTTGTGTCTGTTTATTCCATTAATATTATAACTGATAAATTTTAACATTCTATTCATATTTACATTTGTACATATTTTGATTACTTATTACAGTGAAGTGATTTTCCCCTTTTAACAAGTATATGTATTACCCCTGCTCTGATGGTGATGTAATCAAGAAACCCCAGAAGCCCATGAAAAAAGCCCACGGTACTGTACAAGGAAGGACCCCTCCCCTTAGTTTCGATACCATTTTGAAAAATTTCTCCCTCTCCAGTGCCATTAACCCCCTTAAGTCAGAGTATCTCCGGTGCTACTATTTCACTAAATATTTATTCTCTGTTGAGTTCTTCATATACCATTCAATATTACTTTAAATAACCGATAATAGAAAATTCAAAAATATAACACTTGTTTTACTTTTTGTCTGATTTTTAACATTTACCATTTACTTTGTCTTTTTTCTTGTTCTTCTTTTTTCTTTCTGGCTTCTATTTTTGGGACCCCTTTACGATTCTTGTAGAAATCTCTCTACTTCATTCACTGTTTTATAAAATCTTTGGGGTCCCTCTGTAACATCAATTCTAAGCGTTGCTGGGTACAGCATTGCATATTTTATATTCTGTTTTCTTAATTGTCTTTTTAACATCATCAAATTCTTTTCTCTGTTTTACCAAATTAGCACTCAAGTTCTGAAAGAATAGTATCTTTCCTCCGTCCTTCTCAACCAGGCCACCATTTTCCCTGGCATACTCTACTTCTGCTCTCAATGTTGCCTCCTGATCCCGGTAACTCAATAATCTCAGCAGGATTTGGTCTTTTTCTTTGGTTGTCCGCTCTCCTGGGGTCGAGGGACCGATGGGCTCTCTCTCTATAAGTTGCTTTTCCTTGAATTTTCCAACTCCCAGCACTTGTGGGATCCACTCTTCAAAGAAATTCACTGGGTCTTTCCCCTCAGCCTCTTCTCTCAGCCCGACGATTCAGACATTATTTCTTCTGTTGAAATTTTCCATGTGGTCAATTTTGTCCAGCAGCAGTTATTTATCTGCTTTCCATTTTTTTTGTATTTTTCTCCAGGCTTTTTAATTGTTCTTGAGTCATTATCAGGTCATTTTCAACCAGGCCCACCTGAGTATTCAGGACTTCCATTCCCATCATCATTTCTGTTATTTTTCATGTCACCTCTCTTAGTCCATTTTCCACCCTGGAGAATCGTTCACTCAGAACCTCCATAGATTCTATCATTTTTTTTTTGGAAATCCTGTGTCGTTCCCCCACTTCTGACACCACGGCTTCACCTTCTTCCCCACTCCCTTGTGGACTTTCTGTCAATGATCTCGGTGACTTTTGAGCTTCTTCAGTTTTATTTTTCTGGTTCTTATTCTTCTTACCCATCAATCTTTTGCTTTTAACACAAAAAACATATATTTTGATACTTTAAATCGGTCTTTTAATCGATCTTCACAGAGAGCTCTGCCAACTTACGTCTGTCGAGGTCCTCAGCATGGCCATGCCAAAAAACATGTCCCTTGGTCACCTTTTGTATCTGTCCTCTCTCACCTTAAATCTATGGCCTCTGGTTTTAGACTCCCCTACCCTGCAAAGAAGATGGTGACCATCCATCTCACCAAAGTCACCCTCAGCCTTCTCATGAAAGCAGGCCCAGCCTATCCAGCTTCTCCTTGTAACTCAAGCCCTCCATTTTCAGCAACATCCCTGTGAGTCTTTTCAGTGCCCTTTCCAGCTTAATAACATGGTTAATGGAGGCAAGTGATCAGATCTGCACAGCCTACTCCAAGTACAATCACACCAACATCTTTTATAGCCGTAATATGTCACCCTAACTTTTGAAATTCATGTCCCAACCATGTATTTGTTCTGCTCGTTCTCTCCGTCCTCCAGGGCTCTTTTGTACAAGTCCTGCCCTGTCTTAACTTCCCAAATGCATCAGTTTGCACATCTCCAAGTTAAATTCCATCTGGCATTAGCCCACTTTCCCAGTTGACCTAAATCGTAGATAATCTTTGTCACTGTCCACTATACCACCAAATTTGCTGCCATCTGCAAATCAACTAACTGTGCTATTTATAATCTCGTACAAACCATTAATATAGAAGCCAAACTGCGGTGGACACAGCATGGTGACAGGTTTCAAGTCTGTAAAGCAGCCCTCCCCTACTGCCCTATGTCCCCTATCACCGGGCAATTCTGTATCTGACCAGCCGGCTCACCTGAAATCCCTTGTAATCTAACCTTCTGGACCAGCTTGACACTAAGTTGTAGTTCACTCCAGGTCCATTCTACTTTGGGAATATCTATACTGATGTTACCTCACTTGGCATATGCCAGTTTCATATCCAGAGGATATCAGAGCAATTGATTCTAGAAATAAAGATGACAGATGAACAGATTGAGAGAGGTTTCAGCCTTGCAGTTGAGTAATGGCTTGTTTTGAATCGTAAATTGCATTAAATGCCACACACTGCCGAACAACAAGGAATGAGGGCAGAAGTAGGATTAGTTTTAAAAAAATTAAAAACTGGAAAAGTGAAATAACTGTGTTCAAATACTTAGAAGAATGTGATAGCATAGAAAAAGTTGGATGCCAGGTGAATTGGAAATGTATTTAAATGCTGTGAAACACAAAAGTCTGCAGATACAGTGATTGTAGTAAAAATAGACAGAAATGCAGGAGGAACTCAGCTGGCCTCGCAGTGTCCATAGGAGATAAAGATGTATTACTGACGTTTCAGGCCTGAGCCCGTCTTCATGGAATAAACAAAAAACAGGAAGGTGTAAGAATAAAGAGACTGAAGAAAGAGCAGAGAAGGAGTCCAGACGAACAATAGGTGTTCATTGGATATGATGAGAGGAGAGGTGATGATTGATTTTGGCACTGTGAAAGGAGACAGGGAAAAAAACAATAGGGGAAGAAGAAGGGGTGGCGGCATTGGGGGGGTTTAGCAGAAACTGGAGAAGACAGTGTTAATGCCATCCGGTTGAAGGGTGCCCAGACAGAAGATGAAGTGTTATTCCTACAACTTTTGAGGTGGTCTCAGTCTAGCATGAAACCATGGATGGACATGTCAGCAAGGGAATAGGGCGGGGAATAGAAATGGGTGGCCACTGGGAGATCCACACTACTGTGACAGATAGAGCTGAGGTGCTCAAATATTTTAATATTTTATTTTTGATTTTCAAAGACTCAAAAATCCAAACAACACAATCTCTTTCATCAATAGTATATAACCTACAGAATCTATTTTTCCCCTACCCCTCTCCCCTCCTTCCCATACCCTAACACAACAAAGAAAAGATTATATAAATTGAACAAATACAAAGAACTAAATATCGGTAAAGTCACAAATCTCAGGGGAACTTAAGAAAAAATCCAAAGAAAATAAAAAAAGATCAGGAACAAAATACAAGAGCATGTTATTTGGGAGTCGGACTTCCACATGACCGCTAATTACTTCTTGGCTACCCAAGTTCGGCCCCACCTTCCCCTCAACTTGTGTAAGCCCGGCTTCAGGCCCTCGCTTTGGAATAGGAGATGCATCATAGAGATTAACTTGCGCTTATTCCCCTTTCGAATTAGAATCTCCATGTCACTACACACGGACACAGCCATAGATGATCCTAAATAATCTCTTGTGTGGTGAAACCACTATTGTACATATTCATCATATGTAAATTACATGACCTTTCCTGTTTGACCCTGCTCTCACTGACTTCTCCCCCTTTCCCATAAAGGCTGTCATGCCACAAGCCTACCCTCAGTTCAAGTCCGGTTCAGTGTGAGCAACCAACACAGGGATGCTATCCATCTCTTGCAAATAAAAGCCTTCAGTTTCAGCAACTTCAGTCTTTGTGCAATTGATCGTGGATCACCTTAAGAAAGATCTTAAGATAGCAAATGAAAGTTTTATTAGACAAATCATATTTATTCCTTAGCTGTTTGAATGACATAAGCTGCCCTTGCTCATAACAATCCTCGATACCCCTTCCGGCACCAGGTGTCCTGGATCTTATTTTCCAGAGTCGTGGGTATTAATTTGTTCTGGGTAAGTGGCTAGGAACTTGGTTTCACCTTACTAATAACCAGAAATAATGTTCCCTTCAGAATTATGATAAACCTAACCTTTCCAGAGGAATCGAACCTTTGATTCCTGTTGCCTGGAATCTCATTGCATTCTTCCCAAGGACAGCTTGGGTCCAGGATGTTTGTTCAAATGCAGAGCTAGAAACCAGAAGGGAAAGTTTCTCATTTCTTCCCACAAAGCACATGATTGTTGGCAACCCTTCCGCCAAGCAGCAGACAGACTGGCCATTACAAGCACTGATGTGTATGAGCTCAATGGGAGAAATATTCAAATAGCTGCATTTTTTTTTACCGTGGCACCCATCTCTTAAAATGAATTAGAGGTACTTCAGATATTGTGTGTACAGTGGCTGCAGTAAATTGTTGCAGCATTGTTAATGTAGGAGAGAAGTGCAATTTAAATGAAGTAATAAGACAGGCAAAGGATATCATAGTAAAGCAAGTTAAATGCAGCCCTGACAGCTGACAGACAACGTTATGTCTGACTGCCGTGCATTCTCACCATTCAACCCATTTCTTGTAATATCAGGAAAACCACTAACTTGGCTGTGGGTCTTGAGGTCTCCTCATTTACTTTCAACTTATATCGGAAAAAGACTTTTCCAGTGTTGCTTAACACTCCCTCTTTCTCCTATAGCACAAGTGAATGTCTGTAACATTTCACTATTGGAAAAACAAGCTATTTTGTTTGACTTGTCTACTTTTATTCACCAAACTATTTACTGAAATCCACCACCCCAAATAAAAACATTGGAGAATCTAATGCTTCCAATGTCTGCTGTGTATTTAGGTTCTAGCCAGATCCTGAGTTTCAGAATCAGTGAGACTGGAAAAAGTGTTGGCTACAGTGATTTCTGGCTAAAAGCAGAAGTATGTGATCATTTAACATTCGGGAAACCTGGCTTTATAAAATTCCTTTTTGTTATGCATTGAACAGAACTGCCTTGACCAGGTTTTCTAAAGCTTACCTAGCTCCTGCCTAAATGGAATTTGTGTGGTTTGAGCAATTCTTTGAAAGTAGCAAATTCCCAAGCTGCATGGATACAGGAATTGTTTCCGATGGTAGTGTAGGGGGGGTGCAGTAGTGTAACAACAGCAGAGCCATGAAGGGGGACGTGCTCAGAGCTACGTTTCTGAACATGGAAGAACTATTCTGTCTTGACTAAACTACTTTTTATGCATTCATTCAATCATGAGATGTGGTTCTCCCAACAATGTATATTATTTTCCTGATACCCATTGACCATTAAGTGTCAACTACATTGGTGAATCTGGAATGGTATATTGATCAACAAGGTTAAAGAAACACATTTTATTCCCATAAAGATATTACTTAGTGGTTACATGTCCTGTTTCAGAGAGGATACAAGGCTACTCAGGGTCAATTAAGACAGCAAGTCATCAGCTTCAGCCTCGAACAGTGACTTGGGAGGGAAATGGGATTGGTACGAAAGAAGGAAATTCTAACCAATGATCAACGTCGAAGGCTTGGGAAAGTTCCCAAATGCATGTCCACCAACAAACTTTGCATAATGGATGACTGGAGAGAGGTGATGGTCATGAGACAGAGCAACTGACATTGTATCTTCAGACCACGTGTAAACCATTGCAGAACTCAGCAGTGATCTTCTTGGCCAGGATGGGGGAACCTCTGCCAGTGGAACCAGGCAAGGGACCTCCCATTTTAGCAATGAACAAAAACTACTGCTTACATTTCAGAAGATGAATATAAATGGTGTAGGTACATGGAGAGCAAAAAGCACATACAGAAAGTGCACCCTTCTCCTTTGTTTTGATTGAAATTGCGCAAATCGCCATCTGACCTATTTGTTCTGATTGCACTTCCTATCAGGTGACCTCGTGTCTCGAGCCATGCACCACCTGCAGTGCTCAACCACCTTGTCTCCAGGAATGAGTCCCTGCCGCCAGAACCGGCAGCAGCCAGTCACCTGGTCTCCTGATGCCCTGCACACACTCTACTATTTCCTGCGGTGTCCACAGATGGAATCAATGGAGAATCCCAACCTGGACCCACCTAGAGTTTCCTTAAATAATGAAAGGTAACTTTTTGGCAATGTACAGTTTTCATTTTATGATTTTGTTTCAGCTGTTCATATACAGTAAAACCTTTTATCTGGAATTCAAGCAACCGGCAAAAAAATCCGAGGAAAATATATAGGTAAAAACTATGGAAGATTAAAATTGGCATACCGTCCCATTAGTTCGCCAATCACACCACACGCAATCTCAAGCGACCAGAAAATTCACCTATCCGGCATCTACCAATCCCCATGGGTATCAGATACGAGGGGTTTTACTGCATATTATTGAAATGCTCTTGTTAAACCTTAGCTGTTAATAACTTGTTTCCCCACCCTGTTAATTCAGGATGACAGCTGTGAGTGCCTCGTTGCATCACATCACCAAACACAGAGTTCATAATGTTCAAAAGTAATGCACAGGTTATGTTATTGTGGGTCCTATATTTGAGTTGAGCAGAGTGGACACAAGCTGTTTCTCCAAGTAAAAATGTAGAGCATAGTCACCTCTGTCCAGCATTTTCTAGCTTCAGCATCACTGGTAAAGTCACAAACTCAAGCTTTATTCTAAAGGGAATGAGTGGCTATGAGGATTGTTAGAGAAAGTTTCTTCACAGCACTGTAGAGAATCTCTCAAACCACCATCACAGTGCCTTTTAGTGATGTCCTTCAAGGGGCAGTTGGACCATTTCTGACACATGGTCAAATTGGCTGATCCTGTGTGTTGAAAGAGCACATTTAAGTATGGACATACTCTGTAACTATAATGAATAAATAAGGAAGTAACCAGGTACAAATACAAGAGGTAAAACACAGGATTCTTTTGACACCGTAGTTAAGTGAGAAAGCAGATCAAACAGTGCCTTTATGTCACAATGTTGGTGATGTATGTTCACCTTTCCTACATAAAGGCACTGTTTGACCTGCTGAGTGTCCAGCATTTGTGTGCTTTTTTCAGGTATAAATTCAAGATAATAAGCAATAAATCCTGGCCTTACCAGCAATGCCTATGTACCAAACTTTGAAATAAAAAGAAGTTATGCTCAGTCAGTTTACCAGGTAGAGGCTGGGAGAAGTGTACGCAGTGCACCATCCTGAGGGCACTATTGATTAATCGAGAAAATTGAATATGAAACAATCAGTCAAAAATTTGTATATCTATTTAACCTTGGTTGTGAATCTATTTGTGAAGCTTGAGATTGTTTATTGTGGAGAAGATTCCAGAAAGATGTCATCAAATGCTTCTCAAGAATGTTAGTAGGTTCAAGGTTGCCGTAAACTCTGGAGTCGAGAGTCCAAGCTCTGAAATGGAGGGTGCAGAAGTTTTAGATGCGACTTCTTTACGTGAAGAGACATGGAAGTGTGGAATGGATTGTCTCAGCAGAGATGAGGGCAAGAAGTGGTAGGATTGGGAAAGATGTTTAAAGGTGTCAGAGATCGAGAGGTGTTAATTTTAGGGTTAAATAAATAATGTACAAAGTCTGCTCAGTGTGCTTCTACCTGGCTGTTTTTTTTTAACAAGGGCTAGAGTTAGAAACTAACTGCTGTGGTGAGAAGTTTGTGATGATATCAGAAGTAAGATGTAACTTCCCACAGGATAACTCCAATTCAGAAATTAATCAACCTTTTGATTAAAAAAAATGAAATAAAACCTTGGAATTCTTCATTCAAATTTTCTGTATTCTGATGCAATCTCTTGATAGAACTCCCCTTTTCTATCATTTACTCTTCCCTCTTCCCCCTCCAAACCCCATCACACCCATCCAACAAAACATGTTGACATCATGCAGTATCACTTACTGATTGGGTTGAATGAACTGCTGGTGTCTGATAAACACAGAACTCAAACATTAATTATTGTTGGATTGAACAATTTTCATCCTCAAATAACTTACAAGATTTACCAAATCCCTCCTCCAGTCTGTAAAACCTTCTGCACATATTACATTTGACCAATATTTATATTCTCAATTCATAAAAGTATTCCACTCATAACAACACAAACCACAAACTGCATGTCTTTTATTTCTAATTTTCCTGTCAATTCAGTTTGTATATATTCTTGCTAACAAAACCAAACCCTTGCTTTTTGTTACAATGAATGGTGCAACAGTTTCCGATCATGAATGGCTTATTTTTGGATGTACTCTCTTGGTAATATGAATTTGCTTATATCCTCTTTCTCTCCATTATATTGAAATGTACATGTCAGCTGCTAAACGTCTCCTTCATGGGGAAGCCCATTTCAAGGTTTCACAATGAATTCCATTCTAAATATAGAAAACAATTTAGTCTGTCTCATTAACCTAGTAGCACAAACAGTGAGTGAAGCCAAGGGAGATATTTGCTGCAGCTTCCTGGTAATATTGTTTATTAAATTGCCATCCACTTCCGATACCCATGAATAATAGCCTCCTTAGGAATCCCAGGCATATTCAACATCCCTTGGAGGATACAAACATATTGTTAGTTATTTGGGAAACAAAACGGTTTGACTAAATAAATGAAGTGGAAATACAGCAGGTGATATTAATTAGCTGGCATCTTGATTCATGAAAACAATCACTTTGGATTAAATAAAATCCGAAACTGCACTGAAAGTTATTCTCTTGAAAGAAATCATTGTTTTGAGGGGTGAAAGATTAATTCTGATAAATGCTTCATATCCAAAGATGTTAATGGTGGGATTGTACATTTCTAGGACTTTGTTTCATTTCTGGCTTCCAATTTAAAAAAAAAATTAAGACTATACATCAGATTGTTTTTTGAAACCAGTGGTTCAAATGTAAACTAATAAATGCTCCATTTGTTTAAAAAAAAGCATCATAAGTTGTAGAACTCATTAATGGGGACATAATGTGCTGGTGATGTCACAACGTGTGTTATTGAAGTGCGGACGGTAACTTTTAGGCACTAAGGTAACCCATAGATTAAGATTATTATGTAAATAGATCAAGAAAATGTTTAAATTTAGCAGAGTAGAGCAGTGGATGCCTTCTTATCTCTCCTACATATATTTACCTTTTACATCTACTTCTGGTTTGGAATAATTGCATTAGAATATTGCAGCTAATGCTTAGCTCTTTGGTGTAGTTTTACAGAGTATTATAGAGCTAGCAGCCGGTGGTTGTGCGTGGGTAATAGATAAAAGAACAGGCTGTTCCTGGGTAATAAACAGGTTCCATTCTTAGTGACATCAGCATCATATAATTAAAAAGCCAGAGGTATAGCTATATTAATCAATAAAAATGTACCAATCAGAATAGAGGAGGAAATAATAGATCCAGCAGGGAGGTAAATAATGATAAAGTGTCAGATATATTCAGAACTCTGGAACTTGGTCAATATATATGCACCTAATGAAGAGGATCAAAAATTTATGCAAGATATTTTTTGAAGATTATAGATACGCGGGGAATATATTGATAGAAGGGAATTTTAACCTTAATTTGGACCCAAAGGTGGATAAAACTGGACAAAAGACTAGCAAAAAGAATAGTGGCCAAATTTATGGTTAAATCAATGCAGGAAATGAAACTTATGGATAGATGGAGGAGGCAACACCCAAGGGAGAAGGAATACTCATATTATTCGAGTAGACATAAAACATACTCAAGGATTGACCTGTTCCTGATGTCAGCCCATATCCAAGGGAGAGTTAGGAAAACGGAATATAAAGCTAGATTGTTATCTGATCACTCATCCCTGTTATTAGCAATAGAGCTGGAGGACATCCCACCAAGAACATATAGATGGAGATTAAACTCCTTGCTACTTAAAGAATTTAGAACAGCTGGAAAGGGAAATAGTAAGTACAGAAAAAGAACGAGCAACAAGGAAAAATACAACAAAAAGAAGAGAATTGGCGGACAAAAAAAAAATACGAAACACTATAAACATATAAGGTGGAGAAGAACTTAATGAAGATAAAGCAGAAGTATTATGAGCTAGGAGAAAAAACGCACAAAATACTAGCTTGGCAGCTTAAAACAGAACAAGCGTAATGAACAGTATTGGTATCAAGGAAAAAGGACAAACAAATTACATATAACCCAACAGAGATTAATAAAAACTTCAAAGAATTCTACGAGCAATTGTACCGAACTGAGAATGAAGGGAAAGAAAACAAAATAGATGAGTGTCAAATTGATAAAACCATTTGAAATAGAGGAAATACAGGACATATGAAAAAAGCCACCGAACAATAAAACACCTGGAGAGTGTCAGAAATAAAACTTCTCACACATGAGTCTCTTTAAAACTGATGACACGACAAGCTTTATTTACAAGTCTGCAGAGTTGGACTCAACTGGTTTCTCACCAGTTAAGCCCCGATACATACAGTGCATTGATTTTTATACCTTTATTATTTGCCCTTCCCCTTCTTATTAATACTGTTTTAATTGGTTAGTATTACAAAAACATTCTAAGTATAACTGCATTATTAATTATCACGTTCGTTACGTACGCTGTGAACTCTACATTCACTGAATTCTGTTTCTCACACTTCTTATCAATCCTTTGTCTCCTGCATGTCTCTCACTATGACCATGAAAAGATAGGTTTAAAAAAACATATTCAGCAGCTCCTTCTGTCCTTGACTGCTAGTAAACTCTCTGTCCATTCTGGCTTCCCTGTTTATGATTAATCATCACATTTTAACTTAAGTCTTTTTAACCTAAATTCTCTATATCACAATCCACCCCTTTCTCTCTTTAAAATGTGTTGAATATATGTATAGATATGAATGGGGATTCTAAGCTAGGGAAGAGAAATGTTTTATGATACATTAATCTCACGCTGAAATAAAAGTCTTACAGGGTCTCCCATCCCCCCTGGTTGCATAGCTTGTTCGACCATGGAAATCACCAGGCTGCGTAGACAGGGAATAATACAGGGCAAAATAAGTAGGAGGAATAAAATACCTCCGATGACCCACAAGAAGGTACGCCACCAGGTTCCTCCAAACCATTTGTCCATCCAATTAAATTGTGGGAAAGGATGCCAGGTTTGAACCGGTACATGGGACAATGTACGAATATTATCAGCGATTTTACGAATGGCTTTTCCATTATCATCAATCTGTAAGCAGCAGTTAGTCAAATTAAGTTTGCCACATACACCTCCTTCCGTGGCTAGGAGATAGTCTAGGGCTAGACGGTTCTGATATATAGCAGAGCGCATTTGACCTTGCTGGGATGCAAGTAATTGCAGGGCTATAGCTGTTTGATTTGTAACAATTTCAAGCACTGCTTGTAAGCGAATTATGCGATTTAATATATATATAGGAGTACGATAACCCCAAGATCCATCTTGAGCCCATGTAGCGGGACCATAATATTGAATTATGCGCTCTGGAGGCCAATCATCTCTCCATTCTCCCAAATGTACCGTGGTAGAGCGGGGTTCACGATGTAATGTATCAAAGACCTTCACGCCTAATTTATGACCGTGATCGTGGGGTAGAAGGAAAAATTCTGGGCGGATTATTCCTAGGAAACAAGTTCCACTCCACTGTGAGGGAAGACGAGTATAAGCTTTATTACCACATACCCAGAATAATCCATTTGGGGATACTCCATACCCCCTTTCCCACACTCTTTTAAGAACAGGATTTGATTGGTATGGTCCTGTGATGGTGGAAGTGGTACAATTCCAAAACTGAATACTGCTATTAGACAGGGGTAGGCAATTAGTTTTAAAAACAGTAGATAAGAACCAAGTCTGAGGTTTAGGAAACCAAGTGAAAACACCAGGCGAAATGCGAATCCATACAGCCTTGCAGGGACTTTCTCCTACTGGGTATTTGCCGGCTCGTGAGAGACAATAAAAACCAGAGGGGACGTTAGAGAGAGACCAGGTTTCTCTTGATCTCGTTCGGTTAGTTGTCCAAATGCGGGAAATCATGGTCAATGAATTGAGAGGTTCTCCCCACCAAGGCCATTGTTCTGACATCCGTGGACCCCCGCAGACCCAACAATTGGTTACATTAAAAGTTCCTGCAATTTTAGTTGCCAGATCTACAAAAAGGTTATCTCCCCCAATTGCATTACCGAAACAAAAAAAAAATACGAAACACTATAAACATATAAGGTGGAGAAGAACTTAATGAAGATAAAGCAGAAGTATTATGAGCTAGGAGAAAAAACGCACAAAATACTAGCTTGGCAGCTTAAAACAGAACAAGCGTAATGAACAGTATTGGTATCAAGGAAAAAGGACAAACAAATTACATATAACCCAACAGAGATTAATAAAAACTTCAAAGAATTCTACGAGCAATTGTACCGAACTGAGAATGAAGGGAAAGAAAACAAAATAGATGAGTGTCAAATTGATAAAACCATTTGAAATAGAGGAAATACAGGACATATGAAAAAAGCCACCGAACAATAAAACACCTGGAGAGGACGGACTCCCAAAAGAATTCTATAAAACATTTAAAGAGTTACTAATTCCTCCTCTCCTGGAAGGAATGAACCAGATAGAAGAAACACAAAACTTGCCAGATTCATGTAAAACAGCAATAATTACAGTAATACCAAAGACGGGGAAGGATCCATTAACATCAGCATCGTATAGACCAATATCTCTACTTAACTCAGATTATAAGATAATAGCAAAACTATTAGCAAACAGATTGGCCGACTGTGTACCAAAAATAGTATAACTAGATCAAACTGGATTTATTAAGAAAAGACGAACAACGGACAATGTCTGTAAGTTCATTAACTTAATCCATGCTGTACAAGGAAATAATATGCCAACAGTGGCTGTTGCTTTTGATCAGAGAAAGCCATTGACAGGGTAGAATGGAATTATTTATTCAAAGTATTACAGAGGCTCAACCTACCAGAGAAATATATTAATTGGATTAAAAAGCATTATACAAGGGACCATTGGCGAAGGTGACAGCAAATGGATATATATCAAACCAATTTAAATTAAGTAGGTCAACTAAGCAGGGATGTCCACTATCTCCCTCACTGTTCGCGTTAGCTAAAGAACTATTGGCAGAACAAATAAGAACAGAAAATAAAATAAGAGGGATAAATATAAAAGAGAAGGAATATAAAATCAGTCTATTTGCAGATGACATCATAGTATACTTAACAGAACCAGAATTATCAATAAAAGAATTACATAAGAAATTGAAGGAATATGGAGAAATATCGGGGTACAAGATCAACGCAAATAAGAAGTGAAGTGATGCCAATGAATAATGCGGATTACACAGAGTTTAAAGAAGAATGACCATTTAAATGGCAAACACAAGCAATCTGATATCTAGGTATTAGGTTAGATAATAATCTAGGCCATCTATACAAATTAACTTATCAGCCATTAATGAAGAAATTACGAGATGACTTAGAACATTGGAAAGATTTACCACTAACACTGATAAGAAGGGTAAATTGCATTAAAATGAATATCTTCCTAACAGAGAAATTCTTCAAGGAGCTAAAGAAGATAATAAGGAAATTCTTATGGAAAGGGGGGGAAACCGAGGATAGCGCTAGATAAATTAACAGAATTGTATAAGCAAGGGGGCTTACAGCTGCCAAACTTTATGAATTATTATAGAGCAGCACAATTAAGATATCTATCAGATTTTTATCAAATAAGGGAAAAACCAGATTGGACCAAGATAGAGCTAAATAAAATAGGGGACAAGGTACCAGAACATATACTTAATAAGTGGGATGGAAAACTGGTGCAATATAGTAGTTCACCAGCACTGCACCATCTGCTCAACATTTGGAAGAATATTCACGTAGAAAGGTAAAAAACAAATTACCAACTACCAAATTTTTATTTTTTTTTAAAAATTTTTTATTTTTCACACCATAAATCACGTTAGCCATGATATACACTATTTCTTTTTCACACATATACAGTGACTTTTTCTCCCCCCCACTTTCCTCCCAAACCACCCCCCCACCCCCCCCTCTCATCCATTTTAGGTATACAATCTAGGTTGCATTAAGCCAGTCAGACAATGTTGTCATTCAACAAAATTACACCAGAAATTCTACTGAGTCCATTCTTTTCTTTCCTTCTCCTTCCATCAACTTAGGTACTGTTTGTCCCCGGTAGGTTTTCGCTATTGTATTTAATGTAAGGCTCCTATACTTGCTCGAATATTTCAATATTATTTCTTAACCTATCTGTTATTTTTTCTAATGGAATACATTTATTCATTTAAATTTAGTAGTTTCTTCCTTTTAATTTGGTTATGTATTCCATTAATATTTAAAGACATATAGTTCAGCATAGCCCTTTTATATTTTGTTTATCTTCTCTTTCCGTTTTTCCATCATTACTTTTCCTCCTTTTCCATTTCTGTTTTCTTATTTTCAACTCTTTATAAGACAACATTCCTACAACATCCAACATTTTCCTTATTCTCCTATTTCTATCTTATTTATCCCCAATCTCCCCTTCACCTCCTGAGTTGTCCTTTATCCCTTGTCGGACAACCACATCTCCCCTCTCCATTTGGATTTGCGAATCCACTCGCAAGCGTCAACTGATTTTGCAGTGACCGCTATTTCCCCCCACCCCGCCTCCCCCAGAAAAGATTTCACTTTTCATATGTCACAAAGGTCACTCTTTTAATTCCCTCCTTATTCTCTCTATTCCATTACCTTCCCTTATTAATTCTTGTCTATACTATCTATATTTTCCTCTAACTACAGATACATTTATGTATGCCCATTGTCTCTATTCACTCTTATACCTCTTTACCCGCATACATATCAATCGTGATCATTTTTACTCTCATTACCCGTCTTCATCCCTCAGTCTATTTTTGTCTTTACCCACATACATATCAATCGTGATCATTTTAACTCTCATTACCCGTCTTCCTCCCTCAGTCTATTTTTGTAATTGTTCTGCAAATTTTTGTGCTTCTTCTGGATCCGAGAATAGTCTGTTTTGTTGTCCTGGAATAAATATTTTCAATACCGCTGGATGCTTTAGTATAAATTTATACCCTTTCTTCCATAAAATCGCCTTTGCTGTATTGAACTCTTTTCTCTTCTTTAGGAGTTCAAAACTTATATCTGGATAAATGAAGATTTTTTGCCCTTTATACTCCAGTGGTTTGTTGCCCTCTCTTACTTTTTCCATTGTCTTCTCCAGTACCTTTTCTCTTGTAGTATATCTTAGGAATTTTACTACAATAGATCTTGGTTTTTGTTGTGGTTGTGGTTTAGAGGCCAATACTCTATGTGCCCTTTCTATTTCCATTTCATGCTGTAGTTCTGGACATCCTAGGGTCTTAGGGATCCACTCTTTTATAAACTCCCTCATATTCTTGCCTTCTTCATCTTCCTTAAGGCCCACTATCTTTATGTTATTTCTTCTGTTATGGTTTTCCATTGTATCTATTTTTTGAGCTAGTAGTTCTTGTGTCTCTTTAGTTTTTTTATTAGATTTCTCCAATTTCTTTTTTAAGTCTTCTACCTCCATTTCTGCTGCTACTGCCCGCTCTTCCATCTTGTCCATTTTCTTTCCCATTTCTGTTAAGGTCAGACTTGACATCGACATAGCCGCTCTCAGTGAAGTCCGCCTGGCAGATGTAGGCAGCCTCCAAGAACGCGGCGCGGGCTACACACTCTACTGGTCTGGCAAGCCTTCGGATGAACGACGCCTATCTGGTGTAGGCTTCATGGTCAAGAGCTTCATTGCCTCCAAACTCGAAAACCTTCCGACAGGCGACTCCCCCTTCAGAACAAGCGTCACATCACCCTCATCAGTGTCTATGCTCCAACCCTCCAGGCGGAACCAGCAGAAAAGGACAAGTTCTACACCGACCTGCGCAACCTCATCCAACGCACCCCTACAGCCGACAAGGTTGTCATCCTGGGCGACTTCAACGCTCGTGTCGGCAAAGACTCAGAAACCTGGCCAGGAATCCTGGGCAAGCATGGCGTCGGCAAGTGCAACGACAATGGGCGCCTCCTGTTGGAGCTCTGCGCAGAACAGCGGCTTGTCATTACAAACACCCTTTTTCAGCAGAGGGACAGCCTTAAGACCACCTGGATGCATCCCCGATCCAAACACTGGCACCTCCTGGACTACATCCTGGTGCGAGAAAGTGACAAACGAGATGTGCTCCACACCAGGGTCATGCCTAGCGCGGAATGCCACACTGACCACCGGCTGGTTCGCTGCAAGCTCAACCTTCACTTCAAACCAAAGCCCAGGAACAATAAAGCCCCCAGAAAGAGGTTCAATGTTGGAAACCTGCAACAGACGAAGCGAGAAGAAACTTCCAGGCAAACCTCAAAACAAAGCTCGACGATGCAATCCGCCTCACGGACCCGTCCCCTGAAACCCTCTGGGATCAGTTGAAGACTACCATACTGCAATCCACTGAAGAGGTACTGGGCTTCTCCTCCAGGAAAAACAAGGACTGGTTTGACGAAAACAGCCAGGAAATCCAGGAGCTGCTGGCAAAGAAGCGAGCTGCCCACCAGGCTCACCTTACAAAGCCGTCCTGTCCAGAGAAGAAACAAGCCTTCCGTCGCGCATGCAGCCATCTTCAGCGCAAACTCCGGGAGATCCAAAATGAGTGGTGGACTAGCCTCGCCAAACGAACCCAGCTCAGCGCGGACATTGGCGACTTCAGGGGTTTCTACAAGGCTCTAAAGGCTGTGTACGGCCCCTCACCCCAAGCCCAAAGCCCGCTGCGCAGCTCAGACGGCAAAGTCCTCCTCAGCGACAAGATCTCCATCCTCAACCGATGGTCAGAACACTTCCAATCTCTTTTCAGTGCCAACCGCTCAGTCCAAGATTCCGCCCTGCTCCAGCTCCCTCAACAGCCCCAAAGGCTAGAGCTGGATGAGGTTCCCACCCTGGATGAGACTTATAAGGCAATCGAACAACTGAAAAGTGGCAAAGCAGCAGGTATGGATGGAATCCCCCCAGAAGTCTGGAAGGCTGGCGGCAAAACTCTGCATGCCAAACTGCATGAGTTTTTCAAGCTTTGTTGGGACCAAGGTAAACTGCCTCAGGATCTTCGTGATGCCACCATCATCACCCTGTACAAAAACAAAGGCGAGAAATCAGACTGCTCAAACTACAGGGGAATCACGTTGCTCTCCATTGCAGGCAAAATCTTCGCTAGGATTCTACTAAATAGAATAATACCTAGTGTCGCCGAGAATATTCTCCCAGAATCACAGTGCGGCTTTCGCGCAAACAGTGGAACTACTGACATGGTCTTTGCCCTCAGACAGCTCCAAGAAAAATGCAGAGAACAAAACAAAGGACTCTACATCACCTTTGTTGACCTCACCAAAGCCTTCGACACTGTGAGCAGGAAAGGGCTTTGGCAAATACTAGAGCGCATCGGATGTCCCCCAAAGTTCCTCAACATGATTATCCAACTGCACGAAAACCAACAAGGTCGGGTCAGATACAGCAATGAGCTCTCTGAACCCTTCTCCATTAACAATGGCGTGAAGCAAGGCTGTGTTCTGGCACCAACCCTCTTTTCAATCTTCTTCAGCATGATGCTGAACCAAGCCATGAAAGACCCCAACAATGAAGACGCTGTTTACATCCGGTACCGCACGGATGGCAGTCTCTTCAATCTGAGGCGCCTGCAAGCTCACACCAAGACACAAGAGAAACTTGTGCGTGAACTACTCTTTGCAGACGATGCCGCTTTAGTTGCCCATTCAGAGCCAGCTCTTCAGCGCTTGACGTCCTGCTTTGCGGAAACTGCCAAAATGTTTGGCCTGGAAGTCAGCCTGAAGAAAACTGAGGTCCTCCATCAGCCAGCTCCCCACCATGATTACCAGCCCCCCCACATCTCCATCGGGCACACAAAACTCAAAACGGTCAACCAGTTTACCTATCTCGGCTGCACCATTTCATCAGATGCAAGGATCGACAATGAGATAGACAACAGACTCGCCAAGGCAAATAGCACTTTTGGAAGACTACACAAAAGAGTCTGGAAAAACAACCAACTGAAAAACCTCACAAAGATAAGCGTATACAGAGCCGTTGTCATACCCACACTCCTGTTCGGCTCCGAATCATGGGTCCTATACCGGCACCACCTACGGCTCCTAGAACGCTTCCACCAGCGTTGTCTCCGCTCCATCCTCAACATCCATTGGAGCGCTTACATCCCTAACGTCGAAGTACTCGAGATGGCAGAGGTCGACAGCATCGAGTCCACGCTGCTGAAGATCCAGCTGCGCTGGATGGGTCACGTCTCCAGAATGGAGGACCATCGCCTTCCCAAGATCGAGTTATATGGCGAGCTCTCCACTGGCCACCGTGACAGAGGTGCACCAAAGAAAAGGTACAAGGACTGCCTAAAGAAATCTCTTGGTGCCTGCCACATTGACCACCGCCAGTGGGCTGATATCGCCTCAAACCGTGCATCTTGGCGCCTCACAGTTTGGCGGGCAGCAACCTCCTTTGAAGAAGACCGCAGAGCCTACCTCACTGACAAAAGGCAAAGGAGGAAAAACCCAACACCCAACCCCAACCCACCAATTTTCCCCTGCAACCGCTGCAATCGTGTCTGCCTGTCCCGCATCGGACTTGTCAGCCACAAACGAGCCTGCAGCTGACGTGGACTTTTTACCCCCTCCATAAATCTTCGTCCGCGAAGCCAAGCCAAAGAAAGATCTCCATTTTATTTATTTTCTCTTCTGTGTTGTTTATTCTTTTTCTTAAATCCTTAAATTCCTGTGTTTGCCATTCTTTAAATGACTCCATGTATCCTTTAATAAGAGCAAGTATATCCTTTACCTTGCCTTTCTTTTCTTCTTCTATTTCTCTGTACTCTTCCTCTTCCTCTTCTTCTTCCTCTGGGTTGGCCATCTGTTGTTTCTTTGGTGCCCTTTCCTCCTCTTCTTTCTTGTTTCTATTGTCTTCTGTGGTCTCTTCTTGCTGCAGGTGTTCTGCAGCTGTCGTTGCCGGCTGTGGAGATCGACTCCCCAGCTGGTCCCCCCTCCCGTCGGTGTGTTTTTTTTCATTCGCATCGCGCATGCGCGAAGTATCGCGCATGCGCGGTTGCGCACTTTTACTCGGCTCTGCGAGCCATTTTTGTAGTCCATTATTTACCGACCTGAGGGAGCGGGTTTCTCTCTCCGCAGCGGGCCTCTTTGGACAGGTAAGGCCTTCACCTTTTTCCTCCTTTGTCTTCTCTTCCTCTCTTCTTACCGTTGCTTTCGATTTTTCTTTTTTTGTCGCCATCTTCTTTCCACCTTTATACTCACTTTTCTGTAACTTTTATTTCTGTGCCTTTGTGTTTTTCTTTGTTTTTCCCAACTTTTCTGGAGAGGGCTGGAGTTCACCGTCCGGCCACTACTCCATCACGTGACTCCTCCCAAAATTATTATTGACGCAAAATCAACTACTCCCTTTCACAATAGATAACCTTTCCTTTAGAGAATGGGAGAGAAAAGGAATTAAAAGAATAGAAAATTGTTTTTTGGGAAATAATTTATTATCATTTGAACAAATGAAGTACAAATATGGAATAACTCATGGTATAATGTTTGCATACCACCAACTGAAAACCTACTTAAAAGACAAATTGGGAACCAGACTGAGATTACCAGAAGGAAGCAGCTTTGAATATATGATTACAGACACAATGGTAATTAAAAGAGTTATAACGGACATGTACATCAAGCTGCAAGAGAAAGAAAATGATGAAATAAGCTATAAACCCAAACAAAAATGGGAACAAGATCTAAACATAAAGATAAAAAATGAAATATGGGAAAATCTATGCTCCGGAACCATGAGAAATATAATAAATATGAGGTTACGCATGATACAATATAACTGGTTATACAGGCTATATATCACACCCCAAAAGTTAAATAAATGGGATCCAACAGTATCAGATAGATATTTTTGCTGTAAGAAGGAAATGGGAACATCAGTACATGAAATTTGGGCATGTGAGAAAGTGAGAAAGTTTTGGGAAGATCTAAATCAGATATTAAATAAAATCACAAAAAGCAACATACCAAAAAATCCAGAGATCTTTCTTCTAAGTAATATAAGAAGTAAAGAATTAGGCCTTAAACTGGATGAAGCACAAAAAAGATTTATTATGATAGGCTTAGATGTAGCAAAAAAAATGTATAATGTCAATTTGGAAATCAGAAGAGAGCCTGAGAGTACAGCAATGGTACATGGAAATGAATAAATGTATTCCATTGGAAAAAATAACATATAATTTAAGAAATAAAGTCACATTTTTGGAACAAATTTGGGAACCGTACATGGGACACAACAGAGAGGGCCTCCACTCCCTAAAATGATAGAATGAGAAGAAGTGTGTAAAAGTAGATGACACAATTTTCTTGTTTATTCTCATTGTGTGATGACATTGTTTAATGGGTTTATTGTAATGTAGATGTTGAACGTTTCATGGGTTTGGAGGGGGGTGGGAGAGAGGGAGGGAAAAAGAGGAGAAAATGACACTGTGTATATTCAAGAGGGAAGTGTTTGTGTGCATTTTGATTAATATGGTTCAATGTGTGAAAAATTTTTTTTAAAAATTTTTAAAAGTAGCTTCACTTTGTACCAAAGAGTTTTATACTGGGGTCCCCGTCAATCATTGGAGGAGCTTGTGTCACGGATTGGGTCTAAGTAAAGCAGATTGGACAAACCCCATGAAAGTAATGGGGATTGAATGGAATTAGAAAGGGACACGGCATACAAAGTATTCTGCAAAACAAAAACTCTAAATGTGACTTCACATCAGAGACATTGATTCAAAATGGCAAAAGAGGAATTTAAATGGATCTGAAAGCAACTTTTTAAGTTCATTTACTTTCATGCAAACCACAATATGAATCTGAAAACCCAGATTTTTCCAATTAATCTGCATCTCCAGAGATCAGCCTCCTTCCTGGTTGTGCTCTGAATAAAGTCTAACGCAATGCGCCTTGCATTCTGACTGCTGACGCTGGGCACCGTCCTCCAACCATGGTCAGCCTGGTACATTAAGGGTGTTGTTGGCTACCGCTGAAAGTGCTTGAGGTTGAGGTTTACTTGTGCTTTCCATCAGGCCATTCATGCTGCTGCCTCCATTGATGGAATGGATGAGAGTAGCCATCGCACATGCTGAGCATCGACGCAGTCTCACCGTCGACAGTGATGATGTGAGACAGACAGCTCGTTTGCTGCTACCAGGGTTGGATTGTGAACCACGGCAACTGAAGTATGTACAATTCCTTCATAGATATCACGTGTCGAGGTGTATCTAGATCAATCCCAAATGCAGTGAGATGTCGGGGCTTTGGTGAAATGCACACATATTAATTGGTTCATGATGTGGCCCTGGATTTTGAGGATAGCAGCATAAACTGAATGATTTTATTTTTAATAAATTTAGCACATTGACAGGCCCTTTTGGCCCACGACCCATGCTGTCCAGTTACACCCAATTAACCTACAACCCCGGTATGTTTTTTGAAGGATGGTAGGAAACCAGAGTACCTGGAGGAAACTCCTGCAGGTATGTGGGGAACGTGCAAACTCCTTACTGACAGCACCAGATTCGAACCCCGGTTGCTGGTCCTGTAACGGCATTGCACTCACCACTAAGCTAACCACGCCACCCGTTTCTAAGTCTAAATTTTTGAAAAGCTTTGATGCTGATTCTACTGTCAACACCCTTTAATTTTCAGACTATCATGTTAAATACCTGCTAATGGTGCATAACATTATGATTGTTGTAGGTTAACAAAGATATGAAAACAATTCCAAATATCATTTCCTCATTAGAGTTGCAAGCTGTGGTCCGTTTTACTAAATGAATTCATACTCCATGTTAGTGGGCTTCTAAATATAATTGGAGGTTTTACCCGTATTTCTTATTTTATGGAGTACTCAGTGTTTTGAAACAGTCACGTGCATTACTGAAGAACTGAGTTGGTATACCTCATGAATATAACACTTATTTTCATTCGGATTGACTGATTCTGGGCTCCCCGACAGATTGAGAAACAATTTTGAATCATAGTTAATATTTCTCTCTTCTTGATCCCATTGTTCATGTCATTTAAGCTGAAATGAAGGAGAAGTTGGGGCAGAAGGTAGGATGGGAAAGCTGGGGAGCTTGCCATGTGGATGCATTCTTCACCAGTATCTTCCTTCATATCACCTGTGGCCCTGCTGCCGATAAGCGTCTCCAATGCAGTGTCATTGCTCAGCTTCATAAACTAGCAGTAGAAGAAAACTACAGTAAAAGCCCGGTATCTGGAATTCAAGCAACCAGCAACCTCAAGCAAGCCACCAAAAAAAATTAAAATTAATCAGAATATAATAATAGGTAAAAATACAAAAATTTTAAAAAGTAAATGTTCTCCAAAGTAACACACAAAACTTTGGTGAAGATGGAAGCAAATATTTTGTGCAGATACTTAGATCATGCTGTGTGCTCATGACCTTGAGGAATGGAACAAAAGATCTGATTCCATCAACCTATTATTGCTGGTCAGTCTGTGTGCCTGCTGATTGAGGTCAACTTGGTGAACACTCCCTGTCCACGTATCTGGATGGAAATGCAGCACTTGGGCAAGTTACCAACTTTTTGAAATTGTTTCCCAGCAAAAAAAAAATTCATTATCTTCAGGAAGGAAGGAAAGTTGCTTAAGGAATATGAAGTGGTTTTTAATTGATTGAAATAGGCTCTGCCGCCCACCCACACAAATATTTGTAATACATTTCCTTAGAACCGAGGACTGTTTCAGCTCATTTCGTAGACTGGATGCAAAGGCTGCCACAGCCAAGTTCCAGCAAGACCTTGGATTTCGCATGTTGAGTTGTGGCAGAACAGATCTTGTGAATCAGGCCATAGAGCTTCTAGGAATTGATGGTGTCAATACCATGGACAACCAGGTAAAATGATTTCCTTCTTGATTCTCATTGATTCAATGCGATGACATCTGTAAGAATTCTAATCACAGTTAATATGGGAGAAATTTGTCACTAGCATTATAAAGATGTAAGAGCATCATCTGCTGTTGAAATTATCTCTTGGTATCTGATTCCATTGTGGTCAATAGAACAAAAGGCAAATTCAGTTAGTGAGCAGGCAATACTCTTCCACATACACACACCATTCAAATTTACAAAGTTCATGAGGAGACAGGTGAATCATACAGGATAGAAAGTGGTGATAACTGGAGACAAAGGGTGTCAGTATTGGAATCTGATAAGGGAAGGTAACAGTAGTGGCATCGTGAAAGTTGTTGGAACCGGTGAAGGGCAGATGGGAACAGGAAGAATGGTGAGATAGGTGGAACCAGGTATTACAGTGGGACAGGTGGGACTAGGTAGAACAAAAACACAGTTTATAAAAAGGATAAACATGATATCAATGAAGTGTGACAGCATTTGGTAGCAATGGTATTGATATCATTGATTATCCTGAAGTGGAGTTATCTGTTCTGGGTCAAGGGGATCTGTACCAGAGTCTTCATAAAAATCTGGAGATCTGTAACACTATTCCATACAAGGCATCTGGTGATCCGAAGTAACTTTCTATATTTTGTGGCTGGTCTTTAGACATTGATCCAAAATTGCTTCTTCAGTTAAATTCACTTAGCGGTGAGTTGGACAAACCAGCAGACCAATGACAATCATGAAACCACGTTCTAGCGAGGAGTCACGTGATGAAGTAGTGGCCAGTAGGGGAACTCCAGCCCTCTCCAGAAAAGTTTAAAAAAGATAGAGAAAAAAACAAAGGCACAAACATAAAAACCATAACAAAGTGAAAGTAAAAGTGTGGAGAAAATGGCAACGAAGAAAGAAAAACCAAAAACAACGGGAAGAAAAGAAGAAGGAAGGACGTCGGAAGAAGAAGGTGAAGGCCTTACCTGTCCGAGGAGGCCCGCCGTGGAGAGAGAAGCCCGCTCCCTGAGGTCAGTCGAAGCCCCGAACTCGGGACTACAAAAATGGCTCACGGAGCCAAACAAAAGTGCGCAACCGCGCAAGACAAAAATAACAATGACGGGAGGGGGGACCAGCTGAGGAGTAAATCTCCACAGCTGAAACAGACAAGTACAACACAACAGCAAGAGGAAAACATAGAAAATAACGAGAACAAGAAGGAAGAGAGTAAAAATAAGAAATCAAAGAAACAACAGATGACCAACCCAGAGGAAGAAGACCAACACCAAGACACTTCTAATAAAAATAAGAAGACCAAAAATACCCAACAAAATAAAACAAACAACCCAACAAGAAAACCAGAAGAGACAGAGGTAAAGGATACAGATCCTGGAATGGACTCAGAAGAAGAGGAGGAAGAACACAGAGAAATGGAAGATGAAGGGAAGGGCAAGTACATGGATATATTTTTTTAAAGAATATATGGAAACAGTAAAAGAATGGCAGTCACAAGAATTCAGTGAAATAAAAAGAAGAAGAAAAAGTACAGAAGAAAAAGTGAATAGATTAGAGATGATCATGACAGATATAGGAAAAAGAGTAGACAAGGTGGAAGGACAAGAAACAACCATAGAAATGGAAGTAGATGACTTAAAAAAGAAATTAGAAGAATCTGATAAAAATGTTAAAGAGGCACAGGAGCTGTTAGCTCAGAAGATAGATATAATGGAAAATTATAATAGAAGAAACAATATAAAGATAGTGGGCCTTAAGGAAGATGAAGAAGGCAAAAATATGAAAGAATTTATAAAAGAATTGATCCCCAGGGTCCTAGGAAGACCAGAATTACAGGAAGAAATGGAAATAGAAAGGGCACACAGAACATTAGCCCCTAAACCACAACAAAAACCAAGATCCATTCTAGTAAAATTCCTAAGATATACAACAAGAGAAAATATATTGGAGAAGGCAATGAAAAAAATAAGAGAAGACAAAAAAACAACTGGAATACAAAGGTCAAAAAATTTTTTTCTATCCAGATATAAGTTTTGAACTCCTAAAGAAGAGAAAGGAGTTCAATGAAGCAAAAACGACCCTATGGAAAAAAGGTTATAAATTTATGTTAAAATACACAGCGGTACTTAAAATAGTTATTCCGGGACAGCAAAACAAACTATTCTCGGATCCAGAAGAAGCACGAAAATTTGCAGAACAACTACAAAACAGACAGAGAGATGAAGAGATGTAACAAGAACAAAAATGACAACAAACTATATATATGTGTGCATGTAGGTATATATATACATATATATATATATATATATATATATATGTATATGTATATGTGTGTATGTATATATATGTGTATATATAAAAAATAGAGTGTAGGTAAGAACTAAGAAGGGAAAGAAAGGGAAGAAAGGAAGTAAAGAGGGAATTAAGAGAGTGACCTTTGTTATATATGAAGATTAAAATCTTTTCTGGGGGGTGGCTGGGTGGGGAAGAATTACAGTCACTGCAAAATCAGTTGACGCTTGCGAGCGGATTCGCAAATCTAAATGGAGAGGGGAGATGTGGTTGCCCGACAAGCGACAAAGGGCAACTCAGAAAGGGGAGGGACTATTGGGGTTAAAGGAATTTTAGATATGAGAAAAGTGGAAATATTTTATGTTTTAGAAATGTTGTCTTATAATGTGTTCAAAAAAAGAAAGCAGAAATGGATAAGAAGGGAAGGTGGTGATGAGGAAACGGAAAGGAAAGATAAACAAAGTATGAAATGGCTATGTTGAAGTATATGACTTTAAATATTAATGGAATACATAACCAAATCAAAAGGAAGAAACTGTTAAATTTACTGAAAAAAAAAATTGATATAGCATTCGTACAAGAAACACATTTAACAGAAGTGGAACACAAGAAATTAAAGAGAGATTGGATAGGACATGTAACAGCAGCATCATATAATTCAAAAGCCAGAGGAGTAGCTATATTAATCAATAAAAATGTACCAATCAAAATAGAAGAGGAAATAATAGATCCAGCTGGGAGATATGTAATGATAAAATGTCAGATATATTCAGAATTTTGGAATTTACTCAATGTATATTCACCTAATGAAGAAGATCAAAAATTTATGCAAGATATCTTTTTGAAGATAGCAGATACGCATGGGAACATACTAATAGGAGGGGATTTTAACCTTAATTTGGACTCAAACATGGATAAAACTGGGAAAAAAAACTAACAAAAAGAACAAAGTAACCAAATTTATAATTAAATCGATGCAAGAAATGCAACTTTTGGATATATGGAGGAAACAACACCCAAAGGAAAAGGAATATTCATATTATTCGGGTAGACATAAAACATACTCAAGGATAGACCTATTCCTGTTATCAGCCCACATTCATGGGAGAGTTAGGAAAACGGAATATAAAGCTAGACTATTATCGGACCACTCACCCCTGTTATTGGCAATAGAGCTGGAGGACATCCCACCAAGAATGTATAGATGGAGATTAAACTCCATGCTACTTAAAAGAGAGGATTTTAGAGAATTCATTGAACGACAAATTAAAATGTACTTCGAAATAAATACGGAATCAGTGAAAGATAAGTTTATACTTTGGGACGCAATGAAAGTGTTCATCAGAGGGCAAATAATAAGATACATAAATAAGATGAAGAAGGACTACAATTGGGAAACAGAACAGTTGGAAAGGGAAATAACAAATATAGAAAAAGAATTAGCAATAAAGGAAGATACAACTAAAAGAAGAGAATTGGCAGATAAAAAAATAAGATATGAAACACTACAAACATATAAGGTGGAGAAGAACATAATGAAGACAAAACAGAAATATTATGAGCTAGGAGAAAAAACACAAAATTCTAGCTTGGCAGCTTAAGACAGAACAAACTAAAAGAATGGTATTGGCATTAAGGAAAAAGGACAAACAAATTACATATAATCCAACGGAGATCAATGAAAACTTCAGGGAATTCTACGAGCAACTATATCAAACTGAAAGCAAAGGGAAAGAAGACAAAATAGATGAATTTCTAACTAAAATTGAACTACCGAAATTACAAACAGAGGAGCAAAATAAATTAATAAAACCATTTGAAATAGAAGAATTACAGGAGATATTAAAAAAACTACCGAACAATAAAACACCAGGAGAGGATGGATTCCCAATAGAATTCTATAAAACATTTAAAGACTTATTAATTCCTCCCCTTCTGGAAATACTCAATCAGATTGATAAAACACAAATCATACCAGATTCATGCAAAACAGCAATAATTACAGTAATACCAAAGACAGGGAAAGATCCACTTACACCAGTGTCATATAGACCAATATCTTTACTTAACACAGATTATAAGATAATAGCTAAACTATTAGCAAACAGATTGGCCGACTATGTACCAAAAATAGTAAATCTAGACCAAACTGGATTTATTAAAAAAAGACAAACAACAGACAATATCTGTAAATTTATTAACTTAATTCATCCAGTAGAAGGAAATAAAACTCCAACAGTAGCGGTTGCTTTAGACGCAGAGAAGGCCTTTGACAGAGTAGAATGTAATTATTTATTCAAAGTACTACAAAAATTCAGCCTACCAGAGAAATATATTAATTGGATTAAAGCATTATATAAGGGGCCATTGGCGAAAGTGACAGTAAATGGATATTCTTTGGCTTGGCTTCGCGGACGAAGATTTATGGAGGGGGTAAAAAAGATTTATGGAGGGGATATATATCAAAACAATTTAACTTGAGCAGATCAACAAGGCAGGGATGTCCACTCTCTCCCTCACTGTTCGCATTAGCTATAGAACCACTAGCAGAACTGATAAGAACAGAAAATAAAATACAAGGGATAAAAATAAAAGAGAAGGAATATAAAATCAGTTTATTTGCAGATGACGTTATAATATACTTAACAGAACCAGAAATATCAATAAAAGAATTACATAGGAAATTGAAGGAATATGGAGAAGTATCGGGGTACAAGATCAACGCAAATAAAAGTGAAGCAATGCCAATGAATAATGCGGATTTCACAAAGTTTAAGAAAGAATCGCCATTTAGATGGCAAACTCAAGTAATGCGATACCTAGGTATACAACTAAATAAAAACCTCGGCCATCTATACAAACTCAATTACCATCCATTAATGAAAAAATTACAAGACGACTTAGAGCATTGGAAAGACTTACCACTAACACTGATAGGAAGGATAAACTGTATTAAAATGAATATTTTCCCAAGGATACAATACCTATTTCAGTCATTACCAATACACCTAACAGAGAAATTCTTCAAGGAGTTAAAGAAAATAATAAGGAAATTCTTATGGAAAGAGGGGGAAACCAAGGATAGCACTAGATAAATTAACAGAATGGTACAAACAAGGAGGCTTACAACTACCAAACTTTAAGAATTATTATAGAGCTGCACAATTAAGATACCTATCAAATTTTTATCAAACAAGGGAAAAACCAGATTAGAACTAGATAAAATAGGGGAGAAGATACCTGAACATATATTATATAAATGGGATGAAAAATTGGTGCAATGTAGGAATTCACCGGTATTGCATCATCTGCTCAACATTTGGAAGAAGATCCATGTAGAAAGGAATAAAACAAATTACCAACTACCAAAGCTAATATTGACGCAAAATCAGCTAATCCCTTTCACAATAGATAACCTTTCCTTTAGAGAATGGGAGAGAAAAGGGATCAAAAGAATAGAAAATTGTTTTTTGGGAAATAAATTATTATCCTTTGACCAAATGAAGGACAAATATAATATAACTCACGATACAATGTTTGCATACTACCAACTGAAAACCTACTTGAAGGACAAATTGGGAAACAGTCAGGTTACCAGAAGGAAGCAATTTTGAATATGTGATTACAGACACGATGATAATTAAAAAATTTGTAACAAACATGTACATCAAACTGCAAGAAAAGGAGAACGAGGAAACAAATGGTAAACCTAAACAAAAATGGGAACAAGATCTAAACATAAAGATAAAGAATGAAACATGGGAGAAGCTATGCTCCGGAACTATGAGAAATACAATAAACACGAGGTTACGCATGATACAATATAACTGGATACACAGGCTATACATCACACCTCAAAAGTTAAATAAATGGGACCCAACAGTATCAGACAGATGTTTTCACTGTAAAAAGGAAACGGGAACAACAATTCATGCAATTTGGACATGTGAGAAAGTGGAAAAATTTTGGGAAGATCTAAACCAGATATTAAATAAAATCACAAAAAGCAATATACCAAAAACCCAGAGATCTTCCTCCTAAGTAATATAAGAAACAAAGAATTTGGGCTCGATTTGGATGGAGCACAAAAAAGATTTGTTATAATAGCCCTAGCTGTAGCAAAAAAAATGTATTATGTCAACCTGGAAATTAGAAGACAATTTGAGAATACAACAATGTTACATAGAAAAGAATAAATGTATTCCATTAGAAAAAATAACATATAATTTAAGAAATAACATTACAATATTTGAACAAATATAGGAGCCATACATGAAATACAATAGAGAAATCCTACCGTGGACTTCCACCACCTAAAAGAAGGAGAAGATAATGAAAAGAACTGACTCAGTAAAATTTCTTGTTTATTTTTATTAAATAACAACATTGTTTAATGGGTTTAATGTATCTTATAGATTGAACTTTAATAAATGGGGAAGGGAGTGAGGGAGGGAGGGAAGGGAGGGGGGAAAAAGGGGGAGAAAACGACACTATATATTTAAGAAGAAAAATATCTGTATGTATCTTGGTCATATGGTTTATAGTGTGAAAAATAAAAAAATAAAAAACCACGTTCTAGCTATACTTCAAATTATTAAACCTGATTTATTTATTGACCAGGAATCTCAAGGTAAATTCAACCACTGCGTTCTAGATTGCAACTCGAATCCGGGCATTACTGCTGTCTTTCCAAAACCGCAACGCTGTTGCTAACCAGCTCTTTTTGATTATTACATGTTTTAATGTGTGATTGGCCTTTTTGCCACTAACACCCTTGAGTTCCATTTGTACAGGGGATGACACCACTGATGTATGCCTGTGCTGCAGGTGATGAAGCCATGGTCCAGATGTTAATTGATGCTGCTGCAAACCTGGATCTTTCAGTGAGTCTTTATTTATTTTACAAAAGTAACTAATTGCCAGGAACCAACAACTTTCTTTCTTGGATTTCTCAAATATGTCAATGATGAAAAATTCCATCTTGTCTACTCAGCTTCCTGGCAACACTCAGCGATATCCTTCGGTGCACCCGGATAGCAGGCACTGGACAGCCTTGACCTTTGCTGTACTTCATGGACATATCCCTGTCGTTCAGGTATTGGACAAATCTAACCTGGGCCTAGTGGTTGGGTTGGTTTGATGACCACGGGCTTTACTGCACACATTTAATATTGTTTATCGGCTATTCTTATAGTTTAGTTGTCCACAGAGCAGTCTTTAATAATGTATGATGATAGTTCAGACCATGGGCTCTTCACCACTTCTGACTCCGATTGTTGATGTTTGTGTCATAGTTGCTTTAATTTAAACAAAACCCTGCAAACGAAAAATTCTAATATACTTGATTTGGACCAGATCTTTGTACTATAATAAAGATTCATTAAACTCCTGTTTTCCTTCATCAACTGCCTCTAACCTCCCCCATAAAGCCACCCCATCCCAGAATGGAGAGATTTTCTGATGAGAAAAGGTGGAACATAGAATCTGCATCCACTGGAGCTTAGTCAGGGCAATAGAGTGGACGTGGAGAGGACATTTCCACGGGTGGAGAGACTAGGACCAGGGGGCAGTTTATAACAGAGACGAGGAGAGATATTTCCAACCAGAGTGCAGTGAATTTGTTGCCAGAGGTGGCTGTGGTGGTCAAGTCAATGGGTAGATTGAAAGTGGAGGTTGGTTACTAAGGGTGTCAACGGTTCTGGGGAGAAATGGAGTTGAAAGGAAATTAAAGCCATGATCTTCTAATTCCTAATAAATCAGGTTTAATCATTTGAAGTATAACTAGAATGTGGTTTCATAATTGTCATTGGTCTGTTGGTTTGTCCAACTCACCGCTTAGTGAATTCGACTGAAGAAGCAATTTTGGATCAATGTTCTTCTAATTCCTAATGGCCTAATTAGAATTCTAATTCTAATCACCTAATTCTTATCCTATGTCTGAATCAGAATTTATTGTAATGAACATGTCACAAAATTTGTTGTTTTGTGGTAGCATCTCAGTGCAAACATTTAGATAAACCAACATGCAAAATAAATTAAAGATAGTGTAAGAAAAATTCAAAGTAAGGCACTGTTCATTCAAGAATCTGATGGCAGAGAGGAAGAAGCTGTTGTGCCACTGAGTGCACGTCTTCAGGCTCCTGTACCTTTTTTCCAATGGTAGCAGAGGGAAGAAAGCTTGGTCTGGGTGGTGGTGGTGGATGTCCTTAAGGATAGAGGCTGCTTTCTTAAGAAACTGCCTCTTGTAGATGTCCTTGATGGAGTGGTGCCCACGATGTCTTGGAGGCATGAGAGGCAATCATTCTGAAACACATGGTTCTTTGGGAGCTTGACAGGGTAAATGTTGGGGGGTGTTTCCCTTCGTGGGGGACTAGAACCAGAATGCATTGCCTCAGAATAAAGGTCTATCCATTTAATTCATAGAAATCAAAGAATTTCTTCAACAAGTGAATGTATTTAAACCCAAGACAGATTTTTAATCAGTCATAGAACCAAGAGCTATGGGGAGAGGTAAGAAAAGTTGATGTGGGGAAGGCTGTATCAGCCATGATCTTATTGAAAGGTCTCCAATTTCTTAAGGTCTTGCACATTAAACATGCAAAGCTAAGAGCCTACTCATTCCTAGTGTTAGAGTATGATTTCTTGGGAGGCTTCAATGCATAATTTAAAATTTGTGATAATGTGCATGTTTTAAAAAGGACAACAATGCAAAAACGTTGCTGATTTCAAGAAGAGAAAAATGAGCAAGAGAAGTTGTTAGCCATGACCTTTAATAGGAGGTCAAAGTAAGAGGTCTTCAACAATGTACAATGCTATGAAGTTGAGAGGAAGTCTTTGAGAATAGATCTCTATGGCAGTAACATGTAGCATGTGCCGAGTAAAACTGGAAAAATGCAGACAATTTAAAGCTACATTACTTTATATGGCCTGAGTACAATGATACATGTGTGTCAGATGTTACATTTATTTAATGTAAATGATTATAATCCAGAGTTTTGGGGGCTACAAACTCTATGCAGATTTGATTCTGAGCATGAGAGAGTTCTGCCTATTTCTCAAACTATGTCCATTTGTTCATCTCTCTGTTATCTCTTGCATCTGCTGGACTGAGTTTGTCCTAATAGGCTCAACATCACCTTTCACTGGAAATGCAGATGTTTGGATCTCATTCTGTAATTAAATACTCAGCAGCAGAAGTTGCCTGGCTTAGTACATAAAGGCTAGGAACTTGTATGCTGGAAACACTGGTAGAAGATCACTGAGTTACAAATGGGTTCTGGTTTTTTATGAGCATCTTGTTGTCTTCGTCCATAAATTGGAATATGCACAAAATGACTCAGTGGTAACCGTAGTGTATCAAAAGCACGCAAGACTAATTTAAAAGGACAATTATTCAAATGGAGAAAGAGAGATTTGCCATTTGAAGGGAAAAAAATTTATGTGCATTTGCTGACTTTTAAATGTAATATATTATGGGAGCCTGTTAGTCTGTAGGAGTATGTAAGACAGGCAGATATAACATCCTGTAATTTACTGTTTGCTTTTTTTTAATTAATAAATTTCTCTTCATAGTCTTCATCCAGTACTGATCAATGTTTAATAAATATCCTGTCATAAAATACAAAGATCAAAGTCCTGGTTTTGGCATAAATGTCACTCCACAGCCAGAGGTTCCATCCCGTTCTAGGGCAACAATCTGAAATGGACCTCTGACTATTGTTGAAACCCGAGCTGATGCTGTCCTTGCTGTCACTGGGACTGCTTGTGGCCACATCCTTCTTCCTCAGCTCTTTGCTACCTCTGAACATCACAATTCCAACAGACTCCTAACTGATCTCTCTTGCTGGGATCTGCAAGACTGTTGGCAGTTTTCAACTCTCCCTAAGTTGCATTCACCCATCATCCTGTCAAGTTAACTAAATCGTTGGAATTTTGTTTTGTTTGCAGATCCTTATTTTCAAAATATCTTTTAACTTAATAAAGAAAATATCTGCCACATACTCAGCCCCAAATTTATTTTCTCCACCACTGATCACTATTTTTTTCCAGCTGCTAAACACCCAGGTTCAAAACTACTCTTCATGAACCTTCCTATCAATTTAAGATGCTCTGTGAAACATACCCATTTGTTCAAGTATTGATCACATGTACTTTCTGTTTGTTCATGCTACTTTGAAGTGCTTTGGTGTGCATTTGGTATATAAAAGCACTTTATCAATAGAATTTGTTTGATCAGATATTATTTGTTGCACTTATAGTTACTGCTTGATGCTGGAGCGAATGTGGAAGGTGCTCTCATTAACTCCGGCGAAGATAATTGTGCTGAGACACCACTTCAACTGGCTTCAGCAGCAGGTAATCTCTCCCCTCTCTTCTCCACCCACCTATGTTGGATAAAGTAGGAGTCTCCATCTGCACAAGATGTGGCCTGTCATTTATTCCCAGCAGTTTGGACTTGTCTCAGATAATGCATCATCTGCACAAGTTCCCAAGATTAATAGAAGAAGGTCCAATCTGTCTAGGCAGGGTCATCCATCCAGAACAAACTGACACTCCACCCATCACACCCCTGGCTGGTTCTTAATTGATTCCAGGACATTTTGCCTCTAGTACATGAAATGGAATCTCTTTCAAGGGATATTGGTATTGATTTGACACTGTGCTTCACATTGAATAGGACTGTGACTGGTTTATTATTCAGTTATCTATTTATTAGTGGAATAACGAGCAATTAAATTTGAAACCAGACAGAGAAGCTAATGGCCCTGAGGAAAGAGGTAAGTTCTCAATTTATCCACTTAGTTCAGGGTCCTGCACGATTGCTACAGATGTAATTTAAATGGAATCATTTACAGACCACATTTCTTGCCATTTGACCATTAAAAACAATAATAGGACAAGAGCTGCTTTTCAAACAAGGCTATTTTATTTCACCCACAGCAGTTTGAATTAACAATAAATCTGTTATCATGTTGGAAGTGATTTATAATGTGATATCATTCAGATTGACATAATTTGGTATGCTCCTCTGAGTGAAACACACAAGTCTGCAGACATGGCAGTTGTAATAAAAACAGAAAAATGCTAGAGGAACTCAGCAGATCTCATAGCGTCCAGAGGAGGTAATGATATCTAACCAAGAAGGGTTCAAGCCCGAAACATTGGTTAGATATCTTTACCTCCTATGGACTCTGTGAGACCCGCTGAGTTCCTCCAGCATTTTTCTTTTTACCCTTTTGTCAGAACCCTTGCAATTGAAGTTTGCTTGAACATTTTTGTAACATTGTATTTTTGGGAATATAGTAGTATCCTGAGGACCCCTTCGATCATAGTTAATTTGATAGCCATATCTGAGCTGCAAAAATTTTTTGGACACATTAGTAAGCTGATACATTTTGTTTTCATGAAAAGCAATGCATTTGGAATTGATGGGTTCCTTCTGAGTATTAAGTGTTCAACAGTGTAGTGATATGTTTAATTAGAATGCAGTGTCATGAAGTAAAGTCCAACTAGAACAGCACCATGTAATTCAAAGAGTCCAATGGAAATAAAAACTGAATTCAACCCCTTTTCAACCTTTACCCTCATTCAACATGATCATGGCTGATATGGGGCTTTGGCACTTTCCTACATTAATCCCAAATCACTTGATTTCCTTTATCCAAAAATCCATCAGTCTCTGGCTTGAAAACTCCTGGCAACTGGATCTCACATAAAGTCTCCACCCCAAGGTGAATAATTCCTTGTTTTCATCTGAATGAGCAACCTCTTGTCTTGAGATCAAGACTGTGATCCCTGATTTTCAACACTATAGACTGGGGAAACACCTTTCTTGCATCTACTTTGTCCAGAGGGCAGACAGATTTTGTATGTTTCATTGAGATGACCTTTCATTCTTTAAAACTTGAGGGACCTCAGGTCCAGCCTCATCAATCTCCCTTTGTATGATGAATCAATTTTCCTGGCAATCCGAAATTAAAAAAAACCTAATGCTGGAAACATTCAGCAGGTGAACTGGCCTTTGTGGAAAGAGAAACAGTGTTAATGTTTCAGATTGTAGCTCCTTTGCTAGAATTGGGCATTGAGAGTTGGTTTTAAGGGATAGGAGAGGGATGGATAGGGTGAGGCTAGAAATCTCGCTGATGAATCCGCACTGCACTTGCGCTATTGCAAGTATATCCTCCCTGAGGTAGGGAGACCAGACCTGTACACAGTTTTCCAGAGATGGTCTTGTCTTACTTGAGCTATGTATAATTGTAGCCCAATTTCATACTCTTGTACCCAAATCATTTTGCAATAAAGGTCAATGTTTTAAATTTCCCTTTCTTTTTCAATTTATTTTATTGGTTTTTTTTTATAATAAATACAGTACAATGAAAAAAGGGAACTAAACTGAAAATACAATATCACATATGTATATATATCAAGATAAAACTTCAAACAGTATAAACTCAGTTCCCCCTCCACTGCACTGGATGAAGACAGAAAAGACATTTAAAAAAAAATTATTGAGATAGATATATATGTGTGTGTGTGTGTGTGTGTGTGTGTATATATATATATATATATATATATATACACACACACACACACACATATATATATATATATATATACACACACACACACATATATATATATATATATATATATACACACACACACATATATATATATTATATATACATACATACATATATATATATATATATGTGTGTGTGTGTGTATAAAAGCCCCACCTAACCTACTCTATTGGATAAAAAAATAACCAAAAAAAAACACATCTGAGCAGCTTATCCTGAGGGTTACATATATTTTGTAGCTTTTGATTCGTACCATGAATCAGAAAAACAAAGGTAAGACTTTATCTCATCTAGAAGGAGTGAGTCATCACATCACATTAAAAACACTTACATCAAATGAAAATAAGATATAAAATCTCATCATGTATCTTAAAATTTCACAAATGAATCAAACACATGATATCTAATTTTTTCTGAACATAAACAGGACATAATATGAGGGAACCATTGAAACACTGTTGGAGTTTTCCATTTGAATAAGATGTCTTTTTGAGCCAACAATTTAGAGAGGGCCACAACCTGTTGCGCAGGTACAGAAAACTCCCTATGCCTGGTTCAATAACGCCAAAAATAACTATTGGATTGGGTCATAGCTCCACCTGAAATACAGTTGAAAAGATATTAAAATTTTATTTTCATTAGATCTCTAAGGATGGACAAGACCAAAACAATATCAGATTTACATCTGTTGCAAATAGGGTCAATATTAGAAAAGATACATGCCATCTTATCTTTGGACATGTGACATGATGCAACACTTTGAATTGGATTAATGAATGTTGTACACATATTGAAGATGTATTCACCAGTTTAAGAATCTTGTCCCACAGATCCTCCGATAAAGATCTTGCAAGTTTCCATTCCCAAGCCTTTTTAATCGTCGTGAAGTATTGGGCATAATTTCAACAATCTACCATATATAATTCCAATTAATCCTTTCTGAGAAGGAGTCAATTGAAAAATATTATCAACTAGATCTGCTGGATATACAAATGGAAAGTTGGTAATATGGTATTTAAGACATTTCTAATCTGGAAATGTCTAAAATAAATGAATATTTGGTAATTCATAAAAATATTACCTAAGTTTTTATATCTA
Source organism: Narcine bancroftii (assembly GCF_036971445.1). Lineage (NCBI taxonomy): Eukaryota > Metazoa > Chordata > Chondrichthyes > Torpediniformes > Narcinidae > Narcine > Narcine bancroftii. The sequence goes on from NC_091469.1 coordinate 274,140,973, forward strand.
TTTCAAGTGATTCCAGTTTTCATCCTTAAGTCCTTTCTTGATGATATTGACTCAAATGTTTCTTCCTCTATTTGGAAGAAAAAAAATTCTAGAATTAGTAAATTTCATTTACAAAAATTGAAAAAAGATGGAGGTATGGCTTTACCTCATTTTAGATTTTATTACTGGGCTGTTAATATTCATTATCTAACTTTTTGGATTTTTTTTATTCTTACAAATTGGATTGTCCACTATGGACAGATTTATAATCGAAATCTATACAGCAGTATTGAGTGGCCTCTTTATTGGGTACCTCTCTTCCATTTAGTTTTTCCAAGATCAATAAGGATATATCTAATCCAATACTCAAACAGATATTACAAATCTGATTCCAATTTAGGAATTTTTTTTATTTAAAAAAAAACTTTGTTTTATCTAGTGCTTTCTCTCATAATTATTATTTTTTGATCATTGTTAATTGATCAATTTTTCTCTATATGGACAAATCAAAGGTATTATTTATTTTGCATATTTATTTAAGGAAGGTTGTTTAAAGTCTTTTGAACAGCTGGCAAGTGTGATGGATTATATCATATTTTATATTGTATCTAGATATGTTTTTGGAGGAGATAGATGTTTTTTTTTAGTGTAGTCACAAGTAAACACAAACACTTCACAAAACAGATCTCATTGAAAATGCCAGAGCTCTGCTCAAGCCAGACAGTCCAGGCTCCAAGTGCCTTTGCAAAAACTTTGAAGAATGCCTATAGAGACTTCACAAATAGGTGTTAGTTGGACATGCTGTGGAGTGATGGATTATTGTTTTGAAAACAACAGATTGAATGGACTCAGAAGATTGGGTCCAGTGCCACAATCTCTCTGAATGCAGTTTGCTGTTCTAAGAAGGTCATGTGGTTTTGCAAGCAGAGAGCGAGAGAGAGAGAGAGAGAGAGAGAGAGAAGACCAAACAGGCTTTCTCAAAGAAAGAGAAAGAACTGGTTTCTGCAGCATGGAAGCTGACAACTTGTTTAAAACCCCATTTTGAAGACAGGTTGTGAGTTCTGAGTTCAGCCTGTTGGAACAATCCATGTGGTCCATACAAGAAGAAATGGCCGGCTCAAGTGTTTCACCTGAAGTAAGGGAAACAAAAAGAAACTCTGTGGTGACCTGCAGAAGAAGAGGTTATTCAGAAAGACACTGAAGTGGCTGATCAGAGGGAATCAGTTTGTGTGTGTCCAACGAGCAACGAATCTCTGAAACCAACGAGAAACTTCCTGAGTGGTAACCAATTACTTTTAAACACCAGAGCTTGGTGAAAATTCATAAATGTTAAATTCTGTTCACAGTATAAGGATTGCCTGATACCAGTGACCTTTACCCTTAGAATTAGAAGTGGGTTGTTAGGTTAAATTAATAGTATAAGTTAAAGTTTGATCCTTTTTTTAATATTTAAAGAAAATTTAAAAAACTACTTTTGTTTAAGTAACCATTCGTCTTGGTGAATTTCTATTGGTGCTGGGTTTTGGGGTCCTCTGGGCCTGTAACACAAGTAAATAAATTTGCCTTTCTAATTGCCTACAGAGCCTACATATTAACCTTGTGATTCACGTACAAGGAAAGCCAGGACCCTCTCAACACTAAAACATTTTCTCACAGCCTACATTGCCACAAAGCTTTGTATCTTTAGCAGGCGACTGAAAGAAAGAAAGATAAAGATTGATCAGAAGTCATTGTAATAATTTGGGGGAATCTCCGCAGGTTCAGTTTATAATCAGATTATAACCGTCTTTAAATGTACTTCATCTGTTTCTACTCATCACAAACAGAACCCTGGATTTTTCAAGCTGTATTTGTGATGAAATTGTATAATGAATAACCCATTGCCTCAAATAACGAAAATATTACACAGATGTTTCTTTGGAATACCATGACCTTGAATTTTATCTTGTGGTTTCTATTAGCTGTTAGAAATGCAGACCATCAGGAAATCAGCACCAAAACACAGCTCAAACTTGGCTGAATTGATGACTAAAATTCTTTACAGATCTGTGGCACTTTGGATTTTATCTGATATGGATCATTTAAATGACTATTTTCTGGGTTCTCTAATATATCACCCACACAGCTAAAAACAACAGTGTACGTTATTGAATGTAGAAATTATAAACATTTTTTTAATATATGTATTTATTTGTAACCTTTTCACGAGCAGTGAAGGTAGTAATTCATCCATGGCTGGCAGCTGCAGATAGCCAGGTCTTCAGCTCTATAATCACTGCTTCCAATTCAACAGTTTTCGTTGAGCTGTAATGTAAAAATGCATCTAAACAGAGCCATGGTAACACTATTTTCATTCAGGACTTCAAATCATATAACGCTTTTAAGAGAACAGGTCGTAAAATATTTGTTTTGGAAACTTTAAAAACTCAGCTTATTTTACAGCAAACATGATAAGTGCTCCAACTGTCTGTTCCTCCCACAGTCCTCGGGCTTTCAAAGTCGTATAATTATTTCCTGATTTCACGGCTGGCTTATTTATCACCGTCTCCTCTCCCGTCAATCGAGATTGCCAGGCATTGTGGGCTTAGGGTCTGTTTGCCTTCTCTCACAGCTGTAATCATTGATATTCTGTCAGGTCGGTGTTGGAATAATGGGGAGGGAAATTCCGTGTTTAGCTTAACAGCTGAGCTTCTACCTGCCACTGCCCACTGCCTCTGTGTTCACACTTTTCATTGTAGGTTGCAAGAAGCTATCATAAGGACAGTGATGGTTATTTGCTTGCATATTTTCCAAACTGTTTTTCATTTTAACCGGAGTCCTCCTGTATGATTTTGTTTTTGTACTTGCAGTGTTACATTATTGTAGCTAAAAAGCTCTCTACATGTTCTGCTGACTTGTGTCATTTTTTTTCAACAAAATCTTTTTACCAGGAGTTGATGGAAGTCAGCCAGCCAATCAGTGTGTTATGATCTGTCCATCTGTGAGGGTGCTTAGAGACTGCACTTCAATGTTGACTTGAATGAGGAAGTGGTGCATCAAACCTTAATCTATTTGACATCCCTCAGTGGGATGAAATTCACTGGATATCGAGATTGTTTGGGCCCACTGTGTGGGTTATCTTTCGGCACACAAGCTCTTGAATTCATATCGATGTTTTAAACTTTTTAAACGATACTAATGCCTCACCATCACCTTGGTGAGTGCGGTTGGAGAATAACCAGAAACTACCACCTTTATGGCCAACATCTATGATACCTGTAACACCAAGTGGGTAGTTCAGCCAGACCGCCCTGGACAGCACAAAGGAAAATGAATGATATTGACAATCATTGTTCAGCAACACCTTGCAATGAGGCTGACAATCTGGTGCAGGGAGACGTGAAGTGCCCTCCAAGCTGAAGCAATAAAGATCCCAATTTCAGAAGACCATGTGGAACAGGCTAATTGCAAGTGTTCCTTTACAAATGCCCAGAAAATGTCATCTATATTTCTACCAGTCTTAGTGAATTAGTATCCTACACATTTATATAAGTGAAAACACAATGCTGGAGAAACTCAGCAGGTCAAACTGTGCACCTTATATCAAGATAAAGATACATAACTAAAATTTCAGGCTTGAGCTCTTCATCAAGGTCCTACTTATTTAGTTGTGATGTTAGCACAGCATGGAGCTGCAGTGTGCTTCCTGTCTGTATTAGTCATCTGAAATTCTACTTGGTGCTCCTCCAGGTAACTACGAGTTGGTTAGCTTGCTCCTGAGTAGAGGTGCGGATCCTTTACTGAATGTGTTCGACACAAATGGGATAACATCAGTATTGCATGAGGACATGAACTGCTTTAGCCACGCAGCTGCCCATGGACACAGGTAACTGCCGTACGTTTGATGAGTGGAGGGGTAGGAATGGCAGTATGAAACATGACACTGTTCCAAATGTATAACCTCCGCCATTTCTGCTGAATTTGGTTGTCCCTTTCCTCTGCGAAAAGCTATCTTATTTCCACAGCCAGTGCCTGACAAAAATATACAACGTAGATTCCAGCTCTAACTAATACAGCACTGACACTTTGAAAAGTTGCAACAATAAAATAGGATGAGCAATTTGTTAATACTGAAATTAATGAGTTAACTGATAGCTTCCATTTATTATGGATGTGATCAATTCAGAATCAGAATTTATTGTCATGAACAAGACACGAAATTCAATGTTTTATGGCACCTCAAAGTGCAAACTTTCATATTATGAACCATCTAGCAACAATAATATATATTTTAAAAATGTAAAAATAGTAGTGCCTATGAAGTAAGGCAGTGACTTTGGTTTGTTGATCATTGAGGAATCTGATGGAAGTGGGGAAGGTGCTGTCCTTGTGCCATTGAGTGCTTGTCTTTAGACTCCTGTTCCTTTTTCCCCAATGGTAGCAGAGTGAAGAGGGTGTGGCCTGGGTGGTGGTGTCTTTGAGGATAGAGGCTGCTTTCTTTTAAAAGACCTCCTCACGTAGATGTCCTCGATGGAGTGAAGTATGTTGTCGCAGGCCGAGTTAACAACTCTCTGGAATTTTTACTGATCCTGAGATTTAGTGCCTCCATTCCAGACAGTGATGCAACCAGCCAGAATGCTCTCCCGTAGAAGTTCTCGGGTCTTTGGTGACATACTGAATCTCCTCAAACACCTCACAAAGTATAGCCGCTGGTGAGCCTTCTTCGTGATTGCATCAACGTGGAGAAATACAAAACAAGAAATATCAAATCATATTTAAACTAGTTGAGTGCGAAGATGCACTGGAACCAGGATAACATTCACACTAAATTACTCATTAACACCAATATGAATTGAAACCATAGAATTTGAGCTGGTGGTCAGAACCAGGAAGAGGGGGAAAAAAATTTGGACAAATGGGTTAAAGTTCTTCTGACAGATCAGACCAGAAATACTTCTTTAAAAACTTTCAGAAGCTATAAATAAAAACAATTCATGTTGAGATCACACAGCAAATGGAATAGTGTCGGTGGAAGGAGAAATTGTTAAAATTTCAACTCGATTATATCATCAGAGCATGCAAGTTAATGTTAAATTACAGAGAGGGAGGGAGAAGCATGAATAGGATAAGAGGAATATCTCTGATGAGTCTTCTGTGGTGATATTCCGTAAACAAAGGCATCTGGAACATCAGATATTCCCTGACCTCCCTTCTGCAATTGATTTATTCTCACTTCTCTTGTATTTCCAATTGTTGCTTCCTGATCTGTTGCTTCCAGTACATCAGAGATTAATTTTTTTCAGAGGGTTCTTTTGTGCAATTCCCTCATGTTTGTCTGTTATATGTGGAAATGGTATGCAGCGCAAAGATTAGTGAAGGCAACGAACTTTTGTTGAATTTATAAATGATGTAGGACCAGTATCCACTAAAAGACCTAATTTATAATACACAACACATCAGGTTTACAAATGAATAAATTACAGATGAAATGTTACTTGCATTTCTTTTTTGTTCATTTCTGGTTTAAAGACAATAAAACATTGCTATTGCTTGCTTTAAGAATTAAATCGCGCTATTGTTTCTCCTGGCACCAGGAATGTGTTGCGGAAGTTGCTTACACCACCACAAGCTCCGAAAACTGACGTGCTTTCTCTGGAAGAAATTTTAGCAGAAGGAGTTGAGAGTGATATCTCAAGCATTGGGAGTATAAATGAAGGACAAGTAAAACTCTGCAAAGCCAGAATGAAGGCTTTACAAGAAACTATGTATTACAGTGTTGAACATGGCTATCTTGATATTACCATGGAGCTGAGAAACCTTGGTAAGATATTTGATAGATTTTTTAATAGTTTTACATCCTATTTTAAAATGATAAAACAGTGGTTTTCAAACTTTTTCTTTCCACTCACATACTACTAAGTAAACCCTATGCCACAGGTGCTCTGTGATTAGTAAGGGAATGTGAGTGGTAAGGTTGAGAACTACTGCTCTAGACCCAATTGTTATTGAAATATTTTGTAAATAATTGATGGGTGTGAAGTTAATTGATCTTCTCCTTGTGCTCTCTTCTTTCTTTGGGGTAGTTAGAAGGGAGTTGGGAGGGTGGGGTGGGTTAGGGTAGGGAGTTGTAAAGCGTTAAAATGTTATATATTTGTCTGTACTTTTGTTGCATGATTTATTATGATTATTAAATACATTTTTCAACCAAAAAAAAGAAATATTTTGCTAGAAAAAAAATTGTCATCGGTTCATTTCCTTTGGAGTTATGAAACCATGCACATAACAAGTCAACTAGGTACGATTAAAACAGTGGTTTTTCAAACTTTTTTCTTTGCACTCCATACCATCTTAAGTAATCCCTTACTAATCACAGAGCATCGATGGCATAGGATTACTTAGAGTGGTGTATGAGTGGAAAGACAAAGTATGAAAACCGCTGCGCCAAAATAAAGTTTCAACCAATTCTCAAGTAATTTCCCAAGTGACTGCTCAACTCATAAGAGAGTCTCCAAAAGGCTTTCTATCTTGATTGTCAGCTCGGATCTGCAATTACTCTGATTCCAAATTCATACCTTCCTTTGTGGATGCTTCGCTTGTGGATGATTGGAAGCAAACACAGAGGATGATTCTTTTGTGACAAGAAGAAGCTGAATGGACTCAGTGGGTCAGGCAGCATTATGGCGATGAATGGTCAGTCAGCGTTTTGGGTCAGAACCTTTGTGGTGATGATCCTTGGTTGATTGGTTTTCCTTGAGACCAGTTATGGTATAGCTTCCAGAACAAGCTCGAATTCATGGGCTGAAAATTAAAGTCTGCATCTGCTTGCACCATGTGCTCTGTTTTACCACTAAGAAAAGGCATTTTTGAGAAATAAAAAAGCTTTCAATCAGAGTGGATCATGGTTAATGGATTACTTTGGAAATGTGGTCATTGCTTTGTCAATTTGCATGCAAGATTTTAAACCAGTAACGAGATAGCTCTCTTCTGATGATGGGAAAGGGAGGTAATGAACCCGGAACTTTGTTTCTCTCAGTGTGGATTATGCCTGCTGATTTGCTGAACGTTTTCAGCATTTGCTGTTTTATTTAAGACTTTCTGTATATGTAAACTGCTGCTTTTGGTTTGTAAATGAAGTAGAGGAGCAAGGAAGTCATGATGAACCTTTTGGCCGCAACTGCGGTATTGGGCCCAGATTTCGGTTCCACACTTTAGGACACACATTAGTGTGACAGCAGGAACAGATTTTACCGGAATGATCCCAGGAATGCACAGCTTTAGCTATGAATGTGCGCAGCTGAGGAAGATCTCCTGAGATCCAAAGAGGGAAGATGGGTCCTACAGAGATACTGGGAGAGTCTCGGCAGGGAAACTATTCAAAGGATCAAGAACCCAGCGAGCATGCAATGAGCATGATTGACAAACAAAAGTTACACGAGGTGCCACGGTTAGTCTAGCAGTTAGTGCAACACCTTTACAGTGCCAGCGATCGGGACCAGAGTTCGAATCCTGCGCTATCTGTAAGGAGTTTCTACATTCTCCCCTTGTCTGCATGGGTTTTCCTCGGGGGCTCCAGTTTCCTCCCACCATTCGAAATGTACCAGGGGTATAGGGTAATTGGGTGTAAATTGGGCAGCATGGACCTGTGGACCAAAATGGCCTGTTTCTAAATTTAAAAATTTAAACTTTTTTTTCCCTGCAATGAACGGTTAAGATCAGAAAGCACAGTTTGGAGGAAGAGTGAGGGAAGTGGAGGCAAATTCAATCATGGGGAAAGGGGAACCGAATGAGGACTTGAAAGAAAACATAACTGCAAGGCTCTGTGAGAGGAGTGCTGGGAAGATCCCTTGTACATTTGGCATGCACTGAACAGTTTCCTTTCATGCTCTAATCTTCCAGTGAGTAGACCAGATGGCAGGATAACTTCCATTATTATTAAATATTTCCTGGGATATTACTTTTATAATCGACCTTCAGAGGCAAAAGACTAATTTCAATATCTTCACTGGAGGTTATGTCCCAAGGTCTCTAGAATTAATCTGTTACATTGAATGCTTTTAAGATTGTTTGATCTTGCATGTTGTAGGACGAAGAGTCAAGATAACCTTCAAGCATTAACATCTATTTTTAAGGATGATTAGAATTCTGTTCTTTACACAGGTGTCCCCTGGAAGCTACACATGTGGATTGAATCTCTGAGGACTTCCTACCATCAATGTAGATACCCTGTGGTGCAGTACCTGTTACGGGAATTCGCTACTATCAAAGAAGAGGACTACAATGAAGAGTTGATTCATGAGGGACTTCCACTGATGTTTGATATTCTTAGGGTTAGCAAGGTAGAATCCATTCTTGTGATATTCTATTGAAAATAATAAGGCATTACAAGGATGTAATGAAACAAGATGCATATAGCTCAGTGTTTCTCACTAAATTCATAAATCTTTCTGGATATATGTGACAGTATTGATAAGAAAGATTATTTTTTGCAACTGATGGATTTGGCTTGGAATATGACAATATTTGACAGATTTTCATCAGTTTTCACAAGGCTTCAATTCTGTGTGTTTTCCCAACAGAATGATGCAGTTAATCAACAGATAGCCTCTATCTTTATACACTGTTATGGCAACGGTCCTATTCCGAGCATCCCTGAGATAAAGAGAACCCCACCTGCTCGATTAGGTATGTAATTAATACACAAAATTTGAGATGGTTTTGAATAACATTTTATATTCTCCTTTCTCCTGATTCATACATCAGCCAACACCACTCATGTTGAATCTGAGCATTAAAGTCATTGGGATAAGAGTTGGGTGAGATTAAATCCTACCTGAGAGGAATAATTATAATTATGCCCTGTGATGGTCAGGAAGGCAAAGCCATCATCTGAGTTGATTCCAGATTCAATTATTGTCATGCGATAAAGACAGTGCAATATTACACGGAATTTGCTTTTGTCTGATTCACCATTGGCAGAAATTGCCTCTTACACTCAGAAAAAGAGAAGCCCCTCAGTCACCCAAGTCTGTGGATTCACCTCCATTGCTTTCACAGCCACACACAGTCCAGTCCAAACCATCAGCGGCCCAAGCTCCAGTCCCAAGCCTCTGACACATTGAGGAAACCTTCAGTGCCCTCGGCTCCTCGCATCCCAGTTTTGATACCCGACACCCCTTCGGCCGGTCTTGAACCAGTCTCCAGCGGTCTGCAGAGCGGTGTGAATCCCTCAACCACACTCATCAGCAGCCCACCCACCCCTTCCAAGTGCAACGGTCCTGGACTAATTGGAAATGGGATCTAGGAGTAAGTATGTCTTCACTCCAGTGATGATCTATAAGCCCCAACCCTTGATCAGAGTCATCAGAGAGCTGGCATTATTTATTTAAATGGCAGCCGTCCATTGCATCAACAAGAAAGTTGAGAGAGAGGAATATGTTAATCGATGCACCCTTGGGGAAATTCCTGGCTTTATCAGATCATTCTCACTGAGCAAAACCTTTTACTTCAGAGTGGAATGTCATTAAAATCAAGTAGATTCTGGGAAAACATTCCTCCCATCGCTTTCATTCCCCTCCCCATCACAGAAGGAATGTAGCATCAAACCCACATCCTTTCTCAACTCCATCTAAATTAGATTTGGTAATCACTCTGTCCTCCTCGCAAGTGCCTTGACTCCCCACACTCAGTTGCTGCCATCAGATTTTGCTTTAGTGTTTTCATTAATAAGTTCTTTATTCTTTTTTCAGATCCTCATTTTTTGAATAATAAAGACATGTCAGATCTAACATTCTTGGTTGAAGGAAAGCCATTTTATGCACATAAAGTTCTCCTCATTACTGCCTCAAACAGGTATGAGAAAGTGCAGAGATGGTTGCTTTTGATGCATGTCCATTTTGCTCTGGTTGATGTGTGGATGAGTTGTAAATTCCTGCAGCTGACGAAAATTAAATCAAAACTAGATGCTGGAAATCTGAGACCAAAACAAAATGTTAGAAACATATGTCAAGCAACATCTGTGGAAAGGGTCGATGTTTTAATTTGTTTCTATTTTTAACCTCAACGCCTGCTTCTCTCCCAAACCCCTGGCAAAGTAATGTCAGTGTGAGTCAATGAAAATAAATTATTTCTCCATTTCTCTGCCTAAGGTTAAAGTGGACAACACAATTTAAGTGGACCAAAGTAAAGTTTTTGTCAAGTTCGTCAATATTAGATTTCAGATTTATTTTCAGAGTACATACATATCACACACAAACCTGAGATTCTTTTTCTGCGGGCACTTATTGAAAGTGCAAAAAAAATGTACACAACTTATGCATGTAAGCTAACTGACTGTTACTAGAGAGAGAAAATTAAATCAAGAAAGTTCAAAAGAGACCTTAAATGAGTCCCTGATTGAGTTTGTTGTTGAGGAGTCTGATGGTGGAGGGGTGGCAGCTGTTCCTGAACCTGTGCGAGTCTTGTGGCACCGAGACCTCTTTCCTGATGGCAGCAGCGAGAAAAGAACAGGTGCTGGGTGATGTGGATCCTTGATGATTGCTGCTGCTCTCTGATGGCAGGATTCCTCACGGATGTTCTCAGTGGTGTGAATGGTTTTGCCTGTGATCTCCTGGGCTGTGTCCACTACCTTTTGCAGGGCTTTACACTCAGACTATGATTCAACCGGTCAGCACTTTCCACCACAGTCGTGGAAATTTGCCAGGGTTTCTGATGTCATATCAAATCTCTGCAAACACTCGAGGAAATAGAGGCGTCAATGTGCTTTCTTCACAATGCCATTAGTATGTTGGGTCCTCTGGGATAGTGATTCCTAAGGACTTAAATTTGTTCACAGTCTCAACCTCTAATCCCCCAATGATCACTGGTTTTCCCTTCCTGAACAATCAGCTTTTTTTTGGTGACATTGAGTGTAAGGTTGTTGTTGGTGGACCATTCGGCCAAATTTTCAGTCTCCATCCTGTATGCTGACTCATCACCCCATTTAGTACCACACACTCTGTCCTGGAGCCGCCATGTCAATGCAATCAGGAAGAAGGCTTGCCAGTGGTTGCACTTTGTGAGGTATTTGAGGAGATTCGGTTTATCACCAAAGACACTCAAACTTCTACAGGTGTACCATGGAGAGCATTCTGTCTGCTTGCATCACTGTCTGGACGAGAATGTTGTGCATCAAAAGCTTTGCCTTACAGCATTTTGCAATATGAACTCATCCCAGTAATTTCTCATGTTAAGCTCCAAATGGGTAGCATCAAGGGGAGTGTAACAGGGTGAGCCATTCTCTCCACTGATCAAATCAGATATGTGTATGCTCAAAATGTTTCCAAATGACAACCAACATGTATTGCACAGGGCATAAAAGGTTTAAACTCCGAGAAAGCATGTTGAATCTATAGATTAGTTTAACAAGAAAGTCTTCTCGATTCTTCCACTTTAGATTTAAAATGTTGCTGACTAATAAGACGTCGCTGGAGAACCTGCCTTGCAAATGTATAGAAATCAGTGAGATTAAATACCATATTTTCCAGGTACATCTCTTTTTCTTGTAGTGTTCAGGAATTATGCTGGTGGCAGTGTTATTGTGACACAGAAGTCTTAATTTACCAATTAAAAAAAAAATTATATTGAAATTTTTTAAGGTTGAATTTAGACAGAGCACGGTTACATGCCCTTTTGGCCCACAAACCCATGCCACCCAATTAACCTACAACCCCGGTACGTTTTCTTTGCTCTTCACTTTGTCCTCCATCTTCTAAGCCATCGCTTCTGATGGTGTATAATTAATTGGTCACCAGCGATGGTAAGTTTCCCACCTCCTCTCAAAAACTCAATGCATTCCTGCAAAATCAGGGCACAATTCCTTTGGCTCCATTAACACACTTCGCTAATGTTCACATGTAAAGTTGGAAAGGCTGTCGACAGGTTTCATTATTTGTCCAGGCCGAACTCTGCCGTGTTGTTCAGTGCCATTCCAAGTAATGTCTGCTATTATTAACTAGTGAACAATATTCTCAACCAGTCATATTCACAGTAAACAATTACTTTCTGATAGGGATATGGTGGGATTGTTAAAGTGTGTGTAATATTCCAATTTCATTACCAGCAAGTACATTTTTTTTTTAAAAAGATGTTTGATTTGAATTCCCTCTCATTCCTCCAGCTGATGATGCAGTATTTGTATTATGGTGACACCAACTCAATAACTTTATCCATTTCTGATGTGCTGGAGGTAAGAACATCTCCAATTTATTGTCAGAGTACATACATGACATCACACACAACCCTGAGATTCCTTTTACTGTGGGCGAGGCAGAATTTCCACTTATTGGTAGTGAAATAATCTAAACAACTGACTGGAATAAAGAAGGGGGGATAAAAAACAAAGTGTAAGAATTCTCCAATGAGTTTATTGTTGAAGAGTCTGATGGTGGAGGGGTAGCAGTTGTTCCTGAATCTGGTGGTGCAAGTCTTGTAGCACCCATACCTCTTTCCTGATGGCAGCAGCGAGTACAGTATGCTGGTTAGTGTGAATCCTTGATGATTCTCTGGTGGCAGTGTTCCCCATAGATGTTCTCATGGTGGGGAGGGTTTTGCCTACAATGTCCACTACTTTTGCAGGGTTTTATGCTATGCTCAGGGGTATTGGTGTCCCCATACCAGACCGTGATGCAGCTAGCTTATTGTGATTGTTTAGTGCAATACTTCAGAATGGAATAATCCAGTGATTGCAATTATAAAGCAATTTATGAAACATTGTTTCACATTTATTAGAAAGAAGCTTGTTTAAAATGGGGACCTTTGGGGTCTTACAGCACGGAGACAGGGAGCTACAAGCAATTGGGGTAGAAATGTCAGAGAATGTAGTCAGGGAGATGTGAGAAGTTGTGCAGCACTCCACTCAGAGGTCAAGGAAATAGGTCTGGAAGTACTGTACTAAGGTTGGTTACTCATTAACTATTTAATACAAGGATAAGGGTTTTATATTTGAGATTGCGAAGCCAGAACAAGAAGAGTTTCTCTCAGAAACAAAATTCTACACTTTGTATTTTGGGTATAACTCACTTAAAATGCAATTTTTTTTTGCCAGCAGGCAACGCCTGAGAATGATTACATCATGGCAATGGCTTTTATATTAGGACCTAAAAGAATTGTGGGTATGACAATGGCTCTGTATACACTAATCTTTGTGAGGTTTTTCAGTTGGTTGCTTTTCCAGACTCTTTTGTGTAGTCTTCCAAAGGCGAAGAAGACCGCAGAGCCCACCTCACTCACAAAAGACAAAGGAGGAAAAACCCAACACCCAACCCCAACCCACCAATTTTCCCTTGCAACCACTGCAACCGTGTCTGCCTGTCCCGCATCGGACTTGTCAGCCACAAACGAGCCTGCAGCTGACGTGGACTTTACCCCTCCATAAATCTTCGTCCGCGAAGCCATGCCAAAGAAAAAGAATTGTCTACTTGCAATAAATAGTGTAAATAATGATGTATGATTCATTCAGGATGTGTATTGTATTCAGACAGTATCAATTAGGAACAATAGCCTTGGTGGTGTGAGTCAGAGGGCAAAAGGTCCCAGACTTTTGCTTTGTCCAATGATTTTTGGGTGCAAGGTCAGTGGCACATTATCAGTATATGAAGCAATTATAAGATCCTTTTGAAGAAAGTTAGCAATCTCACATTTGCTTAATTGTTGAGCTGGGTGTAAAATTCAGCCACTTTCCCACAGACAGATCAAAATGGAATTCAAAGATTTAATTAACCCTCATCCACTACGTGGTAGGTAGATGTTCTAAGGGTGACAATGCAGTTAATAAAAAGCAAATAGAATCCAGAGAGTTAAAAACAGCATGTGGGGAGTACTTTTCAGACATTTGGGACTGAATAAACGTAGATCAATCACTTTGAGCAGATGGGTGGTATGGTAAGTACACCAAGGTGATATTCAAGTGACATGCCACCTTTTATCACTGGTGACTGCCTGCAGTTGAAACAAGGCCAAATTCAGCTGAGGGACAAACACAAGTGGACGAGAAATCCTCCTCCTACCCTACCAAAGTTCCAGGTAATTAATCAGCTCAAAGGCAAGGTGTTGCAGAATTAAAACTCCCCAGTTTCCTGGCCCAAAACAAACCTCATAATTTCCAGGCCACTAAGATTAATTAAACCAGTAAATAGTAACATATTGCTCTTTACCCTGCCTGTGTGCTGTGACCAATCGTGGACACCATACTTCTTCCAAAGAAATATAGATGCTGAAAATGCTCAGCTGATCAGACAGCATTTCAGGCTTGTTTTTTTCCCCCCCATTTTGTCTTCAAGAGTAGAAGCTACAGCCCTGATATTAACAGCATACAAACCTATCAAAGAAGCAGAGTGAGCGCGATTATGCTGCTTTGACCGGTTTATATTGAGCTCACTCTATCAATATTCCCTTTGTCCTTTCTCCATATTATAGAAGTGAGGGTTGTTTACCAAAGAGTAGGGAAGATTATGTAAAAGGTGTTTACAATCATGAAGTGTTTAGGTAGAGCAAATAAGACTTTGTTTCCAGTGGCTCAAGTATTGATAACTAGATATCACTTGTTTAAGGTGATTCTTAAAAGGTGATTTAAAAACTCTGTCCATGTTAATTTAAAACACTGGAATGACTTTGGCCAGATAGCATTTATGGAGAAGAAATGATTCAAATTTGTGCCTCTGCCAGAAATGTCAGAACTGATGTACCAATCCACACTCTGTCCAGATGCCTCCGAAGCTATTCAGTATTTCACAATTACACAAATTGTTCATTTTTATGCATATGACAGTGGGAAGGGATAATGAGGTTGCTAGAAATTAAGATTTTGCACTGGTACTCAAATAAGATTGTAATGTGCAATCATTGAAAAGATAATAGTTCATAATTCTTTATTTTCTAAGCTCTTGTCTGCCGCAAGCCTGTTTGAACTAGAAGCATTGCAGAGACATTGCGAAATCATGTGTGCGAAAATTATGAACCTAGAGAATGCAGTCATCATTTATTGCTATGCTAAGGTAAGTTCAGTACTGTTTCTTTTAAAGTACTTCCCATCATTAACTTAAGCAGAAATACAAAATGTCAAGGATAAGTCAACTTAGTCACCATTCTGTCATCATCACTCTGCTGTACAACTTAAATGCATCATTTAAAGCAAAAATTTACTTCTACCCCTATAAAAATACTGACCTTATGAGGTTAAACAAGTACTCATTGTCCAATGACCAACAACAACTTGTACAAGGAAGGGTACTCCAAATATTCACCTTCCTCCATGTCAGGCTGGAGGTGGCCTTTTAGACCCTTGAGCCTGTGCTCCATTCATGATCGTGTCCACTTTCCTGCCTTGGATTACCATACTGATTAGAAATCTCTCTCAGTCATAGCTGTACCTGTCCCAGAACACTCTTTGACAAGAAATTGTAAAGACTTAATTCTGAGAGAAAATTTATCACCCCAGCCTTAAATGAGTATCTCATCATTCCGAGGCAAAACATGATGGTTCTGAACTTTAGTGAGAAGAAATATTCTATTTCCCCTGTCTTCTCAACTTCATTATGTAGAGTCCCAACCTGCTTTAACCTTTCCTCGTAGGACAATCCCTCCATACCCGAGATTGTTCCAGTGAGCTGCCTCTGAACCATCTACAGTGAAACAGTATCTTTCATTAAGTAGGCTATCAAAATTGTTCACTATCCTCCTCTAGCTGCGGTCTTACTAGTACCATATCCAGATTTGGGAAGATTTCCCTACCGTAACCTCATTATTGGTGTGCTTTGATTTTTACCTTTTATGCACAAATCCCCTTGGGCTGCAACTTTTTCTGCTCTTCCTTCCAAGACCCATTTTTTCATATTATATTCCATTTGCCAATCTTTTGCACACTCTCCTCCCACTCCTCTCTCTGTAGTGGCTAGTGGGATACTGCAAGGCTTGGTGCTGGGACCACAGCTATTTACAATATACATTAATGATTTAGATGAAAGGATTAAAAGGAACATTAGCAAATTTACAGATGACACAAAGCTGGGTGGCAGTGTGAAATGTAAGGAGGATGTTATGAGAATGTGGGGTAACTTGGATGGGTTGGGTGAGTAGACAGATACATGCCAGATGCAGTTTAATATGGATAAATGTGAAGTTATCCACTTTGGTGACAAGTTAGGAAAAAGGGAAGTACAATGAGATCTAGCAGCAGGCAGAGAAGAAAGCTAATGGCATGTTGGCCATCATAACAAGGAGAGATGATTATAGGAGCAAAGACATCCTTCTGCAGTTGTACAGGGCCCTGGTGAGATCGCACCTGGAGTAATGAGTGCAGTTTTGGTCGCCAAGTTCAAAGAAGGACATTCCTGCTACTGAGTGAGTGCAGCGTAGCTTCATGCGATTAATTCCCAGGATGGCAGGACTGTCACATGTTGAAAGATTCGAGCAACTGGGCTTGTATACACTGGAATTTAGAAGGATGAGAGGGGATCTGATTGAAACATAAGATTATTCAGGGACTGGACATGCTAGAGGTGGGGGGGGGGGGGGGGTCCAGAATAGCTTAAGAGTAAGGGGAAGGCCAATTTGAACAGAGTTGATGAAAAATGTTTTCACCCAGAGGGTTGTGGATCTGTGAAATGCTCTGCCTCAGAAGGTAGTGGAGGCCAATTCTCAGGATACTTTCAAGGAAGAGATAGAGCTCTTAATGATAGTGGAGTCAAGGGATATGGGGAGAAGTAGGAATGGGGTTCTAATTGTGGAAGATCAGCCATGATCACAGTCAATGGTGCTGCTGGCTCAGAGCCAAATGGACTCCTCCTGCACCTATTGGCTATTGGAGACTTCCTCAAAATACTAAAAGTTGTCTGACATCATTTCCACTTGGTGTTAACTGTGCACGATTCGATTACAATTTTCCAAAGGGATTGTTATTACTTTTCCAACAATAAGCATCAGGTTATAAATAAGAGCTCCCCATCTCAGGAATCCAAGGATACTTGTGACTTTTGAGGACTAATACAAGCACTATTTTTGTAGCCATCCTTTTAGGATCCTCAGATCCAAGACTTGCAGGCCAGGCTTCTGCTCCATTGCTTTGCCAATACTAATTCTCTAGTGATGGACAGCTTAAATTCTCATTAAGCCTTGCTTGAGCTCCTCTTTATTCCAAGATCAACACTATTACTTTCCTGATTCATGCCGTGATACTGCTCATTTGGCACTAATGACTCCTTTTAGGCTATTCTGTTAACTAAAGAGATTTACATTCAGAATCTGACAGCATTCAGCAAGGGAGAATACTTCAGCACAGTATCATCATGTTTAACTGTCTGTATTCTGTTGAAATGATAAAATATTAGTTTGTCCATGCTACTGGCAATTGTCAAAATGGAACATGGGTCGCCTGCACAATTTATCAATGAACACCAGCCAGGATTAAGAGATAAATAAATGCTGGCCTTCCCAACAATGCCCAGACCCTCAAACAAGTAGTATTGAAAAACCAAAATAATCTTGTCATCTGATTTATGCATTTCGCAACATTATAAACCGGATTTCTCAACAAACACAGGTTATGGTTTAATAAGTAATTAAGCACCTATAAAAGTGTTTTGGGGTGCCCTAAAAAGAGTGCAAATTTGTTAGCCGAAACTTGCTTGTTTTGAAATTGGAAATGCTTCCTTAGCTTGCAAGTTTGACTTTAAAATTATAGATATGCTGCCTGCCATATTAACTATCCACTTTGGTTTTTCCTTAGATACACAATGCCCACGAGCTGCTTTCTTATACTGAAAGCTATTTCCTTAAAAACTTCAGTGCACTTCTCGATCAAGAGTCTTTCAGGCAGCTGATTTATGGACGCAACTGCAAACTGCAGGGCCTGGACCCTCTTCAAGCTCTGGATCTGGCATTAGCCAATAGAATGCGGTCAATTTACATCACATCAAGGGTATGAGGAAACCATGGGCACCAATAAACTGTAAAAGCATTAAGTATGTTAACAGATACTCCACGTGGGCTATTCCTTATTTTGCAACATTTGGTTCTTCATTGATGTGAAGAACTACCACAGCCAAGGTAAATGCGATATCCTTAAGTAAATTTACCAAAATAGTTCTTGATATCTAATTTTGTTTTATAATTCTTAACCCCTAAAATCACCCAACAGCTGCCTTGGTGAGGGGCCATTTGAACAACCGTTCTTTTGACCAAAATCAAATGGGGCAGATCAAATATTATGCCATGTATACACATTTCTTTGAGATCAAATAGGGATAAAGCAAGATACAATTTGACAGAAACCTTAGACTTGTCATTGAGCTTACAAGCTCGATGCTCTCTGTGCACAAAGCTGTGGGCATTTTATTTATGGATTATTAGTAAAAGATTGTTGTCAATGCTATTTCAATTGGTTTGGATCTGAGCTTTAATTTGCATTGTATAGGCTGGTAATGGAAAGCCGCTAAATAATGTTTTCTGCATATGGGACAAAGTTTCACTAAGATAACTGAAGTTAATCAAGGTACATTTTTTTGGATGTATAGTTGATGTCAATTTTACCATTTTCGTAAACATGTTAATATCTTTGCATAGAATTTTTTGTGTTATTAATACAAATGTATTAATCAGTTTGTTGGCAATAATTAAAATGTTTCAGAATAGATTTCATCTTAGCACACGCAGAAGATTTGCCAGATTTTCTGAAATCAAATATTAAATGTATTATACATTAAAAGGGGTCATAATGATGGATTCCTTAAAAAAAATCAATAGATTTTTTTAGTAGATAAAGATTTACTCTAAAGCCCATAACAAAGATAATTAGAGTCCATGAGACGATTGAAAAGATCAATAATGTACAGATCAGCAAAAGCACATACGTTTTGCACTATTTGAAGATAGGAATAAGCTTAGCCAATGCAGTTTCCCATCTAAATACAATTAACAATTGCTTTGAACACTGATTCAATAAGTAGAAATGACTCTGCCTGAATTATAATCTGTTCTTGAAGTGAAGCTTTCAAAGTTGGCATAAAGGCGCATATCAAACAGTGATTTAATACCCTCTGCAGTGATGGAATACTGTTAAATACTAACAAATGGGCTTCTAGTGAACTGAAAGACCCCTTCAGGATTTATCAAGAGTGTGCATGATAATTTTTTTCAAATTCTGTAACTTCCAACATTAAAATGCACTCTCTAATCTGTACTGAAGGTTTAATCTCTCTTTGGTGCTAAATTCAAAAGCAATTTCAAACATCAAGGCATAGAAATTATATTAAATATTCCAAAACAATATTTCAAAAATGTGCTGCATCCCAATTAATAGCAGGATGAAAAAAATTCAGTACTAATGATCTTTATTACCTTCATTAACATATTGGCTTTGATGAAGTAAAACATTCTAAGGGTTTCAACCAGGTAACTAAAAGTTTGGGCACAGATTACTTCCAGACTGTCCTTCAAACTTTCAAGCACATTTCAGAATTTTATGAAGCAGTAAGAGTTTGCAGAGGCAAAGCAAAACAAGTAGAGTTGTGTTGAGTTTTGAGATGTCAATGCGTCAATGGATGTCAAAGATTAGTAGTTTTTTTCATTGGAAAGTGAAATATTTACTTAGCTTAGAGTAGAAGTGATAAAATATCCAGCTTGTAACTGCCTAAAGTACGGGGGGCAAGGATGGCCTTGTGTGGCAGTTGAAATGTAATGAACCCGTAAAATGGAAATGTTAATTTTCAGCAAATACCACCAAGGCCGGCACACTGGTGTTTGTGTACTGTTGAAAAAAATCTTTAAAATAAAAACTGGAGAAACAATTTTGGCTTGTTGATATTTTTTTCAATAAATTAACATGTATGCTAATAGTCAAACAAATCAGGTTAAGGTTTCTCACAAAGGAATATTATTATAACTGAAAAACTGATTACATCTGAAGCAGTTAAAAAAAAAGGTTAAATCTAAAAGTGCCACTATTTTCTCCCATTTTCCATGAAACCTGCAGGAGTTCTAGTTGAATATAAATTTAACCAAGCTGAGATTGGGAATGTTGAACAGTCAGGAACAAGTCTCATCATACTTCTGCAACCTAAATTATAAACTTTTTTTAAATTTGTATTTTGCCATATATAGGCACTAGAAAAAATACATGTATGCAATTGGTTTTTCCAATATTAAATTACCATTAATTGGAAGTGTATGAATCAAAATATCATGTTAGAGTCAGCCATTCAACCATCAAATTGCCTACCTCAAAGACAGCAGTCCCATTAGCCTGAAACTTGTTCTCGTCATGAACTCCCCTTTAATTCCTTTTGCTATTAACCTACACAAAGGGACAATTTCCAACAGACAGCTATTCTAACAGAACATCTTTGGGCAAGGGAAGAAATGCGTATTACTGTAGAGAAAACCAGACAACACCCAAGGTGGTCAGTACCAAATGTGGGTCCCTGGAGCTGTAGCACTAACTGCTACATCACAGCTGGTAAGGAATTCACAAAAATAAATGTTTCATACAAAGTAACAGCAGGCTCCACTGGGCATTATAAATTTGAGAAGCTCAAGAATTTAGTGCCAGTCATTGTTGATTCAGTCAAATATTTTCCTCAAATGTAGTGCTTTGTTGTCTATCACTAATGATTATTAAGATAAACAGAGGATTCATAAACAGATCATGTACAAATGGGCTAATTTTATTTTTTAACCAAATTTACTAACCTTTCACTTTCAAACCCAATTAATTGCCTGTTCAAATTCAGCCTTGTTTGTTTTCACTCTTATTCCAATCTCCTGAACTTGCAACCACGTAAATGAGCACTGTTAACTAGAAGTTGTCTTTTGGAGAAATATTACCCATCTGTGCAACTCATTAGGGGTTGTCATTTGGTCAGAGAACCTACTTCAATGTTTAACCTTGAATTATTAAATTAACATTGGAGCACAGAACAAGCTCTTTAGTCTACAATATTGTGCTGACCTATGTAAACCTACTCCATGACAATCTAGTCATTCCCTCTCACACCTTAACCCTCCATTTTACTTGCATCTGTGTCTTTTGAATATTCCTATTGTATCCAGCCTCCACCACCACCCCCTAACCATGCATTCAAGGCCACCACCATTCTGTGTGTAAAAATTACCTCTGACATGTCCCCAAAAGTTTAACAGATATCCTCTAGTATTTGCTATTGTTGCCACGGGAAGGAGATGCTAGCTGTCTATCCTATTTATGCCCCTTATATGCCTCTATTAAGTCACCTTTTATCGCTCCATGCCTTCATAACACGTTCTCCAATCCAGGCAACATCCTGGTAAAAGCTTCCACATTTTTCCTGTAATAAAGTGACCAGAACTGAATGCAATACTTAAGTACTGATGAATATAATTTTTAAAATGGTGATGTCTCTAAGTAACACTAAATATTTTGTACAGGAATGATTATCTAACAATAAGAATATTTTAAAAAATAACATTATTTTTCTCTGTGTCAGTTTTTCCACATTCCAGCATAAATGTGCTTCATGATTACCTTTCATGTTTTTTTCATCAATTCTATTAGCAATCAAGATGCAGATGAAAATTGCAAGAATATCTGTCATGCAAAACCAAAGTCTTACAGTCAAAAGCTTGAAGTTTTCTGCTCTGTTATAATCATTTTCTTTGTAGAATTAAAGTGGCAGTTGGAAAATATCAACACTGCAAAGTAGTTATAAAATAAATTCCATGCTTTTTAAATGCATGAATACCTCACGTTTCAATCAAGCATAAAACAGCCTTCTGAACTCAGGCCAGAGTTCAACAGTTCTATTCAAATTAACAATGTCAACTCAAGCAAGGGGCATAACACTTCTAAAGTGCTAGACTTCACATCATGATGTTAAAATATCATATTGTTATGTCCACTCATATTAGGTTTTGGTGCCAAACACAAGTTAATAAATGCATGAACCTGACAACCATTCTACCTCAACCACAATGGCAATATTCTTAACTGTCTGTGTAAGTGCAACTACAAGATAGGTAGGAAACATCAGCCAGTTTCCTTCCAAGTCGCACTCCATCCTGATTTGGAAATGCATCAACATTCTAAATCCTGGAGTTCTCTATCCATAGTGGCAGTACTTTACCAGAAGTACTACAACATTTAATACTCACTCTTGCCAACAACACCCAAATATAGAAAAACAAATGATTAAAAATTCTGCCCCTTAGTTAATCAGACAACGGAAAGAATGTACCACCCACTAAAAGTGTTAATGTCAGAGAATTAGCAATTGTTAGGTGGAATCTGTAACTATATACTCACTAAATTCAGTGAACCGAACCATCTGATAGTACAAATGCAGAAAAGTGATTCAGTGTGCATAATGAGATTTGAGGAACAAAAAGCATAAACTTGAATCCAGTACAATCCAGAACTTTGTAATTAAATGACCAACGCATTAATGTTTTTCTAAAACATAATGCACAAAGAAATTGTATTTACCATTATATAAATTATAAGCATGACTCTACCTTTCTAACCTCTCAATTATGCTCCAAGTGTTTATATTTATTTATTATTTTATTAGCCTTAACTAAATAGGAATTAGAGAAGATTAAATTATAAATTTTAACCAACTTCAAATCATCTGTAAAGGTACATTCTCTTCATTTCAATTCTAGAGAACACTCTAAACAAGGCCACTCTCTACTGTATCTTATCTGATTAAATATTACACTCACACCATCTGGTTAGTTATCAATCATCCACCCTTCAGCTGAGATATTTGAACCACTGTGATCAATGGCAGAGTCCTCCATGAAAATTCCTCAGAGAGATTCAGGTGCAAAACATAAATTCTTGAAGGGTTGAAAACTAATTAAAATCAGAAAGTCTCAGATGCTGAAAATACTGAGTAGCTCAGGCAGCATCCCTGGAAACAATGTTTCAGGAAGAAGACCTTTCATCTGTTTCCTTTTGCATAGATGCTGCCTGACTGGCTATGTCTTAGGATCTTCTGCAGTTCATTATTTCCTTCAGAATTCTTGTCTACACTTAGATAATGCTCATGGCTTTAATAATCTCAACCTTCTGCTTCTAAGCAGCACATGTTACTCCAGCAGGTGCAACATCAAGGTGATCTTTCTACTGGTGGATCATGTGTTATCACAATGGGTGTCACAAATTAGCTGCAAGATCACTGAAACAAAACTACAAAAGCTTTACAGAACCTGCTGAATTATTCAACATGAAAGGGCTTTTGTATTTTTACCTGAAGTTTCCCATATTGCATCTTGAAAACTTAGTCACTGTTCATTCCACTGTTTAAAACTTACTCACTTGTGCTTCATTTCCAAATTATTGGGATCCTGGAAACAATAGCGTATGAGTGCCTTCATCACAATGTCTTTACAGCAATCCCAGAAGATGGTTTGTTAACACTCAGCAATGGGGAATAATATTGTTGCCTTGACTGCAATGCATAAACCGCAAGACTGAATAAGAAAATAAACAATTAAATTGCTTGTTCAAGATTCCAAAGTACTCTCTAATTAATCAATGACTTTTGAAATTTAGTCACCTTAATGGAAAGTGAACAATGAATACAATTTTCAAATTGTAACTTAAGGCTGTCAGTATTAATATACTGTGTACAGCACAAATCTGACCACTGATGCACAAACAATTAATTATTCTAATTATTTGGAAGACACCAAGTCTTTCAGGCCCACAAAGATTGATTTTCTTCTCTAGACTTAAGTATAGAAAACCAGAAGGCTGAAAAGAATTTGATACACACCACCTTATGAACACAGTAATCACAAGTGAAAATAAAAACAACATTTAATATAGTTAGACCAGTCCCATTTTTACATACATTATTACGTTGATTTTTTTTGTACAAATTCATAGACTCACCATACTTCATAATAGCATGGATTTCCAATTGGGTAGGGCACCTGCACTAAAAGGTTAACAAACACCAGAAGTGTCAAATTGACACATATATTGAGTAAAGAAGAGGACGACAGTCATCTTCTGTTCTGAAACTTCAACTGAATTTCAAATTAAAATGCACCAGGTTTCAGTAATTCTTGACTTCTCATTTTCTCAGACTAATCTGATTTAACAGCAAGATTCAGAGGTTTATCCAATAAAACTTCTTTAAACCAATTTACGCTGATTACACCAGATTCAAAATACTGATTGAAATTTAAATTGTGCCTTTGGTTTATGTAAATTATTTTGCCCTTTTTTGTTTTTTTTCTTTGTTCTTCTTAACCCGTTTCTTCTCCAGCCAGTGGTCTCCTTTCTCTGTTAATTCTTGTTTTCTTTTGGCACTAAAAACATTAAAACAATTGAGCAAATTAACCTCTGACATCAAGCAGGGCAAGCTTTTGTATATAACCATTTTATTGATTTATCTGGGTCCGTTGAGTATACTATAACATCTTCCGCAAATAATCATTGTGTGATGGGTTTAATGTATCATATATGTTGAACGTTGAGTGGGTGGGAAGGAGGGAGGGAAAGGAGGGGAGAAAATAACACTGTGTATATTCAAGAGGGAAAGGTTTATGTGTATTTTGGTCAATATGGTTCATAGTGTGAAAAATAAAAAAAATTTAAAAAAAGGGCAAGCTTGTGAACCAAAAGGATATGTCACTGTTAGCAAGTTAAAATACATTCAACGATGATACCGTACTTGAGGAATGCCTTATTAACATGAAAGGGAAATGTATAAATTCAAGACTACCTTCCTCTAAAAATAAATATTCTAAGACATGACATGCATCATGGTAAACCTGCATTTTCTCAAAAGACAAACTTTCTTTCACATTATTTAGTTATAACTGTTCAAAACTGCTCAGTCCATGAACATAATGATGCTTAAAAAAAAACATTCCGTGGACAGGTCCATGTCTCTCACCTTTGAATGCTGATAACTGTGGCATGCTGTCCTGTCGCTTTTAGTACTTCATTCCATTCATCATCATCACCACGGATCACATACCTGATGAACAAAAATGATATGAATGCCTGCAGACCAGACTAAGCAATACATTATACTGCTGTAGTGAAAGCAAAAGAAAGACATGAAGAATATCATCCATCATCCCAAGATCCAGGAAATTGACAAACAAGAAGGGTGGCACAGTGGTTAGCTGTAACAGTGCCAACGACAAAGGTTTGAATCCGGCACTGTCTATAAGGTGTTTCTACGTTCTCCTTGTGTCTGTGTGGGGGGGGGGGGGAGTTTCCTCCCACCCTTCAAAAAAAACTTCTCAGGGGTTGTAGGTCAATTGAATGTAATGGGACAGCACAGGCTCATGGGCCAAAAGGAGCTGTTACCATGCTGAATGTCTAAATTTAAATTTATAATACAAGATGTAGCAGCAGAATTAGGCCAGTCCGTCCAACGAATTTGTGCCGTCATTTAAATCATGGCTGATCTATTTTCCTCTCAACCCCATTCTCCTGCCTTCTCCCCGTAATCTTTGACACCCTAAACAAGAACCTATCAAATGCCACTTTAAATATAGCCAATGTCTTGGCCTCCACAGACATCAGTGGAAATGCATTCCAAAATTTCACCACTGAAGAAATTTGATGTCATTCCTGTTCTAAAGGGACATCCTTTTATTCCCTTTGGTCCTGAAGTACTAGAAACATTTTCTCTACACCTGCCGTATCCAGCCCTTTCAATATTCTTTATGTTTCAATGAGATTTCCACCCCCCACACCCCACCAAAACACCACCTCATCCTTCAGGGATCATTTTTGTAAACCTCATTTGGACCCTATCCAATGTCAACACATAACTTCTTAAATATGGGGCCCAAAATTGCATATAATCCTCCAAATGTGGTCTGACCTACACCTTTGCTTTTATATTCTAGTCCTCTTGAAATAAAAGCTAAGATTTCAATTGCCTTCCTTACTACTGACTCAACCTGCAGGTTAATATTTAAGAAATCCTGCACTAGGATTCCTAAGTCCCTTGGAACATCTACTTTCTGAATTCTCTCCCCATTAGAAAATAGTCTACTTTTTTTGATATCTTTTATTAAAGTGCATGATCACTACCCTACACTATATTCCATCTGCCACTTCATTGTCCCAACCTATTCAAGTCCCTTATCGAGTGTTATTAAAAAATAAAATTAAGTAAAAAAAAACACTAAATATCAAAGCTTGTGTAATGCCTATTAACTGCCAACAAACACTTTAAGTCAGTGGTTCTTAGCCTTTTTCTTTCCATTCACATATCACTTTAAGTATTCCCTATGCCATAGGTGTTCCGTGATTAGTTAGGAATTAGAAATGGTGGGTGGAAAGAAAAAGTCTAGAAACCAAGAATTTAATTGTACCTAATTGTCTCGTTATGTGCACGGTTTCATAACTCCAAAGGAAATGGCACAATGACAATTTTTCTCAAGCAAAATATTTCAGTAACAATTGGGTCTAGAGCAGTGGTTCTCAACCTTCCCTTCCCACTCACATACCACCTTAAGCAATCCCTTACAAATCACAGGGCACCAAATGGCATAGGGATTACTTAAAGTGGTGTGTGAGTGGAAAGAAAAAGGTTGAGAACCACTGCTTTAAGTAATATCGTTAAAGGTTCATTCAAAAGTATTTTATTCAAAAGAATCTATACAGACTTTTTATATCCACACAAGATCAATAAATGGGAAAAAAATATATATAATTTACATCTTGCTGACTAAACCAAATAACATTCCAATGTTATGAATCAAGTTGCTGAACGGAATACCTTCTAGCAAAAGGAAGTATTAAAACAATTGCCATCTGGGCATCCTCTAGAAAGCACAAGATCATTCTTTTTTGATCCCTTAGAAAGGCTTTTAGAAATGAATTAAACCAGGTTATTAACAAGTACAGTCCCTGTCCTGTTTGTTGTTCTCAATGTGCACAGTGAAGCAGTGCAACAACACAATATAAAACACGTTTGTGTTGGAAACAGGCCAGTGGCTCCCACTCCTGCCACTCTGCACCCCCTGCTGGAAGATGAGCAAATGCATTTGGGGTTTGGCTGAAAAATTCAGAAATCGAGCCTACCTTCTCAGGATAAGGAGTAAAACTGTTAGGATTAAAAGGAGGAGAAATTCCTTCACTCAAAACATTTTGAACCATGAAATTCTCTAACCCAAAAAAAACTCACTAATCGTGGGACCAGGAGTTAAAACAGAGGAGTTGAAGTAGATAATCAGTCAGAATCTCACTGAATGGCACAACACCCTCAAAAGGATCTATGTACTTCCCCTTAATGTTCTAATTTTCCAAGAAAAGTACGTTTGCAGCCATTCACCATTAAGTACCCCTCATTAATTACAACAGCTTTGGTCAGCTCCATTTTAAAAGCTGTTAAGGATTTTGATTTCATCCAAAACTCCCAAGAATCACCTGGTTAGAAATCTAACTTCTCACAGTTTTTAGACTATTGATATTCATCTACCCCAATTACGTCACTTATTGATGCCGAATGGGAATAAACTTATCTGATACAAATCACATTGACAATAATCACTTTCACATTTCCAACATTACAGTCACCAAATTTCTCGGGTTAAAACTCCATTTACTTTGCCCCAAGCATATAATATTCAATTCAAATATTGTACCAAAGTTTATGATATATGATGTAGCAGATGAATTATGCTCCATTTAGTAGATCCAATATTTTTCTGGAGCACAGACCTATTAAATTTGAATTAAACCTGAAGTCCAAATCTCATTAACAATGCCTTACTGGGTTAGATCTATTCCTTTCAACTTTTCAACTTCCTCCTTATGTTTCTCTTCAAATTCCTTTGCTGCTTCCTCCTATATAAAGGAACAACAGATCAGGTTTTTAAAAAGATGTTATATATCTAGTAAGCAACATTCTTACCGTACTTATTTTCTCAAATCGCTATTACAGATAAAACAAGTATACCCCACTTGGAGGTTATGCAAGGATATTTACCTGAAGCAATACTCTTTTAATCTGCACCAAATTTATTCTTCTGAGTATTCACTCAGTTTTATCACCAGTAGCCAGCACCTATGGGGATTGGCAGATGCTGGATTGAGTGTTGCGTGATTGGCAAATGAACGGCAAGGCATGCCAATTTTAAACTTTCATATTTTTTCCCTTATTTATTTTCCACAATGTTTTTGCCAGTTGCTTGATGATACTGGTTACTTGAATTCTGGATAACAAGGGTTTTACTGTATTAGGCTGCTGGTCTAGTAGTAGACTCTGATAAGGAAATGTTACAGATTTGATATCTGGAGTTATACCCTTTTAGCCAAGCCTTGTCAAATGCATTTGTTGACAAGGAATCATTATCGACTAAAATTAACTAAGGTTTCCATCCCAATGTGCCATGAGGAACCTTTTAAAACTTTGACCAAAAGCTGGAGAACCCAGAGAAAGAGTCATTCTCACAGAGAAAGCTGACCCAAGGTGCCCATTTACTGGTCTACTTTCATCAGAGTGTGTCTGTGGTGTAACCGTCCACAGAATTTCCACACTAAAGCAAGTGTTCACAAGAGCAAGAATTTCTCATGGTGCTGATAAAATCTATTCATGGACATTCTTGGGCTTATTTAGAAGGAAATAGTACTACCCGAGGGGAAAGGCTGCAATGAATGTGATTGGTGTTTGGAGAGAATGCACAGGGCAACTTGCAAAATGAGGACTGAAATAATCATTAATGGAGATGAATTTTATGGGATCACTCCTCTGAGTGACTGCAAGTATGAGGTGCATTCAGAATCAATGAGATTGAAGTTAAAATTAAAAGTTAAAGCTCCTTTGTTCAATAATTCTAAAACTGAACGATGTTATTAAAATTTTCACAAAAGCTTTGGAAGTAAGTCATCAGCAGGCAAAGACAAGGCATTGTGCACGCCTGAAAGACCAGACACAATTAAACAGGAAAAAATAAAGGATGTGGTTACATGTATGGTTTGGTTTTAAATGTCTACGAGTAAATGAAAGTGTACAAAAATAACCAATTTCTATTTACTAAGCATGGGACTATTCTTACTGTGCTTCATTGACTTTGTGGATTATTAAATAATTTGACAACTGGGCCTCTCCATACCAGATCATCAGATAGCGACTTGACTGTCGGTTCCATGACTATCTCCTTCACAGTAATCATTTGCTCCTCCACAGCTTTTTCCAGAATGTTATTGAAGAGCTAACAAACATGGAAGAAAATATGAAATTATTATTTTCCAGGTATTTTTTCAACTAAATTGGCATACATATCATTTTTCAGATCACATTTCAAATTAAATATTTTAAGTAGAATATTTTCATTTTAAAGGAACCATGGATAGAGATGTGACATGATAAATAAGATAATTGACAAGTTAACTTCAGTAAATACAAATGCATTTTGCACATCACTTTATTTTATTTTCTACTTCAGGGGATTACAGAATAATTAATGATGTCATCTGAATAGGTAACTCAAACAAATGTTATTCTGGAACTACACCATCAAACAGTGTGTCTAAAGCTAACCTGGCTGCTCTTTATTCTTTGTTTAATATCCAGGAGAACTGATATGTATAATTTTTAAGTGAAACATGAAAGTATGCAAACGCTGCGATTGTAGTGAAAACATAGAAATGCTGGAGGAACTCAGCAGGTCTCGCAGCATCTATAGGAGTTAAGGATATATAACCAATGTGGAAGGGCTCAGGCCCAAAATGTCAGTTATATATCTTTACCTCCAACTGATGCTGCAAGACCTGCTGAGCTCCTCCAGCATTTCTGTTTTCACTTGTATAATTTTCAAAACATCACATCGATGTATATGCAAGACAAATAAAACTTTTTAATCCAGTGTGACAACATCTGTTATTTTATGGTCTTCTCTCAATATACTGCTCTGTAGAAGGCTCTGAAATTTGTTATGTTTCTCCTACAATTAACTGCAAAGACTACGATTTATCTACGATTCAATTACCTGCACAACTTTACGGATTAACCGGTTGAAAAGACCCAATAATTGCCGACTTTGAAGATCAATTTCCTTCTCGAGCTGGTCAACAGACTTGTGTTGAAGTCCAATACCTAACAGTAATGCCTTAAAATAGAATGAAGCCACTGGTGAATTTAAACTCTAAGTAAATGATTCTGTCATTAAACTTTTCATTCCATAACCACCAATGACAAAAGTGAATATTTTTATTATTCACTGCTAATGTGTAATATTTGCTTAAATTATTTTTGCAATAACAATTGAAATCACTATTTAAAAACTTAAAAATCCCTCCATCCATCAAGAACTTGTCCCCATACTGTGACATGGTATTGTTCAATTCGGAACCACAGAATCCATCTTTAATCCCACTACTTACTTCAAACAAAACAACCCTTTTCATTAAAAGGAAAACTTATGTAAAAAAAAAATAAAGAAGATCCCATATAGCATTCTTTAGAGAAATGCTCTGGTCACATTGTCAAAGCTAATCATGGAGGGAAATTTATCCCAATGGAAGTCACAAACTTGAAACATGAAGTCACTAACGTGAGACAAGGACAGGGAAGATGGATAAGTGGATAAAAATTCAATTTAAAAAATCTCCAAATAGCTGACTCAACAAGACTAGTTTTAAAAGAAAACAGTTGTACAGACAAGGTGTGATAGGTTAAATCGACACAAGTTTATACAAATCCTCTATTGACTTTTGTAATCAAATTCTCCTTCAGTCTTTAATTTCAGCAACTATAAGTCTAGCTCATCCAACCTTTCTTCATGACACAGTAGCCTAATAAAAACATTGGCTAAACTGCTTCCATTATATTTAAAAATGAAACATCAAATGTTATCTGTGAAAGCATTACAAATTCTTACATTCCTTATATACAGAAGTACTCTTAGCCATAGACTAACCAATGGTTTATTCAGCTACAGAATAGTCTAACCCGTGAAGCCCAGTCCTCTCAATATGAAGGCCAAATTCTTTCAGCTGTTCAGATTATCTTCTGATATTTTAATCATGTACATTAATCCCAGAGTTCTATTGACCCTTTCCATTAAGATCACTTTAATATCACTAACAATGTCACCAAATAATCTTTTAACATAAGAAAATCTGGATATTTAGATTTCTATCGCAATATCTGTCATTAATACAAACAGTGATTGTAACTTTGCTTAATTTGGTTCCTGTGAGACTCCAAAGATCACATCCGGTTCTCTGCTGTGCAGCTAATTTCTTCACAAAATCATAAACTGCCTTCAATCTCATTAACCTCATTTTTAGTTGAAGTATCCCCTGTAAAGGACTTTTTCACATCTTCTGGAAATCCAATTCTATTACACGAATGTTCAACCCCTTTTTTGTTCCTTCTTAGCCCTGGACTCATGGCTACAGCACACACAGCCCAGCAAAGCTTCACTGATCCAGTAACTGCCAAACAGTGGGTTGGACATTCTAGCCATCCTCTCTTCAATCATTTTAAAAGTACCAAGCTATTCTATCACTACTCAACATCAGTTACTTTCCAACAGCAGGTACAGTAAAACTTCTCTTATCTGGAATTCAAGCAACTGGCCAAAACAACTGAGGAAATAAATAAATAGATTTTAAATAAATAAGAATAATTAAAAATTTTAAAGTGAAAAAAATAAAACTTCTCTGAGGTAAAATGCACATTTGGTGAAGATGGGAGCAAAGATGTAGCCAGTGGAGTGCCTTGGTCGTTTTTTGCTCGTAGAATTTGTTTTAATAAAGTGGCATCACCCAGGATGAAGAGCTGGTTGATGCCACTTGCCATTGGGATGACTCTCTTAAAGTGTCTCCTTATCCCTGTTTATAAAGGGTCTTTATCTGTACTAGTATATTAAGTATATTAGTAAGGCTTTACCTGTAAATTTGTGGGGGGGGGGGGTGGAGGAGGTTAACTATGACGGTGGCATGGTTAGTGTAGCTACAATGCTGTTACAGCGCCAGCGGCCGGCGTTTGAATTTAAATTTTGTTATTTACGGGAATTAGCTGCATAATTAAGGACTACAATACCAATTTTTTTTCAAATTCATTTACATTTTGCACTTTCTTTGTCTTTTAAACAGTTTATTCTTAATGCTAGTGTATTAATTAGGCATTGTAAGAGTGAGCCTCAAGCAACCAGAAAATTTGCATTTACGGCAACAACCAATCCCTGTAAGCGCTGGATACCAGGAGTTTTACTGTATCTGCCTAATTATTCTGAAATTCCAAGCCACTTTCTTGTGGTAGAGTGGCATGCACCATGATCCAATCTAATCTAATAGCTCCAAAATAAGGAGAATTTTGCAAAATTATACCCAGAACACCTTCCATAATGCTTTGATCCAAGATGGAAACTATCTGGTCCCAGAGACAATCATTTTTTAATTTCAATATTTACTTCATTTTGTTAATGTTAATGTAACCTCTATGTTAATTTTGTCAACTGAGCATTTAAATCCAAGAGTTGTTTATTCCCCTGGTAAATTTAGGCAACTGTACTGGAAAACATTTGCACCACAGATGGGAAATGTTAGCGAAAGAAGTGAGTCAAAAAACTAGAGCCAAATCCCTTAATCGTGAACACATGGGCAACATTTGCAGAATAGGATTCAAAACTTGGAAAGAAAGGTGGGGAAAATGAAAATGTTAATAACCAAATGAAACAAAACAAAATGTGAGAGGACAATGGAGAATTAAAAATAGGACACAAAAGCATTTCTTTCTTGTTACCTCTGACATTTGTTCCTTTATTCACCTCTGAGTTCCGTTCTCAAAATGAGTAATTGGAAAAGTAATAGAGCAATCTTAATTCAATCGCTAGAAACTCATTCTTAAAATAACTGCCCAAGAGGTTGGTTTAAAGATAATCCAGACAACAATGGTTTTGCTTACCGAATAGAGTGTGGTGTATTTTATAGATAGTGAACTGCCGATCACAAAAATCACCTTAAAATTTTCCTGTCGTGCGCCATTTTTAGATATTACTTATTTTTGTTATCTCCTGTCATATTTTAAGTCCAATTCAAGCTTGTAAAATCATCAAGTGTAACACGTAATTTTGAAAATTAATTTTCTGCATTCAATCTTAGACTTCTTCCCTGCTGATCTTGGTACAGTCAGTGATGAATGTGGTGAAAGGGTTTCACCAGGGCATTGTGACTATTGAAAAGCAATATCAAGGAAACTGGAATCCATCAATGCTGGCCGACTACTGTTGGACACTGGTGTAAGAGGCATCAGATGCCGAGTACAAACGAAAATCAGCAGCGAAAATTTTTTAGATCAGTTTGAACTAATGCAATGTGTCAGTGTCATTATGTGATTAAACATTCTAAATTTAATAAAAGTTCATTTAATGTTTCTCCAGCTGCATGCTTGATATAGAAAATCTGAAATTATCTTTGTATTTAGCTTGAAGTTGTCCATCATAATACCCAAATTTTATTTGAGGCAGCAAACCTTAAGAAAAAATTTGTTGTCCAGTGTTATTAAGCTTTCTGGCTTTGCTTATTCTCAGAAAGTAAGAATAAATAATTTGTACCTTAAAAATGATCAATGGAAAATCTTACAATCTTATAAGGCTTGAGAATCCATTAAAAGCTATAAACATTGGCCAAAAACTTAAATATTTATGTCAAATAACTTGAAGCAACACAAAAGTTGAAAATTGCTGAAATACATACAGACTGTGCAACAGTTAATGAGATACCACCAAGTTGGTTCAGAAAGTGTAGCTGAGCAATGCAGGGGATCATATCCATGATTAGATGGTAGTCCGCCATGTTCTGTGAGTACATCTCCAATCGTTTCAAATCATATGGCGTGAATTTAGTTTCCAGCTCGGATCTGCTTAGTGCTGAGAGGAATAGCGTACAAGTAAGATCAAATATTGCAAAATTGAAAATATACAATTTCAATCTATTTGAATTCCAAGATTACTTTGAATGCCTGAAAAGTCTTCCTTGGTTGAGATGGAATGCAATTTTATTAAATTTTAAATGCAGTCTGATATTAATATGGTGGTATTACCGGTAGCCAGAGCAGTAAGCAAGGTGTTGCTTAACTCCCTATTAGAAGATACATATTAGAATTGTGCAGGTAGATATGTAGCATTTGGATGTCAATGGGAGCATGGAGAGGTTAGGGAAAGCAATTGTACCTATATTTTTCCAATAACTATCTATAATTATTATAGGTGAAAGGATGTGGCAGAGGTTGTAGTTATGATCTTCAAAATTAACAATAAACCTTTTTATAACTCACTGTGGAATTTATTTTGGAAATGTATAACTTTATAGAAAAAGCATAAGATGACCACTAAATAAAATTTTAAAAGGTCACTTTTAAAAAATTTTCTAAGTCAATTGAGGTCTGTTAAAATGTTGTATTTATGTTATTGTTAGGCATTGGACAGAGACAATGTGACAAGTATTTTAAAAATATTCTTTGGCTTGGCTTCGCGGACGAAGATTTATGGAGGGGGTAAAAAGTCCACGTCAGCTGCAGGCTTGTTTGTGGCTGACAAGTCCGATGCGGGACAGGCAGACACGGTTGCAGCGGTTGCAGGGGAAAATTGGTTGGTTGGGGTTGGGTGTTGGGTTTTTCCTCCTTTGCCTTTTGTCAGTGAGGTGGGCTCTGCGGTCTTCTTCAAAGGAGGTTGCTGCCCGCCAAACTGTGAGGCGCCAAGATGCACAGTTTGAGGCGTTATCAGCCCACTGGCGGTGGTCAATGTGGCAGGCACCAAGAGATTTCTTTAGGCAGTCCTTGTACCTTTTCTTTGGTGCACCTCTGTCACGGTGGCCAGTGGAGAGCTTGCCATATAACACGATCTTGGGAAGGCGATGGTCCTCCATTCTGGAGACGTGACCCATCCAGCGCAGCTGGATCTTCAGCAGCGTGGACTCGATGCTGTCGACCTCTGCCATCTCGAGTACTTCGACGTTAGGGATGAAAGCGCTCCAATGGATGTTGAGGATGGAGCGGAGACAACGCTGGTGGAAGCGTTCTAGGAGCCGTAGGTGGTGCCGGTAGAGGACCCATGATTCGGAGCCGAACAGGAATGTGGGTATGACAACGGCTCTGTATACGCTTATCTTTGTGAGGTTTTTCAGTTGGTTGTTTTTCCAGACTCTTTTGTGTAGTCTTCCAAAGGCGCTATTTGCCTTGGCGAGTCTGTTGTCTATCTCATTGTCGGTCCTTGCATCTGATGAAATGGTGCAGCCGAGGTAGGTAAACTGGTTGACCGTTTTGAGTTTTGTGTGCCCGATGGAGATGTGGGGGGGCTGGTAGTCATGGTGGGGAGCTGGCTGATGGAGGACCTCAGTTTTCTTCAGGCTGACCTCCAGGCCAAACATTTTGGCAGTTTCCGCAAAGCAGGACGTCAAGCGCTGAAGAGCTGGCTCTGAATGGGCAACTAAAGCGGCATCGTCTGCAAAGAGTAGTTCACGGACAAGTTTCTCTTGTGTCTTGGTGTGAGCTTGCAGGCGCCTCAGATTGAAGAGACTGCCATCCGTGCGGTACCGGATGTAAACAGCGTCTTCATTGTTGGGGTCTTTCATGGCTTGGTTCAGCATCATGCTGAAGAAGATTGAAAAGAGGGTTGGTGCGAGAACACAGCCTTGCTTCACGCCATTGTTAATGGAGAAGGGTTCAGAGAGCTCATTGCTGTATCTGACCCGACCTAGTTGGTTTTCGTGCAGTTGGAAAATCATGTTGAGGAACTTTGTGGGACATCCGATGCGCTCTAGTATTTGCCAAAGCCCTTTCCTGCTCACGGTGTCGAAGGCTTTGGTGAGGTCAACAAAGGTGATGTAGAGTCCTTTGTTTTGTTCTCTGCACTTTTCTTGGAGCTGTCTGAGGGCAAAGACCATGTCAGTAGTTCCTCTGTTTGCGCGAAAGCCGCACTGTGATTCTGGGAGAATATTCTCGGCGACACGAGGTATTATTCTATTTAGTAGAATCCTAGCGAAGATTTTGCCTGCAATGGAGAGCAACGTGATTCCCCTGTAGTTTGAGCAGTCTGATTTCTCGCCTTTGTTTTTGTACAGGGTGATGATGGTGGCATCACGAAGATCCTGAGGCAGTTTTCCTTGGTCCCAACAAAGCTTGAAAAACTCATGCAGTTTGGCATGCAGAGTTTTGCCGCCAGCCTTCCAGACCTCTGGGGGGATTCCATCCATACCTGCTGCTTTGCCACTTTTCAGTTGTTCGATTGCCTTATAAGTCTCATCCAGGGTGGGAACCTCATCCAGCTCTAGCCTTAGGGGCTGTTGAGGGAGTTGGAGCAGGGCGGAATCTTGGACTGAGCGGTTGGCACTGAAAAGAGATTGGAAGTGTTCTGACCATCGGTTGAGGATGGAGATCTTGTCGCTGAGGAGGACTTTGCTGTCTGAGCTGCACAGCGGGCTTTGGACTTGGGGTGAGGGGCCGTACACAGCCTTTAGAGCCTCGTAGAAACCCCTGAAGTCGCCAATGTCCGCGCTGAGCTGGGTTCGTTTGGCGAGGCTAGTCCACCACTCATTTTGGATCTCCCGGAGTTTGCGCTGAAGATGGCTGCATGCAATATTAGGTAAAGGCCATGAAGCTCATTCCTCTGGAAGCTAACAATAACAATTCTCCCCAATGTCTAAAGCTACATATTGGATCTGGTGTTAAACCAAACATTCATATTTCAAATGAACAAGTCTTTGGATACTTGTAAAATATTTTGATCAATTTAAATTCTGTCACAATGTCCAAACCATCTCAAAATATTCTGTTCTCCTCTATAGTCATTCACAACTTATAGATTTCACAGATGAATCCTTTTAAATCTCAGAATTAATTTGAACCAGTGCCCAAAGTGCATACTTCCTTTAGGATCTTAACGCCTGCTATTCTTTGGATTCTCCCTGAATAAAATTAATTGTGCAAGTTCAGAAAAATAACATGCAATAGCTCTCAGCATGTCTTCTTTTAGTAGAAACTTGACTAAAAACTTGCCCAAGTTATTGGTGCAAATACATAACAAAACATTGCAGCATCATGTTCAACTTCTGTAACGTATTTCTCCAGACTCCAATGGATCTGTATTTTGGGAGTGGTTGTGCAGCCAATCAAAAAAGGATAACCTACATTGCTATCCATTCAAACTTCAGTGAAGCATTAAAATGGAGTGACAAATTACTGAAAAAGAAACTGACAATAGCAATGGCCTCGAATGCTGATATGCACCACGCCATTCCTTATCAAAAATTTGTTCACATCAAAGTTTTTGAAGCAAATCCAACTCGGTAATAATATACAGCGAAACCTCGTTAGAACGCGATTCGTTAATCCGTGGAATCGCTTATAGCGCGGT
The DNA here is from genome assembly GCF_036971445.1 of Narcine bancroftii. Taxonomy (NCBI): domain Eukaryota; kingdom Metazoa; phylum Chordata; class Chondrichthyes; order Torpediniformes; family Narcinidae; genus Narcine; species Narcine bancroftii. The sequence continues at coordinate 274,178,278 of NC_091469.1, forward strand.
GGCTGTGGGCCCCAAACTTTGCAAACAAGTTGATTAAAATTCAGAATACCAATATTAAAAGAATGCGCTTGCTTTCTTTCATTAAAATTGTTAGTTATAGATAGCAGATCCTTCAAAAACTGGTAATATTTGGGTTTGATTATCTGTGGGCACTCTGACATATATGCACCTGTTCCGCGACTCAGATGTAATGCAGTATGAAATCTTGGACCCAAACTACCGCATTCTAAAAAGGTTTTACTGTATTTACCTAACATGTATCTTGGTTGTTCAACTTTTATAATTTGTAGCAACTACCCCACCACATAAATTATATTTAACACTGACTTCACCTGATTTATTTTGTTTGTCACTGATTTTACAAAACACGTTTTTCCTGCACAAAATATGCAGTGCACAGAGTGTTACTTACATGGTTTCGACTCCTCCTTCATGTTTTTATTCTGAAGAATATTCAGTGCCACCGAGGGAGGGAAATTACTGAACTGGTAGCCAAGTAGGGATAGGAACCGTCTTTGAAAATCTATCCACGGACAATTGAAAATGTATTCATATTTTTGCACATTCAACCAGACTCCTTCAACAACAGTTCTCCTTAAAATATTACTTTTCTTTCAAATTAGTTATCAAGACAATGCGATAAAATTATTTTTTTTGTGAAAGATGACACTTCACATTGACTAAGATATTTTTTTTTTATTCATGACTTGAGATTGAAAATGACTGCTGAAACCCAAAATCGATTTGGTTCATTTTCTACCCATGACTTAGAAAGTAAATTTGAAAATGTGCCCCATACGTTGCATCTGAATTTGAAATCTTTGAACATTACTGCAAGAATATAAAATATTTCTGTGAAATTCATATACTAATGTAACTGTGAACAAACCAGCTGAAGAAGTTGAGAAAATCTTCCGAGGAGATATTAGTTTAAGCAAAAAAGAACATGAAAACTTAGTTGGAGATTCACAAAAACTGGAGCAAAATATAACCCCAATCTGCTGGAAAAACTAAGTAGATTAAGCAGCATCAGTGAGAAAAAAACAATGATTTACATTTCAGGTTGCAAATTAAATCAATTGTAAATGGCCATTACCAACTGAAAATTAATTGAATCGTAAATCAGTGGATTGGAAGAGGGGCAGTGCAGAAACTCTCCAGGGTTATGCCACTCACTCACCACTGCTTTTTGATGTTAAACACTGCTGAGAGTAACAGCATGTCAAAAGACTGCAGTTGAAGGTTAAACAAACAGGGTGGGAGGTGGTCCACAGTAGTGATGGAACACAGTAGTTATAAGAGACCTATTAGTTGGGAGACAAGTGTTTTGGCAACTTTTGATGATGCTTCTTTAGTTTCTAAATAAAGAACATCATTAAGAGGATACAGAACATTTTGCAGGCAAGATGAGGAACTAGAAATCATCATCCAAAGACAAAAGGGAGAGTGAACAAGGCCCCAGTCAGAGCTTCAAGAACTAGAGGAGACGTTTTTAAAAAGGTTGACATGAAAAGGTATCAGTCCTCTAAATATGTGATGTTTAGAAAAGAATGGAGAATTGTAATTGGAAGGTGGGTACCCAATTCCAAAATACATATTTTGCGTTGGGTGAAGGGACCTTGTGGAGCAGTTTAGTGCTGGTTTCAAAGGACAATACAAAAAAAAATTCCAGAGGAAAATGAAGGTAGCAAGGAACTGTTGCACTAAATAGCATAAGAGTAAAGTAAATCAGAAGTAGAAGCAATTAACTCTTGATAATCAAGAATGCTAGGATGTCTATGGTGCGAGAATACTAATTATGGAATATTAGATGTTACTCTGATTGATGGCCCAATACCCTTCAATTCTCATTTTTAGATGCAATGTGTAAAATAAAAATTTCAGTAAACCAAATGAAAGGAATGTGTTCATTGGGCCCTGGTACGCACGAAGGGAGCGGGGAAGACACAATCTGGTGCACTTTAAGGGAGCTAGGAAATGAGGCCCAGTTGCACTCATAAAGGGAGTGGGGAAACAGGGCTCCAATGCACTCAAGTGAAACTCCATGTGCCAGATGCTGGACCATCCAGTTAACCAATTATAAGTGTTACTCTAATTAGAACAGTTGGCAAATGACAAGCAACTCAACTTGAATCTTGAAGGCTTGTTTAACAATGACTTCAGTAAGCAATATGGTTGATGAGTTGCACACTTATGGCTATGATTGAGAGGCACTAACAGAAAAATGGCTGAAGCAGCTGTAGAATTAGGAATGAAATTGATTTATTTTTGTTTAAATGGGAAGGGAACAATTGCTATGCAAATCTGACAACTTTCGGAGTTTCTCAGAGAATTTACTGAAAATCCTAAAGCAGCTGTCAGCAATTTGCCATGAGCCAGCAAGCTCATGTATGATGATACACTTCTCAGAAAATGCAGCAAGAGAGTGGGATTTAATTAGACCTAGTTCTGAAGAGGCACAGGAGCCTCAGGTAGCAGCAGTATGGTCACTGATGGCTTTCAGATTTATTTATAAATCTTTGCATTAATTTTCATTAAAAATTCTAATGCATATCAAGTTAAAGTGCTTATTTTAAAATGTTTGGAGTTTTGAAAAGGTGTTGAGTTTTACCAACTTTTTAAAAATTTTTGATGGATCAGAAATATCCATAATGCTTCATTAAAAGAATTAAGCTTAACAGTTCCAGCTAACCCTGGGTCATAAAGATCAATGTTTTGTGTAATTTTAAAATTGTTCAATTTTGTGGGTGGGTTTAGCTTTGACAATGCCATATTTATACCTTGTGATCCTTCAAGCACAGAGATACCACTCATTGTTTCCCATGTTCCTGCTACAAGGATCACTAGGGCAAGGTTAACATTTTGCCTCCTCGAGATTAGCATCAGATCAACTGCAAAGTCAGAGAGGTCGAAGCGAGACTGGAATCATTAAAATCCAATCAAGATACCTACAAAAGCACGAGACAGGGATCATGGGCAGTAGTGAGAATTAAGTCATCCATCCATCAGTTAGTTAGTGGAAGATGAGGAAACAAGTTTACAGGCATATTATAGAAAGGCGCAAAACTACAGAACAGCCAATAATGTAAAGGGCAAGAAGAGAGGGGAAGAAATTTAATTTAAAAAAAAAAATTACATTTAGACATACAGCACGGTAACATGCCCTTTTGGCCCTATGAGCCTAATTACACCCAATTGATCTACAGCCCCGGTACATTTTGAATTGTGGGAGGAAATCAGAGGTAAACCCACGCAGACACAGGGAGAACGTACAAACTCCTTACAGACAGCAGGGGATTCAAACCCCAGTCCCGATTGCTGGTGCTGTAGCACTGTTGCGCTAACCGCCATGCTAACCATGCTGCCCGAATTCTGGATATGATTTCCAGCCCAATAAGGATGCAAGCAATGCTGCACCTAGTTTTGGGGTACAAAGGTTGGTCAAATGAAACAGGTTTCAGTAGGGACAGTGGCTGAAAAAAGTTAACATGATATCAGTTTTTGAAACAGCCAGATAACATTGAAAAATTGAAAATATGGTGTGCAAAACATTGGAAAATAAAATATCGGGGCCATGAAGTAAACTCAGGCAAGCAAGTCTAAATGGTCCTCCAGTCAAAGACTCAGGCATGAGTGCCACAACAGATTGTAATTTAAAATTAACAGGTCAATGTCACAATTAAAATTAAAAGATGGAGACAACTTAGATTAGTACAAGATGACATTTCAAAATACCCAGCCTGAATTTGCTGTTGCGTTTACCTGTCCAGTAGGCACGGAGCCAGTTCTTTTGTGCAGTTTCCATAAACTCTTCCTCATTCAGAATTTTCAACATGATACAAGAATGTTCACCAGTCAAATCATTCTGCAATTAGTCATAAAAGTTTCACTGGAAGCTACAAATTGCCCACACTTTCAAATAACCAGTTACATTAATGCACTAATCTTATGGTTACTGAAAACTTCAAAAAATAGTTATTAGATGGTATATATTTAATAAAGAAAATGCAAACTCATAGCTATGAGTTTTCACATTTCTAAGACAGATATGAAACAAATCTAGGATAATGTAGAGGAAGTGCAAATAAATCTCAAGGTTATTTGTTAGAAAGCTTTATGAAGGGAGAAATTGGCTATTGGAATGTCAAACTTTTATATCTGAAAAAGATACCGTTATAAATATAACTATGTATAACATATATTCCTGTAACTCTATATCTGCTGTACTTAGCAGTTGTAAGTTTAAAGTTTATTATCAACAAAGAGCTAAGAATTGAACCAAATCAAATCAATTATGCAGTATGATTTCACAGTTAATAACGTGATTAATGAAGTGGATCAACCAAGGCAAATTTATTATACAGGGTGTATAATTTCAGAGTTTTTATTACATCAACAAATATCATCTTCAATTTCTTTAAATGCATGTTGCTTGGAATAAAGCAACTTCACTCAGTTTATATGAAAATGGCAGCACTGCTGGAGCTGCTATAATGGCCATGCTGCTGCGGGTGTGGACCTGAGGAGAGCATGTAGCGGAAACTCAGAGACCCCGCGGGGTCCCACCACTGAGTCCAACTGCTGTCAGCTCTGTACTGCCTGTTAATGGAGCTGATGGTAGTATTATTTTAATAATTCTGTAACCACAGGGTCTGCGCCCAAGATAGCAGGGCCTATGATCAGGAGCACCACAAGGGGTTGTAGACGCCATGTGAGCAGAGGATTGGTGAAGGGCACCAGAAAACATTTCCCACACATTTGCCCTACAGGATTCAGTAATGGGATTATTGGTGGTTGTTTTTATCTGTTAACAAGTTTGATGTCAATGAGACAGTTACAATAGGTCCGGTGTTGTTGAAAGGTCTTTAGCTGCAAACTGATATTGATCAGCCGTAAGTGGTACAAGCCAAAGGCAAATAGAACTTAATTTTGTCAAATACAAGATGCATTTTCGAGGTAAAATAAGAGTAGAATATGTACCATGATTGGTGGGGGTCTGAAGGACTTTCGAGGAACAAAGGGACCTTGCTGTATAAATCCCAAGATTCCTTAAAGTGGCTGCACTGGTGAAGAAGGTGTACAAGATGTTGGCTTTCCTTATCTGGGGCATAGTGTTAGGCATTCTTAATACACTAATTAAGCTACACCTCGAATATTCCACACAGATGTTGTCGCCACACTAAAAGAAGATGTCAGAGCAGAGATTCACCGGGATGTTGCCAAAATGGGCTATTTCAATTATCTGGATATCTTTTATTTGTTTTCCTTGGAGCAGAGAAGGAATGTGATAGAGATGTACAGAATTATGAGAGCAATAGATAGGGTACTGAGTGGGAAACATTTCTTTATGGAAAAGGTATTTAAGACCTGAGAACACGAGTTTTAAAGTGAGAAGTAAGATATTTAGAGGGGAACTGAGGAAGATTTTTTTTTAACCCAAAGGGCAGGTGCAATTTGGAAAGAACAATGGAGGTAGATAATATAAAATTTAAGGAACATCTAGACGTTTGGCTGCTAGTAAGTGGGATCAATCTAGGTAGGTACCTGCTGGTCACCATGGGCTGAAGGGCCTTTTTCATGTGGAGTGACTCGATAATTACATTAGTATAACAAAGGATGTTGCAGTACAATTTTTTTCAAAAACATGAAGACCATGTCTTTTGCCCATCTAATCTCATCCCATGTGCTCTTATTTGATCCATATCCTTCTATGCCTGGCACATTCAGCTCTTGGAATATTTTTAAAACATAGTATAGGCAGTCCGCGTGCTACGAATGTCCGACTTACGGACAACTCGTACTTACGAACTGACTGTTCCCCCAATTCGCGCATGCGCATAATGTTACCTCATGAATGCTCCTTCCGATAGAACAAGAGAAAGTGTTAACTTTTAATTTTTTTTTTGCATAGAAAGGTAATATACTATAAACAATTGACTAACTGATGCTAAAAACACTAAATAAGAACCGTATGTACCTGTTCCAACTTACCTACAAATTTGACTTCAAGACAGACTTAGGAACGGAACTCGTTTATAACCTGGGGACTGCCTGTAACTATGTCTGACTCCAACTCTGGCAGCAAGTTCCTGTTATCAACTACAATCTGTGTAAAATAAACTTTCCTTTCAAACCCTCTTTAAATACCTTGCTCTCACCTTAAACCTTTGCAGTCTTGTTTTTTTATATCCCCATCATGGTAAAAACATTTTGACTTCCCTACACCTTCTATAGTTGCCCATGCCTCTTTTAATTTTATACATGCCAATCAGGTCAGCCCATAGCCTCCTCCACTCAAGTGAAAAGCCAGCCTATCCAATCGTCCCTTTAAAGTCCTCCAATTGAGGCAACATCTCAGTAAATCTTTCTAAACTCTCACCAATGCAACCACACCTTTCCTGTAGAATGGTGCTCACAATATTTTGAGTGTCAACTAATCTGAGTATTTTAAAGTTTGCCACATAATATCCCAATTTTTACATTCTATGTCCAACCCATGAATGCAAGCATGTCATATTTGCCTCTGGATTTGAACCACCCCCATCACGGTCCTTTAGTTCATCAACATTCCTTATTTCCCTAACATTTGCTGTGTGTGTCCTACTTGACTTCCCAAAATGCATCATCTCACATAAAATTCCATCCGCCACCATAACAACCAACCATTTGATCGGTTTCCTACTGGAGTCTTTGACAACTTTCCTCACCATTCACAATTTTTATGTCATCTGCAAAATTACTAATCAATCCTCCTCCATTGGCATCCACACTGTCCATATATATATATATCACAACCAGCAAGGCTCCCCACATTGCACCATTGCTTACCTATTTCTAATCGGAAAAGCAACACCATCTTTTGCCTCCGAACAACCAAACAATTGTGAATCCAATTACCAGAACAATTAGGGTGAATAGAGAAGCTTTGATTCTACCTGGGATCTGTATTTCACCAGTTGAAAGAGCATCATTTGCTGTATGCAAATTTACATCATTTAAAAAATATGTTAAGCTATAAATTAAGGGTTATAGACAATGCTGGGAGATCTTTTACAACCAGGCAAGACACAAGGAGCTAAATGGTTCTTTCCACAAGCACTTTATGGCTTAAAATAACTTTAAAACAACATTTATTTAACAATTATAAACATAATTCAGTGCTCATTTCATTAACCTTAACAGAAATAAATCATTCCAATGTTCCAAATTCAGATTATGCATCAGTATGTCTAATTCTGTTCAGATTAACACATTTTAATAATATTCTCACAAGAACTTACAGGTGTCTGTCTTAGATATACTGGAACATATCCAGCTCGCTTCCAGAACCTTGAAACAGAAATGAACATCAAAAAATTAGTTATACCTTCCCTGCAAACCACATAAAACTTGTAAATTAACTTTCACCCTCTTACTTCTTAGAAATTACTTTTTCATGCTTCCACAATAGCTTCCTCCAGTATTTACTTGATTAATTTACAAGGAGTGACCAGTTACTGCACAATTCTAATGATCTTTCAGAAAGTAATGACCAGTCACTGCCTTGAACTGCTACTTCCCTTCTGGATGAGTTTTCGCTGCATTATTGGGTTGAGAGTTAGAGGGTTAAGTTCTGGCAAGATCAAGGAGCTACAATATATTTTCAAATTTAGAGCAGCACGCAACTTGAATAGGAACCTGCAAATAGTGCTTGCCTCACTTGTCTTTCTTGCAGGTAAAGGTCATGGGTTTGGGAGATGCTATCAAGGCAAGAAGCAACAATTCATTTTGTGAAGGGTACAGAAAGGTGCAGGGAATTAATTTTTAGGAGAACAGTGAAGTGCAAATCAAATAAACTGTCTGTGCTGAATGGGGAATTCAACTCTGGTCCATATTTAGGACAAAATTGTAATGAAATCTGAAGTGCTTATTAAACTTTTTTTAATTTTTTTTAAATTTTTCACTCTGTGAACCATATCAATCAAAACACATACAAACATTTCCCTCTCGAATATACACAGTGGCATTTTCTCCCCTTTTTCACCCCCCTACCTTCCCACCCCCTTCCAAACCTATTAAACGTTCAACATATACAATACAATAAAATCAATAAATAATGTCATCACACAATGAAAATAAACAAGAAAATGGTGTCATCTACTTTTACACATTGAATCAGGTCATTTTGTCTTATTGTTTTATCATTTTAGGGGGTGGAGGTCTGAGGCAAGCTCTCTCTGTTGTGTTCCATGTACGGTTCTCAAATTTGTTCAAATAATGTGACTTTATTTTTTAAATTAAATGTTATTTTTTTCCAATGGAATACATTTATTCATTTCTATGTACCATTGCTGTATTCTCAGGCTCTCTTCCGATTTCCAAGTTGATATTGTACATTGTACTGCTGCAGCTAAGGCTATCATAGTAAATCTTTTTTGCGCTTCATCCAGCTTGAGGCCTAATTCTTTACTTCTTACTTACATTACTTAGAAGAAAGATCTCTGGAATTTTTAGTATGTTGCTTTTTGTGATTTTATTTAATACCTGATTTAGATCTTCCCAAAACTTTTTCACTTTTTCACATGCCCAAATTGCATGTACTGTTGTTCCCGTTTCCTTCTTACAGCAAAAACATCTATCTGATAATGTTGGATCCCATTTTTGGGGTGTGATATATAACCTGTGTAACCAATTATATTGTATCATGCGTAACCTCCTGTTTATTATATTCTTCATAGTTCCAGAGCATAACTTTTCCCATATTTCATTTTTATCTTTATGTTTAAATCTTTTTTCCACTTTTGTTTGGGTTTATAGTTTATTTCATCATTTTCCTTCTCTTGCAGCTTTTTTTTTTTTTTTTTTTTAATTTTTTATTTTTCACACCATAAATCACAATAGCCATGATATACACTTTTTCTTTTCCACACATTTACAGTGACTTTTTCTCCCTCCCCCTCCCTCCTCCCAAGCCACCCCCCCATCCCCCCCCCCCCCTCATCCATTTTAGTTATACAATCTAGGTTGCATTAATTCAGTTAGACAATGTTGTCATTCAACAAAAATACACCAGAAATTCTACTGAGTCCATTCTTTTCTTCTCTTCTCCTTCCATCAACTTAGGTAATGTTTGTTCCCGGTAGGTTTTCGCTATTGTATTTAATGTAAGGCTCCCATACTTGTTCGAATATTTCAATATTATTTCTTAAACTATATGTTATTTTTTCTAATGGAATACATTTATTCATTTCTATATACCATTGTTGTATTTTCAAATTATCTTCCAATTTCCAGGTTGACATAATACATTTTTTTGCTACAGCTAGGGCTATCTTAACAAATCTTTTTTGTGCATCCTCCAAGTCAATTCCAAATTCTTTATTTTTTATGTTACTTAGGAGAAAGATCTCTGGATTCTTTGGTATATTGTTTTCTGTTATTTTATTTAATATCTGATTGAGATCATCCCAAAATTTTTCTACTCTCTCACATGTCCAGATTGCATGAATTGTTGTTCCCCTTTCTTTTTTTACATCGAAAACATCTATCAGATACTGTTGGGTCCCATTTATTTAACTTTTGCGGTGTAATGTATAGTCTGTGTAACCAATTATATTGTATCATACGCAGCCTCGTATTTATTGTATTTCTCATCGTTCCAGAGCATAACTTCTCCCATGTTTCCTTTTTTATCTTTATATTTAAATCTTGTTCCCATTTTTGTTTAGTTTTACCATTTGTTTCCTCATTTTCCTTTTCTTGCAGTTTAATATACATATTTTTTATAAATCTTTTGATTAACATTGTATCTGTAATCACATATTCAAGGTTACTTCCCTCTGGTAAACTCAAGTTGCTTCCTAATTTATCTTTCAAGTAGGATCTCAGTTGGTAATATGCCAGCGCTGTATCTCCCGTTATATTGTACTTATCTCTCATTTGTTCAAAGGATAAGAATCTACTTCCTGAAAAACAATTTTCTATTCTTTTAATCCCTTTTTTTTCCCATTTTCTAAAGGCAAGGTTGTCTATTGTAAAAGGGAGTAGCTTATTTTGCGTCAATATTAGTTTTGGTATTTGGTAATTTATTTTATTTCTTTCTACATGAATCTTCTTCCATATATTGAGGAGATGGTGTAATACTGGAGAAGTTCTATGTTGTACCAATTTTTCGTCCCATTTATATAATATGTGTTCAGGTATCTTTTCCCCTATTTTATCTAATTCTAGTCTCGTCCAGTCTGGTTTTTCCCTTGTTTGATAAAAATCTGATAGGTACCTTAATTGTGCGGCTCTATAATAATTTTTGAAGTTTGGCAATTGTAAGCCTCCTTGTTTATACCATTCTGTTAATTTGTCTAGTGCTATCCTCGGTTTCCCCCCTCTCCATAAAAATCTCCTTATTATTTTCTTTAACTCTTTGAAGAATTTTTCTGTCAGTTGTATTGGCAATGCCTGAAATAAGTATAGTATCCTTGGAAAAATGTTCATTTTAATACAGTTTATCCTTCCTATCAGTGTTAGTGGTAGCTCTTTCCAATGCTCTAAATCGTCCTGTAATTTTTTCATTAGTGGATTGTAATTGAGTTTATATAATTGGCCTAGATTTTTGTTTATTTGCACACCTAGGTATCTTATTGCCTGCGTTTGCCATCTGAATGGGGATTCCTCCTTAAATTTTGAGAAATCCGCGTTATTCATAGGCATTGCTTCACTTTTATTTACGTTTATCTTGTATCCCGACACTTCTCCATATTCCTTCAATTTCTTATATAGTTCTTTTATTGATAGTTCTGGTTCTGTTAAGTACACTATCACATCATCCGCAAACAGACTGATTTTATATTCCCTGTCTTTTATTTTTATTCCTTTTATATTATTATCTCTTCTTATCGATTCTGCTAGTGGTTCTATAGCTAGCGCAAACAATAATGGTGATAGTGGGCATCCCTGCCGCGTTGACCTGCTTAAGTTAAATTGCTTTGATACATGTCCATTTACTGTCACTTTCGCTAACGGTCCCTTATATAATGCTTTAATCCAATTAATATACTTCTCCGGTAAACTGAATTTTTGCAATACTTTGAACAAGTAATTCCATTCTACTCTGTCGAAGGCCTTCTCTGCGTCTAAAGCAACTGCTACTGCCGGTGCTTTATTTCCTTCTACTGCATGAATTAAGTTAATAAATTTACAAATATTGTCTGTTGTGCGTCTTTTTTTGATAAATCCAGTTTGGTCTAAATTTACCATTTTCGGTACCTGTTCTGCTAATCTGTTCGCTAATAGTTTAGCTATTATCTTATAATCTGTGTTTAGCAAAGATATTGGTCTATATGACGCTGGTGAGAGTGGATCTTTCCCTTGTTTTAGTATCACTGTAATTATTGCTGTTTTACATGAATCTGGTAAGTTTTGTGTCTCATCAATCTGGTTGATTACATCCAGGAGGGGCGGTATTATTAGGTCTTTAAATGTTTTGTAGAATTCTATTGGGAGTCCATCCTCTCCTGGTGTCTTATTATTTGGTAAATTTTTTATTATCTCTTGTATTTCTACTGTTCCAAATGGTTCTGTTAATTTATTTTGTTCCTCTATTTGTAGTTTTGGTAGTTCAATTTTAGTCAAAAATTCATCTATTTTCCCTTCTTTCCCTTCGTTTTCGGTTCGGTATAATTGTTCATAGAATTCTCTGAAGTTTTCCTTAATTTCTTTTGGATTATATGTAATTTGTTTGTCTTTTTTCCTTGTTGCCAATACCATTTTCTTAGTTTGCTCTGTCTTAAGCTGCCATGCTAGGATTTTGTGTGTTTTTTCCCCTAGTTCATAATATTTCTGTTTTGTCTTCATTATATTCTTCTCCACCTTATATGTTTGTAATGTTTCATATTTTATTTTTTTATCCGCCAATTCTCTTCTTTTGGTTGTATCTTCCTTTATTGCTAATTTTTTTTCTATGTTTATTATTTCCCTTTCCAACTGCTCTGTTTCCTGATTATAGTCCTTCTTCATCTTGGTTGCATAACTTATTATTTGCCCTCTAATGAATGCTTTCATTGCGTCCCATAGTATAAACTTATCTTCCACTGATTCCGTATTTACTTCAAAGTACATTTTTAATTGTTTTTCAATAAATTCTCTAAAATCCTGTCTTTTAAGTAGCATGGGGTTTAATCTCCATCTATACATTCTTGGAGGGATGTCTTCTAGCTCTATTGCCAATAACAGGGGTGAGTGGTCCGATAATAGTCTAGCTTTATATTCCGTTTTCCTAACTCTCCCTTGAATGTGGGCTGATAACAGGAATAGGTCTATCCTTGAGTATGTTTTATGTCTAGTCGAGTAGTATGAGTATTCCTTTTCTTTTGGGTTTTGTTTCCTCCATATGTCCACAAGTTTCATTTCTTGCATTGATTTAATTATAAATTTGGTTACTTTGTTCTTCCTGTTAATTTTTTTCCCCGTTTTATCCATATTTGGATCCAAATTCAGATTGAAATCCCCTCCTATTAGTATGTTCCCTTGCGTATTAGCTACCTTCAAAAAGATATCTTGCATAAACTTTTGATCTTCTTCGTTAGGTGAATATATATTAAGTAGATTCCAAAGCTCTGAATATATCTGACATTTTATCATAACATATCTCCCTGCTGGATCTATTATTTCCTCTTCTATTTTAAATGGCACATTTTTGCTAATTAATATAGCCACTCCTCTTGCTTTTGAATTATACGATGCTGCTGTTACATGTCCTACCCAATCTCTCTTTAATTTCTTGTGCTCCAATTCAGTTAAATGTGTTTCTTGGACAAATGCTATATCTATTTTTTCCTTTTTCAGTAAATTTAGTAGTTTCTTCCTTTTAATTTGGTTATGTATTCCATTAATATTTAGAGTCATATAGTTCAGCGTAGCCATTTTATATTTTGTTTATCTTCTCTTTCCGTTTTTCCATCATTACCTTTCCTCCTTTTCCATTTCTGTTTTCTTATTTTCAACTCTTTACCAGACAACATTCCTACAACATCCAACATTTTCCTTATTCTCCTATTTCTATCTTCTTTATCCCCAATCTCCCCTTCCCCTCCTGAGTTTCCCTTTATCCCTTGTCGGACAACCACACCTCCCCTCTCCATTTGGATTTGCGAATCCACTCGCAAGCGTCAACTGATTTTGCAGTGACCGCTCTTTTCCCACCACCCAGCCCCCCCAGAAAAGATTTCGTTTTTTATATGTCACAAAGGTCACTCTTTTAGTTCCCTCCTTATTCTCTCTATTCCATTACCTTCCCTTATTAATTCTTGTCTATACTTTCTATGTTTTCCTCTAATTACAGATACTTTCACATATGCCCATTGTCTCTATTCACTCTTATACCTCTTTACCCGCATACATATCAATCGTGGTCATTTTTACCCTCCTTACCCGTCTTCATCCCTCAGTCTATTTTTGTCTTTACCCACATACATATCAATCGTGATCATTTTTGCTCTCATTACCCGTCTTCATCCCTCAGTCTATTTTTGTAATTGTTCTGCAAATTTTCGTGCTTCTTCTGGATCCGAGAATAGTCTGTTTTGTTGTCCTGGAATAAATATTTTCAATACCGCAGGATGCTTCAGTGTAAATTTATATCCTTTCTTCCATAAAATCGCTTTTGCTGCATTGAACTCTTTTCTCTTCTTTAGGAGTTCAAAGCTTATATCTGGATAAATGAAGATTTTTTGCCCTTTATACTCCAGTGGTTTGTTGCCCTCTCTTACTTTTTCCATTGTCTTCTCCAGTACCTTTTCTCTTGTAGTATATCTTAGGAATTTTACTACAATAGATCTTGGTTTTTGTTGTGGTTGTGGTTTAGGGGCCAATGCTCTATGTGCCCTTTCTATTTCCATTTCTTGCTGTAGTTCTGGACATCCTAGGGCCTTAGGGATCCATTCTTTTATAAACTCCCTCATATTCTTGCCTTCTACATCTTCCTTAAGGCCCACTATCTTTATGTTATTTCTTCTGTTATAATTTTCCATTATATCTATTTTTTGGGCTAGTAATTCTTGTGTCTCTTTAGTTTTTTTATTAGATTCCTCCAATTTCTTTTTTAAGTCTTCTACCTCCATTTCTGCTGCTATTGCCCGTTCTTCCATCTTGTCCATTTTTTTCCCCATTTCTGTTAAGGTCATATCCATTTTATTTATTTTCTTTTCTGTGTTGTTTATTCTTCTTCTTAAATCATTGAATTCCTGTGTTTGCCATTCTTTAAATGACTCCATGTATCCTCTAACAAGAGCAAGTACCTCCTTTACCTTGCCTATCTTTTCTTCTTCTATTTCCCTGTACTCTTCCTCTTCCTCTTCTTCTTCCTCTAGGTTGACCATCTGTTGTTTCTTTGCTGCCCTTTCCTCCTCTTCTTTCTTGTTTCTATTGTCTTCTGTGGTCTCTTCTTGCTGCAGGTGTTCTGCAGCTGTCGTTGCCGGCTGTGGAGATCGACTCCCCAGCTGGTCCCCCCTCCCGTCGGTGTGTTTTTTTGTATGCGCATCGCGCATGCGCGAGGAGTCGCGCATGCGCGGTTGCGCACTTTTACTCGGCTCTGTGAGCCATTGTTGTAGTTCTCTTTCTACCGACCTGAGGTAGTGGGGTCTTCTCTCCACAGCGGGCCTCTTCGGACAGGTAAGGCCTTCACCTTTTTCCTCCGTTGTCTTCTCTTCCTCTCTTCTTTCCGTTGATTTTGATTTTTCTCCTTTTGTCTCCATCTTCTTTCCACCTTTATACTCACTTTTCTTTAACTTGTATTTCTGTGCCTTTGTATTTTCTCTTGTTTTTCCCGACTTTTCTGGAGAGGGCTGGAGTTCACCGTCCGGCCACTACTCCATCACGTGACTCCTCCCCCTTCTCTTGCAGCTTGATGTACATGTTCGTTATAAATCTTTTAATTATCACTGTGTCTGTAATCACATATTCAAAGCTGCTTCCTTCTGGTAATCTCAGTCTGGTTCCCAATTTGTCCTTTAAGTAGGTTTTCAGTTGATGGTATGCAAACATTGTACCATTTGTTCAAATGTTAATAAATTATTTCCCAAAAAACAATTTTCTGTTCTTTTAATTCCTTTTCTCTCCCATTCTCTAAAGGAAAGGTTATCTATTGTAAAAGGGATTAGTTGATTCTGCATCAATAATAATTTTGGTAGCTGGTAATTTGTTTTTTTTCTTTCTAAGTGAATCTTCTTCCATATGTTGAGTAAATGATGCAGTACTGGTAAACTTTTATATTACACTAGTTTTTCATCCCACTTATAAAGTATATCTTCTAGTACCTTCTCCCCTATTTTATCTAGCTCTCTCTTGGTCCAATCTGGTTTTTCCCTTGTCTGAGTAAAAATCTGATAGATACCTTAATTGTGCTGCTCTATAATAATTTTTTTAAGTTTGGTAGCTGCAAACCACCTTGTTTGTACAACTCTGTTAATTTATCTAGCGCTATCCTCGGTTTCCCCCCTTTCCATAAGAATTTCCTTATTATTTTCTTTAGCTCATTGAAGAATTTCTCTGTTAAGGGAATTGGTAACGATTGAAATAGGTATTGTATCCTTGGGAAGACATTCATTTTAATGCAATTTACCCTTCCTATCAATGTTAGTGGTAAATCTTTCCAATGTTCTAAGTCATCCTGTAATTTCTTCATTAATGGCTGATAATTTAATTTCTATAGGTGGCTTAAATCATTATCTAATCTAATACCTAGGTATCAGATTGCTTGTGTTTGCCATTTAAATGGTGATTCTTTTTTAAACTCTGTGTAATCCGCATTATTCATTGGCATCACTTCATTTTTATTTGCGTTGATCTTGTACCCCGATATTTCTACATATTCCTTCAATTTCTTATGTAGTTGTTTTATTGATATTTCTGGTTCTGTTAAATATACTATATGTCATCTCCAAATAAACTGATTTTATACTCCTTCTCCTTTATTTTTATCCCTTTAATTTTATTTTCTGTTCTTATCAGTTCTGCCAATGGTTCTATTGCTAAACCGAACAGTGAGGGAGATAGTGGACATCCCTGCCTAGTTGACCTACTTAATTTAAATTGGTTTGATACATATCCATTTACTGTCACCTTCGCCAACGGTCCCTTATATAATGCTTTAATCCAATTAATATATTTTTCTGGTAGGTTGAACCTCTGTAATACTTTGAATAAATAATTCCATTCTACCCTGTCAAAGGCTTTTTTCTGCGTCTAAAGCAACAGCCACTGTTGGTGTCTTATTTCCTTGAACTGCATGGATTAAATTAATGAACTTACAGACATTATACGCTGTTCGTCTTTTCTTAATAAATCCAGTTTGATCTTGTTTTACTATTTTTGGTACACAGTCGGCCAATCTGTTTGCTAATAATTTTGCTATTATCTTATAATCTGAATTAAGTAGAGATATTGGTCTATATGATGCTGGTGTTAGTGGATCCTTCCCCGTCTTTGGTATTACTGCAATTATTGTGGTTTTACATTAATCTGGCAAGTTTTGCATTTCTTCTATCTGGTTCATTACTTCCAGGAGTGGAGGAATTAGTAACTCTTTAAATGTTTTATAGAATTCTATTGGGAGTCCATCCTCTCCAGGCATTTTATTGTTTGGCAGCTTTTTTAATATATTCTGTATTTCCTCTATTTCAAATGGTTTTATCAATTTGTTTTGCTCCTCTTCTTGCAATTTCAGTAGTTCAATTTTAGCTAGAAACTCATCTATTTTCTCTTCTTTCCCCTCGTTCTCAGTTCGGTATAATTGTTCGTAGAATTTCTTAAAGTTTTCATTCATCTCTGTTGGGTTATATGTAATTTGTTTGTCCTTTTTCCTTGTTGCTAACACAGTTCTTTTTGCTTGTTCTGTTCTAAGTTGCCAGGCTAATATTTTGTGTGTTTTTTCTCCTAGCTCATAATACTTCTGCTTTATTTTCATTATGTTCTTCTACACCTTATACGTTTGTAATGTTTCTTTTTTTTTTGTCCGCCAATTCTCTTCTTTTTGTTGTATCTTCCCTTGTTGCTAGTTCTTTTTCTGTACTTACTATTTTCCTTTCCAACTGTTCTATTTCCCGATTGTAGTCCTTTTTCATCTTAGTTACATAACTTATTTTCTGCCCTCCAATGAAGGCTTTCATTGCATCCATTAATATAAATTTGTCTTTCACTGATTCCATATTTATTTCAAAGTAGATTTTAATTTGGCGTTCAATAAATTCTCTCGATTCCTGTCTTTTAAGTGGCATGGAGTTTAATCTCCATTAATATGTTCTTGGTGGGATGTCCTCCAGTTCTATTGCTAATAACAGGAGTGAGTGATCAGATAGCAATCTAGCTTTATATTCCATTTTCCTAACTCTCCCTTGAATATGGGCTGACAACAGGAACATGTCAATCCTTGAGTATGTTTTATGTCTACTCGAATAATATGAGTATTCCTTCTCCCTTGGGTGTTGCCTCCTCCATATATCCATAAGTTTCATTTCCTGCATTGATTTAACCATAGATTTGGCCACTTTATTCTTTTTGCTAGTCTTTTGTCCAGTTTTATCCACCTTTGGATCCAAATTAAGGTTAAAATCCCCCCCCCCCCTATCAATATATTCCCCTGCATATCTGCAATCTTCAAAAAATATCTTGCATAAACTTTTGATCCTCTTCATTAGGTGCATATATATTGACCAAGTTCCAGAATTCTGAATATATCTGACACTTTATCATTACATACCTCCCTGCTGGATCTTTTATTTCCTCCTCTATTTTGATTGGTATATTTTTATTGATTAATATAGCTATACCTCTGGCTTTTTAATTATATGCTGCCGTTACGTGTCCTACCCAGTATCTCCTTAATTTATTATGTTCCACTTCAGTTAGATGCGTTTCCTGCACAAATGCTATATCTATTTTTTCTTTTTTCAATAAATTTAATAGCCTCTTCCTTTTAATTTGGTTATGTATTCCATTAATATTTATAGTCATATAATTCAACATGGCCATCTCATACTCGGTTTACACCTCATTTCCGCTTCCTCACCACCACCTGTCCCCTTTTCCCCATTTTCACTCCTAAAACATAAAATACTTCAACAATTCCCACATCTAAAATTCCCTTAATCCCAGGTGTCCCTCCCCTCTCTGAGTTGCCCCTTGTCCCTTGCCGGGCAACCACAACTCCCCTCTCCATTTGGATTGCGAATCTGCTCTCAAGCGTCAACTGATTTTTCAGCGACTGTTATTCTCTCCCACCCAATCCCTCCAGAAAAGACTTTTATCTTCACATTTAACAAAGCTCACCCTCTTCTTTTTTTTATTCTCCCCCTTACTTCCCTTTTCTTTCCCTTCTTTAGTTCTTACTTATTCATTATTTTTACATCTTTATATGTAGTTTGTCGTCATTCTTCATTCTTGTTACATCTCTTCCTCTCTCCTTCTGTCCTGCAGGTGTTCTGCAAATTTTCGTGCTTTCTCCGGATCCGAGAACAGTCTGTTTTGCTTCCCCCAGGATAAATATTTTAAGCACAGCTGGATATCTTAACATAAATTTATAGCCATTTTTCCATAGGATCGATTTTGCTGTGTTAAACTCCTTCCTCTTCTAAAACTTATGTCTGGGTAAAAAAATATTTTTTGACCCTTATATTCCAGTGGTTTTTTTGTCTTCTCTAATTTTATTCCTTGCCCTCTCCAATTATATTTTCTCTTGTCGTGTATCTCAGAAATTCTACTAAAACGGATCTTGGTTTTTGTTGTGTCTGTGGTTTCAGGGCTAGTGTTCTGTGTGCCCTTTCTATTTCCATTCCTTCCTGTATTTCTGGCATTCCCAGGGGATCCATTCTTTTATAAATTCTTTCACATTTGTGCCTTCTTCATCTTCCTTTAGGCCCACTATCTTTATGTTGTTTTGCCTACTATAGTTTTCCATTATATCACTCTTTTGACTCTTTAACTTTTTTGTCACTGTCTTCCAATTTTCTTCTTAAGTCATTCACTTCCATTTCTACAGCTATTTCTCATTCTTCCACATCTTCTAATCTTTTCCCTATTTCTGTCATGACTCTATTCTACTCATTTTATCTTCTGTACTTTTCATTTCACTAAATTCTAATGTCAACCATTCTTTTAATGCTTTCATTTGTTCTTGAAAATTTTTTAAATCTATATACTGTCCATCTATTTTACCTTCTATTCCTCTGTGCAGAGCTTGGTGTTCTTCTTCTTCTGTGTCTGGACCTGTGTTTGTGTCTTCTTCTTCACTTCCTTGTATCTGTGTCTCTTCTGACTTTCTTGTTGAGCTGCTTACCTCAGTTTGTTGGGTGTCTTTTTGCATAGCTTCTTGCTGTTGGTCCTCTTCTTCTGGGCTAGTTATCTGTTGGGCTTCCTCTTGCTGTTTTTCTTTCCTATCACTCCCTTTCCTGTCACTTTCCTCTTTTTCCAGCTGAGAGCTCTGCTGTCGGGCATCTCTCAGCTGGTCGTGCTGTGTAAGTTCACTTCTCAGCTGGGTCCCCCTCCCGTCGGTGTTGTCTTTTTCCTTAGTGTGCGCATTGCGCACTTCTGTTTGGTTCAGAGAGCCATTTTTGCAGTCCCGCGGTTGGGAGGTCGCGACTCTGCGGGGTCGCCACTAACCTCGGGGAGTGGGCTCCTCTCTCTTCGGCGGCTCCCTGCCTCTTCACACAGGTAAGGCCTTCTCCTTTCTCTTCCGACGTCTTTTCTTCTTTTTTTCCCCATTGTTCTTGCTTTTTCTTTCTTGGGTGCCATTTTCTTTCTTTTCTTCACACCTTTGTCTTTTATTTGTTGTGTTTAGTGTTTCTTGAACTTTGTGTTTCTTCACTTATTTCTTCTTTTCTGGAGAGGGCTGGTATTCTCCTACCAGCCACTACTCCATCACGTGACTCCTCCATGCTGATTAAACTTAAGCAGCATTGATCAGAAGATTACTGGTAGGTGCTGTCAGATAGCACTGTTTTGCAGACAAATAAGTAGCCAGATTGTATTCTCCTGGTTCTTAATGGAGAGGATACAACTCAATAAAATTGTTGCATAAATGGAGAACAGCTTTAGATATGCATAAGTCTTAAAGAGTAATGATGGAACACTTCCCAAGGGAATCCCCAGAGAAGAGATTTCATGTCATGTCATTAGTGAAATGCCAACATTGCTACCAAATTCCAATGTCATTAATTTTCCAGCTAATGTTTTAATTTGATTACAGTCTTTGCCTATCCAGTGACTATACTTCTAATTTAAGGCAGTCAACCAAAAATGCATTATGAAACTTATAAAAAGGTTAACAAAATTAGAACATGAGGACTGTAAAGTTGAAGAATTGCCATGCAAAGCTCATCCAAAAAAACTTCACACTGTTAGTTGCCACAGAGTCGCCACAAAAGGGAATTTTAAATTAAGTTGCTACTCCAAAGCTGTCTGTATTTTAATGAATGCCTTTACAACATAAAATACCATAAACCTCTTACAATATCTGACCGTGTATTACAATCCAACTTTTGTTTAAAATTATTTGAAGGTTTTTCACTACGCAATATGCCCTGAAAACTGAACATTGTAACTTACTTCAGCAATTCTGATGTAAGGCCATAAGATACTCCCAAGTAGTCAAGTTTCTCTGCTTTTCGTTCACTGAGTTTCAGTAGCAACGGTGGCAAGTTTCTGCGTGGAGTCAAGGTCTCTTCCAGTAGACTTATATTCTGTTATGGAAGGATTTAATACAATATAAATCAGAATTATCCTGTAATTGAGGGCTATTTGTATGGAATCAATGGGTATACACTTGAAAAATATACTTACATTTTAATTTTAAAATGTTTAAAATTTTATTGCATTTTTAAATTTAAATATAGGCATTCAACACGGTATCAGGCCATTTTGGCCCACGTGTCCATGCCACTTAATTTACTTACACCCCCAGTACGTTTCGAATGGTGGGAGGAAACCGGAGCCCCCAGGAAAATTTCTTTCAGCACCAACTTTAAATTTTTTAATCCATTTCCTTGTTTGAATAACAAGGAGAGACAAATATACCATCATATTCTACAAACAGTAGAGAAGGAAAAAGATACCTCAGAGATAAGGCACAGCAGAAAGGAAATAGGTCTAAAAATTGAGTAAAGAATTAAAAAAACTAGAAATTATAAATCAACAGAAGATCAATGATAAATATTTCAGATTATAGCTGTACACACTACACAATATTTAAAAAATCTAACATTAGTAGGACACCATTTACTACAGTAAAACCCTGGGTATCCAGCACCTATAGGAATTGGTAGATGCTGGATGTGAATTTGCTGGGGCATGGATTTTAAACTTTTGTATTTTTTACCTATTTATTTTCCACAATTTTTTTTTAATGTTTTTTTTTAAACGGAAGCTGCCGGTTGCTTGAGTTCGGGATAATAGGGATTTACCATACATAATTTGCAAATATTCCATAATGCTGCAATACTTTGGATCCTTTGCCAGTGGTGTCCACAAGTATAAGCTCCCCTTTACCTTGCACATCTATAAATAGCCAATTCTCTCTCTTCACCACCACAAACAATTCAAGAGAAATAATGCACCATCTAAATTCTGGCTGATATTTTTTTCCCAGTAAATTAAACCTTCCTACAGCTTAATTCTGCCAAGACTAAAACTACCTGCAGGCTTTTTAATGCCTTTTGCACTGCATCCATCATCTTCCATGTTATGCATAACATGCTTTCTAAAAGTGAGTAGAATGTTCTACTCTAAACTGCAATACTAACTTCCAATCCATGTGGCTGAACTGCCATGTGTAATTATTTTAAATAAAGAGTTTAAACCCGAAACGCCAGTTATATATCTTTCCCTTTGCTATGTAAAGGACACTGTTTGACCAGCTGAACTTCTCCAACGTTTTGTGTTTTTACTTTAAACAAGTATTTTTTTCTTCAAATGTTGGTACCCTTATTCATAAGTTTTATATAATTTAAAAATCTATGGCTTGAGTACATTTCTGCATGTCTCACATCAACGTGATTATTAAACTAATTACCCTTCAAAGATTTTAAGTTGTTAATTTTTACGTCGTCTGTAGTTTTCTTGTTGATCAAATTTAGAAATACTCTCCATCCTAGGTATTTATTTCTCTGATTCTAGACTACAATTAAACTTCCACTGCACTAATGACTGTCACACAATAACTCTAAATCTTGATTTTATTCTAAAATTATTGTATTTCATTAACTCCTTTATAACATTTCTTATCAAATGACCATGTCTTTAGTCCATCAACAAAACTGTTTGCTTCCTTTACAACATTCTTATCTGCCTGTTAAGTGTGTCATCACATTTTTGATAATGACCATTAATTGCTACAGGCTAAATGGAAAGGAAACATCCAAGATTTATTATCTTATTTATTATCAATTTATTATCTTAGTAGAGAGAGAGAGAGAGAGAGAGAAAGAGAGAGAGAGAGAGAGAGAGAGAGAGAGAGAGAGAGAGAGAGAGAGAGAAGCAAATCAGAGGCCCTCCAGAGACGCTGAGTGTCCGTAGCTTCCGTAGCCCCCGCAGCCACAGAGTCCAGTCCAAATCATTGGCAACCCAAGCTCTGGATCCAAACCTCTGACACGATCAGGAACCTTTCAGCACCCTAGGCACTTCCTCGCATCCCGGTTCCAATAACTGGCACCCCTCCAGCCAGTCTCCAGCAGTCCGCAGCCTGGTGTGAATCTCCCGACAGCAGACTCCAGCAGCCCACAGTTTCCATGGGCTCCTTGCCTCGAGTCGCCAGCAGCCCACTGCATACACTGGTCCCTCAGCCATAGAGCCCCCTCACTGGTCCGTCCCCGCAGATCGTCTCCTTTGCTTCTCCCTCTCAGACAGTGCGTGATCTTCTCATCCTCTGGTGCCCTGTTCCAGTCCTCCGCTTCCCCAGAGTCTGCAGCCCCTCATGGCTGCTGCCGATTAATAGGCACTGCCATCTTGGGCATAGACCCACGGTCACAGGATTTCAACTAAAATCACTGCCAGCTCCTGCAACGGGCTGTTCAAAACCCGAGTAAAGCCAACTGCAATCGGCTGGACCCTGCGGGAGTGCTGCATCTCCGCTCCCCCACCAGCGCTACTGCTACAGTGCTCCAGCAGCTCTGCCATCCATATCAATGTAAAGAATATTAATTCATTTTATCAGCCAACCTAAATGAATTTTGCAACAAATTTATGGACCATCACATCCAACTAAACCTGCCACATTCTTTACCCGTCCAGTATGGACACTGCAACTGAAGAAGGCAACGGGAAACCATTTCTGTATTTTCCCCCTTGTATAATCATGAACTCAAATTCAACTATGGTCTCAGCTCAAAGTTGGAGTATTCACCGAAGGAGAATAGGGGAGGCAACAAACTACAACTTGGAGGGTCAGAGATCGTGACAGATGGAAAGACATGATCACCCATGCCGAATGGCAAGGCAGCTGGATGTTGAACGATGACGTTAACATTTTCCTATCACATACTGATTTTTAGTTATAACCTTTTTTTGTGATTTCCTGTCACATTTTAAGTCCTCTTCAATCATGCAAAACCATGAAGCACAACATGCCATTAAAAATTCATTTTCTGCACTCGCAAGTAGACGTCTTCCCTGCTGATCTTGGTGGAGTCAGTGACGAACATGGTGAAAGATTTCACCAGGACATTGCAACCATGGAAAAGTGGTATCTAGGACAACTGGAATCCATCAATGCTCGCTATATTTAGACACCAACATGAAAGGCATCAGATGCTGAGTACAATTGAAAAATCAGCGGAAAAACATTTTTAGGTCAGTTGAACAAATGCAATGTGTCAGCATCATTATGCGATTAAATATGCTAAATTCAGTAAAAGTTGATTTAATGTTTTTCCACCTTCCTAGGTGATACAGCAAATTTGAAACTATCTTTATGTTCATCTTAAAATTGTCTATCATAATCCCCAATTTAAAGCAAACATATTGAAAAAAATTATTAATGAGCTAAATTATCTAATCTCTGTATTGTGGTGACAGAATTAGTGCTGTAATTGAACTCAAATCTTTTCCCCTTCAATAAACTGCACAAGCAAGAGCACTGAAAAAATGACTTCAAAATATTCATTTTTGTATTGTAGAATTGGAGATTGTCAAATATAGTTTACAAATAGTTAGTCTTTCTAAATCATTATATTTCAATGACAATGTGCTGCATTAACTACTAAATGTTTATAAACATTCAAAGAAATTTTCAGTTAAAATTTTAGAAAATTCAGTTCAATCAGGTGCTGTCTTGAGTTGCTGAATGGATAAAGTTAAATTTGTAATTCTGAACTCAAGTCTTCCATACCTCACTGCTGACAGTAGTTAATTCTGTGGGTTTATCATCTTCCTGCTCTTCCAGACAAGGAAATTTTCCTTCAAAATACATCTGTAGCAAGGCCATTGCTCGGCTTCCGTATCCCAGCTGGTTACAAAATCAAAGAAAAAGCATTAGTGAAAGAATTTTGATTATTGAAAGCAACAATTAACATTTCAAGTCGATAATTATGGTATTAGCATCAAAAGTTTAAAATTCCTACAAGAATGATCTGCTCTATTATTTTCTCTCAAACTTGTTTTGAACAGATATTTAAGCTCTAATTATAGGGTTGGCTCAGATCAACTCTCAAAAGCTTGATTCCAAATTTCAAACAGACTTCTCACTTGGCAAATGAAGTTCATTTAAGGTGTTTGGAATCATCACATTTAATGAATGATACACAGAATTAGATATATCGCAACTATTAGGCAAACTTTAATGTGCCCATCACTGATGCAAGACAACATAATTTATAGAATAGTTTCAGCAAAAGATTGGGTGACATGTTGGGGGGTGGGGTGGGGGGGGGGAATTTCCCCACAGTCCATAAAGAAACGAGACAAAACCTATCACAGGGAGCAACAAAAACCCTGATGACTAAGCTCATTATGTGACTAGAATCATAGTTTTACAGCGCAGAAGAGGCCCTTCAGCCCAACTTGTCCCAACTGACCAAGTTGCCAACCTAAACTAGTCCCATTTGCCTATCCCAAAATTCCAGTTAACCTATTAAGAAATAAAACTTGTTTTTATTAAAAAAATAATTAATTTACATGATATAAACACGTACTATGCCATGTATGCATAATGTATTATTGTGGAAAAAAAAGCAACATCCACAAGTCAATTTTGAAGAATCAATCAGTACCCTACCAAATCACAAAAACACATTGTCCAGCACCATTCAACAGTTATTTAATATCAAGAACTGATTTTGAGGCCAGTGCCCAACCAAGTAAATGAAAGCATTTTAATACAACTTTCAGAGAAGCAATTTTATTACCCTTTGGTAATCTGGATGCACTGCTATTCTGACAATACGTCCTCCCGATAAACTTCCAAAATCAGGATCCTGAAACTGTTTTAAATAAAAAAGGGTTCAGTTTACTAAAAAGTCTGAATTTGATGAACAAACAATCCATCCCATACAGTTAGTGGTTTAAAGTTGCAAGAAGATGAGCCAGTGAAATAATACCTACCATATATTTCAACATATAAGTAAAGTTGTGAAACCCTAAAAAATTTCTCAAAAAGGGGGAAGGTCAACTTATACACCGGATATCCTTTGAAACCTTAAATTCACCAAGAAAAACAAATTGACATCAATTCGGTCAATGCTGGAAGCACCTCCCCACCGCCGGCTTTGCCCCCCACCCCCCCAACCGATACATCCACCGCTAGGCACCACCATAACCGCTCCAACCTGGGACCCTGAGGTCACCATCGCTGCACTTGTCTAGTAGGCTGAGGTTTCTACTCCTGCCTGGCGCACAATGTCACCACTCCAGGTCCATGAGCTGTTGCCGTTGCTGTCTGGTAGGCCGAGGTTTTTTATAAAACTAACTTAATTTTGTTACTTGCGATTGGGGTGTTTTAAAAAGTTTTGGGTTGTTCCTGGGAGGGCCGGATGGCCGAAAATTTGGGGTTGACTTATACTCCAGAGATACCATAAAACCCTTAAAATTAGGCTGAAAAATGGGGGTCAACTTATTCAGTATACTAAAATTCCCCATTAAAATGGATAGAGAAAATCTGTTCAAGCAGAAATTATAACATTTTCCAATTATTTAATAATGCAGATTGCTGTAACATTAGTCAGTATCTTCAAAGAGGAAGAATTATGGAACAGAGACACGAGAGACTGCAGATGTTAGAATCTGAAACACAAATGTCTTGAAACAAGGTTTCAGCTTGAAAATCCATTTCCCTCCAAGATGCTCCTTGACATTCTGTGTTCTTCCAGCTGTTTTTTGCTCAAGAAGGGAACATTGAGTGGAAAGTCTAAAAAACAATTATATCAAATCTATTTGGCCAATGCTAAGGCCTAGTTAATGCTAGTCATTGGATCAGTGCATAGCACAAGATGACATTGAAACTCTACTGAAAAGTTCCAGGAAATTTCCCTTTGCGACCAATGGGATTATATATAAAGAGAACAAAGAACATCAAAATTGATATATAGCCATTCCCCGACATACGTCCAAGTTCCGTTCTGACCGACTGGTCGGATCTCGAAATGGATGCAAGTCGGATGCATGTAGAAGTTGAATACCTGTCCAGCATTTTTTTTTAATCCCACACAACATATAATTGAACTTGTACTTGGATGTGGGTCATCACGGTCTTCATCTCAGTGGGTTGAGGGGCAGGGGGTTGTGGGGGGGGAGTCACACATTTGAAGAACATGGTTAAATTTGTTTGCATTGTTTGCTCTTTTTCCCGCTTAGATTTGACAATAGCAATTTAAAGCTTCCTGAATTTATTGATCAACCTTAGCGAATTTTTCAACATTGTGGTCAATGCTTTCCAAATCGGCAAGGGCTTTATTCACTGGTTAGCATTGGTGGATGTACGACCAAGCGTAATTTTTATATTTGCATATTTTTTTTTTATTTTTAAAAAATTTATACAGTATTTTTTATTCGGTTGTTTGTATGGATTATTGTAAATTGCATAGGTCGTAGGTAGGAGAGAGGTGGTGCATTAAAATCCCTGGTATCGGAATTCAAGCAACCAGCAGAAATAAAATTAAAGTAAGTAATTTTTAAAAAATTAAAGCAATTAAGAATAAAATAATAGGTAGAAAAATGCGCAACTTTACAATTGTAAAAGTAAATATTCTCTGAAATAACACACAAACCTTTGGTGCAGATGGGAGCAAATATTCAGCCCTTGGAATGCCTTGGTCGTGCTTTGCTTGTTATAGCTGTTTGAATAAAGTTGAGTGAGACAGCAATGGTGTTTCCCAGGATGGTTGATGCCGCTCGCTGTTGGGGTGACTCTCTTAAAGTGTCTCCTTATCCCTAATTAGTAAGAGCCCTGGTCAGAGACTTTATCTGTAAACTTGGGGGGGGGGGGGGGGTGTTTAATTATCTATAATGGTATTGTTTGTCTTTTGGGCGGCTCCGTGGATCCTGAAGATGTAGTGACAGTTAATAGTGACAGTTAATTGTTTTCAAAGAATGTGAATGAAAGTAAAATGATTTAAGGTCTATATATTAATGCAAGTGAAGTTTGTTCAGTGTATGTACAGAATAGTATTTTTCTCTTTTAAACTGTTTATTCTTAATGAGGTGTATTAGATATTGTAAGAGTAAGTCTCAAGCAACCATAAATACACTTGTTCAGCATCTACCAATCTCCTGGGGATTTACTGCATTTTTTTTTAACCTTTTCATCCAAAAGGTAAAACTTTCAACCCATTGATTTTTTTTTTGTTGCAGCCAACTAAATGATACACACATTACAGATATTTGAACACTGTATTGTATGTCCATGTGGTAACTTACCTGCTCTGATATAGTCCAAGGAATGAGATCACCAAATGCTTTCTTACCACGAGAGAGGCTGTTCATGACAGACTGACTAGAGATTTCTCCCTCAAGTGCCACCTGGCAAGAACAAAGAAAAAATGGCTCAATCCTATCGAAGTTCATCAGGATTTTCTGATGTTGAAATTGTAGCATCACTCGATATCAAAATTTATTCCATCGCGCCATCTAAATGAATATCCAAGGTTTAAAACAGCCCAAATTACAGAATTTATGTTTGAACTTTTGATTAAAAGTATGCATATTAAAAACATTATTATCAACCAAGGTGTATATGCCATACAGGTTCACAGGCAATACCAATGGTGAATTAGCTCCAAACATAATTTAGACTACAGCATACTAGCACAGCTTCAGAGACTCGGGTTCAATCCTGACCTCCAGGAGAATACACTTTCTTCCTGGGTCCAGTTTCCGCCCACATCTTAAAAGACCCAGGTGGATAGCCAAGTGGTAGAATCTGGGGTGAATTGCTTGGAACGTAGGGATATAAAATATGATGAGTATAAATGGATGGTTGATGTTGATTTGGGTGGAAGTAGGGCCTGTTTCTGTGCTGTGTGACTCCATGCTGACTTAGCAGATATGGGAACCCATTGATGAAGCTAATTACAGCCATCACTGATTGCGATGATCACCTTCAAACTACCAGTAGCACTGGTTAAACACCAGAGAACATTCACATTCTCAAAGTCCAGCATCATTTATATTGTTTTTACTTAGCAACTGCGTTCCAGAAATTATTCCCTTTTTGCCGGAACGGATGCTGTGTAAAAAGCTCAGAATGGAGTGGGAGTGGGATTCCAGTTCCGACTTTTTTTTTCCGCCATTTTCCTGGAATGCCTGTGGTGTAAACTGCACTGCAGGCATTACGGGACCAACTGGACTAATGAATACGATGTCGGGGTAACGTTTGATAGCATGATGTTGCAGCGTGCAATTTTTTTAATTTGAAACAAGCCGACCTTAAGTTATCAGCATTAGATGACCACAATGTCTAATCACTGGAGTGATTCTGAGATCCACAGGCTCCTCATCAACCATGCGAAGAATGAAATCAACCACCACATAACGGGTACGGTGAAGGATGGGCCAACATTAGATCGTGTGGCATTAAAATTGAGGGAAAAGTGGTTTAATCGTAATGTCCCAAGTGAGTAGCAAGCTTAAAGGCCTGTGTAAGAAGAACCACCAGGTTAATGACCACAATGGCCAGAGTGGTGGGGGTGGGGGGGGGGGGGGGTGATTGGATTGGCCCTATTTTGATCTTTGTTATGCCATGTGGGGCATTAGCCATTCAGCATAACCAGTAGCGTTAAAGAGCAACATTGAAGAGCCATCATCCCCTGTTGTGGCTCCTGATCCTTCTACCTCCACAAACAGCATTCCTAATGCCGATCTCCGGATTGGCGTGGAAACGGAATTGAGCAATGGAGTTCCTGCACTTCAAGAGCAACTAAGTAAAAACCTATTTCTTATCATGATCAACAAATGTTATCATGTGTTATGTACATGTGTCTGCCCATAAAGAGCTATCTCACTAATGTAGCATGTGTTTCAATGCTTTCCAGGGTGCCAGCCACCTAAGAAGAGGCACAGGCGATGTCCCAGGAGATACTGCACTAGAGATACGGGAGAGAAACTGGATGTTCTATCAATGGCAACCATTAACAGCCCATTCATACTAACCCTACATTAATCCTTTTTATCCTCCCAACATTCTTATTAACCACCCCCTCCCAAGATTCTACCATTCATCTACACATGATGGGCAACTTACAAAGATGTACATAACTTACAATCCACATGTCTTTGAGATGTGGGAGAAAGTCATGTAGTCAAAAGGAGAAAAAACACAATGCTGGAGAAACTCAGCAAGTCAGTATCCTATATATAGCAAAGATAAAAATACATAACTGAGATTTCAGGCTTAAATCCTTCAGTATTTTTAATCTTTGCTATAGAAAGGACACTGTTTTACCTGCTGAGCTTCTCCAGCATTTTGTGTTTTTACTTCAACCACAGTGTCTGAAGACTTTTGTGCTTTACTTCTTTATCAAAAGGAGAATATGCCAACCCCAAAGTCAGTAGTGAAGGACAGGATTAACCCTGGATCACCAGTGCAGAGGCAGTTGCTTTGTTAGCAACACTCAGGAACTTTGCATTCATATTTTTTAAGTCAAACATTTACCAAATGAACTGGGGTAAAGTAAACATCATAGTTACAATGGGGATGAGCAATTCCACCTGCATTCATATCACTATTTTTAAACTATCAAACACTATAATCCATTTATTTCAAGACAGACACTAAGCCAGAAAGCATAACCACACTAATGCACCTCTTTGGTGCGATCAAATCGCACCAACAATGGCAATTATCTAATTTTAATGGGCTACCTCATTTCTAAATACAAAGTCCAATTGCAAATAACCAAGAGGTTGCACATCCAAAATGGCTGTGTGAAACAAAAGGTAAGGAGACTGGAAGATTAGCTAAATCACTGAGTAAGTTCAAAGAGCTATTCTTGATTCAGTTCCTGAGTGATCAGCAGCCACAGTGCTTTTATATTTTCCTAACATAAGCAACACTTCCATATATTCTATCCCTGACTCTTGTGAATACCCCAAAACAAATAATAACATGTTATTTTCCTTAAATGGATATGAACGGGATATATCACATAACTACAGGCTGCTGAAGATGAGGACCATCGCCTTCCCAAGATCGTGTTATATGGCGAGCTCTCCACTGGCCACCGTGACAGAGGTGCACCAAAGAAAAGGTACAAGGACTGCCTAAAGAAATCTCTTGGTGCCTGCCGCATTGACCACCGCCAGTGGGCTGATAACGCCTCAAACCGTGCATCTTGGCGCCTCACAGTTTGGCGGGCAGCAACCTCCTTTGAAGAAGACCGCAGAGCCCACCTCACTGACAAAAGGCAAAGGAGGAAAAACCCAACACCCAACCCCAACCAACCAATTTTCCCCTGCAGCCGCTGCAACCGTGTCTGCCTGTCCCGCATCGGACTGGTCAGCCACAAACGAGCCTGCAGCTGACGTGGACTTTTACCCCCTCCATAAATCTTCGTCCGCGAAGCCAAGCCAAAGAAAAGAAAGACAGGCAACTAAAGATGGCCCAACGACAGCACTATTCTTAAGGTTTAAGCATCAGCCCAATAACTCTGACATGCACGTTACCTGAATAACAGCAAGTACTTCTGGCAATGAATTTTGAGTAGGCTGCACTGGGGGCAGCAAGCAGAAAAGATGGTGAGCTGGAGCATCAGAAAGTAACTGAAGGTCATTGGGGGTGTTCTGTGAAGATGCAAGACAATTTCAGGAAACAACTTCCAATAAAGTGAAGAATTAATAGATCTTACAAGTAATTTCCAAAGAATCATTCTTATCCTCCCTGGAATGTTTTAAAAATGGACTATTCAAGAAATTTGAAAATCCTAATTACAAACAAAACACAAATTTGCATCCACTTAAAATAGTTTAAAAGCGTACCCATATTCAGGAAAAGTAGAAGCAATTAGAAGTTGTTAAAAATCGGGTTGTAAATTAGTATTTTACCTTATAATGGGATGCCACAAAGAGAGACATCAATCGCTGTAGGAAGGCTTCAGATGCCTTGTGGTAACAGAAAAGTGTGTCTCTGTTCACATAATAGCTTAACTACAAGTTAAGGCAAAAAAAAACAATATGATCGAAATACTCGTCTTATTCACAGTAAAAGTCTGTCACAGTGACTGTCCAAATATCAAATTCTTAGTGTTCATATACAAAGGTGGCCAGTAAAGCCAAAAGTCTTGACAAGACTTGTCACTCAATGCAATTTCAGTGCATAAATTAACAGCAATATTGGTTTTACTTGTACATTCTGCTTGTCCAATCTAAAGTGTTCACTCAAGTGGATGAAGAGAAAAGGAGGTGCAATATAACCATATAACCACTTACAGCACAGAACAGGCCAGTTTGGCCCTACTAGTCCATGCCGTAACAAATCCCCACCCTCCTAGTCCCACTGACCAGCACCCGGTCCATACCCCTCCAGTCCTCTCCTATCCATGTAACTATCTAGTCTTTCCTTAAATGTAACCAATGATCCCGCCTCGACATCTGTCGGAAGCTCATTCCACATCCCTACCACCCTTTGCGTAAAGAAATTTCCCCTCATGTTCCCCTTATAATTTTCCCCCTTCAATCTTAAACCATGCCCTCTAGTTTGAATCTCCCCAACTCTTAATTGAAAAAGCCTATCCACGTTTACTCTGTCTGTCCCTTTTAAAATCTTAAACACCTCTATCAAGTCCCCTCTCAATCTTCTACGCTCCAGAGAAAAAAGCTCCAGTCTGCACAACCTTTCCCTGTAACTCAAACCTTGAAATCGTGTCAACATTCTCGTGAAACTTCTCTGCACTCTCTCTATTTTGTTTATATTTTTCCTATAATTTGATAACCAAAACTGTACACAGTACTCCAAATTTGGCCTCACCAATGCCTTGTACAATTTCATCATAACCTCCCTACTCTTGAATTCAATACTCCGATTTATGAAGGCCAACATTCCAAATGCCTTCTTCACCACACCATCTACCTCAGCATCAGCATTGAGGGTATTACCATAACTCCTAAATCCCTTTGTTGCTCTGCACATCTCAATAACCTACCATTTAATGCACATGACCTATTTAGATTTGCCTTTCCAAAATGTAACACCTCACACTTATCTGTATTAAATTCCATCAGCCATTTCTCAGCCCACACCTCCAGCCTTCCTAAGTCACCTTTTAATCTACGGTAATCTTCCTCACTGTCGACAACACCACCAATCTTTGTATCATCCGGAAACTTGCTTATCCAATTCTCCACCCCTACTTCCAGATTGTTAATATATATAACAAACAATAGTGGACCCAGGACGGATCCCTGAGGAACTCCACTAGTCACCGGCCTCCAATTGGACAAACAATTTTCTACCACAACTCTCTGACACCTCCCATCCAACCATTGCTGAATCCATTTCACTACCTCCTCATTTATACCAAATGCTTCCACCTTTTTTCCTAACCTCCTGTGGGGAACTTTGTCAAAAATAGACAACATCCACAGTTTTCCCTTCATCAACCTTTTTTGTAACCCCCTTGAAAAACTCAATCAGGTTTGTCAAGCATGATCTTCCCCTGACAAAACCATGCTGATTACTCCCTAGCAATCCCTGTACCTCCAAATAATTGTAAATATCATCCCTCAGAACATTTTCCATCAACTTGCCCACCACAGACGTCAGACTCACGGGCCTTTTATTCCCAGGTTTACATTTAGACCCTTTCTTAAACAGCGGAACCACATGCGCCACCCTCCAATCCTTTGGCACTACCCCCGTGGCCAGTGACATCCTAAATGTCTCTGTTAATGGCCCCACTATCTGTCCACTAGCCTCCCTGAGTGTCCTTGGGAATATTTTGTCCGGTCCCGGAGATTTATCCACCTTTATGTTTTTCAACACAGCCATCACTACCTCCTCGGTTATCCTTATATGTTTCATTACCTCCCCACTATTTTTCTTTACCTCAACTGGTTCAATATTTTTTTCCCTAGTGAATACCGAGGCAAAGAAATCATTCAAAATTTCCCCCATTTCCTCTGACTTCTCACTCAGCCTACCCTCACTATCTACAAGGGGTCCAATTTTATCCCTCACTAATCTTTTACTTTTAATGTACTTATAGAAACCCTTCAGATTTATTTTTACTCAGTCTGCCAAAGCCTCTTCGTGCCTTTTTTTGGCCTTTCTAATTTCTTTCTTAAGATTCCTTCTACACTCCTTATAGTCCTCCTTCAAATTGTCAGCTCTCTGTTCTTTATACCTCTTGTACACCTCCCTTTTTCTCCTAACCAAATTTCCAATATTCCTCGAAAACCAAGCCTCCCTATGACTTCCAGCCTTTCCTTTGATCCTCACTGGGACATAACTACTCTGTACCCTCAAAATTTCTTTTTTGAATATCCTCCATTTCTCATTTACACCCTCACCTAAAAATATCCTGTCCCACTCAATACTCCCCAAATCCCTTCTTATTCCTTTGAAATTAAAAAGAAATTTCAGTTTCTCAATTTTCATTGAGATGACCCAGCTTAAAGTGTTTCTCACACCACTTACATGAGTAAAGAATTCCTAAAATAATTTAAGCAGTACTCAGGCATAAATTATAAAACTGTAAATCTTTGCAAAACTAACTTCTTGGTCCAAGTTAGGATTTGGTACCAGTATTTGTTTCAATTTTTTTTAAATTTAGAGATACTGCATGTTTTAAGGTGCCCTTCTGACATGCTACCCAAATACACCCATGTGACCAATTAACCTACAAACCCAGTACATCTTTTGAAATGTGGGAGGAAACTAGAGGGCCCGGAGTAAACCCACGCAGACATGGCGAGAATGTACAAACCCCTTCCAGACAGCACTGGATTCAAACCTGGGTTGCTGTCACTGGAACAGCGTTGTGCTAACTGCTACAATAACCAAGATGCCCTGTGACCAGCATTCCTGCACCAGATTCAAAAATAGGCCAGGGTTGGGACATGTATATCATTTTTAAATATATTTGAACATTCCTGTCTTTTCTAAATCAAAATTTGGAGATATGGAAGGATTGAGAAACCATATATTGCACAGCAAAGTGGCAGGGGTCATTTACTCAGACTCCTCACAAAGATTAACATGTACCATGCCAGATAACTGTTACTCAAAGTGGATAGCTTAAACAAATATTCTTAAAATTATTTTTTTTAAATCTAAGAAAGAATACAGAGAAAGATGATATGAATGAAATCTAAAAAGAAAACAAAAGAAAATCATGGGAAATAAAACAACAAATAGGAAAATACTGAGTGGGGCAGAGGAACAAAGTAACTGCATAGCCTTCCGATGATCCTTATAGGTAGGATAGATCAATAAGGTGGTTAGCTGAGGCATAAAATCTACAAGCAGGGAAGTTACACCTATATAACCACTAGCTAGACCACAGCTCGAGAGCATACAGATCTAGTCAAAACATTTCAAGAACTATTTGTTTTATAAGACAGGGTGAATGCTGTCAGGATTGGAAAATTGTAGCACCAAGGACGTTAATAAATTATAACGGGTTCTTTTTTGGAATAGAAAGGTTGAGGGGAGATATAATTGAGGTGAATGCAAGTACAGGGACCAAAACAGAGAAAACAAGAAGGATCCATTGCCCTTAACAATCGGTGTCAAAAATAAGAGTATAGATTTCCAGAAATTGATAGAGGGATTTGAACAGAGATAAGGGGGAAAAAAATCTAGTGCTGGCAGAGATCTGGAATTCATTGATGAAAGGGTAGAAGACAGAGAAACTCTCGTGAGTAATTAAAAAGCATTTGAATGTGTGAAGACTAGTGGAGTAGACCTATTGAGCAAGTATTAGGTGGAATTAACCAAGCTGGCTTCTTTTGAACCAACACAGACAATGTGGGCCTAGTGCCCTTCATCTCACACATTTTTAAAATATTCAGCAAATCAGCCAATCTCTGTAGAGAGAGAAACAGAGTTAATGTTTTAGATTGATAACCTTTCATCAGAATTGTAAATAGTTACAGATAACGTAAATGTCGAGAGGCAGTGTAAGTGGAGAGGAGAAGGAAAAAACAAAAAAAAGATCAGTTATGATAAGGCAGAAAACAATAGAGATGAATGAAGCAAAGATAACTATAATAAGGAAAAAAAAAATCAGTCATGTTGGAGGTGTAAATGCAAAATAACCCTGAAATTGCCAGAGAAATACAAGTGAGTGCAGGTAATCTGAAATAATAATGCCATAAATACAAAGTAACTAAAAATCTTAATTATGAGTCCAGAAAGCTGATGGATGCCAATGCAGAGAAGTTGAAGTGAATGAAACGGAGAAATGAGCTGAGGGGCAACTGGATGTTTGGGGTTCTGCTTTCAGACAGAAGTATTACACTAAATCAGCATCCAATGTACATTTGGTCCACCCAATATGGTGAAGCCCACACTGTTATATTGACTACAATAACTAGAGATAGAACAACGAAATAGTTGCTTCACTTGGTATACAATCAGAAGAGGGAATGAAATGCTGCAGTTGTAAAGGAAGCTGAATGCGAAAGAGTGGGATGGAAGAATTGGCTTCTTGAAAGAATGGCTCCAATGCAATACTGAAACAGTTATGGAAGATGGGTGTAGAGATGGCATTTTGATGGAGCAGTAGGGTGATCTGGTTAATGTAAATTTTGGTGAAAAGCAAGGGACAAGGGGAACTCTTAGAGTAGAAAAGAAGAAGTAAGGGCAAAGTACAAGAAATGGAACAGAAATAGTCAATGTCTTAGTCAATTACAGTGAAGAGTCCATATTTGATGATTATTCTGGTTATTCTAACCAACCATACTCTTCAGCATTTATAGCTATGAAATTATTTGAGATAAACTAAAATTATCTGGTGGATACAGATCACACGTCTCTGGAAGTGGGCAGCCTGAGATGATTCGGGAGACATTCAGGCAGTCCAAGCACAGCAGATCATTCAGCCACTTCTCCACAGGATCTCCAGGGGCATAACGAATTGCCTCATGTAAAGAAACCTCGTGGAGAGACCGCACTGCCAATAAATAGAGATGTTAGTGATTAAATACTAGTTCGGACTAACAAACTGCAATGCAGGATTACTTCCTTTGGAACAGAGAAGTGGTCACTAACAAGCAGTAATGAGCTTAATTAGCACAAAATTATGAGTGATCTAAATAAAATTATTGGAAATGACCCTCTTAACAGAAAGATCAATAAATGAAGTAATTTTCCAAAAGAATTGCATGAAGTGGAGATTTCATTTCTACTCAGCATAGTTTCAGGGCTGGAACACATTGCCTGAAGGGATGCTGAGACAGAAATAACAGTCACTTTAAAATCCATGAAGTGCAATGACATAAAGGGTCAGGGACCACAAAATGAGATTAAGCCGAGAACCTTATTTCTTGCAGGCATAGAAACAATATACTTCCTTTTGTGCTGCGAAGTTCAAAAGTGATTTAAAAAATATAAATCTTTACCCAAATTATGCCACCATCATTATCACCTTTTATGATAAGCAGACATTGGGATAACACATTGGATGTGCCCTGGCATTAATGAAATTGGCAAAAGGGACACTTTATTTTACTTTATGTCTCCCAACACCTAAATTGAACATCAATTCTAAAAGGAGGACCAGTAAATGATATATTATATAAAAAAAACTCTTTTTGCAATGGACTTGCATATTTTTTTTCATGGATGTTTACTTAATTTGTTACCAAATAGAATCACACAGGCTATATAGTACGAGAAAAAATATTAATACCCGAACTGAGTTTGGCAGTAGAAATAGTTTTATTCTCTGCAGTAACAGTGACCTTGGTCTGTTCATTTTGCTGCCGCAATTGTTGAATCAGCTTTAAAGAGAGTGAACGTCCTGTCCCTTCATACCTGAAAATAGATGATTCCAGTTCAGGAAAAAGGTGGGAACTTCAAATTCAATGCACACGACATAATATTGCAGCCATCATTACTTCAGGCCATCCTCTCTATTGGAACCATCAACTAAAACGTTAAATCTTTCGACAATGTTTATGCATTTTTAAAATCCAAAATCATTTCACATATTATTTATCTTAGTTAACCTTATTAAAAAATCTTAAAACTGGAATATGCATGATAATTACCACATTTTAATTTTTTACATTAGCAGGTATTTAGTATCAAATAAATTTCCATCTGCATGTTTTTATCACAATGATGCATAGAAATAGTCACAGCACATTCTTCTTCAATCACTTTTCTTTAAATTAATGTTTCTTTAAATTAAGTTGATTTCCAAAAATCATTTTGCAGAACACTGCTATAAAATGGCTTTAAGTGATGATCCAGTCACATACCCATTTACTGTGGAGGCCATAAACACAAGATAAGGTCCCAGCAGTTTTTTCACCAATGGCAGTGGGATTGCAGCTGCTTCATCAATAACTACAAGCTCAGCCTGACCAAGTTTAATTGCATCTGCCGGATGAATGTACTGGCAACAGGAAAATAGAAATTCATATCACGTGGATGCACCATTAATCAGCATACGTTATCATGTTACAGATCAGGAGGAGGGAAATCAGTAAAGTTCTATTTGCACCTGTATCGTCTGCCTGTGTTCCTTATAGATATTAACTCGAACCACAGCTTTGTTGAACTCTGGATTTAAGGATTGAATTATTTCGTAGTCCAAATGTTCCTGAAATGAGAAAGTAATTGTACAAACGCTGATGAAAACCATTAAAGACTTAATTTTTTTTCTTCAAGTAACAAAATGTGAGTTTAAAAATTGGTCAATTATAACAGGTTTAATAGCCAATCCACTGTACATCATCTGGAATTTTATAAATTTATAGCCTTTTTGAATATTCTTGCTCATTTGAAAGAAAACAATAGCCCATCACAACTAAGGTTGAGTTACTCTCTTACCTGATAATGTAATGCATCAAATCCTTTAAAAACAAATTCAAAGAGGGTGATCAAGTTGTCTGGACTTGGTGAGGTGACAAAAATATTGGAATATCTAAAAACAGAGCAAGTATTTCTATGAGCCACAATTATTTTCAAAAGCTATCAACATATATTAACTTAAAGTCTAAATGCAATTTTATCAGACCTTGTAAATAATTAAATAACATTAGAACACTATATTTTTACTTTAAGATTGAATAAGCAAGTGCGTAACACATGAATTTTTACTGGCTCTCCACTCAGCTCTGGATCACCTCAAGAGTGAGTGGGGAGGGGGGGAGTGAGGGAGGGAGAGAAGGGAGGGGGAAAAGGGGAGAAAATGACACTGTGTATATTCAAGAGGGAAATGTCTGTGTGTATTTTGGTCAGTATGGTTCATAGTGTGAAAAATAAAAACTTATATTAAAAAAAACACCAATTCAGACATATGGCTGCTCTTCTTCGACTACAGCCTTCAACACCGTTATTCCCTCAGTGCTGGTCAAAAAGCTACAAACTCTAGGCCTCTGCACCCTCCTGTGCAACTGGATCCTTGACTTCCTCATCAGAAGCTCACAGTTAATACGAATTGGAAACAACGTCTCCAAATGATTATCAACACAGGCGCACCTCAAGGATGCGTGCTCAGCCCACTGCTCTACTCATTATACACCCATGACTGTGCGGCCCGGCACAATACCAGTGCTATCTACAAATTTGCCAATGACACCACAATTGTTGGCAGAATCATAAACAGCAATGAGGAAGCGAACAGGTGGGAGAGAGATCAGCTCATTGAGTGGTGTCATGCCAACAATCTTGTGCTCAAGGTTAGCACAAACAAGGAGATGATTGTAGACTTCAGGAGGAAGTCAGGGGAACATGACCCAGTCCTCATCAAGGGCTCAATAGTGGAGAGGGTCAAGAACTTCAAATTCTTGGGTGTCGACATCTCCAAGGATCTATCCTGAAGCTTCTATGTTGATGTAGTTACGAAGAAGGCTCACCAGCAATTATACTTTGTGAAGTGTTTGAGGAGATTCAGAATGTCACTGAAGCCTCGAAAACTTCTACAGGTGTACCTTGGAGAACATTCTGGCTGGTTGTATCACTGCCTGGTATGGAGGTGCCAACTCTCAGGACAAGAATAAACTCCAGAGGGTTGTTTACTTGGCCTTGTTTACCCAGGCACCTGACTTCACTCCATTGAGGACATCTATACAAGGCGGTGTCTTAAAAAAGCAGCCTCTATCCTCAAAGACCCCCACCACCCAGGCCACACCCTCTTCTTCTGCTACCATCGGGAAAAAGGTATAGGAGCCTAAAGATGAGTACTCAACAGCACAAGGACAGCTTCTTTCCCACTACCATCAGATTCCTGAATAATCAAAGAACCAAAGACACTTTCTTACTTTTCATGCACGAGGTAATGAGTAGTAAAAGGTACAAAAAAAACCACAGCATAGGAATATTTAGTAGATCTAACACCTACCCAAATGCTATTGCTCCTGCAATAGACAATCCCAATGCAGCAGATTTACCACGACCTCTGGCAGCAGTTAAAGCGACTGTGCTTCTCAGCGTTTTCTCTGATATGGCTTCAATGAATTTCAGTACCGCCTTGACCTAACAAGGACAAAACATTACATTGATCTGCTTGAAGAGAAGGCAGTACAAAAGATATTCCAGTAATTGCCCCATAATGTCACATAAAATAGCACAAATAGTTACTGAGGAATAAATAGAAGGTACAAGCACTTAGCAGCTCAGCCATTTATAAAACAATGAATGTTTTAGGTTGAAAACCCAGGCAGCATAGTGAGCACAGCACCATTGCAGTGCCAGTGTCCCGGGTTCGAGTCCAGCGCAGTCTGTAAAGAGCTCGTACTTTCTCCCTGTGCCAACCTGGGATCCCTCCAGGTGCTCCAGTTTCAGATTTATTGTTAGAGTGACCTCACATACAACTCTGAGATTCTTTTCCCTACTGGCGAAGCAGAATTATCACATAGGCAGTACATTAGAAAAATGACAATGTAAACAAATAAAATGTAACAAACTTTGGGGTGGCATAGTTGGCATAACGGTTAGTGCAACATTGTTACAGCGGCAGCGATCAGGACCATGCTTCAAATCCCACAGTGTCTTTAAGGAGTTTTCCCCGTGTCTGCGTGGAATTCCGGTTTTCTCCCCACCGTTCAAAACGTAACTGCAGGTTGTAGGTAATTTGGTGCAAATGGGTGGCACAGGCTTGTTATCGAGCTCTATGTCTAAACAAAACTGACTGCAATACAGAGATTTTTTAAAAATCAGTAAAGTGCAAGAATCTATAAATGGGTCCCTGACTGAGTTTGTTGTTGAGGAGTCTGATGGTGAAGGGGTAGCAGATGTTCCTGAACCTGGTGATGTGAGTCGTGTGGCACCGAGACCTCTTTCATGATGGAAGCAATGAGAAAGAGCAGAGCGGTGTGGATCCTTGATGACTGCTGCAGTTCTTCGATGGCAGAGTTCCCTGCAGATGTTCTTGATGGTGAGGAAGGTTTTATCCATGATGTACTGGGCTGCGTCCAATACCCCTTCTGTAGAGCTTTTCACTCAGGGGCTTTGATGTCTCCATACCAGACTGTGATGCAGCTGGTCAGGATACTTTCCACCACACATTTGTAGAAATTTGCTAGGATTTCCAATGTTATGCCTAACTTCCACAAACTGCTGAAGAAGTAGAGGCACTGATGTGCTTTCTTCATGAGGTTGTTTGTGTGTTGGGTCCAGGAAAGATCCTCCAAGATAGTGACTCCCAAGAACTTAAATTTGTTCACTCTCTCCACCTCAGATCCCCCAGTGATCACTGGATTGTACACCTCTGGCTTTCCCTTCCTGGTCAACAAATAGCTCCTTAGTTTTGGTGACATTGAATGGAAGGTTGTTGGTGCACCATTCAGCCAAGTTTTCAATTTCCCTCCTGTATGATGACTCAACACCCCTTTTTACACAGACCATTACTGCAGTATTATCAGCAAGCTTGTAGATGGTGTTGCTCTCGTACGGAGCCACACAGACACTGGTGCAAAGTGAGAAGACCAAGGGGCTAAGAACACAGCCCAGTAGTGCTCTGGTTATGGATGGAGATTGCCGAGATGTGCTTACCAATCGTCTCTGATTGTGGTCTGGAGGTGAGGAAATTAATTACACAATGCAGTGTTGAGTCCCAGGTCTTGGAGTTTGCTGATCATTTTTGAGG
The DNA here is from genome assembly GCF_036971445.1 of Narcine bancroftii. NCBI lineage: Eukaryota > Metazoa > Chordata > Chondrichthyes > Torpediniformes > Narcinidae > Narcine > Narcine bancroftii. Next base: position 274,219,980 of record NC_091469.1, read on the forward strand.
GGATGATTCCAACATTCCAAGGATGTACAGTGTTAGTGATTTAATTGGTCACATAGGTGGGGCTCATGGGTCAGAAGGGCCTGTTACCATCTGTATCTCTAAAAGAATTAAATCATAACTGAGAAAAATTAGAAAGCAAAGGAGGTAGATTGGTGGAAAGAACAAAAGGAAATATCTGCAATAGTGTGGAGACATGGAGAGTAAACAATACAAGAGACGAATATGAGTGGAGAAGGCTTGTAAATCGCAGGTGAACTTTAATTCTGACTTTAATGATTCCTCATATTTCCCATTGTAACCTTGATCTTCGAGCTCACAGGCTGCTCCAGTGAGACTTAACCTAAGCTTAAAGGGCAGCAGTCATCTCTGTTCAGGCATATTACCATCTCAGGACCTCAATGAATTCAACAATTTCAGATCATCTGCATCTCTGTTGCTATCAAGGACAGTTTAATCATACAGTTTTTCTCTCCACGAAAGCCACTTGATGCGAGTATCAACAGGATTGTTTTCCACTTCGGATTTCAGCATTTGCAATATTTTACTTAATGAAACACGAAAATCTGCAGATGCTGTGATTGTTGTAAAAACACACCAAAATGGTGGGGGAACTCAGCCTGTCTTTTCAGCGCCCATAGGAGACAAAGATACATTGCTGATGTTTCGGGCATGAGACCCTCTTCAAGGTGAAGAAGGTCTCAGGCCCAAAGTGACAGCAATATAACTTTGTCTCCTATGGAAGATGAAAAGTCCAGCTGAGTTTCTCCAGGATTTCACAATGTTTTACTTGTCTAGTTTGCTTTTCAGTTCCAGCATTTAGTTCTCTCTCTCTCTCTCTACCTGCTCCATTCATCTCATCTCCCACAAAGATCTGCTGCACTTAACAAGGCAGTTTCTCTCCTTCATTCAGTTCCTTGTGGTCTCCACACAATGCAGATGTTCTCCTCCTGTCTGCTCTGTAACGTAGTATGTTAGATATCTATATTTTTTTCCAGTTCTGATAAAAGGTCATTGACTTGAAACTTTAACTGTTTTTCTCTCCACAGATGCTGCTTGATTTGGTGAATATTTCATATGTCCTGCAATTTTCATTTTGCTTGCCTTTCATGGAAGTGCACAATGCATATTTTATCACATGATCTTGGTTGGGAGATAGAAGCAGGAGTAAAATTATAATTAGCATACAGGTCGTTCGCTCGTTCCACCACTGCCAAATCTTCTATAAAGTCAAATAACATCCTCCTGTAAGTGTATTACAGATCCTTCATTGTCACCACCTTCAGATTCTGGAACTCCTCACTAAATCAGTACGAGCAACAGCAACAATTGCCCAGAAAAGGCAGCTCATCACTACTTTTGAAAAAATAGGGCAATAAATGCTGCCCTTCCTCGTATTCCACGAGTGAGTTAAAAATAGTCGTTTTTATAATTTAATTTTTTTTTAATTTAGACATTCAGCACAGTAACAAGCCATTTCGGCCTTCTAGTCTGTGCTGTCCAATCTACACCCAATTAACCTACACCCTCGTCAAGTTTCTAAAGGTGAGAGGAAAGCAAACATGGGGAGAACATACAAACTCCTTACAGACATTGTAAGATTTGAACCCCTATCCCAATCGCTGGCGCTGTAAAGGCATTGCTCTAACCGCTACACCAACCGTGCCGCCCTGATGTTTAGTCACAATGTTCTGTTATTGTACAGAATCCATCTAATAAGGCTTCTTACCTGATCCAGTGTTTTGCAGCCATCAACAAGAACTCCTACTGGTTGTGTATCACGTAGTGACTCTTTAATTTCTCTCAATTCAATCTCTCCAGGCGTTAAATTTTCATCCTTAAAAATTATGAAAATGCATTAATAGATAAAAATTCTTGTTGAAAAGGTTTACTGTACATGGCAACATATAAGACAGTATTTGAATCTCAAAAATGTCACCCCAAAACCAGGGTTGTCTTATATGCCAAGTACAAAATCCGAATCTTAACACCAAAGTTCCCTGTGCCATGTATAAAATCTAAACCTTAACAGTGAAGTCCCAGTGCTGCTCCGTGGGTTCCATCCGCCCAGTCTGACTGCTGGCAGCTCAGTACAAACTTCAAATGGCTTGTTAAAGGAGCTGATGATGGTTTATTTTAAAATATTCTAATAAAATATGCTAATAAAATTTAAACCTTCACTGGGTAATTTGCTTTTAGCATATTTTGCATCACTCCACTGGTCAGTGGAATGGTTGGTAAAGGACTATTGAGGCAGTAAGACCGTGAGTACAGCTCAAAACCTACACCTTAGGTGGAAATTCGGGGGGGGGGGGGTGGGGGGGTCATCTTTTTCACCAGCATAAACGGTAATCACATTTACACACAATTAATCAATAACTTTAACTGCTCAACAATTTTTCCTGAACCACTTTCTTCTTTCAATCATAGAGACAGGAGTTTATGCCAATTGGTATTGCAGGGGGGAAAAAAAAACCAAGACATTGGAATGCTCATTGGATTTGAGAATATCTAGAAGGTAATAGTGAGAGATGGAGGTTCCATAAATAATGGGGCAGGCCTTCAAATCAGAAGGAAAGCGATTTCATGATATGGGGCAATCAAAGTGCAAGTTTGACTTTTAAGGGTCCAAGGTTCTACAATTAGAGGGGTTCTGGAGCAATTGGGAAAATTACTGATTCTGGGTCAGGTCACTCGTCTGAGTGCTACTTGTACCATGCAACCCAGTACTACCTGTCACATGGTTGGGTGGTCGGCGACTAAATCATCTCCCCCACCAGGCTTGCCTGGTGCAGAGGTGGCGAGACACCCTGCAGGATGAAAAACAAGACCGGTCAACGGGCAGATGAACCCTCTCGTAGGATCAACAGCCATCCAACAAACAGGTGACGTGAAGCTCGGAAAGGGCATCCTTTGCATTGAAGCTTGGTCTGTCCATTCACTGAAACAGAACTTCCCCAGCCGTCTTGGACCTTACCATCCTGCTGGATCTGGGAGGGATATGTCGAAAGGATGGGTCTGGACCCGCGCAACCCCATCCTACTCAACTAAATTCCATTCATATACATGCTGTTCCTGTTTGAGGAGTGGGGTATCCTCACAGTGCCTGTCAAGGATCAGCCTATATAGCCATTCCAAGAAGCACATAGCAAACCCCACAAACTGACTGAAAGAAAGTATCATCATCCTATGGGATGGATAGCCAGAATTACTGATTACTTAAAACAGACTGGTGGAAGAATATTATGGTCTAAATACATCAGGGTAAAACTTTATGCACAAGTAATTGTAAATACTTTTTCCATGATATAATAGGATGCTAAGTTTTCAGTAAAGATGAAAATGTTACTGACTTTATCAATTGAAGGTTATTTCAACAGTGTAAATAAACAGTAAAACCCCAAATTCCACAGCTGGATCTGCAAAACATACCGTAGATTTGGGTGGGACAGACTTGATGTTGAGAATGTGACTGGAAATTGGCAAGATATCCAGATGATCATTTATCACAATGCAATTCTTGCAAGATGCTAGTGAAAGGATGAATCTGATGAAACAGAATGAACATAACAAAATTTGGGACATTTACAGACCAAAAAGTGATTTAAAGTTGAACATCTTGTCATCCTTTCTACCCTTGCCAAGTGCCCACTTATCTTAAGAGATAGACATTTTGTGCTTAATTGGCTAAATATTAATTCGACTCATTCTGATTCTCTTAAGTCATCATCTTCAGGATCTCTGTATCCCAATTCTTCACCATTAAATTTATCCCCCAACTGAGCCACTGGTTAACCAAGCTGGTCACAACTTTAGCATCCCTTTGTACTGAGACTGAACTGAACTAATCTCTGTAATGATTAAAATGTTGATTACTTGTCTAACTCTATATCCTGGCCACACCTGCCTCCACCACTGCTGAAATCTCACATATCATCTTCAATTTAATTTTCTTAACTGGTCTCCCACTGCAGCTCAACTAAACCTTTATTATATAGATACCGTCAGGTCCTGATCAATCACCACTTCTATCTGAGATGATATCTCCTGAACTCACATTTTAAAACTCTATCCCTGCAATCTCACCTCGAATCACTTTGGTAGCTCCATTCCAATCTGACAATCCTCTTAAACTCTCTACTGATTATGGTGATGTCTGCCAATTTCCCCATTCTCCTCCCACCCCCCCCACCAAGACCATCAGTAATTGCTAAGACTTATCCAACTTGGATACACAATCTGATCTTAACTTGTTGATTCACAATCACTGCTCCTCTTTAAATCTCATCCTTTTGAGCAAGCCTTTTAAAATTGACTTTGGTTCAGTGGCATTTGTCTACCAATACTGATTTGAAGTGTTTTTAAATACGCTCCTATATTAAAGGGGAATCGGAAGCTGATGCATTCCCACATGCCTGCAACTTGCACAGGTTCATAAGGCTGTTGGAGTGACCCAAACTGGGTAAATGAAAACATATTGCAACTTGTAACCATCTTAGTTGCATTCTAACAGTAGAAAAAGGAATTAATGACCAGGGTGTTGGATAAAGTGCCAAACAAATAATAAACTTTGTCCTGGTTTGTCAAGCCTTTTGAGTGCAAAGCTAAACAACTCCAATGAAGAGGAGAGTATTTCATGAAACTCCTAAAAACAGACTTTGGGCTATCAGGTGGCATGGCTCAGGCTACAGGATATTCAGGCCAAGATTTTTTTGTAATCATGGTATGCACATGGCTGGTTCAATTGAGTTTCTGATCAATGGTGACTTCCTAATTTACTTATTAACAAAGCGCTAGGTAATGCAAACTGTACATGAATAAGAATTCAAGGGCCAGGAATTGTCCTTTTTATCAAAATTAAGAATTTCGTACCTTTCAGGAAATATCAACATTACATTACAAAGTCATTAGAATTATATAGATGGCAGAAGGGGGCACGGGGCTGCATCGCATATAGCTCAGAAGTTTGTATACATTTTCCTACCACTTCATTATTCCCCAAAGATTCACACAGTCCTAAGATCAGGGATTGATTTCACAGATGCCACCTAGTATCCATTAAATCCATAAACTTCAAATAATCCAAACCAAAAGATTAAAGTCCTCTTCAGAACCAAATTCAACATACTGACTCTCTTGACTGCAATGAAATAATCAAACAATAAATACATTTAAGGTCTTCAAATGCATTTCCAAAAACCTTTGTCATCCTTAATAATTACATTAACTCCAGCACAAATTTTATCATCCCACTTCACCTTCCATCTCTTCCAGACCAGCACCAGAAAAGGAGTCTTCAAGCACACTCCAACACTCAACCTGTGATTCCAACTCCATGTACCTGCTTATGTTAAGGGATATTGATCATGTATCTAACAATAAAGATGTAATGTTATCAATAACATTTATATTTTCCCTTGCACTAGCACCTAAACAAGACTATTTCAGAACAATATGGTTTAAAAGCATCTGAGAAAAAAAATAATTACCTTTCATTGAATCTTCCAACCACATCTTGATGTGATTCTGTTCTGAAACGTGCATGGACATCCTTGAGGAAATTAAAAGAAAAAAAAAATCAATTAATAAAAAAAGTTCAGACTAAAGCCAATAATGATCCTATCCCACTGACTTCAAAATCAATTTTTAAAAATGTGTTAGAATGAACCAATAATTTAAAGAAGACCCTGAGATCAGTTAAAATTTCTGACAAGATCATGATAAAATCATGCAAACAAAATTGCTCTGGATTCAAGAATGCATGTAGGATTAACTCAATTTTTAATTTCACAACTAATTTATGTTCAAACTGAAACACCTGCTCAGTACATTTATGATTAACATCTATTTAAGAAGGCAGAAGTGTTTAAAATGCATTCCAATAAAACATGATTCATTCAGGAAGTGTTATTTTCAAAAAGAATTCCATAGTCTGAAAAATTTGTTAGTATTAATAGTGCCAAAGGTACCTCCACATTCAACAGCACAACACATGAAAAATTCTCTGCTTTTGTAAAGTTTCAAACTGACAAAATGGTTGTAAAAGAATGCAAAAAGTTCTTGACTCAATGAAAAAGTCAGATATTCTTCTCAGCTCTTATCCTACACAAACTATTTTCTATATCCTTCAATATTCTGCCTCTCACTTCAGGTGCTTAACCTTTTATCTGGGATTCCAAACACCGGCAATCTCCAAAACACAGCACTTTTTTTTCCATAGATGACATTTACTCATCAAAGATGGAGTTTGATGCCAAACAGGATCCGACGCGACCCTCGCTCAACTCCTCTTCCGCGCTGATAATTTGTGGTATCATCACCTAATAAGTGGCCCTTCTTGGTGCACGCTGTCGCTAATTAGTGTGATTATTACTTTAAAAGAACAACTTAGGACCGGGTGTTTTAACCCTACAGAGCAGCGTTGTGTCTCTGCTCCCCACTCTCCTGGGCTCGCAGCAGTTGCAGCGCTGCCGTTACAGCAAGTTCTAGCAGTGCCTCCATTTTTTCCCCCCAGCCCTTGTCATTTTTTTTAAGAGGGGGTGAAATTTTAGTTTTTCAGAAAGGCTTTTCTGACATCATAGCATAATCATTCAGCTCTAATTCTGAATTTAAGTCCATTTACTCTGTCCTGTCCCATAGAAAATTGTTCCTCTCTTCCTGCCTTATTAAAATATCAAACATTATATATTCAAGAAATTTCAACCTCAAGAGGCAGTGTGGCCCATCCTTTAGCTCCAGTATCATGTTTACTGAACCAGTGCTGTAACACCTCCAAGGCCAACATATCCTGCATGCCACCTGCTGGGATATCAAATCAGCAACTTTCAGCTGTTAGTAGCTAGCAACTGTACAGGTCTCTACTTTTCAAAATTGCATGCTTTGCTTGCTTAGCAATGATCTAAAGAATGCTTGAGCACTGTAGTCTGCCAAACACAGTACACACCATTGTCATTGTATATAGCTGTTTCAAGGAGTTGACAGTTCTCAGTAGGATCACAACAAGTCCTCCCCCTTCCACTGTCTCAACTGTCCTTGCCAAAAGGTTTGGTGTCAGGGCCTCAAAGTCCTGCAAGATAAAAAATAAAAAAAGCAAGGTTTCTTTTCATAACATAATTGTGAAGAGAATTTTGAACAGTTGTACAGTTATAATAAACAATGAAAAGAATCTTCATTAAAAGCTGCTATAAAGATTGCTGCTATTTTACTGCAGATCCACGACCTCCGTCTATTAAATATTTCATTATGTTATTTCAAATGTTCAACATGTTATGAACACTATTATCAAATCAATTCATAGCAAAGCCATTTTATAAGTTGCATCTATTCAAAACATTCAATTCTCTATTGGTTTGCCCTTCAAAAGTGAGTAAGTTTGGCTTTTGACAGCCAGTCTTAAAACCTCCCCATATCCTATTATCCAGTTTTTAACTGTCCCCATTTCTTCCTGGGGAACAATGAAGTATAGGCATCGAATACCATGAACACCTCATAGGTCAATATTCACATACAAGCCTCAAAATGTTAGGTTTTCATTATTCTTAGTGGGCAAGGCAAAGCATTACAGCAAACCTGACAATGGGGTCAGCTGACATATATACTTACACACTAATTCCATCAGGTAGCACTGAATACGAACAACATTATTCTTTTTAACTCAGTGCTGTTGAATACAAGAGAGCGGCACGGTTGGCGTAATGCCTTTACAGTACTAGTGATTGGGACCGGGCTTCGAATCCTATGCTGTAAGGAGTTTGTACACTCTTCCTGTGTCTTCATGGGTTTTCCCTGGAGGCTCCGGTTTCCTCCCACCTTTCGAAACGTACTGGGGGGTATAGGTTAATATGGACTAAATTGGGCGGCATGGGCCGAGATGGTCTGTTACCGTGCTGAAGATTGAAATTTTTTTTTAAATTAGCCTAGAAATCAGAGCAAGTCAATGGTTTATGTCAACATTGTTATCATCCATACAGCACTGACGCATTACAAAATTGCTCTTATTTCAATGGCAGTGATAATAAGTGGCCCTTTCCAAAACAAACAATAATGAATAAAAAAAATAACATTCACACCTGCAAAACACACATTCCATATGTGTTGCCCAAGATCTTATGCGTCTCATTGTAATAGCAGTACCGAATGTTCGTTGCTGCTATAAAAAGCTCAAATGGATCATCTTGCTTGAGGTCAAGTGTTCCGCTTTTAATCTTTTTCTGCAACTGCCTCATTCGCTTCTTCCTGTGACTGAAGGACAATCAGGGATACAGTATTTACACATTAGCAACACTTCCTGTAATAACCTGCTGACTATCAGCAATACCTACTTGTAAAATACTAGCATGATCATCTAGAGAAGCTTGGAAGTCGTGCAATTTAGTATTTATCGCCTTTCCACCAGTGCAGATATACTGTACATATTGTACATATTTCACATTTTATTTTTTTTAATGATATCTGATCCCTTAGGTCTTACTAGCTTAAGCCAAAGAGCACGTTAAATATACAAGCACAGTATTTTGTATGACATAATACTCTTTGGCTGTGCTTTCAGGTAGGTGTGCAATAGTCCTCGAGGGTAAAAATGGCAGCAGCTTTGCGTTTTTGAAAATGAAGCATATGACAAATTTTATTCCTTTGGCAATTTAAGATCACTGCATCAAACTGTGAACTAACCACGTTAATTCTTATTGTTACAGGCATGTTTTTTAATATATTTTAGTAAAGTTACTGTGGGGGGGGGGGGGGTGGTGTGGAACAGGGAAAAGTGCACACACATAGGTAACAAACCTTTTCTAGCAGACACAAAGGCACTTAAAGAAGACCATAAAACCCAAGGTTATTGTTCTCAACTGAAAAGACTGACAATGGAATGTTTGCTCTAAGAAACATCTGTTCAAACAAACAGCCAGATGAGAGGGTTTTGGGAAAATGAAACCTAAAAACATGTATTGCTCAAGCAGTCAAGTGATTCAGACACTTGAAGAAAGCATTTTTAATTCATCAGAAAGTCATCTGGAGGAAGAGAATTTAGGTGACTTTCTGGTGAGATGGTCACTTCTGCTGGTCAAAGGAGAGAAATCTGGTGATGCCATTGTAATGGTCTCTTTTGACTGACCCATATCTGGGTAAAGAAAGCAAAGATCTTGCTTGCATTTGGATCGTGATCATTTTAAGGGTCATTTCATTTAACCTTAGGTCTGTGGAAACATCGCATCGAAAAGTCATGTTCCATACCCTTTATGCAAGAAAGGGGGAATTGTGACAAATCATTCATATGAAGAAACATCTCTATGGAAGCAAGTCAACAAGAATTTGTGAGTTTTGAGAAGTCTGATGTCTCTGTCTCTCCTACTACATAATTACTTCTGAACATCAGTTTAAAGATTTTGAGTTCAACACATGATATCTAAGACTGAACTTTAAAATTGACTTTTCAGAATTGTGACCAAGTTGTAATGGTTTGGGTGATCCACACACATATACGCATAGCTGAGGTTAAGTTTAAATTTTAGTAAGATGCTATATTATTAAGTTATTAATAAAAATTATTGTTTTAAGATACCATTGTCTTGGTGAATTACTATTGCATCCATTACATAACACTTCATGCACATGTCAACACTGGGTTGTTTATTACATTGTTTTTGTTCAAGAGCAAAAAAAAGCAAAACTGGACTTTAAAATAAAACCCAGATAAATCAACAATTTGATTTATTGCTTTCCTTTTGCTGACAGGTAGCATAGGTAACATAGAATTCTTCTGATCCAATACAAGGATGTTTAAGGTTTTTCCTCAGTTTTGATGGCAATATTCTCAAAGTACTATATTTTGAAAGACAGTTTTGATCATTTTCACAGTCATATTATCATGTCTTTACTCTTCAGTAAATAGCAGTTTAGAAACATAATATTCAATTACATGCAGCAGGGTAATTGGGATAAGCACTCAGGTTGTGTAGACTTTCAGCATTAATTTGGTCAATGCATTAAAAAGCAGTGTAAATTTTAAAGCCAAACATTCTTCCCATACTTAGACACAATACATTGATTGCGTACATTTTTTAAACAGTTAAAGCATGAAACCTGTACTGATTTTGGAAGCAAGAATAGAATTTTGATAGTTATACAATAAAATCCGTGTCATCCAGAATTCAAGCAACTGGCAAAGAAAAAAAAATGGCAGAAAATAAATAGGTTAAAAAATACAAAAGTTTAAAATTGGCACTCCTAGCAAGCAGTTTACCAATCACACAACACATAGTCTCAAGCAACTGGCAAATTCACTTATCCAGCATCTAGCAATCCCCATCCACATGGAGACTTTATTGTACTTTCAAATGGACAGCACAAGTTTGGAAGACAGTTATAAAAAGTTTAACATTCAGTTTATCAGATTATTTTGCTTTAGTAAATGTCAGCCTAATAATATACTGGTTAATCACATGTGGCAGGAAGGAAATAGGGAGTTAAAGAGTATTTTCAGGCTTAAATTGTCAATGTTCTATAAAACATATTGTATATGCCAGAGTTTAGGATGATCCAAATCTTAAAAATGTCACCTTAAAAGAGGGTTGTCTTATATGCCGGGTCTAAAATCCGAACCTTGACAGCGAAGTCTCAACACCGCTGCTATCTTCCTGCCAGCTCCTACCCAATCTTGCGCCCGCCCTGATAGTTACGAACAAAGTCTCAGTGCTCCTCCACGGGGTCCATCTGCCCAGTCTGACTGCCATCAGCTCTGTAAAGACCTTAAATGACCTGTTACAGGAGCTGACAGTGGTTTATTTTAAAATATACCAATAAAATGAAAACCTTTACAGGGTAATTTGGTATTTAAAATATTGTGATTTGCTTTTCACAGCCTCCACTTGTCAATGGTAAATGCACATTTGGGGTTCATCTTATGCAAATGGTATTGGTCAAATCCTACATTTTAGAAGGAAATTCCGAGTTGTCCTATATATGAGTCTTGCTATACATTGGCATATACAATCATTCAAAATTTCAATATCTAAATCTTTTTCTTTTGCATGTAAATGTTACCTGCTAAAGCCAAGCTCCTTCTTGTAACACCATAACACAGATGGCCTGGCCTTCACTAGGGCTTTAGAGAGCATATGATGAAGTATAACCACCTAGGGTGATAATAAGACAAAATAAAATTGTACACTATTTGCCTTTCTTTTATTAGTTATTAGTTAAGTAAACCTTCATTAGCAATCCTCAAAAAGTCAATTTCCATAGATTAACATTGCATTTTCCTCCCATAAGGAAGGTAAACTATTCTTAAGGTAATTAATTTCTATCCTCCAAAGGAGGAGATGAAAGAAAAAAAATCCTTAGATGCAATACAGGTAGTCTCCGACTTACAACCAAAATGGGGACCGAAGAATCGGTCATATCTTGAAATGGACGCAAGTTGGCATTTTGCCTGTGCATGTCGAGTAAGTAAGCCTTAAAACAACCTTTCTCATTAAAATTTTCATCAAATGAACTTTAATCTAAATTTTCATCATCTACCTTTACTTACCTTGTTAGTTGGCATCCTGGGATCCTTAGGCTGGGTGCGGCCATCTTGATTCCTGTGCACATGAGCGAGTCTTTGGTTGGAGCATGAGCGGAGGGTTTGTGAATTTGGAATTTGGTTGGCGCATGCGCGAGTGTTCAGGACCCTACAATATTGAATTTGCACCTTTAACTCTTGCCTGCCCCAACCAAACTCCAATGCGTGAACCACGCATGTGCAAACTGAAGACTTGTGCATGCGCACAGTCTAACAAGGTAAGTATGCACATTTTGGCTCTTACATGCCCTGTATCCCTGTTATAGTGTGTCAAATACAGCATAATCTATGTAAATTTTATATCGTTCCCTGAAGGTAGAAACTCACGTGAATAGGGTGGTGAAGGCGGCTTTTAGTATGCTGGCCTTTATAAATCATTGCATGGAATATAGGAGTTGGGAGGTGATGTTGAGACTGTATAAGACGTTGGTGCGGCCTAATTTGGAGTTCTGTGTGCAGTTCTGGTCGCCTAATTATAGGAAGGATATAAACAGAGTGGAGAGAGTGCAGAGAAGGTTTACCAGAATGTTACCTGGGTTTAAGCATCTAGAGTATAGGGAGAGATTGGACAGATTAGGTCTTTATTCTTTGGAGCGTAGAAGGTTGAGAGGGAATTTGATAGAAGTATTTAAGATTATGAAAGGGATAGACAGAGTGGATGTGGATAAACTATTTCCGTTAAGAGGAGGAAAGATTAAAACAAGAGGACATGAGTTAAGAATTAAGGGGCAGAGGTTTAGAGGTAACATGAGGGGGAACTTCTTTACTCAGAGAGTGGTAGACGTGTGGAATGAGCTTCCGGGAGAAATAGTGGCGGCGGAGTCAATTGTATTATTTAAGAAAAGGTTGGACAGGTATATGGATGAGAAGAAGATGGAGGGTTATGGGCATTGTGCAGGGAGGTGGGACTAGAGAGGGGTGTTTGGTTCGGTGCGGACTAGAAGGGCCTAATGGCCTGTTTCCGTGCTGTAAATTGTTATGTTATTATGTTATGTTATTTTAAAAATTATTTTGGTCGTATGTACAGATGGACGCATGCCACATAGGTCTCATGTCAGAGAGTACCTGTAAAATAATTTCCTGAAAGGATGGAGATTAAAAAATGCGTCCAAGCTATTTTGGCCAGCCATCAAAAAAAAGCACATGAAAAATATTTAACATTAGAAAAAAAATCAAAAATCTGAAAACAAAATGGAAGATGAAACAAAGTCTCAATCAAAGACTGAAATAGAGCAGATGTTTGATCAAGCTTTCAGGATCTTTCAGTAAAAGAGAAAAAGTGAGAAATTAATAAATTTGGATGTGCAGTGAGAGCCTCGTCTCCTGGTTCATAGGAAAAAGATTTCATTTGAAAATGTACAAATAAAGGCTTCTTCAGTATGCCAGGATCACAGATCATTAATCTCCTTTCTTACTATTGTTGACCTTTAATTTTCAGTAAGTGGGCTTTGGTGAGGAGGGAAAGCAGCAGAAAGATTTTCCTTTTCTCAATTTTACTTGTTGCTAAAAAGGGCAGTAATGGCATTTAGTGGAGAGATGGGCTCCTCCTGTGAGATGTGGGAGATGCCCCTAGTGACTGCAGAAAATGTGTCCAGCTGCAGCTCCTTGGATTATATGGATCGGATGGTGCTTCAATTGGACTCCCTGAGCAGCAGATATGCAGAAGAGAGTGTCATGGATGGAACCTTCTAGGAGATGATCACATCAACAGTTCATAAGAGCATCAGAAATGAGACCTGCAGTAAGCCACTTGGCCATTCAGACAGATGAATGACAACCAGGTGGTACAGACAAGTAGTCCTGTGGATTCTTTCCTCTCAAATATGTACAGCACATCACTATAGATACGATTAGGGGGAATAGGCTCTTGAGGAAAAATGAAAGCAGCATTCAGATCAGTGGCACCACAGGGTAGGTCAAGGAGGAAGTGACCAATAGCGATAGAAGATTCTTTAGTCAGAGACACAGATAGGCATTTGTGTGGCCGTGAGTGAGACTGCAGCATAGGGTGTTGCCTCCCTGATGTCAGATTTAAGAATGGCACAGGAAATTCTGAATGTTAAGCATGAACAGTTGAAGGGAGGGGGGGTGGGTGCTAATAGTGGAAACAAGAACAGAGATGAGGTCCTGCAAAGAGAACTAAGGGAGTTAGGCAGAAAGTTAAAAAGCAAAACCTGGGGCTGCAACTTCACTCCCTATGCCATGTACTAGCGAGGCAAGAAATTGGAAGATAATTCAGTTCAATGCATGGCTGTGGAACTGGTGCAGAAGGAAAGATTTTCATTAGTCTCTCTTCCAGGGCAGGTGGGATCTGTACAAAGACAGCTCTCATCTAAGCTGGAGAGATCCCAAAATCCTTGCAGAAAGATTTGGTAGTGCTACTTGGGAGGGTTTGGACCAGCATAGCAAGGTGGCAAATAGTTGTCATGTAGAAAGTACCAAGCATAGCTAAATCAACCACAGCCTTCTACATTCCATTGACGACACCCACGTGAGGCAATGCCATAAGAAGACAGTCAGCTTCATAAAGGACCCCCTTCACCCTGGTCACAACCTCTTCTCACTGCTTCCTTCAGGAATAAGGTACAGAAGCCCAAAATCCAGCATCTCTACGTTGTAGAATAGATCCCCAACCCATAATCATTATTAGGTTCTTGAACCTCCCCGTACCACCCTAATCATAAACTGCTCCAGTACCACAAAAATATCTGCCTGCACTATTGAAATTCCACTGTTTTTTTTTTCTTGCGCTACTATAAGTGTGAATAATTATTATCTACCTTTTACATTATTTCTTTCTGTACAGTAATTTATTGTATACTATTGGAGCTGTTTTATTCCCCTAAAAGTACTTGTTTGGCTACAGTAAGTTAGCATTTTGGTTCATGTGTACATTGCACTTATGTCTATGACAATAAACTCACTTTCATAATATATTCAACATTTGACTTACTTGCACGTGTAACATTTAGGTAGCTGACCCAATTGAGTTTCTGGTCAACAGTGATGCCCAGAACACTTTTAGTTGGACACAGCAAATAATACCATTGAATGATTAGGGTATTTCTTGTTGGATATATTGATCACCTAACAGTTATGACACAGATGTTAAACCAATCAGCATGCAAGGACAGACTGATTCATTTGTTGAGAAGCTGAAAGTGCAGTTGAACATTGTGAAGACATCAGTAAATTGCTCTACTTCAGAACTTACGATGGGAGGAAAGTGATTGATGGAAGAGACTAGCCAAGATAGGCCAAGGCGACAACCATAAGAATATCCAGCAGCAATACTGTTGGGCTAGAATGACTGACCTTCAATAAACACGACTCTCCCATTAGGCGAAATTAAAATTAGACCAATTCAACAATGCTTAGCAAGTAAGGTAGTTCAATTTTCCACATTTACCACAATGCCATCCATAAATTGCAAATGTGGTGGAACAACATGGCTGGGGGAATGACCACCTCTGGACTACAATTATTACAATCCAGATGTGACTGTGTCCCATAGCTTTTGTTGTGTCCAGCATTCCCAGCCATTTCGCAAAGACTTGAGAGAACAAATTGAAAACTGGCTGGTAATGAGATCTCAGGAGGAAGCCGAGATGAATGATCCATTTGACATTCTGGGTGCACATGAAAGCTACAGCTAAGTCTTTTAGACTTATTTTCTGAGCCTTACTTTTTTTCTGAACCTTACTTGATAATGACATTCTGGGTGCGTGTGAAAGCTACAGCTAAGTCTTTTAGACTTATTTTCTGAACCTAACTTGATAATGGGGATGGTTATAGAATCATCTTCTAGAGTAAATTCAGGAGAATTTTTTTTTTCCCCCACATACCAAGTGATGAATGTCTAGAATGAACTGCCAAAAGATGAGGCAGATACAATAAGAATTAGAAAGATGTTCATACAGGTACTTAGATAGGAAAGGCATCATGGAAAACACATTTCATACAGGCAAATGGAACTAATTTAGATATATTATCAGTCAGCAAGGATGAGAGGGACCAAACAGGCCCATTTCTGTACTGCATTTTTCTATAATTCCGATTAGCTGGTTAACCATCCACTTCTGCTGACAATGAGAATTTTAATGTAATCTATTGGTTCATCTCCTGAATAAAGTAACTTCAAATCCAAAGGTATCTATACATCATTGTATTTTTAACCCCATACCTGATCTCTACTGCGATCACCCACAATGACGAACATTGTCCGTTCCCGCTGAACCACACCATTTTCAATTTGTACCCGGATACGATTATCTAGTTTCTTCCTGAACATTCTGAATGATTGGGTTTGAACCAACTCTGCCTTTAAAAAAAATATAAAGTTTTGGAAAGAATTGTAAATTAACAGACGAGAAGAGTTACAATTTCCACTGAAATACAAATAAAATAACATAGATCGTGGGGAAATTATCAACTTTTGACTCAGGTCACAAGAGATACCCAATTGCTCTCCCAAAACAATGAAAATACATATTAATATATGCGCTTCAATATACCAAATTGCCTCAGGGTGCTTCATGGCCAAAATCTGACACTGGAACGGGTGATAACAAGATTAATCAAAG
The DNA here is from genome assembly GCF_036971445.1 of Narcine bancroftii. Lineage (NCBI taxonomy): Eukaryota > Metazoa > Chordata > Chondrichthyes > Torpediniformes > Narcinidae > Narcine > Narcine bancroftii. Next base: position 274,236,120 of record NC_091469.1, read on the forward strand.
TAATGATTCAGGGACTGCTTCAAGGGAACTAAAACAGAGTAAAGGGTGAAAGATGGCTTAGTTATGAAGTAACAATTAAAGGATCAGAGACAGTGAAAGCATAAAATTTAAGTAACAAAAGTAATTCAAGAAGATTGCAGAGGTGGTAAAAATTAACCGTCAGGTTTAGTGGTCAATATGAAGAGCATGGGCTGATCTCAAGCCTGCTGCCATGAGGTCCCATGCACAGATATTGAGAAGCTTCAGATATGAATGATGTTCAATCCACCGTACCTGATCATTTACTCCCAATGCCCCGAGAGCCACCACCTCTTCACACCTCCTCCCCCCCCCCCCCCCCCCCCCCCCCCCGGTTGGGGAGCCGTCATCTCTGCACACCCACTGCTCGGGGAGCCGTCAACCCTGCACCCTCACTGCCCGGGGAGCCGTCACTCTTGCACACACCCCCCGCCCCCATCCGGGGAGCCGTCACCCCTGTACCCCCACTGCACGGGGAGCCACCCACACCCCCCCCCCCAGTCGCTGAGCCGTCACTCTTGTATCCCCCCCCCCCCCTCTCCTTGACCAGTGCCCGGGGAGCCGTGATAACGACATCCCCACCCCCGGGTGACCTTCCCCCTCCGGGCACACACGGGGCGGAGGGACCGCTACCCACATGGATCCAGCTCCCCCGAGCTCATGCTCTCCGGCTGCCTACCCTGGGAGGAACACGCCACCCACCTACGCTGGAACTGGGACCTCCTCCTGCGGGAACCCGTCGCTGAAACGGCCGCGTGATGCAGGCGCCGAGACTCCGAACCGCGGTCTCCTTCCGGTGGCAGGAGTCGGGGGACGGCGGCTTCCTCCGCACTTGCTGATTGGCGGACTCTTGGCCAATGGCACGCGAGCGCTCCCAGACCTACGCCACCTATTGGGTGACCTGCCAGCCAACTCCCATCCACCGCAGGATCTCCGCGGGCTTCCAGCACGTCCGGCAGGAAGTCAGCAGGTCGAGCAGCATCACTGGGAAGGAGAGAGTGATGGACGTAGGGCTGAAACGCCACCAAGACAGAGGAAAGTTAGCATAGAAGCGGTAATGAAGAGGACAGGGTGGGAGGAATGAAACAGCGGCCCTGCCGGAGCAAAGGTAAAACGTGACAGCGTCAAGGGGCTCGCCCTAGGTTGCAGACTGGCTGAAGGGGGGTGGGGGGCGGGTACCAGGAACCGGGATGCGAGAGAATGCTGAGGGTTCCTGATCACGTCAATCTGTAGCTCAGATTGCTGATGGTTTGGACTGAATGCAAATCCATGGACTCCGGATTTGCTTCTCCTTCTGTGACTGTAAAAGGAACTGGGCAATTTCTGCTGATAGCAGACTAAATTAAATTTCATGTAATATTGCATTTTCATTTATTACCTATGACTATAAAGTAATCTTGGATCTTGTCTGACAGACAGAGCAGAGCGTTACAAGCCCAAAGGACCTATAAACCCAGCAGCAATAAATATTCACCATGACAAATGGTTACTTAAACAAAAGTTGCTTTTAATTATCTTTAAACATGAAAATAGAATCAAACTTTAATTTCTCTCTATTGACTTGTTTAACCTAACTCCCTTCTAATTCTAAGTGCACGTGTATGTAATGTGTGTGTAAGTTCAGAAAAGTCCAATCTCACTTCTCATTCCTCCAAGTTCACTGTGTTACAGCAATTCTTATACTGTGCACAGAATTTAACATTTATAAAGTTCACCAAGCTTTGGTGCTTGAATGTTAAATGGTTACCACTCCGGAAGGTTCTTGGTTTTCAGAGAGATTTGTTTTTTTCCAGGACATCAACAACTGATGCCACTCCAGTGTCTTGCTGATGAAACTTGCCCCTTCAGGGTTCTCCAGATGATAACCTCTTTCTTTCAGGTCACCACAGAGTTTCACTTATTCTAAGAGACAGCCAGTCCTCTCTTGCCTGAACCACAATGGCTTTGACCAGGCAGTCTTCCAAACGTGCTTTGGACAAGCATGCCAGCTTGTCCTGTTCCAGTCCCAACTACTTCTGCTGTCTGTAACACTATCAAGTGATCTCTGTGTGCCTCTCTCTGTGAGAAAGCCGGTTTTACTCTGCTTGCAAAACCACATGACCCTCTTACAACAGCAAGGTCTCTTCCAGACAACAGCAGCTCCAGCATGCTTTCATCTGTTGCCTTTGGTAAATGACAGTCCATTAGTGAAGTCTCTTGAGCTCTCTTCAAAGCTCTTGCAAAAGGTCTGAGTAGCAGATATGTCAAGCATGGGACAGAGCTCCAGTATTTCAAATAAATCAGTTTTAAAGTGTTTGCCAATTTATCTCCCAAAAACATGTCACAATAGGCATAGGGAGAGAGGCTAGAAAAGACAATGGGGTCAGATTGAGGAAGATGAGTCAGAACAGAGTGAGTGTTCAGAGTCAAAAGCTGGCAGTTTGGAATCTTATGTGGAGAAGTTGAGAATGGCAGCAATCAAGAGACCAGATGGAAATGGGGGGAAGAAATTGTGAAGGAAAAAAATCCTTGGGGGGGGCAAGAGGAGTTGGGATGAGAATGGATGGGGAGCTGTGTCGGGGTGGTTGAGTAGAGTGACAAAAACAGGGGAATGGGAAAAGAGCCAAAGGGATTGCCTCATGAATTAGTTACAGACAACAGACCTCAATTTACATCAGAACATTTTTTTTAATTTATGCAGATATTTTGTCCATACCCTATCATCCAAGTAAGTACTAATGGGGAGGCAGAATGTTTTGTACAAACATTTTTTTAAAAAGCAGTGAAAACCATGAAACTTCTAAATGCCTCCTGGACACACACAAAAAAAAACACAGAAGAACACCGTACTCGACCACAAAACACACCCCAGCAGAATTAATCTTTGGCCGCAACCTGCGGACCAGGCTGTCCACAGTTCATCCAGATCGGGGTCACCAATTGCAAAAAAAACAAAACAAAACAGCATATAAACCTCATCTGGAGCTTTTGAATTGGGCGAGAGAGTTCTGGTACAAGATTATAGACCCATAGGTGGTGGGAGTAATCTTTCAAAAATTGAGCCCCAGCCCATATACTGTTCTAGTGGGGGACAGATTGTGGAAGTGACATATTGACCAATTATGAGCATTGACTGACACTAAGGTCCATGAGGTGGAGGAGGTAGAACCAAACCTGTCATGGCCTTCCCCAACTATTCCACCCCTCAGGCAGAGTGAAGGAGTGGGGGGGGAAACAGAGTCGCGGAGCCGAGGAGTCCAGTAACTGAGACACACAGCCAGGAGGGCAGCAAAGACCTATCTATGGGTCCTGAGCAAAGACCAGCACAGCAAACCATGTCAAAGCGGTCCAAAAAAGACCACCTGAACGCTGTAAGGATTATGTGCCCTGATTATTATTAAATACTTTCCCTTTTATAATTACTCATGAGATGTATTCTAATTCTCATGTCATGATGTTACCCTTCCATACATATGGCTGTGTGTGTCAGTAGCCATGTTAATCTAATAGAAATAAAAGATGAGAAAGCATTATATCTGAGTATTATGTGAGTCCATACACCACAGAAACATTTTGCTTGAAAAAAACCTGTCATTTCCTTTGGAGTTATGCAACTGTGCACATAAGCCAATTAGATGATTAAAACAATGGTTTTCAAACTTTTTCTTTCCACCCACAGACCACCTTAGGCAATCCCTTACTAATCAAAGAGCACCTATGGCATAGGGATTACTTAAGGTTGTCTGTGGGGGAAAGAAAAAATTTGAAAACCATTGCTCTAAATAGTCTATTGCTTCTCTTTGTAAAAACACAATGCTGGAGAAACTCTGCTGGTCAAACTGTATGTAGCAAAGATGAAGATACATTACCAATATTTCTGTCTTGAGCCCTCCATCATGTATCTTTACGATAGAAAGTACCGTTTGACCTCCAGCATCATGTTTTTACTTCAACCATGCAGACCTTCGTGGTTTTCTATTATTTCTCTTGCCTTGAATCTTTTGTTAAATATTCATTTACTAATGGATGGACCTGCATTGTGGACATGAACACCTTTTCATGACCAAGTATCACTCGCACTGGCCAAGCTGGTTTTGTGGATTTGGATCTTCCACCAGTGTAGTCAGCTGAGTGAATTTTCCAGAGCCATATAACAAGGATACCTAATCAACATCATATCTTGATGAAGGGCTCAAGCCCAAAACATTGGTTATGTATCTATCTTTATGATACAAAACTGTGTTTGGCCAGCTGAGTTTCTCCAGCATTGTGTTTTACATAAAACCATACAAGTAAATCCTTCACAAGGCAAAAAATAAAATCCTGATATTTAAAATCTTAAATAAAAGTACTAGTTCACCAGGGGAATTCAGCAATTCATGCAGTAATCTGTGATAAGGGAAACTGATGCAACATTTCAAGTCAACAACTTTACAATAGTTCTGCTACTGCTAGAACCGTTGAACATTCCAGCATTTTCTATTTTTATGTTTATATCCTGAAGTGCAGAGGACATCTAGAAACTACTCAGTTTAGTCTGTATTGCTTTCATACTTGGTTACAATTGCTAAACATTTATTATCCTTGTATTTCTTTAACATGAACATTAGCCTTCTATATTCCATGAACTAGCACATTAAAATCTTTGTTCAACATTTAAAATCAATTTTTCATTCTTCCCATGCAAGTTAATAATCTGTAAGAAATGGTGTTTTAGCAAGTGTGAAAGTAAAATTTAAATATAAAGCTCAAGTTATGAAGCCAATTCCCATTTCTACACAGTGAATTGCACTCTTGGTATGGTTGTTTTTTTTTCTTAAAATCCTACGGCCGCAGGGTCTGGGCCCAAGATGGCAGCGCCTATGATCAGCAGCAGCCACAAGGGGTTGCAGACTCCAGGAAAGATTGGTGTTGGGCACCAAAATCCGAGAGATCACTCAATTTGATAAGAAGCAGAGCAGATGTCCCATGGTACAGTGACCTCGGCAGAGGACGAGTGAGTGGCTCTGAGGCTGAAGAACACAGGTGGCAGGATGTTGGTGACTTGAGGCGAGGAATCTAGAGCTGCTGGCATCTGTGGTCAAGAGAATCACACCAGGCTGAAGGCTGCATTAAGTGAATCTGGGTGGACTCACTTTTGCTTCTCTTTCTCTGGCTGAAAGGGGTGCAAGGTAACATGCAATGTCACATTTTCATTTTTATTACAATAAAAATAACCTTAAATAATTTTTGGGAGTATTTTACATGGACGGGCTAGAAAATGGGTCTTGATAAAAATGTCAATTTTATACATTGTGGAAGATTATGCTATTTTGAAATATTCAGCTTGCTATCCACTAGAAATACCAAATTCCTAAACAAGGTTCTGTGGCAAACACATGAAGTACAAGTCCACTCTGCTACCTGTCATCTTAAAATTGGATAGGCAAGTTGTGTGCCATATCTCAGTCAATTGTTTTTTTAAGAGTAAGGCTCCTAAACCAATAAAAGCAGCTGCCACAGAATCTAGAAGGCAGCAGACAAATCTTTAAAATGAATCTCCTGTGACTTGCTTTGACAACCTAGCCAGCTCAGACAATAACCAGAATTAACAGAAAATTCACCAGAAAGGAGGAATCTTAAGTGCTTGCTTCTAAAGTATACCAGATGGAGAGCATGAACCTGAATTTTGTCCATTATGAATCTTACTGAAACAAACAAAATCATAGAAGACTCAACAAGAAGAGTGGATGTTCCAAGCACTTCAGTCAGGGAAACGTGGGATCACATTTGATAGTTGAATATGCTGTTTAGGGTGAAAGAATTCACTCCCCAAATCTGACATTCATTGCATTCAAAAGCAAGATGAATGGCTTTCTAGTTTTGAAGATAGAGGGACAGTAAAATGTTGAAGTTGATCAGAGCTCACTCATTTCTTCTATTACCAACATGGAATTGCCCTACTTCTTCATCTCGTTCCGTGTGTTCATTTTACAAGTTTTCAATGTCCCTCTTGGGAATTGAATTTTGAAAAATTCTTAAAAACTAATTTTCCCACATTAATCAATCTGCCATCATCTTGCCCTCTGGGCACTATGCATCCTCTGTTCACTAGATGTTTATCTTACATCACAAAACATCAACCCAAATGATTTTAATGGCTAGAGAATCAACAGAGTAGAATGTGCAATTGTTTTTGATTTCTTATCTATCAGATGCACAAAAAAAAATCAGTAAACCTGAAGTCTTTTCCTCAATGTAGATTTTGTAACCCACACACTGTAAAGCTGTCTTTGCAGCTATATATGGAAACTCATGAAATTGCAGGAAAATCTTTCCAAATGCAGTGTTTATCATGTCAGCAATGCAAGACGAAGCATTTCCTGTTTAATATACTTAGATCAAGAGTCCCAATCACCTACACAAATGGTTCCACAAATTGCTTCTAAAGATTTAATTAGTACACATTGGACAATTACTCTCAATATATTTAAATTATTAACACACTTCTGTCTGAAGCAATTTGCCCTCCTTTTTGTATAGTCTTATTGACTTCACCACCTCACAGAAAAAAACTTCAGAGGTCTAAAGAACAATTTAAAATTAAGGGTCATATCCAAAGACTGACCACTCCCGACAGGACCACCTTGATGCCTCGTCATAGCCAGGAACTACCTGACACTTGCCTTGTAGCCAGGACCTATACGACTACACTGATTCCTCTCCACAGCTGGGACACACTAGACCACACTGCACTTAAACAGCACTGATACATGCCCACCCTATTCACGACTTTACATCTACATATCTACATCTTCCCCTTCCCCTTCCCACCTCTACCTGCTATTTTGTAATGATGGATCTCACTGGGACTACCTGGTTCACACCTTGGCCACCTACCATATAACCACTTACTCCACATTTCCCATTGTAACCACAAAAAGTGCAAAACTTGTCCCTATATCTTCCCTTCAATTCCATCCAGGATCGCCAATTCTGGATGCAAGGCTAGAGCTTTACCTGCACATCATCCATCTGAATCTATTGCATTTGTTATAGCCTCCTCAACATTGGTGAGTCCAACTGTAAATTGGAAACTCTTGCCAAGCATCTGCACTGTCTACAGGTCCAAGGTAGAATTCCTGGTTGCTAACCAGTTCAATTCCCTTGACCATTTCCTCAGGGCAAGGCTAAATGTAAAGTTGAGGAGCAGGTAGAATGTGGACAACCATAACCTCAACAATATGAACATTGATTTTTTAATGCTATTTCAGATAACACCCCAGCTCTATCTGATTCCACCATTTCCATTTCATCACCACCTCCTCCCACTGTTATATTTTCTAACCCTCCCCACCTTCCCAGTGATCAATCAGTCTCTCCACCTCCTGTCCAATATCCATTCACCTGAGCCCCTTCCCACCTTCTCAACCCTTTCAGTTCCTGCTCTATACACCTGACATCACAGGTACCTCAGCCCAAAAGCTCATGGCAAAGTACATCCAAGGCAATTTCTCAAGGACATTAGCTCACAGGAGACCTCTGATAAAATTAATCTCAACCCAACCACATGGAGGCCTCTTCAAAAAGGATGTCATTACATGAAAAGAAAAAGCAGAGAACAGTAGAAACCACCTTACTGTTTCACTCCAAAATAACTCCAAGTTGTTGACTCTGCTTCCAATATGCTCATCTTCAGACTCAGAAAATACCTTTGGTTGAGAAAGTTGCTAATGAATCAGGCTAATCGATTAACAGGTCAATGGCATCAATAAAAACCTCCAGCCCACACAGACAAGGATGAAAACAAGGACAGCACAATGTTATTACAGCTCGTTATGCAGGTTCAAATCCACCACCATCTGCAAGGAGTTTGTCCATTTTCCTCTTTGGTTTCCTTCAGGTTTTTCGGTCCTCCCACTTTCCAAAGATGTACAGGGTCAGGTTAATTGGCTGCGGGCTGGAAAAGCCTTTTAATATGCTGTATTGTGAAATATTAAACATGTATACCTTTTGAAAATATTGGAATTAAAGCAGCTTTCCTTGGTACAGTACCAATAAAATTTGAATTTTTAATTCTTATTAGTCAAAATGTTCTTTATTCAATTCCTGCTCTGTTTAGTTAGCCAATCTGTACCAATTCATAGAGACAGTTCAAAGACAAAATATCATGCAAATTAATATGCAATGGAATACTATCTCCCACCTTTTAGCAGTATTAATTCACAGAATTCTTTATTGGCCCAAGTGTAACTGATTAAGGTATTCTTGACAAGCTCTCCATATGTTCAAGAAAAGCTCAATTGAAGACATTGACTGGAATTTAAACTCCACTCTTAAGAACTTGTCAAAATTTAGAATATTCACAACTCTTCCAAATATTTCCATAAATTGTATCTGTAAGGACTGTGCACCAAATTTTCCATCCAATTAGAGTGATGTTTCCTATAATTTTAAAGTAGTGCTTTGTTTACAGAATGAGTATTTGTGTAGAATAATGTAGATATTTGGTTAGAAAAAATAATTTTACATTGCTACTTTGGACAAGACAAAAGGCCAAACAGAAAGAAACACTAAAAACTATGACTCCATTTTTTGTATAAACTTTTATTTTTTTGTCTGTTACATCAGTGTGCTTTCTTTTTGGTTTTTTTTTGTTTTTTTTTTAAATCACATTGTGCAATCACTGCCATAAAAGAGGCATTAGATTCCACAGCCAGGGACTAACCGGGTTTAACAAGTCAGGTTTCAGAGGGGACAATAATCCAGGAATTGCTGTGATATTAATTTGTGGTTGCCTTTTGGAACATTTCACAGTTACACAAAGAAGCCTTTTCAACAGGCATGGGGAGGGAGCATTTAGTTTAAATCACTTCCTGAGCAGTCATCTGGGTTGCAGTTACAATCTTCTTATTCATACCTCTGGGCCTCATCAGTCCTCCCCGCCCTGTAATATAAGATCAAAAGTAAATATATTTACCTCCCAGTCAATACAAGAAAAGTAAACAAAACTTGAGTGGTATACTGTACAACTCACCCTATATGAAAGCAGCAAAAGAAAAGTTTAGAAAAATGTTATCTACCAGTGTATAGTACTCCAAACCAATACCCTTCAACTCACCTATCAGTTGATTTGACATAAAATCTAATCTCCAAGATTAGAGTACAAACATTGAGGTAAATGATCAACTCCAAACATTTCACTACCTTAATCTACAAACATTTTGCTACCTTAAAGGCTCTTATTGTATACACAAGTACTTGCTTTGTAAAACATTCCTACCAGCAAAGCAGTGGTCAATGGATACACAAAGGAAGAAATGAAGTCATTAATAACATGCCAAGTTTCTTCAAATTTACTGTTCTGACACTTTTACATTAACCAGTTGGATCAATAAACTAAGCTGTCAAATACAAAATATTCTTTGATATTCATGGATCTTTCATTCAATTTTAAAATGCAATGTCCGATCCGGCTGAAACTACAGAGTATAAATTTGCAAACATGATTAGGTTTGTGCTGCAATAGATCCAAGGTTACAAATACTGTAACAAATGCTGTACGATTTCCTCAAATATAGATCACCTCTCAAGTGCTGCAACTTTGTGATAAAGCTGAAAAATGTTTCAGTACAGCTCAGTAGTTAAAATAGTACAAAAACAAAATTTGGAAAAAACAAAAACTATTCAGATCGGGCAATGAAAAATGTCCAGATAAAAGATTGAAGCTATGGACCTGAAACTATTTTCACCACGAAAGCAACTGAGTATTTCTAACGTCTTATTTCAGCGAAATAATCCAATTAAAATCAGAAATCGTTACACTTTCAATCACAGAATCACAACCAACCTTTTTCTTGTAAATGCGTCCTTTTCACTATTCCATTACAACAACCTAACTGTTTATTTCACTCATGTCCCAACCTTGTAGCTTAATGAGCATTGTAATACTCAGGATTTGCTCTAAAGCAGCCATTCCCAATGGTGGGGGTGGGCACAGCACATTTAAGTGGGGAGCACTGACTGAAATCAAAGTATTTCATGTTCTTTATGAAGTTGGTAGGAGAGAAAACAGAAGGAGCCCCATAAACTTTGAGCAGAGACTCAAGGGGGCCATAGGCAAAAAAGGTGAAGGTATTACAAATTTTATCTCCATAATTAATGGTAATTTATAGCCGATTATCTAAAAATATACATTTTGTTAAACAGCTAAGCATTAAAACTAAATGTAGTTACAAAAACAATGGGCAAAAATTAAAGTAAACCACATGAACACAGTGAAATAATTAGAAGAGAACCCAACACATCATTCTCATCTCAAAACCAGAGGCTATCCTGAAATATTATCAGGATTGAGCAGATGCAATTTGTAGTCTGTGTTGGTCACAAGTTAGCCAAACTCGAGATCATAGAAAATGGACAAATTCAATTCACGGAGGCAACATTATGGATCAACTTCAGCTTAATTTCAGGGTGAAATAATGTTCAGTACAACTTCAGTTTTGCACAGTATTGTTTAAATTAACAGCAATTTTGTGTACAAGTTGCAATACACATAAAAGAGGTGTAATATTAAATTTTCAGTCAGATAGTTTAATGTACTTCATGTAGCTCTTGAAATGCTTTGTCTCAATGACTATATCAATCTTGTGCAACACTACAGTAATGAATATTGTGATCCAATTCATTCACTAATATTTCATCACCATGAGGAGCGCTAAATAATGAAAAAGTGTTATAACATCTAACAACAAAATTGCAGCTACAGCATTAATTCTATTGCACATTGAAGAAATTAAGTTCTAAAGCAAGAATGTTGGCTGGCTGTCAGCTGAGACATTCTTCAGATCCTGCAAAGTACAAGTTGAAATTAGGGTATGGGGAAAGGTCAAAACAATGCCAATTATATCATTCCTTCCTATTAAAAGGACCTCATTTCCTTTGATCCAATGTGATAAATGGCACAAAAGAGGTATCTAATTTTTTTTTAAAAACTAGTAAGTAATGCATTATGATCAACAGTGCTGTGACTGAAAATCTGGCATGGAAACATGGAAATGGCATGTGTAAATGCACAATTTATGATTTCAACAAAGATGCAGGTTACAGATTTGACTCTGATCTCAGGTGCCCTTATAGATAATGTGCCAAGATTATTTGATATATTAGGGCACTTCCAGTAGGGCTACTTAAAAAAATTATTTTATGGAAATATGAAGGTATAAAAATGGAATGAGAAGTGAAAATAACTATGAACTGAATACTTGTAGCTTGAAGAAACCTATCAAATGTTGCCAGCGTAATACTTGAATGCAAAGACAAACTATTAATGCTGTTGAGGAAATGAGGCAGTAGTAGAGTATTACTTGCTGTTGAGGAAATGAGGCAGTAGTAGAGTATTAACAGCAACAAATGTTAAATATTTGTCACTGAAGTGGAATGCAAATTTGAACTGGCAATATTTGAGTTCAGGAATAGTATTATCCAAAATCAATGGTGGGGGTGGGGGGGCACTGACTGAAATTAATTTACAACTTGGAACTTAAACTGAATGTGCAACAAAGCCAAAGGAATATTACTGAGGATACCCTAACCTTTTAATTTAGGCATACAGAATGGTAACAGGCCATTTCGGCCCATGAGCATGTACTGGAGGTGTAGGTAAATTGGGCAGCATGGACTCGTGGGCCAAAATGCCTATTACCGTGCTGTATGTCTAAGTTAAAAGGTTGGCCATCCCTGCCCTAATATTTAGAAAGTTTTTTTTAAAAATAATGAAACAAAATGTTGTGCAACTTTAAGTTAACTCTTGGTCCCAAGGATTAAATTTTACCACAATTTCAATCCTAATTTTTATTTTCAATAGGAATGACATTACCCATTGGTTCATATTGCAGTAACAATCAAGAATTTTCATTAGTCAAAATAAGAGCTTATCACTGTACTTTCCAAAATTATTAAATGCAAAGAACAATAGTGTACAAATTGGGGGGGAAAAGTGTTGCTTTGCAATGACAGATGCTATGAATGTACATTCATTAAATAGAAATAGATTGAAGAACAACCCCCACCTTAGTTGCTCCAAGTTGTTCAGGAAAAGCAGATGATTTATACAGTGAAAACAAATTGTAGATTGCAAAGCCACATTTGTACCAGACAGGTCAGTTAATACGTCAGTGCATGAACACACTGCAAAAAGTGAGGAGATTTTGAAATGTGTATAAACGGCCCCTGTTCTTGTGTTTATAATACATCATTTGTAATCAAATTTCCAAACCTGCTACAGGCATCATTCTTCTGCTGCTGAGATTTACCTTCTGCAGCAAAAAAATAAAACATTTAGAGCAATATATACTACAAAAGCTAAGTAAACATCGGCTTTGCCTTTTCCCCATACGATTCAATCATCATCTGACTTCAGACAATTCATGCCCATGTTGAAAAGACGGTATTTCCCAATTTGATCAGGTGTTTAACAATTAAATTGTTCAAAAGGTTTTATTTATACTCTCTACAATTCTGCTCTCTAACATGAAATGCACTGGGCATGACTCAATAAACTAATAACAAAATGACACCTCACACGAATATTTAGCTATGATCCAAGATCAGCAAGCTTTTATTGGAATGGTGATGAAATAGTGATTGTGATGGGTATAATTTACATCTTTTAAGATTCTCTAATCCTACTGCACAAAATATCGAAGGATGGAGTAGTGAATTCTGTACTTCTAAACGATCTGCACTCTTAACTTATCCCATTATCATTCAGAGTGTTAAAATATAGCTTCACCCAAGAACAGAATAAACATCTAAAATGAAAGATTGAAAGCTTCTAGTGGTGTGAGAAAAACGTTTTCTGACTGAAACTTTAAACTGCAGAGAATGCTTCCATGGCCTCGGATAATATCACACAAGTTGTAGAGTGGATCAAATCAATAGATTAATACGAAAGGGGAAAGGTTCTGAAACAGATGAAAATTAACATCTTCTGGGTCATTCAATGTGTAATTTACTATTGCTTTTAATCCCAAAGTCTCAACACTTATTTTGGCCCAATTCATCCAATTCACATTCACTACAATTTATTTATATAAATGCAGTCACAATTAAAAATTAAATCCAAAATTCTGGAACACTACATGGACATCAGTAATGGCAACAAGGGTAGGATAAAATTGTAACTTTGATTGTACTTCAATAAACAGGTACAATAAATTTGAAGCTGAACTCAATCAGGTCTCATCTGGGCCTAAAATAATTAATCTGCTTGGTACTGCTGACACTAGTCCCACGTTCCATTGTCGCACAGGATGAGCATTCAATTTCAGCACAGCAGCAGCTCATACAGCTGAGTAAATGCGAACACAGCAGTTTTGCCACATTCATGATGTGGCCAATAAATTTAAAACATTTCAAAAACAAAAGGCCCATTTTGCCTGTTCACTCCACTCATGACTAAGTTTGTTTCCTATTTCTACAATGTACAAGTTCCTTTTTCCAATTCTGCATAGTGCGGAACCTTTTTGTAATGTACACATTAACATGCAGAATTTACTTTATTGTTACACTATACAGGTTTGTAGAAAGTCGAATTATCCCAGTTTTTAAAAACAAAATACACAATCATTCCTATAAAAACACTGAGATGAAAGTAAATGCATCATTAATAGAGAAGTTATAATTTAAAAGGAATGTATAACTGCTAAGAATAGCATTGATTTTTGGAACGAGGACCAAAAAACCCAATTAAATACAAATAATAGGAGCCTTATTTAATGCCAAAGAGCAAAATTCAAGTTTCCCATCTGCATTTTAAAAACAGTGAATCCATTTGAATTTATTTTGATACATTCAAAATTTTAAAAGTAACCTGGTATTGATTGAAATAAGTTAACAATGTGTAAATGAGAAATAGCACTCAATAGCACCCATGAACAGACCAACCAAAATTATTTGAGAGAAACAAATTTGCTTAGTTGAACAGATAATACAAGATCAGTATCAGAGTACTGTCAACATTGGCATGAATTTGAGATTTTAATGTTTTTAAAGATTTCTTCCGTGCTCACATACTTACTTTATCAAGTTCCTTAATTAAAAATCTGATACCTTCAAAAACAATTGACCCAATTGTGTTCAGTGAATTTAGCTCGTTGGAAAATTGCTTCACAGTCCTGTACACAAACACGCTTTCCAAAAAATCTCAACATCCAACAATCAGTTTAAGTCAAACTGTGATGGTTGAGGATGTGAATAACCTTACTTACTGTTGTTCCAATTTAAAAGACCACCACTAGATCTTGCACACTTAAAAAAGACAATAAAAATCTAATACTTGCGCTATTAAAGTTTTGTGGAGGGTTTGCCCAATTTATTCACATCATGATTATCTAATTCTGTAAGTTCTTGCTTGCATCAGATTCAGTGTCTTGGGTTTTATGAGAAATCCAAATGATAAACTGAAGGACTTGATGGTTATAATAATCAGTCTGGATAGCTACAAGAAGGATGCATCTTTCCATGACAAGGAAGTCATACTTGTCTAGGATGTAGGACCCAGAAAAATAAGCCCTTCATCTCCTGCTAATAACCTCCTTTGAATTTCATATTCATTCTACATCTGCATTTAAACTAAATATAGTAGCTGGAGTAAGGGTAGCACTCCAGGATCATCTACCTGGAATTTGGCCTTCAGCACAATTGTCCACACATTCTGTGCAGAGCATCAGATTTACTCTTAACACCTTACTTGTGGATACACTTTCCACTTGAGTATTCCTGATCAAAGGAATCAAGTGCAGCTAACAAGAATGAGGACATGCATTTTTAATGACCAAAAGTCATTGCAGCAATATTATTTAACTTCCAGCATTTCAGAATACAGGTGAAAATAATATTCAATCTACAAAAAGAACAGCTGATGGATAAAATAATAAAACTCACCACCTTCAACTAGTCGAGGCAAGTTGTGGTTCCAAACAAAAGGGGATTGATCAAAGATCATGGCATTTGCACAATGGGAATGGAGAATAAATATTACCGTAGTTACTGCAGGACACCTTATTTACTATTTCAGATGAGTTCACCAGTTCCTATATTTAATAACCTAACATTATGCAGAATAGGTCAAGGAAAAATTACAATTTCAGCAGGAGAACCAAAGATTGTGAAATCTAAAATATGTACCCCTTACAAAATAGCTTTTTTATCAGAACCCAATTTAAAATTCATCTGAGTACAGTTTATACTCAAGAAATAAAAACTGCAATAAGATTCTACCATGAACCTTAAATTTTACATAAGTGTCAATGTGCTTTAATTTTTGAATGAAATTGTGGAAATTTATTAACATTTAAGTAATCAAGTAGCTTGCCATTTGGAAAATTTATTCTGCAAATGGTACCCAGCAATGATGCAAATATCCTCATTTGCAATGAAATGTCTTAATTAGAGTCACCACAGAAACAGTTAAAATTAAGCGATTAAAATTATGCCATATTTGAACCAATACTAGAAAATTTATAACAAATGCACATTTCTAACTCACTGCTGCTGAAACTTGACAATGTAAAAGGTTAAATGTCCCATTTCTATGGTACCTAATTAATTATGCTACCAACATTGTTACAATGACCCAAGAACCTTAAAGTTTCAAACTGTCAAGAACCATCAAGAGCCACTCATGGAACAACCACTTGCCACAATTAAAAAAAATGGACATAACACTAACTGCTAAACACCAGGCTTCTATTGGTATGATAATATTTTTCAAAGGCATGGTCAACTAATATATCCACTGGTAGATCACAACGATTCCAAAATATAATTGCAAATCCAAAGAACACACCTTCCAATATTATTCTACACCAAAAAACTAACATCCAAAATTATGAACGATAAAATATTAACCAAGCATAAACTGTTCACTCTGCCATACAAGTTGATGAATTAGATATTAAATTTTAAATATTCTTTCATAATCACAAAATTCAAAATGTTACAGAACCTCACCTATCTAGCAAGCTTTAAACATCTTAATACTCCAGTTAACAATAAGGGATATTTAGAAACAAAATTCATGCTGATTAAAATACTTTACTCGTACATCAGAAACATTTGTCACATGGAAGAAACCCAAAGACGAGTATTTGTTAAAAAAACATCCATGCCACTTTTTAGTTGTCACTCAAACAATACTTCATGTCTTAATTTCCAAATTATTGAATGACAAATGTAAAAACATAGTTTACATTTCAAAAATTCCTTAAATACCGATGCAACTCTCTGATGCAAACATTCCAAGAAGCAATGAGATTTACTGATCACATTACTCTTTAGCATTGCAACATTTCAGGTTAATTCATGGCTCCCACTAGTTTAACACTGGCTTATATTTTACACTGAAAGCATATAATTCAGATATGATAAAATCTGTTCCCAAATATCCAAAATTTAGATAATATTTGTCAACTGTAGAAAAAACTGAGCGTATTTAGTTTCTTTCCATTCCAGTATGGTTGATGAAAACTACTGCGCTGCAAGTGCGTTACAATAGCATAGAAACAGGCCTTTCTGTGCCATCAACCAGCTTGGCCCTCCCATCCATGTACCTATCCAATCTTCACTTAAATGTGAAAAATGAACCCACATCCACCACCTTCTCTGGCAGCTTTTACCTTAACCTCTAGTTCTTTTCTTCCCAATGTCAATAGAAAAGGCGTGAATTTACTCCATCTATACCCCTCAATTTTGTATACCTCTATCAAATCTCCCCTTATTCACAGATACTCCAGGGAAAAGTCATAACCAATTCAATCTTTCCTCGGTTTAAGTCCCAGCAACATCCTTGTAAATTTTCTTTGTATTCTTTCAATCTATACTTCTTATAGGCAGATGACCAAAACTGTACACAATATGCCAAATATGGTCTCAATGTCATGTAAAATTTCAACATAACATCCCAACTCCGGTACTCAGTACTTTGATTTATATGGGCCAATGTGTCAAAGATCTTCTTTACAAGCCTATCTACCTGTGACACCACTTTCAAGGAATTGTGTCTCTTTATTCACAGAGACCTGTTCTGCTGCACTCTACACTCTACCTTGCAAGTCATACCCTGGTTCATCCTATCAAAGTGCAACAGCTCACACTTGACTGTGTTAAATTCTATCTGCCATTTGACACTCATTTTTCCTGCTGGTCCAGATCCCTCTGCAAGCTTTTTAAGGTTTCCTCGCTGTCCTCTACACCTCCAATCTGTTTTACCTGACCCAATTTACCATATGCAGACCAGAGATATAGATGACATAACAATGGACCGAGCACTGATCCCTGATGCAGACAATTAGTCACAGGACTCCAGTCATCCTCTACCACTACCCTCTGGCTTCTCCCACAAAGCCAATGACCAATCCTAGTTAATACGTCTTCTGGCATGCCAAGTGACTGAACCTTTTTGAGCAACCTCCGATGTGGAACCTTGTCAAAGGCCTTACTAAAGTCCATTTAGACAACATCCACTGCTTTTTCTTTATCAGCTTTCCTGGTAATCTCAAAATGTGAGTGGAAAGAAAAAGGTTGAGAACCACTGGTTTAACATTTAATTCTGAATGAAAAACTCTGTTCTCAAATTTTAGTTTTGAAGGTCTCCCACTTACCAACCACACCTTTGCCAGAAAATAACGTCTCAATCCACACTTGTCCTTCATCAAAATTGGCTTTTCTCCAATTTAAAATCTCATCCCATGGACCAAACCAATCCTTATCATCACCTCACATTTCTTCCAAATGTTGTAAAGAGATAAAATGAAATAGACAAATGTTCTTGGGACAGTTGAAAGTCAGGAAAGCTGACTTGCCTTGGAGAATTTTTCCATTATCAGGTTTTTCACATACTCTTAGAGATACATGGTCTCAGATCACAGAGAAAGAAATGTGTTGTGGGGGTGAACATGTGAAATGTTTTATCAAAGGACTATAAAGGGGCCTATATGTAATATATAGATGCATTTCCAGATACGCAAGGCATGAAAGAGTATGGTGAGAGCAGGAATTTGGTATTCAGATTGATAATCAAGCATGAATGTATTGAATGGCAGAGCAGGTTTGTGTGGCTGAATGGTCCATTGCCATTATCTTTATTGTTATGGCAGAGGTAAATCAAATGATTGATTCAGAAATCCCTGTGAATTCCAATCTGTTCTAATTACTCTGAATACTTCTATTTGTATCCTAACTGCATTAAATATGGCAGCAATAGGAGAAATGTGTGTAAGCCTTTAAAACTGTTAGGACACATTGGGAGAGGGGTTAACAAAAACCACAAGGTATCTTAGACTTTATACATGAAGGCTTAGAAGCAAGATAGTTGTAGAAAATTATATATAAACACCAATTAGGCTACAATTTGAGTTTTGCATCTGCATCTGATCACTACATATTTGAAAAGGTTAGCAGGTAGGTTCATGAGAAGGTGCGGATTTACCAGAATAGTTCCAGGGATGTAGGATTTCAACACCAAGCTTAATTGGAAAGCTGAAGTTTTCATCCTTGAATCAGAATACTGAGTAAAGATTAAATAGAAATAAGAGCAAGATGCTTAGGCAAGATGTAACGAGAACCCATTCCTCTCAAAGAACAGAGGAAACCAATTTAAAGTCATGCCAAAGATTCAGGAGAGATGGAAAGAACAACCATTTTATACATTGATTATCTAGAACTCAGTGCCTCTATGGTGATGAAAATTCGGGTTTGTTTCCGCCCCCCCCCCCCCCCCCCCACCCAAAAGGGAAGTAGATCAGCAATTAAAGGAAAATTATTATGCAGCAGAAGGGGAAATGATTAGCTTCATCACACAGATCTAGCATGATCTTAGTGATTCAAATGTCGTTGTTTCATAGATTCAGAAGCCTGTATGCTTGTAAAACACAGTAAATAGGAGGGGAAGGACTCACGTTAGGGTACAAAGCATGGAGTTAAAAGTTTATGGTTGATCCAATTGTAAACACTTTCCAGCTCAAATGCAATCACTTGTTCTTGAAACCTTAAAAGTTGCTCCATAATAAAGAGCAAATATAAACATTGCAATAATACATTTTTAAAATTTGAGTTAGAACATTCACATTTTAAGAGTACCAAATAAATCAAGGTCCAATAAGTGTTCGCTCTCAACTGTGTGTGTGCACACTCGCACAAAATTGAGAGCCCATGCACACCTCGATTTCCGTTGAGCGCATGTGCACAGCTTAGAGGGAACACTGAAAGCAGGCAACTTCCCCTGAAACTTGGTTAAACCCTAAACAAGCTAGGAATCAAGAAAACATTTAAGTTGTATGAATTTGGACCTCTAAAATGCAACTGACGAAAATTTCAATTTCCAAATAAAGCCCAACTAATTTGTCCAATTTCTCATTCACAAGCAAATGAGAATCCTTATTTGCAGCAATACCACACCTAATTAACAGCAAATAGGGGCTTATCTCCATTTCAAAAAATACAAATTTCAATGCTCAGATGTTAAAACAGTTAGAACATGGTCCAACTGGAATCTGAATTAGAACACAATAACGCAACAAAATAGTAACCCCCATTTTAAGATCACAGTTCAAAGATACATACAGAGAAAGCACAATGTGTCAGAACAATAATAAACAACTGCCATGTTACCAACTTGCACCATTTACAGATGAAGCCAACAGGGCAGAAAAGCAGGTCAAAATGCCAACACTTGAAGCAAAATGCAGTATCAGGTAAGAAAATTAGCTGCATTTCTTACAATCATCATTCAAAAATCTTTTGAAAATCTAGTCCATGAATTTGATTTATAGAATTTATCTAAATTGTCAAAATTCTGCCCAGCAAGTGAATGTTGAAATTTACACAAAGTATCTATCTCCAGGAGTATACTATTACAACTTAATAAAGCACCAGTTTACTTACAAACGCCAATTAATGACCAAATTGATTGAGTGTCCTCATGTATAAAGTCTTTAGAAGCTCTATTATGACAAGCAATTTTAAGGTTGCATTTTCACACAACTTTCAATAACAGTTGGATTAGAACAGTTTTAAAATTGATTAAACTCCAAAAAAGCAGCATCATTTCTGAAACAAATATTATGGACAGGGAGCTCCCAAGAGAGATACAATGTGTGCAGTCACCACACTTACAAGCAGCAATATTTAATTGGGAAAGAGGGGAGACATTTTATTATTGAATTTTCTAATTATTGGGGAGAAAAAATTGGCATTTAAAAAAAATTCCATACTTCAATCAATTCCAATTAAACTTGCAGCAATCACAGTTAAATCAAAGACAAGCCCATGTACTTAAAGTATTTATGAAGCAAATTAAATTTTAAAAATTCAAGACCATATTCAGGTGATTGAGCTTACATTAAACAAAATGAGTAGTTTTCAATTTCTGAAAAAATATCTTGTACAGATATCTACTGGATAATGATTATCTAGGAAATTTGCTGATTAACACAACTAACAGCAAGAGATACAAACTACTGTTTAGTGAGCTCGTATATTAAGATAAATGTGTGATTCTGCTGCATTGCACCCTACCAATGGTACTCAAAGCTTTAAACTGAAGGCCTCAGGCCCAAGAGATGTACTGAATTATGCCAATATTCTGCATATATTTGAAAAGACAAATCATTCATTCTACAGATGCACAAATTCATCGTTCAGCAGCCCCCTTTCACCAGTAAAAAGATAACATGCAGTGTTAATAAGCTCAAGAGTAAATTTTTTGTGGTAAAATATACATAAATAAACTGGGCCTTACTGCTTGAAATACAGCTAATTTCCCCATAAAGCCAGTGAGCAAATGGAACAGACAGAGAAAAGGGAAACTCCACAAGAACTGACAAAAAAATATCAGCAACAAGCTGCAAGTGTGCAACACATCTTTATTGAAACTTTCTCTGATGCAGCAACATCAATTTACAAACTCACACTTCTCGGGAGCTCTAAAAGGCAGAGAAGAAAAAGAAATACAGCCTCAGTTTAAAAACCAGTGAATCAAACATCCGCAAATGAACTTTATCAAAATACTCCCAGAAAGGGACAAATGGTGGCAGCATAAAGATGGTAGTAAGAATTTTTTTTTACAAAAAATAAATTAAGGAATTTTCAAGTTTTCAGGAACAAAACTGACATACCATTTGCTCTTTTATCACAGACGAGTCTCTCTCATGTTCTATGTAGATGCAAACTACAAGAAACAGTTTCTGCTCAAGATTTGAATGTGGTTATTTATAAAGCAAGGTTATTTTTGTTCGAAGCTGACAAGAGTGAAAACAAAGATTAAAGCTTTAAAGCTTCAACAAAAATGTTCTGGATGGGATATCTGAATCAAGTTTGTATGGCCTACTTTTAAGAATAAATTTGTAATTCGTCA
This sequence comes from Narcine bancroftii, assembly GCF_036971445.1. Lineage (NCBI taxonomy): Eukaryota > Metazoa > Chordata > Chondrichthyes > Torpediniformes > Narcinidae > Narcine > Narcine bancroftii. The sequence continues at coordinate 274,257,511 of NC_091469.1, forward strand.
ACTCCTTCTAGAATGGAGCAGCACTGTGGCTGTGAAAGACAAAATTAAGCACTGCCAATATTTCACTTTCTCCAGTCCTTCATTAGGAGCGCATCACTTGAGCATTACCTCGAGGAGTGCCCCGAGGTCCACCAGGTCCAGAGCCACGCTTGAAGTTTTGCTGATATCCATCCTACAAAACAATAGTTTTGAAAAGTTTCTTTAGTTTTTTTTCTAATTTGGAACAAGACTTCTGTGAAACCAAAGATTAAAATATGCCGGCATCTTTTATTCTACTCAAAATTAGGATCAATGTCATTGAAAATAACTCTTTCAAATCCCCAGCAAAATGTAAGAGACTGAGCACTTAAGAAATGGCTGGGTCAACCTGGGAGCTATCATTTATATAAATACAAGAATTCAATCTGGCCCAACATTGTTTTGCTTGTGTTACATGTGCTACTGGTTTCATCACTGGTCAAATGGACTGCTCAAACTTCAACAAGAAATATGATTTCAAGTTTAGCTTAGTTGATACAATGTTTGTACATTACTTTAAACATTTTAGAACATTCTTCCCAGATCTTACTTTGAATATGTAGTACTCCTCCAATTGTTTGTTAGATGCCAGTAAGGGCTATTCAAGGAAACAGACATTCTAATAAAGTAAAAACAATGCTGGAGAAACCCACCAGGTCAAACAGTGTACTTTATATAGTAAAGATAACCAACTATTCAGATTTGAGCTCTTCGAGGTATGAGCAAAACGTCAGCAGGTGTCTGAGTAAAATGATGGGGGAGGCGCAGGGGAAGGAGCACAGAGAAGAGGTAATAGATGAATAATAATAAGGAAGGGAGGGTACAACAGAAAATAGGGGGAGGGGAGATAGCTCTGTGAATAGAGAGAGCAAGAGTTGGAGGAAAGGAAATAGAGGGATAGGGAAGAGGGAGAGGTCAATCAGAAACTGGAGAAATCGACGTTAATGCCATCTAGTGCTGAGTACCCAGAAGGAGTATTAGATGTTGCTCCTCCAATTTACAGGTGGCCTTGGTTTGGCAGTGCATGGATCTACCCGGATAATTGAGTCTGTGCATCTTGAGTAGAAATTTCACATTTTTAAACATGGGAAAATGCACGTACATTTTCACTTTCCTCAAAAACCTAAAAAGTTTATTTCAAAAATTTTTATTTTTTATTTTTTTTTTTTTTAAATGAATTTTAACATTCTTCTGAATAAAAATCCTATTCAATTCTACCAATTACACATTTACCAAAAATTTTCTCTGGAAAATTACGAGAAACCAAGTCCAGAATATCAAAAATGTTAAAATAGCTTGTGACCGAAGCTAATGTACATCTTTATCAGCATCCCGTTACGTTTGAAGGAACTCTCAGTTACTTAATGAACTGGATTCTCAACTAAAGTACCCTATATGGATCTCACTGAAAAATATCCAAAATTGATCATGCATCACCGATTACAATGTAGATGGGGCAAAAAATTGAAAAACACATTGCAATTCTTGTAGAAGTCAACGTAACTGTCAAATAGCAACAAGTAAAAGGCCTCATCCATCGTTTAATGAGTTTAAAAAAAAACCATTTTGATGGCTGCAATATATCTTAAAATGTTGTGTTGTTAAAATTCAATACACTTCTGCTTTGGCAGTCTTATAATTTTGCTACTTTACATTTATTTCAGCAGTTCACTTGATCTGAAAACACCCCCCCTGCAATAAATTTCATGTTAACATTTTTAATCCAATTACTTGTTTATTTTTTCAAGCATTTCTGTAACCAATGTATGAACTTCACCTGAAGCTTGTTACACGCATCTTAGTCTTTCATATTTTTAGGATTCACGCTACTTAGTTCTCGCATTGCTGTTCAGCATGTGGGATGCCGTCAACCCAATTTAGTTTAGCAATTCTTAAGATTTTTGAGTCATCTAATTACTGATCTCAATTAACACTCAATTCAGCAAGTTACCAATGAGCTATTATTTTAAAACTCAACACACTGGCAAAAGTAAGAAAGCTATACTGGATTCCTCAGGTTTCCGAGCCAGCAATAGATAAACAATAGCCAATGGCAAGTGAAGAGTACTTACACGCTGGTATCCAGAGTTGGAATAGTCACGAGGAGCAGAAAATGGAGACTGTCCATAATTACCACTTGGAGTGTTTGAAAATGGAGGGCGATAGCCTTCATATCCACCTAAAATACAAATATTTATACAAATATCACATGTTAATTTTACAATGCATGTGGGATCATTTCAAAATGAACACATGCTGAATGTGCATGACTTAAAATTACTTCAGGATAAATATTTCAAAATGGTTAGACAGAAACCCTCAGGAAATATTTTAATTTCTCAGTGTTTTGTCCATGTGCACATGAAGGCATATCAATGGAAGATTAAGTTATACAGTAGTGAAGTTTGCATACCCAGTGGTAATACAAAATACACATTTATTGTAACTAGCATAACTTGTACAATTTTTTCATGAGCACAATTTCAGGAGACAAAAGGCACAAGCTGCTACTGAAATATTGTTTATTGGCAACAAATTCTTCGCTATGACAATACAATCAATGTATGATCTCATTCTTTCACATTTTGGGAATTTTCTGGCCTCTTCCCTTGATCACTTGCATTTAATTTCTTTCTGTACATGATTTAACAGTGATTTTGCACACCTAATTCATATTTAGCACTGTTTTTGCATTCAACTTGTCAAAGAAATAGCCTTATTTGCACTCTTCATTCAGTTACAAAATAGCTTGATTCCCTCATGTTTAGATTACATTTTCAGCAACATTAATGCTTAAAGAGCAGAAGATTAAATTCGCTGCTATAAAAATAGAGATCTAGAACAGTTAAGCAATGTGGCATATTTAGTTACTTATATATTCCCATCTTTACAAGTAGCTCTCAAAATACCAACAAGAAAACAACTTAAAACCAACCTCTAAATCCATTAGCAGGACCCCGATAGCCATTCATCCCACCTCGTGCATTGCGGGGCCCACCACGTGACACACCTCTGCTGTTGTAGAAGGCCTGCCCTTGCCGTGAAAAGCCTGAATTCTGTTGAGGCTGTTGGGTCAGCTGCTGATGAGGAGCTCCAGCAGGGTGTGTTTGATCTTGAGATCCATGATATGGATTAACCACTATGCAAAGAAAAAAAGGAATCTAATTGATTTTGTATCACCACAATTGAAATTATGGCCATAACAATTCAAAATCTAAATTACATGAACAATGATATAATCCAGACTAATTTTCTTTACCTTGCACTGAACAAAAGAATTGTGTTCATAATTAAAATTTACCCTGTACAGACTTAGATAATCTTAATTATTTCTATTGTTGGGAAAGGAAACAAAAACGTTGAGCAGATGAGAGAATGGAATTGTTCACAAAATGCACAAACACATGCAAGTTCTCTCCAATGAAAAAAAAATCAACCAATAGTAGACCAATTGAAAAATTCCAAAACTAAAATTAATGTAAATGAAGGGCAATGGAACTCCAATGGCAAGATAAATTGGAGTACAAGTTTTGGAAGTCAAACATCAACTCCTTTCCTTCCAATCTAAGAACTTTACAAATGTCAGCAACTGTCATAAAATTAATACTAAGTTTCATTTTTCTTAACCATAGCTCAGGTTGTGTTAAGATCATATATTTTTCTGAATGCAAGTATCCTTCAACCATCATCACTAACTGTGGACAAGTTTGTGCAGCAAATTTAACATGGTTCATGAACATTGACAGTTAAATCTACTTTTTTTTTTAAACCTTCAGCTATTTTTTTCCCTGATTTTCAGTAACCAAATTATTTTGTTGTGTATTCTGGGGTAATATTCCATTATCAGTTTGCTTGGAAAAACATTGTTTTTTTTTTATATAAAAAATCTGATTAAGTTAAAATTGATTTGCAAACCCATAATGCTGGATGAAGTTATTCATTCCATTGTTCACACTTTCCTTCCTGAAGTATTTTGTGTAATTTTGCATGTTTTTGCATCGACATTGCTCTACCAAGTTATCTAACTGCAGCTGACCTCTAATACAATCATTGTTCAGCTACATGCATTTTCAATATATTGGACAAAAACAATCGAATATATTACCCAATAAATAAAGATAAAGTATCAAAGGGTGGCTTTCAAAAATGTATACACCAGGAGGGGGAAAAAAAATTTCAAAAATATGACAAATCATAGCAAACTTTCAACTTTGAAACTCATCAGCTGGATATACTATGAAGTACAAAGGTCTGTAGGCATTGATTTCAGTAAAAACAAGAATGCTGGAGGAACTCGGGTCCTGCAGCATCCACAGGATGTAAAGATTTATAACCAATGTTTTGGATCGGAGCCCCAAGCTTAGGTCTGTGCTTGCCACCAGACATATTTCACAATTGCCTGCAATGTAATGGCAAAGCCAGGCAAATAAGATATTCCTTGCTGTTACCTACAGTTTCAGTTCGGTAAATCCATAATTTTCCTTGTGCTTTAGAATAAATAATGTACAAAAAATAGAAAGTGGCAAGTTCTGCCATACAGTAAATGAAGCTGTTACTTGCTCCCCAGCAATCCAGGTATGTATCAAGCTTGCCAGGAGTACCGTTTGGGAAAAAAGATGAACAACAGCTGAGAATCAGAATTTATTGTCATGAAAAACAAAATTTGTTTTGCGGCAGAATCACAGTGCAAACATTTCTATAAACCATCTTGACTTCAGGCTTCTGCACCTCCCCCACCCCCCCCCCCCCCCACCCCAACAAAACCCAGTAACAGAGTGAAGAGAGCATGGCCTGTGTGGTGGGGGTCCTTGAGGATAGAGGCTGCTTTCTTAAGACACCGCCTGTTATAGATGTTCTCAATGGAGTGAAGTCTAGTGCCCATGATGTAACAGGCTGAGTTAACAACTCTTGGGAGTTTATTCTGGTGCTGAGCATTGGCACCTCTGTTCCAGAGAGTGATGCTACAAGCCAGAATTCTCTCCACAGTACACCTATAGAAGTTTGAGATTCTTCGATGACGTCCCAAATCTCCTCAAACTCCTCACAAAGTATAGTCGCTGGCAAGCCTTCTTCATGATTGCATCATCCAGGACAGATTCTCAGAGATGTTGACACCCTGAAATTTGAATTTCTTGACCATTTTCACTATTGAGCCCTCGATGAGGACAGTGTCATGTTCCCCCAACTTCCTCATGAAGTCCACAATCAGTTTCTTGGTTTTGGTAACGTTCAGTGGAAGGTTGTTGTTGTGACACCGCTCAACTAGCTGATTTATCTCCCTCATGTATGCTTCCTCATTGCTGTCTGTGATTCTGCCAAATATGGTGTCACCAGTAAATTTGTAGATAGCATTGCAATTGTGCATAACTGTACGGTCACAGGTGTAGAGCGAGTAGAGCAGTGGGCTAAGCATGCATTCTTGAGGTGTGTCTATGTTGATAGTGAGGAGATGTTTCCAATTCATACTGACTGTAGTCTTCTGATGAGTCATTCAAGGGTCCAGTTGCAGAGGAGAGGCCAGATACTCAGGGTTTGGAGCTTGTTGATCAGCACTGAGGGAATAATGGTGTTAAAGTTGATGAAGAGTAGCCAGATGTATGTGTTGCTGTTTTCAAGGTGATCCAGAGCTGAGTGAATATCAGGTGTGGAGTGATTGTGATGGTAGGTGAATTGCAGTGTATCCAGTCCTTTATTTAGGTACCTGTTAATCCTGGCCATGACCAACCTCAAAGCATTTAATCACAGACAATGTTAGTGCTTCTGGGTGAGTCGTTGAGGCAGCTCCCTCTGCTCTTCTTGGGCACTGGAATGAATGACGCCCTTTTGAAGCAGGTGGAAACCTCCGACTGCAGCAAAGAGAAATTGGAACATATCCACGGACACGTGGCTCAGTTGGTTGGCACAGATTTTCAGTACCTTCCCAGGTACACCGTCAGGACTTGACACCTTGCGAGGGTTCATCCTCCTGAATGATGTTCTGACATTGGCCTAAGAGACAAATATCAGGGTCCTCAGCCTTTTCAGGAATTCTCGTAGGCACTGCCACGTTCTCTTTCTCAAAGTAGGCAGAGAAGGTATTCAGCTCAAGTAATGAAGCATCTCAGTCATCTACAGTGCTTGCCCTCGCTTTGTATGATGTAATGGCCTCCACTCCCTCTAATAGCTGGTGTGTATCTGTCTCCAGTTTTCTCCAGAATTACTTTGTTGCTGAGATAGCCTTCCACAGGTCATACCTGGATCACCAGCCTAAATGCCCTCAATCTTGCCATCAGCAAATTGCAAACCTTGTTTCATCCAATGTTTCTGGTTGGGGAACTACCAGTATGTGTAAAGGGGCACAAAGCCAGGTGATCCAACTTGCCCAAGTGAAGACATGGGATGGCTCAGTAGGCGGTATTCATGGTGGTGTAGCAGCAGTCGAGTGCATTGGCTCCTTTCGTCTCACAGGTGGTAGTTGCTTGTTAGGGACTTCTTCAGGTTGGCCTGATTGAAGTCCCCTACAATGATCGGGAATGCTTCAGGATATGCTGTCTCGTGGCTGCTAATTACCGTACTCAGTCTTTCCAGTGCTAGCCTGATGTTAGCCTGTGGCAAAATGAGAGTAGGATGAGGCTACAAGAAAATCTCAATAGTAAGACCCAGACTGAAGGTCCCAAATGAAAACATTTCACCAGATTAGCTGTATGGATGATCCTTTCGAACTTTGCCATGATCCCCACCAACACAATAGTTGGCCTTCAGCCAACTACTATTTGATTTTTTTTTGCTGGGATTAAAAAAGTCTAATCTGGTGAATTACCAATAATGCATCAAGAAATTAATTTATTATTCTTGCATTGTGCAAAGACAAATTTGTAATCTCATGGCAGTGGATCACCATAATAATAATTATGATCACTTGAACATAACAAAATTTCATATATAGCTTGACACTAAAGTGGAGTCCAAAAACTGGTCCAAATTTAATCAGGGTCATCTATATGCGGGGAGAGTTAACCAAAATATTAGAAAATTGAAAGATATGATGGCAGATGAACAAATGTAGACATTTAAAGAAACATCTCAAAATTTACATTAGCTTGAGGACGACAGGCTTCATTGAGAAAGATTGTCTACCTGTGGCCAAAGTTCAAGGTTAATCTTGGATTCAAAGAGGCCCAGAGTTCACAAAGGTGTTTTAGTCTTCAGATAGTTTAAATTTTCAAAATATTGATACAAATTCAATGTACAAAATTAAATTAAAATCTAATGCAAAGTCAGAGAGATACAAGATAATGGGGGAAATAAGGAAACTAGTCTTCACAATAGAAGACCTGCAAGGAACAGTGGAGAACCAACAACACAGAAAACCCAAATTAGAAGATGAAACTCCACCCCCCCTCAAATAAAATTACCATTTGTCATAAAAAAACAACCATTATGCTATAATTTGTGCTAAATTGCTAGGCTAATAATCCAGAAGCCACAATTACTGGAGCCCATAATAGCAGCTGGGATTTTCAGATAATGTAATTAAATGATCTAGAAATTATAAAATTAACATCAGTAATAATGAGCCTTCTGTAATCAAGAATCTAATTTACTAAAATCCTGCAGGGAAATATCTTGTTACAATGCCCTACCCCATCTTTGTATTTATTGTCTTTTTAATTCAAATACACTATTCTACGTCTTCCCACAAATACCTGTTTTGCTGCAGCAATTTCAGAGCATGTAATGTATGAGAATAAACTCATCACCATTATGGCCATCAAAAATATACCAAAATACTGTCAAAATATGCAATCAACTTAGCATGCCATTAAATGGAAACAAGAAAAAAGGATATTCAGCTCTCAACAGTGCAAAATTTCACAAAAATGTCAACATAAAGTCAAACATGGATAAGGAAACATCCATTAGACTCCACTGTAAAACAGAGTATCATTGAGAGACTTGGTAGAAATTGGAAGCACAGAGACCCACTATATCAGATAATCTTGCTCAGTCTCATTCCCACCAATCACTACAATGCAATTTTATCTGTCAGCAATAGTATGAATGAAAAGCACAGAGACTGATGACAGAAGCCCCAATGTCACACAGAGAATATCCTCAGCATTTAACAATGCCACGGTGGTACAATGGGATGGATTCACAGCCCATTTTCCAGCACAAAATAGGCACCTGTGGACGGCTTTGGGTATTCATTTGGAGCAGAGTGCAAATGTACATCATTCTGGAAAACTATAACTAACCCTGGTTCAATAAAAATGTGGAAGTTTTCCCAGGGATACCCAAAGCAAGTCATCAAATTGAATGCCTGGTAAAGAGCAGGAGCATGCCACACAGAGCCAAGTGGCCACACAACCAACAAATAACATTCCAGCACTACAATTTTGCATATCCTATTATCAGTGATGGATAGTTAAACAGCTATCAGAAGGTAGGGGGTTTAAAAACACTCCCATCCTCAATCATTGTAGACCCCAGCAAGGACAGCAAAACAAAACTTAATTCTACAAGCACCCTCAATCAAGCCCCAAGCTGCAAATCATCCAAAACCAGAGCCACGCAAGTCAGCCTTCAGCCAACTTGACTCAGTCCATTCAATTAAGAAATAGTTGTTAGCTCTGGATGCAAAGACAATGAGAACAAACATCCTGGCTCTCATGATAGACAATACTGCTGAAGTAACCACATCTTTGGTATCGAAATAAGTTCCTTTTGCCCTCTCCATTCACCCCTCTCCATTCTCTAGGCATCTAAACTACAGCAATTATTTTCCTTACAGTTCTTGCGGCCTTCATTTAAAATGTGAAGTTTCTCCTTGCACACACACACACACCTGCTAAATATTTCTAACATTTTCTGTTTTGTATTTCAAATTTCCAGCATCTGAACTTCTTTTGATTTTTACTGAAGCTTAGAAATGAATTACAGGTAAGAGTAATTATCCCTTGACATCAAAGAACCATTTGAACAAGCAGTGTGTTTCTCTATATTCAAAATGCTTGAGACTGGACATTTGGTCAGTTATTGGGTTTATTTAGTTATTGGAATAATGGCTTTAAGCAGCTCGGCAGCATCAGCAGAATTACTTGTATCTAGTTTTAATACAGTAAATGAGCTCTGTTATCAAAATAGCAATAAACAATGTCAGAGCCCCACATGGGTAAGTTGGGTGACAAATTTTTTCATCTTCTGACGTCATGTCGGTACCGCTAAAAAGTTCAGTTTTTGGATCTTTTCAGTATTCAGAACTTTGGATACGGGGGAAACGTACTGTAATAAGATTGAAGTCAATGGGAGTAAGGAGAAAACCCTCCTTTGCCTGGACCAATACATCCCATAAAGGTGGTTACAACTGTTAGAAGTCAAGATGAGGAATATGATGAATCATTCACCACTTGCTTGGTAGATTTTTATCTTCAACAAACATTCACACAAGCTGGCATCCCAAATATTCACTTGTTCCATTGATACTACACCTTTACTGTAGTGTGTACTGTTTCTGAAAGACACTACATAAATTGTCAGGGTTTCTTCAACAAACACTGCCTAAACCTTGATACCTCTTGAAGAACAAAATCAGCGGGAGCTTAGGTAGCATCATTTACTACTTTCCCTTCAAGGAGATGTGGAGTCAATGAAAAGGAAGAGGCTGCTAAATTTACTGAAGAAAGAAAAAATTGATATCGCATTCGTGCAGGAAACACATCTAACTGAAGTGGAACACAAGAAATTAAGGAGAGACTGGGTAGGGCACATAACGGCAGCATCATATAACTCAAAAGCCAGAGGAGTAGCTATATTAATCAATAAAAATGTACCAATCAAAATAGAGGAGGAAATAATAGATCCCAGCAGGGAGGTATGTAATGATAGTGTCAGATATTTTCAGAATTTTGGAATTTGCTCAATGTATATACACCTAATGAAGAGGATCAAAAATTTATGCAAGATATCTTTTTGAAGATTGCAGATACGCAGGGGAATATACTGATAGGAGGGGACTTTAACCTCAATTTGGACTCAAAGATGGACAAAACTGGACAAAAGACTAGCAGAAAGAACAAAGTAACCAAATTTATGGTTCAATCGATGCAGGAAATGCAACTTGTGGATATATGGAGGAGACAACACCCAAAGGAGATGGAATACTCATATTATTCGGGTAGACATAAAACATACTCAAGGATAGACCTGTTCCTGTTCTCAGCCCACATCCAAGGGAGAGTTAGGAAAATGGAATATAAAGCTAAATTGTTATCAGATCACTCATCCCTGTTATGAGCAATAGAGCTGGAGGACATCCCACACCGAGAACGTATAGATGGAGATTAAACTCCATGCTACTTAAAAGACAGGATTTTAGAGAATTAATTGAGCGACAAATTAAAATGTACTTTGAAATAAATACAGAATCAGTGAAAGATAAATTTATACTATGGGATGCAAGGAAAAAGGACAAACAAATTACATATAACCCAACGGAGATCAATGAAAACTTCAAGGAATTATACGAGCAATTATATCGAACTGAGAACGAAGGGAAAGACGACAAAATAAACGAGCTAAAATTGAACTAGCGAAATTGCAAGAGGATGAGCAAAACAAATTAATAAAATCATTTGAAATAGAGGATATATTAAAAAAACTACCAAACAATAAAACGCCAAGAGAGGATGGACTCCCAATAAAATTCTATAAAACATTTAAAGACTTATTAATTCCTCCTCTCCTGGAAGTAATGAACCAGATTGAAGAAACACAAAACATGCCAGATTCATGCAAACAGCAATAATTATAGCAATACCAAAGATTGGGAAAGATCCACTAACACCAGCATCATGTAGACCAATATCTCTACTCAACATAGATTATAAAATAGCTAAACTATTAGCAAACAGATTGGCCGACTGTGTACCAAAAATAGTAAAACTCAATCAAACAGGATTTATTAAGAAAAGATGAACAACGGACAATATCTGTAAGTTCATTAACTTATTCCATGCAGTACAAGGAAACAAGACGCCAACAGTAGCGGTTGCCTTAGACGCAGAAAAAGCCTTTGACAGAGTAGAATGGAATTATTTATTCAAAGTACTATAGAGGTTCAACCTACCAGAGAAATATATTAATTGGATTAAAGCATTATATACAAGGGACCATCGGCGAAGGTGACAGCAAATGGATATATATCAAACCAATTTAAATTAAGCAGGTCAACTAGGCAGGGATGTCCACTATCTCCCTCACTGTTCGCGTTAGCTAAAGAACCACTGGCAGAACAAATAAGAACAGAAAATAAAATAAGAGGGATAAAAATAAAAGAGAAGGAATATAAAATCAGTCTATTTGCAGATAACATCATAGTATACTTAACAGAACCAGAATTATCAATAAAAGAATTACATAAGAAATTGAAGGAATATGGAGAAGTATCGGGGTACAAGACCAATGCAAATAAAAGTGAAGCGATGCCAATGAATAATGCGGATTTCACAAAGTTTAAGAAAGAATCACCATTTAAATGGCAAACACAAGCAATCCAATACCTAGGTATTCAACTAGATAATAATCTAGGCCATCTATACAAATTAAATTATCAGCCATTAATGAAGAAATTACAAGATGACTTAGAACATTGGAAAGATTTACCACTAACACTGATAGGAAGGGTAAATTGCATTAAAATGAACATCTTCCCAAGGATACAATACCTATTTCAATCGTTACCAATTCACCCAACAGAGAAATTCTTCAAGGAGCTAAAGAAAATAATAAGGAAATTCTTATGGAAAGGGGGGAAACCGAGGATAGCGCGAGATAAATTAACAGAATGGTACAAACAAGGGGGCTTACAGCTACCAAACTATAGAGCACCACAATTAAGATACCTATCAGATTTTTATCAAAGGGAAAAACCAGATTGGACCAGATTAGAGCTAGATAAAATAGGGGAGAAGGTACCTGAACATATACTATATAAGTGGGATGAAAAGCTGGTGCAACAGGGGAATTCACCAGTACTGCACCATCTGCTCAACATTTGGAAGAAGATTCACGTAGAAAGGAAAAAAAACAAATTATCAACTACCAAAATTAATACTGACAAAATCAACTAATCCCTTTCACAATAGATAACCTTTTCTTTAGAGAATGGGAGAGAAAAGGGATCAAAAGAATAGAAAATTGTTTTTGGGAAACAAATTATTATCTTTTGAACAAATGAAGTACAAATATGGAATAACTCATAGAACAATGTTTGCATATCACCAACTGAAAAACTACTTGAAGGACAAATTGGGAAGCAGGCTGAGGTTACCAGAAGGAAGCAGTTTTGAATATGTGATTACAGACACAATGATAATTAAAAGATTTATAACAAACATGTACATCAAACTGCAAGAGAAAGAGAACGATGAAATAAGCTCTAAACCCAAACAAAAGTGGGAACAAAATCTAAACATAAAGATAAAGAATGAAACATGGGAAAACCTATGCTCTGGAACTATGAGAAATACAATAGAATTGGTTACACAGGCTATACACCACGCCCCAAAAGTTAAATAAATGGGACCCAACAGTATCAGATAGATGTTTTTGCTGTAAGAAGGAAATGGGAACAAAAGAACATGCAATTTGGGCATGTGAGAAAGTGGAAAAGTTTTGGGAAGATCTAAATCAGGTATTAAATAAAATCACAAAAAACAACATACCAAAAAATCCAGAAATCTTTCTTCTAAGTAATATAAGAAGTAAAGAACTTGGACTCTATTTGGATGGAGCACAAAAAAGATTTATTATGATAGCCTTAGCTGTAGCAAAAAAATGTATTATGTCAACCTGGAAATCAGAAGATAGCCTGAGAATACAGCAATGGTACATAGAAATGAATAAATGTATGCCATTGGAAAAAAATAACATATAATTTAAGAAATAACATCACAGTAATTCGAACAAATTTGGGAACCGTACAGAGAACACAACAAAGAAGTCCTACCGTGGACCTCCACCACCTAAAATGACAGAATGAGAAGACAACGAAATGAACTGACACAATTTTCTTGTTTATTTTCATTGTGTGATGACATTGTTTAATGTATCATATATGTTGAACATTGAGTGGGTGGGGAGGGGGGTGGGAAGGAGGGAGGGAAGGGAGGGGGGAAGGGGAGAAAATGACTGTGTATATTCAAGAGGGAAAGGTTTATGTGTATTTTGGTCAACATGGTTTATAGTGTGAAAAATAAAAAAATTTAAAAAATGGTGATGTGGAGTCATTCAAGGTGGTGGCTCATTACTTTTCAGTGAGTATGTCCTGACATCAACATCTAATTAATAAACTCAAGTATGCAACATCCACCAAAAAGACCAGGCTTGACAACGATGGGGAAAAACAGAACAGAACTACCAATAAGTGTGCTGCTTTAAGGTGAGGCCTGAGCAACAAAATAATTCTAATTCTTTTATTTTTTTTTAATTCATAGGGTTTGGAGTCAAAGGTTAAATTTGTCAACAAAAAGCAGCTTTTTCCATGTAATTAGACACTGGAGAAGTTTCTAGGGGAATATCTAGAAGCCAAAACACGTGTATTTGGAAAACAAAACTGTTAATTTAGCAAATTCTAAAAGATCGAAAGCAGGACAGGGTTCCATGATACTTTTCCAATATGGAGCTCCTGGAAAATATAGGGATGGGAAACCAAGTTGAAAGTTGGTGTTCGACACATTTACATCTAAAGTGCTTAAAGTTCCACAACATATTCTTATCAATTAAAAACAGAGCTTGGAAATTAGATAAATCAAAGCCACAAATTATTCAACTATTTTTAAGATATTTGAAAGGGAAAAGTACAGCAACATGTAATATTTCAGTTTTATATGAAAGATCATCCTACCAGTTGCAAGTGGTTCCTGCTGCAAATCAGACTGCTCCACCTGATGCTGTGGCTGGCTACTGAAACCTTGATTGTAGCTGGCCTGATAGGGACCCTGTTGTTTGAGTGTGTCTGGGTCACTGGCAGGAGGCACTGGTGCATTCATATTAAACACCTTTTCAAAAAGGGAAGAGAACATAATGCAAAAACTATAAATTTGTAACATTTAGCCTGTAGAAAGAAAACAGTAGCCTGGATACTGGGATTAAAATATCAACAGATAAATTGGAGACAGTAAACAAATTAAACAGCTGTCCAAAGAAGCTAATATGCATTGTAGTGAGTAATCTATTACAGGAGGTGAATACTGTCCAATGGTATGTAATCACTGCTCTTTACTAAAAATGCTTAAAAATATTATTTGGTATTGTGAAAGATGGAAAAAGGTTTCAGTTCAGCTCAAGGAATTTGTTGTTTGGAAGAAAGACAAATTCACATAGTATATTCCAGGTTCCTGCCAGAACACCCAAAGCATTCCAAAACCAAAATATTAATGAGGCACAGGAAAAGAGACAAATTTGAACTTCACAAGTTCTTAAACTGCAAGACAGTGACCAGGAAGAACAGTGCAAATAACTCCGTGACTCTGAAGAATCTGGACTAGGGCATATCCCAAACTCTTCCATTAAATGGGAGAAGAGAAAGGACAATATTGTATTAGAATACAAAACTGGTAAATTCCAATCCCTTTCAATTGCACCATTTCTTTCTCATTCACCACAATCTCCATAATTTTCTTTTAATCACACCTTCCCTACCCCGACCAAATTATGCAGTCTGGTTCTCATTAAGCACCACCACCAACTTCTTATTGATTGCTCATATTCCATCTCACTCCTCTTCTTTCACCAATGATATACAATGAAATGGGCAAGGAAACATAATTCCTTCGCTTTTCTATGGCCAGTGCATCCCTGGAGTTCAGCCAAAATTGAATGAGTACTGCCAACAGATCTGACTAAGATTCACAATAAATAAAAAGCTGTAGAAATCAGAGAGGCACCTATAATTTCCTCAAACTCATTTATTTTAGTATCATGGAATAAAACAAGTACATCCAGAGAGATGCCCACATTATTTCATCTCGCATCAATTTTAATAATTACTTCATTCTATTAAAATTCTACTATGACTTCATTTTTAGATTAGTGCTTCAATTTTATTCTTTTTCTTCCATCATGCATGAGCCTTAACATTTGGCTGAAAATTAAAACTTACTTTCCCGAAATTGGTTGTTACACTCATTAAGAAGAAATGCCATTTTCAGGTCTTAAATTCTGTTCTGATATTTCATTTAGGTTGAGATTCTATTTTTTTTTAAATAAATCGATGGCACAATGAATAATTTTATCTGTGCTCATAAATTATTAGCTTTTGGTCAAAAGGTTAGGTACATTTATAATTTCAAAATAAAGATCTTACCGTTTGCATTGATTGGAATGGAGCAGCATTCACATTTATACCACTGCTGTGGAGAGGTTTAGTAGGAGGTGCCTTAAAAGCTTGTGACTGGGAAGCAACAGGAAGCGCTGTTGATGCTGAAGTCTGTTCAGAGGTCATGGACATAGTGGTCTAAGATACACACAAGTTGAAAACCAAAAAAAGTTATCAAAGTACTAAGAGATGACTGTCAACTGCTTCAAAACACCAGTTCTGCTGTTTACTTTGCCTTATACATAGATGTGAAATGTAGCCACAGGTAGAATGAATTTCTCACTGGCAGTCAACACCCGATTATGATACACAGAATAACTGATTGAAGTAACATATCAAATTATTAAAAAGATTTGAAAAAGAGGAAGAGGACACCATTCACCATATCTCCAAATTAAAATTAGAACCTCCAGGTTCTGGGGCATTAGAAATGTCAACACACCTGCTCATTTAGAGCAAGATGCTGTCCAAAGTTTCTCTATAAACATTGTAAATGTTTTTGGAAAATGTAGAGTGAAAATTAAAAGGGTTTTGAGATTTTTGTAGCAATTGGATGCACTTGGTTACAGTTACCTGAATAGATTCCATAGATTCTTTCTGGGTTCTTTGCTCTGCCATATGGGAAGGTTGGTACATAGGCTGAGATGGTGGAAATGGTTCACTTGTGGATGATACCAAAGGTACCTTTGTAATAAAAAGAAAACAGGAGAAAAAATTAAGCTATAGATTACACTGCAAAGATGAGGAAGAACACTAAAGGTGCAACTGGAATTACAAGTAAACACAATTTTCAATAGCTAGACCATAATTATTCTCTGAAGAATATATGATTTAAAAAATTGAAAAAAATGTTAAGAGTCAAGAATTATACAAATATATTTAATAAAAGTCTTCACACCCAACCAAATATTTATTAGTATGCAAATAAAAATTCTGTTTAGCAACCAAGTTTATTTCTTTGGACTGAAATTTTCCCCTTTTAAAAAAAAACAAATTAGCCTGTCATTTTTGGTATTCTCCATGCCAAACAGTAAAACTGAATATTTACACACAATACATGTTATCATAAATTTGTGATGTTGCAGGTCACCAAAAAAATTGATATTTGACCCAACTCAAAATTACAAAGTATCACAAATTTAGATTACTTCAAAGTACAACGAAAAGAAATTTATACCTGTGCACTACTTACATTATAAATGGAATATTATGCTCATATAGCTAGCTGCTACAAGCTATGGCTCTGCTGAGCCAAAAGCACAGGAGAGGTTATAGCTGCACGCAGGTTAGATCAGAAAGAACACACTATTCCCAGAAAGAACGACGCGAACCCCAGTTGAGCTTTATTGGGCTCATAGCCCTGCTTTTATTCTCAAGCTGAGGGGCGTGGTCAATGCCCCCTCAGCACTGATAGGTGCATTTGCAATCTGCTTTCCTTGATAGGCCAGTTAGGCTCCTTCAGTTGTGGCCAATTGGAGGGCAGCACTGCAGGCCTTGGGCAGTCTGCTGGATCGTCGCGTTCATCCTTCATTTTGTGAGGCCCCCTGAGGGGCCACCACACTCATATGATTGTGTCAACACTCCACCATCCACCCTCCCTGAGGCCTTGCCCCAACTTCAAGTTTTGTGCTTGTGCATTTTTGTGAGCACATGGTCTCTTTTTTTTTTAACTTGTACACAAGATCATACAGTTGTACTGTTCATCAACTTTCCTGTCTCTATCTGGAACAGTAAGACAAACTATGGAGGAACTAATAGATAAGCAGGAAGCAAAGGAGAATTTTGAGAAGGAAAAGGATAGTAATGAGGAGGCAACAGTTGAAGAAGTGAAAAAAGGTCGAAACCAATAATCCCATGCATCAGACGCTGATTTCCAATATCCTGATCTCTTCCACCGAGTGAGGACTTCATCTACTGCAAGTGCACACAGTAATTTATGCAACAGCCACACTACATTAAAAGATTTTGCACAAAGGCATCTTTCCAGAAATCTTGCCCAAGAGGATTACACAAAAGTACCCCAATCAATAGACTTGAAAATTGTCAAGAGAAGCGGAGAGGAATTTGAACACAAGGTCTCTGAAAGTCCATGGCACTGTACTTGCATTACTCGCTTTTCTTCAATGGAAACAGAATATCTGTTCATTATTGGTAACAGAGCAGTGCAACAAGTTTTAATGACACAATAGAAAAATGTCTAGGTTAGTTGCTGATGTATTCATTTGCAGTTTATTAGGGGCACTACACCTCGATTAATGGAATATCAAGAGGCAAAAAAGTTATTGAAAGAAATAAGGCAATACTTTTTTCTTATGGATATCAATAACTATGAGAAAAGAAAAATGAAACAGATTAATCATAGCTTTTGATAATCAATACCCAAAGATTCTGAATTTATAATTACAAGAGACAACACAACCAGGAATCTAAAGGGATTCCAGATTTAAAAAAAGTTAAACTGGCAATACCCTACACATCAACATTGCTTTTCTTGGATAATATAATAGGATGATGAAAATCTGCTTAGCCCAACATGTTGCATTGTGACTTCAATACCTGATCTGTAAAGGTTACATTACCTGTGTGGCTTCAGACTGAACAGAAACTGCATTAGATTGTCCATGCCTTGATTCACTGTGCACTAGAAACAGGACAGAATTACAACAAAATTAATAATAATCAAGAGAGCATGACATCAAAACTATTTTCCTGTGACCATTGGTCTCAGAATTTACCCAGAATCACTGACCTGTGACTTAATCATTTTGGCTATATCAAAAAGCACAAATAGACCTCGCCTAATAATAAAAAAATTAATTGAATTCTTCGGAAATTAAGTAGAACTTTGTACCCAAAGCTTCCTAATAAATAAAGTAATTTCTGATTTACTGCTCAAAATTTTACCTTGTGTACAGACCATCTGTTGCATCTCCATAGATTGTGCCGTATTCATGGGCTGCGCTGAAACAATAGCTGGGTCCATTGCTTGACTCTCAAACTCAAGCATAGATTCCTTCAAGAGCAAAAAAAAGCTTTCATTCAGAGCATTTTCTACAAGATTTGAGATACATCATCGTGCAATCCCTTTCCTACGAATTAATATCATGCTGAACCCAAGCTTGTTATTTCTTACTGCAGAATATGTATACAATTTATATGTTAAGAATGTGTTTGATGATATAATTCCTAGTTTAATTCTGTTTTAAATATGCACTCAGTTCCCTGACATGAATGTACATCAAGGATCTAAAAGTATATCCCACAGGGTAGCACATCTAGAGTTGTACCAAAAACTGAATTTCATGGAATTCTGGGCTCCAATAATGTGAATATTTTAGGACAAACATAAGCTTACAAAGTTGATAGATTCAATTGAATAGTTCCAAGGTTTATGAGGAAAGAGGATGGGGTGGATTAATAGAAAAAAATAATCATACTGATAACCAGACCACAGATTTATGGTAAATGCCAGAAGGACCAAATCAAGAGGCAATCTTTTCATGTATATTTTTAATATAAATCTCTAAATATCTATTTATATATTTATTTACGTGTGCATGTTTGAGAATTTGGAGTGCTACTTTTGATGGAATGTTCAAAACCAGAACCAGTAGGCAAATTTTGGAAAACTGCAAAAACAACAGGGTATCATGGGAGATTTCAACTCCCTATTATTGACTGGCACCTCCTTAGGTTCATGTGGGGGAGGCATGTGCAAGAGGGATTCCTGATCTCTCTCACATTGGTGAATGAGAGGACAAGTAATCTAGTACTGGGTAATCCACCTGGAATAACTGTAGGTTACTACAGGAAGCAAGGGAAAAGATTACTAGATCTTTGCATCCTCCCTAACCACAGGAGAGATTCTGGGAGTTGGAGAAAAGCAAATGTGTTTAAGAAAGGCGAGAGTGATAATCCTGAGAATTATGGACCAATGAGTCTTGCAACAGTATTGGAGAGGATTGGATTGGAAAGGATTCTTAGTGACAGGATCCACAAGCATTTAGAGAACCATAGTCTTCTCAGGGGTAGTCAGCATGACTTGATGAGAAGTAGGTTGTGCCGCACAAGCCTTTCCATAGATTCCCTCTAGTTTTTCCCCGAGAGGTAACCAAAAAAAAAATTGATGAAGGTGGATGTGATGCCTATGGATTTTAGTATGGTGTTTGACTGGGTCCCCCATAGTAGGTGCACTCAAAAAGTCATATGACATGGGTGCCAAGGAACCTTGGCTGCTTGGATTCAGAATGGGATTACTGACAGAATGCAGAGGGGCAGTAGAAGATTGTTTATAAATGATTTGGATGCAAATTGTATCAGCAGTTAGAACTACAGAATACTACAGCACAGAAAAAGGCACAAATTCAGTCTGTGCTGACCACCATTCTGTTAGTCCCATTGGCCTGCTCCGACTCCATAACCCTCCAGACATCTCCCATCCATGTATCTATCCATCTAGTCTTAAACTAAAGATCAAGCCCGCATTCACCACATCAGATGGCAGCCCATTCCACACTCCCACCACTCAGTGAAATACTTTCCCTCTTCAGCTTAAAACTACGACATCTCATATTTATCTCCCCAATCTTAGTGGAAATATCCAACTCACATCTATACCTCTCAATCTTATAGAGCTCTATCAAATCTCCCCTCATTCCTCTCAACTCCAAGGAATGAATATTTCCCTGTAACTCAAATCCTGAAGACCCAACAACATCCTAGTAAATCTTCTCTTTCAATCTTATTAACATCCTTCCTGTTGTTAGGCAAACAGAACTGCACACAATATTCCAAATTTGGCCTCACCAATGTCTTAAAGAACTTTCACAAACATCTCAGCTCCTACACTCATTACTTTGATTTTTCAAGGTTAAGACGCCAAAAAGCTTTTACAATCCTGCCCATCTGCGACACCACCTTCAGGAAACAATGTATCTGTATTCCCAATCTTCCAAAACAAACTGTCTTTAAAAGTCGCTAAAAGAAAATCCATCTTTACACATTCAAATTCAGCCTTCAAAATGGGCTTAATTCATACTTGAATAAAGTTGAAGGTTCCCTGCATTTGTGCCATAAGATCTTGTACTCTCTGTCTTCTGACCAAGGGATCTGAGGGAGCAGCATTGTTCAGTGCATGATTTTCAGGTACTGTGGGTGGCTGCACCTGTTGCGGTTGCTGCTGCAGTGAATTTACAACCTGACAACAAAAAGGTAGCAATTAATGCAGAACTTGTGCCATTCTACCTTTAATTTTGCACAAATGCTGACCATAACACATGAATCAACCAAAAATACATGGAAAGTTCTCAAACTTTCTGACATCATTCAACCAGCAACAATGAAGACATTTTTATTTTAACGTTTACACTAATTTTATATATTTAGCAGCAAGGATAGGTCACAATTCAAGGGTATATCAAAGCACAAGACTGCATTTGCTGAAAAAAATTGAAAAATTCAGTAGCTATTGAAATGTTCCTGCAGACTGCCCAACAGCCTCTTGAAAAGTAGCCACCTGGAATACTAGTATATACCATGCGGCTGTGTGAGAAGAAATTTAACCCAATACTGGGCTATTAGATAATCTAAATTAGTGGCAACAGCCAGAGCACCTGAATCAAGCTCACCACCCTAGGGAGGAAATAAAACCCATGCAGGCTGCTTGCTAATTTATGACACAGTACCAGGCATTACACTCTTCTTCAATCTGTCAATCATACACCACACTCACCATGCCAGGATAAATGCACCTTGGAAATGTATCTACCCCCAAGTATCAAACTCAAATAAAAGCCAAATGTTTACAAAGCTGCGTACCAAGCAAAATCATGTGAAACTTGGGTTTTTAAGGTAGTTACCTCAACAGTTTCTGTGTTCCATTCATCAGCTTGCTCTTTCTGGCTATTGCTGAATTGTGTCTCTGCAATGAACTGCCTGTTCACAAACTGAAAAGCAAAAAAATATTAACAGGCAGGTAATTAGGAATATCTTCACTTATATTTCTGTAAAGATTACACATTTTGAAATTGGGAAATATTAGAACTTGGAAAGTTTCGTCTATAAACTGCTCTACCTTCCTATCAGGACAATTTGACACCTACCAGTTTTTGGTTTCAATGAATGCAAAAGATTTCCTAAAATTACTTTAAATTCAACAAGTCAAAGAACAAATCAAAGATTTAATGAAAGTGGGAATGAAATACAAAAGTCTGCAGATGCTGTGATTGTTTTAAAAACACAAATGCTGAAGTAACTCAGCAGGTCTCGCAGTGTCCGTAAGAGATAAAAGATTTAGAGCCAACATTTCAAGCTTGAGCCCTTCAAGGATGGAGTGAAAAGCAGGCAGACGCCTGAATTAAAAAGCTGGAGAGAAGGAAAGAAAGAGGAGGAGCATAGTCCAACAGTGATAATTGGCCATGCATAGTAGGACAGGGGAGAAAAGGTGAGAATTGATTGGGGAGAGGGTGGCTCTATGAACAGAGCTGAAGGAAAGGAGACAGAGGGGAAAGGGAAAAAGAGGAAGCTAGAGAAAAGGAGAAATAGGGATAGAAGGGAGCTAACTGAAACAGGATACGATGTTAAGACCATCCAGATGAAGGGTATCCAGATGGAATAGGAGATGTTGTTCCAGTTTGCAAGTGGTTTCAGTCTGATAGTGCACAAGACCATGGATAGACATGTCCTGATGGGAGTGGACCAGGAATTTAAATAGGTTGTTACTAGGAAATCCTTGGTGTTGCAGTGCCCACATGTCCTCCCTCACCACCATTCAGATCCCAAACAGTCCTTCCACGTGAAGCAACGTGACTTGTGAATCTGCAGGGGTCATCTACCGCATCCGGTGCTGCCTCCTCTACATCAGAGAGGCAGGACGCATACTGGGAGGTTACGTCATTGAGACCTCAGCTCTGTTCACTGCAATAGCAGGGATTTCCCCAGTGACAACCCATTTCAATTGCCCACCCTATTCCATGCAGACATGTCTGGCCATGGGTTTCATGCACTGCCAGACTGAGACCACCTGCAAATTGGAGGAACACTTCATATTCTGCCTGGGCATCTTCCAACTGGATGGAATTAAACTTTTAGGGTTTCCGTGAACCCCCGCCTCTCACTCCACTTCAATTTCCTTTTCTCCAGCTCTGCAATCACAAAGACATCCCCTCCTCCAATCATTATTCACCATTCCTCTCCTATCCTTTTATCCATGTCCAATTATCACCCTGTCAGTTGGTCTGTGCTCCTGCCCCACTCTTTTCTTTCCACATCCCCAACCTTTAAAATCAGGCACCTACCTGCTTTTTACTCATACCTCAAAGAAGGGATCAGGCCCAGAACTTCTGTTATATAATCTGTACATCTTATGGATGCTACAAGACCTGCTGAGTCTTCCAGAGGCTCATCAAATGCATCCAAATACACAAACAACTTTAGAGGCCTGAATTCTCAAGCCAACATGATTCACTCTACTGTTCTTGCAGAAATGTTTGGCCAAAACAAAGTTTTAGGAGGCTTATTCCACATAGACATACAAAATAACTGAAACAGTGCCCTCCATAAGGTTTGTGACAAATGTACTTTCCCCCCAGTTTTAAATTTGTAATCAAACAATTCACATGTGATTAAAGTGCACATTCCAGATTTTATTCAAGGGCAAGTGTGTACATTTTGGTTTGACCATGTAGAAATTTTAGGGTTTTTATAAAAAATATAGTCCCCTCATTTCAGGGCACCATATATTTAGGACATAGCAATATTATGTATATTAAAATAGTCATGTTGAGTACTTTGTTGCATATCCCTTGTATGCAATGACTGCTTGAAGTCTGTGATTCATAGACATCACCAGGTGCTGAGTATCTTCTCTGGTGATGCTCTGCCAGGCCTCTACTGCAGCCATCTTCAGGTCCTGCTTGTTTTGGGAGCTCGTTCTCGTCAGCATATGGAAGGAATACTCAATTGGATTTAGGTCAGGTGATTGACTTGGTCATTCAAGATTTTTCGTTTTTAGCTTTGGAAAACTCCTTTGCTGCTTTAGTAATATGTTTGGGATCATTGTCTTGCTGTTGGGTGAAGTGCTGTCCAATGAATTTGGAGGCTTTTGCTTAAACTTGAGCAGATGTTTTGAATCACCTCAGAATTCATTTTGCTACTGTCATCAGCAGTTACATCATCAAAGATGTCAAGTCCACCAGTACCTGTGGCAGCAACACATGCTCAAGCCATAAACGCCCACCACCATGTTCCAGAGATGAGGTGGTATGCTTTGGATCTTGGGCAGTTCCTTTGAACTCTCCACAGTTCGCTCTTGCCATCACTGATCTTGGTCTCATCTGTACACAAGAACATTTTCCAGAATTCTGCGGACTTTTAATTACTTTTTGGTAATCTGGCCATCCTGTTTCTGTGGCTAACTAATGGCTTGCATCTTGCTAGTCTCAATTTCTGTTTATGATGCCTTCTGAAGACAGTAGTCATTGACAAATCTACACGTCTCCTGAAGAATGTTTCTAATCTGTCGGACAGGCATTTGGGATTTTTCTTCATTATGATGAGAATTATTTGGTCATCAGCAGTGAAGATCTTCCTTGGACTACCTCTATGCTTTTTCTTTTTAATGATGTCCCAAAAAGTTGATTTTGGTAATCCTTTGGCTTAGGCGATGTCTCTTACTGTTTTATTCTGGTTTTTCAGCCTCATCATGGCTTCTACTTTGAGTGACACAACTCTGGTCTTCATTTTGAAAAATGGCAACTAGACACCAAAGATGATCAAAAGTTTAGAAGCAAGCCTAGCTCTTATATGTGCAGAATGAACCAATTAAACATACCCGAGTAATCACAATCCCCTGTGAAGTCACAAGTCCCAAATTTTATAGTCCCTTCAAATGGAGGAACTATGTATAAAAAGCACTATCTGATTAAACCAAAATTTATACAAATAATGTGCACTTCAATCATGTGAATTTTTGATTACAAATTTAAAAATTTTAAACAGTGGAGCACAGGGGAAAAGGGAAGAGGAGTCTTTGTCCCAATCATTATAGTGGGCACGGTACAAGCTGTAAAGAGATACAAATATTGTTTACTAAACAATATTTATTTTTATGCATATTTGTCCTGCTTATGTATTGCTTGTGCGTTATGTCTGTTTTTGTGCCTGCACATTTTGCATGAGTACCGGAAAATGCTGTTTCGTTGTGTTGTATTTGTGCGAGTCAAAGATCATAAACTTGAACAAATGTACAACTTTACGGCAAAAGAACATTTTTTGCTACTCCAATCTCCATGTGTTTCTTTTCAGGACTACCTAATTTAGCAAATACACACAACCTACAAGATGGCAGAGAACATACAAGCCCATTTGACAATCCAGGACAATTTGACAAAATTTATCTAAACTTGGATTACAGATAGGAAGGAGAACCTGGAAATGTTTCTCTGATTACATGCCTTTGACCAGTGGGGTACTGCAGAGATGAGTGCTGGAACCTTACTGTTTGTTTAATACATTGATGATCTGTATGTGAAAGCAGGAGGGATAATTAGCAAGTTCACAGATACCAAGTTCTTAGATAGTGGTGCTGCTGGTGCAATGGGTGGCTTTTGATTTCAGATCACATTGATGAGTTGGTAAGCAGGGCAGAGAAAAAGTAGAAATGAAACCTAATGAAGCATTACATTTTAGGAAGATGAATCAGCAAGGATATTTACAATATGGCAGGAATTGAGAAAATGCTGTATAGGGATTCCTGAAGACAACAACAACAGGCAGATAAAGGCTGCAAACGGGACATTTTAACCATTATATGGAGCAGAGACCACGGCAGAGAATGCATTGGACAACAAAGAGGACATTGCATTAAATTAGGTCAGAGTTAGAGAATTGGGTGCGGTTCTGGTCACTGCACAACAGTTACAACCCATCAACATTGTCTTTAGCACTTAATCTCATAAGGTTCCACACAAAAAAAATTCCCAAGATTTGCAAGGGGGCAGAGCGCTGTAACATTCAACACAGTAACTTCCACAAATATCTAAAAGTTTTGCCAGATTGAAACAAGGCTCAAGGAAGGGTTCATCCACTGCACCGATAGCTCAGTGCAGTGCCCTCAGAGTTGGGAGAGAGACCAAGAACATAATGGTGGGGAAAAGACAATAGTTTGTAAATTTTCTTGCTTGGTTTCAACATGGCATGCATTCCCACTCTTTTGGAGGTATTTTAAATTGTTTTGCCATGGCTCAAATCTCTGAATTATTTGAGGCAGATTCTAGGCTGGCCTTGCAATTTGGTTGTTCTCAAGCCCAAGTGCAATTAGAATTTGGAATCAGGCCCTCATTCAATGAGCAAATCCAAAACAAGTTCAAATGTAATTTTCTGGTCAATTTGCCAACACAATTTAATATATTTTTTTATTTAATACTTTACCATGAACCAGGCCAGTAATATATACAAATATTCAGTATAAATATATACACAGTGACATTTTTCATTTTTTCTCCCTTTCCCCACCCCCTACAACTTAAAGCAGAAAATAAAATAAATAAATACATGATAGAAGAAAAAAAGAAAAAGCGATCATGTTGTCCAATATTTTATATTTAATTATTTTCTTAATTGTAACTTATCACGTCAAGAGATGGAGGTTTGAAATTGGCAGTTTCTAATAAGCTCTTTGTATGGTTCCCAAATTTGTTCAAATAAAGCATATTTATCTTTTAGGTTGTAAGTAATTTTTCCTAATGGAATACACTTGTTCATTTCTATGTACCATTGTTGTATTTTTAAGGTTGCTTCCATTTTCCAAGCTATCATTATGCATTTCTTTTGTGGCTGCTAGTGCAATCATAATAAATCCTTTTAGAACACTGTCTAATTTTAGATCCAATTACCTTGTTTAACAGGAAGATTTTGGGGTCTTTTTGTATCCTATGTTTTGTAATCCTATTTAACATCAAGTTTAAATCCTCCCAATAGGTTTTCAATTTTGTACATGTCCAAATTGCTTGTATTATTGTCCCAATTTCTTGTTTACAACAAGCATTTGTCCGATAATGTCGGATTCCATTCTTTTAACTTTTGAGGTGTAACATATAATCTATGGAGTCATACGAAACAGTATTTATTGCATTAATTATGGTACCTGCCCATAGTTTCTTCCATGTTTCATTCTTTATTCATATTTTTAAATCTTTTTCCCCAAACTTCTTTGGGTGTGTATATTGCATCATTTTCCTTCTACTGCAATTTGTTATCACATGTTGTGATTTTTTTTAAACTATCGCAGTGTCTCAAGTAATCTTAGACACACTCCCAACTTTTAAATAAGTTCTCAACCGATAATATGAAAATATTGTACCATGTGTATTCCATATTCATCTTTTAACTATCCAACTGTCAATAAATTATTTCCCAAAAAGCAATCTTTTATTCTTTTAATTCCTTTTCTTGCCCATTCCTTAAAAAATAGATTGTCTGTTGTAAAAGGAATTCATGGGTTTTGCGTTAACAACAATTTTGGTATTTGATAATTTATCATCTTTCATTCCAGATGTATTCTCTTCCATATTTTTAGTATGAGATGTAATATTGGTAGATTGTTATGTGGCACCAGTTTCTCATCCCATTTATAAAGTGTTCAGGGACCTTTTCTTCTAATTTATATAATTCTATCTTGAGCCAAGCCAGTTTTTCTCCCGCCTGATAAAAATCTGACAAATATCTTAACTGTGCTGCCCTGTAATAGTTTTTGAAATTTGGTAGCTGCAATCCCCCTTGTTTATATGCCCATGCTAATTTTTCCTAAAGCTACTCTTGCTTTTTTTACCCTTCCATAGAAAATTTCTTATTAGTTTGTTACAATTTTTTTTTTAAAATTCCGTCGAGGGAATTGGTAGCGTTTGGAACAAGTATTGTAGCCCTGGAAATACACTCATCTTGATGCAGTTTACTCTCCCAATTAGTTAGTGGTAGTTTTTTCCATTTCTCTAAGTCCTCTTGTATTTTCTTTATTAACGATTGGTAATTTAATTTATACAAATGATTCAAATCATCTATCCTGATACCTAAATAACGTATGGCCTGTGATTGCCATTTGGATTCCCTTTTACATTTTGTAATAATCTACTTTGTTCATTGGGATTACCTCACTTTTATCAATATTAACCTTGTATCCTGAAATCTCCCCATATTCTTTCAATTTTGTATATAACAATTTTATTGATTTATCTGGGTCCGTTGAGTATACTATAATATCTGCCCCAAATAAACTTACACCAAGTTTAATTTTAACTAAACATTGGAAAGACCTTCAAATGTACTTCAACTAATACAAGATTTCAAAAGTACTTGCCAGAGCCTACAAAAATTCACATAATTAGAAACTAACAAAACAATCTTCCTTATTTATACTATAATACCGCTTACCTCCCTTGCCTCCACATCAGCTTGCTCCACGTATTCTTCAACTGCTTCAGGTTCTACAAAAGGAAAGCTGATTTTTAAATTTTTAATAGTTTTTAAAACAAACATTTCAGATCAAAACAGAGTTAAATGTGTCTTTCAAAAGTTTCATGCCATCCCAGAACACTTTCAAAACTATGGACTATTTTTCTCATCATGTCAATGATGCAATTCAAGAAATGCTGAGGGAAAACAGTGCAAAGCAATTTCCAATCAATAACCAAGATACATTAGTGAAGATTGGAGATAAATAAAATAATTTCCTTGCCTCTTTCAGAATTGTACTATGGTTATACCCAATTCAAGAAAGTATTCATAACCTTGGCTTAACTGATACGACTTCCAGCAGTTAAGCTCTTTCTGTACTGTGCAAGAATATTAGCCCAAGGAATTGAAATCAAAGTCAGCCATTGAGCTACCAGTCTAAAAGGTAACAGCAGACTGCTGAAAACATGTGCCAATAAGCATCCACCTGGAATAATGTGACAAGGAGCATAAATGAGGACCTCACTATTTAAATCATTCATGGTTATATCAGAAGACCACTAACCAATTATAAAGTTGTGCTTGCAGCACAGTAAGCCAACAAGGTAATTGAGCAGAATCAGCTCATATTTTTCATGGTTCATTATGGCACACCTCTGAATTCAGTGCCAAATGGAGAACCTTGAGTAGAGAAAGAAATATCATAAAGATCAACACCAAAAGTAACCTGAGCAAAATTGATCAGCTGCACAAGGAGCATCTCTGATCCATTATACCTTAATCTTCCAAAATACATCCTGTTTTTGTTGGAGTAGCAATACATAACACAAAACATGGCATGCAAATTCAATTCCCTGCAAACCCCCCCCCTCCAAAAATGAGAGGAAATCAAAATAACATTATTCCAATTTCAAAATATATTCCAACCTGGCTTCAGAGCTGGAAGCCAAAAAAAATCTCCAATACCATGGAGAAAAATCTCTTGATAAACTACTTAGAGGCAATTTAAAGGTTATAAAACCCTATATTTTTTTTAAAAATATATACTTTAATTGAATTTTCAGCAGGCAAGTTTATTCAACAGAAATAGCAATCTTTCAACTATGCAGTGTTTAGGGGAAATTGTGTTAACTAAAGTAAGCAGAGAGGTCCTTGGTACATAATAAGGAATATCACATAACACATGTTCATTTAAAATCGTGTAACTATAAATATTTAAAAGATACATAAATTTTGAATGACAACATTTACATCATATTAATGTAATACTGTACACAAATTCCTAAATATTATAAAATAACATTTGATCCAAACAAGGTTATAACTTTTCAAGAGTTAGGGGTGCACTGAAGGGAAAATTAAATCAACACGATCATTTGGTCAGTGATCTAATAAAAAAAAATAGCATTAGGTTCTGCAATACAAAATAAAATTAATGCACTTGAATTTAAAATGTTTCAAGTGTTCTTTAACTGCAAAAGACCATATTTACTAGGTCCATACCTGGTTCTGGAGGTTGTTCTTCAGCAGGCACTGGCGAAGGTTCTTCCTCTTCACATATACCATTCTGGTGATTATGAATACTGTCAAAGTAGCCACTCTGTAGCAGCCTATTGACAATTGCCTTAAGGCTCTTGTCTAGAAATTAGAAATCAGTTCATTACCACTCTTCTGAAAGCATTTCCTCGGATCATTAAATTAAGGCACTTCACTCTTTAAACTGTTCATATTAAATTCAAATTTCCTTTAATCTTTTCTGCTTGATTTAAAAAAAACCTCAATTTCTCTGTTCAATCCATTGAGTTACGATGGCCAAACACATGTATCCAGCAGTATTTTCTCTAAGCAAGATATCCAAAATAATGCAAAATAATCACACAAATACATTGTTAACATACCTGCTTTTACACTGCAAGCTTCTATTCACAAGCTTCCATAACCTTTAAGTGTGCCTTGCCACCTTCAAAGATTTTGGACAAATCTTCCAAGCCCTCTCTAACATGCACCTATACCTTGAAATATTTTGCTCAGTGTCTTTTTGTTAATCTTTTCCTTTAAATTTCCTGCCATATGAAATTTCCACTCCTCTGGTTACCCAATGTTTACCAATAATAATCCTTAACTGTTATTACACTATTGTGTAATTTTTCAAAATATTCTCCCTTTACTCCCAAATCCAAATTGCAATTTTACATCAGAAACTGGTTCTACATCTAAATACTTTCAAACATAGCTAAATAATTCCTCGACGTTCCAATCCTTCTCATTAAAAAAGGTCAATCATTCACAACTTCTTACTTCTATCCCATGGATTAGTATTTATACTTCAACAATATAAACACCAATACTTCAGGACATCCAGGAATGGTGACATAGTTCTGCACATGACAACAATCTTAGACTTGTAGACTAAAGACATACAGGAAACTGTAGATGCTGGATTCTGAAGCTAAACAAACTGCTGTAAGAACTCAGCGGATCAAGGCAGCATCAGTGGGAGAAAAAGAATGGTCAACATTTCAAGCCAAAACCCTTCAAACACAAATTACTCAAGTTTGGTTTTGATAAAATCTTAAATTTCCCTTCATTTAACAGCCAACTCTTAACGTTATAATGATTTTCATGTTTTTACAATAGTTTATTTGCCATATTTTTCAGCGTACAATTCAAAACCCTCAAAAATGGGGAGAACCTAAATTCAACTAAAAAAGCTTGATGTAGACTTGGCATATAAGACAACCCTGGAAACACCTCCTCGCTGCCACTGCTCCTCATCACCGGGTGCCGCCATAACCCACCCAGACATTCTACAATTGTAGATCCCAAGATGGCAGCACCTGCCCAGTCGGCCGAGGTTGCCGCTCCTGCCTGGGAGCTGACGTGTAGCCTGATTGCTGCATGCACCAAGCACAATTGGGAAACAAGGCAACTTCTTTGATGCGAATGGCACTACACACGATGTTGAGAATGGAGGCAGTTGCCGACTGCAGCCAATATTGAAGACTTGGACCCAGCTCCGTTTGGCATCTTTCCACCCAGAAGCAAAGGTTTTCTAAAAAAAACTTGCTTGCTTAATTTACAGATTTGTTACTTGGCAATTAGGGTGTTGTAACAAAGTTTGAGCTGTTACTGTCTCCAGCACATACCTTGCAGAAAATTGGGGTGTCGACTTATATGCCCAATATGATAAAACCATGAAAATGAGGCTGAAAATGGGGACCCAACTTAGCTGAATGTCAAAATATATGGTAAATTAAAGAATGCCTCCTCCATGTGCCCTAATGAAAGTGAAAAATGCTTGCTCTCTGTCCCTAATGTACATTAAACACATTA
Source organism: Narcine bancroftii (assembly GCF_036971445.1). Lineage (NCBI taxonomy): Eukaryota > Metazoa > Chordata > Chondrichthyes > Torpediniformes > Narcinidae > Narcine > Narcine bancroftii. The sequence goes on from NC_091469.1 coordinate 274,288,667, forward strand.
TCCTAATCAACAATGTTTCTATCACTTCATTTTGAAAGGAGCTCATAACTCCTGCTGAAGCTAACTGCAAAGGCAGTTCATTTCTTTTGTGCTGAGCAGGACAGTTCCATTTATTAAAATCTCTATTTATCAAGGTTCAACACACATGGGCTCTGACCTCACTTCATATCAAGTTTGAAAACCACTGTTTTAATCGTACCCAAATGACTCGTTATGTGCAGTTTCACAATTCCAAAAGAAATAGGCCTGACAATTTTTCAATAAAAATATTTCCGTAACAATTGGGTCTAGAGCAGTGGTTCTCAACCTTTTTCCCCACCCACTCACATACCACCTGAAGTAATCCCTTACTAATAACAGAGCACTTATGGCATAGGGATTACTTCAAGTGATATGTGAGTGGAAAGAAAAAAGTTGAAAACCACAGAATTATATTAAAGGCGCAGCTATCAAAAAGAACCCTGCACCTTCAAATTTATTGTTCTGCACTAAGTGAACTATTATCTTCAATGTCAAAAATAGAACTATAATATTGAGACCCTCTTATTACCGTATCTTTCTTTTAAGCATTTCAAATTAGCTAGATTACTATTTAAATGGATCTGTGCAAAATCACATGCATTTTTTTTGTTAAATTCTTATTTGTTCACCTTCCAAAAATCACCAGATACTCACAAGTTGTGGCCCCAACTTTCTTTTCTTTGCCTTCCAGTAGGTCCCACAAATGCACTGATGATTGTTCAAATTGCTCGCACAACCTGTAGGCCACAAAATAATTAGGTTAGGCCTGGGGAACACTTAGCATCAAATGGTAACTTCTGAAACATGTAACTGGTTACTGAAGTAGATGAGGTTAAAAGGGAGACCATAGGCCATTTCATGTCAGGCCACCACCTGGAGGCTGGCTACAAGAAAACTTAAAACTCACCTTTCAGACAGCAGCTCTAAAAGTCTGCTCCAGCATTTCATTCATATCCAGAGGTGCTTCATGGTACCCTCTGGAGCCAATGGAGGCAAGGTGACTGGTGCTATAGCGCCACCCATCATAAATACACAGAAGAGCAATGGCCGTCTTCCCTACACATTATCCCCCACACAGCTGGAACCGCTCTGTGGCTCCCAGAACAGTTCCAGTTGCGAGGGGGATTATGGGTAGGGAAGTCGGCCATTGCTCTGCTGTGTTTTGAGCCGCAGAGAGCAGCCCCGAAGGCCAAAGTTGCTCGATGTGGCTGTCTCAGCCCGCACCAGCCGGCCCCCGCCAACAGCCCCGCCACCCCGTTTTGGAGGGAGGGGGTGAGTGGGGAAGATGGGTTGGGGATGACGGCAACATCAGCCGCCCCTAACCAGCCACTGAACATTCAGGTCAGGCGGCAGAGCACAGCTCTCTGCCAATTATCCTTCCTCGAGAAGGGTTGGAATCGGCACTTCAGAGCCAGCCACTGCGCATTCAGAAAGGTTGAAAGCATCTCACGGATGCATAGCTTTTCATGAAACATCCAATTTGAGAGATTCAAGATTAATATTCCAACATACTAATTTGCTTATTTCATAATAAACTTATTGTTTCAATGCTACATTTGAGATAGACAATTGCTTTAACTTCCAGGCTTCCCTTTTAAAACGATAGATTTGCTGAAGATTCATTACCCATGGCTAAACAAATAAGTTCTTCTAAGCTCCAAAGAATATACAAGAGATGATCTTACAAAAATCAAAATCCTGATGGGGCATGACAGATTTTCCACCTGTGGGAGTATCTCAAATGACAGGATGTAGCTAGAAGAGGATGATCACTGAAAACTTGGCTGCATAGGAACAATTTATCAGTGACCAATCTCTGCCTGCCTCACTTGCCAGTGGAAATAACTTTCCTGTCTCTACCTTGTCTATTCCTTTCATTTATTTTATGTTTCTCTAAAATCCCCTTTATTCTTCAGAATTCCATCAAGTCCAGGCAACTCAATCATTCCCCCAGGCTAACCCTCATTCACTGAAATGAACCTGGTGAACCTTCTCTGAACTGCCTCCAAAGACCACATATATAAGGAGACTATAACTGCACATCTTTGGCTTGGCTTCACGGACAAAGATTTATGGAGGGGGTAAATGTCCACGTCAGCTGCAGGCTCGTTTGTGGCTGACAAGTCCGATGCGGGACAGGCAGACGCGGTTGCAGGGGAAAATTGGTCGGTTGGTGTTGGGTTTTTCCTCCTTTGTCTTTTGTCAGTGAGGTGCACATAGTACTTTGAGATTCAGCCTCACCAATACCCTGTTCAATTGCAATAGAACTTCCCTGCTTTAATGCCTCTGGCAATGAAGGCCAATGTTCCATTTTCCTTCTTGATTACCTGTTGCATATGCAAACCAAATTTTGAATTATTCATGTACAAGCACTCCCAGGTTCCTCAGCACAATAGCATGCTGCAATCTTTTACTGGTTCAATAATTCAAAGTGGATGTCCTCACATTTACCAACATGGTGTCCTATCTATCAGACCCTTGCCCACTCATTCAAACTATCCATAGTTCTCTGCAAACTCTCCACATCCTTTGCGCAATTTGCCTTTCTACTCAATTTAGTGTCATCAGCAAACTGCACTCACAGCAAATCCTGCAGCACTCTGCTCACCCCTCATTGTCAACTAGATAAGCACCCATTTATTCCAAATCATAGCCTTCAATTGATTGTTTATAATGACTAGGCAGATTCAGTGCCCAAGTACCATGTAATATTTTCTCCAGTTCTTTATACTTTTAGATACCAAGGAATTTTCTCACAAATAGAACCTACATTGCAAAGCAGATAATGTACTGCAGTCTGACTATATTTACTTTCTGGACATTAAATGTAAAGCTGCAAGAAAAGCTATTCCTCTGACCACAATAATGCTTTTCATCTGCAAGTAATTAGTTGAAATTAATAGCACTAAAACCAATTCCATAACATCACCACAATAATTTTCAATATTCAAATACAGGTATAGCCTGCTTTACGAATACTCGAATTAAGAAAATTCACTTTTACAAAGAAAGCAGTGTTCATTTTTACGAAAGGATTTAAATGGGTTTTTGCTTTTACGAAAATAGTCTCCAATAGTAATGAATGGGTCTTTGGTTTACGCCATTTCAGCTTAAGAAAGGTTTCATAGGAACGCACTCATTTCATAAAGCAGGTATACCCATATCACACAAGTAACCCTTAATCAGCAGATTCACTTCTGAAACCCTGGCTTCATATGGGTGGAATAAGCATCCTGTGACACATGGGAAGTTGTGAACAATCTCAGTGACCAAGACATTTACATGGTAATGTCACCTACTACAGCAGCTTGAACATTGGCCAAGCTGGATGGCAGCTGAAGTCGTTATGATATATTCATGAGGCAAAGAACTTATTGAGTAGCACGTAGAGGTAATTACACCCGAGATCAAATGTGTGCAGCCACAGAAAGAATAAGAACAATTCAGACCAGTAGATAGGTGGTGCTGAATTCCATATCCTTCACAAACAGATTTTCCATTTGGTCAATGATCCCTCCACAGGGAAACATAGCCAAAGACATGCATGCTACAGTTCAAGTGGTACAGCAGTACAAGGAGAGAGAAAGTTAAATGAAAGAGAAATAGTGACTGGGAATTCAATAGGGAGGGACACAGGTATTGCTGTGGTTGTGACTCCATTATGTGATGCTGCTTCCTTAGTTCCATGGACAAGGATGTCACTAAAAGAAAGTAAAACATCTCAACAGGAGAGGTAACCAGCCAGAGATCATACAGATACAAAATAATTAGATGATAGGCAGAATTTAAAATCAGGTAGAACAAAAGTTAAAAAGCAGGACTTCAAAAGGTAATAATCTCAGAGAAGATGGCATTGAATGAAAGGTTTTAAATTAGTAGGGAATTGGTTTAGTTTCTGGAAAAGTATGCACCTTTTAAAGACAGAATGGTTGTATCTCAACAAAAATTAGCCAGTTATCTCACATAGATGTTGTTTCCTCTAACTAATTTGGAATAGAATTTTTTTCTAAATGGAAGTTTATTATGCCCATGCATTTTCCACAAGAGTATAGTCAACAAGGCTGCTTAGCCAATAGATTACGGAGCCCAAAAAGAGTTGTATAGCATAGAAATAGGTGCTTCAACCCATTGCCTCTATGCCAACCATCATATCTATCTATTCTGTATCATTCTGGAAGGTAGAGCAAGGAAAAACTATGTGAACCATGTATCATGTTTTTAAGTAACAGAGGGAACCAAATTGACTACAAAGGCAGAAGGCATGAAAATTAGAAGGTAAGCAAGGAGAACTTAAGATTTACTGCCAATAACAATTAAGGCTACAAAAAAAAAAAGGTTCTGCAGGCAAGTATATAGAAAAGTAGTATATGCAGGAGACACTCATTCAGGATTTAAAAAAATTTTAAACTTGGATGTGGATGCGAGGGACAGTATTCAGATTCTAAATGACCACCTTGGATAAATATTCACCAAGGAAGAAGCTGCTTCTAATGAGCAGACAAGTACCAGATGCAGTTTAACACAAAAGAAACAAGTGATACACGTTACATAAAAGAATGATGGAACACGACATAGAATAAAAAATATTTTTACTAAAAATTGGTAGCGAAGAAAGGAATCAAGATGAGTGTGAATGAAGCAGTAAAGGTAGGATTATTCAGAAAGCACTTAGGTATTAATAGTTGAGCCTGCTGGAGAATTGGTGCACACATGGCCTGGATGGTCTCCTCCGATTTCTGTCAACATTTTACAATTCTATCCCTTCCCCCATCCTCTCTGCAACCTCAAAAACACTTTTACAATCAAGGTTTATACAAGAGAAATAAGCTCTTTGGTCTCATTTTTGTTTTCTCACTTTCCCAGTTCTAAAGATCTTTTATCTGAAATTTTTTGATTTTCTTTCCACAAATGTTGCTCATTTTGTTAAATATTTCCAGTATTTTCCACTGTTTATCCATATTTGCACCTTTGCATAAGCTCTAAACTTCAGTTGGAAATCAGAGCTCAATTTATCTACTCTGGTTAAAACAAGCCAACACACTAAGCTTGTTGTATAGCACAAAAACATAATACAACCCGTAGCATATATTTTTAGAAGGCAATTTTGACTAACAAAATTGACGACAAAACACTAGCCCACATATCATCCAGACTCGTCAGATTTGCATTCATCTGCCACAACTTATTATTCTTACCATCACTGGCCAATGGCCCAGGCAGCAATTGCAAGATTAACACCCTTATGGTCCTGCTTCCTTCCCAACTCCCTATATTCCCACTTCAGGACCTCATCCTTACTCTTATGTTACTGGTACCAACTTGGATCACAACATCTTGCTGTTCTCCTTCCCATTTGTGAATGTTGAAGATTCGATCAAAGACATCCCTGACCCTTGCACCAGAGGCAACATAACTATCCGGTAATCTCGATCTTGTACACAGAACCTATCAATCATCATATCTCTCCTCTTCTACTCTCCTTTCGTCACCAAATTTTTCCACAGACCCACTAAAAGTCCAGATCCATTCATACTTTATCACCATAGGCTCAAAATTTCACAAGTTTTTAAGCTTTTGGAAAAATTTAATTTTATTATTTAAATAGAGGAATGGGAGAAGACCAAACACAAGCTTGAGAAAAATAGGTCAACTGCCTTTTCTCCATCTATTCCTAAATCTTCAACGCATCTATTGAAATTAAAACACCCTCTTACCACTACCAAGCTCTTGGTTTCCATTGTCCTCCACTTACGTGCACAACCATCTAGTTATCATATTCTGAACATATTATTGGAGATGGTCTTGCCCTCTACCTTCAAGGGCTGAAAATACTTATCCATCAAGTTGGAGGGGGAAAAAAAATCAAAATTGCAGAGTTAACATGAAAAGAATTAGGATTTGAGCAGAAAAAAATATTAAACAAAAAGAACAGTTATCTAGGATTATACCAGCTATTAGAAATAAATCGGGTATTACTTTTAGTCAAAAAGAAATTAACGATGAATTTTTGTAATTTTTACAAAAAACTTTATTTGACTGAATGTAAAGAGATAAAAGAAGATGCAATAGACGCTTTTTTGAAAAATATTAATTTACCACAGTTATCTCAAGAAGACAGACAAGAGTTAGATAAACCTTTTACGGATAGTGAAATTGAAATGGCTATAAAAGATATGCGAAATGGAAAAGCGCCTGGTGGAGATAGTTTTTCTATTGAGTTTTATAAGACTTTTTATGTTGATATATCTTCCTTATTTAAGAATGTAATTCAACAACTTTATGATACTTTTCAATTACCTGAGTCCTGTTCTAATGCTATAATTACAGTTATACCAAAAAAAGATAAAGATCCCTTACAGGTAGCTTCTTACCATCCTATATCTTTGTTAAATGTAGACTATAAAATAGTGGCTAAAGTTATGGCTAATAGGTTGGCTCAGTATTTACCAAAGATAATACATCGTGATCAAACAGGTTATATAAAAAATAGGTATGCTTCGGATAATATTCTACGATTAATTACTTTGATAAATAGATCTAAATCTCAGAAGAATTATCCAATGGTGGTTTCATTGGATGCAGAAAAGGCAATGGAAGTTTTTATTTAAAGTACTTGAAAAGTTTTCGTTTGGTCTCTCATTTATTGGTATGATTAGGGCTCTGTATAATGGTCCGAAAACAAGAGCTGTTACTAATGGTTTGCTTTCAGAATCCTTTAATTTAACAAGATCTACTAGACAAGGATGTCCATTATCACCCCCCTTGTTTGCTTTAGTTATTGAACCTCTAGCACAATTAATACGTCAGAATGATAGTATCAAAGGTATGAGAGTCTTGAATGAAAATTATAAAATAAATTTATTTGCGGTTGACATTTTGCTGTATTTGGTGGATCCTGATGTTTCTCTGCCAGCACTTCAAGATTCCTTAGAGATTTATGGTCAATTATCTGGTTATAAGGTTAATTGGACTAAAAGTGAAATTTTATCAATTAGTAAAGATGATTATTCAATGTTTAGAAATATTATGAATTTGAAGTGGACGAAACAAATTAAATATTTGGGAATTAATGTTAATACTGACTACCAAAATTTATATTCACTTAATTATCTTCCTTTAATGAAGAAGATTAAGGCAGATTTAGTTAAATGGAAAGATTTACCTTTGGGTTTATTAGGAAGAATTAATACTATAAAAATGAATATTTTTCCTCGTATACAATATTTATTTCAATCAATTCCTTGTTGTTTACAAAAAGATTTTTTAAAGTTTATATAAATTAGGGATTTTTTGTGGAAAGGAAAATTTCCTAGGGTGGCGTTGAAAAAATTGATGTGGGATTTTCAATTTGGAGGGTTACGGCTACCTAACTTTCAATTTTATTATGAAGCAGCTCAATTTAGATTTCTTAGCACATTAATGGCCACACAAGATACGCCTAGTTGGGCACAGAAAGAATTGGCAGTTATTTCTGAAAAATTTTCAAATGAATTTTTATTTCGATGGAATAAAAATTTGTTACGAACTTATGATGTACCAATATTGAAACATTTAATGAATTTATGGACAAGTAAATTACATAAAATGGGATTGAAAAATAAGTGGTCGGGAAGATTACCATTATATAATAATCAACTTGTTCCTTTCACGGTATCTAATACTATTTTGAAACAATGGGAGGAGAAAGGAATACATAATTTATCTGACTGTTTTTTAGAAGGTCATTTTTGTTGTTTTGTAGAATTGCAAAAGAAATTTGATATAAGTGGTTATTCTATATTTGTGTATTATCAGTTAAGATCTTTTGTAAAACAGGTATGCGGTCGTCAAATGAATTTACTGTCTGAAACTGATTTTGAGAAATATGTGCTCTCATTTCCAAAAAAGGGTTATACATCAGGTTTGTATCGTATTTTGTTGGAAAATGAAAGTAAAATAGATTGGGATAAAGATAAAATGAAATGGGAAAAAGATTTAAGTTTAACAATAACTGAAGAAGATTGGTCTGAAATCTGCCGTAATAGTGTTCGAAAATTGATTAATGCTAGATTGGCGATGATTAATTATAGTTTTATACATCAATTATATTTAACACCCGAAAAATTTAAAAAAATTGGTTTTAGTAAGTCAGATCTTTGTTTTCGTTGTGATCAGGTTTCTGGCACTTTTTTACATGCTGTTTGGTTGTGTGATCGGTTACAACAATTTTGGAAAGGTATTCAATCTCTTTTTAATAATCTATATAATCTTCATATTGTATTAGACCCAGATATATTTTTATTAGGGAATATGCAACCGTTGATTGATTTAGAATTAGATAATTACTAGATCTCTTTTATTTACTTAGTGCTGGCAGTGGCCAAGAAATGTATAGCGATTACTTGGAAGAATAGAAATGTATTGTCTTTAGATAGGCGGCCCCGGCCTCACCTTACAAAGCCTTCCTGTCCAGAGAAGAAACAAACCTTCCGTCACGCATGCAGCCATCTTCAGCGCAAACTCCGGGAGATCCAAAATGAGTGGTGGACTAGCCTCGCCAAGCGAACCCAGCTCAGTGCGGACATTGGCGACTTCAGGGGTTTCTACGAGACCCTAAAGGCTGTGTACGGCCCCTCACCCCAAGTCCAAAGCCCGCTGCGCAGCTCAGACGGCAAAGTCCTCCTCAGCGACAAGATCTCCATCCTCAACCGATGGTCAGAACACTTCCAATCTCTTTTCAGTGCCAACCGCTCAGTCCAAGATTCTGCCCTGCTCCAGCTCCGTCAGCAGCCCCTAAGGCTAGAGCTTGATGAGGTCCTCACCCAGGATGAGACATATAAGGCAATTGAACAACTGAAAAGTGGCAAAGCAGCAGGTATGGATGGAATCCCCCCAGAGGTCTGGAAGGCTGGCGGCAAAACTCTGCATATCAAACTGCATGAATTTTTCAAGCTTTGTTAGGACCAAGGAAAGCTGCCTCAGGACCTTCATGATGCCATCATCATCACCTTTTACAAAAACAAAGGCGAGAAATCAGACTGCTCAAACTACAGGGGAATCACGCTGCTCTCCATTGCAGGCAAAATCTTCGCTAGGATTCTCCTAAATAGAATAATACCTAGTGTCGCCGAGAATATTCTCCCAGAATCACAGTGCGGCTTTTGCGCAAACAGAGGCACTACTGACATGGTCTTTGCCCTCAGACAGCTCCAAGAAAAGTGCAGAGAACAAAACAAAGGTCTCTACATCACCTTTGTTGACCTCACCAAAGCCTTCGACACTGTGAGCAGGAAAGGGCTTTGGCAAATACTAGAGCGCATCGGATGCCCCCCAAAGTTCCTCAACATGGTTATCCAACTGCACGAAAACCAACAAGGTCGGGTCAGATACAGCAATGAGCTCTCTGAACCCTTCTCCATTAACAATGGTGTGAAGCAAGGCTGTGTTCTCACACCAACCCTCTTTTCAATCTTCTTCAGCATGATGCTGAACCAAGCCATGAAAGACCTCAACAATGAAGACGCTGAGAGGAGTCACGCGATGGAGTAGTGGCCGGACGGTGAACTCCAGCCCTCTCCAGAAAAGTCGGGAAAAACAAGAGAAAACACAAAGGCACAGAAATAAAAGTTACAGAAAAGTGAGTATAAAGGTGGAAAGAAGATGGCGACAAAAAAAGAAAAATCGAAAGCAACGGTAAGAAGAGAGGAAGAGAAGACAAAGGAGGAAAAAGGTGAAGGCCTTACCTGTCCGAAGAGGCCCGCTGCGGAGAGAGAAACCCGCTCCCTCAGGTCGGTAAATAATGGACTACAAAAATGGCTCGCAGAGCCGAACAAAAGTGCGCAAACGCGCATGCGCGAAGTTTCGCGCATGCGCGATGCGAATGAAAAAAAACACACCGACGGGAGGGGGGACCAGCTGGGGAGTCGATCTCCACAGCCGGCAACGACAGCTGCAGAACACCTGCAGCAAGAAGAGACCACAGAAGACAATAGAAACAAGATAGAAGAGGAGGAAAGGGCAACAAAGAAACAACAGATGGTCAACTCAGAGGAAGAAGAAGAGGAAGAGTATGGTGAAATAGAAGAAGAAAAGAGAGGCAAGGTAAAGGATATACTTGCTCTTATTAGAGGATACATGGAATCATTTAAAGAATGGCAAACACAGGAATTTAAGGATTTAAGAAAAAGAATAAACAACACAGAGGAGAAAATAATTAAAATGGAGATGACCTTAACAGAAATGGGAAAAAAAATGGACAAGATGGAAGAGCGGGCAGTAGCAGCAGAAATGGAGGTAGAAGACTTAAAAAAGAAATTGGAGAAATCTAATAAAAAAACTAAAGAGACACAAGAACTACTAGCTCAAAAAATAGATACAATGGAAAACCATAACAGAAGAAATAACATAAAGATAGTGGGCCTTAAGGAAGATGAAGAAGGCAAGAATATGAGGGAGTTTATAAAAGAGTGGATCCCTAAGACCCTAGGATGTCCAGAACTACAGCATGAAATGGAAATAGAAAGGGCACATAGAGTATTGGCCTCTAAACCACAACCACAACAAAAACCAAGATCTATTGTAGTAAAATTCCTAAGATATACTACAAGAGAAAAGGTACTGGAGAAGACAATGGAAAAAGTAAGAGAGGGCAACAAGCCACTGGAGTATAAAGGGCAAAAAATCTTCATTTATCCAGATATAAGTTTTGAACTCCTAAAGAAAAGAGTTCAATACAGCAAAGGCGATTTTATGGAAGAAAGGGTATAAATTTATACTAAAGCATCCAGCGGTATTGAAAATATTTATTCCAGGACAGCAAAACAGACTATTCTCGGATCCAGAAGAAGCACGAAAATTTGCAGAACAATTACAAAAATAGACTGAGGGAGGAAGACGGGTAATGAGAGTTAAAATGATCACGACTGATATGTATGTGGGTAAAGACAAAAATAGACTGAGGGAAGAAGACGGGTAATGAGAGTAAAAATGATCACGATTGATATGTATGCAGGTAAAGAGGTATAAGAGTGAATAGAGACAATGAGCATACATGAATGTATCTGTACTTAGAGGAAAATATAGATAGTATAGACAAGAATTAATAAGGGAAGGTAATGGAATAGAGAGAATAAGGAGGGAATTAAAAGAGGGACCTTTGTGACATATGAAAAGTGAAATCTTTTCTGGGGGAGGCGGGGTGGGGGGAAATAGCGGTCACTGCACAATCAGTTGACGCTTGCGAGTGGATTCGCAAATCCAAATGGAGAGGGGAGATGTGGTTGTCCGACAAGGGATAAAGGACAACTCAGGAGGTGAAGGGGAGATTGGGGATAAATAAGATAGAAATAGGAGAATAAGGAAAATGTTAGATGTTGTAGGAATGTTGTCTTATGAAGAGTTGAAAATAAGAAAACAGAAATGGAAAAGGAGGAAAGGTAATGATGGAAAAACGGAAAGAGAAGATAAACAAAATATAAAAGGGCTACGCTGAACTATATGTCTTTAAATATTAATGGAATACATAACCAAATTAAAAGGAAGAAACTACCAAATTTAAATGAATAAATGTATTCCATTAGAAAAAAAAAATAACATATTGGTTAAGAAATAATATTGAAATATTCGAACAAGTATAGGAGCCTTACATTAAATACAATAGCGAAAACCTACCGGGGACAAACATTACCTAAGTTGATAGAAGGAGAAGGAAAGAAAAGAATGGACTCAGTAGAATTTCTGGTGTAATTTTGTTGAATGACAACATTGTCTGACTGGATTAATGCAACCTAGATTGTATACCTAAAATGGATGAGAGGGGGGGGTGGGGGGGTGGTTTGGGAGGAAAGGGGGGGGGGAGAAAAAGTCACTGTATATGTGTGAAAAGAAATAGTGTATATCATGGCTAATGTGATTTATGGTGTGAAAAATAAAAAAATTTAAAAAAAAAAAAAAAAAAACAATGAAGACGCTGTTTACATCCGGTACCGCACGGATGGCAGTCTCTTCAATCTGAGGCGCCTGCAAGCTCACACCAAGACACAAGAGAAACTTTTCCGTGAACTACTCTTTGCAGACGATCCCGCTTTAGTTGCCCATTCGGAGCCAGCTCTTCAGCGCTTGACGTCCTGTTTTGCGGAAACTGCCAAAATGTTTGGCCTGGAAGTCAACCTTAAGAAAACGGAGGTCCTCCATCAGCCAGCTCCCCACCATGACTACCAGCCCCCCACCATGACTACCAGCCCCCCCACATCTCCATCGGGCACACAAAACTCAAAACGGTCAACCAGTTAACCTATCTCGGCTGCACCATTTCATCAGATGCAAGGACTGACAACGAGATAGACAACAGACTCGCCAAGGCAAATAGCGCCTTTGGAAGACTACACAAAAGTGTCTGGAAAAACAACCAACTGAAAAACCTCACAAAGATAAGCGTATACAGAGCCGTTGTCATACCCACACTCCTGTTCGGCTCCGAATCATGGGTCCTCTACTGGCATCACCTACGGCTCCTAGAACGCATCCACCAGCATTGTCTCCACTCCATCCTCAACATTCATTGGAGCGATTTCATCCCCAACATCGAAGTACTCGAGATGGCAGAGGCCGACAGCATCGTGTCCACGCTGCTGAAGATCCAGCTGCGCTGGGTGGGTCACGTCTCCAGAATGGAGGACCATCGCCTTCCCAAGATCGTGTTATATGGCGAGCTCTCCACTGGCCACCGTGACAGAGGTGCACCAAAGAAGAGGTACAAGGACTGCCTAAAGAAATCTCTTGGTGCCTGCCACATTGACCACCGCCAGTGGGCTGATATCGCCTCAAACCATGCATCTTGGCGCCTCACAGTTCGGCGGGCAGCAACCTCCTTCGAAGAAGACCGCAGAGCCCGCCTCACTGACAAAAGACAAAGGAGGAAAAACCCAACACCCAACCCCAACCAACCAATTTTCCCCTGCAACCGTGTCTGCCTGTCCCGCATCGGACGTGTCAGCCACAATCGAGCCTGCAGCTGACGTGGACATTTACCCCCTCCATAAATATTCGTCTGCGAAGCCAAGCCAAAGAGAAAAAGATTCAGAGATGAAGTTTTGTTTGGTTATGGAAAGAATATCTTTTTCTATACAAGATAAGATGTCTTTTTATGAGTTAAAGTCGACCCCATTTATTGATTATATACAATTTAAATAAGTTTGAATTAATAATTTTTTTTCTTCAAAAAAACTTTTTTTATTATATATTTTTTTCTATATATGTTTTCTTTTTTTTTCTTTTTTATAGTTTTTTTATTATTAGTTGTTTTTTTTCATTTAAGTTCTTTTTGTATTTGTTTTTTCATATATATTTTTATATAATTAAACATTTTTGGATTAATAATGAATACTTAATTAATTTTTTTTGTTTTTTTATATATCGATTTTTTTTAAGATATATATTTTTTATTATACTAATAGTATTAATTCTTCATTCTTTATTGTGGGGGTGGGGAGGGGGGTTTAAGGGTTAAAAATAGTTTTTTTTAGTCTTAGTTTTTAGTTGTTAGGGGGAGATGCCGAGATTGGTATTGTATTAACTATGTTACTTTGCACTTGTATTACTTTATTTTGTATTTTTTCTGTACGTGAATTACTTACTTTCTTCATATGTTAAAATTAATAAAGTTTTGAAAAAAAAAGAAAAAATATTAAACAGTAGTTGAGACAAAAACATGATCCTCAATTAAATCAAAGACAATAAAATCAACCCATTCTGACCTCCATTCAATAGCATGCAGATCAAAAGCCACCACCAAAAATATTTTTTTTCATATTTAGAAGTAACAGTATGGTAACAGGCCAATTGGGCCCGCGAGTCCATGCCACCCAATTTATACCTAATTAACCAACACCCCTGGTACATTTTGAAATGTGGGAGGAACCCAGAGCCCACGGGGAAAACTCACGCAGGCAAGGGGAAGAAAGAATAAATTTTACAGACAGCGTGGGATTTGAACCTTGGTCCTGATCACTAGCGCTGTAAAGGCACTAACCACTGCTCCACCCACAGTCTTCATAGCATACAGAAGGTCCTCCATATGAAAATCATGTAATAAAATTCATTTATTACCTTAGGTTCATGTCTCGTTCAGGTTGTACCAGCTTGTAAAATTCATCCAACATCCCCAGTTCTTCTTCAGTGAGCACAGAGGACCCATTCCAACCTTGTTTCAAGTCAGTGCGTGTGTCATCATCAGCTAATTTGTCCAACACATACTGTAGCTCAAGGACTGTTTTTAACCGCTTTTGCTCCACTTCTTCTCTCATCAATTGTTCTCGACGAGCTGCTTTCTTCAATGATTTCTGGATCTAAAGAGGTCATTTTTTTTTTTTTTAAAAACAAGTTGAACCAACTAAGGCAGGGGTGTCAAACTCAAATTTACAGAGGGCCAAAATTAAAAACTTGGACTAAGTCGTGGGCCAAACTAAATATTTATTGAAAATTTTCAACAACATCTACATGTTTTCTCTTCTTTCAACATATGTAATGTTAAATTTTTTCTTATTAAAATAAATATTTAATAATAGTTTTGGTTAATCTCTTTCCAGAAGAAGCATTAACAAATGAGAAATAAAATATTAAATAAATAATATTTCTCTATAGCCTTTAAGCTCCTTTTAAATGTATTTTTTTTCACAAGCCAACAAGTCAAAAAAATAACAACTTGCTTCAATGAAAATCTAATCTTTCAACGATGAACAGTCGAAAGGTAACCAAAGAAAATATTAATCCAAGCTTAGCTTGCTACACTGTGATTTACTCTGATGCACCTGGGTCTAAACCAGATACTTGGCATCTCTTCTTAGATGCAAGTTCATCAAACTCTGGGGTCAGAGTTTGCCTCCCATCTGTCTTGAAAGGTCCTGTTTTCTGTCTTTGGTTTGGCCATTTTTCGTAAGGGGTTTATTACATGTGAGTTGGGCAACAGGTCACAGATGCTAATGAAAGTAAAGAGGAGGTGGGGGCGATTAGCGGGCTGACGGGCCGGCGCCAATGCATTTGCAAAGCATTCTGGGATTTGTAGTATTAGCTGTGCATGTGCTATACTGGCGCGGCGGCCAGCGGGCCAAATATAATTATATCACGGGCCAAATTTGGCCCGCAGGCCTGAGTTTGACGTGTGAACTAAGGGGTGGAGAAATTGACACATTTTGAGAGGTGAAAAGCAGTTAATCAAAATCTGTTAATTATGCAGCAATTTCTTTTTCAATCTTTTTTTATTGGGTTTTTATAATAGATTCAGTGCCATGAGTCCCTACACTGGGTGAAGACAGATGCACTAATTTCTATCCAATTATCAGACGTGCACATCACCAACACACAATTCATGGAATACTTACATCCTGGCCTAATGTAATGAAGCTCCGCTGCAATTCACGAGCAAACTCCAGGTTATTTGCAACTTCCTGCAACTTCCCAACAGCTTCCTACAAAAAAAAATATTTTACCATAATCTTTAATGTTCATCAACTGATCTTAGCACAAAAGCAGTTTTAAAAGTTGACTGATTCAAACTGCAAGCTCTGGAAATGATTATGCAATACCAAATCCTCAGCAGAATTATTTTATTAATAGTGTATAAGTATATGCTGCTGTTAGAAGTCAGGAATAGCTTAATTTTGAAATTTTAACATTTAAGAAAACTTTATAAACCTCACTTCTATGCACCATTGGATTGTCTTCATAAGTGGCTCATTACTAATCTCTTAAAAATGCTGCTTATAAAGATTTTGTGTCCAATTTTGAAGATAGTGACATCCAGTAATAGTGAGACTGAATACCCAATTGCATTGAGGGATAGTCACAGAATATCAGAAGGAAGAATACATGTCAAAACAAAGATCAGTGCACAACTAGAGAGTTGGTGTCAAATTGTAATACAAAAAAAAATGCAAATGAAATATTTATCCAGAAAAATTAAAATCTGCACATACTTGTATTACAAGAGACCAGAATTTTTTTCTGAACTGGCTTAGTACATCCTTTGCAACAAAGCTCAACTAACTGTAAGTACTTTACAGCAAAGAGAGGAATGAGAAAAATAGCATATTCTGTGGGGTATCAGAATCACCAACAACAAACTTCTGGATGTGTGAACACGCAATTAACAGCGAAAATCCAGAACCTGTTATGAGTTTCAAATTTACCATTAAACCTCAATGTTGGATATTATTTCTCCTTAGAATTGCCCTAGTCCAAGAGGAGGAATATGTAAAGTGCATCCCAAGAATTTTTGAGCCAGATATTAAATTTTAAATTCAACATACAGTATGGTAACACGCCCTTCCTGCCCATGTGCTTGGAAATGCACCAATTTACGAAATGTTTCGATAGGAGAAACTGGAGTACTTAGAGCAATGGCTTTCAAACTTTTTCCACTCACATACCATCTTTAGTACCAGTAATCCTTATGCTCTGTGATTAGTAAGGGAATGCTTAAGGTGGTATGTGAGTGGAAAGAAAAAGTTTGAAAAATCTCAGTTTTAATCATACCTAATTGACTTGTTATATGCACGGTTTCATAACTCCAAAGGAAATGAATCAATGACAATTTTTCTCAAGCAAAATATTTCAGTAACAATTAGATCCAGACCAGTGGTTCTCAACCTTTTTCCCCCCACTCACATACCATTTTAAGTAATCCCTGACTAATCACAGAAAACCCATGGCATAGGGATTATTAAGTGGTTTGTGAGTGGAAAAAAAATTGAAAACCACTGACTTAGAGGAAACTCATCCAAACACAGGGAGAACGCACAAACTCCTTACAGAGAGCGTCAGATTCAAACCCAGGTCGCAGTAAAGCTAACTACTACACTAACCATGTTGCCCAGGTAGAAGAAACTGTACTAAATCCTGAGGAATTAAGCCAAACAAGTGGTAGAGGTGGCTGTGGGGGAGCATTTTGGGAATGGGGACAAAACCTTAAAATTTTCAGAACTGTTTTGGAGAGGGGCAAGTATGATTTTGACAAATGTGAGGTGATGCATTTTGGAAGGAATTTTGGAGTGATGAAGAGGGGCCATGGGGTACAAATCTATATGAAAGTGGCAACACAGGTGGAGTAACTATATGAGATGCTTAATTCATCAGCTATGATATAAAAAATGAGAGCTGGGACATCATGTACAACTTCATAACAGATTGGCTGTGTCACATAGTACTGGCTTGAAAATATTTGGGAGGATCACATATCATTCTGTTTGCCACATAACAGGAAGGATCTATTGTGGAGACAATGCAAATATTAACCAGCATACTTCCAAGATTGGGGTATTTCCATTATAAGAAAATATTGAATTGGCTGCATGTGTTTTCTCTGGAACAGTGGTGGCTGATGGTTTTGAGGGAATGCTCCCAAGAATGTGGTTAGAATCTAGAATGAGCTACCCAAGGTGGAGAAAGAGGGCAAATACTCTCACAACATAAGAGCTTCAAGCTTGGGCCACTAGAAGGTCATGGCAAATAAATTAAATTAGCATTATATACTTGTGCAAAAGTAGAGTTTTGGCAAAAAAATATTTTTGGGTCAAATGGGTGGGTGGGGATACTTTTTACTGTGATAAGTAACTGCATCGTTCAAGGTATCAGAAGAGTTTGGATAGCTGGGACTGGATGGTAAGTATGTTTGAGGCATCGGGAGCTCAGAAATGCACAGCTAGGATCCACAGTTGGGGCACTGGGAGCTCTGGTGGGTAGGAGGCTAGGGGCGATGATTTGCAATGGGCAGGGTGGTGCGAGAATCAGCAGTGAGGATCTACGGTCCAAGTATCGGGAACTCATATGGGTGGACAGCTGAGGCGTGATTTCGCATTCAGGGCATGGAGAGCTGGGATGGGCAGGTAAAAATAGGTTTGGGAAGGGGGATTCAACTTTTACATGAAATATACTGAAAATACATGATTCTGGACCAATTATGGGGGTGGGGGCGGGGGTCAACTTTTACATAGGATCGACTAAAAGTGGTAAGAATGTTTGCATATATGAATTGTAACCAATAAGTATTAGGAAAATATTTTGCAAACCTTACAAGTGCTTTTTCAGAAACATCTATTTTATGCCAACAGAATTTCCAAAAACAATGACAAAAGGCAGTTCTTAAAGTATATAAAATGTGTCGTGTTTAAAAATATCAGAGTAAAGATATAAAAATATTTCTTTAATCTGCACGAAAAATTACTGTGAGGCCCTTAATAAAAAGTGGGACTGTATTGGCGATAGAGCAACTTGAAGTAGAATAAATTTAATGTTAATTTGAGGTTTGTAAAAAGATTTCAGCCTGTACAAACATATACTCTATCAACCTTGAGCATAGAACATTTTCTTTGAATTTGGCCATTAGAAAAAAGTTAAAGACGTTATAAAAAGGATCTTAAAACCCTAAAATAACCCTCAGTTCATGCATTCGCAAGAATTTTTTTAAGATCCAAAATTTACTCACCAGTTGGTCTTGGTTAAGTACTTCTCCTCTGTCAAGTCTTTCTTGGTAGTCATCCAGTTTGCCCTGTAATAGAAACAAATTTCCAGATGAAAATGATGAAAAAGTTTCAGTGCAGTAAAAAAGTTAAACACCTGTTATCAGGAATTAATCAACAGCCTCAAACCACCTGCAAAAAAAACTGCAGAAAACAAATACAGTACAACTCTGATTATCCAAAATGTTCAGGACCAGGCCCACACAAATGCAGAGGTACAAATGGAGCTCTTAAAACTAAGTTTTGGAAATCAAAAGTTTGGAAAACAAAAGTTAGAAAAATAACACTGCTGCTCCTGCAATAAAAGAACACACACACAACCAGACAGGTTGAGCTCAATGAGCAGACTGGTTTATTGCAGGCTGCCTGGCTGGCCTTATACTCCCAGCCCAGACCTGGCTGAGAATCGAGCTGGGGGCGCTGACGTCACCAGGGCATCATGTGGGTCCCCAAGCGCAGGCTTCTGAGCCTGGTGCAGAGGTCAAAAGGGAAACCCCTCGACAGCTGCCCCACCGTGTGTGTTACAAGCGGGGCCAGTTCACCAGCCTAATGGCGTGCTGCCACACAGCACCCCCCACCCCCCAAGAACCGGCGCCGATGTCCTTTATAGTCAGGCGGCCTCGCTTCTTGGGCTGGGCCACAACTACTGGTTCGGTGGGGTCGAGGTGTGCTGGCTTCAGCCTGTCCAACGTAAACAGTTCCCTCCTACTGCCGATGTCCAGCATGAACGTGGACCTTGAACACTGGATGACTTTGTATGGCCCTTTGTAAGACCTCTGCAGAGGTGCCGTGGACAGGCCTCGCCAAATAAAAATGTACTCCGCTGAGTGCACATCGCTGAGGACGCAAGAGGCCCGTGTGCTGAGTCTAGGCGGCGGTAAGGGTGCGAAGGAGCCCAACTGGGCCCAGAGGTGGGGGAGTAGTTCATGCAGTGACTGCTAGGGGTTGTGAGGTGCGTTGACGAACTCACCGGGTAGTACTAGCAGTGCACTGTAGACCAGCTCAGCTGATGACGCCTGTAGATCTTCTTTGAGCATCAAGCGGATGCCCAGGAGCACCCGAGGCAGTACGTCCAACCAGTCGGGACCGGTGAGGCGGGCCATAAGTGCCTAGCAGTAGGCTTGGCATGGTCGTGCCTGTGCTTCGTGACCTGCTGGTCCGCTGAGCCCTCCGGGAATCGTGCGAGCCATAGCTCTTGGTCCTTCTGGGCGACCTTCCTCGGGTCAGTGAAGACCTCCTGGACCAGCAGAGGCCGGATGTCCCTGGGCATATAATCGAGGAAGATGCGCTCAAAAAGTGGGCAGTTGGTGTGCTCACCCATGAGCGCGAGCATCTCGTCAGTCAGTTCCATTGGGGACCTGTCCCCCAGGGCGTCGAGGTGCAGCATCCAAGCGGCACGCTGGTGTCTGGATAGTCCGAGGGACCCGGTAACCACTCGCTTGATGGTCTCTTATTTGTCCTCGGCAGATGGGTGCTGAACAAGGTGCAGGACAGGTCTGGCTGTGGCCTGGTCCAGGGCAGCAACTACATGGTAGAATTTGGTCATGTCGGACGAAATCTGGCGGAGGTAAAACTGAGCCTCTGCGTGGCCGAACCAAGTCTCTGTCTCCTGAACCCAGAATTCAGGCAGTTTTACAGCTATAGCGCTGATCCCAGGCTCACTCATGAATGGTTCAAAGAAGTTTGAACCAGTTGGGGTCACCAATTGTAGCAGCAGCTACACTGCTCCTGCAATAACACACACACAACCAGACGGGTTGAGCTCAGTGAGCAGACTGGTTTATTGCAGGCTGGCTGGCCTTATACTCCCAGCCCAGACCTGGCTGAGAACCACGCTGTAGGCACTGATGTCACCAGGGCGTCACGTGGGTCCCCAAGCACAGGCTTCTGAGCCCGGTGCTGAGGTCGAAAGGGAACCCCCCCCCCCCCTCACCGAGGGCACCATTTTGGCCGGCTGCCCCGCTGCGAGTGTTACAAGCGGGGCCAGTTCACCTGCCTAACAGCGTGCTGCCACAAAGGCAAGAATATAATCAGTCTGCAGTTTCAAGCTGGAATTTATTCCATTCTCCAAAGTTAGCTTAAGACATCATCTCTAGGTCAAGCTGAAGAGTAAGTAAGCATGCCAAAGCAGCACAAAGTCAATGCAAAACTGAAGTTCTATGTTGGTGAAGCTACATAGAATTTCAGGACAGAAGCTTCAAAAAGGAATGGATGAACCAGTAGCATAGTAGAAAAAGCCAAAGGACATGCAATTTGGCACTATAAAAGATATTACTGCCTTGCTACCTGGAAGTTCTAATTTGACGTATCCATTGGGTGAATGAATAAAGGAAATAGGAGCAAGTATCTCTTCACAAGACATTTTTGCGATAGCATAGTGTTACTAGAAAAACAAGACCACCGCCAGACAGGCCTGCATTCAAAATAAGTAGCACAGTAGCGTCTATATTAATCCTATCTGCATACAAGGCAAATTTTACAACAGGCAATTTAGAAGTTGCACACTTTTTTTAAAAATCCATCTTCAGATGGAAATTAAAAACTCATCACCACTTCACTCTAAAGTAACCCAAATACCACTTTCTGCTCATAACACAGGTTAGAGGAAAGCACTAAGAATCTGTGAAATCTAAACGAATGGGGGGAAATAGATTGAAGAAACAAGTATTAGCTTGGTTTAAAAAAAAGCAGATATAAATGCCAACATTCAGAAAGGTCAGGAGATCCCTGTACAAGAAATATAAAGTTGACATTCAACAAATGCCAACATTTTATTTATTGCTAGGGGGTTGGAACAGTTTTAATCTTATTAAAAGATGCTGGTCTTACAAGCTCACTAGACCAATTCTGGAGATGAAGAGGAACAAGGAATCAAAATCAGCATACACAAAATTCAGAAGAATGAAAGGTAATTTTATTGAAACGTACAAGATTCTGAGCATGCTTGACTGACTGAATAAAGTCTTGCTCAGCTAAAAGAGATATACACCAATTCAAAGCAAGGTTTTGATTCGGAGAAATTTTTTCAACCATCAATTTTAGGAATTCTCAATCCAGAGTACTTGGGATGCTATTTAAGAATATCCAAGCTGATGCAGTTTTTAGGTTATAGAAGAATTATATGGCCCACCCACATTTCTTCCTTCAGGTCCTAAAATTAACCAATTCAACTGCTGCCTCAACAAGATGGATTGTTAGTAGTAGTTCCACAATGAACTGCCCACATTTTCAAAAGACCATAAATAACAAACAGATCAAAATCACAAATTATTCTCCCACATTGTAAAAAAAACTATTACAGGACACTGTGGCTCTACTAATTTTGTTATTTATAGTCATACAAGGCAGAAAACTACCCCACTACACAATGACAAGCAAGGAACTCTGCAAAACTTGAAGTATTTTGCTGAAGGCAGGTAACTCCTGGTAAATTAATGAGTACCATGCTAACAATCTTATGTAAATTATAAAATTTAAAAGCATGCTCAGCATTTAAATCAGATAAGTACTTAAAAGTCAAACTTTCTGATTTGCCTTCAAGTTTCATTTCACTGTATTTTCTTAGTCTATGTTGACTCATTTTAAATAATTTAATCATCATTCTGATAAAATTCCAAGTACAAACAACAATAACTTGCAATGAAGCAGACATTTCATAAAAGATAACAACTTCAAAAATCTGAGCAAGTCAATTCACTAGCCATTTGCTATGATTAGAAAAGAACACAATCTACAAATTTGCCAACTATACCACAGTAGTGGGTTGTATAAAAGAAGGGGTTGAGTTAGCATTCAGGAAGGAGATTGAAAACTTGGCTGAAAGGTGCACCAACAACCACCTTGCATTCAATGTCACCAAACCTAAGGAAATGATTGTTTACTTCAGGAAAGAAAAGCCAGAGATACAATCCAGTGATCATTGGGGGAATCAGAGGTGGAGAGAGTAAGCAAATTTAGGTTATTGGGAGTCACCATCTTGGAGGATCTTTCCTGGATCCAACACACTAAAGCATATCCACGGCTCTTCTTCCTCAAAGTTTGTGAAGGTTTGGTATAACACTAGAAACCCTGGAAAATTTCTAGAGGCATGGTGGAAAGTGCGTTGACCAGCTGCATAATGGTCTGGTACATGAACACCAATACCAGAGCGTAAAGCCCGCTAATAAATAAATATAGATAGAAATTGTGAACGCAAAGCCCTCTCCACTATTGAGTACATCTACAGGGAACTCTGTCAGAGGGCAGCAGCAGTCATCAAAGACCCACACCACCCAGCACATGCTCTGTTCTCGTTGCTATCATCAGGAAAGAGGTCTAGGTGCCACAAGACTCGCACCATCAGGTTCAGAAACAGTTGCTACTCCTCCATCATCAGACTCCTTAATGACAAACTTAGACTCATTTAAGGACTCTTGTGCACTTCATTGATTTTCTTTTGTTCTCTGTATTAGTCTGTTTACATTTGTTATCTGTTTACATGTTTACATTGTGTACTGTTTATTTTTTGCACTACCAATTAGTGGTAATTCTGTCACACCCACAGGAAAAAAGAATCTCAACATTGAATGAGATGTCATGTATGTACTCCGACAATAAATCTGAAATCTGAAAAGTAATACTTTCTCGAAAATCTTCAACTACAGTTAAATGTTTCTATATTACACTATTGACATTGATCGGAAAACATTAGCAATTGGCAAGACAATTTGAGGAGAAAGCTACTTTAAAAATCTTGCGTCTGGAAACAAAGGATCACACATTACTCATCGTATAAATTTGGATTATCCAAAATTGGATTCTCAAAAATCCTCATTATTCCAAAACTTTTTCAGAGCCAACCTGACCGGGGTGATTGGCAGCAGTCGCCAGTATTTTTTTTTGGTGAGAATTAAACATTATTTTAATGATTAAAAAGCCTTCCTATTTTTTGTTTAAATGATTTGCTGTTGCTACTGGATTGTTTTTTAAAAAATAACCAGATCTCCAAAAAAAATTTATCCGACATAGGCCAGGTCATGACCATTTTGGATAATTTGAGTTGTAGTGTATTACAACTGTATTTTACCAAAGAACTTAATCATAATGTGCCAGAAACATTATTGTATTCTAGGTAAAATTGTTCTGAAAATGGTAATGGGGAAAAAGGGAATATAAGTGGCTACCTTAAAAAGCTATCGTATTTCGTGTGAAAGTACTTCAATGACACTGTGGAAAAGAAAAAATGAAGAACAAGAAAGGATGAGATGGCAAAGAAATCTGCAGATAATGTTCTTATGAACTCTCTGTCCCTAGATTTCAGAGAATGTTGGTCAATCTATGCTCCATGTACAAAAATAACTTGGGTCCTTGGATGATGGAAAGTGGAAAAGCAATAGAGCAGGTGTGGCATATTCTGTGGTTGCATGAGAAACTGCTATTAAGCAAGGTGCAGTTGGTGAGCACAGAAGAGCAGAATAAATTGCAAAGGATAAAGGAAGAGATGTTTGGTGGTAAATGTTGGAGTTCGCAGAGACCAGTGGGAGCAAGGTGAGGATTACAGGAATTCTGTAATTAATCCATTCAACAAGAGGACATGAGTGAAATTTGGGAAATTGAAGAGGTCAAAGACTCTGTGCACTATGATTCAGAAAAGGCTTGACATTTCAGATGCACCTGTGTGGAATTTATGACAGAAAATTAATGAGGGAAAAGGAATGTACGACATAAAAATGACGAGGGAAAGGAGTGCAGTCCTATTAGATGATAATGCAAGAATCAGTCAAGACAGCTGTGCAAGTTTGTAATATATGTTTGTGGCTGACCTTTTTTTGAGAGATACAGATGGGGAAATCAGAGCAGCCAAGAACAGTCAATGAAGGAGGGAATGCCTACATGGATTGGCCCAAACTCTGTTCAATGTATCGTCCTAAATAATAGCCAGAATTTAGGTGCACAGCCTCTCTGCATACAATTTTGATTTGCAGAGAGAGTAAAATTGAAGAATGTAAAGACAAGTTTACTCAGATAAACAAGGGAGTATAATGTGGTGATATTCAGGTTGAGATTCTTTCAAAACCTCTTACTGTACATCTGTTTCTTTCTCTCAGCCCTTTCTCCTAAACATTAGGGTCCCAGTTTTTTTTGGGATGGGGAAAATTCTCCCTTAAGCAAAGCCTGGATGAAATTAGTTGTACTGTTAATATAACACCAATTGAAACTTCCCTGAAGCAGTGGAATGACTGACTTGGGGGGGGGGGGGGGGGGGTAGAAACAGTGGTTTTCAAACTTACTAATTACAGAGCACCTATTGTAGCAACTACTTTCCCACACCTATAGCTCAGGGATTACTTAAGGTGGTATGTGAATGAAAAGAAAAAGTTTGAAAACCACTGCTGTAAACCATCATGCATTAAAAAAAAAACAAGAAAATTAGTAGATAGTCTGCCAGGATCACTGATTGATTATTTTTCTTTTAAGGCTAGGAAACTGTCAAGATCACTGGTGAAGGCTATCAAGGACTTTTTAAAAACTGTGATCTCATCGAAAATGATCAACATATGATCAACATTTAAAGTGATCAGCATGTTGTAGTTTCATTTAATATTTATTTTATTGGATTACAATCAGTCTCCTGGCAAAATTATTCTGCCATTGGTCTTAAAAAGTTAAAAGGCCATGATAACAGATTTGCAATTGGTGTCTCAATTAGCATCAACCTTTTGTTTACTTTCTCCACCCCCATCCAAATGGGCCAAAGTCCGACCGAGCGACTCCTCTTACCAAGTGGTTTTTACTTCTCTCCAGGTTACCAACCACGTCGCTGGGCTTTTGACAAGCGTTGCAACCCAATGCGCCAACCAGCACCATTGAGTTGCTGTGAATTCCTGGACTGGCTGCTCCTGGGGAAGGGGAGAGGTGTCCTTGTGTCTTTGGACTACATGGTTGGGAACTCAAAGGAGATTGTACCAGAGTCTCTTTGCACAAGGAATAAACACTGTGGGCCACCAACGAGGAATGGAAATGTCAGGCTCGTCTTTTAAAAATTAGTTTCAGTGGGAACCGTGATGGATAACATTGAACTTTGCAATGCAGGGCACGTGCGCTAATGCCGTTGCTTTGAGCCCGGTGCCATGCTATTGTTTGTTTTTAGTCCATGTACACAGCAACATTCCCTAGCCTCTATCCAAACCTTTCTTTCAGTGCCGATCTCACCATTACTGGCAAGTTGATCCTCCGCTCTTGGGGTGAAAAAGCGCAAATCATTTTAAAAACGTAGAAATTCGCAGAAACACAGAAAATTCACATGCCCATGTAGTGCTTCCCACCACCGTGACGTCAAACATATGCGCTGAAAAATGAAAGTGGCCTACAGCAAGCACTGAAATTGCTCCCCTAGCCTTGTTAAAACTAAATTACTTCCAGGGGTGCAGTGCTGGCAGAGCTCCACTACCTCACCAGGCTGCTTCAAGGTCTCTTCGGCACCTCGTGGCAGCTCAACGCGGGAGCAATCACGTCTTCATTGCCCATAATCTCCCTCACAGATGGAACAGTTCTGTCAGTACCAGCGCCAGGGAAACGCAGTGTGGTTCCAGCTGTGTGGGGGATTTTGAGTAACGAACATGACCATTGATTCCACATTAAATCAGAAAGGTGGTTCTCAAAACCACAAGCTCCTTCTAACAGCTCTTCTACCTAATGCTGTCCCTCCAGCACACCACACCCGGATCTTCAGTCCTCTCTTTTGTCCATCAGACTCCCCGGCTCCGTGCCCACTCCTCAGTAGCCTGAGGCTTTCCCCGCCAGGCTCCACCATGCCCTTTCTGCTTCCTTCTGACCCGGCTGCTTCACATCACCCAGTTCCTCTGCACCAGCTCGGCTGCCAAGGGTTTCCCATCACCCGGTCTGTCAGCCCCAAGGAGGCTTCTCATCACCTGCTCTTTCCTCAGGCCTGGCTCTTGCTGCTGCTCGGGCTTGGCCACTCCCCAGCTTTTCTCCCACTTTCTCAGCGTCAACTCGCTTCTCCTCCTTCCTCCTGGGCCATGGTGCTCAGCACCCAGGTCCCTTCGCCCTCTGGGCTCCAACTATCCTTGCCCCTATTGGGAATCTACGCTCTTCAGGCCAGACTCCCTCCACTCCCCCTCACCTTGCATGTCCATTCCCACTCTCTCTGGCTCCTCGTTGCCCTCCTGTTCCTCAGTCTCAGTAGCCTTGGTGAAGGAGCAAGAGGCAGAGGGGGAAAACGGGAAGAGGTCATTTCCAAGTGGCAGGAGGGAGCTGGAGGTATACCCCTGCAGGAAGAACAACAGGAAACTTCTCGGGACACAGAATCACACCAAAATGGTGCTATAAGCTTCAGCAGCAAAATCCTGTTAAATTAAGACTGACAATAACAAGCGATTCCAAATGAGGAAAAATAGATCAACTCTCCAGTGTGGTATAAATAAATAAATAGAGATTTCACTATTGGCATGTACTTTAAGTATTTTACTTTAAATTAGTACTCATTTCACTTTTGTAGACGATCTGATTTTCTGCTGTTACTCTTAAGTATTTTAATAAAACATGACCAACATTTGAACTATGCCAAGCTCCATGGTGTGAGACACACACACAATGGCTCTCAGCCTCCATAATCAGCAGCAAGGCCGGGCTGTGACACCCCAAGCCATCCCCAGCTCCAATTACTGTGGGAGCCTTGGGTGGTAGCTCCTGAATCATGGACTGATGATATCATCATGATATCATCAGCCCACCCCTTTGTAGCCACTTTCAGCACCATTAATTTTATGAAGGAGATGGAGTGACTTCACTCCACCTCTAAATGGATGGAAGTTAGAGTGTATTCCCGGAGTCCAGCTGTCTTCAGACCTTTTATAGAGGTAAATGCAGCGATGTAAAGATGGAGAATCTCTGACTTTATGTTCACTTTTTTTCCCCTCTACAAAGGGCCTATGAACAATGCAAGTTGCAAGGGTTAAAAAATAAACAAGTTGTCACGTACCCTGAAGATACAAATACTGCTGTACTTCGGAGGCAAGAGAGACTCCCTTGGAGTAGGACTAATGCTTGGCAGTACCATCTTGTTACCATGGTGCACTCAGGCTTTGCAGAGCAAAAAAAGTGTTTGACCTGACTTAGTGGTCCTGGATATTTATTTTGTCCAAAGTGGAGACTTTCACAGCAGAAAGTTTAAGGAAAAAAGACCCAAAAAATGCACATTCATACCATAATTTGAATTGATTTAGCTATATAGGATGCACAGTGACTGAGCTGGCAGATTCAACAATTCTTCCATTATACACCAATTAATTCAGGCTTCATTATGCTGACTTCCCCCCACCCCAATTCTGTTGCTCAGCAGTCATGAATGAGCAGAAGTTCACATTTCAATGTCTCCCAAACCCATTCTTCTCATTGGGTTACACCAAGCCACGGTGTCTCAGCACCATTGTATTTTTATGCTGCCAAAAAGCAACAACAAGAGTCCAAATTATCAAAAAAAGTGAAGCAAGCAGCATTGGTATGTGTGAGTAAATGGTGATACTCCAACTTCAAGAGACAGCATGACTAGTTAAATACAATAATCTAAATTCACTGCTTCATTGTTAAACTCCCTACAAATTGCACTTTGCCATCTGCTTCACAATGCTACACATGTTGCTGAATTTGTCGAGCAAGTGCCAAGCAGACTTACGAGACATGACAAGGCAAGTCATTTTATTTTTCCTTTCAACATCGGACCGACCATTAATGCAAACCTATTAACTTGCCATGCAACCTATTCCTCCCACATTCCACTCATACAGTTGGGATAACTATTCTTTTTGATCATTATATTTTTTTTAATTTTCAAGCTTTATCCCTTCTACTGATGAGGCAAGAGCAAGCCAGTTCCTCAAAATCCTTACATCATTCTGATTAAAAACCATTGCCAAATTAACATATCACCAGAAAATTGAACACATTGTTAAAAGGTACATAATAAAACTAAATGTATGAAGACAATAGACTAGATTATGAAATCCAGAGCAAAAAAATAAACCGCTTGAGAAATTGTCAGCAGATGATCATTTGTTGGTTTTTTTTTGGGGGGGGTGGGGGGAAAAGAGAGAGAAGTAGAAATTATAGGATTTAATCAACATTTTGGATCAAGATCCTGGATCAAAAACCAGGTGGGAAAGGAATCAAATAAGTGCCAACATTGCTTCATGTAGTTTGACTTAATTCCATTGCCTTACCATATTGAAAAACCGCTCCTTTTACAATTTTCAGTTCAGTAAATTGAACACAGTTTTTGGCATGAAGCATTGCTGCTGTTGTTCACCCATCAGTAATGGCTAGTTCAGCTTCATTATTACGATTTGGAATCAGCAAATTTGAAATGATTGCACAGCTATTTGATCGTTTTCACCCTATGGCAAGTACAAAGGATGGAAAAACTTAATGCATAGCCAGAAATCATTAGAGCATCATTTTTTTTCTTTAAAATGGCCACTTTAATTTATCTCTATGACAAGGGATTTTTTTTTTAAACATAGCCAGTTGCTCAACTTGGCACAATGACATAAGCGATGAGGATCGATATTTTGCAAAGCTGGAAAATGGTTAGGATTGATTTTCTTTCACAATATTTCATGAAATTGTACAGTGATCAGACAGAAACAAAGATGAAAACTGGGAAGTAGCAAAAGAATGAAAAGAGCAAAAAAATCATGTACAATATGCTGAAATTTTGTCACAAAAATATTTTCTAAGATAATTATTTTGGAGAAAGCAAAAAAACTGGGAAATATTTTACTGACCCTATTTATTACTTAAAAGTATTTCCATTTCAGGTCTGTTTAATACAAAAAAGTCCTGAAAAATAAGTGATTTTGAAGCAATTACAAAAAAGCTCCCTCAACAGGACTGATAGGGGTTAACAATAACAACTGGTAGAGCAAACACAGGTGTAATTTTCATGCCAGGTGAGGTAACTGAAGTCAAACTGCTATTGTGATTGGCTCCTGTGGCCTCAAACAGCTGTAGTGCCCAGGGTTGCACTCATTGATTAACCTCATTAACCTCCTGAAAAGTGTTCACACATTTGACGAGCACAAGCTGTGGCACTGCAGGGCTTTGAGCTTTAAGCAGCCTACTAACCAAACCAGACTGGGCAAGCACTCCAGAAGAATGGCTGGGAGTGATTGGTTGAAGTTTACTGGACGAATAATCATCCAAATGCAATTCAATCACAAAAATTAAGAGAATTAAAAGGCAAGTGAAGTGAAATATTGAATAAACATTCTTCGAGCTTAAAACCAGAAAGGTGTAGCTTCAGTTAGCATTGAGTCAAGTTTGTCAGATAATCATAGTTGGGCAACTGTTAGCTCAATGCCTTTACAGCACCACCAATCAGGACTGCTGTCTGTAAGGAGTTTGTACATTCTCCCCATGTCTTCATGAGTTTACTCCCACTGTTCAAACATACTGGGGTTGTAGGTTAATGGGGAGTAAACTGGGCGGTAGATTCGTGGGCTAAAATGGCCTGTTACTGTGCTGTGTCTAAATTTAAATTGGAGAAAAAAATGAATTGGATTTCAACTACTCTCCCCTCAAAAAAATTTTCAATATGCTACTGCATGGTTTTCATAAAACCAGATAAATCTATCCACTTATCCGGCATCTACCAATTCCCATAGTTGACAGATACCGGGGAGGGGTTTAAACTGTATTTTGCACTTTTGATCTAATACCATGGCTGAAGTTTCTAAATAATACATTTGTCCTGAAAAAAAAATGTGGTTGCTCTAAATGAAGAATGGCTAGTGACAGATTATAGGCATGTTTTTGGGAGATAAATTGGGTCAGGTTTTTTAGTGTAGGTCACATATAAACACTTTAAAACAGAACTTATTTAAAATACTGGAGCTTTGCACATGCTAGACAGTCTGGCTCCAAGAGCCTTTGCAAAAGCTTTGGAGAGTGCCCAAGAGACTTCACTAATGGATTGTTGTTAACAAAAAGGTAACAGAGGAATGAACTCAGTCAGTCTGTCTGGAGAACTTGCTGTTCTGAGAGGGTCATGTGATTTTACAAGCAGAGAGAGAAAAACAGGGTTTTTCTCAGAGAGTTCAGTGCTGCAGTCAGCAGCAGCTGGGACTGGAACAGGACAAGCTGGGACTGGAACAGGACAAGCTGGGACTGGAACAGGACAAGCTGGGACTGGAACAGGACAAGCTGGGACTGGAACAGGACAAGCTGGGACTGGAACAGGACAAGCTGGGACTGGAACAGGACAAGCTGGGACTGGAACAGGACAAGCTGGGACTGGAACAGGACAAGCTGGGACTGGAACAGGACAAGCTGGGACTGGAACAGGACAAGCTGGGACTGGAACAGGACAAGCTGGGACTGGAACAGGACAAGCTGGGACTGGAACAGGACAAGCTGGGACTGGAACAGGACAAGCTGGGACTGGAACAGGACAAGCTGGGACTGGAACAGGACAAGCTGGGACTGGAACAGGACAAGCTGGGACTGGAACAGGACAAGCTGGGACTGGAACAGGACAAGCTGGGACTGGAACAGGACAAGCTGGGACTGGAACAGGACAAGCTGGGACTGGAACAGGACAAGCTGGGACTGGAACAGGACAAGCTGGGACTGGAACAGGACAAGCTGGGACTGGAACAGGACAAGCTGGGACTGGAACAGGACAAGCTGGGACTGGAACAGGACAAGCTGGGACTGGAACAGGACAAGCTGGGACTGGAACAGGACAAGCTGGGACTGGAACAGGACAAGCTGGGACTGGAACAGGACAAGCTGGGACTGGAACAGGACAAGCTGGGACTGGAACAGGACAAGCTGGGACTGGAACAGGACAAGCTGGGACTGGAACAGGACAAGCTGGGACTGGAACAGGACAAGCTGGGACTGGAACAGGACAAGCTGGGACTGGAACAGGACAAGCTGGGACTGGAACAGGACAAGCTGGGACTGGAACAGGACAAGCTGGGACTGGAACAGGACAAGCTGGGACTGGAACAGGACAAGCTGGGACTGGAACAGGACAAGCTGGGACTGGAACAGGACAAGCTGGGACTGGAACAGGACAAGCTGGGACTGGAACAGGACAAGCTGGGACTGGAACAGGACAAGCTGGGACTGGAACAGGACAAGCTGGGACTGGAACAGGACAAGCTGGGACTGGAACAGGACAAGCTGGGACTGGAACAGGACAAGCTGGGACTGGAACAGGACAAGCTGGGACTGGAACAGGACAAGCTGGGACTGGAACAGGACAAGCTGGGACTGGAACAGGACAAGCTGGGACTGGAACAGGACAAGCTGGGACTGGAACAGGACAAGCTGGGACTGGAACAGGACAAGCTGGGACTGGAACAGGACAAGCTGGGACTGGAACAGGACAAGCTGGGACTGGAACAGGACAAGCTGGGACTGGAACAGGACAAGCTGGGACTGGAACAGGACAAGCTGGGACTGGAACAGGACAAGCTGGGACTGGAACAGGACAAGCTGGGACTGGAACAGGACAAGCTGGGACTGGAACAGGACAAGCTGGGACTGGAACAGGACAAGCTGGGACTGGAACAGGACAAGCTGGGACTGGAACAGGACAAGCTGGGACTGGAACAGGACAAGCTGGGAAGTATGTGGAAAAACCCCATTTGGAGGATGGGTTGTGAGTGCTTAGTTCAGCCTGGTCAAAGCCCTTGTGGTTCATACAAGAGGAGAGGACTGGCGGCCTAATGTTTCACTTGAAATAAGTGAAACAAAAAGGACTCTGTGGTGAACTGAAAGAGATGATCATCTGGAAAACACTGATGGAACAAGTTTCTTTGACAAGACACTGAAGTAGCTGGTTACAAGGAACCAGTTGTGGCTGTCCAGCAAACAACAAATCTCTCTGAAAATTGATAAGAACCTTCATGAGCGGGAACCATTTACCTTTCAAGCACCAAAGTCTGGTGAACTTCATAAATGTTAAATTCTGTGCACAGTATAAGAATTGCCTGCAACCAGTGAACTTGGAGGAATGAGAAGTGAGATTGGACTGTGAATTAAAGAACTTTTCTGAACTTGCATACATATTGCATACATGTGCACTTAGAATTAGAAGGGGGCTAAGTTAGGTTAGTTAATAGTGATAAGTTAAAGTGTGATCTTGTTTTTAAGTTTTAAGATAATTAAAAGCAACTTTTGTTTAAGTAACCATTTACCTTGGTGAATATCTATTGCTGCTGGGTTTTGGGGTCCTCTGGGATCATAATTTAGGTCACCTCATCCAAACATACAAATGATTCATCTGGCTAAATCAAAAATGCAGACATCAAAATAAATCATGAATGTCACTCCTCAGGTCATTTTGAAAACTGTCTCAAATGCATCAGCTTTCTCACTAAATCTAATGTCTTTAGGAATAAAATGCTGGGGCATCCGTTACATTAAATGTAGAAAGTTGCTCATCCAAAAACTTTCCAGAGTACATTTTAGCAGAGATAAAGAACGTTTGTTTACAAAAAGAATGTTCAAAATGACAATGAAAACATTCAGATGCAGTAAATCTGCAGTTAAAAAAATATTCAGCAGCATTATGGAAAGAGAAACAGAGACAACAAAGGGCCTATAGCCAGAATCTTATTTATTTGTTCTGATTTTTCCTACTACAATTGGCAAACATAGAAAATAGGTGCAGGAGTAGATTTGGCCCTTTAAACCTACACCACCATTCAATATGATCATGGCTGATCACCAAGTTGACTAAATCAGCTAATTTTTTTTTAACTTGTTAAAGCTGCTAATTAGTCAAGTGCTTAGAACATTGAGACATTTAGCAGCCCAAGAATCCATGGCGCTTCAATTTAATTTCACCTCCCTGCCTTGATTACACACTGAGTAAATCTAAACACGAAATTAAATTTGAAATTTTCAACTGAAATAGCCAAATCAGATCTATCACCCAGTATGAAGATGTGTTTTTATTCCTATCTTCCGTCCAAATAAATTAAGAATGTTAATTGCAAAAATCAAGTTAGTTAATAAAAACAGATGAAATTGAGATTATGACGGCAGTGCGTCTTATTAAACTTTAAGCGGTACTTTCGAACTACACCACGCCTTGCTTGTTAAATGAACATGTAATCTGGAGAGGGTAGATGCAAGCTCTACATTTAACTTGCAGATGAATACAAGATCGTGAAAAACAAATTGCTGCTGCGCTATCAAAGATCTCCAATTAGACCCGCTTTCATTTTAAACCAAGGCCTCAGCCTCCTGTGTTGGTTTAGCCAGGCCCGTGTCCTCCCTTACCTTCTTCTTCTCCATGTTGCGCACTTTCTTGTCGATGACGGTGAGGACCTGGCGAAGCGCCTCATTCTGCGGCTGGGCCGCCTGCCCCTGTCCGGCCTGGGCGCTCACCGCAGCGGCCTCGGCTCCCGCAGCGGATCGGGAATCGGCCGCTTTTGTGGCGGTGGCTGCTGGCATTTTCTCTCCTCTCCGCGTGGAAATTAATGTTGCCCCTTTTTTTAATATATAAAAGGGAGGGGGGGGGGGGGACAAAACAGAGGCTGAAGGAGGAAGTTCCCACTTTTGTCGAGACGAAGGGAAATTCGGAGACGCGAACCGGAGCTCTCCTCGCGCGGCGGCAGCCCGAGACGGAGGAGCGGGAGCGCGCGCCAGGCGCGCACTTGCCGCCGTCGGCGCAGGACCCCGAGTTCCGCCTGTCTCCTCCGCGCCGCCACCCCGCGCACAACTCCCGGCCCTGAGGGCCGGCCACCAACTGAGATTGTCACCCATTTTATAATTTTAAAGTCCCTCTATTTTTGGACTCGTCTCTTTAAGCGATAGTGATCATTGAGGAAATGGAACAAAACATTTCAGGCAGTTTTTCGGGCACTTGACAGATAGAAACTAACGAGTGCTCGGGCTCTTTCAGGCCGCGCTGCCAAAAGTGAAAACCAGGGAAATAAACCAATACTTTTTTCCTATCGAGAAGAATCGGACTTTCCTTGAAGACGTTTTTTCACACACACACACACTATTCGTCAAACAGTATTTAGGTTGGTAGACACCAACGAAAGCATCGTGTTTAACGCAATACCGGTTGAATACCTTAATGGGAATAGAATTAAATGAAGACGACTGAGTCTCAAAAGAACCTATTAAAATGTGTACGACGCGCACAAACCAAGTTCCAATCCAGATTTCCAATTCCTGCCTCACCGACAGCGCCTCGTGATAAAGCGTGACCACGTTTTAAGGCCCACATTGAATCTCCCAAACTGTTAAATCCTAAATCTTAAGCGTTTACTCTGCTTCTTTCCACAGATGTTGCCCAACCTGGCGAGTATCTTTTTTGGTTCTTATTTCAGATTTACAGGATCCGCATGAGATTTTCTTCTTTTCCAACTGCCCAATTGCATAGATAGACCAAGTCATAGCAAGATGTTAAATTGTAACAATGGATTCCAATCAAAAACAAGCATCTAAACGCCACTTGCCCAGAAAATAAAAGGAGGAATGGAGAAAGAATTGCAAAAAGCGGGGTAGCAGATGTAAAAATAGAAAACAAAAACAAATCAGGGAGCATCCATGAGTAAAAATGAGGCGTCAACGTGTCAGGCCAGGCTGGGACCCTTTAGAGCACACGTCAAACTCTGGCCCACGGGCCAAATTTGGCCCGCATGATCATATTAAATATATATTAGAGTTGGCCCGCTGGCCGCCGCGCCAGTATAGCGCATGCACACTGAAGGTGAAAATGAAGACGCCGGAGGTGTGGAGGGATCTCAGAGTCCCGAATCCCGGGGATCGGAGCGCCTCACTCAGCCCGCCCAGCTCCCAGACGCGGCTGGAGTTGGGGACCATCCTCGCTGGGTCTGCGCTTCAGTGGCAACGCCGGACCGAACGTCTCGTTGGCGATGCCTTCCCCCCTCGCTCCGTGCGCAGCGGACCCTGCCTCCCGCTCCTTTTGTTGGAGACAAGCCCGGCGCCAACCATGGGAGGGGGGTGGGAGCAACGCGCTCTTCTCAGCCAATTCCTCCACCGCCCCAGACGCCGGCGTTTCAACGGGGGGTTCGGGTGCCTTCGTCAGGCGACCGACCTGTTGGTCCAAGACAAGGGCAGAGCATACAAACTCCACACAGACAGCAACCTGAACTCGGGTGAACGTGGAGCTGCGACCCCAGATTCCACATCAGGACTGTGTGTAAGATTGGGAGCAGTGAGACGGAAGCTTATTTTGTTCCTGTGATTTAAGCCTTTCTTGGGGTGGGGGGTCCTTCTCTGACCACTTGCCTAACAATTAACCTAATCAGATGTGGAGTTACCACAATACAACAGTTCTCAACCTTTTTCTTTCCACTCGTGTCCCTGTGCCATTGGTGCTCTGTGATTAGTAAGGGATTGCTTAAGGTGGTCTGTGGGTGGGAAGAAAAAGTTTGAAGACCACTGCTTTAATCATCCCTCATTGACTCGTCATGTGCACGGTTTCAGAACGCTAAAGGAAATGGCCAATGACAACTTTTCTCAAGCAAAATATTTCAGTAACAATTGGGTCTAGAGCAGTGATTCTCACCCTTTCCTTCCCACTCACATCCCACCTTAAGCAATCCCTTACTAATTACAGAGTTCCGATGGCATAGGGTACACATGTCAAACTCTGTCAAATAATTATGTCAAATAATTATATTTGGCCCGCAAGATCATTTCAAAAATGTATTAGAGGTGGCCTACTGGCCACCGCGCCAGAATAGCGCATGCACAGTAATACAATAAATCCCAGAATGCATTGGCGTCAGCCTGTTAATCGCCCCCTCCTCCTCTGTTTACGTTGCAGGGTCTCACCGTGGACTCTGGTTTTGGGGCCTGGCCAGTGTCAGGGGAAGCCAAGGCCACTTCCCAGCGCCCGGAACCGGAGGCCTCGGGCCTGACCTCGCCAGGACCGTTGCCCACTCCCCCTCCCTGCCGCAGGCCGACCTGCGACTCACGGTGACGGGGCCGCTGATCCACCGAGATGCCACCCTGCAGCGAGAGCCGATGCCCCCGCACTGTCGTTGTCCAACCCGATCGCCCACAAACCCTGCCCTCCCGCACACAGGCCTGAGTAAGGATTATGAACTTTAATCTCAGGATAAAACGATCTTCCAATAGTTTCATGTCACAGTGATAAATATATTCCTGGTTAAAAATGGTCCTGCACCTGGATACAAGCTCATTAGGCATAAAACTTGAAAAGTGTGTAAATCAAAGGATATCTGTACCAATGGAAAAAAGGCATGGCAAATAACCCTGCTAGAGTTCATGCCCACAATCAGTCACCCATTTGATTGTTTCAGGAATCATGTTATTCTCCCACATTCTCAATAGCCCTCAGATTTTACTATTCGACAGCACACTAGCAACATTTGACAAATCCTCTATAGAGAAATATTATTTACTGAATATTTTATTTCTCATTTGTTAATGCTTCTGGAAAGAGTTTATCCAAAACTATTATTAAACATTTATTTTAATAAGAAAAAGTTTAACATTACATATGTTGAAAGAAGAGAAAACATGCAGATGTTGTTGAAAATTTTCAATAAATATTTAGTTCGGCCCTCGACTTCGTCCAAGTTTTTAATTTTGGCCCTCCGTGAATTTGAGTTTGACACCCCTGCTTTAGAGACTGACTACAGTCAAGCAGCATCTTTGAAGATTGAAGTGACCGTTTCAGTTCCACAACCTTCCATCAGATACCATTTCATATCGTATTTTACTGCTGAATTTAAATACTAGGCTTCCACTGGTCTGGCCATAATAACTAAATTTATATAATTGTATTCCAAATCATTTGGCTTTAGTTACCAGTACAATTAAAAACAAATACTATTTTCTTCAATGTAACTCTTGGTCATGTTAAATCTCCATCTCTCAATGGAGTGATTTTCACTCAAATAATGTCAAATGGAGTTAAACAAGAGAATCTGCAGATGCTGAGTTCTAGTGCTGGAGAAACTCAGCAGGTCATGCAGCATCCTTTGGAAGTAAAAAGCAATCAATGTTAGGAGTCCTTATTTGGGCATTTGTGAGCTGCAAAAAATAACAAATCATCAATTATCTTAGAATGACTGTATTCAATCCCTTGCCAGTATCACAATGGGAAATAAATATCCTCCAGTGTCAGAAAAGACAATGCTCTGGAAAGGCTTAAAGGCAGGAGAAGGAATGGGGAAGAGTTAACAAAGAAATCCTCTTCACAAAATGTTTGAACCATGGTCTTGTCATGAACAACAGTTATGGTTTTTAAGTCTGCAATGTCGGGAAAATTGTGGGGGAAAATTAACATAATTACTATCCGTACGGTCGTTCAAATTGGGCGCCTTTTTAGACTGCAAGTACCCGAGTGCAACAGCTCCAGTGGTTGGACGGGTATTAGAGTGGATGACCGTGAACAACTTTTTCCTGGTACGATTTACACTGCAGGCTTCCTCCAAAAGCTTGTAGGTCCTGCAGGATAAATTGTGGTGCAGGAATTGACTCAAAATTCCTGCACATTCCTTTTTAAGACAGCGCATTATAGTGGCAAAATTCCTTGATTGTGCAGTTACGTGCCTACAGTCTAAAAACTATAAGTATGTCATCTGAAACGAACATACAAGATAGCATTAAAAACACAAAGAAATGCTGAATGAACTCAGCTGGTCTTGCAGCATCCATAGAAGGTAAAGATAATGTTTCAAGCTTGAGCACTTCAAGGAATAAGAAAATAGGAATAAAGAGACTGAAGGCTGGCTGGGGGATGAGCCCAGACCAATAAAAATGTGAATTGGGTATGCTAAGAGGAGATCTGAGAATTGATTTTTAGTCTATGAAAGGAGATGAATAAGGGAAAATAGAGTTAGGAGAAAGGCGATGGGGGAAGAAGGGAGTGGTTTAACAGAAACCCGGAGAATTCAATATTAATGCCATCTGATTCAAGGGTACACAGATGGAAAATGAGGTGTTATTCCTCCAATTTGCAGGTGGTCTCAGTCTGGCAGTACATGAGACCATGGACAAACATGTAAGCAAGGGAATGGGTTGGGGAATAGAAATGGGTGGCCACAAGATCTACACTATTGCAAGATAGCATGGCAACACTCCAATCCAGGCCCAAGCTCCAACAAGACTTCGTCCAAGTAAGAGTCTTCATCACTCAAACCACAACAACCATCATGAGTGCCAGAATGATCACCTCCTAATCTGCATTGACTCCATCAGTCTGGCTTCAAATCTACAGCATGGAAAGCTCAGCTCTTCTTATTCAATGCTTCACAAACAACCTTGTAACTTTCCCAGCCAACAGGAGCTGTGCAGCACCCTGAGGAGCTAAAAGTTCATCATAATTGACAAATATAAATGGACCTTCAGCTCCATACCTGACAACACAAGGACTGTTTTTTAATAAAAATGACTAGATGATCCCCAAGAACTAATTGACCACTAAGTGTTCTTGGGAGAAAAAAATGAAAATGCTGAAATCTGGAACAAAAACCAACCACTGAAAGAATCAGTGGATCAAGCAGCTTTCTTGGGGTAAAAGAATTATTAATATTCAGGTCAAAACCCTGCATCCAAGTGTTCTTGGATTCAAAACTCATCTCACGTCAAGGGGGGGAAAATATCCACAGGCGCTCAAGACCAGGGTTCAACAGCAAATCAATAATGAAGAACAGTGGATGGGAAGAATGGAGTTCCAGTCTTGGGCATTTGGGCTGTGAGGGTCAATGACAATATTGCTGGATCTCTTCTTTTCATCCTCATCTGTTTTTTAGCACACATTTTATTTTGAACATTTTCTCCTGGTCATTCTCATTGAGTCAATCTTGATTCTTTCTGATAGGGTCACTTCTGAGGTGGCAATTTTGGACTCCACAGCATTCCTGTCCACAGGGCATTGGCAACCTTTTAAATCTTCCCTATACATCCAATTGTGTTTTGAATGTCACAAATGTTCCCATTTCTATCACTCCTCTCACTGTTCATCACTCTGTGTGAAGGAGTGAAACACAAAAGTCTGCAGACACTGATTGAATTAAAAACAAAGCTGGAGAAACTCAGCAGGTCAAACAAGAGTGCAGTAAAATCCCCAGTATCCAGCACCTATGGGAATCAGTAGGTTGCTTGAGATTGCATGGTGCATGAATGGCAAACTAGCCACTGGGGGCATCAACATTGAACTTTTGTATATTTTACCTACTTGTTTTCTGCTTTTTTTTGCCAATTGCCTGAATTCTGGATAA
The DNA here is from genome assembly GCF_036971445.1 of Narcine bancroftii. NCBI lineage: Eukaryota > Metazoa > Chordata > Chondrichthyes > Torpediniformes > Narcinidae > Narcine > Narcine bancroftii. The sequence continues at coordinate 274,328,427 of NC_091469.1, forward strand.
CGGGGTCTTTGATTATATATAAGACAAATTAAGATACATAACCAGCATTTTGGGCATGAGCCCTTCATCAGGCTATGAGCAAAATGTAAGTAGGCACCTGAATAAAATTGTGGGGGGAGGGGGGAAGAAGATGGAGCAAAGAGCACAGGCAAGAGGTAATAGGTGGATAGATGAGACCACTGAGCTGTCCTGTCTAAGCATAGTTGTAATATTTTTGCTGATTAGTAACACCACTCCTCCCCCTCTATCATATCTGAAATAGAACCCAAGAACATTGAGCTCGCAGTCCTGCCCCTCCTGCAATTAAATCTCACCAACAGCAATAATGTCATAATTCCCACATGCCAATCCACACCCTAAGCTAGTCTGCCTTTTCAACAATTCTTGCACTGAAGTATAAACCTTTGATTTGTCTATACATACAATCCTCACATGACCTTTATCCTCCTCCACCTCACTATCTGCTCCAACACTTTGGTTCCCATCCCCTTGCCAATCTAGTTTAAACCCACCAGAGGAGCACTAGCAAATCTACCTGTAAGGATGCTAGTTCCCCTCAAGCTTAGGTAAAAACAGGAGGAGTCACGTGATGGAGTAGTGGCCGGACAGTGAACTCCAGCCCTCTCCAGAAAAGTCGGGAAAAACAAAGGAAAACACAAAGGCACAGAAATAAAAGTTTCAGAAAAGTGAGTATAAAGGTGGAAAGAAGATGGCGACAAAAAAAGAAAAGTCGAAAGCAACGGTAAGAAGAGAGGAAGAGAAGACAACGGAGGAAAAAGGTGAAGGCCTTACCTGTTCGAAGAGGCCCGCTGCGGAGAGAGAAACCCGCTCCATCAGGTCGGTAAATAATGGACTACAAAAATGGCTCGCTGAGCCGAGTAAAAGTGCGCAACCGCGCATGAAAAAAAAAAAACACCGACGGGAGGGGGGACCAGCTGGGGAGTCGATCTCCACAGCCGGCAACGACAGCTGCAGAACACCTGCAGCAAGAAGAGACCACAGAAGACAATAGAAACAAGAAAGAAGAGAAGGAAAGGACAACAAAGAAACAACAGATGGCCAACCCAGAGGAAGAAGAAGAGGAAGAGGAAGAATACAGTGAAATAGAAGAAGAAAAGAAAGGCAAGATAAAGGAGGTACTTTCTCTTATTAAAGGATACATGGAGTCATTTAAAGAATGGCAAACACAGGAATTTAATGATTTAAGAAAAAGAATAAACAACACAGAAGAGAAAATGAATAAAATAGAGATGACCTTAACAGAAATGGGAAAGAAAATGGACAAGATGGAAGAGCGGGCAGTAGCAGCAGAAATGGAGGTAGAAGACTTAAAAAAGAAATTGGAGGAATCTAATAAAAAAACTAAAGAGACACAAGAACTACTAGCTCAAAAAATAGATACAATGGAAAATTATAACAGAAGAAATAACATAAAGATAGTGGGCCTTAAGGAAGATGAAGAAGGCAAGAATATGAGGGAGTTTATAAAAGAGTGGATCCCTAAGACCCTAGGATGTCCAGAACTACAGCAAGAAATGGAAATAGAAAGGGCACATAGAGTATTGGCCTCTAAACCACAACAAAAACCAAGATCTATTGTAGTAAAATTCCTAAGATATACTACAAGAGAAAAGGTACTGGAGAAGACAATGGAAAAAGTAAGAGAGGGCAACAAACCACTGGAGTATAAAGGGCAAAAAATCTTCATTTATCCAGATATAAGTTTTGAACTCCTAAAGAAGAGAAAAGAGTTCAATACAGCAAAGGCGATTTTATGGAAGAAAGGGTATAAATTTATACTAAAGCATCCAGCGGTATTGAAAATATTTATTCCAGGACAACAAAACAGACTATTCTCGGATCCAGAAGAAGCACGAAAATTTGCAGAACAATTACAAAAATAGACTGAGGGATGAAGACGGGTAATGAGAGTAAAAATGATCACGATTGATATGTATGTGGGTAAAGAGGTATAAGAGTGAATAGAGACAATGTGCATACGTGAATGTATCTGTACTTAGAGGAAAATATAGATAGTATAGACAAGAATTAATAAGGGAAGGTAATGGAATAGAGAGAATAAGGAGGGAATTAAAAGAGTGACCTTTGTTACATGAAAAGTGAAATCTTTTCTGGGGGGGCTGGGTGGGGAGAAATAGCGGTCACTGCAAAATCAGTTGACGCTTGCGAGTGGATTCGCAAATCCAAATGGAGAGGGGAGATGTGGTTGTCCGACAAGGAATAAAGGACAACTCAGGAGGGGAAGGGGAGATAAAGATAGAAATAGGAGAATAAGGAAAATGTTGGATGTTGTAGGAATGTTGTCTTATAAAGAGTTGAAAATAAGAAAACAGAAATGGAAAAGGAGGAAAGGTAATGATGGAAAAACGGAAAGAGAAGATAAACAAAATATAAAATGGCTACGCTGAACTATATGACTTTAAATATTAATGGAATACATAACCAAATTAAAAGGAAGAAACTACTAAATTTAAATGAATAAATGTGTTCCATTAGAAAAAATAACATATAGGTTAAGAAATAATATTGAAATATTCGAACAAGTATGGGAGCCTTACATTAAATACAATAGCGAAAACCTACCGGGGACAAACATTACCTAAGTTGATGGAAGGAGAAGGAAAGAAAAGAATGGACTCAGTAGAATTTCTGGTGTATTTTTGTTGAATGACAACATTGTCTGACTGGCTTAATGCAACCTAGATTGTATACCTAAAATGGATGAGAGGGGGGGTGGGGGGGTGGCTTGGGAGGAGGGAGTAGGGGGGAAGAAAAAGTCACTGTATATGTGTGAAAAAGAAATAGTGTATATCATGGCTAATGTGATTTATGGTGTGAAAAATAAAAATTTTAAAAAATTAAAAAATTTAAAAAATTAAAAAAAGTTTAGGTACAAACTGTCCCATTGGAACAGGTCCCACCTTCCCTGAAACAGAGTCCAATTATTCAGAAACATTAAGCTCTCCCTCCACCATCTCTTAAGCCATTTATTTCTAGCCTCACTAGCTTGTGGCATAGGTAGCACTCCTGAGATCACAACCCTGGAGGTCCTGTCCTTCAACTTTGCACCTAACTCCATAGCTCCCTTTGCAGGACCTCCTCATTCTTCCTACCCATATCCTTGGTCCCTACATGGACCACAACATCTGGCTGGTCACCCTCCACCCCCCCCCCCCCCCCACCTCCACCCCAAGAAGACCGAGAACTCTATCTGAAATATAGTGGAGCCTGGCACCAGGGAGGAACAGACCATCCAGGACTCTTGTCCTCTCCCACAGAAGAGAGGAGGAGCCACACATCTGTCTTTTATTTTTCATGTTCCAGTCAGATACATCACTTCAGTATTGATGGTCTGTGACACATGGTTGAGATGCAACCAATTTCCCTTTGTAATGAATAATATTCAGTATGTCAAGGAATCAAAGAACAATTAAGCTACTTGAGATCAAGTGCTGCGCAATATAATGAGGTTATTAGCAAATGTTCAACAACAAGGTTGGAATCATGACATTTCAAAAATTTACTAACATTCTGATTATGCAACAGTATTGGAACTCTAGCATTGCCCAAGTAACATACTTTTTAGAGTATTAGATTAACACTTACATGCACTTGTATTTCACATTAGAGGTTATATAACATTTAATACATTTTCAAGTGAAATACACGTGCATTCTGACCTTCAGCTCCAACTGCATACCTCAATTGAACCCTGGATCCCTGACTCATAGTAATGAGCAAGCCAGCTGCCATCAGGATTTCCAAATTAGACAATGGAACATCAGTGTTTTGCTTCATTTTAAATGTACAAAGGAATTGTAAGGCATGAAACGTTGCAGCACTGTTCAGGCCCTTCAGCTACAATTTTGTGCTGACATGTAATCTAATCGTTCCCTCCCTCACACCCATAACCCTCTATTTTTATTACATTCATGTGCCTAAGCAAGAGTCCTTCGAATGCCCCAAATGTTCCAGCTTCCACCACCCCCAGCAAAGCATTCCAGGCATGAACCACTCTGTAAAACAACTTACCTCAGACACTTCCCCTAAACTTTCCTCCACTCACCTTAAACTGATGTCCTCTGGTATTTGTAATTGTAACCCTGAGGAAAAGGTGCTGGCTATCCACCCTATGCACGCCCTTAATAATTTTATATGTCTCTATTAAGCCACCTCTCATCCTTCATCACGCTATAGAGAAAGGTTCTAGCTCTGTCAATCTTGCTTTGTAAGAATGTTCTTCAATTCAGGTAAACTTCTGGTAAATCTCTCCTCCTGCACACTCAAAAGCATCTACATCCTTCATGTAATGAGGCAAGCAGAACCAAATCCAATATTCCAAGTGTGGTCTAACCAGAGTTTAATGGAGCTGCAGTATTTTCTCATGGCTCTTCAACTCATTTCCCTGACTAATGAAGGCCAGCACCTTGTATGCCTTCATAATCACCCAAACTAATTAAAATATACTCTACTTCATACCAAACTTCCATTTTAAACCGAAGATAACTGTGTACATAGGAAGGCAAATTGCAACTGGGGGATTACAACGAAAATTCATCATCAGATTAATTCCCAGGCCTGTAGGTTTGTCATTTGAAGAGGTATTCAGCAATTTAGAAAAATGTTAACCTACCTGAAACATACAAAACATTGTGTACAGGATAGATACAAGAATGATACAACTTCTCCTCCCCCCCCCCCCCCCCCCACCTACCAGTCTAGCTGGGTGTGTCCAGGTAGAGAGGCCAGATATGCACACAATATTCCAATTGCATATCATTAGAGCAGTGTGTAATTTTGGAAAGATTCTTTTCTTGAACTCAAAACCCCTTTTGTTCAAAGTGACCTTAGAGAAATTGAGGGAATAAAAGAGAAAGAAAGATCCACTGGCCTAAATTTGAGGTTATTAAGATAGTACATACATAAGCAACATTCCAGAACTTTTTATACTAAAAGTAGTTCCAGGGATTACATAGTGGGTTTGTAAGTGCAAAGACAATAAAGAAATAGTTGTAAACTCTCACAATTCAGAAACAGCATTAGGTGAACGTTTTTAAAAAAAATATTTAAACCTTCACTTCTCAGTCACGTCTCCCGCTAATCTTTTGAAATTTAACATTTTTAAAAATTTCAACACACAGCAAGGTAACAGACTCTTGCGGCCCTTGAGCCCGTGCCGCCCAATGACACCCAATTGGTCTACAAACCCTAGTACGTTTTGAAAGGTGGGAGGAAACCTGAGCCCCCAGTGAAAACCCACACAGCCACAGAGAGAATGTACAACTTCCTTATAAACAGTCCCAGACCTACCTCTGAACTGGTCAGGAAACCCAGTAAAACTTACCCAGGTGTCCTCTGCCTATTTGAAAGGGAAAATGGCTCACCTGGTTACTCTAGAATTTTAAACAGAAAGGGAACAGAAAGAACACGGGACAGGAGATTTCCTGTGGCTGTGTGACTTGTCACGTCATTGCAGGGGCGGGATTCCCCTTAAATTGCAGGGTTGGGGATTTAACAGGTAGGTTAGGCTGCTATTTGAAAGGGGCATGGGACACACATGACCCAGTAATATCACCCGGGTCCCAGGAGGGCTACCCAGCTGCTGCAGTTTGAAAGCACCTACTGTCATTATTTCCCTCCTGTATTCAAGATTGTTTATTTTTCACGAAGATCGAGGCATTCAGATTATATTACTCTGACAAATACAATTACCACAGTAATTCGAGTTGGGCATCTGAGGTGGTAGTTTGACAAAGCAGCAAGGCTGAACCAGAGCTCACAATTCTAATAAGCACCAATGATACCTGTTGAAAAAAAAAATGCATGGGCCTACTTTCTACAAAAAAAGTGACTTTCTCCATAGCTAAATTATGTTGAGATTATAGTTAACTTAATTTCCAAAATGAATACAAATGCAGATTTTTACGTTCAGCTCCATTGTGCAAGGTTTTGGGGTGGGGGGGGAAGAAAGAGGGCTGCTGACACAGGGAACATCACAGCCATCCGGATCGGACTTGAGAAAATAGATACATGAAGCACATTCTAGGAAGGTAATTATGCCAAAGGAACCCCGTGCAGGATTGAGTCAATGAGGCAGGATTCTCCAGAGTTCTGAATAAGTGATGGCTGTGTGCTCCACTTCCATTATATAGAGTTCAGCAGGTTGGCAATAAATTAGAATTTAGAATTAGAATTAAGCTTTTCTATGACATATGCAAAATCATGCTACATGAAGCACATTCTAGGAAGGTAATTATGCCAAAGGAACTCCGTGCAGGATTGAGTCAATGAGGCAGGATTCTCCAGAGTTCTGAATAAGTGATGGCCGTGTGCTCCACTTCCATTATATAGAGTTCAGCAGGTTGGCAATAAATTAGAATTTAGAATTAGAATGAAGCTTTTCTATGACATATGCAAAATCATGCTACTGGAAATACGAGGAACACACTGTGCAGAGGTCACGTGCTGCCATCAAGGGAAAGTTTCTCTGAAAAAAATTGATTATGTTTGTATAGTTAAAAATCAAAATAAATGTAATATGCAAAGTATTTCACTATGAAAAGCAAGGTCAAAGTACAAACATTGACTACTGCTCCAGTTTTAAAATATATTGGTATCAACTCATTTACAAGCACATTAAACAAGTAAATAAAAATTGATTCAATTCAATCACAAAAGATAATATTGCAACAATGAATTTCAGTGTTACCCAACAATAATAAAAACACAAACTGCCTTGCGGGTCAACTCAGAAAAAACTGCTTTAACTTGGCCCCAACCCCCCAGAACACCAGCCAGTGATAAATCAAATATGCAGAATTTTGATTTTAGAAAGTCACAAACACTTTCAAAATGCAGAGATGGGCTCCTGACATAGGGCCCCAGTGAGTCTTGTACCTAGGGGCACAAGTACATAATTCCATAAAAGTGACAGGTAGACAGGGTGAAGATGATTTTCCTTTATCAAATAGGACATAAGTAGAATTTTTTTTAAATTAAAAAAAATTTAAACATACAGCACAGTTACAGACCCTATTGGCCCATGCACTCATGCTGCAAAAATACACCCAGTTGACCTACACCCCCCGGTATGTTTTTGAAGAGTGGGAGGAAACTGCAGCACCCGGTGGAAACTCACGTAGACATGGGAGAACGTAAAAACTCCTTTTAGACAGCGCAGGATTTGAACCCCAGACCCAGTTATTGGCCCTGTAATAGCATTTTTAAAAGTTATTTATTTAAATTTCTGTGCATGTATTAAAATCCAAATACAGAAAGTGACAATCATATTTCAAACAAGTTATACATGCTACATATTATACCCAAATAAATCCACCAACTCCTTCCCCCAAATAATAATCCCCAGAAAGAACAAAGGAAGAAAAGAGAAAAACAAACCTGGTTACCAAAATATCATCACCATACACACAACTTTGCCTTCTCAATATCATAATTTATTTATCCAAAGGAGTTAGCAAGGTTTCATAAGGTTCAGGGAAATCTCTTTATAAATTAATACCTATGGTATCAAGTATGGACTCCAAATTTCAAAAAGGTATACTTATTCCTTAAATTATATGTAATTTTCTCAAAGGGTATACAACTATATATTTCTGCATGCCATCTTTCCTTTCGTAAATGGGAATCTGATTTCCATGTCTCACTGCTGAACATTTTCTTGCAATTGCTAATGCAATTTTCATAAATTCCTCTTGGGGGAAAAAAAAATCAATTTTAATTTTGGTCTCATCACCAAAATAATACCCAGTAAGAAAAGCATTGGATCTTGTGAAAATTTAACTCCGGTAACTTGTTCTAGAAATTTTCCCAATTCTATCCAAAAAGGTATCCATCTCTTGACTACACCTAAAACATTTATATAAATCTGATTATAATCTATTTAATTTTCATAGAGTAATACAAAATTGATGTTAAAAAAAATAAATTAAACCAATACCTAACATTCATTGTGTTTATCATTCTATCTTAACATAATTCCTGCCAATTTTTCTCCACAATATTTATATTTAAATCCATTTTCAATCTCTCTCTAGATCTATGGATTCCTTGCATCAAAGTTCCCTTTTGCAATAATATACACCTGAACAGCATTGCGCTAACTGCTATGCCAATCGTGCCACCCATGGCTGGAACGTCACGTACATGGTGCTGGTGAACCACATTTGCAATATTATGTGCAGTTTTGTTCGGTTAGTTACAGGAAAGAGGTTATTCGCTGGAAAAGACAAAAAAAAGTCACAAGGGTATTGCCAGGACTAGAAGGCTAGAGTTATAAGGAGAGACTGGAAGCAGGACCATAGGAGGATAAAGGGATAGAGGAATATAAAATCACGGGGTGCCTAGATGTTTTCTTACCTGCCCCCCCCCCAAACAAGGGAAGGGAATGCAAAGCTAGAAGGAATGGATTCAAGGTACCCAAGGGCAACTCTTCCCCCCCCCCCACCGTCAATGGTATGTGGAACAAGATGGAAGATAGCTACATTACACTTCAGATGTTCAGACAGGTACATGGATAGGAAAGATTGAGAAGGATATGGGCCAAATGCTGCCAAACAGGATTAGTTCAGTTAGACAAGTTGGTCAGCATGACAAATCAGGCTGAAGGGTCTGTTTCAGTGCTGTAAAACTGACATTATGTTCGTGGGATTCCTTCACAGTGCTGAATGAAAATGTAGAGGAAAATGCAAAACCCAATGATGTGCTCTATCATAGAAAATAAAATGAAGTGATAAATGTGAAAGATTTCACCACTGGGGCCCTATGTCAGGAGCCCATGTCTGCATTTTGAAAGTGTTTGTGACTTTCTGAAATCAGAATTCAAGGGAACTCCCTTGGTATTCACGACTAACCAGATCACTTTAAGCACTAAACTCTTATTGAAGCAGTCTGGAAAGCTGGCCTGCTTCAATTCCTGGACATTTGAATAAAATACAAACATGAACAACAAATTCCATTACTGCCTTAAAAGGAAAGGCAAGACCAGTCATAACCTGTCTAACAAGTGCCAAGCAGCAGTGCCACGCACATATTCCCCTGGAATCAACAAACATTTAAACACAAAATACAGCTGCATATCAATGCACATCAACCAATGACTCTGTGGCTCCATTTGAATTTATGGAGACTAACTGTAGATGCATCTGATAGATTGAACTTTTATTACTGGTAGAAATTAACCAAAAAAAATTCAGAAAAACTGAAACAAAAAAGTATAAACTAACACTGTTATCTGCTCAAATGATGCAGACTATTTTGACATTTATTTTCAGATCTTTAATAAGTGTCTTTGACTAAGCTCTATTTGTGTGTAGTGAGCAAAAAAATCTTAGATTTTTAAAATGCTGTTCTCAAAAGAAAGACCATTTACAAGCACACTGGTAGATAGCTTAATCTAAGCAGCTGCAAAAATTTGACTTTAAAAAGTACTTAAGCTCATCTGATCATATACAAAATAATGGGAATGCTCCTGTTGTGGTCTCTTCTGCATTAGAAACTAGATCACTTCATTCAGCATCTTAGTTAGCTCTGTCTGCCACAATAGCAGGGATTCTCCATTAGCACCCATTCCAGTTCCCTGCCTCATTCCCATGGTCTCATGCACTGCTAGACTGAGTCGTCCGCAAATGGAGTATCAACACCTTGTATTCCATCTGAGCACCCTCCAACCTGTTGGCAATAACATTGATTCTCCGGTTTGCATTAGCCCCACCCCACCCCTTTCCCCATCACTATTTCTCGTTTCCTCTACCCGTCTCCTCTCTTCCCCCCCCCATCTCCTTTCCTCCAGTTTTGCATTCACAGAGCCACCCCCTCCACAATCAATTCTCACCTATCCTCCTATCCAAGTCCAATTATCACCTTTTATCTGTTGGCCTGTGCTCCTCTCCTGCCCTTTCTTCACCTCCCCAGTCTTTTTATTCAGGCATCAGCATGTTTTTTGCTCATACTTTGAAGGGCGCAGGCCCAAATTGTTGGTTATATATCTTTGCCTCCAATGGAGGCTGCAAAACCTGTTGAATTCCTCCATCATTTTTGGTTTTTTTTTACCACCATCACAGCATCTACAGACTTTAGGGTTTCATTACATAGAAAAGTAATAGTTTCCTTGTTACTTTCAATTTCACTGATGAAGGGAAAAAGTGTTGTTAGAACAATTGGCACAAGTAAAAATTAAAATCATTAATAATTTTAATTCTGTAAGAACATGTAACCAGTCTAGTTTCCAGTGAATCATGAATTTCTGTGATGGCATGTCAAATATTTTTTAAAAACTACATCATTCGATTAAAAACAAGCTGGAGAGAAGTAGTTTGTGAAAAAAGATGATGTGAACTTACAGAAGTGATGAAGGCAGGAAGATCCACATTTAAGAAATATCTGGATAGGTTATTGAATGAGTAAGGCAAAGAACATTACAGAAATACTGCAGTCAAGTGGGGTTAGTATAGAGAGGCATGCTGGTCAGCATAGATTATAGGCCCTTCAGCTCACTGTGTTGCACAACTCTAATGACATGATATTCAAATATTTAACTGTTCAGTCACATGTAAAAAAAACTTGGAACTATCATTGTTCACCAAGCTTTAGTTCAGAGCAGTTGTACCACATACAAAGTTTATATTTAACACAAACCTAAAATCTGCAATTTAAAGACCATATAACCTGATTCAATATACTTATTTGAGTGCAAAAACATGTTGCTGCAATGCATACATAGTGCAGTGCTATTTTTCAACTGTTTGCCCTTGCTATGTCCAAAAACAATACAACAGTAACAGTTCATTGCAAGCCCGCAAAACACATCTCATTCATACAAGACAGCATGTTCAGAGTAAAAATTAAATGTTCATACATTTGTTTACACTGATACTGCATTTCCTAAACAATTACTGTAAAATTTAAGATATTCTGAAATGTTGAACAATAAACAAGGAGTTGCATATTTCACATTACAAGAGATAGCTTCAGCAATCTACAAAAAATGGACCAATGAGCTTTGGGAACTGACAGAGGATAATCCATTAAAGTTTGATTATATTGTACTCCAATGCAACCAAACATTAAAGTTTCTTGCAGTAGAAATTGTCATTCCAGATTCAAGTCCATTTTCTGACGAAAACAAAGCATTCCATGTTCTGAAAAAAATTCTGACCGCTCATCAAACAGAATGACAAAAAAGTATACCTCAAATTCAAGAAAAAACTGCTTTGAATATATTTCTTTTTGCCAGTAATACAAAAAGGCACCATTGTGAGAGCAAGGTCAAACATATTCCCCCAATCATTCCTTTAACTATACATCTCTCTCATCCATTGTCAGGATGAGGCCAAGCATTCACTTGAATAACAAGTTACCATACTTCTTCTAGACAGCCTTAAACTTAATGGCATACACTTCAATTTTTCCAACTCTAAGTAACCCCCACCAACTATCTGGACCCATATTTTCTCTCTTCCTTTTTAGCTACTCATGTTTTTTTTTTAATTCTCTTTCTACCCCTTCTAGTCACCTCCACCTCACATCTATCCTATATCCTATCACCTTGGCCCCTTCCCGGATCTTTCCCCCTTTATACATGTAATAGCACCCCTTTTCAATTTAATCTCAAGAAAGAATCCAGACCCAAAACACTGACTGACAATTTCTACCTATAGGTGCTGTCTGAGCTGCTGAGTTCTCCAAAAAGCATCAGCCTTGGTCACACATGAAAAATGGCCACCTACTGAGAGGTGCTATCTACTCACAAATGTATGCCTCAGCAGAAACAGGTGGATGGGATAGCAGATGATTATTTGGAAGGTTGGGTAAAATAGTGAAAGGAATGATAAACATAATTGAAGATAAGGCATTTCAAATGTTTACAATAAATATCAGGCATTCTTAGAGATTTTTTTATTGTTAAGCACAATTTTTTCAGTTGAATCAAATTCAAAACTACAATTAGCAACGTTACAGAAAGACTACAGTCTGTCCAGGTCAGCAGCAGAACCTCAAGCACCATCACTCCAAGGATTGGCACAGCTCAGGGCTGTTTGCTCAGCCCACTCCTGTTCATGCTACTGACCCACATTGCAATGCCAGATCCAATTCCATCTGAGTCATCAAATTTGAAGATGACATGTTAGTAGTTTACCTCATCGGCAACAACGACGAGTCCCACTACAGAGAGGTAGAAAATCTCAAGATACGGTGCAAGAATAACAACCAGTGTTTCAACGTGGAAAAGACAAAGGAGGTGATCGTGGACTTCAGGAGGACCAGGAACAACTACCCTCCACTACACATTAATAGCTCCATAGTGGAGTGAGTAGGGAGCACCAATTTCCTTGGAGTCCACTTAACCAGTGACCCATCGTGGATACACAGCATCTCCTCACTTGTCAGGAAGGCACAATAGCAACTGCACTCCCTGAGATGACTGAGGCAGGCAAGTCTACCGGCCACTATCCTGTCAACGATCTACAGGAGCTCTATTGAAACCACCTTGGGCAGCTGCACCACAGTGTGGTACAGTTGCTGTAGAGCAGTGGTTCTCAACCTTTTTCTTTCCACTCACATACCACTTTAAGTAATCCCTATGCCATAGGTGTTCTGTGATTAGTTAGGGATTGCTTAAGGTAGTGAGTGGAAAGAAAAAGGTTGAAAACCACTGCTATAGAGTATTGGATCAGAGGACCACAAGAACTGGACCACAAGAACTGCAGAGAGGATCAATGGGATCTCCCTTCCGCCATCGACGAGATCTACCTTGATCATTATTTGAAGAGGGCTTGCAAAACATTCTGCGTACAATATCTTTCAGCTACTCCTGTCAGGAAAGAGATACAGGAGTATCAGAACCGGAAACACCAGGCTGAGAAATAGCTTCTTTCCACGGGCAGTGAGACTGCTGAACAACTGAATGAACTGCTCATACTGTCAATGTTTAATGTCAACATGAAATCTACTTAGCAGTCCTTTTTTTTTATCCCTAGAAGTCTGCCTACTTAATTACCCATGTTAATTCAGTCAATTATTTGAACCCTAACCGAACCATTGTCTTAGTAAGACATCCAATCATCAAATCTGACTCAGGATACAAAAAAAAGCACTGTCTGCCTTCCGTTCAGTAATGTGTTCACTTTGCATTTTGAGGGATGAAGCTATGGTCATCTTACAGTTGATAAATCAAATATCCAAATCAGTTGGCATCAACAGGTTTAAGAAAAACTATCTAGAATATTGACTTGATCTTTATATTATGGACCCCTGAGGCTTGGAAGTCCATGACAAATGGGAGTCTCTACTGTCCCTTTCTCTGACATTTAATCAGCATAATTAAAATCTCTACATTTACCTAATTATTAACAGGCTAATTATGTTACTGCAAGCAAAAATTATTATTTTACAGTGACGTAAACTTTTGTCTGTCTTTGATAAAAATTATAAGAACCTTTTGCAAGTTCCATCTATCCCAGGGCATTTCACAACCCATAAACATATGGTACACTTAAGGGTTGTTATTATTTTCTTACAGGCTCACAGACAGTTAATTTGCACAAGGCAAGATTCTATAAACCGCAATGAGGTAAATGACATTATCCTCAGAATTCATTCTGAGCTGACTTGTACATCTCTGAAAAACACCAAGGGATCTGGTACACATCTGACGAGCAAATGGGAGGCTTGACTAATCTTATCAGAATGATTTCTGATAAGGCTCATTTCCTCTGTATTGTACTGATTATATCCTCAAGTCATAAAATGTGGCTCGATTCGAAATTTATCACAGAGGTACAGCTTACTGTGAAAGTGGCTTAGCTCCACATAGAGAAAAAAAATTAAAACTAACGCTGGGGAGATGAGTGTTCCCAGACTGTACCTTCAAGTTGAAATTAAATTAATAACAGTAGTGAAATATTTTGTGGGAACCAAACAAGTTGAGAGCTTGTTGACCACTTTTAAATCTTAATGGGTGCTGTACTTTTATACCTTAAAAGGTGCTCTACACCAATATAAAAGAAACCAGTGCACGTGTCGTTCTCAACTCGAATACACAACCTGAAAAGGATACCAAAACCAGTAGGCATATGTTAATGTTACATGGATGCAGTCGAGTTACATTTCATTTCCATATCAGTTACTCCACACCCCAACCCCCGTTACTAGCTGAAGGAGGTGGTTGAGTCGACATCCCCAGCCCAGGGTTCATGGTTCCACGGCAGGGCCTTCCGCATGTCTATGTTTAGCAAATGGCAGCTGGCCAGTTCTCCCCACCCCAGTCTCTCGGTTTCTACCCCCCCCCCACCCCCCAGCCCCAGCCTCCCTTACCTTCTTCTTCTCCATGTTGCGCACTTTCTTGTCGATGACGGTGAGGACCTGGCGAAGCGCCTCATTCTGCGGCTGGGCCGCCTGCCCCTGGGCGGCCTGGGCGCTCACCGCAGCGGCCGCGGCCTCGGCTCCGGCGGCGGAAGAGGATCGGGATTCGGCCGCTTTGGTGGCGGTGGCTGCTGGCATTTTCCTCTCCTTTCTCTGAAATGTGGATTGGTTAAGACGTTTAAAAAAAAATAAAGCAAACGAGCTTTGGGAGGGAGGGAGGAGGGAACAAAGTTCCGACTCCTGTCGAGACGAAGGAGACGCGGACCCGGAGCTCTCTCCGCGCGGCAGCAGGCCGAGACTGAGGAGCGGGAGCGCGCGCCGGGCGCGCACTTGCCGCCGTCGGCGCAGGACCCCGAGGTCGGCCTCCACGCGCCGCCACTCCCGGACTTCTGGCCCAGAACGACTCACGCTCGTTTTAAGTGCTCGGATGAAGGCAAGAGCGTCGAGGCGCCCCGGTGGCCAGCGAAGAGGTGGTTTCCTTTTAAAATTTAGTCGTGTTAGCTTTCCTTTCGACTCTGGTGCTTTCTTATATGCGAATCCATTGGCATGAACGTGTCACGAAATTGGTGAAACCAGCTGACAAAATCAATGAAAATAGTGCATGAAGAAGGCTATGTGTGTGGTGCAATATCCATTCAGGAATCTGATGGCAGATGGGACCACCACAGCACTGTGCACTGTGCAGGCCCTCCGTGTTGGGCCGTCCTACAGCTTCCTACCAAACAAAAACCGAACTCAACTCTTCCAACCTCCCATTTTGTGACTGTCTAAAATACCCCTCATGTTTCAGTCTCCTCCCCCATCCCTGGCAAGGCATTCAGGGCACTAACAAAACTTAGCCCTGATGTCCTCCCTTCACTTTGTACAGATGTCGCCTCCAGGGGGGACCCTACTCTGCTGACGGCTCCACCATTTGGGTCGCCAAAGAGTATCGAGATCCTTGGAGGGCACTTGGCAGAGAATCCCACCTGGTCCCTGAACACCAGCTCCATAGGGAAGAAAGCCCAGCAGCGCCACTACTTCCTGCAAAGGCTGAGGAAAGTTAATCTCCCCCAACCCCCCCCCCCCCCCCCCCCCACAACGGTGCTCACTACATTCTAGAACACACATGTCAAACTCTGGCCCACGGGCCAAATTTGGCCCGCGATATAATTATATTTGGCCCGCAAGATCATTTCAAAAATGTATTAGAGGTGGCCCGCCCTGCAGCGAGAGCCGATGCTGTTTTTTGGTAATGTCACCCCCACCATCCTCCCCCTTCATTGCACATCCTTCCCCACCCCCTAACTATCCCTTCCCCCCAAAACCACCCCCCTTAAAAGATGGCCAGAATATTCTCAAAAAGGAATCCAGAATGGTAAAGTTCCACAAACCTTCTGCTGGGAATCCTAACAACACCCGGGCATCAGATCCACGGGACGCGGAGGGAGCAAGAGTGTTGCAGGTTGACCGTGCAAACTTTGAGAACGGGGAAAACAAAATTGTTACACGAGAAGTCTGTCGATGTCATCAGCCGGCAAGCCAGTTGGAAGGCTCCCCGCACAACCAGTCACTTCTCCCACCTGTCGAGCGGTGCGGCGGATTGGCGAGCGCCTGTGATTTCTTGTCGGCGCGACGGGCATGGCATGCTGCGCACGGCCCCCGGGCAGCGCAAGCCCCGCGCGACTGGCACCAGACGGCCCTTCCACAGCATGAGTGCACTTCTCCCGGTCGCCACGGCCTTCGGCGCTTGCACCCGTGCGGACCCCAGGGACGGCTGGTTCGGCCCTGCACGTGAAGAGAGAGATGGTGGCTGTCCACAAAGGCTGATTGGCAGCGCGCTGGGCCTGAGTGGGTGGGTAATCAGGGGTGGGCAGGGGCTGTAGGTGAGGAGTAATGGACAGGGGAAGTTATGGTGGTGCGAGGGGCAGTTAGAGGGAGGGATGAGTAGAAGGAGGGGTGGATAGGGAAGAGGTAAAAGGGGAGGGGCAGGGCGAGTAGGGGAGGGGTGATTAGAGGGTGAGAGACGGGTAGAGGGAGGAACAGGTTGAGGGGAGAGGCAGTAGAGGGGCGTGTATAGGATGGGGTGGGTAGAGGCAGAGCGAGTGGAGTGAGAGGTGAGTAGAGGTTGGGTAAAGGACTGGTCAGGTAGAGGGATGGTGGTTCGAGGGTGAATAGAGGCCTAGAGCCTGAGGAGTGAGCAGGAAATGCTGAGTCCTGATGCAGGCCAAAATGGACACAGCCTGTGAATGCTGACTACATCTCTACAGGGACCAAATATGTTTCCCTCAGGTCAAGCAAAGGGTGAACTTGAGCTACCTACTCCTGACCTGTAACATTATCCTCCTAAAGTTATATCCTAAAGTTTAACATTACATATGTTGAAAGAAGAGAAAACATGCAGATGTTGTTGAAAATTTTCAATAAATATTTAGTTCGGCCCTCGACTTAGTCCAAGTTTTTAATTTTGGCCCTCCGTGAATTTGAGTTTGACACCCCTGTTTTAGAAGATGTATTGGGAGCATCCTGGGCTGCTGTATGACGGCCAGGTTTGGTAGCTATACTTCCTTGGATCGCAAGGGATAGGTAGTCAATGGAAAAGATCATTGGGAGCTTTTTTCCCACCATAAGGGGCATCTACAACACTCGATGCAGGCGAAAGACAATAAGTATTGTGAAGAACTCCACACACCCCTCAAGTAAACTGTTCACCCTTCTGCCATCTGGTAGGAGGTACTGAAGCTCTAGGGTCCATACTTTCAGATTGGGCAACAGTTTTTTTCCCCACAGGTCATCAGACTCCTGAATTCCCAGAACATATGTCCATAGAGTACTTTGGTACCAGAGACTCTTACAATATACATCTTAATATTTAATATTTTATGTATTTAACTTTTATTTTAACTTATATTTATGTAAATATGTTCTGGTCATAGAGAAACACTATCTCATCTATGAGATACGGTATGGTATGAGCGATGAATAAAGATGACTTGTCTTCTTGACTTGGCTTGGTGTTTGTTATTCCTGTCCTGGGAAAAAGGCACTGGCTGGGGAGGAGTCACGTGATGGAGTAGTGGCCGGACGGTGAACTCCAGCCCTCTCCAGAAAAGTCGGGAAAAACAAGAGAAAATACAAAGGCACAGAAATACAAGTTAAAGAAAAGTGAGTATAAAGGTGGAAAGAAGATGGAGACAAAAGGAGAAAAATCAAAATCAAAATCAACGGAAAGAAGAGAGGAAGAGAAGACAACGGAGGAAAAAGGTGAAGGCCTTACCTGTCCGAAGAGGCCCGCTGTGGAGAGAAGACCCCACTACCTCAGGTCGGTAGAAAGAGAACTACAACAATGGCTCACAGAGCCGAGTAAAAGTGCGCAACGCATGCGCGACTCCTCGCGCATGCGCGATGCGCATACAAAAAAACACACCGACGGGAGGGGGGACCAGCTGGGGAGTCGATCTCCACAGCCGGCAACGACAGCTGCAGAACACCTGCAGCAAGAAGAGACCACAGAAGACAATAGAAACAAGAAAGAAGAGGAGGAAAGGGCAGCAAAGAAACAACAGATGGTCAACCTAGAGGAAGAAGAAGAGGAAGAGGAAGAGTACAGGGAAATAGAAGAAGAAAAGATAGGCAAGGTAAAGGAGGTACTTGCTCTTGTTAGAGGATACATGGAGTCATTTAAAGAATGGCAAACACAGGAATTCAATGATTTAAGAAGAAGAATAAACAACACAGAAAAGAAAATAAATAAAATGGATATGACCTTAACAGAAATGGGGAAAAAAATGGACAAGATGGAAGAACGGGCAATAGCAGCAGAAATGGAGGTAGAAGACTTAAAAAAGAAATTGGAGGAATCTAATAAAAAAACTAAAGAGACACAAGAATTACTAGCCCAAAAAATAGATATAATGGAAAATTATAACAGAAGAAATAACATAAAGATAGTGGGCCTCAAGGAAGATGTAGAAGGCAAGAATATGAGGGAGTTTATAAAAGAATGGATCCCTAAGGCCCTAGGATGTCCAGAACTACAGCAAGAAATGGAAATAGAAAGGGCACATAGAGCATTGGCCCCTAAACCACAACCACAACAAAAACCAAGATCTATTGTAGTAAAATTCCTAAGATATACTACAAGAGAAAAGGTACTGGAGAAGACAATGGAAAAAGTAAGAGAGGGCAACAAACCACTGGAGTATAAAGGGCAAAAAATCTTCATTTATCCAGATATAAGCTTTGAACTCCTAAAGAAGAGAAAAGAGTTCAATGCAGCAAAAGCGATTTTATGGAAGAAAGGATATAAATTTACACTGAAGCATCCTGCAGTATTGAAAATATTTATTCCAGGACAACAAAACAGACTATTCTCGGATCCAGAAGAAGCACGAAAATTTGCAGAACAATTACAAAAATAGACTGAGGGATGAAGACGGGTAATGAGAGCAAAAATTATCACGATTGATATGTATGTGGGTAAAGACAAAAATAGACTGAGGGATGAAGACGGGTAAGGAGGGTAAAAATGACCACGATTGATATGTATGCGGGTAAAGAGGTATAAGAGTGAATAGAGACAATGGGCATATGTGAAAGTATCTGTAATTAGAGGAAAACATAGAAAGTATAGACAAGAATTAATAAGGGAAAGTAATGGAATAGAGAGAATAAGGAGGGAACTAAAAGAGTGATCTTTGTGACATATAAAAAACGAAATCTTTTCTGGGGGGGCTGGGTGGGGGGAAAAGAGCGGTCACTGCAAAATCAGTTGACGCTTGCGAGTGGATTCGCAAATCCAAATGGAGAGGGGAGATGTGGTTGTCCGACAAGGGATAAAGGGCAACTCAGGAGGGGAAGGGGAGATTGGGGATAAAGAAGATAGAAATAGGAGAATAAGGAAAATGTTGGATGTTGTAGGAATGTTGTCTGGTAAAGAGTTGAAAATAAGAAAACAGAAATGGAAAAGGAGGAAAGGTAATGATGGAAAAACGGAAAGAGAAGATAAACAAAATATAAAATGGCTACGCTGAACTATATGACTCTAAATATTAATGGAATACATAACCAAATTAAAAGGAAGAAACTACTAAATTTACTGAAAAAGGAAAAAATAGATATAGCATTTGTCCAAGAAACACATTTAACTGAATTGGAGCACAAGAAATTAAAGAGAGATTGGGTAGGACATGTAACAGCAGCATCGTATAATTCAAAAGCAAGAGGAGTGGCTATATTAATTAGCAAAAATGTGCCATTTAAAATAGAAGAGGAAATAATAGATCCAGCAGGGAGATATGTTATGATAAAATGTCAGATATATTCAGAGCTTTGGAATCTACTTAATATATATTCACCTAACGAAGAAGATCAAAAGTTTATGCAAGATATCTTTTTGAAGGTAGCTAATACGCAAGGGAACATACTAATAGGAGGGGATTTCAATCTGAATTTGGATCCAAATATGGATAAAACGGGGAAAAAAATTAACAGGAAGAACAAAGTAACCAAATTTATAATTAAATCAATGCAAGAAATGAAACTTGTGGACATATGGAGGAAACAAAACCCAAAAGAAAAGGAATACTCATACTACTCGACTAGACATAAAACATACTCAAGGATAGACCTATTCCTGTTATCAGCCCACATACAAGGGAGAGTTAGGAAAACGGAATATAAAGCTAGACTATTATCGGACCACTCACCCCTGTTATTGGCAATAGAGCTAGAAGACATCCCTCCAAGAATGTATAGATGGAGATTAAACCCCATGCTACTTAAAAGACAGGATTTTAGAGAATTTATTGAAAAACAATTAAAAATGTACTTTGAAGTAAATACGGAATCAGTGGAAGATAAGTTTATACTATGGGACGCAATGAAAGCATTCATTAGAGGGCAAATAATAAGTTATGCAACCAAGATGAAGAAGGACTATAATCAGGAAACAGAGCAGTTGGAAAGGGAAATAATAAACATAGAAAAAAAATTAGCAATAAAGGAAGATACAACCAAAAGAAGAGAATTGGCGGATAAAAAAATAAAATATGAAACATTACAAACATATAAGGTGGAGAAGAATATAATGAAGACAAAACAGAAATATTATGAACTAGGGGAAAAAACACACAAAATCCTAGCATGGCAGCTTAAGACAGAGCAAACTAAGAAAATGGTATTGGCAACAAGGAAAAAAGACAAACAAATTACATATAATCCAAAAGAAATTAAGGAAAACTTCAGAGAATTCTATGAACAATTATACCGAACCGAAAACGAAGGGAAAGAAGGGAAAATAGATGAATTTTTGACTAAAATTGAACTACCAAAACTACAAATAGAGGAACAAAATAAATTAACAGAACCATTTGGAACAGTAGAAATACAAGAGATAATAAAAAATTTACCAAATAATAAGACACCAGGAGAGGATGGACTCCCAATAGAATTCTACAAAACATTTAAAGACCTAATAATACCGCCCCTCCTGGATGTAATCAACCAGATTGATGAGACACAAAACTTACCAGATTCATGTAAAACAGCAATAATTACAGTGATACTAAAACAAGGGAAAGATCCACTCTCACCAGCGTCATATAGACCAATATCTTTGCTAAACACAGATTATAAGATAATAGCTAAACTATTAGCGAACAGATTAGCAGAACAGGTACCGAAAATGGTAAATTTAGACCAAACTGGATTTATCAAAAAAAGACGCACAACAGACAATATTTGTAAATTTATTAACTTAATTCATGCAGTAGAAGGAAATAAAGCACCGGCAGTAGCAGTTGCTTTAGACGCAGAGAAGGCCTTCGACAGAGTAGAATGGAATTACTTGTTCAAAGTATTGCAAAAATTCAGTTTACCAGAGAAGTATATTAATTGGATTAAAGCATTATATAAGGGACCGTTAGCGAAAGTGACAGTAAATGGACATGTATCAAAGCAATTTAACTTAAGCAGGTCAACGCGGCAGGGATGCCCACTATCACCATTATTGTTTGCGCTAGCTATAGAACCACTAGCAGAATCGATAAGAAGAGATAATAATATAAAAGGAATAAAAATAAAAGACAGGGAATATAAAATCAGTCTGTTTGCGGATGATGTGATAGTGTACTTAACAGAACCAGAACTATCAATAAAAGAACTATATAAGAAATTGAAGGAATATGGAGAAGTGTCGGGATACAAGATAAACGTAAATAAAAGTGAAGCAATGCCTATGAATAACGCGGATTTCTCAAAATTTAAGGAGGAATCCCCATTCAGATGGCAAACGCAGGCAATAAGATACCTAGGTGTGCAAATAAACAAAAATCTAGGCCAATTATATAAACTCAATTACAATCCACTAATGAAAAAATTACAGGACGATTTAGAGCATTGGAAAGAGCTACCACTAACACTGATAGGAAGGATAAACTGTATTAAAATGAACATTTTTCCAAGGATACTATACTTATTTCAGGCATTGCCAATACAACTGACAGAAAAATTCTTCAAAGAGTTAAAGAAAATAATAAGGAGATTTTTATGGAGAGGGGGGAAACCGAGGATAGCACTAGACAAATTAACAGAATGGTATAAACAAGGAGGCTTACAATTGCCAAACTTCAAAAATTATTATAGAGCCGCACAATTAAGGTACCTATCAGATTTTTATCAAACAAGGGAAAAACCAGACTGGACGAGACTAGAATTAGATAAAATAGGGGAAAAGATACCTGAACACATATTATATAAATGGGACGAAAAATTGGTACAACATAGAACTTCTCCAGTATTACACCATCTCCTCAATATATGGAAGAAGATTCATGTAGAAAGAAATAAAATAAATTACCAAATACCAAAACTAATATTGACGCAAAATAAGCTACTCCCTTTTACAATAGACAACCTTGCCTTTAGAAAATGGGAAAAAAAAGGATTAAAAGAATAGAAAATTGTTTTTCAGGAAGTAGATTCTTATCCTTTGAACAAATGAGAGATAAGTACAATATAACGGGAGATACAGCGCTGGCATATTACCAACTGAGATCCTACTTGAAAGATAAATTAGGAAGCAACTTGAGTTTACCAGAGGGAAGTAACCTTGAATATGTGATTACAGATACAATGTTAATCAAAAGATTTATAAAAAATATGTATATTAAACTGCAAGAAAAGGAAAATGAGGAAACAAATGGTAAAACTAAACAAAAATGGGAACAAGATTTAAATATAAAGATAAAAAAGGAAACATGGGAGAAGTTATGCTCTGGAACGATGAGAAATACAATAAATACGAGGCTGCGTATGATACAATATAATTGGTTACACAGACTATACATTACACCGCAAAAGTTAAATAAATGGGACCCAACAGTATCTGATAGATGTTTTCGATGTAAAAAAGAAAGGGGAACAACAATTCATGCAATCTGGACATGTGAGAGAGTAGAAAAATTTTGGGATGATCTCAATCAGATATTAAATAAAATAACAGAAAACAATATACCAAAGAATCCAGAGATCTTTCTCCTAAGTAACATAAAAAATAAAGAATTTGGAATTGACTTGGAGGATGCACAAAAAAGATTTGTTAAGATAGCCCTAGCTGTAGCAAAAAAATGTATTATGTCAACCTGGAAATTGGAAGATAATTTGAAAATACAACAATGGTATATAGAAATGAATAAAGGTATTCCATTAGAAAAAATAACATATAGTTTAAGAAATAATATTGAAATATTCGAACAAGTATGGGAGCCTTACATTAAATACAATAGCGAAAACCTACCGGGAACAAACATTACCTAAGTTGATGGAAGGAGAAGAGAAGAAAAGAATGGACTCAGTAGAATTTCTGGTGTATTTTTGTTGAATGACAACATTGTCTAACTGAATTAATGCAACCTAGATTGTATAACTAAAATGGATGAGAGGGGGGGGGATGGGGGGGTGGCTTGGGAGGAGGGAGGGGGGAGGGAGAAAAAGTCACTGTAAATGTGTGGAAAAGAAAAAGTGTATATCATGGCTATTGTGATTTATGGTGTGAAAAATAAAAAATTAAAAAAAAAAAGGAAAAAGGCACTGGCTTATCTATGCCTCTCAGAATCTTGTAGACCTCTATTAAATCACCTCTCATTGCTCCAAAGAGAAAAGTCCAGCTCTGATAACCTTGATGTCATTGTGTTGTTGGTTACTTGTCTTCAGGCTCCTGTACCTTTTTCCCAATGGTAGAAATGTAAAGAGGACATGGTCTGGGTGGTGGGGGTCCTTGAGGACAGAGACTGCTTTCTTAAGACACTGCTTCTTGTAGATGTCCTCATTGGAGTGAAGACTGGTGCCCATAATGGTGCTGGCCGAGTTCACAACTCTGTCGTTTTATTTTAAACATTAACTCTGTTCAATTTTCCACTGGTGATACCTGATCATCAGAATCTGTTCAAATTTTACTACGTTCTTTAGAAACTTGACAAAAGTTCACTCAAAAATGTATTATTCTAAAGTGAACAAAAAAAAAATACATTGAATGTCAATAAGAATAGAATTGAAAAGTCCAGAAAATTTGCTAGATTGGCACTATCCAAGTCAAGATGCCAGACAATGGAATTCTATTCTGTTCAAGGTCAGACCACCATTGCAAACCTTTGGAATCTTGATTTATGGTATCATAGAATTCTGATGATGATATTTGATTCTGGTAATCATTCATAAACATGCTTATCTTGCTGTTAATTATCAAAGAAAATTAAAGGACATATTGGGAATGTGTTTTAAAGTACAATAAAATCCTGGCACCTAGGGGGATTGGTGGATGCTGGAAAAGCAAATTTTCTATTCATTTGAGGTTGCATGTTGCATGATAGGTGAACTGACCACTGTAGGGGGACGCCAATTTTAAACTTTCATACTTTTTACTTAGTTATTTTCCACAATTTTTTTTTTCCAGTTGCATGAGGCTGCCAGTTTCCTAAATTCAGGATTACAGGGATTTCACAGTACTAACCAAAATAATATCATAGAGAATATTCCATGGTATGTTTTGATTATTCAGCAAGGTTGAAGAAGAACAACAACATATATGGCTAAGACAGTAAAAGACTGTTAACCATTGGCTAAGGGCCACAACCCTGATTAACAAATCCCAAAGAAATTCTATGAAATATGTTCTTATATGGAGCAGTTTGTTTCAATGTTCCAGAAACCTAGGAGTCTGAGGATATAAATGTAAGCCACGAGACAGACTCCCTTGTGGTAAGATTAGCTGCAGATGGCAGTACCTCTTCCTGTAACAGAGTTCTCACACTTTGCAAAGCATAAATAAAGCATTCGGCAACAGTATTTGAGTTTGTTTGTCCAGTGTTTGCAGTTCCAGTTGAATAGTTTTATACTGTAGTTCAAAAGTCTTTTTATTGAATAACATGATAACATTTGCACATACAGTAAAACTCTGATTATCCAAAATGGTCGGGACTGGGCCTATTTCAGATAAACAATATTTTCGGATGACTGGTCATTTTTTTAAAAACAGCCGAGTAGCAGAAGCAAATCACTTGTAACAGTGTTTAAACAACAACATACAATAAGGGAAGGGTTTTAAAGCATGAAATAATGTTTAACTCCCTCCAAGCAGCTTCACTTTCCGTTGTATGGACAGACATAAATGTTTACCCTTTTTATTTTGAGTCACATCCACAGTGCCATTGCAAAACCCTTGAGTGCTCTGTTGGAATCAAAATGACATCTCAGAGATGCACATGAGCATGCTGGGTTTAAAATTTTTTCAACCTGTAATGTCGGTTCAGCTCCAAATTTTTTCGGATAAGTGAGGATTTCTGATTGTTTCAGATATCCTCATTTATTGGAGGTGAAATTATGTCATTTCAGCTTTGAAATCTTTTGGATAAATGAGCATAGTGTGAATAAAAGCTCTCATGACTGGAGGGAGAACAAACGCTTTTATTAGCTTATAACTAAGGGTAGGGTTCAACAGTAGAAACAGCCTCCATGGTATGGGAAGCGGCAGCCATTAGGGCAGGGGTAGCGGGAGCGGCCGGTCCTTGGAAGGGCTCACCTGGTGGGCAAGCTTGACCTGTTCCAGTGATTTGGCCAGCTCGACATGGCTACCCGGGATCTTCTTTCCCGACTCAAGCAATTGCTGCTTCACGTACCTTGAGTCGACCCCTGGGACTAGAGTGTCCCCGATCTGTTTTCCCTCACGAACGCGGTCCATAGCCACTTTATACCTGCACTTCTTGGCAAGCATCCACAGATCCAGCAGGTAATCATCGATGGTCTCTCCTGGCCACTAGCGACGTAGAACGAGTCGGTGCCTTGCTAAGACTTCATTCTGTGACTTCAGGTACCTTGTCTTCAATGCCTCGATAGCAGTGTCATACATAGAACAGTCCCTGATAACTGCACACCCTTTCACTCCTACCCTCAAAATGAGTGCGGACCTCCTGAGTTCATCGGTGTGGAAGATGTCTCTGGTCAAGTTTGGGTTGACCTGGAAGCAGACTAGCCAGTATGTGAACTCCTCAGCCGTGTCAGGGGATAGAGGGTCTATCAGTAGCAAACCTGGCTTGAGTAGCGCTTCCATCATTAGGTAGTAAGCTAATAAAATTGTGGCATGAATAAAACCTCTCACGACAGGAGGGAGAACAAATGCTTTTATTAGCTTATAACCAAGGGTAGGGTTCAACAGTAGTCTTCAGAAGGGTTCTGGGTTTAGGCGGGAAACCAGGATTATATGTGGGCAGATGGGGGCGGAGCCAGGCATCAGCACATCACACTACCAGTGAATCCCATTTCACTGCAGTGAAGATTTCTGAATTTTCTGAAATCCTCAATTATCCAAAAAAAATTTCAGAGCCGAACAAATGTCACTTCTGGTTTCAAAAAAAATTCAGATAATTGAGGATTTCAGATAATCCAATTTTGGATAATCAGTTCTATTTAAGGAACATAAAAAGGCAGTCATACAAAATATTTTCAGCGTCTTATATTTCTTACTAAAATAGTGTGCTAAGTTGAAATCACAATGCAATCTGCACTGAAAGATTGAAGCCTGACATAGTATCAAAAGAAAACTATAATTCCGCATACATTTACATCCTCCACTTTTCTCACATGTCTTCATAGCTAATGTTAGGTCATTAGAAAATTAATATGTTGACTATCAAGAATAATGTTCTGCTGCTCTAAATTGAGAGAATGTGAGTAAAAGAGTACAAAAATAGCACTTTGCCTTTTCACAGACAATAAAGCACCAAATTGGGTGCAGTAATCAGGTTTGAGAGAAATCTTAAATCTAAGTTATTCATTACACATGGAGAGATAACCTAAACAAGCCAAGTGCTTCCCAGCAAGAATTTGCATCATTAGCCACTTTTACACAGCCGTTGAAGAGCTGGTGGCAGAGTAAAAATATCAAGACGGAATTTATTATGTAAATTCCATCCCATAATTTTTCCACTGGGAACCCAACTCATTTTTACGGAGCGGCTGCAGTGTAAAATGACTGGAGCCACTCTGTAAGAAACAGGCCTAACGAATACGATGTTCCCCCTCCAACAAACTCCTCCACACAGGAAGGCTATGTAAAATTGCCCTCAAAGTGGTTCCGTGTAAACAACCACATCAGGACACACCCGAGGTGAATATGGTAATGCTTTTCAGAATAATTCTAAAGTTTCTGTGTAAAAATGCCAATTGTCAACATGTTATTTGGAAATTGCTGGTAACAGCCTCACAACTTTCTAATAAGTATTAACAACTTGCATCTAATCAGAGACTTCAATAAACTTTCCTTGCATTCTTCACAATAAGATTAATGCTAATCTTAGCAGATACTGTCTTCATGGCTCTCCACTCTGCTCTGAACACCAGGACACTAAGGGCACATATGTTCGACCACTATTCATAGACTACAGCTCCACCTTCAATACCATCATACCCTATCGGGTGAGAAATAGAGGACTCCATAAGAGCTGTCCCCAGGTTATGCTTTTTTTAAAAAATTTTTATTTTTCACACCATAAACCACATTGATCAAGATACATACATTTTCCTTTTCAAATATATACAGTGTCGTTTTCTCCCCCCCCTCTTCCCATCCCACCCTCCCTACCTCCCCTCCCATTCATTTAAAGTACAGAATCTAAGATACATTAAACCAGTCAAACAATGTTGTCACTCAATAAAAATAAACAAGAAATTCCACTGAGTCAATTCTTTTCATTTCCTTCTCCTTCTGTCATTTTAGGTGATAGATGTCCCCGGTAGGTTTTCTCTATTGTGTTTCATGTATGGCTCCCATATTTGTTCAAATATTGCAATATTATTTCTTAAATTATATGTTATTTTTTCTAATGGAATACATTTATTCATTTCTATATACCATTGTTGTATTCTCAAGTTATCTTCTAATTTCCAGGCTGACATAATACATTTTTTTGCTACGGCTAGGGCTATCCTAACAAATCTTTTTTGTGCACCATCCAAATCAAGTCCAAATTCTTTGTTTTTTACATTACTTAGGAGGAAGATCTCTGGGTTTTTTGGTATATTGCTTTCTATAATTTTATTTAATATCTGGTTTAGATCTTCCCAAAATTTTTTCACTTTCTCGCACGTCCAGATTGCATGAATTGTTGTTCCCGTTTCTTTTTTACAACGAAAACATCTGTCAGATACTGTTGGGTCCCGTTTATTTAACTTTTGAGGTGTAATGTATAGCCTGTGTACCCAGTTATATTGTATCATACGTAACCTCGTGTTTATTGTATTTCTCATAGTTCCAGAGCATAACTTCTCCCATGTTTCCTTCTTTTTCTTTATGATTAAATCTTGTTCCCATTTTTGTTTAGTTTTACCATTTGTTTCCTCATTCTCCTTTTCTTGCAGTTTAATATACATATTTGTTATAAATTTTTTGATTATCATTGTATCTGTAATCACATATTCAAAATTACTTCCCTCTGGTAACCTCAGACTGCTTCCCAATTTGTCCTTCAAGTAGGATTTCAGTTGGTAGTATGCCAACACTGTATCTTGAGTTATATTATATTTATCCTTCATTTGTAATTTATTTCCTGAAAAACAATTTTCTATTCTTTTGATCCCTTTTTTCTCCCATTCTCTAAAGGAAAGGTTATCTATTGTAAAAGGGATTAACTGATTTTGCATCAGTCATAGTTTTGGTAATTGGTAATTTGTTTTATTCCTTTCTACATGAATCTTCTTCCAAATATTGAGCAGATGATGTAACACTGGAAAATTCCTACGTTGTACCAATTTTTCATCCCATTTATATAATATATGTTCAGGTATCTTCTCCCCTATTTTATCTAGTTCTAATCTAGTCCAATCTGGCTTTTCCCTTGTTTGATAAAAATCTGATAGGTATCTTAATTGTGCGGCTCTATAATAATTTTTAAAGTTTGGCAGTTGTAAGCCTCCTTGTTTATACCATTCTGTTAATTTATCTAGTGCTATCCTCGGTTTCCCCCCTTTCCATAAAAAATTTCCTTATTATTTTCTTTAACTCCTTGAAGAATTTCTCCGTCAAGTGTATTGGCAATGCCTGAAATAGGTATTGTATCCTTGGGAAAATGTTCATTTTAATACAATTTATCCTTCCTATTAGTGTTAGTGGTAAGTCTTTCCAATGCTCTAAGTTGTCCTGTAATTTTTTCATTAGTGGATAATAATTGAGTTTATATAGATGGCCGAGGTTTTTATTTATTTGTATACCTAGGTATCGTATTGCTTGCATTTGCCATCTGAATGGTGATTCTTTCTTAAATTTTGAGAAATCCGCATTATTCATTGGCATTGTTTCACTTTTATTTGCGTTAATCTTGTAACTCGACACTTCTCCATATTCCTTCAATTTCTTATGTAATTCTTTTATTGATAATTCTGGTTCGGTTAAGTATACTATAACGTCATCTGCAAATAAACTGATTTTATATTCTTTGTCTTTTATTTTTATCCCTTTTATTTTATTTTCTGTTCTTATCAACTCTGCTAGTGGTTCTATAGCTAACGTGAACAATAAGGGTGATAGTGGGCATCCCTGCCTTGTTGATCTGCTTAAGTTAAATTGCTTTGATATATATCCATTTACTGTCACTTTCGCCAATGGCCCCTTATATAATGCTTTAATCCAATTGATATACTTCTCTGGTAAACTGAATTTTTGTAATACTTTGAATAAATAATTCCATTCTACTCTGTCAAAGGCCTTCTCTGCGTCTAAAGCAACTGCTACTGTTGGAGCTTTATTCCCTTCTACTGCATGAATTAAGTTAATAAATTTACAAATATTGTCTGTTGTTCGTCTTTTTTTAATAAATCCAGTTTGGTCTAGATTTACTATTTTAGGTACATAGTCGGCTAATCTGTTTGCTAATAGTTTAGCTATTATCTTATAATCTGTGTTACATAAAGATATTGGTCTATATGACGCTGGTGCGAGTGGATCTTTCCCTGTCTTTGGTATTACTGTAATTATTGCTGTTTTGTATGAATCTGGTAAGCTTTGTGTTTTATCAATCTGGTTGATTACTTCCAGGAGGGGAGGAATTAATAAATCTTTAAATGTTTTATAGAATTCTATTGAGAATCCATCCTCTCCTGGTGTTTTATTATTTGATAGTTTTTTTATTATCTCTTGTATTTCTACTATTTCAAATGGTTCTGTTAATTTATTTTGTTCCTCTATTTGTAATTTTGGAAGTTCAATTTTAGTTAAACATTCATCTATTTTGTTTTCTTTCCCTTCATTTTCAGTTTGGTATAATTGTTCGTAGAATTCTCTGAAGTTTTCATTAATCTGTGTTGGATTATATGTGATTTGTTTGTCTTTTTTCCTTGATGCCAATACCATTCTCTTAGTTTGTTCTGTTTTAAGCTGCCATGCTAGAATTTTGTGCGTTTTTTCTCCTAGTTCATAATATTTCTGTTTTGTCTTCATTATGTTCTTCTCCACCTTATATGTTTGCAGTGTTTCATATTTTATTTTTTTATCTGCCAATTCTCTTCTTTTAGTTGTGTCTTCCTTCATTGCTAATTCTTTTTCTATATTTACTATTTCCCTTTCCAACTGCTCTATTTCCTGATTGTAGTCCTTCTTCATCTTGGTTACATAACTTATTATTTGCCCTCTGATGAACGCTTTCATTGCATCCCATAGTATAAACTTATCTTTCACTGATTCCGTATTTATTTCAAAGTACATTTTAATTTGTCTTTCAATGAATTCTCTAAAATCCTGCCTTTTAAGTAGCATGGAGTTTAATCTCCATCTATACATTCTTGGAGGGATGTCCTCTAACTCTATTGTCAATATCAGGGGTGAGTGGTCCGATAATATTCTAGCTTTATATTCTGTTTTTCTTACTCTGTCTTGCATACGAGCTGATAACAGGAATAGGTCTATTCTTGAGTATGTTTTATGTCTACCCGAATAATATGAATATTCTTTTTCCTTTGGGTGTTGTTTCCTCCATATATCCAAAAGTTGCATTTCTTGCATCGATTTAATTATAAATTTGGTTACTTTGTTCTTTCTGTTAATTTTTTTCCCAGTTTTATCCATGTTTGAATCCAAATTAAGGTTGAAGTCCCCTCCTATTAGTATGTTCCCATGCGTATCTGCTATCTTCAAAAAGATATCTTGCATAAATTTTTGATCTTCTTCATTAGGTGAATATACATTGAGTAGATTCCAAAACTCCGAATATATCTGACATTTTATCATTACATATCTCCCTGCTGGATCTATTATTTCCTCTTCTATTTTAATTGGTACATTTTTACTGATTAATATAGCTACTCCTCTAGCTTTTGAATTATATGACGCTGCTGTTACATGTCCTATCCAATCTCTCTTTAATTTCTTGTGCTCCATTTCAGTTAAATGTGTTTCTTGCACGAATGCTTTATCAATTTTTTCTTTTTTCAGTAAATTTAGCAGTTTCTTCCTTTTGATTTGGTTATGTATTCCGTTAATATTTAAAGTCATATAGTTCAACGTAGCCATTTCATACTTTGTTTATCTTTCCTTTCCGTTTCCTCATCATCACCTTTCCTTCTTATCCATTTCTGCTTTCTTGTTTTGAACACCTTATAAGACAACATTTCTAAAACATCAAACATTTCCCTTATTCTCCTATCTAAAATTTCTTTAACCCCATTCTCCCCTCCCCTTCCTGAGTTGCCCTTTATCCCTTGTCGGCCAACCACATCTCCCCTCTCCATTTGGATTTGCGAATTCACTCGCAAGTGTCAACTGATTTCGCAGTGACCGTAACTCCTCCCCACCCAGCCCCCCCAGAAAAGATTTCAATTTTCATATATAACAAAGGTCACTCTTTTAATTCCCTCCTTTCTTCCTCTCTTCCCTTTCATTCCCTTATTAATTCTTATCTATACTCTATATATTTTCCTTTAAATACAGATACACTCATGTACACACATATATACATACACACCTATATATATTATATATATACCCATATACACACATACATTTAGTTTGTGGTCATTTTTACTCTCGTTATTTGTCTTCATCTCTCTGCCTGTTTTGTAGTTGTTCTGCAAATTTTCGTGCTTCCTCCGGATCCGAGAATAATCTGTTTGCTGCCCTGGAATAACTATTTTAAGTACCGCTGAGTACTTTAGCATAAATTTATATCCTTTTTTCCATAGGATCGTTTTTGCTGTATTAAACTCCTTCAGGAGTTCAAAACTTATGTCTGGATAGAAAAAAAAAATTTTGACCTTTGTATTCCAGTGGCTTTTTGTCTTCTCTTATTTTCTTCATTGCCTTCTCCAATATATTTTCTCTTGTTGTATATCTTAAGAATTTTACTAAAATGGATCTTGGTTTTTGCTGTGGCTGTGGTTTCGGGGCAAATGTTCTATGTGCCCTTTCTATTTCCATTTCTTCCTGTAATTCTGGTCTTCCTAGGACCCTGGGGATCCAATCTTTTATAAATTCTCTTATATTCTTGCCTTCTTCATCTTCCTTAAGGCCCACTATCTTTATATTATTTCTTCTATTATAATTTTCCATTATATCTATCTTCTGAGCTAACAGCTCTTGTGTCTCTTTAACTTTTTTATTAGATTCTTCTAATTTCTCTTTTAAATCCTCTACTTCCATTTCTACAGCTGTTTCTCGTTCTTCCACCTTGTCCACTCTTTTTCCTATATCTGACATGACCATCTCTATTCTATTCATTTTTTCTTCTGCACTTTTAATTCTTCTTTTTATTTCACTAAATTCTTGTAATTGCCATTCTTTTACTGATTCCATATATTCTTTAAAAAAATATATATCGATTGTCTTGCCTTTCTCTTCTTCTTCCATTTCTCTATGTTCTTCTTCTTCTTCTTCCTCTGGGTTGGTCATCTGTTGTTTCCTTGTTTTCTTTTTACTCTCTTCTTTCTTGTTCTCGTTGTTTTCTGTGTTCTCTTCCTGTTGTTGTGTTGCAGCTGTCATCCTCAGCTGTGGAGATCGACTCCTCAGCTGTTCCCCCCTCCCGTCAGTGTGTTTTTTTTTCATGCGCATCGCGCATGCGTGACTCCTCGCGCATGCGCGGTTGCGTGCTTTTACTTGGCTCCGAGAGCCATTTTTGTAGTCCCGAGCTCGGGACTTCCACTGACCTTAGGGAGCGGGCTTCTCTCTCCGCGGCAGGCCTCCTCGGACAGGTAAGGCCTTCACCTTCTTCTTCTGACGTTCTTTCTTCTTCTCTTCTTCCCGTTGCTTTCGACTTTTCTTTCTTCACTGCCATTTTCTTCCCACCTTTACTTTTACTTTGTTTTAATTTTTATTCTTGTACCTTTGTGTTTTGTGTATTTTTTTTAAGCTTTTCCGGAGAGGGCTGGAGTTCCCTGACCGGCCACTACTCCATCACGTGACTCCTCCCCAGGTTACACTTTGAGACAAACAGCAACCGCTGTTGGAAAATTATCAATTCAGTGGACTGCTTAAAACTTGCCTATCTTACAGAGCAGAGAACTATCTGCAACCAAATTTACAGAGGGGCTAATACTAAGATTCGGAACTAGGCCCTCAGGTGGCCACTGAAATGTGCTGCAGCCACGTGAAGAAAGGCCACTGTTAGAGGCATTGCACATTCACATGTTGAGAGACTGGATGTCACTCAATCTTGGGATACATGTGAAAGAAAAATAAATATAACTTCAAAAGTGAACAGAACGAGGTCTCGTCTGATTAATAGAAATTTCCACATTTGCCAATTGTATGAATTGAAGTGGTACATGAACATGAAGGAACTCGCTTGTAGGAATAATTTGCATAATTTAAAAGCATAGTATGAGACAAAGATTTACTTCTATTCCACCAGCTGTCGGATCTGCTTTCTGCAGCAGCTCCAAGTGAAAGCTTCCTGCTCCCCAATGAGGGATGCAGTAATTGCAGATAACAGATCTTCTCGTTTGTCATGGAAAACCAAGCTCTTATCTGTTTGTTTTTAGAGAAGCATTTGATTTTCCACCTCACACTCCTTCTGTCTACCACGTCTGGGCCCTTGCCCCAGCTTCTTTCCCCCTTAATCTATATAACTTGACCCATTCTATCTCAATTGGCCGATGACATCACAGTGGTCGGCAGAATTATAAACAGCAATGAGGCAGTGTACGGGAGGGAGACAGATCAGCTCGCTGAGTGGTGTCACTCCCAACAATCTTCTACTCAATGTTAGCAAAACCAAGGAGATGATTGTCGACTTCAGGGGTGTGGTGAATCCATTGTACAGCACTTAGCACTGTCCGCATGAATGTACTGTGTCGGCTGACCTGCCCCTGTACCTGTGACTCCTCCCCTCAGAATC
Organism: Narcine bancroftii; assembly: GCF_036971445.1. Taxonomy (NCBI): domain Eukaryota; kingdom Metazoa; phylum Chordata; class Chondrichthyes; order Torpediniformes; family Narcinidae; genus Narcine; species Narcine bancroftii. The sequence goes on from NC_091469.1 coordinate 274,362,677, forward strand.
CCCATCAAGGCTGTTATGCCCAAACTCCTCCCTCAGTACTTGCCTTGCAATTGGGCCAGCAGCATGTGAGACATGCTGATGATTGATTGTGATTAAAGCCTATTAATCACTACTACTAAGTCCTATGTGGTTAATTGATAGTGCATCAATTTAATCACCATAATTTCATGCCATGGACAAGGCAATGCGATTGGATAAACTGGGCATCGACCCTAAAGACCCGGAGGCCTCCATCAAATTCAATCAATGGCTGCACTGCCTCAATGCATTCATGAGATGAGGAGGATAAACAGGACCTGCTCTTTGCACAGGTCAGCCACTATATTTTTCAAATGATCTGAGACTGCAATACTTGCTTGGCCACTATGGATTTCCTGCAGAGACAGTATTGGACCCTGATGAATATCATCTATGCCAGGTACCATCTGGGCAGTCGTAGACAAGCGCCCTGGTGAGTTGCTGGACAAATAAATGTAGGTCCTGCGGGAGCTGGGGCAAGCCTGCGGCAGCAGAGATGTCTCTACTGCCGTCCACTTAAAAGAACTTATACGAGATGGATGTGTAGCTGGATTCATGTCTGAACACATCCGACAGAGTTTCCTAAAAAAAATGATCGAAACCTACAGTAATGTTGTAAGGCTTTAGACCTGAAATGGTGACTAATTATTTCTACCCATGGAATCTGGCTGACCAGTTGAGTTCTTCCAGCAATTTTTTGTTTGGTACAGATATTTTAGGCATATTCAAAGTGAGGGGCATGTATGAATGAGATGATCATGAAGGGAAAGTGACACTGGAATGAATTGATTATGCTCTTTCTTGTCTTGGGTTGAATAAGAAGTGAGAAGTGAATCTGTATGTTGGTACATAAAAATACAAAAAGTGACCATGTGGAAGGTGAGTGAGCCCCCTCCCTCTTCAAGGTGAACAATTGATTGAAAAAATACATTTCTGCTTGACCTGAGACAATAAATAAAATGTATATTTGTGCTTAAAAAAAAAGGTCCACCAGGTTGATTCCAGAGATGAGGGTTCTTAGCCTATAAGGAGAGATTGAGTCATCTGGGATTGTAGAAGAATGAGAGAGGATCTTATAGAAACGTACAAAATGACAAAAGGCATAGATAAGCTAGAGGTGGGTAAGTTGTTTCCATTGGTGGGGGAGACCAGAACTAGGGGACATAGCCTCAAGATTCACGGTAATAGTTTTAAGATGGATATGAAGAAGAACTGTTTTTCCCAGAGGGTGGTGAATCTGTGGAATTCGCTGGCCATTGAAGCAGTAGAGGCTACCTCAGTAAATATATTTAAGACAAGGTTGGATAGATTTTTACACAGTAGGAGAATTAAGAGATATGGGGAAAGGGCAGGTAGGTGGAGATGAGCCTGTCAACAGATCAACCATGATCTCATTAAATGACAGAACAGGCTTGACAGGCCAGATAGCCTACTCCTGCTCCTATTTCTTATGTTCTAACTATTCTCTATTTCAAAATGCTGCCTTTCTTTTATTTTCCCAACAAAGGGCTCACTTCAATCATTGATGAGTTGCTGATAAGCACCCTGATAAGTGTGGACTGCAGTCCTGTGAAATCAGAAAACAGAGAGATCCGATTATTAAAATTGAGCCTTTCAGATTTTCTCATGTGGATGCAATGGAACCAATTCAATGTCAATCATCTTCCCCAACTTAAAAGAGAGAGAGAGAGAGACAAGGTGAAAATGACAAAGTAGGTGAATCACAGAAGAAGAGTAGCAAGAGGGGGCCTCACACATGCTGCCTCACCCACTAAGTAGTACTTCCAGCTGTTTGTTTTTTGCTTTAAAAATGAAGATATCCTCCACCATGATATGTTGCATGAACAAAATGTAATATAACATTTCAATCAATGTTGGTGGTATGTTATCCATTAGGCACAGAAAATCACATTATGTGTCAATGTTTAACCCAGATATTTTGCTTCCAGAGCCTGTACTCACAACTATCTGCAAATCTGCATTTATGACAATTAAGCGAATAACAAACAACTTCAAACTCCTCAGGACCATTCCAATTCAGTGCAACAAACTTTGATTTTGTGGTGCTCAGTGTTTATTCAGTTCAAAGTGAATACTCGAGATAGCATTCAACCTCCACCAACGATTCAACCTCCACCAACCTGCCACTCCCCCAGTCAGGATTGAGGGAAATGTTAAATCTAAATGATTTTAGCGCAGTGTTACAGCATCTGAAGACTTTCCTGTATCCTTCACCCCAACAGGTTCGTCAGTCTCTCTCCTACACAATTTCATTCAGTGGGCTTTGAATGCTATTGAATTTTAATAGGGTGAAGGGTGGATTTACAGGCACAGGCTCCTCCTATATCATTCTTTAGTGGATATGGAAATAAAGGATAGGTGACAAGAATTAAGGTACAGAATGTATTAGTTAAAATTGGCCTCGTGGTTTGCACAGACATTGTGGGCTGAAGGGCCAGTTCCTGTGCTGTATTTTTCTATCTTCTATGATCTAATTCAAATGTAGAGCATGTTTGCGTGCGGAAGAAATACAAGAATGGCAGATGCTGGAATCTTGCGCAAATGATGTGAAGCTTTTTGCTCAGGATTCCCCGTCTGTGCTCTTTTTGGAGTCCAGCACTGGAGTATAGGCTTCGGGCAATCCCCACTGCCAAATCTGCTGTCTCGATCTGCAGAATGTTAGTTCAATCGCTTATTATAAGGGAGTGGAATTACTGAAAAAAAAAGACATGATTCTTATTTAAACTACTTTAGTATTTGTTCTTAATCATTTAATAAAGGGCTGTGTTTTCATCTTTTTAATTTTCAAAAATACATAAAAATGCTTGATTTCTTCATTGACCTTTAATAGTTTTTTTTTACTTTTTTTAAATTTCAGAATATTTGTAAACAGTGAAATTCCTTTATAGATTTGACACCGTTCCACTGGAAGGGCTTGTTTGATCATTATTAGCAGGACCATTAGATCTCTATAGGGGTTTTTACATAGAGAAGCTGCTTTATTGCCCAATTAACAATCTATGTAAAAGGGGAATCGGAAAGGTGGATTCAATGTGCACGCTGAAAGTGGATTGCTGAGTCATTTTGCGTAGCAAGGCGGCTTCCCAGGGCAAAAGGTGTAGGACGTGAAGCACAGAGACGTTGCCCTCTGCTGTGATGTAGAACATACTTGCCGAGAAGTGAAATTTCTCTGATCACAATAATGGAGGCTGAACACCAGGGTATGAATACTATCACCCCAGATTGCAGACATACTGGATATCCCTTGATTGTAAGAACTAGTTTGTTCCCGGGCATGCAATGGGTTAACTGCTGAGTTCGCAGATGGCTAATTTAAAAATTCACACACTTTGGGCACAGGCTGAGAATGTCATTGCGACTTCATCAGCCATCCCCCTTTTGAGCCGGTTTCAAAGCTTGTCAGTTTACGCAGGAGGTGGTGCGACTTCACTCCGCCTCTGACACTAGGTCCCTTGAGGTCCTTTTATTGTGAAATTTAGTGAATTGTAAAGATAGGTTTCCTCCACCTTTAATACACTCCATTCATCTACATAAAAGATCTAAAGGTGGATTGGCTGGTCCAATCTGATCCAGGTTCCTTCCTCCAAGGATGGTAATGTCCGAGGTGGAGCAAAGTCACTCCCCCTTCTGCGTAAAAAGATTGCCACTGAAAGAGGATCCAGAGGGCGAGGACTGATGACATCATGATGACATCGTCAGCTTGTGACCCAAGAGTGTGAATTTTAAAGCACTCATCTGTGAAAAAAGAGATTACGATGTGCAGAAGATCTACCTGAGTTCTAAGACTGTTCGACCAGATCTCCATTAGTACTCATACCTGCTCCTCAATCGTCATTGTTGTGTATAATCCACATTACGGTGGTGGGTATGCTACTGCACATGCCCCGCCTCCTTCACCTTCAGAAGCTGGATCGGGAATCTCCCTGCTTAAAAGGACTGCGCGATTCACCTTTTCTATCCTCTTCATAAAAGGTAAATTATTTTTTTTTAAATGTGAGCAGGTGATAACACGGCTTTTGTGCATAAAAAACCCTTTTGGCACGGAGCAAAATGAACCCACCAATCCACCTTTTCTGTGTTCATGCAGGTTTAAAAGCCAGAGGAAAGCTGGCTCGAGGGTTCTATGTAAAAGGGGCTTATGAGAGGCATAGATAGGGTTGAAGGCCAGCACCTTTTTCCTGTCATGAGACTTCTTTCTTTGGCTTGGCTTCGCGGACGAAGATTTATGGAGGGGGTAAAAAAGTCCACGTCAGCTGCAGGCTCGTTTGTGGCTGACCAGTCCGATGCGGGACAGGCAGACACGATTGCAGCGGTTGCAAGGGAAAATTGGTTGGTTGGGGTTGGGTGTTGGGTTTTTCCTCCTTTGCCTTTTGTCAGTGAGGTGGGCTCTGCGGTCTTCTTCAAAGGAGGCTGCTGCCCGCCAAACTGTGAGGCGCCAAGATGCACGGTTTGAGGCGTTATCAGCCCACTGGCGGTGGTCAATGTGGCAGGCACCAAGAGATTTCTTTAGGCAGTCCTTGTACCTTTTCTTTGGTGCACCTCTGTCACGGTGGCCAGTGGAGAGCTCGCCATATAATACGATCTTGGGAAGGCGATGGTCCTCCATTCTGGAGACGTGACCCATCCAGCGCAGCTGGATCTTCAGCAGCGTGGACTCGATGCTGTCGACCTCTGCCATCTCGAGTACCTCGACGTTAGGGGTGTGAGCGCTCCAATGGATGTTGAGGATGGAGCGGAGACAACGCTGGTGGAAGCGTTCTAGGAGCCGTAGGTGGTGCCGGTAGAGGACCCATGATTCGGAGCCGAACAGGAGTGTGGGTATGACAACAGCTCTGTATACGCTTATCTTTGTGAGGTTTTTCAGTTGGTTGTTTTTCCAGACTCTTTTGTGTAGTCTTCCAAAGGCGCTATTTGCCTTGGCGAGTCTGTTGTCTATCTCATTGTCGATCCTTGCATCTGATGAAATGGTGCAGCCGAGATAGGTAAACTGGTTGACCGTTTTGAGTTTTGTGTGCCCGATGGAGATGTGGGGGGGCTGGTAGTCATGGTGGGGAGCTGGCTGATGGAGGACCTCAGTTTTCTTCAGGCTGACTTCCAGGCCAAACATTTTGGCAGTTTCCGCAAAGCAGGACGTCAAGCGCTGAAGAGCTGGCTCTGAATGGGCAACTAAAGCGGCATCATCTGCAAAGAGTAGTTCACGGACAAGTTTCTCTTGTGTCTTGGTGTGAGCTTGCAGGCGCCTCAGATTGAAGAGACTGCCATCCGTGCGGTACCGGATGTAAACAGCGTCTTCATTGTTGGGGTCTTTCATGGCTTGGTTCAGCATCATGCTGAAGAAGATTGAAAAGAGGGTTGGTGCGAGAACACAGCCTTGCTTCACGCCATTGTTAATGGAGAAGGGTTCAGAGAGCTCATTGCTGTATCTGACCCGACCTTGTTGGTTTTCGTGCAGTTGGATAATCATGTTGAGGAACTTTGGGGGACATCCGATGCGCTCTAGTATTTGCCAAAGCCCTTTCCTGCTCACGGTGTCGAAGGCTTTGGTGAGGTCAACAAAGGTGATGTAGAGTCCTTTGTTTTGTTCTCTGCACTTTTCTTGGAGCTGTCTGAGGGCAAAGACCATGTCAGTGGTTCCTCTGTTTGCGCGAAAGCCGCACTGTGATTCTGGGAGAATATTCTCAGCGACACTAGGTATTATTCTATTTAGTAGAATCCTAGCGAAGATTTTGCCTGCAATGGAGAGCAACGTGATTCCCCTGTAGTTTGAGCAGTCTGATTTCTCGCCTTTGTTTTTGTACAGGGTGATGATGGTGGCATCACGAAGATCCTGAGGCAGTTTACCTTGGTCCCAACAAAGCTTGAAAAACTCATGCAGTTTGGCATGCAGAGTTTTGCCGCCAGCCTTCCAGACTTCTGGGGGGATTCCATCCATACCTGCTGCTTTGCCACTTTTCAGTTGTTCGATTGCCTTATATGTCTCATCCAGGGTGGGAACCTCATCCAGCTCTAGCCTTAGGGGCTGTTGAGGGAGCTGGAGCAGGGCGGAATCTTGGACTGAGCGGTTGGTACTGAAAAGAGATTGGAAGTGTTCTGACCATCGGTTGAGGATGGAGATCTTGTCGCTGAGGAGGACTTTGCCGTCTGAGCTGCGCAGCGGGCTTTGGACTTGGGGTGAGGGGCCGTACACAGCCTTTAGAGCCTCGTAGAAACCCCTGAAGTCGCCAATGTCCGCACTGAGCTGTGTTCGTTTGGCGAGGCTAGTCCACCACTCATTTTGGATCTCCCGGAGTTTGCGCTGAAGATGGCTGCATGCGCGACGGAAGGCTTGTTTCTTCTCTGGACAGGACGGCTTTGTAAGGTGAGCCTGGTGGGCAGCTCGCTTCTTTGCCAGCAGCTCCTGGATTTCCTGGCTGTTTTCGTCAAACCAGTCCTTGTTTTTCCTGGAGGAGAAGCCCAGTACCTCTTCAGTGGATTGCAGTATGGTAGCCTTCAACTGATCCCAGAGGGTTTCAGGGGACGGGTCCGTGAGGCGGGTTGCAACGTCGAGCTTTGCTTTGAGGTTTGCCTGGAAGTTTCCTCTCGCTTCGTCTGACTGCAGTTTTCCAACATTGAACCTCTTTCTGGGGGCTTTATTGTTCCTGGGCTTTGGCTTGAAGTGAAGGTTGAGCTTGCAGCGAACCAGCCGGTGGTCAGTGTGGCATTCCGCGCTAGGCATGACCCTGGTGTGGAGCACATCTTGTTTGTCACTTTCTCGCACCAGGATGTAGTCCAGGAGGTGCCAGTGTTTGGATCGGGGATGCATCCAGGTGGTCTTAAGGCTGTCCCTCTGCTGAAAAAGGGTGTTTGTAATGACAAGCCGCTGTTCTGCGCAGAGCTCCAACAGGAGGCGCCCATTGTCGTTGCACTTGCCGACGCCATGCTTGCCCAGGATTCCTGGCCAGGTTTCTGAGTCTTTGCCGACACGAGCGTTGAAGTCGCCCAGGATGACAACCTTGTCTGCTGTAGGGGTACGTTGGATGAGGTTGCGCAGGTCGGTGTAGAACTTGTTCTTTTCTGCTGGTTCCGCCTGGAGGGTTGGAGCATAGACACTGATGAGGGTGATGTGACGCTTGTTTTGAAGTGGGAGTCGCATGGACATGATTCGGTCCGAGAGGCCTGTCGGAAGGTTTTCGAGTTTGGAGGCAATGAAGCTCTTGACCATGAAGCCTACACCAGATAGGCGTCGTTCATCCGAAGGCTTGCCAGACCAGTAGAGTGTGTAGCCCGCGCCGCGTTCTTGGAGGCTGCCTACATCTGCCAGGCGGACTTCACTGAGAGCGGCTATGTCGATGTCAAGTCTGAGGAGTTCATGTGCAATGAGGGCAGACCGACGTTCACGTCGGTGGCTGTCAGTCTTGTCTAGCATGGTTCTGATGTTCCAGCATGCTAGCTTGAGTTTGTGAGCATCTTTTGAGGGGGAGGACGTGGAGGGGGAGGACGTGGAGGGGGAGGACGTGGAGGGGGAGGACGTGGAGGGGGAGGACGTTGAGGGGGAGGACGTGGACCTGTCCTCGGGCCTGCGCAAAGGAGCTTTTAGGTGGAGTGCAGTGCATGAGACTAGTGAACACCAGAAGATATCTGCATGAGGTAAGGGAGGGGATGTTTAGGGGAGAGTTGTGGGTGCCAGGGATGCATTGTCAGGAGTGGTAGCTGGTACAATAAGATTTAAAAGTCTCTGAGACAGGGAAATAGATGCAAAAAAAATATAGAGGGTTATGGGTGTGAGGTAGGGAGGTTTTAGTTTGTTGAGTACATTTGTATAGGTCAGCACCAAAAAAAAATTATGGCAGGAGAATTTATATACAAATGGAACACCAAATTAATTTCAAAAAATACAGATAACCCCATACAAAAACATATTCTTCAGATATGGCAAAAAAAAATCAATGTATTAGATGGAAGGTATGGATATCTCCTAAAATACCTTTGACCCAGAACAAGTTGATACCCATGCCTCTGGGTAATAAGATCCTAGACACCTGGTGCCAGAAGGGGATTAGGTGTATCAAGGACTGTTACAAACAAAGGCTGCTTACGTCAGTCGAGCAGTTGAGAAACATATATAGTATATCTTCTGCTATCTGCAAATAAGATCTTTTTTAAGGGAAAAATTAGGACTGTCTATGACCCTGCCTAGGTCTAGTAATGTGGAGATTCTAATTTGACAATGTGTATTTCTAGAATGTATTATATATTCCAAAATGAGAGACCAAAGCCAGGCTTAGACAGGTCAAGGGAGAGATGGGAGTTGAACTTGGGCACCACAATCAATGAAGAGTGGTGGCAAGACCTGTGTCTGGACAATGTGACTGGGGTCATTAACGCCAGATACAGGTTAATGCAATATAACCTTTTGCACCAGCTGTATCTCACACCACAAAAACTGCATAAATCAAAGCTTTAGGTGTGGTGTGATTGAAACCTTTGTCCACTCTACCTGGCTATGTACAAAGGTGACACCCTTCTGGGAAAAACTGGGGGACATTTGGGAAAAAAATTACAAAAACGGATTTTGCACAAGGTCTGGACGTACCTTTTGGGAGATTTTGGAAATGTGAGTTTTAGACTGTCCAAATATCAAATTCTGTTTGTGAAGGTCGCTTTGGGAGTAGCCAGGAAGTGTATAACGGTTACGTGGAAGTCCGACTCCCAATTAAATACTACATGATGGAATATGAAAATGCAAACTTGCATTCCCTTGGAGAAAATCATTTACAATCTTTGGGGGGAATGTGACACATGTGTTAAAGTGTGGTAGCCATATCTGAAATACATGGGCATGTAGACTGATTAACTCCCCCTCCCTGTGAAATATGGATATTATAAAAACCTGTCCTAGTAGGGAAAGGATTGGAATTAAGGAAATGGAACATGGCACAGGCGATATGCGTGTTTTCTTTTAAGCCCTTTGTTTTATTTTAGTTTGGTGTTTTAGATTTTTTTTTTCCTTTTATTTCTTACTTGGGTTATTTAGTTAATTAGGTTGTTCCTTTTTTTTAGGTTTTTGGTGGGGCTCTGAACCCCACTTGTATTTGGGGCGGGGGGGGGCGAAACAAAACAGACTGTTCACTCCATGAATGTTGAAAGAGATTGTATTGGTTGTTGAAATTATTTTGAGTCTCTAAAAAGTCAAAATAAAATACTCAAAAACAAAATTTTGACACTACAGGAGCTGCTATCACAGCAGTACTACCACTAGTGCAGACCCACAGGGTGCAGAGACACAGCATTCCCTCGCAGGGTTCAGCCACCCAGTCAGAATCCGTCGCCTCCATACAGGCTTTAATAAGCCTGTTAAAAATCCTCCAACTGCTGCAAGCATTTGCAGACTCCGGGGAAGCAGAGGACTGGTTCAGGAAGAGGAAAATGGGGAGAATACTGCCTCACCCCCTTTTGAGAAGGGGAAGCAGAGGAGATGACCCACAGGATGGTGACCAAGGCGGGGATCAACAGGGGACTCTGTGGCTGAAGAACACACAAGTAGCAGACTGTTGGTGACTCAAGACGAGTAACCCACACGCCTGTGCGCTGTGGCACTTGCAGTCAAGGGACTCACACTAGGCTGTGGACTGCTGGAGCCTGAGATGTGAGAGGGTGCTGAGGGCTTCCTGATCGGGTCAGAAACTCGGATCTGGAGCTCGGGTTGCCGATTGTTTGGACTAAAGTCTATGTGGCTGCAGAGGAAGTGGGAGTGCTGAAATCTATTTCATGGATACTCAGTGACTATGGGGGGAAACTCTCTTTTGCATCTCTTTCTCCAACTTTAAGAGGCTCCAGGCAATTTCTGTTCATGGCAAATTTTGCCTGAAGGAAATTTTGAGTAACATCACATTTTATATTTTATTACATAACACTAAAAAGAATCTTGAAACATTGTGGGCTGAAAGCCCTGGACTGTGCTCTCTGTTCTATCTCACAAAACCTTGCCAATGAGCATAGGAACAACAAATAAGTTGACGCTAAGAGATCTGCTAAAGGTGACTGTTTATTTACAATGTCAATGAGCGGTAAGCATTCCTGGCTCACAGCTGGAAGCATTTCCTTATCCAGTTTGTCAAAATCAGACTAACAGCCACAATTTTTTTTCAAATAGAATTAAAGAAGACTTCATCTTAACTTGTTGAGTTAATGTACCTCATGAACATAGTTTTACCAATTCCATCCCTGTCACTCAGCGATCGTTATACTCTCCCTCCCCTGCAGGTGGCAGTATTTATTAAGTCTGCATTCTCAGCAAGGCGTAATGTTTCTGAAAGGGCACCCTGTGTTCTTCCGCCTATTGAAGTTACTCAAGAAATACTGATAATTTTTTTCTTTATGAAAAGCCATTGATGGAATTCTCACCTGTAAATTTCTTGAATGGCAGTCTTTCAATACTGTGACCAAATGACACAATGTATTTTATTGTTTCCATTAGAACAGAGGAAATGGAAGCACCTGGAAGGCTATTTGATATTTGGATATTCACAGAGATCATATCCCTCGATTAGCCTACAAGAAAAACATTCATCTGTCTTGAATAAGTTCAGCTACAGAGCCTCTTGTGCGGCATGGTTAGTGTAGCAGTTAGCACAACGCTTTTACAGGATCTGCAAGATCATGACCTTGGTTCGAATCTCGCTGTATCTGTAAGGAGTTTGTACATTTTCCCAGTGTCTCTGTGGGTTTCCTCCAGGTGCTCCGGGATTCATCCCGAAAACGTACAGTGTAATTTGTAGGTCAATTGTGTTTAATTGGTCGGCATGGGGCTCATGGGCCGAAAGGGCCTGTTACCGTACTGTAAATTTAAATTTAATTCAAAGATTAAATACCCTCTGGATAAAGAAGTAGCTCCTCATTCCTATGCCTCACTGCTGAACCTGATGTGTTCCTACTATGTGTCCTACTATGTGTCCATCTATAGTCATCATTCAAACAATTGTAGCTTGCCAAGGTTCTTTAACCATGCTCCAACTAGAACTAGCTATGTGATAAGTCGGGCATCAAATGGTTCTTGGTCCATAAAATTCAAAACAATTAAGTAACAGGAAAAATATCCTGAACTGAGATGAGTTATAGAAATGAAATTCATTTTACTCTTTAGGATGCATTTATTACACTATTCTCTATAAAAGAAAGTTGATACCTAATATTTCATACATCACTGGTGTGGTATATAAAAAGAAGCTGCAAAAATGTTAACCTTTAACTACGTCCTGTAAAAGTTTCTCATGTCTGCTGAGACTTGAAATTCATGATAAGATGAATGACTTTTATATTATGGAACATGTATTTTGTCTTGAGGTGAAGTTAAGACTTTAAGACTATTTCAAAGGTTCGGACTGAACACGTTGAATAACGTACAAGGAGAAATACATTGAAAATATTATGATACGGTGAATTTATATTATTATAATTTCTTTTCGCTGATTTTCTCATTCAAAATGTATGATAATTAAATCATATATTGCACAAGCATATCAATTGCACAGCATGTTAATGAATACATTGAGGGAAATTTAGTGCTGTTGCTTTCAGTCTAGTACCAACAAGTGGAAAAAACAACAATTCATACATACATCTGCTCTTCATCAACTACAGCCCAGCCTTCAATACCATTATTCCCTCAGTGCTGGTCAACAAACTATAAACTCTAGGCCTCTGTATCCCCCTCTGCATCTGGATCTTTGACTTTCTCATCGAAGACCACAGTCAGTACAAATTGGAAACAATGCCTCCTCCTCACTGATTATCAACACTGGCGCACCCCAAGGATATGTACTTAACCCACCGCTCTACTTGTTATACACCCATGACTGTGTGGCAAGACACAATTCCAATGGCATCTACATGTTTGCTGATGACACCACAGTTGTCGGCAGAAGCACAAATGGCAATGAGGAAGTGTACAGTGCTCGTTGACTGGTGTAATGACAACAAACTTGAGCTCAACGTCAGCAAAACCAAGGAGATGATTGTAGGCTTCAGAAGAAAGTTAGGGGAACATGGCCCAGTCCTCATCGAGGGCTCAGTAATGGAGAAGGTCAAGAACTTCAAATTCCTGGGTGTCAGCATCTCTGAGGATCTGTCCTGGAACCTGCACATTGATGCAATCACAGAGAAGGCTCACCAGTGGCTATACTTTGTGAGGTGTCTGAGGAGATTCTATATGACACTGAAGACTCTTGTAAATTTCTATTGGTGTACCGTGACAAATATTCAGGCTGGCTCTATCACTGCCTTGTACAGAGGTGCCAACTCTCAGGTCAAGAATAAACTCCAGAGGGTTGTTAACTTAGCCTGCAACATCACAGGCATCAGACTTCACTCCATCTAGGACATCTATATGAGGCGGTGTCTTAAAAAAGCAACCTCAATCCTCAAAGACCCCCACCACCCAGGTCATGCCCTCCTCACTCTGCTGCCCTCTGGGGAAAAAGGTACAGGAGCCTAATGATGAGCACTCAACAGCACAAGGACAGCTTCTTCCCCACTGCCATCAGATTCCTGAATAATCAATGAACCAAAAACAGTGATTTACTTTTCGTTCACTATTATTTTTACTTTTTTATAATAATGTTACAAGATGATTATAATATGAATGTTTGTACGATGCTGCCACAAAACACTGAATTTCATGACTTGTTCATGACAACAAATTCTGATTTTGATTCTGATTCTGAAATTTAATGGGAAAAATGTATAAGCCATGGCAGTGATAGATGGAGGTAATGGATAAAACATTGTTATAACATATGACATATAACCATATAACAATTACAGCACAGAAACAGGCCAGTTTTGCCCTTCTAGTCTGAACCTTTAACTCCGTCCTGTAAAAGTTTCTCATGTCTGCTGAGACTTGAAATTCATGATAAGATGAATGACTTTTATATTATGGAACATAATGATGAAAATGTAGCAACAACTTTGAAGTACATCTTCCCTTTAGAGTTTCCACTCATGATCCCTGATAAGTAAGACACAAAAGTCTACAGACACCATGGTTGAAATAAAAGCATAAATGCTGGAGAAACAGGTCAGACAATGAACTTTGTATAGCAAAGATAAAGATACCTAACCAACGTTTCAGGTTTGAACCCTTCATCAAGTTCTCAAGGTAACAAGTGAAAAGATTGTAACTTCGAATCACAGAATCGACACAGCAGGCTACCATTCCGTTTCAGGAATCTGATGGTTTCAACCCTGTTCATCCACTTCCCACCCCTTGCTTTTCTCATATTTGTCTCTTGTAGGGTAGAGCTGTGGCAATAAAATTGAAAATTATTTTGTAAGTCGTGAAAGTAAAGTGGAGAGCTAATTCTTGCTGAATGAAGGCAAATCTAGAATGACAAAGAATAAAATAAGTTCCATGAAAAAATAATAAACCTTCAAATTTTCTATTTTATTTTCAGTTGTAGATTTCCTTTTCTTAGATTGCGACCATTAGAAAAGCTATGAGGAAGGTAATTTATCACATCTAGCACGAAACCTCAGGAGAGAATTGGCACCCTGGTTCTGTCTCAGACCTCTTGTTCCATTATGCAAAGGGTAGTATAAGAATAACAAATGAACAGCAGCATAGTGGTTTACCAAAACAAAAACACAGATGTTAGAAGCACTGAACACAGCAAGGACAATCAGTGGGGAGAGAAATAGTCAATGTTTTAGGTCAACGAGCCTTGACCAGAACTAGAAAGGTGAAAACCAAGCATTTATTAAGTTGCAGAGAATGGGAGGGGTGGAAAGGGCTGCAGATCAAAGTTCTCAAGGTACCAATTGAAAAAATGGTTGCTTAGAATCACAGGATCAACACAGCAGGCTGCCATTCCATCTCAGGAACCTGATGGTTCCAAGCCCCTTCTTTTCTCTGGTGCAGCATTTTTTTTCTTTCAGTTACTTAATGTGTACCTTTTGATACTGTAATTCAATCTGCTTCCACTACCCCTTCAGGCAGTAAAGTCACAACTAATCTCTGCAAGAAGATATTTCTCCTTAGAAACCTTGATTTATTTTGCTGAACAGCCAGATCCCATTTGGATCTGAGCACAACATCACAAAGGCCCAGTTTTATAAAGTCTTGACATAATCTTCTGACAGGATCACAGAACCACCTTTTCAGCCTGCTGCCCTGTGCAGTTACATCCAGATTCCTTTCTCCCCACAACCTCTTTAGAAGTGAATCTTCTTTATCATACTGCCTTTTTCTCATATCTTCCCAGGAAAGTGCATCATTTTGTATTTCTGTGGACTGATTACAACAGTCTTAGAAGTCTATAATTGTTTACCTCACTACTTACCACACTTTTATATGTTCTTTACATTTTTTAAATCTCTCGTGCACATCCCTTACCAAATAATCCACACATAGGCTGATGTTATTTCCTGAAGTGAGCAGCAGCAAAGGTTTCTCATGACAGTAAAAGTCCAAAATTCCGGATGCCAGAAATCCGTACACCTGAGAATCCAGACTTTACAAAAACTCAAACTTTTTTAAATATAGCGGGCTTTTGTGTGTGTAAGCACCACAGATGCACAGTGGCAACAAGCAACCACGAAGGCATGTCAATATAAAAAAGTTTACAGTAATTTGTACAAAATAACTTCTGCTTTAATTTGTAAACTGCATTTTTCTTTTTACAATGTTCTTTTTTAAACATAATTTCAAGCATGACACGCTCTATTTTGTAGTGAAAAAAATGGTTTACATTTGTCATATATTACTTGTACTTGCTAATGAATAAACTATCAAAATTTACTTGTTCATCCCTTCTTTATTCCTCCTTAAATTTCAATTTTAAAAGTACTGCCTGAGAATCTGGAAAATCCAAAAATGCGGACTGATCCAATCCCCAAGCAGTCTGGATTTTAGGACTTCTACTATATTTGGATGTACTTTGAAGTTGAAAGAAAATGGCGGCATTTCCAGAGCTGCTCTAATAGCAGCGCTGCCGCTGATGCAGACCCACGGGGAGTGAAGTATCAGTTCTCCCCTGCGGGGTCCAACTGCCCAGTTCGACGGCCATCGGCTCTGTTTAGGCAGTAAATGGCCTGTTAAGGGAACCACCACCAACATCTTCTATAGGCAACACTTTCCTTATTCTAATATATCCTAATTTCAAAGTATCATCTTCCAAAAGCATGAGTTACAATATTCTGAATTTTGATCTCTTTAATCTAATAAATCCAACTCTGTGACTGCTACTTTATGTAGCTTTAATTTGTTGATAAAATGGATAAACATTTTGCATAGCTCCGCATTAAGGCTTTATAATGATGAATAACAAAGCATTTACTGTATAATGAAGGTACACAAACTTTAAAGAGATACAAAAGATATAGATAAACAAATTTAAAGAGATTAAAAAAAACATTCAAAGAAGTATTTCTCATGCTCACGCTTCCTCTACATGTTGTCGAGTAATGAGCAAGTCATTAGTCTGGGCAGATATTATGACATGTTACATCATAGTCACTATGGTAACACTACAAACAATAGCTCTCTTAAAGAGACAGACACAAAATTAACTAAGAGTTAAAAAAAACACAAGGTTTTAACCTTTACACCTTCCTCTGGCTGGCAGAACTTGACCTTAGCCTCAATAGGTTCTCGTTTGACTCAGCCCACTTTTTCTATGTTATAGGGGTAACCATAGGTACTCACTTTGACCCCAGCTAGGCCTGCTTTTTTCTTGGCTACCTGGAGCAATCAATGCTACACACCTACACAGGCAAGCCTCCTTGTGAGAGATGGGAAAATTGATCTAAAACTATGAACATGGAAGAAACTAAAATTCATTAGTTAATGGCTGTAACCAGTACAAACAGGATGAGCTTGGGGATTAGGATGCAGGAAAGCAGAGTCAGCACGATTAACATAAGAATCTTCTTTGTGACAAGAGCCTCCATAAGACTAAGAAAAGGAATGGTAAGGTACAATAGAATGTAGGAAGTTGAGGTAGTCTGGATCAGATAAAGGTCTCCTAGCCCTAGATAGAAGTACCAAGTCCTACATATCTAATTAGCTAACCTTACACAGATTTATACATATTAAATTAGCCAACCCTAGATAGGATGAGTCAACTCTGCATACCAAGAGAGCCCCGAGAATCAGGAAGGTGTGAATTAGGACAATGACATGATGGGACACCCACAGGATACCCCCTGGTCCTCCAAGTGTACTGAAACTGCACGTAGGCAGGAAGGATTGCCTATGCCAAACCCATCCAGGGGGCAGAAGAATGTAAGGGGGAGGGCACTTTGATACTGAAATTGACTGTATAAAAGTTGGGTGAGCCCCAGTATGTGTGTGTATTCCCAGGGTAAGGGGAAGCACCCAACTTTGCATTGTTGTAAAATAAATGTTCTTTGTTCTCAATTTTTGTCTCGAGCAATTTCTTTAAAGGTACTTCAATTTCTAACAAATGGGGGCTCGGGATCACACTCCCTGCACTGACAGAGTATCCCGACGACGAGAGTAGGTGTACCCCAGCTGATTCAGCTGGACTCACGGACGATGGGTGGCTAGTCAGTGGAAGAACGAGTGATATCCGAGAAGAGGCATTGAGAACAAACGACGGGAGGAAGCGCGCTAGAGCATTGCTACTGGAACTCGGTAAAAGTAATTTTACTTGCCTATCAGTATGGGAATTATGAGTAGCAAGGAAGTGAGTCCTGGTTCAGGATGTGAACACCAGATAGCTACGTACACCCTGCTTGGGTTGATGTTATCTGAGTGGGGCACGGGAAGGACCCGTGGGAAAGACAAACTGACAATGGTCAGGTATTGTTGTATTGAATGGGTTAAACGCCCGGTTAAAGGGAGCTCCGTGTACTGGCCAAAGTTCGGATCCGAGGATGAATGGATGTGTCAAGCTTTGAACATCTGGCTCAATCAAAACCAGAGAGAGACAATGTTGAGAGCAGGGAATATGCAGCCTGCTGGCTCAAGGGACCCATTGAACAACTGGTTTTGAGTGAGAAAGAACTCAGGGATAAGAGAGAGGAGGAACCTTTTGTCCCTGAATCACAGGGGTGGGATGTGCTACTCCTATGCCGGCTCCTATCTTTCCTTCCCCTCCTATGACCTACCCTTCTGCACCTTCCCCTCCTCCCCCACAGCTAGAGAAAAGAGAAGAGAATAGGAGTGGTATGGTAACTCGCTCACAAAGTGCTCGATTACCATCTCCGTTGACAGGAGAGAGAGATTGTTGTAATTTAGAACAGAGTGAGAACCTACTGGAAGAAAGGGCAGGTAAATGTGCCCTTGACCAGTACGGAGGTACGTAACCTACTGGAAGAAAGGGCAGGGTCAGAAATAATAAGCTAGAAGTTAGCTGGATGAGACCCCTGCGGGAGGTTCCCGTGGGAGGGGGTCTCGGTTTTGTAAATGTGACTGAAGTGCGTAACTTTAAGAAAGAACTGACCTCCCTGATAGAAGATCCCCAGGGATGTGCCGAACAGTTAGACCAATTTTTGGGACCAAATATATATACAATGTGGGGGTCTCGACATGGAATCCCCAGCAGGGGAACAATTGGTACTAACAGGTTTTGTTACCAACTCAGCCCCAGACATTAGAAGAAAATTACAAAAGACAGAAAATTGGCATGAGCAGGGAATAATCACACAAAAAAGCATTTGTCCAGACATCTGAGGATAAGCAGAAAGCAAAGGCTAACATTTTGATGCAAGCAGTTAAAGGAATAGTAGATGAGTAACATGAAAAAGGCAGGGACTGTGTGCCAGCTCCTGGACGTTGGGAGAAGCGTCAGGAGTGGGAGAGTAGAGACCAGAGATAATTTCATAAATCACGACTTCCCACTTCAGTCACTGACCAATATTGATTAAAATTCATGCTAAAAATTAAATGTCATAAATGATCATTTTTCAATACTGTAGAATTAGCGAATTTAACTACCAGTTAATTCCAATTTATGAAATAAATTGTATTCAAATGTGATTTTGCACAGGGAGTACCTGAGAGTTGAGTGATGTTATAACATTTGCAGGGAGAAATGTTTGCGCAAATAGGGTGAGTTCTACACGTCTTATTTTAAGTGTATGTAAGATAAAGAAAGGATCTGATGTGTAAAGTGGCTGGATCAGCCAGTTGAAGGGGGAGTGTGCATGTCCCTTTAAGTGCACTGTGGCACTTGAAATTGAGGCTTCAGGCTCTTGTCTTGCAGTTAGAGGTATGGAGCCCTATCAATAGATTTAGTACATTTCTTCTACACATTCAGCAGTCAAGGTCCGTGAGTTTAAAGATCACCCAGCTCTGGAGAATAAAGATACCTCTGGGGATTCCTATGGGGATTCCTATAAGTTTAATCGTTCATTTCTCTGGTGCATTTTCCTCCGGAGTGAAATTAATGCCTCAGCACAATTTCTCTGTATTGCCGCTGTTATTTAATTCATGATAACTCTCCCCCTCCATTCATCAGGTTTATATTTAAATCCGGTAGTGCGGAAGTTACATTGTAAATAATCATGGAGGTAAACCCTGCGCGACTGGATTCAGCTTAATGGAGAAATAAACCTGCGAACTGGTCTATGGTGGTGTGTGAGTACTGCAATAGGTGGAATATGATTTAAATTGGTGGCATCGTTCAGAACAATTGGGCGCATAGGAATAATAATAGCATTAATTACTCACGGATCTTGTACCAGATACTATTCACTACGTCCCGGCTTCAGGACTGGGAAATTGGCATGGTACAGAGAAATTGGCATGGCACCAATATTTCTTGATTCACTAATGACTCCACAAGCTCCAGGATTCATGCAGCTAAACTTTAAGTGCAATATTATAGAAACTAGCCGGTACTTAAATGATTGTGTGTGCAATCAACATTGCAAAAATATGAAAGGTAATACAGGTGCTCCCCTACTTATGATTTTACGATGACACAATAGCATGACTGTCATTTACTTTCATATAACGTGTTAAAGGTCATCACAAGCATCGTTGATTTTTCCAATAAACTTTGATAATTCCTCTAAGGTGAATTTTTTGTAGCCTCGTTGGTTAATCACATTTTCGGAAAGCTTACAGGGACTGTTGGGAGAGAGCAGGGTAGTGAGATCCGTATGGGGACTGATACAGCGCTGTCGTTAGAGAGTGGGGCAGTGGGATCAGTATGCGGACTGATACAGTGCTGTCAATGTTAGACAAGGTACGTCTCCAATTAAGATTTTTTTTCAACTTACGCTGGGTCTGCTGGAACGCAACCCTATCGTAAATTGAGGAGCACCTGTGATGTTCTTCTATCTAAAGCCAGCTTTAGATAAACTCTTATCATTCTGACAAATCCAGGTCTAAGTCTAATTTTCCTCCAGCCTTTGAGCAAACGCTTCCACTGCTGCATCTTACTGATCACCTCCTCACCAATGAATCAGAAGACCATGCACAAGCATGCAGTCTGCACAAGCAGACTGCACAAGCAGTCTGAAAATGTATACAAGCCTGTTCAACTTCATTTTACAAAATCAACAATCGGTTCCAGGCTCCCCAATGCTCTCTGTGGAGAGAAAATTGCCAGATTTTTACCCTTTTAATGCCCTTGGTTATGTTTGCCTCTTCTCAAAGATTACATGGCTGCACAGAGGAGCAAGGCTGAAAGTGCCTTGAAGTAGTCTGTTGGCTGCACTTGTGACCTTTAGTCAGAAAATGCATGGGCTCTTGTCTCACTTTGGGTAGTGTAGCGGTTAGTTCAACTATATTACAGTGGCACTGATGAGTACATGGATGTGAGGGGGTTGGAGGGTTATGGGCAGGGAGTAGGTAGGTGGAACTAGTTGGAGTTTCATGTAAATCGGTGCGGACTAGAAGGGCCAATATGGCCTGTTTCCGTACTGTTATTGTTATATGGTTATTATATGGAATATAGTTGTGAGCTGTGGCACAAGGCATTTAATTTTACAATTACAATAGCGATGTTAAATAATCGTCAAATTCATTGCCGTCGGCAGTAAAAAAAGACATGTCTTATTCCCACTCGGCTATTTTAAAATAAATTCAGTTACAATACAGTTAATATCACTCGCCGAATCATTATGGCTAATTGTGTTCTTAAGGCAGAACTAAAGGTTGAATATGTTTCAAGTTCTCTTGCAGGGGCTCTTGTGCTGCAATGTCTGTTATGTACTCACTCTAACAAATTGGAGGGTTGTGCCCCATACAGACAAGCAGCTCCAACTGCATTTTAATAAGGTCTAACATATTCAAAACCCATGGAAATATGGTTTATATTTCATTTTACAATTTTTACACTAACACAAAGGAAAGTCAGATTGTTATTCATTTTATTAAAATCTAGTGATTGGTTATATGTAAAAGCATGGCAAGAGGATCAACTAAAACCTGCCTGGGATGGTCCCTACTGTGTACTTTAAATTACAGACACCGCAGTAAGAACAAGAGAGAAAGGCTGGACCCACATTCAAAGAATCAAACCAGCTTCCGAACCACAACATCACGACACACAGACTCAACCCTCAACCTGGCGTACAGTTCCTCATCCTTCAGACCTGAAACTTACACTGCGCCGTGACAAAGTGCCGTAATGTTACATTTATTGTTGTATTTTTAACTGTTTATACATTTATTGTTGTATTTTTAACTGTTTATTTTTTTAACTGTTTATTCATTTATTGGGGTATTGTTTGTTAACTGTTTATGTCACTTCATTACTCGCTATGTTTTAAGTGCTCCTGGAATAGGGGCAGCAGAGGTTACAATTGTGCTACTTTACAGTGTGGACAGGGCATAGATTTTTTTTTAAAATTTTTTATTTTTCACACCATAAATCACGTTAGCCATGATATACACTTTTTCTTTTTCACACATATACAGTGTCTTTTTCTCCCCCCCCCCTCCCTCCTCCCAAGCCACCCCCCCACCCCCCCTCTCATCCATTTTAGGTATACAATCTAGGTTGCATTAAGCCAGTCAGACAATGTTGTCATTCAACAAAAATACACCAGAAATTCTACTGAGTCCATTCTTTTCTTTTCTTCTCCTTCCATCAACTTAGGTAATGTTTGTTCCCGGTAGGTTTTCGCTATTGTATTTAATGTAAGGCTCCCATACTTGTTCGAATATTTCAATATTATTTCTTAAACTATATGTTATTTTTTCTAATGGAATACATTGACAGGGCATAGATTTAAGGCATTTTCAATACGGATCGGGGGAACACAGTAGCGATAGTCAGTTAACAGCCTACATAGTGATTAATCAATGTACATTTCGCACACAGGGAGAGACTCACAGGCAAGCTGCAAAACACAATTAAATCACGAGAAACAATCCCCCCCCAGCTTGGTCTCTTTTCATCACCCCTGAAGGGGAGCACCAGTTACCAACAACGTGAGCTGCTTGGCACCTCAATATCAGACTCCAGACAACCTTCGGAGACCGGTGGCCCTAGGGTTCGGGGCTGAAGAGGACATCAGATACTAGCCACAATTCAACGGAACCGCCTGACTACTGCTACTCGTTCGCTGCTGAAGGCAGCATCTCTCACAGACTTCGTCAGGACAATGCTTACAAAAGTCGGGCGGTTAAAGACACTGCTTCAAGATTTCAACGTGAATCTGCCCATGCCCATGTTCAGACGTGGCAACTTCGGACTGATGTGGGATGGACTAGACTCTTTACTGAGAACTGGAGCCTGATACTCGCAACCCTAATAAGCAGCTGGACTCGCTACTCTGACCTTCATGGTGCTCCCCTACCTAAAGACTTTACACAGGTATTACAATTCGGTTATTGACCAGCTGGGTAAAACAACACCTTACACTTGAAAGATCAGTATTACTGATGTAAAAGAAAAGTGAGGATGGTGGGGGGGGGATCAGTCACACTGACACCAGTAACCAAAGATCAGTAACAGTGATCATGGTGAAAGATCAGTATTACTGATCTAAAAGAAAAGTGAGGATTGTGAGAGATGGGAAAATTGATCTAAAATTATGAACATGGAAGAAACTAAAATTCTTCAGTTAATGGCTGTTACCAGTACAAACAGGATGAGCTTGGGGATTAGGATGCAGGAAAGCAGAGTCAGCACGATTAACATAAGAATCTTCTTTGTGACAAGAGCCACCATAAGACTAAGATAAGGAATGGTGAGGTACAATAGAATGTAGGAAGTTGAGGTAGTCTGGATCAGATAAAGGTCTCCTAGCCCTAGATAGAAATACCAAGTCTCTTCTCTTTGGCTTGGCTTCGCGGACGAAGATTTATGGAGGGGGTAAAAGTCCACATCAGCTGCAGGCTCGTTTGTGGCTGACAAGTCCGATGCGGGACAGGCAGACACGGTGAAGTACCAAGTCCTACATATCTAATTAGCTAACCTTACACAGATTTATACATATTAAATTAGCCAACCCTAGATAGGATGAGTCAACTCTGCATACCAAGAGACTGTAGCCCCGAGAATCAGGAAGGTGTGAATTAGGACAATGACATGATGGGACACCCACAGGATACCCCCTGGTCCTCCAAGTGTACTGAAACTGCACGTAGGCAGGAAGGATTGCCTATGCCAAACCCATCCAGGGGGCAGAAGAATGTAAGGGGGAGGGCACTTTGATACTGAAATTGACTGTATATAAAAGTTGGGTGAGCCCCAGTATGTGTGTGTATTTCCAGGGTAAGGGGAAGCACCCAACTTTGCATTGTTGTAAAATAAATGTTCTTTGTTCTTAATTTTTGTCTCGAGCAATTTCTTTAAAGGTACTTCAATTTCTAACATCCTCAACTCTTCCTCTATTACATTGACAACTACTTTGGTGCTGCCTCAATGTACCTATGATTAGCTTGTCAAATTTCATCCACTTTGCTGCCAACTTCCACCCCGACCTCAGATTCACTTGGTCCATCCCAAGCAACACTCTCCCTTTTCTCAATTTCTCTGTTTCCATCTCAGGAGTCAAACTCTCTACAAACCCATCAACTTCCATGAATACACCTCCACATCCTGTCACCATAAGGATTCTATTCCTTTCTTTCAGTTCCTCCTCAATCACGTCTACATTACATGGTCTTCCGAGATGTCTACTTTGTTCAAACAACTTGGCTTTCTCTCTACCACCATCAGCTCAGCCCTCACCCTCATATCTTTCATGGCTCACACATTGCCCTGGACCCCAATGCCCCCATGCACAACAAGGATAGGATTAATCTTGTCCACACCTACCACCCCACCAGCCTCCATGTATCATCCTTCACCATTTCCGCTACCTACGACATGATCCCATCACCAGATATATCTTCCTCTCTCCACCTTTCACAGAGACCATTCCCTCCATTACTCTCTCATTCACTGCTCCCTTCCCACTAATCACCCCCTTGGCACCTACACTTTGCACCCACACCTCCTCCCTCACCACCATTCATGGCCCCAAACAGTCCTTCCAAGTGAAGCAACAATTTACTTGTGAATCTGCAGAGGTCATCTACTGCACCCAGTGCACCTGTTGTGGCCCCCTCTACATCAGAGGGACTGGACACAGACTGACTGATCGCTTTGTTGAGAATCCTCACTCTGCCATAATAGCGGAGATTCCCGGTGGTAATCCATTTCAATTTCCCACCTCATTCCATGCTGACATGTCTGTCAGCATCTGCTAGACTGAGACCACCTGCAAATAGGAGGAACAAACAACACCTCATTTTTCATCTAGGCACCCTCCAACCAGATGGCATTAACATCAATTTCTCTGGTTTGCGTTAGCCCCCTTCTCTACTCCGTCTCTCCCCTTTCTCTTTCCCCCAACTCTATATCTCCCTTCCTCTAGTTCTGTCACTCTTTCCATTTCCAATTGTTTTCTTTCTGCCAGCTCTGCATTCACAGAGGGACTCCCATCCCAGAACAATTCTCACCTTTCCTCCTACCCATGTCCAATTATCACCTCTTTCTATTAACCTGTGCTCTTTCCTCCTCCCTCAACCTTTTTGTTCCAAGTGCCTACCTGCCTTTTGCCCATACCTTGAGGAAGGGCTCAGGCCTGAGCATTATACATCTTTACCACCTATGGACGTTGTGAGACTTCCTGAGTTCCTCAGCATTTTTGTGTTTTTATTACAATCACAGAGTCTGCAGACTTTCTTGTTTTACTGCTTCTTTTTCTTTTAATATTTTGGTTCATTTTCTGTTTCTGTTGTTGAAAGTACATTTGATCAGGTTCTAAATACTTGGTAAAACACAATTTCTTGAAATCGATTAAGGAAATTGATCATTTTGATATAATAATGGTTGCCAAATGTAACAAAGGGTTAAAAAGTGTGTGGGTTTTTTTTTGTTGCTCTAATATTCTTTCAAATCCCTTATGGAAGTTTTCTAGAAGTAATACTGATAAAGGAATGTTCCCTGTGGACTTGGAAATCTTTGATGCTCAAGTCATTTCCTTCACCAGTTGCATTTCACTGTGAAACATGTTATTTCCAAAATATTCATGATTCTCATCATTCTGTATGTGTCAGTGACATTTATCAGCTCTGTCATATTATTATCGGAGTGGATTCTGCAGCAGAAAAGAAGCATAATAAAACCATGAGTGGATTTAATGAACTAGTCTATCCAACTAAAATAATAGTGACAAATATTGGTATTTATTATACTAATTCTCTTGGATATATATATAGATATATATCTAGATATATATATCTAGATATATCTAGATATATATCTTTTCTTTGGCTTGGCTTCGCGGACGAAGACTTATGGAGGGGTAATGTCCACGTCAGCTGCAGGCTCGTTTGTGGCTGACAAGTCCGATGTGGGACAGGCAGACACGGTTGCAGCGGTTGCAGGGGAAAATTGGTTGGTTGGGGTTGGGTGTTGGGTTTTTCCTCCTTTGTCTTTTGTCAGTGAGGTGGGCTCTGCAGTCTTCTTCAAAGGAGGTTGCTGCCCGCCGAACTGTGAGGGGCCAAGATGCACAGTTTGAGGCGAGATCAGCCCACTGGCGGTGGTCAATGTGGCAGGCACCAAGAGATTTCTTTAGGCAGTCCTTGTACCTCTTCTTTGGTGCACCTCTGTCACGGTGGCCAGTGGAGAGCTCGCCATATAACACAATCTTGGGAAGGCGATGGACCTCCATTCTGGAGACGTGACCTGCCCAACGCAGTTGGATCTTCAGCAGCGTGGATTTGATGCTGTCGGCCTCTGCCATCTCGAGTACTTCAATGTTAGGGATGAAGTTGCTCCAATGAATGTTGAGGATGAATATATACAATTATCCCACTAAGAGAGGGCACGGTCCTAGACGTATCTCCTGATGCCATAGTTACATTGGCCCTTCATTGCTTAAGAATCTGGATATCTTTGTGCAGCATGTTCAAATTGTAAGATGCAAATTAGGAAGTGCACTTTTAGTATGTTCAAGGTGCATTGATTTTAAAATCTATGCCAATAAATGTAAACAGGATGGAAAAATGAATGATATAGTGCACCAAGAAATTAAACGATGCAATTCTTCCAAGATGTGATGCAAGCACAATTACTTATTCAGCTGTGTTGTTAAATTTTACATTAACAATGACATTAATAGATAATTGAGCCCCCTTCCCCCAAGTTTACAGACAAAACTTCTGACTGGGGCGACCCTTTCTAAGGAGCAATAAAGAAACACTGTAACAGAGTCACCCCAATGGCGAGCGGCATCAACCAGCTCTGCATCCAAGGAGGGAGGGAAGGGAGGGGGAAAAAGGGGAGAAAATGACACTGTATATATTCAAGAGGGAAATGTTTGTGTGTATTTTGGTCAGTATGGTTCATAGTGTGAAAAATTAAAAAAAAAATCCTGGGCGACACCATTGCTGTTTCATATAACTGTATTCAAGCAACTGCTGGCTTCATGGCTTGGTTCAGCATCATGCTGAAGAAGATTGAAAAGAGGGTTGGTGCGAGAACACAGCCTTGCTTCACGCCATTGTTAATGGAGAAGGGTTCAGAGAGCTCATTGCTGTATCTGACCCGACCTTGTTGGTTTTCGTGCAGTTGGATAATCATGTTGAGGAACTTTGGGGGACATCCGATGCGCTCTAGTATTTGCCAAAGCCCTTTCCTGCTCACGGTGTCGAAGGCTTTGGTGAGGTCAACAAAGGTGATGTAGAGTCCTTTGTTTTGTTCTCTACACTTTTCTTGGAGCTGTCTGAGGGCCATGAAAGACCCCAACAATGAAGACGCTGTTTACATCCGGTACCGCACGGATGGCAGTCTCTTCAATCTGAGGCGCCTGCAAGCTCACACCAAGACACAAGAGAAACTTGTCCGTGAACTACTCTTTGCAGATGATGCCGCTTTAGTTGCCCATTCAGAGCCAGCTCTTCAGCGCTTGACGTCCTGCTTTGCGGAAACTGCCAAAATGTTTGGCCTGGAAGTCAGCCTGAAGAAAACTGAGGTCCTCCATCAGCCAGCTCCCCACCATGACTACCAGCCCCCCCACATCTCCATCGGGCACACAAAACTCAAAACGGTCAACCAGTTTACCTATCTCGGCTGCACCATTTCATCAGATGCAAGGATCGACAATGAGATAGACAACAGACTCGCCAAGGCAAATAGCGCCTTTGGAAGACTACACAAAAGAGTCTGGAAAAACAACCAACTGAAAAACCTCACAAAGATAAGCGTATACAGAGCCGTTGTCATACCCACACTCCTGTTCGGCTCCGAATCATGGGTCCTCTACCGGCACCACCTACGGCTCCTAGAACGCTTCCACCAGCGTTGTCTCCGCTCCATCCTCAACATCCATTGGAGCGCTCACACCCCTAACGTCGAGGTACTCGAGATGGCAGAGGTCGACAGCATCGAGTCCACGCTGCTGAAGATCCAGCTGCGCTGGATGGGTCACGTCTCCAGAATGGAGGACCATCGCCTTCCCAAGATCGTATTATATGGCGAGCTCTCCACTGGCCACCGTGACAGAGGTGCACCAAAGAAAAGGTACAAGGACTGCCTAAAGAAATCTCTTGGTGCCTGCCACATTGACCACCGCCAGTGGGCTGATAACGCATCAAACCGTGCATCTTGGCGCCTCACAGTTTGGCGGGCAGCAGCCTCCTTTGAAGAAGACCGCAGAGCCCACCTCACTGACAAAAGGCAAAGGAGGAAAAACCCAACACCCAACCCCAACCAACCAATTTTCCCTTGCAACCGCTGCAATCGTGTCTGCCTGTCCCGCATCGGACTGGTCAGCCACAAACGAGCCTGCAGCTGACGTGGACTTTTTACCCCCTCCATAAATCTTCGTCCGCGAAGCCAAGCCAAAGAAAAAATTCAAGCAACTGCTATGAGCAAAGCATGACCAAGGCACACCGCTGGATAAATATTTGCTCCTAACTTCACCAAAAATTTATCTATTACTTCAGAGAACATTTGAACATTTACATTACAATTTTAAACACGTATTTTTTACCCATTATTTTATTCTTGTTTATTTATCTGTTTGGTTTTTTTAATGATTTTCCTCTATATTTTTTGCCAGTTGCCTGAGGCTACTGGTTGCTTGAATTCCGGATACCTGGGGTTTTACTGTATACAGATGAAAGTTGAGTGGAATCTATTTAAAGCTTATTAGCGAGCTCACTCAAATTTCTGCTCACAGATCTGGGTACCCCCATGGCAAAAATGGGGAGGAAGACCTCAAGCATAATAAAATGTAATAAAGGAGAGAAAAATATACTTTGGAATTTAAAGATAACACCTTATTGCATGCCTATGTTCACAAAAATACCTGTTTCATAGGAATCCAATGGACAGGATAATTTGAGGTTGTTATATCATTTGATAAAGAAAACTGTTTACGCAGTTTTGGTTTATCATCAGATGAAACAACAAAGCTTTAGATTTTCAGAAAGCGTAGGTTCGTCCTCAGCACTTAAACAAGATGCAATACTCTTGTGTGGATGCAAGCCTGGCTGGCGATATTCAGGCGTACTGTCAGATACTACTCTGAATTCCAGAACACTAACCTTGCATAAGTAGCCATGAAAACTTGTTGAATTTCTTTGAACAAGTACGAATGACAACAATGAAATTGAAACATTTCCAGGAGACCACGCAATTTAATCAGATCTCTCCTCGTCCTGACGTCACGCCCAAATTGCTGAACAAAAATTAGGTGAATCTGGCTGATTACTTTTTCAATCAACCTTCTATTTTCTTCACT
Organism: Narcine bancroftii; assembly: GCF_036971445.1. Lineage (NCBI taxonomy): Eukaryota > Metazoa > Chordata > Chondrichthyes > Torpediniformes > Narcinidae > Narcine > Narcine bancroftii. The sequence goes on from NC_091469.1 coordinate 274,390,916, forward strand.
ACCTGGCAGATCAGTTCACATTTTTTGTAGTCAAGGTTCTTCTGATCAGAATAGCCCAGAAGCATATCAGAACCTCAAGGAAAGAGAGAACACTTTTGTTTCTTAACATTTTTTTAAATTAAAGCTGTGTTAAAAATAAATGTACCCTCAAGTGAGTGCTTTGCGTTTAGGCAAACATAAAATGTTGAAAAAAAAATCTGTGCTGCTGTTGGAAAACATTCCCTTTTCTATCCAAAGTTTAAATTGTGCCCTGCTAAAAGCTTTCTCGATAGTAGTTCAGCAATTACTTTCTGATTAGACAGGAAACTCCAACAGCACTATTGCTGTATCTCAGTCTATTTTATCAAAAGACAACACATCAGACTCTGTCTTCACAGGAAGAAAATCCTGAGTAATCAGACGCATATTAATCCAATTGGCTCATATAGCTAGCTCAGGACGTTGACTGTGTAGTCAGGCAAATAAACATTTCAGAGCTTTGCAGTACTTTAACAGTGGAGAAAGAGTGGTCTACTGATTTTTAAAAAAAGGCAAATCTCAAAACAAAAAGTGGCCATTTAAGATTTCACATCAATGAAATGTTTCACCATACAGGATGTGATTTTTTTTGTGCAGAAAATCAACTGGCATTCTTCTTTCTTTGGCTCTTTGGCTTGGCTTCGTGGACGAAGATTTATGGAGGGGGTAAAAGTCCACGTCAGCTGCAGGCTCGTTGGTGGCTGACAAGTCCGATGCGGGACAGGCAGACACGGTTGCAGCGGCTGCAGGGGAAACTTGGTGGGTTGGGGTTGGGTGTTGGGTTTTTCCTCCTTTGCCTTTTGTCAGTGAGGTGGGCTCTGCGGTCTTCTTCAAAGGAGGTTGCTGCCCGCCGAACTGTAAGGCGCCAAGATGCACAGTTGGAGGCAATATCAGCCCACTGGCGGTGGTCAACGGGGCAGGCACCAAGAGATTTCTTTAGGCAGTCCTTGTACCTTTTCTTTGGTGCACCTCTGTCACGGTGGCCAGTGGAGAGCTCGCCATATAACACGATCTTGGGAAGGCAATGGTCCTCCATTCTGGAGACGTGACCCACCCAGCGCAGCTGGATCTTCAGCAGCGTGGACTCGATGCTGTCGACCTCTGCCATCTCGAGTACTTCGACGTTAGGGATGAAAGCGCTCCAATGGATGTTGAGGATGGAGCAGAGACAACGCTGGTGGAAGCGTTCTAGGAACCGTAGGTGATGCCAGTAGAGGACCCATGATTCGGAGCCGAACAGGAGTGTGGGTATGACAACAGCTCTGTATACGATTATCTTTGTGAGGTTTTTCAGTTGGTTGTTTTTCCAGACTCTTTTGTGTAGTCTTCCAAAGGCGCTATTTGCCTTGGCGAGTCTGTTGTCTATCTCATTGTCGATCCTTGCATCTGATGAAATGGTGCAGCCGAGATAGGTAAACTGGTTGACCGTTTTGAGTTTTGTGTGCCCGATGGAGATGTGGGGGTGCTGGTAGTCATGGTGGGGAGCTGGCTGATGGAGGACCTCAGTTTTCTTCAGGCTGACTTCCAGGCCAAACATTTTGGCAGTTTCTGCAAAGCAGGACGTCAAGCGCTGAACAGCTGGCTCTGAATGGGCAACTAAAGCAGCATCGTCTGCAAAGAATAGTTCACGGACAAGTTTCTCTTGTGTCTTGGTGTGAGCTTGCAGGCGCCTCAGATTGAAGAGACTGCCATCCGTGCGGTACCGGATGTAAACAGCGTCTTCATTGTTGAGGTCTTTCATGGCTTGGTTCAGCATCATGCTGAAGAAGATTGAAAAGAGGGTTGGTGCGAGAACACAGCCTTGCTTCACGCCATTGTTAATGGAGAAGGGTTCAGAGAGCTCATTGCTGTATCTGACCCGACCTTGTTGGTTTTCGTGCAGTTGGATAATCATGTTGAGGAACTTTGGGGGACATCCGATGCGCTCTAGTATTTGCCAAAGCCCTTTCCTGCTCACGGTGTCGAAGGCTTTGGTGAGGTCAACAAAGGTGATGAAGAGTCCTTTGTTTTGTTCTCTGCACTTTTCTTGGAGCTGTCTGAGGGCAAAGACCATGTCAGTAGTTCCTCTGTTTGCGCGAAAGCCGCACTGTGATTCTGGGAGAACATTTTCGTCGACACTAGGTATTATACTATTTAGTAGAATCCTAGCGAAGATTTTGCCTGCAATGGAGAGCAGCGTGATTCCCCTGTAGTTTGAGCAGTCTGATTTCTCGCCTTTGTTTTTGTACAGGGTGATGATGGTGGCATCACGAAGGTCCCGAGGCAGTTTTCCTTGGTCCCAACAAAGCTTGAAAAACTCATGCAGTTTGGCATGCAGAGTTTTGCCGCCAGCCTTCCAGACCTCTGGGGGGGATTCCATCCATACCTGCTGCTTTGCCACTTTTCAGTTGTTCGATTGCCTTATATGTCTCATCCTGGGTGAGGACCTCATCCAGCTCTAGTATTAACTGTCTTAGTATTAACTGGCATTAATACACAAGAAATGTGAGGCTCACCTGAAGCATTCTCTGGTCACAATTAAATTTGCAGTTAAGTCTTTCATTTCATCACTTTCTATTTTCAACTGATACAATAATTTAATTTATTTTTAGAAATAAATTATGAAATTTTTTCTCCTAGTAAACCAGTGTCGCTTTTCCCATTCTGCTGTTTATTTGGAGTCACTAAAATGAAGTAGTTATTTCACTCTAAAGATACAACTTGAACTATTGTATGAATCAGGGCAGAGGTATGATGTTAACCTGCCCACTTTTTACATGCATTAAAAGGGAAAGTGAGACGGCACTTTTCATACACAACACAATCCTGTTTTCTTTAGCAGTTGTGCAGAAGTTCTGGTAAATGTGCACAAACAGGAATATGTTTTTGATTTTGAGGTGATACAAAATAGGAGACTACCAAAGTAAGAAGAAATAAATCTAAAAGTGAGTTTGAAAAGAAATAAATGAAGTTTACCGATAATTCTGTTTAATTGTATTTTTGGAAAAAAAAATATTGAGAGAATATAGGCATTGTTCGCTAAGTCAGCACACGATGCCCATCCCAAGATATCTTCAAAAAAAAGTTGAGCTAACTTCATGAACTATGGCAATTCTTGTAGCAAAAGAGCTTCTATACTGTTGCTTGACAGCGAGTTTTAGTATATGCTGACCTCGTAATCAAGGTACTCGATGTACTATTAATCCAGAAGCACAATTTCAAATTCAACTATGGCATCTGAGCAATTTAAATGCAAATTAAATAAATAAATTTGAAGGTTTCAAAATGGTTATTCTGAGTAGTGGTGAGCCACTGAACTATAGCACAAAAAATCAACTGGCTCACTGATCTTGCCTCAGTATGACTCAGATGCTTCATTGTCTGGTTGACTCTTAAATTGGGACCTAACTTCAAAGGCAATTAGGCATGGATCTACATGCCGATGAGCTTTATATCCTCGGAAATCTTGATCCAAAACCGTTCACTCTGAATACCACACAAAAATATACAATTTTGATGCTAAGCATTCCTGTTATTACTTGAACAAATCTTGGAATTGAATATTTAAACTAATTTTATAAATTCACCCAGGACAAAGTGAGGCGAGGAAAATGCATTTTCAAAATATTTTTATCTCCACTTCTAATTGTAGCATGGAAATCGAAAATAGAACAAAATACCGTATATTTCAGCATATAAGTTGAGTCGTGAAACCCTAAAGATGTTCTCAAAAAGGAGAGGTTGACTTATATACCGGATATACTTTTAAGACCTTAAATTCACTGGGGAAAAAAAAACAGATTGACATCAATTCGGTATATAAGTCAATGCTGGAAGCATCTCACCACCTCCCACGCTGCTGCTCCCCAACACCTTCCCTCCTGGGTGCCACCCTAACCACTCCTACCTTGGACCCTGAGGTTGCCACCGCCACTCTTGCCTGCTAGGCCAAAGTTTCTGCTCCCGCCTGGTGCACGATGGCGCCGCTCCAGCTCTGTGAGCCGTCACTGTTGCTGTCTGGTTGGCCGATGTTTTTTTTTAACCTACTTAATTTATGGCTTTGTTACTTGCGATTGGGGTGTTTTTAAAAAATTTAGGTTGTTCCTGGGAGGTCCAGACAGCCTGAAATATAGGGGTCGACATGCACCAGATGTATCGTAAAGCCCTTAAAATTAAGCTGAAAAATGGGGATCAACATACACAAGCTGACTAATACACCAAAATATATGGTTCAAAAGTTGCTGATTGAAATTGAATCCTTTCCTGTGTAAAACCATGAGATTAAGTGTTTCACCCTTTCATTTTTTTTGTGAATATTCACAATAGGAAAGAAGCAGGATGCAATTGTTGATTTCAACCTCGTCACTGGGAAATATTTTGAAGCAATTATGGGATGATGTAAGATTTTGGTATTAATGAGAGGACTAAGATTTTTTTTAAGTATCCTTACTCTTCATTATATGCGTTAAAAGTTCATTAAGTTCTCCAAATGATAACAAAGTGTTTGTTATGCCTTCAAACTTATACAAAGGCACATAATAAATATTTTTCTTTGTTATACTCTGGGTTTAATTGCTTTTATAATAATTTATGATCACATAATGAATTTGCAATACACTGCTTCCATTTACTGCAAAACAATTGAAAAGAATAAGAGAGATGTAGATCATTCAGTTGACTATTTTTTCCCAGCTCTATGATAGTACAGGAGAAACAGAAGTACACTGAGTAAACTAAGAGGAACTCAGCAGTCAGGCAGCAGCAAGAGTCTTGAAAAAAAGTTCCCAATCCAAAACAGTGACTGTCCACTTCTCTTCATCGACGCTGCCTGACTTAGTGAACCCCTCCCATTCGTTTTTATTTGTTTGGTGATAGAACAGGTTGATTCTTTCAAACCAGTCCTAGATCTTCCTCTCTTCAAACATTTGGATGCTTTTTCTCTAAAAGATTTAAACATGCCTAAAATAAGTATTTTCTGTGGCATTGCAATCCAAAATGGGCTCAGAAAAGAAGTTAGCTTGATTCATCTCCTTCAACATTGATATGATGACTTTTTTTTTCTTATTTATTGACTTTTGTGCTCTGGCTATCCCCGGCTTGATGAGAAAAGTGGCGTTGAGGCCAAGATTGGATCAGCCACTGAAAGGCAGTGCAGGCTTGAGGGACCAATTAGATGACACGCTCCTCTTTCTTCTATTGCATTGTCCATTTGGGGGATTTGAATCTTGGAACCATTTGACTCAAAGGGAAGAGTGCTCCCACTGTGGTGCAGTTGACGGACAGACTACTTCTGACACACAATGCCATGCATTTGGCAGGGTGGAGAAACACCATATAAATTGTTAAGATATTAAATAATACACCTGCTAAAATTGTGTGCACAATTTTTTAGATGTAAAATGAGGAAGGGGGTGGGGGTCATACATTATTGTACTGCTTCTGTGATCAACCAGTCTGCTAATAGTTAATTTTCATCCAAGAAGAATGATCATTGAATCAACATTACTGGAAGTGCCTGGTTAGCCTGCAAGGCATCATTACTTTCAGGAGAAGTGGGAAAGGGAGAAAATTGGCAAGTAAGAAAGGAAAAACATCAGTGAGCAAACTTTATCTCCATTCACTACTTCATGAATTCATGATCTCCCAGAAACGTTTGAATTAACTGATAAAGCTGTCTCACTCCAGTAGAGTCATGTCCTCCAGAGAAGTTGAGAAAATATTTACCATTTCCAGCACAAATCACTCAGGCATGACTAATATCACATAGAAATTGTAAAAATGCCCAGAAAAGGGCTAGGCATCCTCTCCCAGGGAGAGACAGCATTCAAATTTACAAATTAAAACCTCTTCAAAATAATCAAGCTGCACACATTAAAGCCACCTTAATGAATTAAAGTTTCAGAAATGGAATCATTATCATTTTACAGGATTCTGACCACATAAATGTTTGGCTTCATTGCATGGCTGATTATTAAACTGATTGGTTGGCAATGATTTATCAGAAGTGAGAGTTGATATATTATCTCCAAAGTTCAGGTTCCTTATCAACCAGCTCCCAGTTTGTTCATTTCAATAGTCAGCCTAAACATATCAAAAGGGTGGAAGTTTATGTTATACATATCTTCACAAAGGGATATACCCTGTGCCTAAGGCCACGAATAATGTTATGTTTCTTGGGCCAACAGTTTCTAGCTAAAATAAATATGACATTTAAAAATGGAAAATTAATCCTTCTTTTGTTTGTTCAGTTAATATGTATCTCTTTACAGTAAAAGTCCTAAAATCTGACTGCTCGGGGATTGGATCAGTCCAGATTTTTGGATTTTCCGCATTTTCAGGCAGAGCAACTGTGGCGCTTATGCAATGCACGCACGCACACAGGTATGCAATGCACACAATGCATGCAAGCACTGGTTAGTTCAATAAGGCCACCAATTACTCCCATCTGGTACATCACTGGGCATAAAATTCATTTTCAAATTGCAAATTTCTGAGACATTGCTCCTTCGACCTACATCATTCATAGATGAGTTTTTTTAATTTAGCTCACTCTCTTAATTCTGACTGATCTCTGTATAAAACTGGTGAGATTGTTAAGTGGGCATTAATGACACTGTCCTTCCAATCCCTTCCCTCTTGCCATCCATCCCATAGGATGACGATGGTTCCTTTCAGTCAGTTTGTGGGGTTTGATATGTGCTTCCTGGAGTGGCTGTAGAGGCCGATCCTTGACAGGCCCTGCTTGGCAGTTGAGGGCTGGAGGGGCAGCAGGGGCAGAAGCTGAGCTGTGGTCCTTCCTGTGCCTTTCCTCTGTTGCGTCTTTGAACTTGTTCCCAGCAGCTTCCACACCTTTTCAGATGGCACACATCCTAAAGCCTGTACAAAGTGAAGGAGAGGGAATGTGGGATTTTGAACCCAATGACCTTCCAGTAGAGGACGGTGGGGTTGCAAGATGGTAGTGGAGGAACTGGGTAGAAAGGGGTGGAGGGTGGTAGATAGTGTTGGGGATGAGCTGTAGATATCTCCTGGTTTGCCACATGCTTCCTGATGCCCACTGAATGTTTAATACATTCATTAATATGTATCATTAGCAGCTAGAAAAACAATCTCCACTCTTTATTGCCAGCACATTGTTTGACAGAGATTCTAAGAATTGCAGCGTTCTTTAATGCTCAAAAAGTCTTCTTTTGAAAGCTAGTTCTCACAGAGATCCAGATCACGCCTTTGTCATCTGAGCAGGGTTATTTGCTGGCTCGAAAAACAATTGGTTTCTAATCTTCACGCTCCATTGTGTTATGCTAATTCAAATTTGAAGATCAGCTAATCCATTCTCCATAATCCAGATTCTCTGATGTACCTAAATTGGCCTCTAAAAGAATTACATTAAAAAGTAGCGTGTTTTCGGTCCATCTTGAGCCCTCGTGTCCATGTTAATTTAAAGTTATACAACTCAAGAAGAACGTTTATAAATTGGTCTCATCCTTATTCTGGTGTCATCCACAGAAGGAGCTGTTTCACCACATCAATCCTATTCTTTTTTTTATTATTTTTTTAAATTTTTCGCACTGTGAACCATATCAACCAAAATATATACAAATGTTTCTCATTAAATATACACAGTGGCAATTTCTCCCTTTTTTTCCCCCCCTACCCTCCCTCCCCCCTTCCCACCCCCCTCCAAAACCAATAAATATTCAACATGTACAATACAATAAAACCATGAAACAATGTCTTCACACAATGAAAAATAAACAAGAAAAATGTGTCATCTACTTTTACACATTGAATCAAGTTGTTTTGTCTTATTATTACATCAATCCTATTCTACCCTATTATAATTTAAAGGTCTATGAAGATTTTCCTTTTAAACACCACTTTCAAGTTAAAAAAAAAGCAGGTTATTTATTCATTCCTGATGATTTTGTTCCCTTGGATAATATTATGGTGATTTGTTTCTGCGCATGATGAGGTTACAGCTGGCAAGCAGTTCTTTAGATGAGATGTTTATGGAAGTTTTTCCTGTCCTTTGGAAAAATCAATAAAGAAAATACCCAGAAGATGTCTGCAACATTCACACCTACAAAGGCCATTGTGGTGTCCTGAATGTGAGTGAAAATAGAAAACCATCCACCTGAAAGAAGATGAAGAAATTGCTAAGCAGTTCTAATCAAAATAAATAAAAATGTAATTTATTATCGAGTAAGGAAACAGTTATATTGCAACAAGAACATGTATCCCTCCAAAGAAAACACCAGATGGAAAAGAGGGTTACTAGGTCCCTTCCTTTGGGACATAATGAAGTTTGTTACCTTTAGGTACTTTTACACAGCCACAGAATATTTCAAGAAAATTTCTGCAGTGTAAATTGACCACAGCAACTCTGTAAGAAACAGGCCATATGAATACAAGTTCCCCCTTCAACAAACTCCGCCACACAGGAAGGCTATGTAAAAGTGCCCTAAAAGTGCCCCTGTGTAAACATCCACATCAGGACACACTGGATGTAAGTAAGCTAATTTTTTTCAGCATAATTCCAAAGTTTCTGTGTAAAAATGCCATTTGATTCTGCTGCATTAAATCTGAATATAATGCACAGACAGAAATATTGATTAGCATAACACTATCACAGCACCAGGAACCCAGGCTCAATGCCTGTCCTGTAGTCAGAAGTTTGTACATTCACCGTGTGACCTGCGTGGGTTTTCCCCAGTTTCTTCTCAACCTCCAAAACATAGAGGATTGACAAATTAATTGTGCAGCATGAATTTCATAGGCCGGATTGGCCGCCTTCCATGCTGTATCATTAAATTAAAAATTAAATTAAAATAAATGATGTTATTTTGATTTTGATGTGAAAACCTGTTTGAATAATTAATCAAACATGGATAATTTTTTAGTTATTGAAAATTAATCAGTTCAGTTTGTAATTGAATACAAAGTTGTTAACTTGTGTCTTTGCTGTGTTTGTCAGGTTTATCATTGAAAACGATGAATGACAAAACCATGCTGGATTAAAAATTGTGTCCCTTTTCTGAATAAGAAGTTAATACCAAATTTAATAACTTCATTAAACAACAAGCAATTGGTATGTATAAGCCTGTTCTATTTAACTGATTAGTGCATTATGTATTTTTTAATTGTTATATGTTATTTGTTATATGTTATTCCGGCCATTGAAACCCAATCCATCCAATTAACCAACAACCCTGTACTTATTATGCACTGCCTGCAATTCAAAACCTTAAACAAAAGATGATGGAGAAGTGATGAAGAAGTACCCATTTCCATGAAAAAAAAGCTACAAAATGTGAAATCGATTCACATTAATGAAGGATTGAAAGGTCATGGAGCATACAGACTGTCATTAGTAGGCTGTTAATTGTTACCATTTAAAATAAAACATAAATACTTAATACGATATGAACAAACGCGATGCTAATCTGTACAGCCAGAAGGTCTGGTCTTCAATAAATTAACTAATCTCTGTGTAGTTTAATGATGAGTCCTGGATTTCAGGAAAAGTTGCTTTGCTGAGTTATGAACACTGATGATGCCAAAATATTACCCCACAGTGCAAATCAGCCTCAAAAAAGGAGGGAAAATTAAAAAAAACATCAAAATCTACATTCAATAACAGAAAGAGCATGATTTGAAAAGATAAACAGGCTGTTACTTGGTAGACTGCGGAAGGAAAATAAGCAATTGAGGAACTGACTCTGCATTGTACATTGGCAGTAGTCTGATTACAAGCAGAGGCTTGTTTTGTCTGGAGCTGAGTGCTAAGAACATTCTAAGATCGAAAGATAACTTAAGCAAACCTTATTACAAAAAAAAGCTTAAATTAATGGAAAGAGTCAGTTGTTCTAATCAGCGAGTACTCCATTTTCATTTGAAAAGCAGCAGGATTGGAGTAAACTGCTGTACACAATATCCAACTACAGATAGAAACTAGAAATGTGAAGTATCCTTTCAACAGTCTGTAATAGGTAAATCACACATTTCTCTTTAATTATTTTTGGTGGTCTACTTCTTTTAATGATGGGAAATTTGTCTAAATCTATTAAATATGTACAGGGATAAAAAATTCATTTTTGATATGAGCACTGAAATAGCCCACATTGTGCATAATTATGAAAATGACTGATCAGGATAGATTATTTTCAAATGTATCCAACCATTTTTCTGCATTTTGGCAGAACAAGAAAATCTTGGGACATCAGAGTCTGAACAGAGTCAGTCAATCAGGTTCCATCTGTCAGTCGCCTACTGCGAATCCAGCTCACTTCAAGACAACCTGTCATCAATTAAAGCCCAAAGCTGCTGCAATAGACTGGAAGTTTCTTTGATCCCATTCATCAACTTTCTTTGCTGTCTTTCTGTTCTCCTGCCTCCTCCCATTTTACCAAGTGTAATTGAATTCACCATTCTACTATTTCCACAACTCAGCTTCCGAATGAGTATTATATTTACAAGTTAATAAGTAACTTTACACATTTCAGGATTCAATGACTAGTTCTTCTTGCTTCCCATGGGATAAGAGCAACCTTCACCTCCAGCACTCTTCAAATGAATCAATAGAAATAGGAATACAGGCCTCACCTCAATCTCCCCACTCCCATAGAAACGATGAAGAGTGAAAACTGTGCATGCATGCATGCACTTCTCTGTAATCTGTATATGTTTACCTTACTCCACACAAATGGTCAAATTTAAATCTTTGCCTGTAAGTAGCATTTATAGCCATTAGACAAATGTGATAGCACAAACAGAAACAAATGGGCATGATCTAACTGTCATTAAGGAGACATGACAAAGGTTGAGAATTAAGTATTCCTAAGACAGTTTTTAAAAGAGAGGGAAACATGGAGTGAGGGGGCCAGTTGTTCAAAATCTATGTGATTTGGATGTAAGGACCAACTGTAGTATGTCCAAATTTGCTGATGACATAAATCTAGGAGGCAGCTTAAGATATGTGAAATGAATGGAAAGAGGGCTATAAACAGGCTAACAATGATTGGTCACATGAAAGATTAATAAACATCACCATGGTGTATGGAAAGACCTGGCACACAAATCACTGTCTTTTTTTCTTTGGCTTGGCTTCGCGGACGAAGATTTATGGAGGGGGTAAAAAGTCCACGTCAGCTGCAGGCTCGTTTGTGGCTGACAAGTCCGATGCGGGACAGGCAGACACGATTGCAGCGGTTGCAAGGGAAAATTGGTTGGTTGGGGTTGGGTGTTGGGTTTTTCCTCCTTTGCCTTTTGTCAGTGAGGTGGGCTCTGCGGTCTTCTTCAAAGGAGGTTGCTGCCCGCCAAACTGTGAGGCGCCAAGATGCACGGTTTGAGGCGTTATCAGCCCACTGGCGGTGGTCAATGTGGCTGGCACCAAGAGATTTCTTTAGGCAGTCCTTGTACCTTTTCTTTGGTGCACCTCTGTCACGGTGGCCAGTGGAGAGCTCGCCATATAACACGATGTTGGGAAGGCAATGGTCCTCCATTCTGGAGACGTGACCCACCCAGCGCAGCTGGATCTTCAGCAGCGTGGACTCGATGCTGTCGACCTCTGCCATCTCGAGTACTTCGACGTTAGGGATGAAAGCACTCCAATGGATGTTGAGGATGGAGCGGAGACAACGCTGGTGGAAGCGTTCTAGGAGCCGTAGGTGGTGCCGGTAGAGGACCCATGATTCGGAGCCGAACAGGAGTGTGGGTATGACAACGGCTCTGTATACGCTTATCTTTGTGAGGTTTTTCAGTTGGTTGTTTTTCCAGACTCTTTTGTGTAGTCTTCCAAAGGCGCTATTTGCCTTGGCGAGTCTGTTGTCTATCTCATTGTCGATCCTTGCATCTGATGAAATGGTGCAGCCGAGATAGGTAAACTGGTTGACCGTTTTGAGTTTTGTGTGCCCGATGTTTTGTGTTTTGTGTGCCTCAATCTGAGGCGCCTGCAAGCTCACACCAAGACACAAGAGAAACTTGTCCGTGAACTACTCTTTGCAGATGATGCCGCTTTAGTTGCCCATTCAGAGCAAGCTCTTCAGCGCTTGACGTCCTGCTTTGCGGAAACTGCCAAAATGTTTGGCCTGGAAGTCAGCCTGAAGAAAACTGAGGTCCTCCATCAGCCAGCTCCCCACCATGACTACCAGCCCCCCCACATCTCCATCGGACAAATCACTGTAAGGAATAAGTAATGGAAGAGAGATCAAAGCATGCAGGGTTCATTGAACATCATAAAAAATCTGGTTTGACTGGATATCAAGCACTGCTTCCAATTCTCAAACACTACATAAAGTCTTTAAAGGCCTGGAGCTATGCCGTGGAGATTTAGTTGTGTATCCTCACTGGTGAGGGACTTTAGTTTGTGAAGCCATCTGAAAAACCTGCGATTATTCTCCCTAGAGAAGGTTGACAGGTGATTGGATAGAAGTACTCGTAAGTGCAGAGGATCTTGAGCAAGTGAATGAAGAGGCACTGGATGTTGTGATTTGGATTTTCAGAAAGCCTTTGTCAAGGTGTCCCTCATGAAAACAAGACCCCATGGCTGATTGCCAGTAAGAAGCAAGCTGGAATGCAGGGAACATTTTCTTGTTGCTTCCCAGTTGCTAATGGTGTTCCACAGGGTACAGACTTAGGGCTGCTTCTTTTTATGTTGTATATCATTGATTTAGATTATAGAATGAATGGCTTTGTGGCCATCTTTGCGGCCGATGCAAAGATAGGTGGAGGAGCAGGTAGTGTTGAGGAAACAGGGAGGCTATATAAGGACTTAGACAAATTAGGAAAATGGGCAGAGAAGTGGCAAATGAAATACAGTGTCAGAAAGTAAACAGTCATGTACTTTGGAAGAAGAAATAAATGAATAGATTATTTTCTAAATGGGAAGAATATTGAAAATTCCCAGATATAAAGGGACCTGAGAGTCCTCAGGCAGGATACCTCCAAGGTAAATGCAGGTCGACGGTGGTAAAGAAGGCAGATGCAATCCTGGCATTCATTTCAAGAAGAATAGAATATGAGAGCAGGAATGTTGTGTTGAGGTTATAAGGTTATAAGGCACTTTGAATATTGTGAGCAGTTTTGGGCTCCTCATTCAAGAAAGGCTGTGCTGATGTTAGGGATTGTTCAGAGGAGAGTTATGGGAATGATTCCGAGAATGAAACAGTTATCATATGAGGAATGTTTGATAGCTCTTGACTTGTACTCTTTGGAATGAGGGGGGATCTCATTAAAACATTTTGAATGTTGAGTCACGTGATGGAGTAGTGGCCGGACGGTGAACTCCAGCCCTCTCCAGAAAAGTCGGAAAAAATAAAGGAAAACACAAAGGCACAAAAATAAAAATTAAAGTGAGTATAAAGGTGGAAAGAAGATGGCGACGAAAAAAGAAAAATCGAAACCAACGGTAAGAAGAGAGGAAGAGAAGACAACGGAAGAAGAAGGAGAAGGCCTTACCTGTTCGAAGAGGCCCGCGGTGGAGGGAGAAACCCACTCCCTCAGGTCGGTAGAAAGTGGACTACAAAAATGGCTCGCTGAGCCAAGTAAAAGTGCGCAACCGCGCATGCGCGAGGAGTCACGCATGCGCGATGTGCATGCAAAGACACACACCGACGGGAGGGGTGATCAGCTGGGGAGTCGATCTCCACAGCCGGCAATGACAGCTGCAGAACAGCAGCAGCAAGAGGAGAACATAGAAGACAACGAAAACAAGAAAGAAGAGAAGAAAAGGACAACAAAGAAACAACAGATGGCCAACCCAGAGGAAGAAGAAGAGGAAGAGGAAGAATACAGTGAAATAGAAGAAGAAGGGAAAGGCAAGATAAAGGATATACTTTCTCTTATTAAAGAATACATGGAGTCATTTAAAGAATGGCAAGCGCAGGAATTTGATGATTTAAGAAGAAGAATAAACAGTACAGAAGAGAAAGTGAATAAAATAGATATGACCATATCAGAAATGGGAAAAAGAATGGACAAGGTGGAAGAATGAGAAGCAGCAGTAGAAATGGAGGTAGAGGACTTAAAAAAGAAATTAGAGGAATTTAATAAAAAAGTTAAAGAGACACAAGAGCTGTTAGCTCAGAAAATAGATATAATGGAAAATTATAACAGAAGAAATAACATAAAGATAGTGACCCTTAAGGAAGATGAAGAAGGCAAGAATATGAGAGAGTTTATAAAAGATTGGATCCCCAGGATCTTAGGATGTCCAGAACTACAGCAAGAAATGGAAATAGAAAGGGCACATAGAGCATTGGCCTTTAAACCACAACCACAACAAAAGCCAAGATCTATTTTAGTAAAATTCCTAAGATATACTACAAGAGAAAAGGTACTGGAGAAAACAATGGAGAAAGTAAGAGAGAACAACAAGCCACTGGAGTACAAAGGGCAAAAAATCTTTATTTATCCAGATATAAGTTTTGAACTCCTGAAGAAGAGAAAGGAGTTCAATACAGCAAAGGCGATTTTATGGAAGAAAGGCTATAAATTTATACTAAAGCATCCAGCGGAATTGAAAATATTTATTCCAGGACAGCAAAACAGACTATTCTCGGATCCAGAGGAAGCACGAAAATTTGCAGAACAATTACAAAATAGACTGAGAGATGAAGACGTGTAACGAGAGTACAAAAGACTGCGAACTACAAAGACACATAAGTTTTGAACTCCTGAAGAAGAGGAAGGAGTTCAATACAGCGAAAACGTTTTTTTTTAAATTTTTTATTTTTCACACCATAAATCACATTAGCCATGATATACACTTTTTCTTTTTCACACATATACAGTGACTTTTTCTCCCCCCCCCACCTCCCTCCTCCCAAGCCACCCCCCCACCCCCCCCCCCCTCTCATCCATTTTAGGTATATAATCTAGGTTGCATTAAACCCGTCAGACAATGTTGTCATTCAACAAAAATTCACCAGAAATTCTACTGAGTCCATTCTTTTCTTTCCTTCTCCTTCCATCAACTTAGGTAATGTTTGTCCCCGGTAGGTTTTCGCTATTGTATTTAATGTAAGGCTCCAATATTTGTTCGAATATTTCAATATTATTTCTTAAACTATATGTTATTTTTTCTAATGGAATACATTTATTCATTTCTATATACCATTGTTGCATTTCCAAATTATCTTCCCATTTCCAGGTTGACACAATACACTTTTTTGCTACGGCTAGGGCTATCCCAACAAATCTTTTTTGTGCATCCTCCAAATCAATTCCAAATTCTTTGTTTTTTATGTTACTTAGGAGCTGACATTTTATCATAACATAACTCCCTGCTGGATCTATTATTTCCTCTTCTATTTTAAATGGCACATTTTTACTAATTAATATAGCCACTCCTCTTGCTTTTGAATTATACGATGCTGCTGTTACATGTCTTACCCAATCTCTCTTTAATTTCTTGTGCTCCGATTCAGTTAAGTGTGTTTCTTGGATAAATGCTATATCAATTTTTTCCTTTTTCAGTAAATTTAGTAGTTTCTTCCTTTTAATTTGGTTATGTATTCCATTAATATTTAAAGTCATATAGTTCAGTGTAGACATTTTATACTTTGTTTATCTTCTCTTTCCGTTTTTCCATCATTACCTTTCCTCCTTTTCCATTTCTGTTTTTTTTTAATTTTTTATTTTTCACACCATAAATCACATTAGACATGATATACACTATTTCTTTTTCACACATATACAGTGACTTTTTCTCCCCCCCCCCTTTCCTCCCAAACCACCCCCCCACCCCCCCTCTCATCCATTTTAGGTATAGAATCTAGGTTGCATTAAGCCAGTCAGACAATGTTGTCATTCAACAAAATTACACCAGAAATTCTACTGAGTCCATTCTTTTCTTTCCTTCTCCTTCCATCAACTTAGGTACTGTTTGTCCCCGGTAGGTTTTCGCTATTGTATTTAATGTAAGGCTCCTATACTTGTTCGAATATTTCAATATTATTTCTTAACCTAGCTGTTATTTTTTCTAATGGAATACATTTATTCATTTAAATTTAGTAGTTTCTTCCTTTTAATTTGGTTATGTATTCCATTAATATTTAAACACAGATTTGTTCACCGTAGCCCTTTTATATTTTGTTTATCTTCTCTTTCCGTTTTTCCATCATTACCTTTCCTCCTTTTCCATTTCTGTTTTCTTATTTTCAACTCTTTATAAGACAACATTCCTACAACATCCAACATTTTCCTTATTCTCCTATTTCTATCTTATTTATCCCCAATCTCCCCTTCCCCTCCTGAGTTGTCCTTTATCCCTTGTCGGACAACCACATCTCCCCTCTCCATTTGGATTTGCGAATCCACTCGCAAGCGTCAACTGATTTTGCAGTGACCGTTATTTCCCCCCACCCCGCCTCCCCCAGAAAAGATTTCACTTTTCATATGTCACAAAGGTCACTCTTTTAATTCCCTCCTTATTCTCTCTATTCCATTACCTTCCCTTATTAATTCTTGTCTATACTATCTATATTTTCCTCTAAGTACAGATACATTCATGTATGCTCATTGTCTCTATTCACTCTTATACCTCTTTACCCGCATACATATCAATCGTGATCATTTTTACTCTCATTACCCGTCTTCATCCCTCAGTCTATTTTTGTCTTTACCCACATACATATCAATCGTGATCATTTTAACTCTCATTACCCGTCTTCCTCCCTCAGAACTCTCATTACCCGTCTTCCTCCCTCAGTCTATTTTTGTAATTGTTCTGCAAATTTTCGTGCTTCTTCTGGATCCGAGAATAGTCTGTTTTGTTGTCCTGGAATAAATATTTTCAATACCGCTGGATGCTTTAGTATAAATTTATACCCTTTCTTCCATAAAATCGCCTTTGCTGTATTGAACTCTTTTCTCTTCTTTAGGAGTTGAAAACTTATATCTGGATAAATGAAGATTTTTTGCCCTTTATACTCCAGTGGTTTGTTGCCCTCTCTTACTTTTTCCATTGCCTTCTCCAGTACCTTTTCTCTTGTAGTATATCTTAGGAATTTTACTACAATAGATCTTGGTTTTTGTTGTGGTTGTGGTTTAGAGGCCAATACTCTATGTGCCCTTTCTATTTCCATTTCTTGCTGTAGTTCTGGACATCCTAGGGTCTTAGGGATCCACTCTTTTATAAACTCCCTCATATTCTTGCCTTCTTCATCTTCCTTAAGGCCCACTATCTTTATGTTATTTCTTCTGTTATGGTTTTCCATTGTATCTATTTTTTGAGCTAGTAGTTCTTGTGTCTCTTTAGTTTTTTTATTAGATTCCTCCAATTTCTTTTTTAAGTCTTCTACCTCCATTTCTGCTGCTACTGCCCGCTCTTCCATCTTGTCCATTTTCTTTCCCATTTCTGTTAAGGTCATCTCCATTTTATTTATTTTCTCTTCTGTGTTGTTTATTCTTTTTCTTAAATCCTTAAATTCCTGTGTTTGCCATTCTTTAAATGACTCCATGTATCCTTTAATAAGAGCAAGTATATCCTTTACCTTGCCTTTCTTTTCTTCTTCTATTTCACCATACTCTTCCTCTTCTTCTTCCTCTGGGTTGACCATCTGTTGTTTCTTTGGTGCCCTTTCCTCCTCTTCTTTCTTGTTTCTATTGTCTTCTGTGGTCTCTTCTTGCTGCAGGTGTTCTGCAGCTGTCGTTGCCGGCTGTGGAGATCGACTCCCCAGCTGGTCTCCCCTCCCGTCGGTGTGTTTTTTTTCATTCGCATCGCGCATGGTTGCGCACTTTTACTCGGCTCAGCGAGCCATTTTTGTAGTCCATTATTTACCGACCTGAGGGAGCGGGTTTCTCTCTCCGCAGCGGGCCTCTTCGGACAGGTAAGGCCTTCACCTTTTTCCTCCTTTGTCTTCTCTTCCTCTCTTCTTACCGTTGCTTTCGATTTTTCTTTTTTTGTCGCCATCTTCTTTCCACCTTTATACTCACTTTTCTGTAACTTTTATTTCTGTGCCTTTGTGTTTTCCTTTGTTTTTCCCGACTTTTCTGGAGAGGGCTGGAGTTCACCGTCCGGCCACTACTCCATCACGTGACTCCCCTCCATTTCTGTTTTCTTATTTTAAACTCTTTATAAGACAACATTCCTACAACATCAAACATTTTCCTTATTCTCCTATTTATATCTTCTTTATCCCCAATCTCCCCTTCCCCTCCTGAGTTGTCCTTTATCCCTTGTCGGACAACCACATCTCCCCTCTCCATTTGGGTTTGCGAATTCACTCACAAGCGTCAACTGATTTTGCAGTGACCGCTATTCCCCCCCACCAAGCCCCCCCCAGAAAAGATTTCGCTTTTCATATGTAACAAAGGTCACTCTTTTAATTCCCTCCTTATTCTCTCTATTCCATTACCTTCCCATATTAATTCTTGTCTATACTATCTATATTTTCCTCTAAGTACAGATACATTCACGTATGCACATTGTATCTATTCACTCTTATACCTCTTTATCCACATACATATCAATCGTGATCATTTTTACTCTCATTACCCGCCTTCATCCCTCAGTCTATTTTTGTAATTGTTCTGCAAATTTTCGTGCTTCTTCTGGATCCGAGAATAGTCTGTTTTGTTGTCCTGGAATAAATATTTTCAATACCGCTGGATGCTTTAGTATAAATTTATATCCTTTCTTCCATAAAATTGCCTTTGCTGTATTGAACTCCTTTCTCTTCTTTAGGAGTTCAAAACTTATATCTGGATAAATGAAGATTTTTTGCCCTTTATACTCCAGTGGTTTGTTGCCCTCTCTTACTTTTTCCATTGTCTTCTCCAGTACCTTTTCTCTTGTAGTATATCTTAGGAATTTTACTAAAATAGATCTTGGTTTTTGTTGTGGTTGTGGTTTAGAGGCCAATGCTCTATGTGCCCTTTCTATTTCCATTTCTTGCTGTAGTTCTGGACATCCTAGGGTCTTAGGGATCCAATCTTTTATAAACTCCCTCATATTCTTGCCTTCTTCATCTTCCTTAAGGCCCACTATCTTTATGTTATTTCTTCTGTTATAATTTTCCAATGTATCTATTTTTTGCGCTAGCAGTTCTTGTGTCTCTATAGCTTTTTTATTAGATTCCTCCAATTTCTTTTTTAAGTCTTTTACCTCCATTTCTGCTGCTACTGCCCGCTCTTCCATCTTGTCCATTTTCTTTCCCATTTCTGTTAAGGTCATATCTATTTTGTTCATTTTCTCTTCTGTGTTGTTTATTCTTCTTCTTAAATCATTAAATTCCTGTGTCTGCCATTCTTTAAATGACTCCATGTATCCTCTAACAAGAGAAAGTATATCCTTTATCTTGCCTTCCCTTCTTCTTCTATTTCACTGTACTCTTCCTCCTCTTCTTCCTCTGGGTTGGCCATCTGTTGTTTCTTTGTTGCCCTTTTTTTCTCTTCTTTCTTGTTTCCATTGTCTTCTGTGTTCTCTTCTTGCTGCAGGTGTTCTGCAGCTGTTGTTGCCGGCTGTGGAGATCAACTCCCCAGCTGGTCCCCCCTCCCGTCGGTGTGTTTTTTTTCATGCGCGGTTGCGCTCTTTTACTCGGCTCAGCGAGCCATTTTTGTAGTCCTATTTCTACCGACCTGAGGAAACGGGCTTCTCTCTCCACAGCGGGCCTCTTCGGACAGGTAAGGCCTTTTCCTTCTTCCTCCGTTGTCTTCTCTTCCTCTCTTCTTACCGTTGATTTTGATTTTTCTTTTTTTGTCGCCATCTTCTTTCCATCTTTATACTCACGTTTCTTTAACTTTTATTTCTGTGCCTTTGTGTTTTCCCTTGTTTTTCCCGACTTTTCTGGAGAGGGCTGGAGTTCACCGTCCGGCCACTCCTGGATGGATTAAGTTAATGCCAGCGAAAACGTTCTTATGGAAAAAACCTATTCTCGGATCCAGAGGAAGCAAGGAAATTTGCAGAACAACTACAAAACAAGCAGAGAGATGAAGACATGTAATAAGAGTAAAAATGACCACGATCTATATGTATGTGGGTAAAGAGGTATATGTGTGTATATATATATAGTGTGCATACATGAATGTATCCGTATTTAGAGGAAAATATATAGAGTATAGACAAGAATTAATAAGGGAAGGAAATGGAATAGAGGGAATAAAGAGGGAATTAAAAGAGTGACCTTTGTTACATATGAAAAGTGAAATCTTTTCGGGGGGGCTGGGTGGGGAGGAGTTACGGTCACTGCAAAATCAGCTGACGCTTGCGAGTGAATTCGCAAATCCAAATGGAGAGGAGAGATGTGGTTGTCCGACAAGGGATAAAGGACAACTCAGGAGGGGAAGGGGAGATTGGGGCTAAAAAAGTTTTAAATAGGAGAATAAGGAAAATGTTTGATGTTTTAGGAATGTTGTCTTATAAAGTGATCAAAACAAGAAAACAGAAATGGATAAGAAGGAAAGGTAATGATGGAGAAACGGAAAGGGAAGATAAACAAAGTATAAAATGGCTACGTTGAACTATATGACTTTAAATATTAATGGAATACATAACCAAATTAAAAGGAAGAAACTGCTAAATTTACTGAAAAAAGAAAAAATTGATATAGCATTTGTGCAAGAAACACATTTAACTGAATTGGAGCACAAGAAATTAAAGAGAGATTGGGTAAGACATGTAACAGCAGCGTCATATAATTCAAAAGCAAGAGGAGTGGCTATATTAATTAGTAAAAATGTGCCATTTAAAATAGAAGAGGAAATAATAGATCCAGCAGGGAGATATGTAATGATAAAATGTCAGATATATTCGGAGTTTTGGAATCTACTCAATGTATATTCACCTAACGAAGAAGATCAAAAGTTTATGCAAGATATCTTTTTGAAGATAGCAGATACGCAAGGGAACATATTAATAGGAGGGGATTTCAACCTGAATTTGGATTCAAATATGGACAAAACTGGGAAAAAAATTAACAGAAAGAACAAAGTAACCAAATTTATAATTAAATCGATGGAAGAAATGCAACTTTTGGATATATGGAGGAAACAACACCCAAAGGAAAAGGAATATTCATATTACTCGGCTAGACATAAAACATACTCAAGAATAGACCTATTTTTGTTATCAGCTCGTATGCAAGATAGAGTAAGAAAAACAGAATATAAAGCTAGAATACTATCGGACCATTCACCCTTAATATTGACAGTAAAGTTAGAGGACATCCCTCCAAGAATGTATAGATGGAGATTAAACCCCATGTTACTTAAAAGGCAGGATTTTAGAGAATTTATTGAAAGACAAATTAAAATGTATTTTGAAATAAATACGAAATCAGTGAAAGATAAGTTTATACTATGGGATGCAATGAAAGCATTCATTAGAGAGCAAATAATAAGTTATGTAACCAAGATGAAAAAGGACTATAATCAGGAAACAGAGCAGTTGGAAAGGGAAATAGTAAATATAGAAAAAGAATTAGCAATGAAGGAAGATACAACTAAAAGAAGAGAATTGGCAGATAAAAAAATAAAATATGAAACACTACAAACATATAAGGTGGAGAAGAATATAATGAAGACAAAACAGAAATATTATGAACTAGGTTGAAAAAACGTACAAAATACTAGCATGGCAGCTTAAGACAGAACAAGCTAAGAAAATGGTATTCGCATCAAGGAAAAAAGACAAACAAATTACATATAATCCAAAAGAAATTAAGGAAAACTTTAGAGAATTCTATGAACAATTATACCGAACTGAAAATGAAGGGAAAGAAGGGAAAATAGATGAATTTCTAACTAAAATTGAACTACCAAAACTACAAATAGAGGAACAAAAAAAAACATTTTGAATGTTGAAGTCATGGACAGAGTAGATATAGAAAGGTTGTTTCTCATGGTGGGAGGGTCGAGGATAAAAGGGCACAACTTCAGGATGTAAGGATGTCCACTAGGAATTGAGAAGTGGAAAAATTTATTTAGCCTGAGGGTGGTGAATCTATGGAGTTTGTTTCCCTAGGCAGTTGCGGAGACCTAATCATTGGATGTGTTTAAAGCAGAGAGTGATAGATTCTTAATTAGCCAGGGCATTAAAGTTCATAAGGAGAAGGCCAGGCAGTGGGGCTAATTGGGAAAATGGATCAGCTCATGATTAAATGGCGGGGCAGACTTGGGTGGAACAGCCTATTTCTGCTCCTATGTCTTATAGTCTAAACTGTTTAATTTGTGGAAGGCTCAAGAAACAGATGATATGGACTTCATGTGATGGGTAAAATGGCCAAGGATGACCTAAGTATTTTTTTTATGCAGAAAGAAATCATGCTTCTGAAATCTTTTCTTCTAATGTGAAGCTGACTGAAATTTTTTTGAAAATATTATTTATTAAATCGTGATGCAGATGTTAAACATAAAATGAATGAATAAAACTTTAAAAAGGCACAAAATACATACATGATTTTTTTTAAACTAATCCCCAACAACCACCCACCCCCACTTCCCACCCCACTCTAATCTACCCAGGCTGACTGAATTATGTGATGAAGATTTTGCTATATTGACTCCCCATATACTCTCCATTGGTGCATCTTTGCTGGCACCATTCAATTTCTTGTCAATGGTCTTGATAATAAGCTTTTAGGATATATTCTATGAGATGCTTCCATGTAAAGCATGGTATGTTACCAGCTGTGTATTACTGTTGGTGTATTACCAATTTACTCCTTTGTATTGAGGGACTCTCTCGATATAATGATCTTTTTCCTGATTCCTCTCCTAAAGTAAAAGTCTACAAATTGCCTAATTTTATATGCCTGATTTATAGTTTTGATGTGGTCCTATCCCAAAATTACCTGGAGATTATGACACTGGGTGTCACTTCCAGGTGAATTTGCGTCAGTCATGAAATGTTACCAGGCACGTTCATATGCTATTCACATTGGCATGCCTGATCTTGATCCAGTTGTTCACCTGACATCCTTCACTCACACTAGAAAAATTGGAGCAGAATAATGGATACCATGCCTGCGTTAGAACAATCCTCTGAGAACTGGTGACATATTATGCTTGTTTATGTCATTTCTCATGAAATAAAAAGATACTGTGCTGAAACTTGATGAGGTATCTTCAAAAGTTCTTGCACCTTTCAAAGTCTACAGTTGTGCAATAATTTTTTGTTTTGCATTTAGTTGCTGAGAAGCTAATCAATAAGCACCTCAAATGTAGTCCCAATTAGCCGCACACCCTTTGCTATGGTGATGTCATTTCAACAATGCTTGATGGGTTAGTATAAGAAACGATTCCTATAAAACCCATCATTTTTATCGCTCTACCATTGAATAATGAATTTGCAGCGTTACTTTTTCCAAGGCTGTTGTCACAGGGATTTTGTGGGAAGGTCTTCGGTTATGTTCCCATGCAAAGAAGAAGCTTTCTTGCCACAGCATCTTTTCAAGCACCCATCACAGAACTTTGTCACGTTCCCCCAAATTACTGCTCACCTCTGCAACAAAGAGATCATGCAGGCACGGTATTTGGAATGATAAGTTTAACTGACTTCACTGATGAACCATAGGTCCTCTGATTGACAGCATTGCTGGCATCCTACAATTGTAGGCAGTCACAATTAGCACATATATACCTATAAGGTTCCCTCTGATAACTTGTATCCTTTTATGAGAGAAAAGATTTCCACTCTTTCAAAGTGCAGATCATTGTGGATCTTGAGAAGAATTTCTTCAAGGTGAATTCAAATGACTTTCATCAAGAGGGAGAACACACCTCACAGTCCAGATTTGTCCAGTATCATAGATTCTGAGGGATTTCCTTCCCTGGCTGCCTACTCCATTCCAGTACACTCTACTGTCACAATAGCTAAATGAATAAATAGTAGATACTTTCAAATTGCCAACTAGCCCTCCTGCGACCCGGATGAGGTTACTGGGCAGTGTGTGCCTCTATTGAGAATCACACAAATACTGACATCATAGTGGAAAACACCAAAGGTATCCTGAAGCTGATTTCCAGGAGCCCTTTGCAGTACACACCAGAGAAATCTGTAAATTTTATCTGCATGCTGCACCAACCTTGCCAATCAAAGGTGGCAGGTGTTGTTGGAGAAAAGAGAGTTAGGAGACTCAGAACATTAGGGCTATAAGGCTACATTTACTGCAATAGAAGTACACAGAGGAGGAAGAAAAAAAACATTCACTTGCAACGCTAGCATGTATGACCTATTCCTAATTAAGAGCTAACCGAGTGGGTGGATCAGGAGTCAGAACCATGGTACATGGTAATTATGGCATGAGACTAATCATTCTACTATTTTGTGAACCTCAGCACTGAGGCTACAAAAGTAGTCCAGCTGAGACGTGCTGTGGTGCAGCAAGCAAACACAAAACACAAGAAGACTGTACTACAGGCTTTCATCAGCTCTGAACACACCAGTCTTAATATCTTTGCTGGCTTCACGTGTGCCTGGCTGTCTTCTGCTGGCTCCATGTATCCGACTGCCTGGGAGGGGCCAGCTCAATTGTAATAGATAGGCCAGCCTCCCAGGTTGCCTACCTGCAGGTACAGTGGTTACCCCCATCAGTAGGCTGGTAGGAGTGTGGCCAATGTTATGGTTGTATCAGCACACTAGCAGTTAACAAGGTTTTTCTTGATCACATTTACTTCACTTGACCTGCTAACCGACTTGCGTGTGGTATGGCATGGTGCATACACTGCAACAATGCGAGCTGCTGCACTACTGATTAAAATTTATTAGTGCTTTGATCAAGTAGCAAATATAAGGCTAAAAGGTGCCAGAAATTGGAAGTATTCAGCAACTCAAGTGATGAGTGTTAACATTGACTTTTTGCTAGAAATGGGAATGTCTTCAAAAACATCAATGCAATGGTGAGACGCAATTTCCCACATGCTGAACCATGCTATTTCCAATCAATCCTTGCCTTTCAAAATCCAGATAGATGCTGTATCTCAGAATCCCCACAAGTAACTTTCACTCACTGTTGTGTCCTAGCAATGTTTTTTAAATAAAGTCACAATATTAACCACACTCTAGTTTTCTGGTACTTACCATGGCTAAGTAAGATAGAAAAATCTCTGCCAGTGCCCCACAGTATTTATTCCCTTGCCTCCCACATTATCCTAGCACACACTGATTCAGGCCTTGGAGGTTTAACTACCTTTATATACCTCAAGATCACCCACACCTTCTCTTTCATAATATCTGCATGTTTCCAATCATTCCTGTTCCATATAACCATATAACCGCTTACAGCACGGAAACAGGCCATGTCGGCCCTTCAAGTCTGTACCAGTTCACTTGAACAACTCCACTAGCTCCTCCGCAAACTCCTGAGGAAGTAGAGGCTTTCTTTATGATGCCATTGTGTGTATGAACCTACATTTGCTCATCCTCTCCACCTCTCTGTTCAGAAATCTGATGGCGGCAAGGAAGAAGTTGTCCTTGTGTTTGTCTTCAGGCCTGGCAGAACAGACTGCCATCTCCAGAAATAGGAAGAACCCTCCCCCGTTGAGAATTGAAACATCTTTTGCAGGCTTCATACGGTAAACATTCACTGGTGTCACAGGTGACAAGAACCCAAATACAATTCATGCTTGTTAAATAAGGAAGTCTGAAGATGCTGGGTTTGAGTGCAAAACATAAATGTGCTGGAGCAATTCACTTAATTCCCTAGCCATGTTTTGGCACACTAAACCTGTGTGCAATCCAATTTCTAGACATAGGCAACTGGTGTAGGAACTGCTGCAGTGAAAAAAAACTGTGTTGAAATATTTGAAGTCACAATGTATCCTCAAAATTTTCTTCAGAAGCAGACCCTTGGATCAACTTCTCTTTGATTTGGTCAGTTTTCAGGTGATTGATTAGGCCAAGGTCAAACTCTTCCACAGATGGAGGAGGAGATGCCAGATGGGACAGGTGGGTGAGTAGTTTGCAAGATGGTACTCCCCTTCTCCTGATTTGTGTGTGTTCTTGTTAGAAATTAAAGTACCTTTAAAGAAATTGCTCGAGACAAAAATTGAGAACAAAGAACATTTATTACTACAACAATGCAAAGTTGGGTGCTTCCCCTTACCCTGGGAATACACACATATACTGGGGCTCACCCAACTTTTATACAGTTGATTTCAGTATCAGAGTGCCCTCCCCCTTACATTCTTCTGCCCCCTGGATGGGTTTGGCATAGGCAATCCTTCCTGCCTACGTGCAGTTTCAGTACACTTGGAGGACCAGGGGGTATCCTGTCGGTGTCCCTTCATGTTATTGTCCTTATTCACACCTTCCTGATTCTCAGGGCTACAGTCTCTTGATATGCAGAGTTGGCTCATCCTGTCTAGGGTTGGCTAATTTAATATGTATAAATCTGTGTAAGGTTAGCTAATTAGATATGTAGGACTTGGTACTTCTGTCCAGGGCTAGGAGACCCTTATCTGATCCAGACTACCTCAACTTCCTACATTCTATTGTTCCTTACCACTCCTTATCTTAGTCATATGGTCTTGTCACAAAGACTAGAAGATTCTTATGTTAATCGTGCTGACTCTGCTTTCCTGCATCCTAACCCCCAAGCTTATCCTGTTTGTACTGGTTACAGCCATTAACTGATGAACTTTAGTTTCTTCCATGTTCATAATTTTAGATCAATTTTCCCATCTCTCACAATCCTCACTTTTCTTTTAGATCAGTAATACTGATCTTTCACCATGATCAGTGTTACTGATCTTTGGTTACTAGTGTCAGTGTGACTGATCCCACCCCCCCCCCCCCACCTTCCTCACTTTTCTTTTAGATCAGTAATACTGATCTTTCAAGTGTAAGGTGTTGTTTTACCCAGCTGGTCAATAACCGAATTGTAATCTCTGTGTAAAGTCTTTAGGTAGGGGAGCACCATGAAGGTCAGAGTAGCGAGTCCAGCTGCTTATTAGGGTTGCGAGTATCAGGCTCCAGTTCTCAGTAAAGAGTCTAGTCCATCCCACATCAGTCCGAAGTTGCCACGTCTGAACATGGGCATGGGCAGATTCACGTTGAAACATTGAAGCAGTGTCTTTTAACCACCCGACTTTTGTAAGCATTGTCCTGACGAAGTCTGTGAGAGACGCTGCCTTCAGCAGGAACAAGTAGCAGTGGTCAGGCGGTTCCGTTGAATTGTGGCTAGTATCTGATGTCCTCTTCAGCCCCGAACCCTAGGGCCACCGATCTCCGAAGGCTGTCTGGAGCCTGATATTAATGTGTCAAGCAGCTCACATTGTTGGTAACTGGTGCTCCCCTTCACGGGGTGATGAAAAGAGACTAAGCTGGGGGGGGATTGTTTCTTGTGATTTAACTGTGTGTTGCAGCTTGTCTGCTAACATTAGCATGGGTATCATTGAACTTGTGAGTTGCAGCCTGTCTGTGTACATTAGCATATGTATTAACTCTCTCTCTCTGCGACATGTACAATCCTGACTACCATTCTGTCTGTCTTTGTCCCACCATGTCCTTTGTGCTATCGCTTTAAAACTCCTGTCTTTAATACCTGTGTAGGCTAAGATACAAATTAGATGTACTCCACTAAAGCTGTTCAGTTCCCCTGGTCCGTACTGGAATCCCTTGTTAACCCATATCCCACTATGACTATACATTAAATCTATGCCCTGTCTACATTCTAAAGGAAAATAATTGTCACCTCTGCTGCCCCTATCCCAGGAGGACTTAATACATTGTGAGTAATTAAGTGCTGTCCCAGAAATGGAGAAGCAACAATTAAACAATACAATAAATGGTAAAAACAACATTACGGCACTTTTTCACGGTGTAGTGTCACTTTCAGGTCAGAAGGATGAGGCACTGCACGCCAGGTGGAGGGTTGAGTTTGACTGTCGTGATTCTGTGGTTCGGTAGCTGGTTTAATTCTTTGAATGTGGGTCCAGCCTTTTTCTCTTGTTTGTACTGCGGTGTCTGTAATCAAAAATACACAGTAGGGACCATCCCAGGCAGGTTTTAGTTGATCCTCTTGCCATGCTTTTACATATAACCAATCACTAGATTTTAATAAAATGAATAACAATCTGACTTTCCTTTGTGTTAGTGTAAAAATTGTAAAATGAAACACAAACCATATTTGCATGGGTTTTGAATATGTTAGACCTTATTAAAATGCAGTTGGAGCTGCTTGTCTGTATGGGGCACAACCCTCCAATTTGTTAGAGTACATAACAGACATTGTAGCACAAGAGCCTCTGCAAGAGAACTTGAAACATATTCAACCTTTAGTTCTGCCTTAAGTAAAATGCCTTGTGCCACAGCTCACAACCATATTCCATATAATAATCAAGAAATATTGGTGCCATGCCAATTTCTCTGTACCATGCCAATTTCTCCAGTCCTTAAGTCAAGATGTACTGAATAGCATCTGGTACAAGATCTGTGAGTTCTTAATGATATTATTATTCTTATGCACCCAATTGTTCTGAACGATGCCACCAATGTAAATCATATTCCACCTATTGCAGTACTCACACACCACCATAGACCAGTTCGCAGGTTTATTTCTCCATTAAGCTGAATCCAGTCGCGCAGGGTTTACCTCCGTGATTATTTACAATGTAACTTCCGCACTACCGGATTTAAATATAAACCTGATGAATGGGGAAAGTTATCATGAATTAAATAACAGCGGCAATACAGAGAAATTGTGCTGAGGCATTAATTTCACTCCGGAGGAAAATGCACGAGAGAAATGAATGATTAAACTTATAGGAATCCCCATAGGAATCCCCAGAAGTATCTTTATTCTTCAGAGGTGGGTGATCTTTAAACTCACGGACCTTGAATGCTGAATGTGTAGAAGAAATACCTCTAACTGCAAGACAAGAGCCTGAAGCCTCAATTTCAAGTGCCACAGTGCACTTAAAGGGACATGCACACTCCCCCTTCAACTGGCTGATCCAGCCACTTTACACATCAGATCCTTTCTTTATCTCACATACACTTAAAGTTAAGATGTATAGAACTCACCCTATTTGCGCAAACATTTCTCCCTGCAAATGTTATAACATCACTCAACTCTCAGGTACTCCCTGTGCAAAATCACATTTGAATACAATTTATTTCATAAATTGGAATTAACTGGTAGTTAAATTCGCTAATTCTACAGTATTGAAAAACGATCATTTATGACATTTAATTTTTAGCATGAATTTTAATCAATATTGGTCAGTGACTGAAGTGGGAAGTCGTGATTTATGAAATTATCTCTGGTCTCTACTCTCCCACTCCCGACGCTTCTCCCAACATTCAGGAGCTGGCACACAGTCCCTGCCTTTTCCATGTTACTCATCTACTATTCCTTTAACTGCTTGCATCAAAATGTTAGCCTTTGCTTTCTGCTTATCCTCAGATGTCTGGACAAATGCTTTATGTGTGATCTGTAGAAGCTGGGTTATTCCCTGCTCATGCCAATTTTCTGTCTTTTGTAATTTTCTCCTAATGTCTGGGGCTGAGTTGGTAACAAAACCAGTTAGTACCAATTGTTCCCCTGCTGGGGATTCTATGTCGAGACCCCCATATTGTATATTTGGTCCCAAAAATTGGTCTAACTGTTCGGCACATCCCTGGGGATCTTCTATCAGGGAGATCAGTTCTTTCTTAAAGTTACGCACTTCAGTACTGGTCAGGGGCACATTTACGAAACCGAGACCCTCTCCCATGGGAACTTCCCGCAGTGGTCTCATCCAATTGGTTTCTTAGCTTATTAGGTCTGGGTTCCTGCTCCCTGGGAAATGAATCAAAGGGTTCTGCCCTTTCTTCCTGAAGAGTCTCACGCTGTTCTGAATTAAAGTTACCTCTCTCTCCTGCCAACAGAGGTGGTAATCGAGTGCTTTGTGAGCAAGTTATCATACCACTCCTGCTCTCTTCTCTCTTCTCTAGTGGTGGGGGAGGTGGGGAAGGTGCAGAAGGGTAGGTCATAGGAGGGGAAGGAAAGATAGGAGCCGGCATAGGAGGAACATAAGGTGGAGGGAGGGAATGTAACACATCCCACCCTTGTGGTTCAGGGACAAAAGGTTCCTCCTCTCTCTTGTCCTTGTACTCTTTTTCTTTCAAAACCAATTGATCAAATGATCCCCTAAGCCAGCAGGCTGCATATTCTCTGCTCTCTAGGTTATCTCTCTGGTTTTGATAGAGCCAGATGTTCAATGCTTGACACATCCAGTCATCTCGGATCCGAGTTTTGGCCAGTACACGGAGCTCCCTTTTATCGGGTATTTAACCCAGTCCCTACAACAATACCTGACCATGGTCAGTTTGTCCTTTCCACGGGTCCTTCCCGTGCCCCACTCAGATAACATCAACCCGGGCGGGCTGTATGTAGTTATCTGATCCTCACATCCTGAACCAGGACTCTCTTCCTTGCTACCTGTATTTCCCATACTGAAAGGCAAGTAAAATTCCTCTTACCAGGTTCCAGTAGCAAGGTTCTAGCGCGCTTCCTTAACGTTTCTTCCGTCGTTTGTTCTCAATGCCTCTTCTCGGATATCACTCGCTTCTTCCACTGACCAGCCACCCATCGCCCGTGAGTCCAGCTGAATCAGCCGGGGTGCACCTACTCTCGTCGTCAGGGTTCTCTGTCAGTGGAGGGAGTGTGATCCCGGACGAGCCCCCATTTGTTAGAAATTAAAGTACCTTTAAAGAAATTGCTCGAGACAAAAATTGAGAACAAAGAACATTTATTACTACAACAATGCAAAGTTGGGTGCTTCCCCTTACCCTGGGAATACACACATATACTGGGGCTCACCCAACTTTTATACAGTTGATTTCAGTATCAGAGTGCCCTCCCCCTTACATTCTTCTGCCCCCTGGATGGGTTTGGCATAGGCAATCCTTCCTGCCTACGTGCAGTTTCAGTACACTTGGAGGACCAGGGGGTATCCTGTCGGTGTCCCTTCATGTTATTGTCCTTATTCACACCTTCCTGATTCTCAGGGCTACAGTCTCTTGATATGCAGAGTTGGCTCATCCTGTCTAGGGTTGGCTAATTTAATATGTATAAATCTGTGTAAGGTTAGCTAATTAGATATGTAGGACTTGGTACTTCTGTCCAGGGCTAGGAGACCCTTATCTGATCCAGACTACCTCAACTTCCTACATTCTATTGTTCCTTACCACTCCTTATCTTAGTCTTATAGTCTTGTCACAAAGACTAGAAGATTCTTATGTTAATCGTGCTGACTCTGCTTTCCTGCATCCTAACCCCCAAGCTTATCCTGTTTGTACTGGTTACAGCCATTAACTGATGAACTTTAGTTTCTTCCATGTTCATAATTTTAGATCAATTTTCCCATCTCTCACATTCTGGATGTAGTATTACCCAACATGGGCCAGAGCTTCCTGGGAGTAGGCGTGGATGTCACATTTTTTCCATGGAACCTTTGAGAATTTCCTTGAACCTCTACCTGTTCTGGCTTACAATCTTTTCCTGTTATAGAGCTCAGAATAGAGTGTGCATGTCAAGAGTCTCTTGTTGGGTATACAAAGCAAGTGGCCTGCCCAACAGAATCAGCTGAGTGTTAATGTTGGGGATGTTGGCCTGAGAGAGGAGAATGACATTGGTATGCTTATCCTTGCATTGAGGATTCTGTGAGTCAGCTCTGGTGGTAACTTTCCACTACATGCTGCGGTTAATTTGAGCCTCAGAATCATATAGGAGAGCAGGTATCATTGCTTTTCTACCAGGTATGATGTCTTGATCTTACATTCACTTCATGATGGCATGCAAAGAAATGGCAATGTTGCCAGAGCTGCTGTAATGGCAGAGCAGGGAGCAGAGACACAATACTACTGTGGGGCCCAACTGCCCAGTCTCACTGCCATCAGCTCCATAGAGGCTTTGAATGACCCATTAAAAGAGCCAACGGTAGGTTTATTTAAAATTCCACGACCACTCTGCACCTGTGAGGGCGGTGCCTATGATTGGCAGCAGCCACGAGGGGTCGCAGACTCCAGGGAAGCAGAGAACTGACACAGGGAACCCTGTCTAAGAAAGAGAAGCAGAGGAGACAACCCAAGGGACAGTGACCATGGCAGTGGACCAGTGAGGGATTCTGGTGACGTGAGGCAAGGAAACCATGGAGCCCGTGGGCTGCTGGTGACTGAAGTCAAGGGACTTGCGACCAGGCTGCGGACTGCTAGAGACTGACTCGAAACTGGGTGAAGGGGTACCAGATATCAGAGATTGGGATCTGCAGCTGGGGTTGCTGATGGTTTGGATCGGACTCTGCGTGGCAGCTGAGGCTCAGGAGCACTAGAGACGAATCAACAGACACTCGGTGACTCTGGGGGAACCCTCTTTGGCTTCTCTTTCTCTGACTGTAAGAGGAGCTTCAGGCAATTTCTGCCAATGGCGAATCTGTCTGCCTTACAGCAGGCAAGAGCAATTTTGTGTAATATGACACTGTTTTTATTACATGAATCTTGAAACCAAGTGTCCCTGATGGAGCCTCAAAATACTACTGTGCCTGCATACAAATTATTTAGATTTCTCTCAGAACTTTACCTTTACTTGTCAGAACACCTATAGGTTTTCAACATTGTAACTGAAAGGACGTCATGGGGTGAATAACATCTAATTGTGTAATCAAAGAGCTGACCGTGAGGTTCAGACTTAAATAATGTAACTTTCAATCTCATTTGAATTGATACCCAACTAAATATCTCCTCACAATGATGAGAGATCACAAATGAATTGATTTAGCCCAACACGTTGCACAGATACTTCAGTACATACCATTTCTGGAAAAAAAAGATGTACATTTTTAATCAAAATATAAAATAATTTATGACATGGTATAAGCATATGGATTTGAATATAGGAACATAGGAAGTAGGAACAGGAGTAGGCCAAAAATGGCCCATCGAGCCTGCTCCGGCATTCAATACGATCATGGCTGATCTAATTTATGACCTAACTCCACCTACCTGCCTTCTCCCCATATCCCCTAATTCCTCTATCATGTAAAAATTTATCTAACCGAATTTTAAATATGTTTAATGAAGCAGCTTCAACCACTTCCCTGGTTAGAGAATTCCAAACATTCACTACTCTCTGGGAAAAACTATTTTTCCTCATCCCTGTCCTAAATCTACTCCCCCGAATCTTAAGACTGTGTCCTCTCATTAAGTAAAAAGACAAAATGCTGGAGAAACTCAGCAGGTCAAACAGGGTCCTTTATGTTGCAAAGGCAAAGATACATAACTGACATTTCGGGCTTGAGCCCTTCATCAAACTACATAAAGGGCACTGTTTGACCTGCTGAGCTCCTCTAGCATTTTGCATTTTTACTCCAACCACAGTATCTACAGAATTTTGTGAAATTTTAGAGCAATTGTCTTAAAGTAAGGTGGTACAGAGAAAGACACTTTCGCTGTAGCATGAAATACATGCAAATCACAATTAATTATACCATGATGGGACTGATAAGTAATGTTCCTTTATGTCCTTACCAAAGCAAGTTTGTGGTTGGTGACCCTGAATAGCACAGGAAGACAGCTGAATTTCAGTGACCTATCAGGAGGGTACATGCAATAGCAACTGAACATAAAGGAAGCACAGCAAATAGTTCCAGCTGCAACATGCCAAACTTTCCAAAAAGATTTATTCCTAAACACTTAAGCTGAATTTTATATTAGTCATTGACCATTATATTGATTGGCATGTTCCAGCAAACAGGAAAAAGAGATAATACATACTGGCACACCGCGATATCAGTTACTTACCTAATGCAGGAGCGGCCAACCTTTTAATTTTTAATTTAGACATACAGCAGGGGTGTAAGTTAATTGGGCGGCATGGACTCGTGGACCAAAATGGCCTGTTCCCATGCTGTATGCCTAAATTAAAAATTGGCCATCCCTGAGCTAAAGGAAGATGAATCTTCTATGAAGGAGAATGATAAAGCAGGAAAAAGGTAAAATAATCATCATTTTTTTCTTATTTAACTGCTGGTAATTAAAAGTGAAAGAAAAACATTCCCAAAGTCTGAATTGAAAAGATCTGGGGGATTTCTTTGTTTTAATAAAACTCCAGCAACTGAACTGCATTCCCACAAAACAAACTAACTACCCCTGTGCTGCTTAAAAGGGTCCCTCACACAATCCGCCAGCGTGAAATTGTATTCATGTTTCAGAGCTTTTGACTGGATATTTTGGATCCAACTTGTTCAACATACTATGAAGAGATCTGTGAATTAACTTTCGAAGTCACTGAAGTGGATTATCACTTTGAATGTGTCTTGCATGTTGATAAGAAACCAGAATGACTTTTGTTTCTGCCAGATTGGGGCTTAGATGTAAGAAGTTCCTGCCTCAAACATTTGGTCTCGCGTTCAGGTCTCATAAGAAGTACCTCACAATGCCTCATTCCTCTTTAGTCTTTCAACCAATTCACGAATATAGGTGTATCCTTGGTGAGTTGTTGTCTGATCCTTCCAGTAAAATGACTATCTAAATCATTAATATCCTTCCCGGACAATTTCAAATTAGCTAAAAACAAATCAATTTGATCAGTATTTTGTATACATTCAGATGTATAAAGTTCACTATAAAACCTAAAAAATTCCCCATTAATTTCTTGAGGTTTATAACGAATCCCAAAATCTTTCCTAATTGCATTAATCGTTCTTGACACTTGTTCAGTTTTTAATTGGCAAGCCAAAACCTTAGCGACCCACTATCACAGCACCCCACTATCATAACGCCCCACTATCACAACACCCCACTATCTCAGTACCCCTCTATCACAACACCCCATTATCACAACAACACACTATCATAACGCCCCACTATCACAACACCCCACTATCTCAGTACTCCACTATCACAGCACCCCTCTATCACAGCGCCCCACTATCACAGCGCCCCACTATAACAGCGCCCCACTATCACAGCACCCCACTATCACAGCGCCCCACTATCTCAGTACCCCACTATCACAACACCCCATTATCACAACAACACACTATCATAACGCCCCACTATCACAACACCCCACTATCTCAGTACTCCACTATCACAGCACCCCACTATCACAGCGCCCCACTAGCTCAGTACCCCACTATCACAGCGCCCCACTATCTCATTACCCCACTATCACAGCGCCCCACTATCACAGCACCCCACTATCACAGCACCCCACTATCACAGCACCCCACTATCACAACACCCCACTATCATAACGCCCCACTATCACAACACCCCACTATCATAACGCCCCACTATCACAGGACCCCACTATCACAACACCCCACTATCATAACGCCCCACTATCACAGGACCCCACTATCACAACACCCCACTATCATAACGCCCCACTTTCACAGTGCCCCACTATCACAGCACCCCACTATCACAACACCCCACTATCACAGCACCCCACTAGCTCAGCACCCCACTATCACAGCGCCCCACTATCTCATTACCCCACTATCACAGCGCCCCACTATCACAGCACCCCACTATCACAGCACCCCACTATCACAACACCCCACTATCATAACGCCCCACTATCACAACACCCCACTATCATAACGCCCCACTATCACAACACCCCACTATCATAACGCCCCACTTTCACAGTGCCCCACTATCACAGCACCCCACTATCACAACACCCCACTATCACAGCACCCCACTATCACAGCGCCCCACTATCACAGGACCCCACTATCACAACACCCCACTATCACAGGACCCCACTATCACAACACCCCACTATCATAACGCCCCACTTTCACAGTGCCCCACTATCACAGCACCCCACTATCACAACACCCCACTATCACAGCACCCCACTATCACAACGCCCCACTATCACACTGCCCCACTATCACACTGCCCCACTATCACAGCGCCCCACTATCACAGCGCCCCACTATAACAGCGCCCCACTATCACAGCGCCCCACTATCACAACGCCCCACTATCACAGCGCCCCACTATCACAGCGCCCAGTATCACAGCGCCCCACTATCACAGCGCCCCACTATCACAGCGCCCCACTATCACAGCGCCCCACTATCACAGCGCCCCACTATCACAGCGCCCCACTATCTCATTACCCCACTATCACAGCGCCCCACTATCACAGCACCCCACTATCACAGCACCCCACTATCACAGCGCCCCACTAGCTCAGCACCCCACTATCACAACACCCCACTATCACAGCGCCCCACTATCTCATTACCCCACTATCACAGCGCCCCACTAGCTCAGCACCCCACTATCACAGCGCCCCACTATCTCATTACCCCACTATCACAGCGCCCCACTATCACAGCACCCCACTATCACAACACCCCACTATCATAACGCCCCACTATCACAGGACCCCACTATCACAACACCCCACTATCATAACGCCCCACTATCACAACACCCCACTATCATAACGCCCCACTATCACAGGACCCCACTATCACAGCACCCCACTATCACAACACCCCACTATCACAGCACCCCACTATCACAGCGCCCCACTATCACAGCGCCCCACTATCACAACGCCCCACTATCACAACGCCCCACTATCACACTGCCCCACTATCACACTGCCCCACTATCACAGCGCCCCACTATCACAGCACCTCACTATCACAGCACCCCTCTGTCACAGCGCCCCACTATCACAGCTCCCCACTATCACAACGCCCCATTATCACAGCACCCCACTATCACAGCGCCCCACTATCACAAATCCCCACTATCACAGAACCCCACTATCACAGCACCCCACTATCACAGCGCCCCACTATCACTGCACCCCACTATCGCCACAACCCACTATCACAGTGCCCCACTATCACAGCACCCCTCTGTCACTGCGCCCCACTATCACAGCCCCGCTCTATCACAGCACCTCACTATCACAGCACCCCTCTGTCACAGCGCCCCACTATCACCACTCCCCACTATCACAACGCCCCATTATCACAGCACCCCACTATCACAGCACCCCACTATCACAGCGCCCCACTATCACTGCGCCCCACTATCACAGTGCCCCACTATCACAACTCCCCACTATCGCAGCACCTCACTATCACAGCACCCCTCTGTCACAGCGCCCCACTATCACCACTCCCCACTATCACAACGCCCCACTATCACAGCACCCCACTATCACAGCACCCCACTATCACAGCGCCCCACTATCACAGCGCCCCACTATCACAGGGCCCCACTATCACAGCGCCCCATTATCACAGTGCCCCACTATCATTAATTCTGTTTGACCAGCTGAGTTTCTCCAGCATTGTGTATAGTTTTGATGTCCTTATTTTAAATATTATCAAAGATCAATAATATATTGCTGTCAAATGTTCTTGATCAAGTTTATGTGTGTTGATTGACAAATCAACCTTCTTGAAAGGTTCGCTGTTTTTATTTCAGTCATTTTCTTTACCGATGTTATTGCTGGCCATTCAGAATGCTCTTCAGTGGGGTCATATCTGGATTAAAACCCACAAGTGAAAGCAAAAGTCATCTTTATCTGCATGACCAATTTGGTTTCAATCACAAGCTCTGATCTGCGCAAATGGTAACCCTGTATTGAGAAGTTAAAAATGAGAAGAAAGAGGGAAGGTAATGAAAAAGGCAAATTTAAACAAAAGTAATGAGTGGATAAATTTATTGCAAAAAAAAAATAGAATCTGAATGCTGCATTCATTTCTGACTGAAAAATGAGTTTAATACCATCTGCAGCAATTTATGTTGTGTTTTTTTTTGCTGGTTGATCAAATTGCTTTTCCATGCACACTGAACCATATATAACCATATAACCATTTACAGAGCACAAACAGGCCATGTTGCCCCTTCGAGTCTGCGCCGGTTCACTTGAACAACTCCACTAGCTCCCCTCTCCCGCTCTCCGCCCATAACCCCTCCAACCCCCTCACATCCATGTACACATCCAACCTTCTCTTAAATGACAGAAAGGACCCTGCCGCAACTATCTCTTTTGGAATATCCTTCCCTTCTGCCACCACTCTCTGAGTGAAAAAGTATCCTCTAATATTTCTCCTAAACTTTTGCCTCCTTACCCTTAACTCATGCCCTCTTGTTCCAACCTCCTTTGCCCTTAGGGAGATCTTCACTCCTTGACTGCTGCCTTGCTCTTTGGTTTTCTGCAAGGAAGTGCATTTTGAATAAATATTTGGGTGGCATGGTTAGTGCAGCAGTTAGCGCAACATCTGGGGTTTGAATGCAGCGCTGTCTGTAAGAAGTTTGTAAATCCTCGCTATCGTCTTGTGTGGGCTTCCTCTGGGTTCTCCTCTTTCCTCCCACCCTTCATAACGTACCAGACTATTAGTCATTTGGATATAATTGGGAAGTAAGGGTTCGTGGGCCGATAGGTCCTGTTACTCTACTGCATGTTTAAATTGGAAAAAAAAAATTAAAATATATAAAATTATTTGTCTCTTAACATGTTCTTAGATTTTGACAAGTAGGACAAGGAACTGATCAAAAAATATACCAAGTATTGATGGGAATTTCCAGGCCCAGTAGTTTTCATAAAGCATTATAAAATGTCAAAAGATGACTGACTGTGAGCAAACTTTTACTTCTGCAAGCTATAGCAGGAAGTTGTGCTATTCATAGCATTGCAGCAGTTCAATGTCAATTTGGGCAACCATCTGGAGCAAAATAATGACTCATAAGCATGGTTGCAAAATAGTTTGCTGTGCCTGTTCATCAGAAAACTTTCAGTGGTGATACTCTGTACCTTGTAGTGCACAATCACATTTAAAATCCAGGACTTAAAATTCCAGTTGTTTCTCCACAGCCCCTTAGAACATTATAAGCAGTGTTCCCTCAATTTAAAGCTGCCATATTTCATGGCCAATAAATTAGGTTAAGATCAAGTAAGTTTGATGAGTTATTTGTTTCAATAACTAACAAGCTTTTTACAGTATGTATGAATGAATTTTGGACATGATTGATAAAGCATTTGCATGTGTTTTCTGTAAAAAAAAAAAAAAAAAAAAAAAAAAATAACTAACAAGCTTTTAATAAATGGATTTTGCACTTTAATCCCCTTCTCATTTTCAAACCATATCTCAGTACTAAATCACAACTACTGATCTTTCCACTAGCTGGGATATGTTTTTGGGCTGTAGATTTCTTCTGCCCAGATGCTCTCTCTTCATGAGAATCTTCTATTAAGAAAATAATTTTCTTCTTAGGAAGGATGGATTCAGGAAAGAGCAAGATCTGCCAGAAATTCTTTACAAATAAACCTAATGTAGAATGACGAACAAGAATTTACTGGGCTGATTACACATGGCTTTATAAAGTGTAAAGCTCCTTCTGAAATATTTACTCAAATTACAAACCTGGTACAGTATATTTACAATTAAATCTATATCAAAGGAAAGTCCCATTAGAAAAGTACTCGTCTCTTGATAAATCATGAAATTTCAAGCCATGAAGGCCTGAAATATTTCTTCAATAAAAACACAATGTTGGAGAAACTCAATGGGTCAAACAGTGTATTTGATGGAGCAAAGATAAAAATACAGAGCCAATGGTTTGGGCTTGAGCCCTCCATCAAGAACCCTGGTAAAAACACTGTTTGATCTGCTGTGTTTCTCCAGCATTGCATAATTACTTCAAACTTGGTGTTTGCAGACTTCTGTGTTTTACATATTTCTCAAGTAATGAACTTAACTGGTTTTCATGCTCAACAATGATGCGGTAGAACTAGGTGACTTGCAGTTGCTGGTTCATCTCTTCTGAGGCAGAACAGATCCATGCCCTAACACTGGATGCCACACTGTACAAGAGAGGACAGCAGCACTCGGCTGAACAAAGAGCACTGAGAGAAGTGATGCATTCCACTGTGATCTTTTAGCCAAATACCTACAATGCTTTTAAGCAATACTTTTGTGAATTCTTTCCAGTTTTTTTTGCCTCATCAATTCCAATGCCTGTTTATAACTTTTAAATATATAAAATCTTTCTGATTCCATCATTCTTCTTCAATCATATGACATCTTGAACAGTTAAATTTTACAGCTGTTGTTAAAGTCAGGCGTAAGTCATCTTTCACCTCAGCACCTCTTTCCTACACAAACAGATTAACCAGGAAGTGAGGTGTAATTCCATGAGTGTTGTTCAATGCTGAATTAGCTTGTTACTTAAGTATGAAACGACATGAGTAGAATGTTTGAGCAAGGGGGAAATCACAAACAAGCTTGATGCTGCCCTAACACAAAATCCACATTTTTAATACAATTCAAATCCATTAGTTCAGAATTTAATTCTATTCCAAAGTGTAGCACCTGTTAATGTAAACTCAGAACAGAAAAATTCAGGAAAAACAGAAAATTGCAGTTGTGAGCCCTGTTGGAGAAACTCGGGCAACATTCATGGGCAGGCATGATCAGTAAACACTTCAGGCAGGTCAAAGTCTCAATAAAGGGCCCAGAGTTCCTCTAGCAGCTCAATTGTTTGTGTTAAAATCCAGGTATTCATTCCATCCAGCTGCTGAGTGGTGCAAAGTACCATTGTTTAAGCTAACAATTCAGTTCTATGCTCTCTGCATCTTACTGGACCATAAAGGCTTCAGAGTAGAGGTGCACGCAGGATAAGAGCAGGTTGATTCTGGACCATGGAGGCCATGAAACAAAACATTTATCTTTGGCTAGAAACAAGAAATACATGTTGAATTTTGCCTTGTGGCCCCATCAATATGTATGAGTGGAGTTTTGTCAACTATTTCAGTCATGGAAACAGCTGCTGTGAAATCATTTTATTTTCCATAGCAGAATATTTAACTGCTTATTTTTTTAATCTACTTTGTCTTATCTGTGTAGAACAGTATCCATAGTTTATAGCTCTGAGAAACAAAGTTAATGACTTTTTTATATGTAACCTTTCAATGTCTTTCTGTTTCCATCATTCTTCTTCACTCAGATGACAACATGAGCAGTTAGATAGATTTTACAGCCATTGTTAAACTCAGCTCTCATTCATTGAGACAGGATAAAGTCCAACAATTATTTTTTAAAGGGTTTGGCTTTGCACACTTTTGCAAAATCATCCTTTAACTACAAAGACCAGTAAAAGACTGATTACGTTAATGGAAAAAGCTGGCCTTGTCACTCACCACCTCCCCTCCCAAAAATAACATCCTATCATCAACTTCCATGCATTTTATCAGAGGGCACATGCTGATCACCTCACTGCAGTTCGTGGAACTTTCAGGCACAAATTGGTGGGAGTGCAGATAAACAGCCACAGCAGCACAGGATCCAAGTATGGTATATAATTAAAGTGATAACATGCCTGGGTGGAACTAAGGGAGAATTGGTAACTCACTCAGGGCCTTTGTCAATTATACAGCATGAGAAATAGAGGCTGGAATAGGCCATCTTTCATCTCAGCTCCTCTTTCCTCAACTAACACCATATCTATGATTTCCTTAATGACAAGTCTATCAATCTCTGACTTGAATATACTGAGACTTAGCAATCCCCTTGCTCAGAACATAGAGCTTCAATCATTTCTTCTGATCTCATCATTCATACATCTCTGCCAATATTTTGCCTTTAAGTTTCCTTAAAACCTATTACATACACAACTTATTCCAGTTTTGATGAAAGGGCATGAATCAGCAATATTACCTGTTTCTCTCCACAGATGCTTCATCTGCCATATTTCCACTATTTCCAGATAGGGTGGCCATTCCAAAGGAGGACATGGTCATAGGTTACCAAATATGAACACGGTATGTTTAAAAATATATATATATATTTATGATTTAAATGGCATTGCAAAAACAACAAATGCAAACACACTATATATATTTCTTTTGGAGGGGGTAAAAGTCCACGTCAGCTGCAGGCTCGATTGTGGCTGACAAGGCCGATGCGGGACAGGCAGACACGGTTGCAGCGGTTGCAGGGGAAAATTGGTTGGTTGGGGTTGGGTGTTGGGGTTTTCCTCCTTTGTCTTTTGTCAGTGAGGTGGGCTCTGCGGTCTTCTTCAAAGGAGGTTGCTGGCTGCCGAACTGTGAGGCGCCAAGATGCACGGTTGGAGGCGATATCAGCCCACTGGCGGTGGTCAATGTGGCAGGCACCAAGAGATTTCTTTAGGCAGTCCTTGTACCTCTTCTTTGGTGCACCTCTGTCATGGTGGCCAGTGGAGAGCTCGCCATATAACACGATCTTGGGAAGGCGATGGTCCTCCATTCTGGAGACGTGACCCATCCAGCGCAGCTGGATCTTCAGCAGCGTGGACTCGATGCTGTCGGCCTCTGCCATCTCGAGTACTTCGATGTTAGGGATGAAGTCGCTCCAATGAATTTTGAGGATGGAGCGGAAACAACGCAGGTGGAAGCGTTCTAGGAGCCGTAGGTGATGCCGGTAGAGGACCCATGATTCGGAGCCGAACAGGAGTGTGGGTATGACAACGGCTCTGTATACGCTAATCTTTGTGAGGTTTTTCAGTTGGTTGTTTTTCCAGACTCTTTTGTGTAGTCTTCCAAAGGCGCTATTTGCCTTGGAGAGTCTGTTGTCTATCTCGTTGTTGATCCTTGCATCTGATGAAATGATGCAGCCGAGATAGGTAAACTGGTTGACCGTTTTGAGTTTTGTGTGCCCGATGGAGATGTGGGGGGGCTGGTAGTCATGGTGGGGAGCTGGCTGATGGAGGACCTCAGTTTTCTTCAGGCTGACTTCCAGGCCAAACATTTTGGCAGTTTCCGCAAAGCAGGACGTCAAGCGCTGAAGAGCTGGCTCTGAATGGGCAACTAAAGCGGCATCGTCTGCAAAGAGTAGTTCACGGACAAGTTTCTCTTGTGTCTTGCTGTGAACTTGCAGGCGCCTCAGATTGAAGAGACTGCCATCCGTGCGGTACCGGATGTAAAATTAGTGAAAAAGAAAATACCCTTTTTTTTCTTATTAAAGGAATTCTCTTTTAAGTACATCATGCCATCCGTGCAGTACCGGATGTAAACAGCGTCTTCATTGTTGAGGTCTTATATATATAAATAAACACACACACACACACACACACACACACACACACACACACACACACACACACACACACACACACACACACACACACACACACACACACACACGTGCGCCTATGACCATGTCCTCCTTTGGAATGGCCACCCTATTTCCAGACATTCCAAAACGACATGAGCCCAGAAATTCATCCCAGCTTGGAAGTGCGAAATACATTATGTGGTAGCAACATGAGAATGTTGCATTTTTGAAATTCATTCCATTCATTTAAATCATTGTCCTGCCCTCACTGAGGGGTCAGTAGTGGAAAGGATTAAGAGCTTCCTGAGTGTTAACATCTCTGAGGATCTGCCCTGAGGCCTTCGTGTTAATATAATCACATAAAAGGCCACTAGGGCTATATTTCATGAGTAGTTTGAAGAGATTTGGTATGGCACCAAACCCTCTTGCAAATTTCTACAGGTGTGTTGTGGAGTGCATTCTGACTGGTTGCAGCACTGTCTGTGATGGAGGTGCCAATGCACAGGACAGGAAATAAAATACAGAGGGTTGTGCACTCGGCCAACGCTATCACATACATCAGTCTCTAGTCCATCAAGGCCATCTACAATTGGCAGTATCTTAAGAAAGCAGCCTCCATCCTCAAGGACCCTCATCACCCAGGCCATGCCCTCTTCATACTGCTACCATCAAGAAAGAAGTACAGGAGCCGGAAGACGTGCACTCAGTGGCACAATAAGAGCTTCTTCTCCTCTGCCCTCAGATTTCTGAATGGACAATTAACCACAGACACTATCTCACTTTCTCTTATTTTTGCATTAATTTATTTAATTTTAAATGTAATTTTATAGCAATGTTTGCATTGTAATGCTGCCACAAAACAATGACTTTTGTGATAGGTTCATGACAATAAATTCTGACTGATTCTTAATTGTACAGACGATGATTGATGTGTATTTCCAGCATTTTCTGTTTGCTTCTGAGTTTTCATTAAAAGTTAAAAACTAAACTCTCAGTAGTCAGGCTGCACCCTTTCATGCGTACTTCCTGTTATTAGGCTTTGCTGTTGAAAACATTGTAAACTATTTTAACCATTTGCTTCTAACCAGAACCATGTGTGCACTGTGTTAAGTAATGTAAGACTTTTTAGTCTTTATCATTTGTGTATTATACTATCCAGTGTAAGGTGTGGTTTTAATTCTCATGGATAATTCCTTTCCTCAGATCAATGTGCATTTGTAATCCTTTAAACATCACTTCAGGTTTTAATTCTGTTAACAACTTCCTGAAATTCAATCCTGTACAGAAAAAAATTGTGAATTGTCCACTGAAGATACTTGCCTCTGTAAGAAAACTGCTTAAAAGTATGAACTCTTGGCTGCTACCTCTTCTTTCTGTCTTCCTTTGCTCTTCCAGTTCAATTTTAATTTATTTTTGCCAATCTTATCTGAAGAATTAAGGGTCTCGGTAAATATATTTAAGACATGGTTGGATAGATTTTTACATAGTAAAGGAATTAAGGGATATGGAGAAAAAGCCGGTAGGCAGAGAAGAGCCTATCATCAGATCAGCCATGATCTCACTAAATAGCAGAGCAGGCTCGACTGCTCCTGTTTCTTATGTTCTTATGATGAACTATTTAAAATTTCAATTACTGCTTATGCATTTTCAGATTTATCTAAAATAATACACAATTAGCAGCTCCATATTGCAAGACACAAGAGAAACTTGTCCGTGAACTACTCTTTGCAGACGATGCCGCTTTAGTTGCCCATTCAGAGCCAGCTCTTCAGCGCTTGACGTCCTGCTTTGCGGAAACTGCCAAAATGTTTGGCCTGGAAGTCAG
Source organism: Narcine bancroftii (assembly GCF_036971445.1). Lineage (NCBI taxonomy): Eukaryota > Metazoa > Chordata > Chondrichthyes > Torpediniformes > Narcinidae > Narcine > Narcine bancroftii. Next base: position 274,435,737 of record NC_091469.1, read on the forward strand.
CCTGAAGAAAACTGAGGTCCTCCATCAGCCAGCTCCCCACCATGACTACCAGCCCCCCCATATCTCCATCGGGCACACAAAACTCAAAACGGTCAACCAGTTTACCTATCTCGGCTGCACCATTTCATCAGATGCAAGGATCGACAACGAGATAGACAACAAACTCGCCAAGGCAAATAGCGCCTTTGAAAGACTACACAAAAGAGTCTGGAAAAACAACCAACTGAAAAACCTCACAAAGATAAGCGTATACAGAGCCGTTGTCATATCCACACTCCTGTTCGGCTCCGAATCATGGGTCCTCTACCGGCACCACCTACAGCTCCTAGAACGCTTCCACCAGCGTTGTCTCCGCTCCATCCTCAACATCCATTGGAGCGCTTTCATCCCTAACGTCGAAGTACTCGAGATGGCAGAGGTCGACAGCATCGAGTCCACGCTGCTGAAGATCTAGCTGCGCTGGATGGGTCACGTCTCCAGAATGGAGGACCATCGCCTTCCCAACATCGTGTTATATGGCGAGCTCTCCACTGGCCACCGTGACAGAGGTGCACCAAAGAAAAGGTACAAGGACTGCCTAAAGAAATCTCTTGGTGCCTGCCACATTGACCACCGCCAGTGGGCTGATAACGCCTCAAACCGTGCATCTTGGCACCTCACAGTTTGGCGGGCAGCAACCTCCTTTGAAGAAGACCGCAGAGCCCACCTCACTGACAAAAGGCAAAGGAGGAAAAACCCAACCCCAACCAACCAATTTTCCCCTGCAACCGCTGCAACCGTGTCTGCCTGTCCCGCATCGGCCTTGTCAGCCACAAACGAGCCTGCAGCTGACGTGGACTTTTTACCCCCTCCATAAATCTTCGTCCGCGAAGCCAAGCCAAAGAAAGAAAATTGTTAGTCATGTGGTGAACAGTGTCCCTTAAAGTAAATGAGAATTGAAAAATCCCATTGTGAATTATGGCTGAGACACATCAGGGAACCCAGACCAGCAACCAGCACCAAATATAAGTATTTATCCTGTGGTTTGAACATCAGCAATCAGAGATTTTGACTTTCTGGACTTCAGTAAGGACTTCGATAAGGTTCCGGATGGGAGGTTAGTTAGGAAGGCTAAGTCCTTGGGTATTAATTTGGAGATAGTCGAATGGATTCAACAGTGGTTGGAAGGAAGGTGCCAGAGAGTAGTAGTAAATAATTGTTTGTCAGGATGGAGGCCAGTGATAAGCAGTGTACCTCAGGGTTCGGTATTGGGACTGTTGCTGTTTGTCATATATATTAATGATCTGGAGGATGGGGCGGTAAATTGGATTAGTAAATATGCAGATGATACTAAAATAGGGGGAATTGTGGATGATGAAGAGGGTTTTCAAAGATTGCAGAGGGATTTAAACTGCTTAGACGAATGGGCAGAAAGATGGCAGATGGAGTTTAATGCTGATAAGAGTCAGGTGCTTCATTTTGGAAAGAATAAGGAAAGCAAAACATATGTGGTAAATGGGAGGGCATTGAAGAATTCAGTGGAGCAGAAAGATCTAGGAATAACGGTGCATTGTTCCTTGAAGGTAGGAGCGCATGTGGATAAGGTGGTGAAGAAGGCCTTTAGTATGCTTGCCTATATAAATCAGTGCATAGAATATAGGAGTTGGGAAGTAATGATGAAACTGAACAAGACATTGGTGAGGCCAAATTTAGAGTATTGTGTGCAGTTCTGGTCACCGATTTATAGGAAGGATATTAGCAAGATAGAGAGAGTACAGAGAAGGTTTACAAAAATGTTGTCTGGGTTTTAGCATCTGGAATACAAGGAAAGACTGAGCAAATTAGGTCTTTATTCCTTGGAATGTAGAAGGCTGAGAGGGGATTTGATAGAGATGTTTAAGATAATGAGAGGGATAGATAGTGTTGATGTGAAAAGGCTTTTCCCATTGAGAGTAGGAGAGATGAATACAAGAGGTCGTGGGTTGGGAGTGGATGGGCAAAGGTTTAGGAGTAACATAAAGGGGAACTTCTTTACTCAGAGAGTGGTTACTGTGTGGAATGGGCTTCCAGGAAAGGTGGTGGAGGCAGGGTCAATTTTGTCATTTAAGAAAGAGTATATGGATATGAGTATATGAATATATGGATGGGAAGGGGATGGAGGGATATGGGCAGGGTGCTGGTAGGTGGGATTAGAGGAGGGTAGTTGGATCAATGCGGACTAGAAGGGCCAAAATGGCCTGTTTCCATGCTGTAATTGTTAGATGGTTATATGAATTAAGATGATGTGTTTTCCTCTCCCTCCCCTGCCTTAGATTAGTAAGGGTTCTTTCATTGTTCTGACAAGAACTAGTCTTGAACCTGAGTCTTTCCACACTATCTCTATCACACCTCCCTGAGATAACCTATGAGAACCATTTCCTGCTGCTATGAACCTATCTGAAATAAACTGCAGGCCACTCAACTTCCTGTTTTGCCTTCCTGGGCCCCATATCAGCATTTATCATCATTCAGCAATTGTTCTGTTCCTTTACAAGGACAAGTGATACTCCTTCTTAAAAATATCCTTGCAACTACTGCCTCATTTCTAACTTCTCTAAGCATTATGGCCAAGCTAATATATGTCCATCCATCCTACAATCTAAGTTTGAATTTCACCTATCAGGTTACTTCATGTGTAACTAGAATTTCATCATTCATCTCCTATTGATGCGTCCTCCAGACAAGACATTTTTATTTTCCAGCCTTCACCACCCTTCATCAGCAGGTACTATTACCACTAATTTTCTCCACCCTATCACAGAACTTCTTTTTATTCTGTCTGATCATCCTCCTTTCCTTGCAGGATAATACTTGATTGAACATTAACTTTTCTGAGTTCTGTTAAAAGGTTATAATCCTGCTCCATTTCTCTTTTCTTGGATATTGTCTGACCAGCTGAGTACTTCCAACATTTTCTGTTTTATTTCAGTGCTAGCATCTGCAGTATTTTAGTTTTAGATAACAAATTACATACTCTGGTTATAATCAAGATGTGTCATCATTCCACACCCTCCTACATCCCTCCACAGTTGACCACATCATCTTCCTTCCTTCCACTGTTGTCCATCCCAGGAATGGCCCTGAGCTCCAACAGTGTCATCAAGTTTACAGATGACAAAACAGTCGTCGGCCTTATCAGCAACAACAATGAGTTGCATTACAGAGAAGAGGTGGAAAATCTCGTGATATGGTGCGAGAGTAACAATCTGAGTCTCAACGTGGACAAGACAAAGGAGATGATCGTGGACTTCAGGAAGTCTGGGAACAACCACCCTCCACTACATATCAATAATTCTGTAGTGGAGAGAATAGAGAGGATCAAGGTCCTTAGTGCTCACTGAACTAGTAGCTTTTTGTGGACACACAACATCTCCTCACTTGTCAGGAAGGTGCATCAGTGACTGCAGTTCCTGAGAAGACTGCAGCAGGAAAGGCTACTGGCCACCATTATGTCAACCTTCTACAGGAGCTCTATCAAGAGCATCTTGGCCAGCTTCATCACACTGTGGTGCGGTGGCTGCATAGAAATGGATTGGAGGTCAATCGGCAAGACCAAAAAGAGTGGCAGAGAAGATCACTGGAGTCTCCCAAACCCCCCTCCCCCCCTCCATCGACATGATCTACTGGGATCATTGTCTGAAGAAAATCATTGAGGACTCCTTCCATCCTGCACACAGCATCTTTCAGGAGCTCCCGCTGGGAAAGAGATACAGGAGAATCAGAGTCAGTACCACCAGGCTGAGGAACAGCTTCTTCCCACAGGCAGTGAGAATGCTGAACGACCAAAGGAACAGCTCAAACTCACCATCCGAGACTCTCATATTCACAAAATAATATTTATTTCTTTATTTTGTATATATGAATATTTATCCTACATATGTATTGTTTGTGTGCATGTGTGTTATGTCTGGTTGTGTGCCTGCATGCTTGCACCAAGGACCAGAGAACTCTGTTTCATTGGGTGGTACTTGTGCAATCAAATGACAATTAGCTTAATTTGAACTGATCCTGCAATCTAATCACATCTGCATTATGCTAAGCAATGACTTATTTTTCTCCTCCCATAAAAATAAACTCACAGATAAACACATGCACACGGTCACATGCATGCACATACATCTGCACGTGCACACATGAACAAAAATACACACACACAAACATGCGTACACACACACATGCACAATGTATGTACTCTTTCTCTCCCCTCTACCCTTCTTCTCAGACATGTGCCCATATCACATGGATGTGCCTGCACACTCACACACATAAAAACACACACAGTCTCTCTCCCTCTCTCTCTCTGACCTAGGTTTTTATCAATGATTGATCCTTGCTGTCCTTATCTTTGTCATCTCTCTAAATTTTCTAATGTCTTTTGGTCACATCCTCCATTAAAATGGGATGTGGTTTCATAGGCAAGCATGTGACAACGAATTTGATCTCTCAGCCCCTCCACTACCTGTGTGGCTGTGTGCTCAGCCCTCTGTGTTTGATGAGTCACTACACAAAAGAGTCTGGAAAAACAACCAACTGAAAAACCTCACAAAGATAAGCGTATACAGAGCCGTTGTCATACCCACACTCCTGTTCGGCTCCGAATCATGGGTCCTCTACCGGCACCACCTACGGCTCCTAGAACGCTTCCACCAGCGTTGTCTCCGCTCCATCCTCAACATCCATTGGAGCGCTTACACCCCTAACGTCGAAGTACTCGAGATGGCAGAGGTCGACAGCATCGAGTCCACGCTGCTGAAAATCCAGCTGTGCTGGATGGGTCACGTCTCCAGAATGGAGGACCATCGCCTTCCCAACATCGTGTTATATGGCGAGCTCTCCACTGGCCACCGTGACAGAGGTGCACCAAAGAAAAGGTACAAGGACTGCCTAAAGAAATCTCTTGGTGCCTGCCACATTGACCACCGCCAGTGGGCTGATAACGCCTCAAACCGTGCATCTTGGCGCCTCACAGTTTGGCGGGCAGCAACCTCCTTTGAAGAAGACCGCAGAGCCCACCTCACTGACAAAAGGCAAAGGAGGAAAAACCCAACACCCAACCCCAACCAACCAATTTTCCCTTGCAACCGCTGCAATCGTGTCTGCCTGTCCCGCATCGGACTTGTCAGCCACAAACGAGCCTGCAGCTGACGTGGACTTTTTACCCCCTCCATAAATCTTCGTCCGCGAAGCCAAGCCAAAGAAGACATCCTACCAGTTGAGAGTTTAAAGCTGCTGTCTTGGCTCCCTTAAACTCCTGGATTTGGCCTTGAGTCTTCATTTTCTGTCCTTATCCTTTGAATCAGATGTCAATTCAACATGATAATTGACCTCAATTTGAAAGTCTCACTATTGCAGAGTACCTATGTCCACTTTTGCAACACTGCCTGTGCTTGTCTTTGCCTCAGCTCATTTGCAGTTGAAATCCTTTTCCATTTTTTGTCATTCCAGATTTATATTATCCACGATTCCCCTGTTTAACCCATGCCCTCTGCAAATCTTAATCAACCAAAACTCTGCTATGATAATTTCCTTAATATTTTCTTATGTTGCTCAGTGTTAGATTTTGTCTGCTAACTTTCCTGCCACGTACATAGGGAAATTTTACTACACTAAATGAAGATACATCTGCTGTGACTTGCAGTGGAATCAACTCTGGTACAAATGTGGCCTGAGTAACTCAGTTATGCATCACAGATTATATACGGTTATCTAATGTGTGGTTAGCGTTTGATTACCCATTTTCCCAAAAACAACACAGTCAAAAATGACAATGCATGAAACCGAATATTTATAGGATGTTACCTCATGTACAGCTAATGCTTACTGGAAAATTTACAGGTTGGATTAGGATCAATCAGATGGCAATGCTGATATTTTTGCTTGCATTACAACTTCAGAGCTCATGTCAGAGTTATCACACCCTTTCTATCACTCACTATTTGTGTAAAGAATTTTTTAACTATTGTTGCATTAGTTGTTAATTAATTTTTGGCTGCTTTTATTCTCCCAAACATGTTTGGTGTTTTCTGAAGTTCCTCAAAGTAACAAATGTTTGCAGAGGGTGTATAATTCTGTAACCCCAGCACTAAGGTTGGCACTAGCTTCTCTTTACTCTTTGAGATTTCACACAGACTTTCAGCAGAAGTGAAAGTAATCTGGTTCAGACCAACATAATAAGAAAACGGCTGGAGCAATCGTACAAATATGATTCAATCAGTAATAATAGCATTCAACTGTACTATTAAGAAATTTAAAAGCAGTTTATCTTCTTTGTTCAAAGAATCACATACCAGAAGTATCTTTTTCTGTAAAACTTTTCTACCACAAGCACCCAGCCATTAAAGCAGAAGACAAGTTTAACCATTCACAACATTGTTTCCCTGCTGAACCTTGCAACAAATTGAATAGTGCGACAACCATTCAAATGAGCAGGCAGTATAGTTTCAAACGGGAATTAATTAATTATTCCAAATATCATGATACCACAGTGATTTTTGGAGATTGTAACCATTATTTGTTAGACCATGTCAGAGAAAATATTAGTTCAATAAATGAACTTTCCAAGAGGTGGGAGAAAGCGAAGTGATTGAAAGGGGAAATCTGAAGCCGTTCAATTCATTTTCTTGAAAATTATGTGACAGGTAGTAACAATTAAATTGACTACAGATACCCTCTGGGACCTAATCTGTATTTAAAAACGTTGCTGCCAAAAAATCAATGAAATGAATTTTGAAGGCAAAATTATACAGGCTAACATGAACGCATGGCACTAATGGGGGATTAATTGCAAGGCAACTAAGTTGTATGTTTATCATCAAAGTTTTGTGCTATCTAAAATGGGTTTATGCAACTAGTTCTGAGCAGCATGTTCCTATGTTCCTGTCTCAAAGCTGATTTCCCAGGAGACAGGAATGACTCATGTTACATTCTTCATCCTTCTGTCTCCATTCCCTTCCCCCATCAAAGGGTTCCATGTGCAATGGGGGGAGGGTAAAATCTTCTGCTGGCATCTAAATCCACCAATGAAATCACTGAAGATAAGAAGAATGCTATCTTTGTCAAAGAGACAATATTTTTTGGAAAAACTCAAAATGATTTTTACCCAAAGATTTAGGAAGATCAGTTTACCCTTCAGTAGCATATGAAAAATTACATAAATAAATTATTCAATATTTTTTTCTCTAAACTACTCCTATTCTTTGTTTTCCCTCTTCTTTTGAGATGGTTCTTATTACACTTTCTAATATTATCAATGTTTGCAAAATGTTAAACTTTGTTTGATGAAATGCCTTGGAACTTCTCACCATATTATTTCAAAAAATAGGGAGCCATGGTTGATGTAGCGGTTAGCACAACGCTGTTACAGCGCCACTGATCGGAATCAGGGTTCCGTGCTGTCTGTAAGGAGTTTGTGCATTTTCCCCATGTCCATGTAGTTTCCTCTGGATACTCCAGTTTCCTCCCTCAGTTCAAAACATGCTGGGGGTTGTTGGTCAATTGGGTGTAATTGGACGGCACAGACTCGTGGGCCAGGAGGGCCTGTTACCATGCTGTATGTCTAAATTTAAATTTATGTTAGAGCTACCAGATAAATAAGGTTAATTCCTTTGCCCCTCCATTGCTCCCTCCTCTATCTCAGTCCAACTAATTTGTTTTATGAATTCCTCTTCTATAATGCAGTCCTGCAAGTTCTATAAATGCTGGCATTGACATTGTGTAAGTATCTCCAGAGAAAAAGGGTTGCCAGGGAAAGAGTGAGTTCCCTTAGGGACCAAAGGCATGATCCCTATGGGAGCCAGGGGTTATGGATGAGATCCTAAATGAAGACCTCTTACCTATATTTACCCAGGAAAGGGACATGGAATGTAGTGAGCTCACAGAGGGTAACATTGATAGTCTAGAGCAAGTCAGCATTAATAGGCAGAAGTTTCACGGAAAGAATGTGTTGAGAAGTTTTCAGAGCTATCCCAAGTTGGCAGGGGAGCAAGGGAGTTAATAGCTGGAACCCTGAAAGACAATTTGCATCTTCCTCTTCCCAATATTCTTATTGAGTTTTAAATATATGTATTCTCATACATAAGTAATAACAAAAATATATATCCAACAGAGTAAACGTATATTAACAAATGGCCATAAACAACCTATGAAAGAGACAATAAAAGAATATAAAACAAAAACTATTCTAATAATCTAACCCCATGAAAAGTTATGATGAAACATACATGTTCCATTAATGCATGAAAGAAAGGACAATCAAACCATAAAATGGGATCCAATAGTCTTATAAATTCTGAAAATAATGAAGGAAAGAACCCGATAATTTGCATCTTCCTTAGCCACCAGTGAGGTATCTTATTTATATCACTCCATTCCCTGCCTGTTCATGTGTCCGAATGGAGGAGTGATATACCCCCATTTGCAGGCAGATGGGATTGGTTTCAGTTGGCATCATTATTGACACAAATATTGCAGGCCTTATCCTGAGCTGTTCAGGCACAGAAGGAACAAATTTCAAGGTATGAGCCCCACCTAATTGTTCCAGTCGCCATGAAGTTTAAAAAAAAATCATCTACAACATGGTAGAAGCTGATTCCAACCACAGTACCTTTTGTCACCCAATTAAACTACCAACTCCATTCATTTTTGGAGGCTGGGAGGATCCCGGTGCATCTGTAGAAAACCCACATAGACCATGGGCAGAATGTACCAAAATCCTTACAGACTTTATTAGATTTGAACCCAGGTTGCTGGCACTGTAATAGCCTCATGCTAACAACTGCGGTAAAAGTTGGGTGCTAACAGCAGGAACCTCCTTGAATACCAATGCCTGGAGATAACATCACAACAGTCTGAACTTACACAGAGTTACCATTATCTTCTGATGAAACCATTGAAAATAATGGTATCTTCACATCTGATCCTTCTCTCATCACTTACCCTGCCTAATCTCGCCTGGTTTATACATGGCAGATGATGTATGAATGTGATCCTTGCCTTCTGTTCATTCCTTACCACAACCTAATTTCTTTCCTAAGAGCTGCAAGTGGAGGACCCAGAAAACAATGAAGATAAGGACACGCAGTCACATGGTTTCAGATCTGCAACAATCAGTTCAGATAATTATACTGCACAAATCTTAGAATGCCGATTTCAGGTAGAATTTGTGCAAGTTAAGTAACCAGCTGCAAGGGTATTGTCATCCAGGAGGGAACAAGGGGCTCAAAGGCAAGGCTGTACTTCAGAAGACTCATCTGGGCCAAGGCATGGAAGAACGATGGAGTAAAATTAAACAAAATGCTTGCTTCATCGAGGGACCTGCCAGAAAATGCAATGTTGAATGTCAAGGCCTGTCCAAAGTGTAGCACCAGCAGAGGAACAAAGCATTGCATAGATCATGCTTTTAAGCAGGGAAATACTAGTGGAGTCAAGCACCATTTAATATCTATACCATTGAACATCTGACAGTATTTAATGTCTGACAGTTTACGTTTCAGATTCTATTGCAGCAAAAGTGGAAGTTCATACTGTTGTCCAGCCTCTTGTCAGCATCAGTATTCAAGGAGGTTTCAATAAGAAGTTCAGTTGTCTTCCTCCAGTAAGTAACAAGTTGAGGCCCAATATTAGCTCTGTATAACAGGTGTGCCATTGTCTTTCAATGTGATGGCATCCATATCAGTCTGAAGCTGGGTGTTCTTTCACCAGAGCACTACAAGGCCATCAGCTCAGGCCGTCTGCAGTCTCCTTCACCAAAACCAATAGGCTACACCAGTTGTGCATCATCCTCCAGAGAGCATGGTGTAGCGTGACAGACTTCAAGATTGAACACATCTAACAAGTAAAGCTTGTATGCAGTTTGGCAAAAGTTAATTCATAAATCTGGTTTGGAATGTCATATTTTGAATCATCTTTCATTTTCGGATTGTGGCCAGGATAATACAGGTACATGATCCTTTATCCGGACATCTAAAATCCGGAAAGCTCCAAAATCCGGCAAGAGGGGACCGGCGGTCGGGGGAGGCGGTCGATGGGCCGGCGGTCAGGGGAGACGGCCGGAGTAGACTGCCAGGCGGCCGAGGAATGCGGTTGGGGGAGAATGTCGGCGGCCAAGGGACTGCGGTCGGGGGAGACGGCCAGGGTAGACTGCCGGGCGGCTGAGGAACGCGGTTGGAGGACACTGCTGGGTGGCCGAGGAACCGGTGGTTGGGGGAGACGGCTGAGGGACCGCAGTTGGGGGAGACGTCCGGGCGGCCGAGGGACTGTGGTCGGGGGGGCGGAAGGACTGCGGTTGGGGGAGACGTCCAGGTGGTGAGGGACCAGCGGTCGGGGGAGACGGCCGGGTGACTGGAAAGGGGTGGGTGTGGATATGGCAGCACAATTCGGGTGGGCTTTCCGAAATCCAGAAAAATCTGAAATTCAGAACAGACTGTCCCCCAAGGGTTCTGGATAAAGGATTGTGTACCCGTAATTTAATGATTAGCATCAGAAGGAAGCTGGTGAACTAGAATCTGGGTTTGAAATTACCTAACCAACATCACACTGATTAACTATTTCAAATACAACCCAGGGAAAGAAAGACTGTAGATTTCACCTTCCATCCTCTGCCTTCTCTTCTCCTTCCTTTCTGTCCTCAAACTCTTCTATTTTCTAATTTACTGTCCTGGTCAAAGTGACCTCTGCTTGTTCTCCAGGTCACACTTGAATATAGGGACTGCTACAGTAGTCATTTATGGAATAACTGGTTGGCAGAGAAGCCCTTTAAGTCACAGACGCTGTCTGTAAAGAGTTTGTACATTCTCTCCACGACTTGTCTGAGTTTTCTCCTAGTGCTCTGGTTTCCTCCAATCTTCCAAAACATTCGGAGCTGGTGGAATTGGGCTGCATGGGTTTCCTGGGCAGGAAGGACGCTCCACCGTATTGTATAATTAAAATTAAAACAAATCTCTTTGCGCACTTCTGAAAAGTTGAAACAAAAACAAAAACATATTGAATTATAGCAAAACTGCCATCTGCCCCTTATCATTGAGGGAACCTTTATTTAAAGGTGGGCCAGGGTGTGGGGAGAGTGGAGACTTCTTCATGTTGCTTGTTCATGTGTGGGTACAGTTGAGCAGACACAAGTGGCTGTGTCAGGTGGAGCATGAAGCTTACTCTCTTTCAGAAATGAAGCCAGCTGAAATTAGTCCAATTCCCTATAACAATGATTGCAGACCCAGGGAATGGTGCTCAAAGGTCTTTGTATTTTGCTTCTATATTTGATATTTCAGTGCATGTCCCTATCTCAGAGTGAACTCTTTGCATTGGCTCATCAGTCTCCCTTATCCCGCCAGCTGACTCGTTGACCCTGATTTTTTATGGACTCTCGATTCTCCTGCTGAAATGTGATAGTAAGTGAAAACACAGGAAGACGCAGCACTGGTGCTACTCCCTCGTCAAGTGAGCTGGAAAAGCACCATAAATACAACTTCAGTTGTAAATAACAAGGCAGTGATAGCAATTTGGAATAGACTAAGCCACAAGGGCTTTTGATGCACTTATTCAAGAATCCAGCACTATCTGTCTATACAACTGCGATTCTGTGGAAGACGGATACAGCATTGGCCAAGCCAACTTTGATCATTTAGCCCGCAACTTAACGTGTTTAGATTATTTTACTGGCTGTATTAACATCTAAAAAGGATTCCAATTAAAAGACTTCCTCGAAATCGATGTCCGTCACAAAATGATCAAATCCATGGGCTATTTTTAATGCAACATTGGATGCACAGCAATCTATCTCTTTGTAACGCTGCAGCTCTTCACTGAACGTCCGATGTGCTTTGGACAGTGGCGGGGCACGGCCTCTTTAAAAGTGATGAGTGTTGTTTTGTCGGAAGCAGTCCCTTGGCGACGCTTCAAAGCTGCGGCTTTAACACGAATTTCCGTGTATTGTCCGAACCGTGATGAGGAAAAGGAAACGTGTGATCTGGGGCTGAGCTCGCTATAAAAAAGACGGCGGCCTTGCCGAGCTGCTGTGTGTAACCAAGGGGGCCAGCGACACACAGGCGGACACGGCCAGCGACCCCCGAGCAAATGTCAGCGGCAATCGAGAGGAAATCGCTGGAGAATGCGGAGTAAGTAGCCCTTCTTATTTCAGTCCTGAGCCGGGATAAAGGCTGGGGCGGTCGGAGGGATCAGGGATGTTGCCATTTCTTCAAGCAAGAGTCCGTGACGCCGGGAGCCCAATGAAATAGTCGGACACTGGCTGGAAATGTCAATCAGCTACAAACCCTCACGAATGATTAAAAAAGAAGCGAAATGCAAAGCAGAAAAGGCACCCGCTGGAGGTGAAATGCATTTATTTTCATGTCATTGCTTCGTAACTTCATTTAGGTCTGCAACAGCCAAACCCCACCACCCCCACCGTTTGCAATTTCAGATTTGATCGATTAGACGTTGTTCTTTTATTTAATCCGGGCAGCTGTTAATAACTTTCAACCTGGAACCCTTCCCTTCTTGTAGTATTTCTAAAACTGCTGCAGAGTCCAGGTATACAAAGGAGGAGGAACGAAATTCTGCGGGGGTGACATCCCCACTGTCTCATCTCTTGGACCCATGACCCAATTATTAATATTCGGTAGCCACTGTGGGGGAAATCTGAGATCTCTTAAACTGAACTTCCCCCTTCAGAAAGGTGCAAGTGCATTGAACCATTTTAACTTTTACATTCCACACATTTTTCTGATAGATCCATTGCTGCAAACATACTGAGAGGTGAACGTTGAAGTAACCGAATTTCTGGAGTGTGTATACACATTTAAGGTAGTAAGGTGGCAAATGTTAAAATTTGATCTGCCTGTTACGTTCAAGCGGAATGCTACCATTGGAATTATTCATCCTGTTACCTGTGGTGGCGTTCTGTGAATTTTACTTTGTAAATCCAAAATGGTACTGGAGGGTGGTGACTTCAGATGAACCAACTGGACAGCGTGCTAAATTAAGATTTAAACATTTTTTACTTCAACCAACGGCCAAAAAGTCACACTTTATTTATTGCAAAACTGTTAAATAATGTGCACATCTCACAAGCCACAGAAATAAAAATTTCGAATGGCCTCAGTTTGGTTTGCTTAACTTTAAAAAAAATGGATGTGTTCCATCTTACCATTATTATAATTCTGTACAGGCAGTCGTAGTCCTAAATTATATCTTTCTTTTTGGCTTGGCTTCGCGGACGAAGATTTATGGAGGGGGTAAAAAAGTCCACGTCAGCTGCAGGCTCGTTTGTGGCTGACCAGTCCGATGCGGGACAGGCAGACACGATTGCAGCGGTTGCAAGGGAAAATTGGTTGGTTGGGGTTGGGTGTTGGGTTTTTCCTCCTTTGCCTTTTGTCAGTGAGGTGGGCTCTGCGGTCTTCTTCAAAGGAGGCTGCTGCCCGCCAAACTGTGAGGCGCCAAGATGCACGGTTTGAGGCGTTATCAGCCCACTGGCGGTGGTCAATGTGGCAGGCACCAAGAGATTTCTTTAGGCAGTCCTTGTACCTTTTCTTTGGTGCACCTCTGTCACGGTGGCCAGTGGAGAGCTCGCCATATAATACGATCTTGGGAAGGCGATGGTCCTCCATTCTGGAGACGTGACCCATCCAGCGCAGCTGGATCTTCAGCAGCGTGGACTCGATGCTGTCGACCTCTGCCATCTCGAGTACCTCGACGTTAGGGGTGTGAGCGCTCCAATGGATGTTGAGGATGGAGCGGAGACAACGCTGGTGGAAGCGTTCTAGGAGCCGTAGGTGGTGCCGGTAGAGGACCCATGATTCGGAACCGAACAGGAGTGTGGGTATGACAACGGCTCTGTATACGCTTATCTTTGTGAGGTTTTTCAGTTGGTTGTTTTTCCAGACTCTTTTGTGTAGTCTTCCAAAGGCGCTATTTGCCTTGGCGAGTCTGTTGTCTATCTCATTGTCGATCCTTGCATCTGATGAAATGGTGCAGCCTAAATTATATAATGTACACTTATTGGTCCTAAGGAAAATTGATGACTTTAACTGACTATCATTTTTAAATTTAAAAGAAGTCTGATCTAAAATTAAATGTTGTACATGGCCAGACACTTAAGCTGACATAAACGTAAAACTAGTACCTGAACTGCTACCAGTTATGGAAGGCCTTTTCAATGGGAAAGAGCTGAGATTGTAATGGACAAACTGTTGTGTAATGGAGTCAAGGACATTTCCATCAAAGTCTGAATCTTGATTGAGGAAGTGAGTAAGTGCTGACTGTTTCATTTTAGATAACTTCCCTCTTTTCTAGTTGATTAGTGGTATGTCCCCAGATGCTTGGATAATAAATAGTTGTCAATGCTGAGGCCATTGGCTGGATCCCCTGTATGCTCTTTGTGCAATAGATGAAAAATGCTATCCCAGTGGAGATGATGTCAAGCAAAGCTGTGCCAAGTCATCTTCAACCTGCTCCTAACTGAAATAAAGTTAATGAATAAGACAAGTGGAAAATTGTCAACTCTTATGTCCTCCAGAAACACCAAATTCAAATAGGGTGCACAAAATGCCTGCATGTTTGAGGGCATGCTCCAAATGATCTTAATTTCCTTCAGTGACCTAAGGACAGTCCTGCCATGAAAGATCTTCACAACCAAACACTTCACAATTGGTCCTGCTGCAGAACAATTGGGATTAGATCACTTCCCATTTCTCAGGAGTCATTTGTCAGTGGGGGTGAGCATCAATGATGAAATCCACCACCACCCAAATTCACTAGTACAGCCTTTAACTAGTGCAGCCTGCAGAAAACATCACAGGAGGATGCTACTTGACCCATTGGATCCATGTCAGCACCTAGCAGAGCAATCTCATCCTTCCCATTCCCCCTCTTCTAATTTTCCCTATATCCCAACAACCTACTGATTGATATGTGCTCAGAAACACCCCTTTCATTCTTGTGCCACATATTCTAATGAAATAATGTACACCAGCCAATTACCTGCTAACACATCTTGGAGATGTGCAAGGAAACTGGAGAATTCAGTGATGGGGATAAACTACAAACATCACACAAAATTCTTCCAAAGTCTTGACCAAGCCTCGGTCCCAATAACTGAGACAGTAGCATTAGTTACCGAGTCACTGTGCCAGCTCATAGTGTAGCAAAGAGAAAGGATCCTTCTCCTGTATGCAGTGGGCACATGAAAACACCAGAGAAGTTCTGCCAATATCTCTACTAGGATAACATTCCAACATCAAGGCTCTGATCACACTCCAATGGTTCTGACTGACCACGTAGTCTGAATTCCTAACTCCAGAATTCAAGACCATGCACTATATACTGAAGACCACAACGATTTATCTTCTTATCGTAGAACAGGCAAAAAAAAATGACCAATGTCCTCAACATCCTTTCATCATGGGATTCTGGCCAAAAATGGCTCAAAATGGTGAAGAAGCATTTGGGGAGACGCTGAACACCTTGGGAGCACGTGGAAGCCAAATATAGGTAGTCTCCGCACACCCAATCAACCCATCATCTGCTCGGACAAGCTCCACTTCCTCTGTGGCCAAACCTGCAGACCTTGCACAGGACTCTGAAAGAAAATCCACAAAATGTTAGTGGAGATATCCTCAACCCTGCAAGAGAAACTGGGCGAATGGAATACTTTTTAGGTTGCCCCATGCAGAGACCATACTTTCAAATCTATCATTAATAAGAGTCTTTCATAATATAGGTTTCAGTATGCAGAGCATTGATTCCTGTGTAACTTTTAAATTCAGAAACCTATTTTTTGTGAGGTTGATGGTTTCCCTAAAGGCCCCACACTGACAAAAGTTCTGCTGACCCTTGATGCTTTCCACAAGCTCCAGTCCAAAAGGCTATCTTTCTATAATGAGAAATTCACTAATCTTACTCTTACCAGCAGTGAAGTCTCTCTCAAACCAATTTGGCCGCAATTTCTTCCCTGAAGATAAAACTTTCAAGTTTGCCTTTCATCTGCTAATGGCAACCATTGCTAATACTAGAAATTCAATTATTTAGTGCCTTTGTCTGCAGATGCTGAGATTGTTGTAAAAACACACAGAAATGCTGGCGGAACTCAGCCGGTCTGGGAGCATCCATAGGAGGTAAAGACTTATTGCCAACATTTTGGGCCTGAGCCCTTCTTCAAGGTATAAGCAAAAAGCAGATGGGCATCTTAATTAAAGACAAGAGGGAAAGAGTTAAGAATGGGAGGAGGAAGAGTTCAAATAACCAAAAGGTGTTAATTTGATATGTTAAGAGGAAAGGTGAAAATTGATTTTGGTTTTGTGAAAGGAGACTGAGCGAAGAAAGAGAGACTACTAGAGGGAAGGAGACAGGGAAGAAGAATTTGGGGGGTGGGGGAGAGGGGCATGGGTGGTTCTTAATGGAAACCAGAGAAGTCAATGCCAGAAGATGAGGTGTTGTTCCTCCAACTTGTGTATTGTCTCAGTATATTCCTTTATTTGTTGAAGAAGGGAATGATTATGAGGTGGCAATATATATTTGCTGTTGGCTGTGGGAGATCAATGGAGGCCAGAAATTTTGGTCAATTACTGATGTATCTTCTGGACTTATGCAGTGTGATGCTTCTAGAAACTCGCCATTTCTAATAACTACACAGTGGAGCCACATAATTTACAACCATTGTTGGTTCACTTGGTTGCTTCGAATCTCTGTTCCGTTTTCTTTTCAAATGGGCTCTGTTAAAGCAGGAAACCACACTTAATGGGATTTGCACACTTGCAGTTGATCCAACATCAAATAATGTGATCATACAGTCTCAATGTTCTTTGAAATAACTGGTATGCCTTGTGAGCAAAATCAGATTTACCTGTTAACCTTTACTCATTTGCATAGTGAAGCAGGGTCCAGATCAATGCAACACAACTTCTGCAGAGTACTAAACTTGGGACTTTTTAAGTAGGGATTTCAGTGGAGGGAAGGAAAAGAATTGTTGCATTTTTAATAAAAAAATTACTATTGTGTGAGTGTGTGCATGTTCATGTGTGTGCATGTTCATGTGTGTGTGTGTGTGTGTGTGTGAGTGAGCATGTGAGTGTGTGTGTGAGAGAGAGAGAGAGAAAGCAGGGGACATTAAAAGCTAAGAGTATGGATCAAGTATGTCGGACTCTGGCTTTACCCTACCCTCAATTTAGTCTATGTGTCGTCTGAGTCCAGTGTGTTCGTTAAATGAAATAATAGAAGGTATTCGGTTCAACAATCAGTTTATTACACAGCACAAGAATAAAGCATAACAGAGCTCTGGTTCAGTCGTTAGTTCATAGGTCACCTGCACAGTGAGCTATTCCCCAAGACTGACCTCTACTGTCCAGTCTCTACAGTTTATGTAGTAGCTCAACCTTATCATACAGAACAAAAGTTGGCTTTCTTTGCTAGATTTCTTGCATAAGATTTATCACAAGTAATTTCCTGCTCTGCAGATATCTGGGGTGTAGAGCTCCCATCTTAATCCTCAAGGCCAGAATATCCTGTTTTGATCAGAAATCAATTCATACCTCAGATATTTCTAATTATTTCTTTGTTCTCATCTGGCCATATTCTTCTGTTCTTCTCAACACCTCCTTCTGTCTTAGCCTTCTTACTGAGTTAGTTTCCATTCTCTTTGTTTCTGACAGTCTCTGTCAGGATTCTCTTTGTTCTTGTCTGGCCATAGTCTCCTGTGCTAATCAACACCTCCTTTTGCCTACTAAATTGTTTCATACATATCCTCTCTTTTGTATTTGGGGAGCAGACAATTCTAAACCTACTGTAATCAGCCAACTTTGCTACATACTGTGGCTGCCCCTTACTTACATTACTCTTTCCCTTCACCATGAGGTAAATATTAAATTGTTACATAGTACTGGATTCATGTCTACAAAATGAATAGTACATAGGCATATTTTCTATGATTACTTAACCCCTTGGTTCCAACAGTCCCCCTTTTGGTCTCATGAAAATGAGACCAACCAAACCACCCGTTAACTTATGGGACCTCAGGAGTTTTGGCAAAGACTGGCATCCCCGACACCTTATTAAACTTAACCTCATAAACTTGGCCATTATGAACACACTTCAGTCCAGTGGGGGCCCCAACACAGTGTTCAGGAAAGGTAGTCCGGTTCGTTATGGGCCCCCCAGGCTGACCGGAAACACTTTGCACAGTTGTTTCCTTCTCCAGACCCTTCAAGGGCTGGGAGTAACAACACCCATAGTCCCCACATAGTGTCCATCACAGCCCCCTAAATTCTGTTGACTTCAATATAGAAATATCACTTCAAATACTGAAATACAGTCACCGTAATCCAATAGTCTCTTTAAAGGGACCCGTTCAAAAAGTTCTTAGTCCGTAGTTGCTTCACAGGTTCTCAGTCATCTCCGTTCGAATCTGTTCCAGTGTCTGTGTAGGTGGGTCTGTTGCTGTTCACTGACTCCAATGATACCACGTCTCTCCTTTCCCAGTAGTTGAACCGCGTGGGACGTTCTTTCCACCACTCTGTAGGGTCCTGTCCACCTGGGCTCCGACCACTTTCTCTTGATCACCTTTAGCAGAACCCACTCCGTGGCTGATGGTATTGGGGTTTCACCTTTCCATTCGGTACTTGTAACCTGTTGTGAAAAAGCTGATACCAGAGCCGTTAGTTTATCATAATAAAGCTTACATTTCATTGGACTTACCTCTTCCTTTGTGGTATGAATCCCGGCTCCAGGTCCCGGAAACTGGTACCCTGTTTTCAGTTCATACGGAGTAAATCCTGTCACATAACTTACTGAACTCCTTATTGACATCAATGCCAGGGGCAGCGCATCCACCCAATTTAATTTGGTCCGTGCCTGTACTTTCCCGATCTTACTTTTTATTGTTTGGTTCATTCTCTCCACTTTTCCTTGGGATTGTGGATGATACACCGTTCCAAAGGCATGTTTTAACCCCAACATTGCTTCTACCTCGTGTAAATCTTCATTCTTAAAATGACTTCTGTTAGAAACAGAATTTACCTTTAAAGAAATAGCTCGAGACAAAAATTGAGAACAAAGAACATTTATTAAAACAACAATGCAAAGTTGGGTGCTTCCTCTCACCTTGGGAATACACACACATACTGGGGATCACCCAACTTTTATACAGTCAATTTCAGTATCAGAGTGCCCTCCCCCTTACATTCTTCTGCCCCGTGGATGGGTTTGGCATAGGCAATCCTTCCTGCCTACGTGCAGTTTCAGTACACTTGGAGGACCAGGGGGTATCCTGTGGGTGTCCCATCATGTCATTGTCCTTGGTATGCAGAGTTGACTCATCCTATCTAGGGTTGGCTAATTTAATATGTTTAAAAGGTTAGCTAATTAGATATGTAGGACTTGGTACTTCTATCTAGGGCTAGGAGACCCTTATCTGATCCAGACTACCTCAACTTCCTACATTCTATTGTACCTTACCATTCTTTATCTTAGTCTTATGGTGGCTCTTGTCACAAAGAAGATTCTTATGTTAATCGTGCTGACTCTGCTTTCCTGCATCCTAATCCCCAGCTCATCCTGTTTCTACTGGTTACAGCCATTAACTGATGAATTTTAGTTTCTTCCATGTTCATAATTTTAGATCAATTTTCCCATCTCTCACACTTCCATTATCTGATCTGATCTTCCTAGGAAACCCATGTATAGGAATGTACTGGTTGATTAGGAACTTAATTACCGTCTTTGCATCTTCTCTTTTGGCAGGGATTGCCTCAGGCCAACCTGTGAACACTACTAAGAGGTATTGATATCCCCTTGCCCTCTCTATCATGTCCGTGTAATCAATTACAATTTCCTGCCCTGGTAACTTAGGCAACGGAAACTGTCCTTTGTGAGGTTTCACAGTCGCCTTGACATTATATGTCATACATACCTTACACTCTCTGATATGATTCTCCACCATCGCCGGCAGGAAGGGGTGCCACCAATGTACCAAATACCTTATCATCTGTTTCTTCCCACAGTGGGTTAACCCATGCGCCTCCTCCAGGAGGGGTTTCATGAGTCCAGATGGTAATACTGGCCTACTGTCCATTGATCTCCACAGTCCTTGATCTTTGGTTGCCCCCCTTTCTTTCCATACCATCATTTCCTGGGGTGATGCCTGCGCTTGTTCCTGAATTATTACTCCTACCTCACAAGGTGGTAATAAGTCATGTGCCATTCTATCTGCCTGCATCATAATAAACTGAGGGCTGTACCCTGCTACCCTTTTTGCGGCCGTGTCCGCTTCCTGATTTCCCCGAGCTACCATTGTATCTGTTTTATCATGGCCCTTACATTTAATAACTGCTAATGTCCTTGGTTTTAGGAGGGCCTTAGCCAATTTCCTAACATCCTTCTCGTGTTTAATTGGGGTCCTGCTGCTGTTAAAAACCCACTTCTAATCCATTGACTCAGCTCAACCTGTATTGTCCCTACTGCCGAATCTGTATATATATTTACCTCCTTTCCTTCTGCCCATTCTAATGCAGCTATCATTCCCTGTAGTTCGGCCAGTTGTGCTGACTCCTTTCCTCTCACTGTCCCTGTAATAATTTCTTCAAATCCTTCTGTGGTTCTCCGTACTACTGCATAGGCGACTTTTAATCCATCCGTGGGATGTCTGTTACAACAACCATCTGTAAATAAGGTTTCATCTGGTTCTCTCAAGGGTGAAGCCTGTAAATCAGGTCTTATTTTAATATCCCTTAGAACCCTCTTTTCACAACAGTGTGGTTCTCCCTCTCTCATATTGTCTGCCATATTAATGCCTTCATGGGTAAACGTAATATTTGGAGCATTCAGGATCTTTTCCAGTCTTGTCTGCCTCAGTGACGTTATTGTAAACGCTGTCGAGCTCACAAATGCTACAATACTGTGTGTTGTTAATACCGTCAGGGCATGTCCCATCACTATGTGTGCCACCTTTTGTAAAATCTTTGCTACCCCCGCTGCATATCTCATGCATGGTGGGTGTCTGTCTTCAGTCGGATCTAGTGTTATACTCACATACATGAGCACACATCTTCCACCCCCTTTTTTCTGAAAAAGGACACCAACAATCGTGTGAGCTTTTTCAGAAACATCCAAAAAGAAAGGGTGTCTATAATTTGGAATCGCCAAATCTATAGCGGTTGTAAGAGCTTGCTTAAGTAGAATAAAACTCATCTCAGCCTGTGCAGTCCAATCAAGTGTAGCTCCCAGATTCCTCATCCCCTGCTCATTCACCAAAGTTCGCAGTGGATGTGTCAATTCACCATACGATGGGATAAACTGCCTACTATAACCCATCAAGCCCAAAAATGAAAGCATTTCCTTAACTGTCTTAGGTTTTGGATGATGTAGTATCACTGTACGATGCACAGGGGACATCCCTGTACCTTTCACTGAGACCATTCTTCCTAAAAAGGAGACCACTTGTCTACAACATTGCAACTTTAAACGAGAGACTTTAAAACCTGCCTTGAACAGCTGCACTAGCAGGAGTTTTGTGGCCTCCAAACAGGAGACAGACTCAGGTGCTGCCAATAAGATATCATCTACGTACTGGATCAGAACTACCCCACATGGCAGTACTACACCCCCCAGCTGTTCTTTCAAAACCTGATTGAAAATCCCTGGGGATAAGATAAAGCCCTGCGGGAGTCGAGTATAACGTAACTTTATACCTCTATACGTAAAGGAAAACATATATCTAAACTGTTCTGCCAGCGGCAAACAAAAGAAAGCATTCACTAAATCAATACAAGAGAACCACTTGTGGTCTGGAGTTAAAGCAGACATGGCGGAATATGGGTTCGGTACTGGAACTGTGGGTGTTCGCACAATACCATTAATGCGCCTTAAGACATAGGCCATCCAATATTTGCCCGTGTCCTGTTTTGGAACAGGTAAGATGGGTGTATTCCAACCCACGTCTGCTGGTCCCACTGACCAAAGGTCCTCAGGGATAGAATCTAACATAGGGGCAGAGTCGGGATGATCCATCCTTTCTCTACCATGAAAGCGTTCAATCGGTCTATGCTCAAGGAGGACTCGATCATTTGAAGGGTACAAAATCCTGTACGCCTGACCAGATAGAGAGAACTGCACTGTTGGTAATTGAGTGTCTGACCAGTCCCTCAAGGACATCAAGTTCTGACACATCGGTCCCAAATCTTTTGCCTGGTGATTAGTGCCAATTGCAAGAATGACATGAGGAATGGCCTCACCGGCCATCACATACCACTCCAGCTGCTCAGATGTCAGTGCCACCGTAGCGGCCACTCCCTCCTTTCCTACCACTATGTAGTCCAAATTAATCTCCCATTGCATGCCCTCTACCTCTTCATAAAAGGCATGCTGATAAATTTCATCCCCATCTCTATCTATCGTAACATGGAGGGGGTCCGAGGGAGGGGTATATGGGTGTAACGTCTGGATCCACGGCTTCCATTGATTTTAAAGCTTTAGCAGCCCTCCCTTCTGTGGGTCCTCTGGTTCCAGCAGCCCCCAGTAAATGTCGGCCCATAGTCCCTCAGACATGGATCCTTCAGCGGCTGACACCAACATCTGAGAACTGGAACAAAGCGTAGTTAATGAACAGTTCATTGAATATCCATTTGGAAAGGTGACCTCTAATCCGCTAGGTCCGCAAAGGATCGATACTCCACAACTGACCAGCAGATCTCTGCCCAAAAGATTAGTAGGGCACATTGCCGACAGAATATATTGATGTGCAAAATCTGTCCTGCCACAGAAGTGACTAGTGGTGTAGAAAACAGCAGATTTTCTGGTGTACCCGAGAACCCTATCAACTGGACACTAGAGGATGACTTTTTAGATTGAAACTCAGCGCCAGTAAGTGTTGAAAATCTGGCACCCGTATCTACTGAAAATGATACTTCCATGTCCATCACTTTAATCTGCAGGAAGGGGTCTGCCAACCTAGTCTACTCTTGGGTGCTCGGGCCCCGTCACTGTGGGTAACATTGCTCCTCCTCCGTCAGCAATGGGAATTGTCTCGTCGGAGCTAGAGCCGCATGGGGTGCCTGATGTACTGGGGGTGGCACTGACGATCTCTGGGGCTGGACCCAAGGCTCATATTGTGATGGTCCATATCCCCTTCCCCCAGTGTCCCTGACACTAGGGGGCACTCTCTCTTCCAGTGTCCTGGTTGACCACATCCAAAACATACAGCTGGCTGCACTCGTGGAACACCCCGACCTCTCCCTCTTACTCGGAATCCCCCCATTGGACCTCCGGTCCTGCCCCCATAGGTGGGACCCGGTGCCCAATTTGGGACCGGGTGCCAATTCATATTATTCCCTTGTGGTGGCTCCGGTGGCTGCTGAATCATCTGGTTTGCACCCTTTGAGGGATTCTTTTTTCCCTCATTTGCCTTTTTCCTAGCCTCTTCCAATTGAAGCTTAAGGAGTTGCACTTGTGCAGACTCCATAATTTGTTTGTCCTCCTTTTGCTTAGCTCTATAACACTTCATGTGATGGGCCAAATGTTTTTCCCATTGCTCAGTCGAGCAACCAGGAATATCAGGGTTATTCTCTAATGCCTCCCTGACTACAGCTGGCAGCCCGCTCGTTACTGCAGACCTAAATAGTGTAATCTGCAAGGGTTCTCCTGCTTTATCCGTCCAACTCTCCTTACACTGACTCAAAAAGGTCGAGATCTCCTCATCCTCCTTAATGGAAAATGTCAGGGACTGCATGACACCGGGGCGAACGGGAAACTTATCCCGCATTTCACCTCCTAGTGCCGTAGCATGTTTGGCAAATGGTTCAGCATCAGGGCACCTAGTGGTTCCTGCGACCATTTCTACCTGCTGTATTTCCCACAACCCAAGCTGTAAAGGGGGTGGAGTGATCCTCTGACATTCCTACCGAGAAGGCATTCTCAAGTGTCTGTTCTTGCTCTCTCTCATTTGTTTTTTCCATTCGCATACTAGTTTCCCTTACTTTACATACATCGTTCTGTATTTCCTTCGTTAACTCCTTCATATCCTCCACCCTTTCCCGCATAACTCTCTTAAGTCTCTCCTTCGCCTCCTGGAGTTCGTGACCTGCTAATTCAGTGACATTCACTATTCCCTCATTTATCTGCATCACTGGCATCTGGGGAATCGGATAAGGTGGTGGCAACGTCTCTGGTAACTTTGGATCTAGCGGGGCTGATGGCTTAACCTCCCCTGTCATCTCCTCTCCCGTTTTCTCCTTTATGATAGGGGATGCCTTTTTAGTAGCATGCTGAAGGTTTGTTTCCACAGCCATGCAAGCCAATGTCATATGTAAATATGCTCTCCTCTGCTCCTTCGCTTTCTTCTGTTGTTTAAATTTTCTTCTATCCAAGATAGACCCTTGTCCCTCTTTCTCATGTTCCTGTACCTCCTTTTTCGCCTCCCTTTCAGCTTCTCCTAAGTGCAATGCAAGCCTGATTTTTGCTAATCCTAGCAGCACCTTCCCCTGACTCTTCAGCTCTTTCCATATCTGATCGTACCGTTTCATAGCCTTTACTTCCTCTCCCTTCGGTAGTCCGCCCATTAACTGACTCCTTGTTTTTTCCCACTGCTGGTTTACAGATGGAGGAATCCATTCACATCCCCCATACTCCTGACATTCCCCTAATTCTCCTTCCATCTTTCGTTCTTATCTTTTTCCTTCAGACCTCGTAATTCAATGAGTCTCTCACCTGATAGAATTTCGCCACCCGTCAATTTACCTTGAACCTTCACACTTTCCTACAAACACAAAAGGAAAACTTATCACAATACTAAAACAAGTAACTATTATACAATATTGAACAAGGAAAACTTAGCACACTACTAAAAAACATAACTATTATACAATTCTTTGGCTTGGCTTCGCGGACGAAGATTTATGGAGGGGGTAAAAAGTCCACGTCAGCTGCAGGCTCGTTTGTGGCTGACAAGTCCGATGCGGGACAGGCAGACACGATTGCAGCGGTTGCAGGGGAAAATTGGTTGGTTGGGGTTGGGTGTTGGGTTTTTCCTCCTTTGCCTTAAGGAAAACAGCACACTACTAAAAAACGTCACTATTATACAATATTGAACAAGGAAAACTTAGCACACTACTAAAAATGTAACTATTATACAATATTGAACAAGGAAAACAGCACACTACTAAAAAACGTAACTATTATACAATATTGAACAAGGAAAACTTAGCACACTACTAAAAACTGTAACTATTATACAGTATGTTCACTAAATCTATTTGGCCAAGAACTCTAACTTTTATATCTATGTCTCTACTAGGGGACTCAAACCCCTGTTTCTCTAGGGGGCCTCTAACCCCCGTTTTCTCCAGGGGACTCTAACCCCTGTCTTTTTTTAGGGGGGCCTCTAACCCCCGTTTTCTCCAGGAGACTCTAACCCCTGGGTTTTTCAGGGGACTCTAACCCCTGTTTCGCCAGGGGACTCTAACCCCTGGTTTTTTAAGCTTTATTCCTTAGCTTCTACTTGGACTTTCGCAGAGTAGTGACAACACACAATTTTATCATTGCCAAAAGCAGACCTTCGTTTAAACAGGCGTCTGCTTACCTCCTTTTGTTGAGTGGCCACTTGTTATCACCACACCACAATTAACCGTTGTTTCATCTCTTTCTGTTCCGTCACTTCTCCATCTTCATCACGTCGGGGTCATCAAATTGTCGGACTCTGGCTTTACCCTACCCTCAATTTAGTCTATGTGTCGTCTGAGTCCAGCGTGTTCGTTAAATGAAGTGATAGAAGAAGGTATTCGGTTCAACAATCAGTTTATTGCACAGCACAAGAATAAAGCTTAACAGAGCTCTGGTTCAGTCGTTAGTTCATAGGTCACCTGCACAGTGAACTATTCCCCAAGACTGACCTCTACTGTCCAGTCTCTACAGTTTATATAGTAGTTCAACCTTATCATACAGAACAAAAGTTAGCTTTCTTTGCTAGATTTCTTGCATAAGATTTATCACAAGTAATTTCCTGCTCTGCAGATATCTGGGGTGTAGAGCTCCCATCTTAATGTTTTGATCAGAAATCAATTCATACCCCAGATATTTCTAATTATTTCTTTGTTCTCATCTGGCCATATTCTTCTGTTCTACTCAACACCTCCTTCTGTCTTAGCCTTCTTACTGAGTTAGTTTCCATTCTCTTTGTTTCTGACAGTCTCTGTCAGGATTCTCTGTTCTTGTCTGGCCATCGTCTCCTGTGCTATTCAACACCTCCTTTTGCCTTAACATTCCTACTAAATTGTTTCATACATATCCTCTCTTTTGTATTTGGGGAGCAGACAATTCTAAACCTACTGTAATCAGCCAACTTTGCTACATACTGTGGCTGCCCCTTACTTACATTACTCTTTCCCTTCACCATGAGGTAAATATTAAATTGTTACATAGTACTGGATTCATGTATACAAAATAAATAGTACATAGGCATATTTTCTATGATTACTTAACCCCTTGGTTCCAACAAGAAACACGATTTTTAAACATGACAATAAAAAGTGGAAGCAAGGAGGGGGTTTGCTGGCTGTGTTCAATGCAAGGGGTGTTGCTGGTTGGAGGGTTCCTGGTGGGTACTTTTGATTTTAATCTCTAGTTAGTGGGTCCAGGAGATGTCAGCTGGAGGAGTTTGATCTCCAGACTTTGGAAGATTAGAGCCTGTGCCTATGGTCCATCTGTGGCTAGCCCATTTCAGAAGGTGGTCACCCCACACTTCAGGAAGGACTTGGCAACTGCCAGACAGCCAACAAAGCAGGTAGGTAATGATGAGGATCCCTGAGAGGACCTTTAGACTTTGAATACTGAAGAAGATTCTCCTGCGGAGGGCAATCAGAGCAAAAGTCATGGCACTCTAAAATGGTTCAGCTGCAGAAGGAGGGAGGAGGAGAAAGGTTAAGACAAGCTACTGTATCGAAGGAAAAGATGCATTTTTGCATTTGCAGGATGTTATGTTGCCTTTCTGGATACAACTGAGCAGTTGCATAAATGAGGGGAAGGCCAAATATCCAGAAGTTATGGTCAATGACAGAGATAGATAAAGAGTTGTGGTCCTAAGGGAATAGCAAAGGGGAAAAAGATAAAGGAATCAGACTGTGCTTAGTGGCATATATCTAAATGCAAAAATAAAGGATGGAGTGAAGATTTTTAGCTTGGATTATACTAATTAATCTTGGCTGAAATAGACCAGAACCACCCACTTGAAGGCCAATCTGTTCCAGTAATGGGAGGTATTCACGATGAGATACAAAGAAATCATGGTAAAAACATCTTCCTCCAAAAAGGGGTAAGCTGCCAAATCCAGTCCCTGGTTGACAAAGTGCAGAGAGGGTAAACAGCACCAGCGACTCAAGTTCAAATCTAGCACTGACTGTAAGTTTATACGTCTCCCAATTCCTCTGTGTGCTCCGATTTCCTCCCACTCTCCAAAACATATAGACTTGTAGTTTACTTGTAATTGGGAGGCATGGGTTTAAATGGCCAGAATGATCTTCTACCGTGTTGTAAATACTTGTTTTTCATTTAAAATGTAAAGATATGGCAGAAAAAAGGGAAGTTATCAGTCACTTTGAAGGCTTACAACCTCAGGAAACCAGAAGAATATAGAAACTGCAGTGGTGAAATTAAAATGGACATTAGCAAAGCAAAGAGGCAATCATAAATACAGGCAATAAAGTACGAGATAATCCCGATATTTGGAAGTACATAAAAGGTGAAAAGACTCTAAAGGAAAGAGTAAAGTCTTTGGTCCGAAGAGATATGTATGAGCAGGGGTCCTGATGAATGCTAGAATAATTATCACAAAACATGGGTTGATAGTGTGAAGTGTTTTATTGATAAAACTGGTCAGAGAAAGTTATTAAGGGATTTAGCATCATTGAAAGTGGATAAATCTCCAGGCTGAGACAGAATATATCCCTTTCTAAAAAAAATACCAAAGGAGAATGCGACCATCACTTTTCAACTCTGCCCAGCTATAGGAATGACGCAGAGGATAAGAGGACCTGAAAGGTAGAATTGTTCAAGAAGAAAGAGATCAATCAACTAATTACATACCTATTTGTTTAACATCTGTAATGGAAAATTATTGAAGGGAGAATATAAACTCTCATTTCAAAGGACACAAATTCATCAGGAACAGCTCGCTTGGATTTAACTCAGAATGGAGCTTTTGAGGAGGTAACGAGGAAAGTTGATGTGGGCAGAATCTGGTCTTGATAAAATCTTGATGGGTTTTACAAGATTCCACATAGTAAATTGGTTAAAGAACGAAAAGCTTATTTTTTAAAAAAACTTTAAATTTAGACATACAACATGGAAACAAGCTATTTCGCCTCATGAGCCCGTGCCACCCAATTTACACCCCATTAACCTGCACCCTGGGTACCTTTTGAATGGTGGGAGGAACCTGGAGCCCCCAGAGAAAACCTGCGCAAACACAGGGAGAACATAAAAACTCCTTACAGACAGCGCAGGATTCAAACTCCCGTCCGGTCCTCAATGCTGGTGATGTAAAGGTGTTGCGGTAACTGCTACACCAACCAGGTCACCCATATTGGATGAAAGGTAGGGATAGCATGAAGCTACAGAAGTCTGGGTGGGGTTCCACAAGGTTCAGTACATGGTGTTTTGATTTTTTTTGCTACAATTATAAACAACTTAGACTTGTATGTCAGGGGCATGGAGGAACTTTGCAGATGATATCGACTGGTTGAATGGTTGATGGTGAGAAGGAAAACTTCAGACTGCTGGATGGTCTTGTTAGATGGAGAGGAAAGTAATAAATGGAATTCAATCCAAAGATGTGATGCAATGTATTTGGAGAGATGTAGCAAGGCCACAGAATACACAATAAATGGGAGGATATTGAGAAGTATGGAGAAATAACTTCCTCTTGATCAATCAGCATTCTGTTTTCTCTTTTGTAAGAATGGCAAAATGGCACAATGTTACTGCTATTGCCTCACAGTTCCAGCAACCCAGGTTTGATTTGGGTCTCAGATGCTGTATGGTAGAGTTTGCTCGCTCTCTGCTGAATGCTTCCGTTTCATCCCACATCTCGAAGGTAGGAGAATTGGTTATTGTAATTAGCAGAGTTAATTAGCAGAAAAATCAAAGGAGAGTTGATGGGCATATGACAAAGAGAGAGAGAGAGGGGTGGGGTAAAGGGAAATAATGGGGAAATAAAGAGGAGGAATGGGACTGATGGAATTGGTCCGCTGGCAGCTGGCATTGCTGAATCGTCTGAATGTTGTAAAATGTCCATAATACCAGAGTGTGAGGCTGTTTCCCCTAATAGCTACATTTTGCCAGACGTGAACTATTTATAATCTCTATTGCTGAAATTTTTGTAATTGCATCAAAAATATTCTCAGGAGTTTCATTACCTCTTTTTGGTGTCTGGAGGATGGTGTTATTTGTACCATGGGTTGTTTGCTCTCACCAAATTAGAACACTGGGTTATTTGTATTTCTTCCACTTATCAAATTTAAGCAATTGGTGCTGTAATCTGACCTCTTGATGCAACAAGTCACCAACCAGTGTTGGAACAGTGGTGACACTGTAGCCTCTTTCACACTTGCCATTGATCCCAGGAATCGAATGCCAATTGGTCTTTAAAGTGGCAAGTGTGAAAGCAAAATCTGCTCTACGCCGATGTCAGATGATGTCATCCCTCGCTGGGGATTGCCGGCCTCGACCCTTAGTACAATCCCCAACATTTGCAGATGCCAGTGTTGAGATCAGGCAAATGTGAAATGAGCAATCACTTCTCTCTTTTGCGTGCTGCGTCATGCAGGCACTTCCGATCAAAGGTAGAACAGACCAAACGCCGGGATAGACCCTTGCAAGTGTGAAAGCGTTCAGTGTTCCAGTTAGGAGTGGTCTAGCGTGAAAGGCCAAACCCCCATTCCTATCCTGGGACACTGAACAGCTGATTTAGTGGGATACAAGTGTGAAAGGGGCTTGTAGTACAGCAATAGGCACATGCTGAAGGCAGTTATGAATATTGTGTAATAGCATCTCTGTATTTGAAACACCATATCAAGCAACTACCATGCTAAATAGTACATTTCCAGTCTTGCATTACTCCAAGGTGGATAATGTAGGGTAACAGACAATGTTCATACTAAAGTGATAAAGCTCTTTTGCTCCTCAATCAAATAAATTATGGATTTAATTAGAATAATGCTTTTTGTTGTTAAATTTCATGGATGTTTGAGCTGACGCCATTAATGACAGAAACAAAAATGGTTGTGGTTGTTCAACATCTGGAAGGAATATTCCAAGCTTATACAGTTGCTTCATCGCAGCACACTGAAGTAGGAATTTACATTTACATTTCTACCATCACTTCCAAAAGCAGGAGTAGCCATTTTACTGTTTTGAAGCGTAGCTCCCTAAAGCAGCAAAATAAATGCAGTTTCAGCTATTGTTTGGCTGAGAGACGATTGCTGCCTTGGATTTCAGCAGAACTTACTGGTCTTTTAAATTTAAATTTAGACATATGGACATCCAGCACAGTAACAAGCCCTTCTAGCCCACAAGCCCGTGCCGCCCAAATAATCCCAATTAACCTACAACCCTAGTGCATTTTTAGGTGGGAGGAAACCAGAGCACCTGGAGAATGTACACATTCCTTACAGACAGCACTGGATTGAAACCCGGGTCACTGGCGCTGTAACAGGGAAATTGTCCGGCTAACCCCATATTGCATGGCAGTTTGAAAGGGCCTAATGTTAATGCTATCTGGCTGGAGAGTGTCCAGATGGAAAATAAGGTGTTCCTCCAATCTGTGATGATCTGGGTGGGATAGTACATAAGGCCATGGACAGACATGTGAGTCTGGGAGAGTGACTTGGAATTGAAATGGTTGGCTACTGGGAGGTCGCTGTTGTTGTAGACAGAGAGGAGATGCTCAGTGAAGGGATCTCCCAATCTGCGACCAGTCTCTCCGATTTAGAGAACACCACAAAGGGAACACTGGATGCAGCAAATAAGTACTGTGGGTATACATACAAGTGAAGTGTTGCTTCACATGAAAGGCCTGTTTGGGATCCCAGACCATGGTGAAGGAGGTGGTGTGGGCACAAGTGTTGTACCTCCTGCAGGCACAGGGGAAGGTGCCGGGGGCGGGGGTTGGGGGGCGGTGCAGGTGGCTATGGGTGGAGAGGGATGAATGAACAAGGAAATCACAAAGGGAGCAGATCCTGCAGAAGGCCGAGAGGGGAGGAGATGGAAAAATATGTCTGGTGGCGGGATCCTGTAGTAAGTGCCGGAACTTCCAGCAGATGTGTTGTATGTGGAGGGTGGTAGGTGAGGATGACGGGGATTCTATGTTTGTTGCATATGGAGGCAGACGGGGCTAAGTTAGATGAGCGGGAAATGGAAGAGATGCAGGTGAGGGCTGAGTGGTGGTGGGGAAGCTACGTTTGTGGAAGAAGGCAGACTTTTTGGAAGATCTGGACTGGAAGATCTCATCTTGGAAACGGGTGCGGCAGAGATGGAGAAATTGAGTGAAGAGGATAGAGAGTGTGAGGTGTAGTCCAGGTAGTTGGGGGAGTTAGAGGGTTTGTAGTATATGTCAGTGGAAAGCTTGTCCCCTGAGATGGTGTGGACACTGTTTAACCTTGCTGAGTTTCTCCAGAATTGTGTTTAAACTTGACTGTTGGAATTACAACATGCTGTGTATTACTGAAAACCTAGGTTGGAGATCCCCCTACTGATCTTATTGAACACAGTTATACCACTTCAAAACTAATTCCTATTCTGTCTATGGGCCAATCCTTTTGTGATCATTAGGAGTATGGTGAAATACTGCACCAATAAGTAATTAATGCACATAAAACATGGATGAGGCCAAATTTGGAGTATAGTGGGCAATTTTAGTTATGTAACTACAGGAAACCTATCAATAACATTGAAAGTGCAGAGGAGATTTACTTGGATGTTGTCGGGTCTTGAGGAACTGAGTTACAGGGAAAGGTTAAACAGGTTAGGACTTTATTCCCTGGAGAGATGGGAGATTTGATAAAGGTGCACAAAATTATGATGGGTGTAGATAAAGTAAATGCAAGGAGACTTTTTGCACTGAGATTAGGTGAGATCCAAACCAGGGGACATGGATTGAAAGGGGAGAAGTTTAGTGGGAACATTAAGCAGAATTTTTTGACACAGGAAGTGGTGGGAGTGTGGAACAACAGCCATCTGAAATGATGAATGTGGGCTAAATTTTAACATTTAAGAAACATTTGGACAGGTACATGGATTGGAGAAATATGGAGGGCTCTGGACAGATTTGGAATATGTGCAGGAAAAGTTTTAGAGACAGACTAGAAGGGCCAAAGGGCATGTGCTGTAATGTTTTGTGGTTCTAATAGCTCTGTAGAATCAAAGAAAATTTACAACATTGGAAGAGATTACTTGGTCCATCGTGCACCTGGTAGTCAAGAAAATGGATTTCAATGCATCAAAGCACACCTCCCAGATATGCTAGACCCATTTCAATTCACCTATAGAAAAATCCGTTACACTGACAATATCATAGCCTTGTCTCTTTACTCTATCCTGACCCACCTGAAGAATGACGCCTCATACGCCAGGTTGCTGTTCATCGACTTCAGCTTGGTGTTTAATACGATCATTCCCCAAAGGCTGGTGGAGAAGCTGTCCTCACTGGACTCAACACCACTCTCTGTAATAGGATTCTGGACTTCCTAACAGAAAGACCACAGTCTGTCTGGGTCGGTAGCAGAATGTAGAGCACTGTCACACTGAGAACAGGGCTGTGCGCTCAACCCGCTCCTGTTCATGCTATTGACCAACGATTGCTTCACCAGATCCAGCTCCAACAGTGTCATCAAGTTTACAGTAGTTGGCCTCAAAAGCAACAATGATGAGTCACTCTACAAGGTGGAAAATCTCATGACATGGTACAAGAGTAACAACCCGAGTCTCAATATGGACCAGATGAAGGAGATGATCGTGGACTTCAGGAGGACTAGGAATGACTACCCTCCACTACACATTATCAATTCTGCAGTGGAGAAAGTGGAGAGCATTAAATTCCTTGGACTCCACTTAACTAGTAACCTATCTTGGACACTCAACCTCTCCTGACTTGTCAGGAAGGTTCAACAATAACTGCACCTCCTGAGAAGTCTGAAGCGGCAAGGTCTACCAGCCACCATCATGTCTATTGAGTGCATCATGAGATAATATTTATTTACTTGTATTTATGAATACTGGTCCTGCATATGTATTGTTTGTCTGTATGTGTGTTATGTCTGGTTGTGTTTTGCACTGAGGACCGGAGAACGCTATTTCATCGGGTTGTACTTGCGTAATTGGGTAATAATAAACTTGACGTGACTTTTTTTTTTCTTGATTCTCAATAACTTTATTCATAGCTATATTTTAGGTTTCAAGAGCTACCCAACCTAATTCTACTTTCCACACTTGCTCCATAGGCTTGCAGGCCATGACTCCTCGTGTAAACCTCTGGACACTTTTGAAATGAGGTGAGGGTTTTTGCTTCCATCGCCCTTCCAGAGCTCAAACACCCACTGGTTGATTTTTGTCTTCATTTAATCTTCAATCTACCAATCATTTTAAACCTGTGGCTCTAGGTTTTTAAACCCCTCAATTTGGGGAAATGGGAGCTTCCTATTTTCCGATTCTTAGCCACTAATAATTTTATACCACATTTAAGTCTCTTCTCAGTGTCTCCTATTCCAAAGAGAACCGCGTCCATGGGTATAATTTTCCAATTCTGCAAACATTTTAAAGATCTCTTTCACTCCTCTTCAGTGTGGACATAGTACAGAAGCTCTGGTTTAGCAAGTGTTGCACACAGTTCTGCCAAAACCTCTGCTCTTATATTTGTACCTCAAAGGAAATCATCCTGCATGCCTCTTGAAAATGTTACTGACCTGTCATTTTTAAAAGGATTTGTGAGCATGCGTTCAAAGGTCTCTTGTGTGCATTATATATACACTTCACTCCATTCAAATCCACCTGTAACATTACTAAACTCCATGTCCTTCTGGAGTCAAAAACCTTTTGCTCTTCCCCAAGGCTAATTTCTATGTTATCTGCCAGCCTCTCTACTATGCCCTTATGTCCGATTTATTAATATATACCAACACTGAGTCTAGAGAAAACAGCCAAATTTGAATCCAATTTGGCCCTCTCCCCTGGATGTGTCTATTTTTTGACCAAGCTGCATGATGAAATTTTCTCAAAAGTCTTCCTGAAATACACAATGATCCTCAGTCAACTTATTCAAATGTGACTTTCCCTTCACAAATCCTTCATTAGAATGTGGATGGTTGGACATGGCGGGTTCCACAAAAAAACGCATGCAACCCTTTCTGTATCGCAGTGATGAGTATGGGATGATCACATACACAGTATTTAACTTGTACCGTAAAACCCCTGGTATCCGTCACTTTCAGGGATTGGTAGTTGCCGAATAAGTGCATTTTCCGGTGGCTTGAGACTT
Organism: Narcine bancroftii; assembly: GCF_036971445.1. Taxonomy (NCBI): domain Eukaryota; kingdom Metazoa; phylum Chordata; class Chondrichthyes; order Torpediniformes; family Narcinidae; genus Narcine; species Narcine bancroftii. The sequence continues at coordinate 274,470,250 of NC_091469.1, forward strand.
TCTCTTACAATCCCTAACTAATATGCCAGCATTAAGAATAAACAGTTTAAGTGGTCAACTTTATTTGTCGATCGTACTATGCATTGCATGGTAAAGACGAGATAAAATTTCTCCAGGACCACAGAGAAGATTTACATAAATAGAAGTTAAAATATTAAGACATATACAATAAAAGTTCATGGTACATTATCCACATATGTTCTGGGAATTCAGGATGGCTTGGGGGAAAAGACTGTTGCCCAATCTGGACGTAAGGGCCCGAGTGCTACGGACCTCCCACCAGATGGCAGAAGGGAGAAAAGTTTACATGAGGGATGTGTGAAGTCCTTCCCAATGCTATTGCTTTCTGTGTGTATCATGTGCTGTAGACGTCCATCGTATTAGGAAGAGAGCCCCCAATGATCTTTCCTGCTGACTTCACTATCTTCTGCAGGTTCTTATGGTCTGAGACGGTACAGCTTCCAAACCAGGCGGTGATGCAATTGGTCAGAATGCTCTGACCAATGTAGAATGTAGTGAGGATGGAGGGTGGGAGATGAACTTTCCTCAGCCTTTGCAGGATGTAAAGGCACCGCTGGGCTTTCTTGGGTATGGAGTTGGTATTAAGGGACCAGGTGAGATTCTCCACCAAGCACACACCAAAGAACTTGATACTCTTGACAACCTCAACAGTAGAGCCATCAATGGTCAGTGGAGAGTGAATCCCCCCCGGGCCCTCCTGAAGTTGACAACCATCTCCATTGTTTTATTAATGTTCAGAAACAGGTTTTTTTTTTAAATTTTTTATTTTTCACACCATAAATCACATTAACCATGATACACACTTTTTCCTTTTCACACATATACAGTGCCATTTTCTCCACCCCCCCCCCTCCCATCCCACCCTCCCTACCTCCCCCCTCCCGTCCATTTAAAGTACAAAATCTAGGATACATTAAACCAGTCAAACAATGTTGTCATTCAATAAAAATACACAAGAAATTCCACTGAGCCCATTCTTTTAATTCCTTCTCCTTCCGTTAATTTAGGTAGTGATTGTTCCCGGTAGGTTTTCGCTATTGTGTTTCATGTAAGGCTCCCATATTTGTTCAAATATTTCAATATTATTTCTTAAACTATATGTTATTTTTTCTAATGGAATACATTTATTCATTTCTATATACCATTGTTGTATTTTCAAATTATCTTCCAATTTCCAGGTTGACATAATACATTTTTTTGCTACGGCTAGAGCTATCTTAACAAATCTTTTTTGTGCATCCTCCAAATCAATTCCAAATTCTTTGTTTTTTATGTTACTTAGGAGGAAGATCTCTGGATTCTTTGGTATATTGTTTTCTGTTATTTTATTTAATATCTGATTTAGATCTGCCCAAAAATTTTCTACTTTCTCACATGTCCAGATTGCATGATTGTTGTTCCCATTTCTTTTTTACATCGAAAACATCTATCAGATACTGTTGGGTCCCATTTATTTAACTTTTGAGGTGTAAGGTATAGCCTGTGTATCCAGTTATATTGTATCATACGTAACCTCGTATTTATTGTATTTCTCATCGTTCCAGAACATAACTTCTCCCATGTTTCCTTTTTTATCTTTATATTTAAATCTTGTTCCCATTTTTGTTTAGTTTTACCATTTGTTTCCTCATTCTCCATTTCTTGCAGTTTAATATACATATTTGTTATAAATCTTTTGATTATCATTGTATCTGTAATCACATATTCAAGGTTACTTCCCTCTGGCAAACTCAAACTGCTTCCTATTTATCCTTCAAGTAGGATCTCAATTGGTAATATGCCAGCGCTGTATCTTGAGTTATATTGTATTTATCTTTCATTTGTTCAAAGGATAATAATCTATTTCCTGAAAAACAATTTTCTATTCTTTTAATCCCTTTTTTCTCCCATTCTCTAAAGGAAAGGTTATCTATTGTAAAAGGGAGTAACTTGTTTTGCGTCAATATTAGTTTTGGTAATTGATAATTTGTTTTATTTCTTTCTACATGAATCTTCTTCCAATTGACATTTATCACATATAGGATCGATATGAAAATAAAAACGATGGAGTTTATCTTTAGACATATGAGCTCTATGAACAACTTTAAACTGTATCAGTGAATGTTTTGCATATAGAGAAGAGGAGTTTACCAGTCGCAGAATTTTATTCCAATTTTCATTGGAAATATGAAGGTTGAGTTCTCTTTCCCAATCATTTTTAAACTTTCCAAAAATCCCAGAATTTATTTTTGTAATTATATTATATAATTTAGATATCACACCTTTTGGAGGGAATTTTGAATATAGTATATCCTCTAAAACAGTCGTAGTCTCCCGATTGGGAAAAGAGGGTAAAGTCGAAACTAAGAAACTCCTAATCTGCAAATATCGAAAGAAATGAGATCTAGGTAAATCATATTTCATGGATAATTGTTCAAATGACAAAAGAGTTATCCAAGAATAAATCTGAAAAGCATGTTACACCTTTAACTTTCCAGAGTCAATTGGAAATAGCTTCCCTTACACATATGTTTTGGTCCTGTCCCTCTTTACAGAATTATTGGAAGGAAATTTTTTCCATTATATCTACCGTTTTGAATATTGATTTACAACCACATCCCATTACTGCAATTTTTGGATTACCTATGATAGATTTGACTTATTTATCTCTTCCTGTGGATCGTATGATTGCTTTTCTTACACTAATGGCTAGAAGATCTATACTATTGAATTGGAAAGAGGTTAATCCTCCCACTGTTTTCCAATGGTTTACCCAAACTATATTATGTTTAAATTTAGAGAAAATTAGAAACTCTGTCTATGAATCCCCTTCTAAGTTTGAGTTAACCTGGCGACCATTTATTCAATATTTTCATTTGTGGTGAGTTGATCTAGCTCTGTTTTCTTTTTATGATTATGTATGATAATTGGGCTGTTAGATGAGATCAGAGTGATCGGCGTGATTTAGCTATATCGGTAGGTTTTTTTTTAAAGTTTTTAATTCAGATTTGTTTTTTCTTCCTTTTTGGGTTTTTTTTTCTCTTTTTTTATATATTTTTATTAATTATATCATTTTTTTTAGAGATAGTTCATACTCTAAACTGATCTAAAAAATTTTTTTATGATATATTTTTATTCTGCAATATTATTGTTTAATATCTCTGTATTAACTCATTATTTACTATGTATTTTTCATATCTCTTTGAACTGTATGTGTTTATAAATTATAATAATAATAAAAAGATTGGAAAAGAAAGAATCTTCCAAATATTGAGTAGATGATGTAATACTGGAGAACTTCTTTGTTGTACCAATTTTTCATCCCATTTATATAATATGTGTTCAGGTATCTTTTCCCCTATTTTATCTAATTCTCATCTGGTCCAATCTGGCTTTTCCCTTGTTTGATAAAAATCTGATAGGTATCTTAATTGTGCGGCTCTATAATAATTTTTAAAGTTTGGCAGTTGTAAGCCTCCTTGTTTATACCATTCTGTTAATTTATCTAGTGCTATCCTCGGTTTCCCCCCTTTCCATAAAAATTTCCTTATTATTTTCTTTAACTCCTTGAAGAATTTCTGTCAGTTGTATTGGCAATGCCTGAAATAGGTGTAATATCCTTGGAAAAATGTTCATTTTAATACAGTTTATCCTTCCTATTAGTGTTAGTGGTAAATCTTTCCAATGCTCTAAATTGTCCTGTAATTTTTTCATTAGTGGATAATAATTGAGTTTATATAGTTGGCCGAGATTTTTATGTTCAGATACAGGTTGATGGCTCTGCACCAGTCCGTTAGCGACTGCACCTCATCTCTGTAGGCTGACCCCTCATTCTTACTGAGAAGGCCCACCATGGTTCTGTTGTCAGCGAACTTGATGATGTGGTTTGAGCTGTGTTTAGCTGCACAGTCATGAATCAGTAGAGTGAATGGCAGTGGACTCAGCAGGCAGCCCTGGGGGGCTCTGTGCTCAGTGTGATGGTCTTGGAATTGCCATTACTGATCCGGTCTGTTTGAGTCTCCATGACAGGAAGCCAAAAATCCAATTGCAGAGGAAGGTGCTTAGACTTTTAAAGACAACAATACTGTACTTATACTGAACAAACGTTACTTGCATGAATATATAAACCTTAAAGCATTTTACTTTATTTACATTCTTTGAAAACATTTAACTGTCACTGCATCTGCAGGTTCCTCCCCTCCACAAAGTCACCTGAAAGATGAACAATAACATTATAGATAATTAACCTCCATTCTCCCCCAAGTTTACAGTTTCTAACCAGAGCGACCTTACTAAGTAGGGATAAGGAGACACTTTAAGAGAGTCACCCCAACGGTGAGTGGCATCAATTAGCTGTTCACCCTGGGTGACGCCATTGCTGTTTCACACAACTTTATTCAAATACCAGCAAGAAAAAGAAGTCAAATTGAGGTAGTGTCTGTGCTTCATTGTTCATTTGGGATTCTGATGGCAGAGGGGAAGAAGCTGTCCTTGTGCCGCTGAGTGCTTGCTTTCAGGCTCCTGATAGTAGTAGAGTGAAGAGGGCATGGCCTGGGTGGTGGAGGTCCTTGAGGATAGAGGCTGCTTTTTTAAGACACCGCCTCTTGTAGTTGTCCTCAATGGAGATAAGTCTGGTATTTGTGATATCACAGGCTGTGTTAACAACACTCTGGATTTTTTTTTTGCTGAGAGTTGGCGTCTCCATATCAGGCAGTGATGCAACCAGCTAGAATGCTCTCCAAGGTACACCTGTAGAAGTTTTCAAGAGTCTTCGAAGACATACAAAATTTACTCAAACTCCTCACAAAGTATAGCCAACTGGCCAGCCTTCTTTGTGATTGCATTGACATGGAGATATCCTCGGGGGAGGAGTCACGTGATGGAGTAGTGGCCGGACGGTGAACTCCAGCCCTCTCCAGAAAAGTCGGGAAAAACAAGAGAAAATACAAAGGCACAGAAATACAAGTTAAAGAAAAGTGAGTATAAAGGTGGAAAGAAGATGGAGACAAAAGGAGAAAAATCAAAATCAACGGAAAGAAGAGAGGAAGAGAAGACAACGGAGGAAAAAGGTGAAGGCCTTACCTGTCCGAAGAGGCCCGCTGTGGAGAGAAGACCCCACTACCTCAGGTCGGTAGAAAGAGAACTACAACAATGGCTCACAGAGCCGAGTAAAAGTGCGCAACCGCGCATGCGTGAGGAGTCGCGCATGCGCGATGCGCATGAAAAAAAACACACTGACGGGAGGGGGGACCAGCTGGGGAGTCGATCTCCACAGCCGGCAACGACAGCTGCAGAACACCTGCAGCAAGAAGAGACCACAGAAGACAATGGAAACAAGAAAGAAGAGGAGGAAAGGGCAGCAAAGAAACAACAGATGGTCAACCTAGAGGAAGAAGAAGAGGAAGAATACAGTGAAATAGATAAAGGGAAAGGCAAGGTAAAGGATATACTTGCTCTTGTTAGAGGATACATGGAGTCATTTAAAGAATGGCAAACACAGGAATTCAATGATTTAAGAAGAAGAATAAACAACACAGAAAAGAAAATAAATAAAATGGATATGACCTTAACAGAAATGGGGAAAAAAATGGACAAGATGGAAGAACGGGCAGTAGCAGCAGAAATGGAGGTAGAAGACTTAAAAAAGAAATTGGAGGAATCTAATAAAAAAACTAAAGAGACACAAGAATTACTAGCCCAAAAAATAGATATAATGGAAAATTATAACAGAAGAAATAACAAAAAGATAGTGGGCCTTAAGGAAGATGTAGAAGGCAAGAATATGAGGGAGTTTATAAAAGAATGGATCCCTAAGGCCCTAGGATGTCCAGAACTACAGCAAGAAATGGAAATAGAAAGGGCACATAGAGCATTGGCCCCTAAACCACAACCACAACAAAAACCAAGATCTATTGTAGTAAAATTCCTAAGATATACTACAAGAGAAAAGGTACTGGAGAAGACAATGGAAAAAGTAAGAGAGGGCAACAAACCACTGGAGTATAAAGGGCAAAAAATCTTCATTTATCCAGATATAAGCTTTGAACTCCTAAAGAAGAGAAAAGAGTTCAATGCAGCAAAAGCGATTTTATGGAAGAAAGGATATAAATTTACACTGAAGCATCCTGCGGTATTGAAAATATTTATTCCAGGACAACAAAACAGACTATTCTCGGATCCAGAAGAAGCACGAAAATTTGCAGAACAATTACAAAAATAGACTGAGGGATGAAGACGGGTAATGAGAGCAAAAATCATCACGATTGATATGTATGTGGGTAAAGACAAAATAGACTGAGGGATGAAGACGGGTAAGGAGGGTAAAAATGACCACGATTGATATGTATGCGGGTAAAGAGGTATAAGAGTGAATAGAGACAATGAACATATGTGAAAGTATCTGTAATTAGAGGAAAACATAGAGAGTATAGACAAGAATTAATAAGGGAAGGTAATGGAATAGAGAGAATAAGGAGGGAATTAAAAGAGTGACCTTTGTGACATATAAAAAGCGAAATCTTTTCTGGGGGGGGGCTGGGTGGGGGAAAAGAGCGGTCACTGCAAAATCAGTTGACGCTTGCGAGTGGATTCGCAAATCCAAATGGAGAGGGGAGATGTGGTTGTCCGACAAGGGATAAAGGGCAACTCAGGAGGGGAAGGGGAGATTGGGGATAAAGAAGATAGAAATAGGAGAATAAGGAAAATGTTGGATGTTGTAGGAATGTTGTCTGGTAAAGAGTTGAAAATAAGAAAACAGAAATGGAAAAGGAGGAAAGGTAATGATGGAAAAACGGAAAGAGAAGATAAACAAAATATAAAATGGCTACGCTGAACTATATGACTCTAAATATTAATGGAATACATAACCAAATTAAAAGGAAGAAACTACTAAATTTACTGAAAAAGGAAAAAATAGATATAGCATTTGTCCAAGAAACACACTTAACTGAATTGGAGCACAAGAAATTAAAGAGAGATTGGGTAGGACATGTAACAGCAGCATCGTATAATTCAAAAGCAAGAGGAGTGGCTATATTAATTAGCAAAAATGTGCCATTTAAAATAGAAGAGGAAATAATAGATCCAGCAGGGAGATATGTTATGATAAAATGTCAGATATATTCAGAGCTTTGGAATCTACTTAATATATATTCACCTAACGAAGAAGATCAAAAGTTTATGCAAGATATCTTTTTGAAGGTAGCTAATACGCAAGGGAACATACTAATAGGAGGGGATTTCAACCTGAATTTGGATCCAAATATGGATAAAACGGGGAAAAAAATTAACAGGAAGAACAAAGTAACCAAATTTATAATTAAATCAATGCAAGAAATGAAACTTGTGGACATATGGAGGAAACAAAACCCAAAAGAAAAGGAATACTCATACTACTCGACTAGACATAAAACATACTCAAGGATAGACCTATTCCTGTTATCAGCCCACATTCAAGGGAGAGTTAGGAAAACGGAATATAAAGCTAGACTATTATCGGACCACTCACCCCTGTTATTGGCAATAGAGCTAGAGGACATCCCTCCAAGAATGTATAGATGGAGATTAAACCCCATGCTACTTAAAAGACAGGATTTTAGAGAATTTATTGAAAAACAATTAAAAATGTACTTTGAAGTAAATACGGAATCAGTGGAAGATAAGTTTATACTATGGGACGCAATGAAAGCATTCATTAGAGGGCAAATAATAAGTTATGCAACCAAGATGAAGAAGGACTATAATCAGGAAACAGAGCAGTTGGAAAGGGAAATAATAAACATAGAAAAAAAATTAGCAATAAAGGAAGATACAACCAAAAGAAGAGAATTGGCGGATAAAAAAATAAAATATGAAACATTACAAACATATAAGGTGGAGAAGAATATAATGAAGACAAAACAGAAATATTATGAACTAGGGGAAAAAACACACAAAATCCTAGCATGGCAGCTTAAGACAGAGCAAACTAAGAAAATGGTATTGGCAACAAGGAAAAAAGACAAACAAATTACATATAATCCAAAAGAAATTAAGGAAAACTTCAGAGAATTCTATGAACAATTATACCGAACCGAAAACGAAGGGAAAGAAGGGAAAATAGATGAATTTTTGACTAAAATTGAACTACCAAAACTACAAATAGAGGAACAAAATAAATTAACAGAACCATTTGGAACAGTAGAAATACAAGAGATAATAAAAAATTTACCAAATAATAAGACACCAGGAGAGGATGGACTCCCAATAGAATTCTACAAAACATTTAAAGACCTAATAATACCGCCCCTCCTGGATGTAATCAACCAGATTGATGAGACACAAAACTTACCAGATTCATGTAAAACAGCAATAATTACAGTGATACTAAAACAAGGGAAAGATCCACTCTCACCAGCGTCATATAGATCAATATCTCTGCTAAACACAGATTATAAGATAATAGCTAAACTATTAGCGAACAGATTAGCAGAACAGGTACCGAAAATGGTAAATTTAGACCAAACTGGATTTATCAAAAAAAGACGCACAACAGACAATATTTGTAAATTTATTAACTTAATTCATGCAGTAGAAGGAAATAAAGCACCGGCAGTAGCAGTTGCTTTAGACGCAGAGAAGGCCTTCGACAGAGTAGAATGGAATTACTTGTTCAAAGTATTGCAAAAATTCAGTTTACCGGAGAAGTATATTAATTGGATTAAAGCATTATATAAGGGACCGTTAGCGAAAGTGACAGTAAATGGACATGTATCAAAGCAATTTAACTTAAGCAGGTCAACGCGGCAGGGATGCCCACTATCACCATTATTGTTTGCGCTAGCTATAGAACCACTAGCAGAATCGATAAGAAGAGATAATAATATAAAAGGAATAAAAATAAAAGACAGGGAATATAAAATCAGTCTGTTTGCGGATGATGTGATAGTGTACTTAACAGAACCAGAACTATCAATAAAAGAACTATATAAGAAATTGAAGGAATATGGAGAAGTGTCGGGATACAAGATAAACGTAAATAAAAGTGAAGCAATGCCTATGAATAACGCGGATTTCTCAAAATTTAAGGAGGAATCCCCATTCAGATGGCAAACGCAGGCAATAAGATACCTAGGTGTGCAAATAAACAAAAATCTAGGCCAATTATATAAACTCAATTACAATCCACTAATGAAAAAATTACAGGACGATTTAGAGCATTGGAAAGATTTACCACTAACACTAATAGGAAGGATAAACTGTATTAAAATGAACATTTTTCCAAGGATACTATACTTATTTCAGGCATTGCCAATACAACTGACAGAAAAATTCTTCAAAGAGTTAAAGAAAATAATAAGGAGATTTTTATGGAGAGGGGGGAAACCGAGGATAGCACTAGATAAATTAACAGAATGGTATAAACAAGGAGGCTTACAATTGCCAAACTTCAAAAATTATTATAGAGCCGCACAATTAAGGTACCTATCAGATTTTTATCAAACAAGGGAAAAACCAGACTGGACGAGACTAGAATTAGATAAAATAGGGGAAAAGATACCTGAACACATATTATATAAATGGGACGAAAAATTGGTACAACATAGAACTTCTCCAGTATTACACCATCTCCTCAATATATGGAAGAAGATTCATGTAGAAAGAAATAAAATAAATTACCAAATACCAAAACTAATATTGACGCAAAATAAGCTACTCCCTTTTACAATAGACAACCTTGCCTTTAGAAAATGGGAAAAAAAAGGGATTAAAAGAATAGAAAATTGTTTTTCAGGAAGTAGATTCTTATCCTTTGAACAAATGAGAGATAAGTACAATATAACTGGAGATACAGCGCTGGCATATTACCAACTGAGATCCTACTTGAAAGATAAATTAGGAAGCAACTTGAGTTTACCAGAGGGAAGTAACCTTGAATATGTGATTACAGATACAATGTTAATCAAAAGATTTATAAAAAATATGTATATTAAACTGCAAGAAAAGGAGAATGAGGAAACAAATGGTAAAACTAAACAAAAATGGGAACAAGATTTAAATATAAAGATAAAAAAGGAAACATGGGAGAAGTTATGCTCTGGAACGATGAGAAATACAATAAATACGAGGCTGCGTATGATACAATATAATTGGTTACACAGACTATACATTACACCGCAAAAGTTAAATAAATGGGACCCAACAGTATCTGATAGATGTTTTCGATGTAAAAAAGAAAGGGGAACAACAATTCATGCAATCTGGACATGTGAGAGAGTAGAAAAATTTTGGGATGATCTCAATCAGATATTAAATAAAATAACAGAAAACAATATACCAAAGAATCCAGAGATCTTTCTCCTAAGTAACATAAAAAATAAAGAATTTGGAATTGACTTGGAGGATGCACAAAAAAGATTTGTTAAGATAGCCCTAGCCGTAGCAAAAAAATGTATTATGTCAACCTGGAAATTGGAAGATAATTTGAAAATACAACAATGGTATATAGAAATGAATAAATGTATTCCATTAGAAAAAATAACATATAGTTTAAGAAATAATATTGAAATATTCGAACAAGTATGGGAGCCTTACATTAAATACAATAGCGAAAACCTACCGGGAACAAACATTACCTAAGTTGATGGAAGGAGAAGAAAAGAAAAGAATGGACTCAGTAGAATTTCTGGTGTATTTTTGTTGAACGACAACATTGTCTAACTGAATTAATGCAACCTAGATTGTATACCTAAAATGGATGAGAGGGGGGGGGTGGGGGGGTGGCTTGGGAGGAGGGAGGGGGGAGGGAGAAAAAGTCACTGTAAATGTGTGGAAAAGAAAAAGTGTATATCATGGCTATTGTGATTTATGGTGTGAAAAATAAAAAATTAAAAAAAAAAAAAAGAGAGAGATATCCTCGGGGATGCTGACACCCAGGAATTTGAAGTTCTTAAAAAACTGGCCAGCCTTCTTTGTGATTGCATTGACATGGAGATATCCTCGGGGATGTTGACACCCAGGAATTTGAAGTTCTTAATCTTCTCCACTGCTGACCCCTCAATGAGGACTAGTTCATGGTCTCCTGATTTCTTCCACAATCATCTCCTTGGTTTTGCTAATGTTGAGTGCAAGTTTGTTGTTGTGACACCACTCATCTAGTTGATGTATCTCACTCCTGTTTGCTTCCTGATTGACGTCTGTGATTCTCCTGATGATTGTGGCGCCATTGGCAAATTTGTAGATAGGATTTGAAATGAGTCTAGCCTCATGGTCATGGGTGTACAGTGAGTAGAGCAGTGGGCTTAGCATGCATCCTGGAGATGCTCCTGTGTTGATCGTCAGTGGGGAGGAGATGTTATTTCCCATTTTTACTGAGGAAGAGTATGAATTGCCATTTGTACCGATGAGGGTCAAGAATCAAATTGCAGAAAGTCACCAAAGGCCAAGCAGATCTGGGTGCTTGTTGGAAAGTTCTAATGATGATGCATTCCAGCAATTTAACAGTCCATTCTTTTGAGACAAATAAAATTCTCAGAAGAAATGTCTTATCACCTAAGTTATACTTGGCTCTGTGAGACTGCTTGTGTAGAGTACCATGCCCCCTGTTGGTTGCATGTCAGAATTCATGAGGAAGGGAATAATCACCCTTGTCTAAAGTAGAAGGGAGCGATCAGAAGCTGGCAGCCCATTCACTGTTAAATTTGGATGATAGATTGTCAAATATTTCTGCAGATTGGCTTGGTTGAAGTTCCCTATGATGATCAGGAAGGCATCGGACTGTTCTATCACATAGCTGTTGATTGCAGCTCTGCCCCTCCAGTGCCAGCATGATGTTAGCCTGGGGCAGAGTGTACACGGTGACCAGGATGATGGCCAAGAATTCCCTTGGCAGGTCGAATGGAAGACCCTTGATCACCAGATGTTCCAGGACAGGGGAGCAGGACCAGGTCATTAATGTTTTGTCCTAGTAGTAGTAGAATCCAGGAGTGATCTTTTCTCATAAACCCCAAGCTTCAATGAATCCATCTTGCACACTCAGGGTTTTGGGATTTGTCAATGCAAGTATTTGGCTGTGAACCTCTTGCTCCGGAAGAGGAATAAGTTTTGAAGAGGTCAAAGGACAGCAGCAGTAGATGTGTGTCACGCATGGTCATTTCGTTCCCCAGGAACAGCTCATTCAACACAGTGTCCCACATGATGCAGCTACTTAGGGACAGCCTTGACAATGACCGCTGCAGTTCTTTCCACAAAGAAAATATGACAAACAAACCTCTGAATAAAAAGTGAAAATATAGGATGTAGCATTTAGATTGTGGTGGGCAGATGCTGTGGAACATGAGGAGGAAAGAAATTCAGGTGATGCTGATAATATTGGAAGATAGTAGGTTGAAGCGGAACATGAATTGCAATGCGAGCTTATTGGTTTTGAATTCTGATTGCTTACCTCCAACATCCCAGTTATGCATAGTATGGCACAACTTCAATGCACCTCATCCAAACAGTCTTTCGACCGCACACAGTAAATTTCTGATAATCCAGCACCCATCATAGTGGGGATGCTGGGCTGGCAGATTGGATCTTTCCTGCATCAATACCTCATACATTTTCATTTCACTTTATTTCACACTGTATATTATGAATTTTCCAACATTAAAGGGATATGGAGATAGAATCTGTGAGGTTCAGCATGTCTTTTACCACTCATGCTCTGATCTGACTGAACTCCAGCCACACACTCCACTGCCCGCTCTTTTGGCTCATTCTGAGCCTGAAATGTTGGCGATATCCATTTGCTTCCTATATACACTGTATGACCTGATGCGTTCGCACCCTACTCGCATTCTGGATCCCTGATTGAGTGAGTGAGTCAGCTACAAACTGTCAGGATGCCCAAATAATCAGATGCTGGATTATTGGAGTTTTACTCTCTAAGCCTTGAAGTCATTTAATTTCATCACCACCAGAATTGTCCTCTTTTCTCAAACATATTCAGCAAATGTTGGTAATCAGAGGCCCTATCTCATTGTCACCTCCTTAACCTGAGTGTCAACTTCTTCCTCAACCTCAGCTGATTAGTCGACCCAAGACTATTCAGACCAAATGTATAATTTCCCTGTATCTTACTGACGACTTCAAGAGCCTCTCAATGCTTTGCTCAAATTTTAATATAGGTTGTCTCTAACCTCAGTTTCTCCTTTACAGAGAACCTGTGGACGAGGTTCTACAGATGCCTCCTTCATTATTAACCTGTGGGGGCTGTCAGCAGAATATCGGAGATCGTTACTTCCTGAAAGCCATCGATCAGTATTGGCATGAAGACTGTCTGAGCTGCGACTTGTGTGGCTGTAGACTGGGAGAAGTGGGACGGAGACTGTACTACAAACTTGGTAGAAAGCTTTGCCGCAGGGATTATCTCAGGTATTATAGCTTTCTTTGAATTTTCATTCTGAATATACTGAGACTCATATGTTAGTAGCAAAGGGACATTTCATTTCCTTCATCACTGAATACAAAATACAGGTGTAATTCTATTGCCCTCAAAGCTTTCTTGTGGTGCTAATTCTTTTTTTTAAATTGTAGACATACAGCACGGTAACAGGCCTTTTGGCCCATGAGTCTGTGCCTCCCAATTACACCCAATTGACCTACATTTTTGAAGGTGGGAGAAAACCAGAGCACCTAGAGGAAACCCTCGCAGACATGGGGAGAACGTACCAACTCCTTACAGATAGCATTGGATTCGAACCCTGGTCCCGAACACTGGTGCTGTAACAGCGTTGCGCTAATTACTAAGCTAACTGTGCCGAGAAAGCCAAAGAAACAGCTTTAAGAATCATAGCAGCACACCCCAATGTCCAATGATAAGAGTGCTTAGACCAGGGGGTTACACGTGGTATTTTCTTGTTTCAGATATGGATTAAATGTTTTTCACATATGATCTTATTCAATCTCATTAAAAGTAGGCTGCAAGTTGAAGCTAAATGCAAATCATTATGGTGTTTTTCATGGTAATTAATTAACAACACTACAGTGGTACCCAAATTCAGTTACTTAATTGCGTTATAATGTAAAACTACACAGCATTTCCACCATAATGTCTTATCTTCCCAGAAATGAGTAAAACAACAATGAATTAATATGCTATATTCTTCAGAGGTTGACCAAAATATGCTGTCAAAGCATTAACATTCTGATGAACCTTGTAGCTTTTGCTAAACCTAATTTGGAAGCTGTGTCATTATTTTCAATCACCCCTCTTCACAGCCACAAGTAGGGCAGTTTTCATGCATTAAAGATTTATGGTTTGAGCATTTTTGATTTGGATTGATTGATAATTATGGTTTGCACCCTCAGGGAAACAAACTTACTTTAGTCGATCAATCAGTTTTTATTTAGGTTCTATCTTTTCCAATGCAAATTTTTTTTTTTTTTTAAATTGATTTCCCACCCCCTATTCAGTAGAATTATTAAGCCATGCTGGATGTTCACACTGATTTACAAGTTCCATATACAACTACCTGTATCGAGAGAGCAGATCCACAAGAAATGCTGCATAAAATAAAGTCCTGTACATGAAGGATAACTCTTTCTCTACTTGTCAAACATAGTTGAAGTTTAAAAATGTACACCGTAAGTCATTGAAAAGAATGGGAGAGAAAAAGCAAGAAATAACATTAGGCTACATGAGAGGATGGATTTTGAGTAATGGTGGCCTGTCTGAGAGGGGAGAATAATTGTCCAAAGGATGGAATTCTCCCTCTGACAGGGTAACGGAGAAGCAAACCCTGATCATATTTCAAAAACTGGATGAGTATTTTAAGTGCCATGAATGGGGAGCCGGTTAGTGAAATTAGCCTAAGTCAAATTTCTGCCTATCAGGGACAAATTGTTAGCAGATTTTCTGAGTGACCCAAGGCTTGGATACTCCTGAGGCAACAAAACTGTACTCAGTTGTGTGAATTCTTCAGCAATCAGGAACAGATTCCTTGGTTTAACATGGGACTCTTCCAGTCTGTATGTAACAATACAGTGGTGCCATAACCCTGTCAAACGGTACTAATAGGTAGAGATTTAATTTGTATTCTTCGCCATACCTCTGTGCTTTTGACTAACTTTTCTATCCATCCTCTTTAGGTTATTTGGTCAAGATGGACTTTGTTCTGCTTGTGACAAGCGAATCCGAGCTTATGAAATGACCATGCGTGTAAAAGATAAGGTATATCACCTGGAATGCTTTAAGTGTGCTGCTTGTCAAAAGCATTTCTGTGTGGGAGATAGATACCTGCTCATCAACTCAGACATTGTCTGTGAACAGGATATTTATGAATGGACTAAACTCAATGGGATGATCTAGACTCACTCCAGATATCCTGCAACACCAAGTTTTGTAAGCACTGTGTATATGTGAATTTATGCTTTTGTAAGAGCGTGTAAATGTTAAAAACTTGTACAGATATTTTATTAATACAAGCTGTGAAGGTATACACGATTTACTGTGAGCTATTAACTTCTACCTGTTCATTAAAGAGTGAAATGTAATAGCATTTTAGTGGTCTTTAAAAAAAGTTTATATAATTAAATTGAAGATTTTTTTTAGTTTGATTATTAACAGAATTACTGAGTTACAAACCTCATCACAGTCTTCAATACAAGACATGGACATAAGGATTGAAAACCACATGAGAACTGAGCCTGTTCCCCGAATATCAATCCAGCATACAATGTGTTATGACATTGCTGAAGGTCAACAGGGTCAAGGAGAACTCGTCTTCCTGCCATCAATGTCAGTACTCTTCCTCATCCCAAAGAAGGTTGGTTATTGTTGTTGATGACCAATTAATGGAATTAAATGAGTTCATGGGGAGAAGATTCTCAATCTTACTTCATTAATGAACCTCCTTCATTATAAATTCAGGATTAATGTTTTTTTTTACTGTTGATGTCATTATGCTTAGCTCTATACACAGATTTTCTGTTAATAGAAGTAACAGGCAACATAGCTTGGTAAGCATCCAGACTTGGGAGAACAAGAGTCTGGTAACATCATAAAAAGCATGCAGTAGGTCCAACCATTGATGTCAAATTATTAGTGGTACAACTGTATTATTCCAAAGTTGCCAGAAGCTTAACTGAATCAGTGACATCAATGCAAAGTTATCTCAGCAAGACCAAGTCAGATACTGCAATCTGCTGAGATCTTAAGGTTAAAGTCAAGAATTTGCCTGCATTTGAGGCAGTAGGCAACAGGAAAGAATCTGACAAATTCGTCATCCATGCAACTAGATTCAACCATCACCTCATCCATTAAAAAAAAACCTGGCAATTAAAAGCCATGTGTTTACTTAATGTACAAATTCAAAACTTCGGAAACGACAGTCATGCTTTTTTTTGGTATCGTTCCATTGCCATTCGAGAGAAAGATACTCAGCTGTAACTACTTTTTCAACCTCTTGGTTGCATTAGTGTTGTTGATCTCGGTTCTTCAATTTTCAATCACGGATGTTATAATTTGAAGACTGGATGAGAATTGTAAATACTCAGTGTCATCAAATTCTGTTGCCTACACATGCAGATTTAATCACAGCAAATAAGTCTTCCTTCTTCCCCTCCTGAAGCAATTGTTAGAAAAAGAAGCATTTGCTTAAACTCAGGATACTCAGAAGAAATTCTCAACCAAAGAAATATTTTTGTAGTCCAATTGTTGGAAAAATGGCACCAAGTGTTTTTCACAGTAAACCTTTATTATTGAAGTAATGACCTGATTATTTTATGATTCCGAATAAGAAATAATATTAATCAAGCTACAGTGAAAAGCACATCAGATTTTCTTCAAGAAAAATGCAATGAAAATTTTTGAGACCTTAGGGCTTTGATTTAAAAGGAGATTAAAGAATGCATTTCCTTTGGGACAGTGTTTATGAAAACAGTAGACCAATAAAAACACAAGAACTATCGATGCCGGAAACTTAAAACCCCTGGGATCCAAGCACCTATGATGATCGGAAGATGCCAGTTGCTTGAGATTGCTTATTGTGCGATTGGCAAGCTAACCATGAGGGGCACCAATTGTAAATTTTTGTATTTTTTTACCTATTTATTTTCTGCAATTTGTTTTTTTTTTGCCGACTGCTTAAGGCTGCCAGTTGCTTGAATTCCAGTTAATAGGGATTTTACTGTAAAAGGAAGCTGGAGAAACTCAGGAGGTTGTCTGTAGAGAAAATGTACGGGAATTGTACGTTAACTGGGATATTTGAGCGGAATGGGCTTGTGGCCCAAAAGGACCTGTTACCCTGCTATATATTTAAATTTAAATTTAAAAATGGTCAGTCAATTTTTGGGTCAGTTTGGCTTTTCAATCTCAATAAGAGGCCTCAACAGAAAATGGTGATGGATACAAATGACATAAAAGAGTTAGCATGTTGTAGGGAGGACGTAAACACCTCGGAAAGAGAAATAGATAGGTTAAGTAGGCAGACAAGAAATTGGCAATTGGAAGATCGATTGGGGAAAAGGTGGCATTCACTTTGGCAGAAAGAATGAAAATGAAGTAAGATGACAAAATGATGTTATATAGCACAATACACAAAAGGTTGGAAAGCAAATAGTTATTCTTGGAATGTTTTTTATTGCGAGAGTTGGTGTATAAAAGTCTTGTAACAACTTCAAAAATGTAACCAATGCTTCGCTGTTTGGCTCTCCATATTTAAGGAAGGTGCATGTTCTGCATTCAAGGCAGAGCAGAGAGGGTTCACGAGGTTGATTCCTGGGATGACAGGTTTGACACATCAAGAAAGGTTGGGCAGATTGTACCTACACTCTGGAGGTTAGATGAATGAGAGATAATCTTATTGAAACACAAGATTGAAGGGATTGACATGCTGACAGTATTGCTAATCTAGAGCAGAGTGGCTTGGTTTTAGAATAATAGGTCTCCCATGTAAAGTGAATATTAGGAGAAACTACTCTCAGATTTCACAACTCATTGGAATTCCCTACCCCAGGAACAGAGAGAAGATATTCTTGGCAGATTCTGACTGATATCCAAACTAGAATGGAGTCATCATGTATGGGAAATGTACAAGAAAGTAAAGTTGTGGCCACACCTGGATCTAAGGGGATGGTGAAAAAGGCTTCAGGGGCCAATTAACCTATTCCTCTCTTGCTTTTTTTTAATCTTGAGAAAATGGAAGTACTTTTATTTATGGAGATGCAACAGAGTAGCAGAGTATTTCCAAGCAAAAGTCCAGGATGAACTTTTAAGAAATGAAATGATGCAATGGTAAGGATTGCTGCTTCCCATGTTCAACCCTGACCTTCAGTGCTGTCTGTCTGGGGTTTGCACATTCTCCCTGTGACCATGTGGGGTTTCCTCTGGGTACCCTGATTTTCTGCCACATGACAGTGACATGCTGGATGTTATGAACAAGTGTAGGTAGGAGTATCTAGGTGAGTTTATAGGCATGTGAAAGAGGACAATAGACAATAGGAGCTGGAGTAGGCCCGTCGAGCCAGCACCGCCATTTTACAGATCATGGCTGATCACTACCATCAGTACCCCTTTCCAGCCTTATCCCCATAACCCTTAACTCCTTTGCCCACTTCAAGTTATTTTACATTGTCTTTGAAATGGTGTATTCTTAATGCTGGCGTATTAGGCAATGGAAGAGTGAGTTTCAGAGGACTAGAAAATTTGCATCTCTGACATTCACAATTCCCATAGGTGCTGGATAATGAGGATTTTGCTGCAACTGAATTTTTGTCTGCCATAAGACAAACACAAATTCACCACTGTTGGAACCAAGGGGTTGTAATCATGGAAAATATGATGCCTATGTATTCATTAATCCATTACTATGTAACAATTTACTATTTACTTCAATTATACTGTTTAAGGGAAATATTAATGCAACTAAGTAAAAGCCACAGTTGGCCGATTTTGCTGCCTCCAAAAACAAAATGGATAAACCAGACAGGTTGAAGTTGGAGGAACCATAGGGACAGTGATTTATTCTGAAACAGGCTAGGGACAGGAAGATAAGTGGATTGCAAGGATAAGTGATAAGAGTACCATGACTGAGAATGTCAGAGACAAACAAAATGGATAAACCAATTTAGTAAGAATACTAAGTCATACGAGTTAAAGCAACTGGGAAAATGGGATTGATGAGAATGCTCTGGAAGCCAGCATGAATTTAAAATTTCAAAGTTTGAAGTTATTGTCAGAGTACATGCATGACATCACATACAACTGAGATTCTTTTTCCTGCGGATGAGGCAGAATTACAATTTATTGCACTTATATCATTGCAAAAAACTACTTAAGAAGATATGTATACATGTAAACAGATTAAAAAAATAGAGGTGATTAGCTTCCTTCAATAAAGCAATGAAAAATGAAACAATACTTAAAAAAAAATATTTGCCTAGAATCAAAGCCACTTGACACTTGATACTTCCCGTACATTTTCTCTACAGAAAACTTGACACTTGTTCAAATTCCAAACTTCTGACATCAGACTCATACCATTACTTACATCATTATAAGATTCACAATTGACTGTTAAATGGAGGATGTGGAAATCTGTTCAGTTACAGTGCCAAGGAATTTCTGACCACTGCCAACTACACATGATGAAGCAGCAATATAACTAATTGGCCTCAGCTCTACCATGACAGCTGGAAAGGAGCAATGGAAGTCTGTAGTCATATTGTTTAATGTTTCTGTGCATTCATCAATCACACATCAGGAGCCAAGTTATAAAGGGGTTCTACATAATGGAATGCTGCTTCAGATGCCAGTTACAACATTTCCTGTAGACCACAAGAGGCAAGAAGTGACTGCATAAAATGCTGAATATCAATGCCAAGAACTTCCTCATTGAAATAAGAAAACTAAGCCCATGCTGTTTATTCACGTTATTGCTGCTTCACACAGTATTTCATCTGCACTGAATACTTCAATTCTGCTGCTAATTAGATGGGAGCAATCATTAATGCTGCAATATTTGCTGCTTATATTGTAATTGCCATCAAGCTTTCAAATCCAGTCCCCAAACTTCAGTGTGTTTGTGATTTGTAGGAATAATATCTTTTCAAGGGGGAGAATGCCCTCCAATTCAACCTTCAATCCCTTGAAAAGAATTGGAGAGGAGGCATGGCACTGCAGCAAGAATCAAGAACGATACACAGAGCTGAAAGTAAATAAAAACTTTCTTGAACATTGACTTTTTCACGTTTTGACCTGAGAATATCTGATGATGGTTCTGTGCCTTCCTGCAGTTTTCTTGGGTGTGTACTGGTGCTAAGTGTCATCTTACAGGTGGATCTCAATGACTGGGCAGCAGTATAGCACGCTATACCAGCAAGCTACATGCTCCTTCACAACAACCATTGCATTAAGCCCTGTCACACGGGTGCAATGTTTTTCATTTGTAAGATGCTGCTTGTCTTGAGGATTCAATCAACAGACAACATTTGGCCTTGAAGGATTGCACAGGCAATGAGGATTTTGAGGTAATCTTCAAAGGGAGAGCTATTGGTTCTCAAGGATGATGCTTCGTAAACTCTTCCCAGTCAAAGATCTGTTATGATAGCCTGCAAGAATAAACCTCGTATTTGGTTGTGGATGCTTTCAGTTTCCCTTACATAATCTGAGAGATGGAAGATGAACTTTTATGGGTCCTACGCAAAGGTCAGGTCAAAGTGAGATTGACAATGCAGAGGCGAGCAGTCACCCATACACCATCCAGTTTGCAATGTATGAGCTGGTGAACACTGGGTAATCAAAAATGTGGAAAAGCTGCACCTCAGCTGGAGATGCAGCACTTACTTCCACTGCCACCATCTGCAAAATTTGCCAACAGGAAGGCCATCATTACAGGTGAACAGGTGCTGAAAGGTGAACAAGTGCTGAACAGGTGCCACATGAGGAGGCAGGGGTCCAAAAGGGTTACCCCTTGCATTCCCTGAGCTGCACACAAGCAACAGGCAACATGTTCTCCCCTGACATCATCCCCCATCCCCTAGCCAAAACATCACAGGAGAATCATGGGGGAAAGAGTGGGGGCAGGAGGGAAGAGAAGGAGGAAAAGCAAGGGGAGGGGGGAGTGGGGAAAGGGGAAGGAGGGAGCCAGGGGGACAAGGGAGGGGGAAGGAGGTGGGTAGGGAGGGCAGGAGGGAAAGGGAAGGAGAGGGGAAAGGGAGCAGGGGAAGGGAAGTGGGCAAAGGGGCAGGAGGCAAGGGAGCAGACAAAGGGGTACGGGAGGATGGAGAGAGAGGGGTGGGGGAAGGTGGAGGGGGGATGGGGAGGGGAGGCAGCAAACTATCAGCCCCTCGTGGACTCCTCCCCAGAGTCCTCCATAACAATGGAGTCAGTACATGCGGGGACCTCTACCGCCTATTTAATCCCCCGTGGCGCGACATTTCAGGCCACGAGGTCCTTCAAAGTGTGGTTACATTTTGTTTAAGACGAAACTGTTGCCTCATGCCAAATACTTGCGGACTGAGCACCGTGGCTTTGGACACTGAACGAGTGCTCAACAAGCTATTTATCAGAGACTTTGTCTGATGGAAGTGTCCTGATTTCTGGCAGATACAGAAAACTGGCCCAATAACATCGCGAGTGAAGTCCCGTGGAAACTGCCGGCGGGTGTGAGCTACTTCCCACCCGTTCACCCACCTACCCACTCCCCACCGGGCAGCCACTCCTCACTACCGGGCAGCTGCTCCCTTCCCGCTCACCCACCCACTCCACGCCGGGCAGCTGCTCCCCACCCCTCACCCACCGGCCAGCCACTCCCTACTCGCCGGGCAGTTTCTCCACGGCCAGCCCGGGAATCCCCAGCCCCATTGCGGAGAGAAACTTGGGGGATTTCCTGCCGCCACTCGGCACTGCCGGCAAGTGAAAGATCGGGCTATTTATGGGCATCGCTTCGAGCAGGACCTGCCCCTTCCGTGGCCGCGCTCCCCCGCAAGG
Organism: Narcine bancroftii; assembly: GCF_036971445.1. NCBI lineage: Eukaryota > Metazoa > Chordata > Chondrichthyes > Torpediniformes > Narcinidae > Narcine > Narcine bancroftii. The sequence continues at coordinate 274,492,202 of NC_091469.1, forward strand.
CTGGACCACGCCGCTGCTCCGCTGAAGATGCGAACACTTGAACTGAGATACCGGCTGCTGCAAAACCTCGCGGGGATAATCGGTTCGGTCGCGTTGATCTACTCGGTGTGCAGCCCGGACTGGTATGAGGGCAAAGGGCTGTGGCACACGGCGGATCTCTCCAAGCTCGGCCACGGGCTCAGCGCAGGTAAGTGCCCTCATCTGACATCGGAGCAGAGCCTGCACCTTGTTCCTCTGCTCTCTCCAATGGGGAGAGAGGGAGCAAGAGGTCACCGTGCGGGAAGCAGCCGCTCGTCCCATCGTAACTGGCCCTGCTCCTTGAAAGGGCCGTCCTGCCACTCTCTCTCTCTCTCGAATGAAGGGCTAAATCTCCATAATTTACACTCTCAGAAAGATTAGCTGGACATCAGTTGTCACCAGCATTCAATGTCCAGTTTGTTCACTGTTTTGAACGCAGCATCTACTAATATGAGTTTAAAGTTAATGACAGGGTCGATGTCATTTGAAGGAACCATTGGTGAAGGCCAATGTCACTTAGCCACTCCCTACGCTGCTCTCAGACCACCCCAACATGGTTCTTAACCCTGCTTCAGGGCTGAAATGGCAGCCTCTGCAAAATCAACACAATCGACTAGATTGTCAAACATGCACCTGCTTCCAAGGTGTGGGATCTCCATCTCCAGGCACGTCCCCCTTGCAGTCTGCCCTCCGTCTGCCCAAGCTCTGCAGCAGATCCGGCCCATCGAATACCTCGCGTCCCCGATCTACCGCAGCAATGAACTCCCCTCACTCAAGGAGAATAATATCGGAAACCGATAACGGCAGGTGCTGGAATCTTGAGAACAAAAGGAAGCTGGAGCGTCTCACAGGCCCGTTTGAGAAATGGTCAATCAAGTGTATTACCATCTGACTGCACAAGTACAACCCGACGAAATAGCGTTTTCTGGCGGTGCAAAAGACACACAACCAGATCTAAGACACATACAGGCAAACAAAACACTTGCAGGACAATTATTTAACTATGCCAATAAATATCGTTCATGAGTATGAGCGTCTCTGATGGTGAATGCCCGTGGGAAGGAGCTGGTGCTGCCGGCTCTGATCCTCCTGTATCTCTTCCCCGCCGGGAGCAGCTGAAAGATGCTGTGTGCCGGGTGGAAGGGGTCCTCAATGATTTTGCCCTCTTCAGAGGAAGATCCCAGAGGATTACATCGATGGGGGTGGGGGGAAGGATATGTTTCCCTTAGGGTCCCTATATGGGGGATGATGTTGGGACTGATCCCAAGGTGTTGCCTGACCTCTGTTCCTCCAGCTTCATGAAAACAGAAAATCCTGAAAACACGTAGATCATGAAGTATCTGGAGAGCAAGTTTCAGCTCAAGCAGCCTTCCCGGAAATAACAAGGCATTTTCTCAAGTTTTTATACTTGCCCATTTTAGCTAAAGGGTCTTCCATCTCAAAAGTAAAATATTCTTTTCCAATTTCCACCTGATCTGTTTAAATATTTCCAAAGTTATTAAAGTTTTGAAAATGTAGTTTAAGTGGCCTCATACTGCACCATTCAGAAATAAATGCTGACTGATTTTTGCAAGCTGCCACAATTATTAAATGTTACTTTCCAAATTAAAAAATAAATACTCATTATTTGGAGGTAAGCAAGAAGTCTCCAGATGCTGGGGTCAAGTGCAGGTCACAAAAGTACAAGAGAATCTCAGCAGGTCAGGCAGCACCCATGGAAAGGAATCGGCAGTCAGCATTTCAGACCTGAGCACATGTGGGATTTGAGATGGTTCAACATTTTGAATGTCGAAAGATGTAGAAAAGATGCTTCCCTTGGTGGGAGAGTCTACAAGGGGGCACAATTTCAGGATTAAATACATGGGTTAAGAGTGAAAGGGGAAAGGTTTAGGGGGAACTTCTTCACACAGAGAGTGGTGGGAGTGTGGAATGAGCTGCCAGCTGAGGTGGTGAATGTGGGGGCTCAATTTTAACATTTAAGAAGAATTTGGACAGGTACATGGATGGGAGAGGTATGGAGAGCTATGGACTGGGTGCAGGTCAGGGGGGCTGGGCAAAAAAAATTCGGCACAAAGGAGAAGGGCTGAAGGGGCTTATGGTTCTAAGGATGCCTGCTAAGAACAAAGATGCATAGGAATCTCTTCAGCCAGATGGTGGTGAATCTGTGGAATTTGTTGCGGAGGCCTGGTCAATATTTAAGGCAAAGATTGATAGGTTCTTGAGTAACCAGGGCATCAAAGGTTATGGGGAAAAGAAGGAACGAGTGGGGAAATGGATCGACTCATGATTGAATAATGGGGAGAACTCGATGGGCTGAATAGTCTATTTCTGCTCCTATGTCAGTGGTTCTCAACCCTTTTTTATCCACTCACATACCACTTTAAGTAATCCCTTACTAACCACAGAACACATATAGCATAAGGGATTACTTAAGGTGATATATGAGTGGAAAACAAAGGTTGAGAACCATTGATGTCATATAGTCTAACCCTAACCCTTAAGAATGTGGACTTCAAAAAGCCAGATAGGACTAGATTAGAATTAGATAAAATAGGGGAAAAGATACCTGAACACATATTATATAAATGGGATGAAAAATTGGTACAACATGGAAGTTCTCCAGTATTACATCATCTACTCAATATTTGGACAAAGATTTTTTTTAAAAATTTTTTATTTTTCACACCATAAATCATATTAACCATGGTACACACTTTTTCCTTTTCACACATATACAGTGCCATTTTCTCCCCCCACCCCTCCTCCCAACCCACCCTCCCTACCTCCCCCCTTCTCGTCCATTTAAGGTATACAATCTAGGATACATTAAACCAGTCAGACAATGTTGTCATTCAATAAAAATACACCAGAAATTCTACTGAGTCAATTCTTTTCATTTACTTTTCCTTCCATTAACTAGGTAATGATTGTCCCTGGTAGGTTTTCGCTATTGTATTTAATGTAAGGCTCCCATATTTGTTCGAATATTTCAATATTATTTCTTAAACTATATGTTATTTTTTCTAATGGAATACATTTATTCATTTCTATATACCATTGTTGTATTTTCAAATTATCTTCCGATTTCCAGGTTGACATAATACATTTTTTTGCTACGGCTAGAGCTATCTTAACAAATCTTTTTTGTGCATCCTCCAAATCAATTCCAAATTCTTAGTTTTTTTATGTTACTTAGGAGGAAGATCTCTGGATTCTTTGGTATATTGTTTTCTGTAATTTTATTTAATATCTGATTTAGATCTTCCCAAAATTTTTTTACTTTCTCACATGTCCAGATTGCATGAATTGTTGTTCCCATTTCTTTTTTACATCGAAAACATCTATCAGATACTGTTGGGTCCCATTTATTTAACTTTTGAGGTGTAATGTATAGCCTGTGTATCCAGTTATATTGTATCATACGTAACCTCATATTTATTGTATTTCTCATCGTTCCGGAACATAACTTCTCCCATGTTTCCATTTTTAACTTTATATTTAAATCTTGTTCCCATTTTTGTTTAGTTTTACCATTTGTTTCCTCATTCTCCTTTTGTTGCAGTTTAATATACATATTTGTTATAAATCTTTTGATTATCACTGTATCTGTAATCACATATTCAAGGTTACTTTCCTCTGGCAAACTCAAACTACTTCCTAATTTATCCTTCAAGTAGGATCTCAATTGGTAATATGCCAGCACTGTATCTTGAGTTATATTGTACTTATCTTTCATTTGTTCAAAGGATAAGAATCTATTTCCTGAAAACAATTTTCTATTCTTTTAATCCCTTTTTTTTCCCCATTCTCTAAAGGAAAGGTTATCTATTGTAAAAGGGAGTAACTTATTTTGCGTCAATATTAGTTTTGGTAATTGATAATTTGTTTTATTTCTTTCTACATGAATCTTCTTCCAAATATTGAGGAGATGATGTAATACTGGAGAACTTCTATGTTGTACCAATTTTTCATCCCATTTATATAATATGTGTTCAGGTATCTTTTCCCCTATTTTATCTAATTCTAATCTCGTCCAATCTGGCTTTTCCCTTCTTTGATAAAAATCTGATAGGTATCTTAATTGTGCGGCTCTATAATAATTTTTAAAGTTTGGCAGTTGTAAGCCTCCTTGTTTATACCATTCTGTTAATTTATCTAGTGCTATCCTTGGTTTCCCCCCTCTCCATAAAAATTTCCTTATTATTTTCTTTAACTCCTTGAAGCAATGCCTGAAATAAGTATAATATCCTTGGAAAAATGTTCATTTTAATACAGTTTATCCTTCCTATTAGTGTTAGTGGTAAATCTTTCCAATGCTCTAAATCGTCCTGTAATTTTTTCATTAGTGGATAATAATTGAGTTTAAATAGTTGGCCGAGATTTTTGTTTATTTGTACACCTAGGTATCTTATTGCTTGCATTTGCCATCTAAATGGTGATTCCTTCTTAAATTTTGAGAAATCCGCATTATTCATAGGCATTGCTTCACTTTTATTTACGTTTATCTTGTAACCCGACACTTCTCCATATTCCTTCAGTTTCTTATATAATTCTTTTATTGATAGTTCTGGTTCTGTTAAGTACACTATAACATCATCCGCAAATAAAATGATTTTATATTCCTTGTCTTTTATTTTTATTCCTTTTATATTATTATCTATTCTTATCAATTCTGCTAGTGGTTCTATAGCTAACGCAAACAATAAAGGTGATAGTGGGCATCCCTGCCGTGTTGACCTGCTTAAGTTAAATTGCTTTGATACATGTCCATTTACTGTCACTTTCGCTAACGGTCCCTTATATAATGCTTTAATCCAATTAATATACTTCTCCGGTAAACTGAATTTTTGCAATACTTTGAACAAATAATTCCATTCTACTCTGTCAAAGGCCTTCTCTGCGTCTAAAGCAACTGCTACTGTAGGTGCTTTATTCCCTTCTACTGCATGAATTAAGTTAATAAATTTACAAATATTGTCTGTGTGCGTCTTTTTTTGAAAAATCCAGTTTGGTCTAAATTTACCATTTTCGGTACATACTCTGCTAATCTGTTTGCTAATAGTTTAGCTATTATCTTATAATCTGTGTTAAGTAAAGATATTGGTCTATATGACACTGGTGAGAGTGGATCTTTCCCTTGCTTTAGTATTACTGTAATTATTGCTGTTTTACATGAATCTGGTAAGCTTTGTGTTTTATCAATCTGGTTGATTACTTCCAGGAGGGGCGGAATTAATAAGTCTTTAAATGTTTTGTAGAATTCTATGGGGAGTCCATCCTCTCCTGGTGTCTTATTATTTGGTAATTTTTTTATTATCTCTTGTATTTCTACTATTCCAAATGGCTCTGTTAATTTATTTTGTTCCTCTATTTGTAGTTTTGGTAGTTCAATTTTAGTCAGAAATTCATCTATTTTCCCTTCTTTCCCTTCGTTTTCAGTTCAGTATAATTGTTCATAGAATTCTCTAAAGTTTTCCTTAATTTCTTTTGGATTATATGTAATTTGTTTGTCTTTTTTCCTTGATGCCAATACCATTTTCTTAGCTTGTTCTGTCTTAAGCTGCCATGCTAGGATTTTGTGCGTTTTTTCACCTAGTTCATAATATTTCTGTTTTGTCTTCATTATGTTCATCTCCACCTTATATGTTTGTAGTGTTTCATATTTTATTTTTTTTATCCGCCAATTCTCTTCTTTTAGTTGTATCTTCCTTCATTGCTAATTCTTTTTCTATATTTACTATTTCCCTTTCCAACTGCTCTGTTTCCTGATTATAGTCCTTCTTCATCTTGGTTACATAACTTATTATTTGCCCTCTAATGAATGCTTTCATTGCATCCCATAGTATAAACTTATCTTCCACTGATTCCGTACTTATTTCAAAATACATTTTTATTTGTTTTTCAATAAATTCTCTAAAATCCTGCCTTTTAAGTAACATGGGGTTTAATCTCCATCTATACATTCTTGGAGGGATGTCCTCTAACTTTACTGTCAATATTAAGGGTGAATGGTCCGATAGTATTCTAGCTTTATATTCTGTTTTTCTTACTCTATCTTGCATACTAGCTGATTACAAAAATAGGTCTATTCTTGAGTATGTTTTATGTCTAGCCGAGTAATATGAATATTCCTTTTCTTTTGGGTGTTGTTTCCTCCATATATCCAAAAGTTGCATTTCTTCCATTGATTTAATTATAAATTTGGTTACTTTGTTCTTTCTGTTAATTTTTTTTCCCAGTTTTGTCCATATTTGAATCCAAATTCAGGTTGAAATCCCCTCCTATTAATATGTTCCCTTGCGTATCTGCTACCTTCAAAAAGATATCTTGCATAAACTTTTGATCTTCTTCGTTAGGTGAATATACATTGAGTAGACTCCAAAACTCCGAATATATCTGACATTTTATCATTACATATCTCCCTGCTGGATCTATTATTTCCTCTTCTATTTTAAATGGCACATTTTTACTAATTAATATAGCTACTCCTCTTGCTTTTGAATTATACGATGCTGCTGTTACGTGTCCTACCCAATCTCTCTTTAATTTCTTGTGCTCCGGGGGGGAGTCACGTGATGGAGTAGTGGCCGGACGGTGAACTCCAGCCCTCTCCAGAAAAGTCGGGAAAAACAAGAGAAAATACAAAGGCACAGAAATACAAGTTAAAGAAAAGTGAGTATAAAGGTGGAAAGAGGATGGAGACAAAAGAAGAAAAATCAAAATCAACGGTAAGAAGAGAGGAAGAGAAGACAACGGAGGAAAAAGGTGAAGGCCTTACCTGTCCGAAGAGGCCCGCTGTGGAGAGAGGAGCCCACTACCTCAGGTCGGTGGAAAAAGAACTACATCAATGGCTCACAGAGCCGAGTAAAAGTGCGCAACCGCGCATGCGCGAGGAGTCGCGCATGCGCGATGCGCATGAAAAAAAACACACCGACGGGAGGGGGGACCAGCTGGGGAGTCGATCTCCACAGCCGGCAACGACAGCTGCAGAACACCTGCAGCAAGAAGAGACCACAGAAAACAATGAAAACAAGAAAGAAGAGAAGGAAAGGGCAACAAAGAAACAACAGATGGCCAACCCAGAGGAAGAAGAAGAGGAAGAATACAGTGAAATAGATAAAGGGAAAGGCAAGGTAAAGGATATACTTGCTCTTGTTAGAGGATACATGGAGTCATTTAAAGAATGGCAAACACAGGAATTCAATGATTTAAGAAGAAGAATAAACAACACAGAAGAGAAAGTGAATAAAATAGATATGACCTTAACAGAAATGGGGAAAAAAATGGACAAGATGGAAGAACGGGCAATAGCAGCAGAAATGGAGGTAGAAAACTTAAAAAAGAAATTGGAGGAATCTAATAAAAAAACTAAAGAGACACAAGAACTACTAGCTCAAAAAATAGATATAATGGAAAATTATAACAGAAGAAATAACATAAAGATAGTGGACCTTAAGGAAGATGAAGAAGGCAAGAATATGAGGGAGTTTATAAAAGAGTGGATCCCTAAGACCCTAGGATGTCCAGAACTACAGCAAGAAATGGAAATAGAAAGGGCACATAGAGCATTGGCCCCTAAACCACAACCACAACAAAAACCAAGATCTATTGTAGTAAAATTCCTAAGATATACTACAAGAGAAAAGGTACTGGAGAAGACAATGGAAAAAGTAAGAGAGGGCAACAAACCACTGGAGTATAAAGGGCGAAAAATCTTCATTTATCCAGATATAAGCTTGGAACTCCTAAAGAAGAGAAAAGAGTTCAATACAGCAAAAGCGATTTTATGGAAGAAAGGATATAAATTTACACTGAAGCATCCTGCGGTATTGAAAATATTTATTCCAGGAAAACAAAACAGACTGTTCTCGGATCCAGAAGAAGCACGAAAATTTGCAGAACAATTACAAAAATAGACTGAGGGATGAAGACGGGTAATGAGGGTAAAAATGACCACGATTGATATGTATGCGGGTAAAGAGGTATAAGAGTGAATAGAGACAATGGGCATACGTGAAAGTATCTGTAATTAGAGGAAAACATAGATAGTATAGACAAGAATTAATAAGGGAAGGTAATGGAATAGAGAGAATAAGGAGGGAATTAAAAGAGTGACCTTTGTGACATATGAAAAGTGAAATCTTTTCTGGGGGGGGCTGAGTGGGGGAAAAGAGCGGTCACTGCAAAATCAGTTGACACTTGCGAGTGGATTCGCAAATCCAAATGGAGAGGGGATATGTGGTTGTCCGACAAGGGATAAAGGACAACTCAGGAGGGGAAGGGGAGATTGGGGATAAAGAAGATAGAAATAGGAGAATAAGGAAAATGTTGGATGTTGTAGGAATGTTGTCTGGTAAAGAGTTGAAAATAAGAAAACAGAAATGGAAAAGGAGGAAAGGTAATGATGGAAAAACGGAAAGAGAAGATAAACAAAATATAAAATGGCTACGCTGAACTATATGACTTTAAATATTAATGGAATACATAACCAAATTAAAAGGAAGAAACTACTAAATTTACTGAAAAAGGAAAAAATAGATATAGCATTTGTCCAAGAAACACACTTAACTGAATTGGAGCACAAGAAATTAAAGAGAGATTGGGTAGGACATGTAACAGCAGCATCGTATAATTCAAAAGCAAGAGGAGTGGCTATATTAATTAGCAAAAATGTGCCATTTAAAATAGAAGAGGAAATAATAGATCCAGCAGGGAGATATGTTATGATAAAATGTCAGATATATTCGGAGCTTTGGAATCTACTTAATATATATTCACCTAACGAAGAAGATCAAAAGTTTATGCAAGATATCTTTTTGAAGGTAGCTAATACGCAAGGGAACATACTAATAGGAGGGGATTTCAATCTGAATTTGGATCCAAATATGGATAAAACGGGGAAAAAAATTAACAGGAAGAACAAAGTAACCAAATTTATAATTAAATCAATGCAAGAAATGAAACTTGTGGACATATGGAGGAAACAAAACCCAAAAGAAAAGGAATACTCATACTACTCGACTAGACATAAAACATACTCAAGAATAGACCTATTTTTGTTATCAGCTAGTATGCAGGATAGAGTAAGAAAAACAGAATATAAAGCGAGAATGCTATCGGACCATTCACCCTAAATACTGACAGTAAAGCTAGAGGACATCCCTCCAAGAATGTATAGATGGAGATTAAACCCCATGCTACTTAAAAGACAGGATTTTAGAGAATTTATTGAAAAACAATTAAAAATGTACTTTGAAGTAAATACGGAATCAGTGGAAGATAAGTTTATACTATGGGACGCAATGAAAGCATTCATTAGAGGACAAATAATAAGTTATGCAACCAAGATGAAGAAGGACTATAATCAGGAAACAGAGCAGTTGGAAAGGGAAATAGTAAACATAGAAAAAAAATTAGCAATAAAGGAAGATACAACCAAAAGAAGAGAATTGGCGGATAAAAAAATAAAATATGAAACATTACAAACATATAAGGTGGAGAAGAATATAATGAAGACAAAACAGAAATATTATGAACTAGGTGAAAAAACACACAAAATCTTAGCATGGCAGCTTAAGACAGAGCAAACTAAGAAAATGGTATTGGCAACAAGGAAAAAAGACAAACAAATTACATATAATCCAAAAGAAATTAAGGAAAACTTCAGAGAATTCTATGAACAATTATACCGAACTGAAAACGAAGGGAAAGAAGGGAAAATAGATGAATTTTTGACTAAAATTGAACTAACAAAACTACAAATAGAGGAACAAAATAAATTAACAGAACCATTTGGAACAGTAGAAATACAAGAGATAATAAAAAAATTACCAAATAATAAGACACCAGGAGAGGATGGACTCCCAATAGAATTCTACAAAACATTTAAAGATCTATTAATACCGCCCGTCCTGGATGTAATCAACCAGATTGATGAGACACAAAACTTACCAGATTCATGTAAAACAGCAATAATTACAGTGATACTAAAACAAGGGAAAGATCCACTCTCACCAGCGTCATATAGACCAATATCTCTGCTAAACACAGATTATAAGATAATAGCTAAACTATTAGCAAACAGATTAGCAGAACAGGTACCGAAAATGGTAAATTTAGACCAAACTGGATTTATCAAAAAAAGACGCACAACAGACAATATTTGTAAATTTATTAACTTAATTCATGCAGTGGAAGGAAATAAAGCACCTGCAGTAGCAGTTGCTTTAGACGCAGAGAAGGCCTTCGACAGAGTAGAATGGAATTACTTGTTCAAAGTATTGCAAAAATTCAGTTTACCGGAGAAGTATATTAATTGGATTAAAGCATTATATAAGGGACCGTTAGCGAAAGTGACAGTAAATGGACATGTATCAAAGCAATTTAACTTAAGCAGGTCAACGCGGCAGGGATGCCCACTATCACCATTATTGTTTGCGCTAGCTATAGAACCACTAGCAGAATCGATAAGAATAGATAATAATATAAAAGGAATAAAAATAAAAGACAGGGAATATAAAATCAGTCTATTTGCGGATGATGTGATAGTGTACTTAACAGAACCAGAACTATCAATAAAAGAACTATATAGGAAATTGAAGGAATATGGAGAAGTGTCGGGATACAAGATAAACGTAAATAAAAGTGAAGCAATGCCTATGAATAACGCGGATTTCTCAAAATTTAAGAAGGAATCCCCATTCAGATGGCAAATGCAGGCAATAAGATACCTAGGTGTACAAATAAACAAAAATCTAGGCCAATTATAAAAACTCAATTACAATCCACTAATGAAAAAATTACAGGAAGATTTAGAGCATTGGAAAGAGCTACCACTAACACTGATAGGAAGGATAAACTGTATTAAAATGAACATTTTTCCAAGGATACTATACTTATTTCAAGCATTGCCAATACAACTGACAGAAAAATTCTTCAAAGAGTTAAAGAAAATAATAAGGAGATTTTTATGGAGAGGGGGGAAACCGAGGATAGCACTAGATAAATTAACAGAATGGTATAAACAAGGAGGCTTACAATTGCCAAACTTCAAAAATTATTATAGAGCCGCACAATTAAGGTACCTATCAGATTTTTATCAAACAAGGGAAAAACCAGACTGGACGAGATTAGAATTAGATAAAATAGGGGAAAAGATACCTGAACACATATTATATAAATGGGACGAAAAATTGGTACAACATAGAAGTTCTCCAGTATTACACCATCTCCTCAATATATGGAAGAAGTTTCATGTAGAAAGAAATAAAACAAATTATCAATTACCAAAGCTAATATTGACGCAAGATAAGCTACTCCCTTTTACAATAGACAACCTTTCCTTTAGAAAATGGGAAAAAAAAGGGATTAAAAGAATAGAAAATTGTTTTTCAGGAAGTAGATTCTTATCCTTTGAACAAATGAGAGATAAGTACAATATAACTGGAGATACAGCGCTGGCATATTACCAACTGAGATCCTACTTGAAAGATAAATTAGGAAGCAATTTGAGTTTACCAGAGGGAAGTAACCTTGAATATGTGATTACAGATACAATGTTAATCAAAAGATTTATAACAAATATGTATATCAAACTGCAAGAAAAGGAGAATGAGGAAACAAATGGTAAAACTAAACAAAAATGGGAACAAGATTTAAATATAAAGATAAAAAAGGAAACATGGGAGAAATTATGTTCTGGAACGATGAGAAATACAATAAATACGAGGCTGCGTATGATACAATATAATTGGTTACACAGACTATACATTACACCGCAAAAGTTAAATAAATGGGACCCAACAGTGTCTGATAGATGTTTTCGATGTAAAAAAGAAAGGGGAACAACAATTCATGCAATCTGGACATGTGAGAGAGTAGAAAAATTTTGGGATGATCTCAATCAGATATTAAATAAAATAACAGAAAACAATATACCAAAGAATCCAGAGATCTTTCTCCTAAGTAACATAAAAAATAAAGAATTTGGAATTGACTTGGAAGATGCACAAAAAAGATTTGTTAAGATAGCCCTAGCCGTAGCAAAAAAAATGTATTATGTCAACCTGGAAATTGGAAGATAATTTGAAAATACAACAATGGTGTATAGAAATGAATAAATGTATTCCATTAGAAAAAATAACATATAGTTTAAGAAATAATATTGAAATATTCGAACAAGTATGGGAGCCTTACATTAAATACAATAGCGAAAACCTACCGGGGACAAACATTACCTAAGTTGATGGAAGGAGAAGGAAAGAAAAGAATGGACTCTGTAGAATTTCTGGTGTATTTTTGTTGAATGACAACATTGTCTGACTGAATTAATGCAACCTAGATTGTATACCTAAAATGGATGAGAGGGGGGGGTGGGGGGGTGGCTTGGGAGGAGGGAGGGGGGGGAAGAAAAAGTCACTGTAAATGTGTGAAAAAGAAAAAGTGTATATCATGGCTATTGTGATTTATGGTGTGAAAAATAAAAAAAAAAAAAAAAAAAATTCTTGTGCTCCAATTCAGTTAAGTGTGTTTCTTGCACAAATGTTATATCAATTTTTTTCTTTTTTCAGTAAATTTAGCAGTTTCTTCCTTTTAATTTGGTTATGTATTCCATTAATATTTAAAGTCATATAGTTCAACGTAGCCATTTTATACTTTGTTTATCTTCCCTTTCCGTTTCTCCATCATTACCTTCCTTCCTTATCCATTTCTGTTTTCTTGTTTTAAACCCTTTATAAGACAACATTCCTAAAACATCAAACATTTTCCTTATTCTCCTATTTAAAACTTCTTTAGCCCCAATCCCCCCTTCCCCTCCTGAGTTGTCCTTTATCCCTTGTCGGACAACCACATCTCCCCTCTCCATTTGGATTTGCGAATTCACTCGCAAGCGTCAGCTGATTTTGCAGTGACCGCAACTCCTCCCCACCCAGACCCCCCCCAGAAAAGATTTCACTTTTCATATGTAACAAAGGTCACTCTTTTAGTTCCCTCCTTATTCCCTCTATTCCATTTCCTTCCCTTATTAATTCTTGTCTATACCATCTATATTTTCCTCTAAATACGGTTACATTCATGTATGCACACTATACATATACACACATATACCTCTTTACCCACATACATATAAATCGTGGTCATTTTTACTCTTATTACATATCTTCATCTCTCTGTTTGTTTTGTAGTTGTTCTGCAAATTTCCTTGCTTCCTCTGGATCCGAGAATAGTTTTTTTCCATAAGATCTTTTTCGCTGTATTGAACTCCTTCCTCTTCTTCAGGAGTTCAAAACTTATGTGTCTTTTTAGTTCGCAGTCTTTTGTACTCTCGTTACACGTCTTCATCTCTCAGTCTATTTTGTAATTGTTCTGCAAATTTTCGTGCTTCCTCTGGATCCGAGAATAGTCTGTTTTGCTGTCCTGGAATAAATATTTTCAATTCCGCTGGATGCTTTAGTATAAATTTATACTCTTTCTTCCATAAAATCGCCTTTGCTGTATTGAACTCCTTTCTCTTCTTCAGGAGTTCAAAACTTATATCTGGATAAATGAAGATTTTTCGCCCTTTGTACTCCAGTGGCTTGTTGTTCTCTCTTACTTTTTCCATTGTTTTCTCCAGTACCTTTTCTCTTGTAGTATATCTTAGGAATTTTACTAAAATAGATCTTGACTTTTGTTGTGGTTGTGGTTTAAAGGCCAATGCTCTATGTGCCCTTTCTATTTCCATTTCTTGCTGTAGTTCTGGACATCCTAGGATCCTAGGGATCCAATCTTTTATAAACTCTCTCATATTCTTGCCTTCTTCATCTTCCTTAAGGCCCACTATCTTTATGTTATTTCTTCTGTTATAATTTTCCATTATATCTATTTTCTGAGCTAACAGCTCTTGTGTCTCTTTAACTTTTTTATTAGATTCCTCTAATTTCTTTTTTAAGTCCTCTACCTCCATTTCTACTGCTGCTTCTCGTTCTTGCACCTTGTCCATTCTTTTTCCCATTTCTGATAAGGTCATATCTATTTTATTCATTTTCTCCTCTGTATTGTTTATTCTTCTTCATAAATCATTAAATTCTTGCGCTTGCCATTCTTTAAATGACTCCATGTATTCTTTAATAAGAGAAAGTATATCCTTTGTTTTGCCTTTCTTTTCTTCTTCTATTTCACTGTACTCTTCCTCTTCTTCTTCCTCTGGGTTGGCCATCTGTTGTTTCTTTGTTGTCCTTTTCTTCTCTTCTTTCTTGTTTTCGTTGTCTTCTATGTTCTCCTCTTGCTGCTGCTGTTCTGCAGCTGTCATTGCCGGCTGTGGAGATCGACTCCCCAGCTGGTCGCCCCTCCTGTCGGTGTGTTTTTTTGCATGCACATCACGCATGCATGACTCCTCGCGCATGCGCGGTTGCGCACTTTTACTCGGCTCAGCGAGCCATTTTTATAGTCCACTTTCTACCGACCTGAGGGAGCGGGTTTCTCTCTCCACCGCGGGCCTCTTCGAACAGGTAAGGCCTTCTCCTTCTTCTTCCGTTGTCTTCTCTTCCTCTCTTCTTACCGTTGATTTCGATTTTTCTTTTTTCATCGCCATCTTCTTTCCACCTTTATACTCACTTTTCTTTAATTTTTATTGTTGTGCCTTTGTGTTTTCCTTTGTTTTTTCCGACTTTTCTGGAGAGGGCTGGAGTTCACCGTCCGGCCACTACTCCATCACGTGACTCCTCCTTATTTGGAAGAAGATTCATGTAGAAAGAAATAAAACAAATTGTCAATTACCAAAACTAATATTGACGCAAAACAAGTTACTCCCTTTTACAATAGATAACCTTTCCTTTAGAGAATGGGAGAAAAAAGGGATCAAAAGAATAGAAAATTGTTTTTCAGGAAATAGATTATTATCCTTTGAACAAATGAAAGATAAATACAATATAACTCAAGATACAGTGCTGGCATATTACCAATTGAGATCCTACTTGAAGGACAAATTAGGAAGCAGTCTGAGTTTACCAGAGGGAAGTAACTTTGAATATGTGATTACAGATACAATGATAATCAAAAGATTTATAACAAATATGTATATTAAACTGCAAGAAAAGGAGAATGAGGAAACAAATGGTAAAACTAAACAAAAATGGGAACAAGATTTAAATATAAAGATAAAAATGGAAACATGGGAGAAGTTATGTTCTGGAACGATGAGAAATACAATAAATACGAGGTTACGTATGATACAATATAACTGGATACACAGGCTATACATTGCACCTCAAAAGTTAAATAAATGGGACCCAACAGTATCTGATAGATGTTTTCGATGTAAAAAAGAAATGGGAACAACAATTCATGCAATTGGACATGTGAGAAAGTAGAAATATTTTGGGAAGATCTAAACCAAATATTAAATAAAATTACAGAAAGCAATATACCAAAGAATCCAGAGATCTTCCTCCTAAGTAACATAAAAAAACTAAGAATTTGGAATTGATTTGGAGGATGCACAAAAAAGATTTGTTAAGATAGCTCTAGCCGTAGCAAAAAAATGTATTATGTCAACCTGGAAATCGGAAGATAATTTGAAAATACAACAATGGTATATAGAAATGAATAAATGTATTCCATTAGAAAAAATAGCATATAGTTTAAGAAATAATATTGAAATATTTGAACAAATATGGGAGCCTTACATGAAACACAATAGCAAAAACCTTCCGGGGACATTCACTACCTAAATTAACGAAAGGGGAAGGAAATGAAAAGAATTGACTCAGTGGAATTTCTTGTTTATTTTTATTGAATGACAACATTGTTTGACTGGTTTAATGTATCCTAGATTTTGTACTTTAAATGGACGGGAGGGGGGAGGTAGGGAGGGTGGGATGGGAGGCGGGGGGGGGAGAAAATGGCACTGTACATATTTGAAAAGGAAAAAGTATGTATGTATCATGGTTAATGTGGTTTATAGTGTGAAAAATAAAAAATTTAAAAAAAAAAGAATGTGGACTGCTGCAGAGCTTTTGGAGAAGGCATCCCACGCCAAGATTTGAATCCAGCCACCGTGAAAGCACAGCGAGATGCTTTAAATGTGATGATGTGTGGCCTGGAGTGGAGTTTGCAAGTGGTCCAAAGCATTGCTGTTTATCATGGTAGAAGTTGGCAATGTGGGAGAGTATTGCATAGCTCAGTAATATCAATGTATTTTGTTGCTGGCACTCGCTGCCACCATCATGCACTTATGGTGATAGGAATAAATGCTTAGATAATTCCATCATTTTCCTGCTTGTGTGCATTTTAGTTGGTAGAAAAGTTTTATGACAACAGGAAATGAGTCACTGGCCAAAGGATATGCAGATCATGATCTGCTTTTTAAATATTTTTGATGAGATAGTATAGTAGTAGGCCCTTCCGGCCCATGAAACCCATGTTGCCCAATTAACCTACCAACCCTGTATGTTTTGGTGGTTGGGAGAAAAGCAATGCACCTGGAGAAAACCTACACAATGTTTGGAGAACATACAAACTCCTTGCAGACAGCAGTGGATAGGAACCCAAGACGCTGGTGTTGTAATATCATTACACTAACCGTGCCATCGCCACTGTGTTTGTGCGGATGGTTCAGTAGAGTTTCTGACCCATGGTGAGCTGCCAGAAATATTAATGGGAGGAGATGCAGTGATTGTAATGCCATTGAGTTACAGGCTAAATGGTCAGAGCATCTTGTTTTGGAAATTATTATTGCTGGCATTTTTGTGGAACAAATTGTTGTATCATTTGTTAAATGTTACCTAGATGCTGTGATTACTTCACTTGATGAAGATTCGTAATTGATATTAACCATTGTGCGAACATTCCCACCTCAAACCATATGATGGGTAATGAATGAAGATGGTTAGATGTTGAAAACAATCCTGAGGAACTTTGGTACAGAGATATTAGAGTGAGTCCAGTTCAATCCTGTACAGATTGCATTTTTTTTCTTGTAATTTCTTGGCCTCCTCATTTAAAAAAAAAAGATGTACTGATGCTGGAGAGGGCTCAAAGGAGATTCACTGGGATGATTCAAGGAATGAAAGGAGGAGCGTTTGACAGCTCTGTATTAATTGGAATTTAGGATTAATTGGGATCTCATTGGAAACATTTAAAATGTTGAAAAGCATGGACACAGTAGATGTAGAAAGGTTGTTTCCCATGGTGGGAGAGCCTAGGATATGGGGGCACAACTTCAGGCCTCTTAGAACATAGATGCATAGGAATTTCTTCAGTCAGAGGGTGATAAATCTGTGGAATTTGTTGCCACAGCCGATTGTGGAGACCAAGTCATTGGGTGTATTTAAGACAGAGGTCGATAGGTTCTTAATTAGCTGGGGCATCAAAGGTTACAAAGAGAAGGCCAAGCAGTGGGGCTGAATGGGGAAATGGATCAGCTCACGATTAAATGGCAGAGCAGATTCAATTGGCTGAATAGCCTATTTCTGCTCCTATGTCCTATGGGGTTTTTGCCTGTGCTCTGGTTTCTTCCCACTTTTTTTAAAAGACATAACAGTATAGTAACAGGCCACTTTGGCCCACGAGTCCATGCCGCCCAATTTACACCCAATTAACCTACAAACCTCGGTATGTTTCAAATGGTGGGAGGAAACCAGAGTCCTTGGGGAAAACCCACACAGACACAGGGAGAATGTGCAAACTCCTTACCCACAGCATGGGATTCGAACCCTGGACCTGATTGCTGGCACAGTAAAGGCGCTTCATGAACCACTATGCCAACTGTGCCATAGTGAGAGGAAACTTGAGCACCATAAATATTAACCTTCATATAGGCATATGACAGAAAAAGCCAAAAGGGAGTTGATAACCATGTAGGAAAGAATAATATACAAAACTGCAGAGGAATAAGGAGTGGGGCATAGGACTGATGGGATTGCTGTGCTGGGAGCTAGCATGGACTCCTTGGCCAGAACAGTCTTTTGTGTGGTAATAAGTAAATAACTCCTGCAAGCAATGTCATAGAGCTGGATGAATGACCTCCAACAACTTCTGCCATCTTTTGTGTGAGGAGCGACTCCAATCATTGAAGTCTTTTTCCAGTGATGTCCATTGACTTCCATTTTTCCAGTACTTGTTGATGCACACTTGGAACTGCTCTGACATCACCTCAGAAACTGGGTTTACTATTCTATTTGGACCAAAGCTGTGAGGAGGTATGTTCTGAAAAGTCCCGGCAATATCCAAACTGGGCATTGGGTGCACACTACAGGTGAAATCACTGGCAATGGTACCTTCAGTTACTTTTGTCTTACCTGGAACTAAGCTGCAATTGTTGGTGTTCATCCCACAATTTAGACATCACCAAATCAGTCTGACCTAATTTCCAAAATACTTTCGCCTGTGCCTGTCTTAGAAAAACTCTTCCCCAAGTTGGTGAGATTGCACTTAACATTCTGTTTGCAGTTCTGATAATCCTGCGAGAGGAAAGGGTGCAGAAAGTTTCACAAGGATGTCACCAGTACTGGAGGCACGAGTTATGAGAAGACACTTGTTTGGCTGGGCATAGTAGGCTTTGTGGAACTACATAAACTCATTTCCCTAAGGTAGAAGCATAGCTTTTTAAACACAAAGGATACAGGTGTACAGGATGAGCTACCGGAGGAGGTGGTAGCAGGGGGTACAATCACAGTGTTTAAAAGATAGATGGAACTTATTGAGAACGACATAGGACAAACACTGGTAGATGGGACTTGCCCAGGTAGGTCATTTGGTCAGCATGCTCAATTAGAACTAAAGGACCAGTTTCCATGCTGTAACTCTATCATTCTCTGACTCTCTCTGATGTGTATCAACACTTTCAAACGTTCAACTGAATTCATCTCCACCTCCATCCCAGTCTTCAACAGATGCTGGTCAAATCTTACCATTGTTAGTTTGTGCTTTGCAGACTCAAACTTCTCCACTCCATCCTCAGTCCTCTTAATAGACACTTTAATGAGCTGCTTCTGTTTTGACAAGTGCAATAAAATTATATTTTAGGCAAAATTACAAGGCAAATATTAAATATATGATGACACATTCAATATTATTCTTTGGCTTGGCTTCGCGGATGAAGATTTATGGAGGGGTATGTCCACGTCTGCTGCAGGCTCGTTGGTGACTGACAAGTCCGATGCGGGACAGGCAGGCACGGTTGCAGCGGTGACAAGGGAAAATTGGTTGGTTGGGGGTTGGGTGTTGGGTTTTTCCTCCTTTGTCTTTTGTCAGTGAGGTGGGCTCTGTGGTCTTCTTCAAAGGAGGTTGCTGCCCGTCGAACTGTGAGGCGTCAAGATGCACGGTTGGAGGCGCTATCAGCCCACTGGCAGTGGTCAATGTGGCAGGCACCAAGAGATTTCTTTGGGCAGTCCTTGTACCTCTTCTTTGGTGCACCTCTGTCTCAGTGGCCAGTGGAGAGCTCGCCATAGAACACGATCTTGGGAAGGCAATGGTCCTCTATTCTGGAGACGTGACCCACCCAGTGCAATTGGGTCTTCAGCAGCGTGAATTCGATGCTTGCGAACTCTGCCAGCTCGAGTACTTCGATGTTGGTGATGAAGTCACTCCAATGAATGTTGAGGATGGAGCAGAGACAGTGCTGATGGAAGCATTCTAGGAGCCGTAGGTGATGCCGGTAGAGGACCCATGATTCGGAGCCGAACAGGGGCCTGGGTATGACAATGGCTCTGTACTTGCTGATCTTTGTGTGTTTCTTCAGGTGGTTGTTTTTCCAGACTCTTTTGTGTCGTCTTCCAAAGGCGCTATTTGCCTTGGCGAGTCTGTTGTCTATCTCTTTGGCGATCCTTGCATCAGATGAAATGGTGCAGCCGAGGTAGGTAAACTGGTTGACCGTTTTGAGTTCTGTGTGCCCGATGGAGATGTGGGGGTGTTGGTAGTCATGGTAAGGAGCTGGCTGATGGAGGACCTAAGTTTTCTTCAGGCTGACTTCCAGGCCAAACATTTTGGCAGTTTCCGCAAAACAGGACATCATGCACTGGAGAGCTGGCTCTGAATGGGCAACTAAAACGGCATCGTCTGCAAAGAGTAGTTAACGGACAAGTTGCTCTTGTGTCTTGGTGTGAGCTTTCAGGCGCCTCAGATTGAAGAGACTGCCATCCGTGATGTAAACGCCGTCTTCATTGTTGAGGTCTTTCATGGCTTGTTTCAGCAACATGCTGAAGAAGATAGTAAAGAGGGTTGGTGCGAGGATGCAGCCTTGCTTCACGCCGTTGTCAATGGAGAAGGGTTCGGAGAGCTCATTGCTGTATCTGACCCAACCTTGTTGGTTTTCGTGCAGTTGGATAACCATGTTGAGGAATTTGGGGGGGCATCCGAGGCGCTCTAGTATTTGCCAAAGCCCTTTCCTGCTCACAGTGTTGAAGGCTTTGGTGAAGTCAACAAAGGTGATGTAGAGTCCTTTGTTTTGTTCTCTGCACTTTTCTTGGAGCTGTCTGAGGGCAAAGACCATGTCAGTAGTTCCTGTTTGCACGAAAGCCACACTGTGATTCTGGGAGGACATTTTCAGCGACACTAGGTATTAGTCTATTAAAGAGAATCCTAGCGAAGATTTTGCCTGCAATGGAGAGCAACGTGATTCCTCTGTAGTTTGAGCAGTCTGATTTCTCGCTTTGTTTTTGTACAGGGTGATGATGATGGCATCACGAAGGTCCTGAGGCACCTTTCCTTGGTCCCAGCAGAGCATGAAAAACTCATGCAGTTTGGTATGCAGAGTTTTGCCGTCAGCCTTCCAGACCCCTCGGGGGGGGGGGGGGGGGATTCCATCCATACCTGCTGCTTTGCCACTTTTCAGTTGTTCAATTGCCTTATATGTCTCTTCCCAGGTAAGGACCTCATCCAGCTCTAGACTCAAGGGCTGTTGAGGGAGCAGGAGCAGGGCGGATTTGGAAAACAACTGCCAATTAAAATGTTCTGTTTTCCTCTAACATTGGTTATCTTGCAATCCATCTATTCTGCAAAGCACTATCAACACAGGCAAGCTGACCAGGGCGAGTCACCACTGGTGCATTTCCAAAGGGATGGCATAATCATCAAATATTGTAGTATTTGCAGAAACTCGAAAGACATTTTTCTCCTACCTTGTATGTGTACAGCAAGGCCTGGTCTGGAAGAAAAATAATCTGAACTCTCAATCAGAGAAACATGAAGTGGTGTGTGTGCTTTGAACCTAGCTAATCCGTGGTTTCCGTTTCAGCTGTGGAAATAGAGCGTGTGTTTGGAGTGATAGCAAGTATGATGGCAGTCACAGCCATCTGTCTCTGCTTGCTGCTTATCTTTTGTTGGGATCCCGATATTTACAGTGAGTCCAAAGTGAATCCTGGACGGGTGCTGCATCCAGGAAAACTGCTACTTGTAACACTGATGCCAACTGGTAAGAATATCGAAATCGATGATTAATTTTTACAAAGCAGAAAGTAGAAAAGTTGTTTCTTGCTTTAACCCAAGAGAAAGAAGAGGTTTTTCCAATCCTGATTATTATTCGAAGTTCCCTGCTTAAATTGAATGAGAACGCCAGATGTGATGTCCTCCCACAAAAGAGCCTCCGATGCATGGAAAATCTTACAAATTTGTGGAGTTGTAGATAGGTGGCACAGGCGAATAGGAGAATGAAAAGGCCCTTTGGTATGCTTGCCTTCGTAGGCTGGGGCATTGTGTGTAAGAGTACACAAATCATATAGATTTGTAGAAAACACTGGTTAGGCTGCACTTGAAATATTGGGTATATTTCTGATCATCACATCACAGGAAAGAATAGAGAGTTCAGAAGAGATTCACAAAGATAATCATGCCTAGAATGGAGGGCTGCAGTTACAAAGAGTGGTTGGGTTTATTCTCCTGAGGTTTACAAAATTATGAGGAATGCAGTTGGTGACAAATTGTATTCAGTATTTTTTTTTACAGGCTAGTGGAGTGTTGGACTAGACAGCACTGTTTTAAGATGAGAGGAGATAAATTTAAAGGAGATCTCAGGAGAAAGTTTTCCCTCAGAGAGGATGATGTCATTGGAATGAGTTGCTGCAGGTGGTTATGGAGGCAGATACAAAATGTAACAATCATTTGGACAGGTACTTGAATAGGAAAAGCATCAGGGATACAGGTCTAAATTTGGGCACATGGGATTTAGTGCAGATAGGCATCACATGCCAACAAAGTTGCCACCAAGCTAGTACTATTTGCTTGTGTTCAGCCCATATCCATATAAACCAGTGGTTTTCAAACTTTTTCTTTCCGCTTACTCAACATCTTAAGTATTCCCTATGCTATAGGTGCTCTGTGATTAGTAAAGGATTACTTAAGGTGGTATGTGAGTGGAAAGAAAGTTTGAAAACCACTAACTTTTAACCTAATTGACTTGTTAATGTGCACGGTTTCATAACTCCAAAGGAAATGGGCCAATGACAATTTTTCTCAAGCAAAATATTTCAGAAACAACTGGGTCTGGAGCAGTGGTTCTCAACCTTTTTCCCCCCACTCACATACCACCTTAAGTAATCCCTTACTAATCACAGAGCACCTATGGCAGGGGTTCCCAACCTTTTTGTTCCTCTGTACCCCTTGGGCATTTTTATAGGTTCCCGTGTACCCCTAAAAATTAAGGATTAAAAAAACACGACAGTGTACAATCTGACTGCAGATTACAACACCATGTATTGTACAGTAGTGGTTATTCTCTCAGACCCAATGTATCCCCTGAAAAGTGCAAATGTACCATTGGGGAAACCCCTGACCTATGGCATCAGGATTACTTAAGGTGGTATGTAAGTGCCAAGAAAAAAATTTGAAAACCACTGATCTAAACCTTTCCTATCCATATCTAAATGCCTTTTAAATTTTACGATCGTACCTTCCTCACCCTCTTCCTCTGGCAGCTCATTCCACATACCCACTGGCCTCTGTATGAGAAAGGTGTCTCTTCCTTACCCTGGGAAAAAAAGACTATGACCTTAACTACATCCCTCTTGATTTTATAAACCTTTGTAAGGTCCTCCCTTAGCCTCCCTTAGCTCCAGGAAGAAAAGTCCCAGCCTATTTCAATTTAATCATGATTAAATTTGGTACAAAGCAATTTACTTATTTTTGTAATTTTTAATTTATCGCACTATGAACCATATCAACCAAAATATGTACAAATGTTTCTCATTAAATATACACAGTGACATTTTCTCTTTTCTCCTCCCATCCCTCCCTCCCCCCCTTCAAAACCAATAAATGTTAAACATATAAAATACAATAAAACAACATCTTCACACAAAAGAAGGTACAAAGCAATTTACTGAGGGCTTTGTATTTTGTTTATGGACCAGCCGTCTCAACTGCTTTGTTACTTTGTTAAAATATCAGTGGATAAACTGGTAGATTGAAGTGGAGATTAAAAGGTGTCTGGGGGAAAAAAAAATCACAGCATCACAGGAAGGATAATTTTCATGGTGCAACTGTTTCTCATGATCCATTTTTCAGTTATCACAATTCACAAACCACATAACATAATAATTACAAGACTAATCACAGAAACCTTTCTTTTATTTTCAGCTCTGTTGTATCTTATCTCCTGGTGCTCATTCACGAATCGTCATGAGGAACAAATCAGGAATGATATCACAAAACTTGGCTCTGCATATTGGACAGGGATCTGTTCTTGGTTCACATTGTTAGTTATTTTGCCAATAATCTGCATCATAGAACAGTGCACACTTCCAGAACCTGAGACTAATTTGAGCACGAGCTCAAGAGAATATATAAACCTTGGAATCAAGTGAATTTTGAATGAAGTCTTTCCAACTCATGGGAAACAATAGACCAAAGATGCTGAGATTATTTTCAGAAATAAAAGAGACTAAATTTGAAAGAGTCCTCCTTTTGGAATTGGAAAAGGACATTAACCATATAACCATATAACCATTTACGGAGTGGAAACAGGCCACGTTGGCCTTTCGAGTCCGGACCGGTTCACTGATTTTGTGCGGCCTCTTCAGGCATTGGTGATTTTAAGTGTAGTGTATCTTTGAGAATTTTAACGTCTATCCATAGGTACTCTGTACTTTGGATGTGAAATCTCATATTAAAATATTCAAAAACATTGGCTGTGTGGGAGAAGCCAGTGAGTGGCCGTGGACAATAGCTTCTCAGACTGGAGGCCTGTGACTAGTGGTGTGCTGCAGGGATCGGTGCTGGGACCAGCGTAGCTTGTCATCTAGACAACAATCTGGACAACAATGTGGTGATTGGATCAGCAAGTTAAAAAAAAAACATTTTATATTGCAATGACCTTTAAACCTACTGAACTATATTGTGTACAAAAATGTCATTGCAAGTGAAGGTATTTGTTATGTGGAAACATATTCAGAGAAGTAGTTTTATTTTAACTTTAGTAGTCAAAGTGCTATAAAAAGTTTGTTGGAGTATATTACTCTGTTATTTCCTCCTCTTTTGAGTGTTCAACCATTTTAATAACTTCTATATTTTCTCACTATTATCTTACTTGTTAAGTAACCCAAAATGTTTATTATCTTTCAATTAGTATTTATTCTACCCATTTTCTGTATTAAATGAATTTTGTATTATTTTTCAAATATATCTCTTGTTTTTTTAAACTGATATTCTGGTTTTACTATGTCTACACATTTAAATATTTTATACATACTGAAGTACCCCGTAACCAGGTCCTAAAAATCCTTTCCTAAAACAAATACCTTTTAAACTCTTTAAAGAACCACATCACCTGCTTAAGGGCACACTAGTGACTGCGTAGCTTTCCACTTAAAATCCTCTCATAATAACATGCAGAGAAATAATCCCAGCTTTGGCTGGTTCACGTCAACATTTCTGAATCTCTGCACCAAGTTATCAGCCATGTGTTCCATCATTCAAATGTACAACACAGCACATGGAAAACCAAAGTCAATGGTATCAAAGGAAAAACTCCCATCAGGGACCAAAGAGCTGAATTCTAGAGGTGAGGTGTGAGTATTGTCCTTGCTATTAAGGCACCCTGGGGCAAAATTGGCCAAATAGAAAGCATTGGAGTAGTTGTACTTCACACATGCTTATGATCAATCATACCAGCCCCAGGACATCACTGGAGGAGTTCTTTACAGGAGTGTTTCAAGCCCAACATCTTACAGCATTGTAAGGTCAGAAATGGGAATGATAGCTGATGTTGCACATCAGGACTCTTCATTCACAACTCCTCACTAAATGATACATTCTGTGCCAGCATACAGCAAGACCCAAACACATTCAAGCTTAGATGATAAACGTCAAGGAAGATTTGTGTCATCAAAGGACAGTCAATGGCCATCTCCAGCTCCAAAACCACTTGGCCTTAATTTCAATTGGATTAGGATCACCAAGTCCTATATCAACACCTCATCCTCTGTCTGGGCACCCTCCAACCAGATGGCATTAACATTGACTTCTCTGGTTTCAATTATTACCCCCCCACACCGCACCCCCCCCCCCACTGGTTGTCTTCCCCCAGCTCTCTCTTTTGCTTTCCTTTTTTCCTGTCTCTCAAAGCCAAAATAAATTCTCACCTCTCCTCTTATCATGTCCAATTAACACCTTTTGTTGGTCTGGACGCTTTCCTGGTCAGTCTTCAATCATTATTCTGATGCCTTCCTGATCTTTGCCTACACCTTAAAGAAGGGCTCAGGCCTGAAAGGTCAGTAATGTATCTTTATCTCCTATGGATGCTGCTGGATCGTCTGAGTTCTTCCAGCATTTCTGTGTGTTTTTACAGGATAGGACCAAAAATCCAGAAACCAGAAATCCAGATTTCTCAAACTCTCGGTTGAAATCTGGACCACCCGAGAATCTGGAGTTCTCAAAAACTCTTGGCTTTTGGGTGCTTTCGTGCATGCTTAAGCACCACAAATGCACAGTGGCAAAAAGCAACCACGTGGAAGTTGCGGAAATGTAAGAAAAATTATTTTTGTTTTTTTCGTACATTGTATTTTATGTGTAAAATGTTTCGTTAATAAACTATCAAAATTCACCTATTTGTTCTCCTTAAATTTGAATTTTAAAAGTACTGCCCAAGAAATATGAAAAGTCAAATATCCAGACTGACCCAATCCCCAAGCAGTCCAGATTTTAGGACTTTTATTGTACTATATCTTTCAATCTCCTGGTGGTCACCACTGATGATTTGGATCAGCCATGTAAATTTTGTGGATTGAAGTTTAGAAGTTGGGTATCTTTTGGCAAGTGGACTGACAACCTATTGCCTTTCCACCACCTGCAAGGCTATCAAGGGTGATAGAATATTCTTTGCTTGTCTGTATCATTGCTGCCCAACAACTGTCAAGAAGCTTGCAATTATCCAGAACAAAGTAGCCTGCTTGAGTGGAACCCTGACAACCACCTTACACATTAATTCCCTCCATCACTTGTGCAGTCACTGCAGTATGTATTGTGAACAAAATGTTCTGCCCAGGCCACTCTGACAGCAAATTCAAAACCTATGATCCCTACAACCCATCAAAATCAGAATTTATTGTCACAAACATGTCACAAAATTTATTGTTTTGTGGCAGCATCACAGTGCATTCATTTTGATAAACCACCTTTCAAAGTAAATAAAAATAGTGCAAGAAAATGAAAAAGCCAAAGTGAGGATTTCATTCAGGAGTCTGATGGCAGAGGGGAAGAAGCTGTCCTTGTGCTGCTGAGGGCTTGTCTTCAGGCTCCTTTACTTTTTTGCCGATGATAGGAGAGTGAAGAGGGCATGGCCTGGGTGGTTGGGGTTCTTGAGATTAGAGGCTGCTTTCTAAGACACCACCTGTTGTAGATGTCCTCGATGGAGCCTTTGATGTTGCAGGCCAAGTTAGCAATGCTCTTGAGTTTTTTCCTGTCCTGAGTGTTTGCACTTCCAACTAGAGGAAAAAGGCAACAGGTGCATGGGATTCACCACCTAATCAAATATATCTCATGACCTTTATTGTTGTTGAATCTAAATCTTGGGAACTGAAATCACATATCTCTTGTATCATTCTGATGTCCATCCTTTCATAACGTCTTCCTATGACTCCTTCAGTATGGTGTCCAAAACTGAACAAAGTACTTCAGGAACTAGTGTATGGTGAAACTTTAGCTTGACTTCCTAATGTTTGTACACTGTACCTCATATGATTCAAAATTCTTTTATTGTCATGTTATAGTACAGAACACACAATATTACACATAAGGCAAAGATTCAGTATTTGTGTAACCAGGTGCCCCATACATTAAAAGAGAAATAAAAGCCACTCATTCTTGCTAAAAGGTTCTGTTTTTGGCAGGGGTTTGGGAATGATGGATCATCAGTGCATCAGTTTCCATGCATTGTACATTGGTTCACTGTTACCATGCAGTTCATTTTCACATTGACTTCTATTTTAACTCAAAATCTATTTTAAATTCAACACCTCAAAATAAATGGAACAGGGCAGGATGAAGTCAGACAGTTAGTAATACATGCCAAAGAACAGAGATGAAACAAGGGGAAATGAAAGAATAAGAATAAAAAAGTCACCCAGTCTTCCTGTGTTCGAAACAGAATTTACCCACATAATGAGGAACTGATGATTGCTTTAACATCTGAAGTATTTTCTTGTCATCATCTGCAAACATGATTTTTGTCCACCCCCTCCTATATAATTCTCTCCCCTCTTGTTTCTAAAAGCTTTTAGATAGTGAGTCCAAATGTATTAGCAACAATTGAGCCTTGGAGCAGGAAGCATAAGAAGAATGTTCCACCACAGAAGAAAACAAAGGTAAGGGAAACTCTTAACTCAACTCCATAACTCACGAGCATACACACAGAGGCAGGAAATTTGCACTGCTTACAGCTTAAGGCAGGAAATTTGCACTGCTTACAGCTTAAGGTACTGTAGTATGTAATGTAATGCAATGAAGGATGAAGCACAGGAAACAAATTTAAACCACACAGTATTTGTAGACTTCAATGAAATAGGAAGTAGACCAAATGAGAAGAAACATACAACTAAAATCTACTGTATATACGTGTTATCATTGATACTGTGTAATAGTCCCCCTCTTTTCTGGCCCAAAAATTGGCTGTTTTGGAATGACCCGTGTCAAAGTTGACCCCTCTATTTTTGGCCCCGACCATCCAAGCTCCTGAAGCCCTGACCACCTGCACATCCAAGCTCCCAACGCCCTCACCCCAGGTGTCTACCCATCCGAGTTCCTGAATGTGGATCTACCCCCCCCCGCTTCCTGGCTGCCTGCCCATTTGAGTTCCTGACCGTACATCCTCACACCGGCCGCCCACTCACCTGAACTCCCAATTGCAGATCCTTGTCCTGGCCGTCCGCCCACTGGAGTTCCCAAAGCTTCAGCCTCCCGCCCATCCAAACTCCTGACGCCCCTACCGCCCGCCTGAGTTCCTGACGCCCAGACCGCGAACTTAGCACCTGGTCCCGGTCTTCCGAGCTCCTGATGCTTTGAATGACCAAGGTTGAAAGTTTGACCCATGTAAAAGTTAACCCCCCCCCCCATTATTTGCCTGAAAATGTGATCCAAATATGCTATTTGAACATTTTAAGTAATTGGACACATTGTGTCCAGTGTAGTTGTGCACAGTTGTTTGTAAAGAAACATAGAATCCAAGTTGAGAGAGTGCTTTACATCGACAGCAGTATAGGATTGGATCATGAATAAGAGCCAGGGGTTCCAATGAATTAAAATTAATGAATCCAGGAAGGCCTGAGCAACAGTGAAAAAGTGAATGAAATGCAGAGTTCAGCAACAAAGGATTAGAATATTTGTCTCCACATGAGGTACTGAAAGCAGCTCTGGGCACCTAATGACTGAGAGGATATTAATTTGTCTTGAAAGTGTACAGACCAGAATGGTAAAATCTTTCAAGGTGTTAGGAAGCAGAGTTACAGGGAAAGATTCAATGAAGGGAAAAGAAAAATATGGCATGGTGTAGGCAGATAGGATTGATTTAGATTGGCACAATGGTTGGTGCAGGTATTCTCTTCCTAAAGACCCATTCCTGTGCAGTACCATATTATGTTCCACTATAAGGTCAGTTGCTTTGTAAAACAAAATAATTCAGGACAGCTTTGCTGGGGTTTTGAAAGAAACCAATGAAAATGTTCCTAAAAAATGTTCTTAATGTCAAATGGTTAAAATACCAAGTGGCAGGAGTTAATCTTAGAATTAAAGACAGTGTGGCCAGGAATAAATTATTAAATTAAAATGACAAGATTCATGGAAGTTCTGATTAAATCACTGAAATTAAATTTCAGATTTAACCAAGGACTCATGTTTGTCCATTCCATCAGTGATATGTGCAAAAAGATCCACCTTATTTTAAGCTCATGAAAGACAAAAGATGCACAACCAACTGATCCAACACACCACACCAGTCTCAACAATTGATATCATGAACATCATCTTGGGAGCCAATACTTAGAGGGTAGGCATTGATAACAAAGTTCATCCCCAGCTCATTTGGTGGTACAGTCTTTGACCAACTGAGAAACAAGAGTTAGGACCTGTCATGATAATGAATATGTATGAGATGTACCGGAAGTCACGTGGTATGAGAGAAAGATAAGAACACAAGCAGGAGAACAAAGGAAACAGGAGAATAAAAGCCACAGAGAAGTTTACCTGATAAAAGTTGTGTTTAATGTTTTATTAACTTCACATTTCGGGCCACAAATGTAACATTGGCGACGAGGATGAAAGAAGCTTGAAGAAAATTAAAGACTAAACAAGATTACAGAGGTTTACAGACAACTTCAAGGTGATAAGAATTTTCTCTTGTCTCAGTACTTTTGGGGCTAGAATATTTCCTCATGGCTGGTGCAAACGGTAACTTTCTAAAACATAGTGGAATTGCTCATTTTGACCCAACGGGTGATGCAAGCACTGTAAGTGTGAAGTGGAAGGCATGGCTGGAAGAATTTGAATCCTACGCCGATAGTCGTGGCCTATTTTTAGATACCGGTACAGTTGAACAAAAAGCACAGAGAAGGGCGTTACTTCTTTTCACTGCTGGACCTGCAGTTCGGGAAACATTTAAAACACTTTTGAATACTGGAAGGAAGGATGAGTACCGGAAAGCGGTAGATGCATTAAATGCACACTATGTAGTGACATCGAATGCTACATTTCAACGTCATTTGTTTCGGAGAACGAGACAAGAAGATGGCCAGACAATTGCTCAGTACGTGACGAGACTACGCCAGCTAGCTGTTGGATGCAATTACATGCCAGCTGATTTGGACAACCAATTATTGGATCAAGTTGTACAGCACTGCAGATCAGATAAACTCAGAAGACGTCTACTGGAAAGAGGGAGTGAGTTGGAACTCACCGATGCTTTAGCTATTGCTGCTGCATTAGAGGCTGTTGAAGGGCAATTTCATACCATGACCCTGAAAGACAACTCAAGCCAGCAAATTAAGAGGCTCTCACATCGCCATAACCAGCCAAGATATACGTCGACACAGGACGTGGAGTGTTATCGATGTGGAAACCGAGGTCACTTTGGAAAAGACCCATATTGCCTGGCCAAAGGCAAAGTTTGCAGAAAGTGTGGAGGTAAGGACCACTTTGTAAAGAAGTGCAAAAGCAAGTCCAATGCAGACCAGAAGAGGAAGAGTACAACTTCCAAAGGGAAAGCCTGGAGGAAAGGAAAGTATCCTGGAAAGAAAGATACCATTCGCCAGATAGACGGTGACGATGATGATACCCAGGAGGAACAGAGTTGTTACCAATTTACGTTGAATGAAGTACATCATGAGAAGGTCCCAGTG
The DNA here is from genome assembly GCF_036971445.1 of Narcine bancroftii. Lineage (NCBI taxonomy): Eukaryota > Metazoa > Chordata > Chondrichthyes > Torpediniformes > Narcinidae > Narcine > Narcine bancroftii. The sequence continues at coordinate 274,523,017 of NC_091469.1, forward strand.
ATCGTTGGTGGAGTGACAGTTCAGGTCATTGTCGACTCGGGCAGTGACAGTAATGTGATTGATCGACATTTATGGGAGAAGTTGAAAAGGAAAAAGATCATCTGTACCTCAAAGAAGTGTTCCAAGAAACTGTATCCATACACAGCAACCGAGCCATTGCAGACCATTGGATGTTTTACTGCAACTGTTGAAGCTGGAGATAAGTACACCGAAGCAGAGTTTATGGTCATAGAAGAGAGGGGAGAACCATTGCTGAGTAGAAGCACAGCGCAAGACCTGGCAATACTTCATATTGGAGCTTGTGTCAATTCAATTCAGTCATACGAGGATATGAAGCAAGAATTCCCCGCAGTCTTCCAAGGAGTAGGAAAGCTGAAAGGTCGACAATTGAAGCTAGCGGTAGATGAAACGGTCAAACCCAAGGCGCAACCAGTGCGCAGAACTCCGTTTGGACTTCGTGGGAAAGTCGAAGCCAAAATTAAAGAATTGATGGAACAAGACATTATAGAACCGGTGGAACATTCGACACAATGGGTCAGTCCCGTAGTGATTGTGCCCAAACCAAAGGGTGACATAAGACTATGTGTTGACATGAGAATGGCCAATGAAGCTATAATTAGAGAACGACACCCTATACCAACAGTGGAGGAAATACTTCAAGAACTAACTACCAGCAAGGTATTCTCAAAAATTGATCTGAAGTGGGGCTATCATCAATTAGAGCTGGATCCAGGTTCCCGAGATGTGACAACATTTGTGACTCACTGTGGATTGTATCGTTACAAGAGACTATCATTTGGAATTAATGCAGCTTCGGAGATCTACCAGTATGAAATCCATCGAGTGATTCAAGGCATTCCTGGAGTTGCCAACATTTCTGACGACATCATAGTACATGCACCAACGAAGGAAGAGCATGACAAACGGTTGGGGCGTGTACTATCTCGACTACAGGAGGCAGGCCTTACCGTGAATGGAAACAAGTGCCAGTTTGGTGTGTCAGAAATGGACTTCATGGGACACAGACTTATACGGGAAGGACTAAACCCTGCAGAGGCCAAGGTGAAAGCTATTGCAGAGGCACGTGCACCTCAGAACGCAACGGAGGTGAGGAGTTTCCTGGGATTGGTCAATTTTTGTGCAAAGTTCATTCCTAATTTCGCTACAGTGGCAGAACCACTAAGGAAACTAACCAGGAAAGGAGTACCATTTCATTTTGGATCTGAGCAGAAGAAAGCGTTCACAGCGCTGAAGCAAAGCCTGACAGATGCAAAAACTCTTGGATATTACGATCCGGCGGCATCAACCAAAGTCATAGCGGATGCCAGCCCGTTTGGTTTAGGAGCTGTGTTGGTCCAGATGCACGATGGAAGACCAAGAATCATTGCCTATGCCAGCAGATCGTTATCAGATGTGGAAAGAAGATACTCTCAGGCAGAGAAAGAAGCACTCGGACTTGTATGGGCCTGTGATAGGTTCCATGCACATTTATACGGCATTGAATTTGAACTCATCACAGATCATAAGCCATTAGAGGTGATCTATGCACCAAGATCCAAACCATGTGCCAGAATAGAGAGATGGGTACTCAGACTACAACCCTACAAATATAAAGTAATCCACATTGCAGGGAAAGCAAACATTGCAGATCCGCTGTCCAGATTGGTGAAGGATGGTGGTCCACAATCCAAGTCAGAATTGGGAACAGAAACAGAGAGCTTTGTACGCTTTGTAGCTATTCAGGCGACACCGAAAGCTGTGACTACGAAGGAAGTCGAGAGAGAATCCGAACGTGATCCAGAACTCATGGAAGTAAGAGAATGCACACAGAGTGGACAATGGGACAAGTGTACTCACAAGGCTTACATTCCCATTAGAGACGAACTTTGTTGCATCGGACAGTGTGTATTAAGAGGTTGCAGATTGGTGATACCGCAAAGATTGAGACCGAAGATCGTATCCTTAGCGCATGAAGGACACCTAGGCATTGTTGGTACCAAGCAAAACCTCAGGACCAAGGTATGGTGGCCAGGTTGTGATAAAGACGCAGAGAAATTTGTTAAAACTTGTCACGGATGTCAAATCACAAGTAGGAGTAATCCGCCAGAACCGATCCGGAGTACGCAACTCCCGACAGGACCATGGATCGACATAGCTGTTGATTTTCTTGAACCTTTACCGACGGGTGAATCAATTATGGTAGTGATAGATTACTACAGCAGATACTATGAGTATGTGGTGTTGAAGTCCACAACCACTGAAAAAACAATACAAGCGTTAACAGAGATATTCGCAAGATATGGATTACCTGTTACATTATACTCTGACAATGGTCCACAAATCATTTCAGAGACATTTACGGAATACATGAGGACCACAGGTATCCACCATCATAAAGTAACTCCGAAATGGCCGCAAGCCAACGGAGAAGTAGAGAGACAAAATCAGTCCATTGAAAAACGATTGAGGATTGCACACGCAGAAGGACAAAATTGGCGAGAAGCATTGCTATCTTATGTGGCTGTCTATCGAGCAACGCCTCATGCAACCACTGGAAAAAGTCCTGCAGAAGCATTTTTTGGGAGAAAAATCCACACAAAAATGCCAGAAATAAAGGAAATCCGAGACGACCAGGAGATGAGGAACCACGATGCTGAAAAGAAAGGTGCAGCAAAGCTGTACACAGATTCGAAACGTGGAGCCAAGTACTCAGACATCATGCCAGGAGATAATGTTCTAGTGAGGCATGAAACTGGTGGTAAGCTAGACACACCTTATTACCATCAACCCTATACTGTCGTATCCAGAAGTGGCAGTATGGTGACAGTCAAGTCTCCGACTGGAGTCCTGTATAAGAGAAATGTCTCAGGTGTAAAAAGGTACCAGTCCAGAGATACATCGAGCGAAGAGGTTGAAAGGCCAATACGAGATGCTGAAACTGAGAGACCTGATGATGTTCCAGAGGCAGTTACCAGCACTCCTGATGAAGTGACTAGAGCGCCAGAAACACCCGAAGCCGTGGCGAGCAGTATTTCCGACGCCGAGAGTGAACAACCGAGAAGCGACGACAATATCGCAGGCAGGCCGAAACGAAACCGGAAAGTGCCCAAACGATACGAAGACTTTGTGCCATAGTTTTAATAAGAACTTTGGGACAGTATTTTAATCTTATATCATAAAGTGCATGTATGAATGCTGTAGGAAGTAAATTTTATGTAGTTGAGTTATAGTATTACCATTAGTTACGATGTTTGTATGTTTCCGAGGGATATTGGTAAGTGAAGGTAAAGTTTATTTCTGATTAAAGGAGGGATGTCATGATAATGAATATGTATGAGATGTACCGGAAGTCACGTGGTATGAGAGAGAGCTAAGAGCACAAGCAGGAGAACAAAGGAAACAGGAGAATAAAAGCCACAGAGAAGTTTATCTGATAAAAGTTGTGTTTAATGTTTTATTAACTTCACATTTCAGGCCACAAATGTGACAGGACCAAGACAATCAACTCATTCCATTGTTATGGTTCATGAATCCTGTCTACCTTGGAGATATGGTTAGCCTGTCGAGGGTATCCTAAAACATTGTTGAAGCACCAGCAGTAGAATAAGCCCTCAAACTCCATTGGGACAGTAAACAAACTGACGTCAGTGTCCTCTCGTGGAATCAAGATGTTGTAGTGGGTTGGCCACATTGATCACATTTTCCAGTGCATAAGATTTCTATCAAATGAGGAAAAATCTATCAAAACATTTCAAAATTGAAATAAAAAATTACCCAGGATCCAAAATGGACAAGGAATACCCATAAAAGGCAGCGAGCATCTGGAATTTCTATGACAGGAGTACGTACATAGAACCCAAGCGTAAACTTGGAAGGTACATACTAATTACATACCTGTTGTAGAACCTGTATTTCCTGCATAACACTCTTAAGCTACCTTAGGATCCACAGAACTGAAATGGAAGTAAATCACCCTCCACTACAAGAGACTGTTGAGAAAGGAAGACATGAAGGCAGTTACAAAAAATGCTGAGTCTAAGATCTTATGTGGTAATAACAATTTTACTGAACATATTAATACACAGTTCAAAATTAAAAAAACTATTTTACAATAATATATTAATAAGTGTCATGTTTGAAACAGTTTAAACACTAAATTTGTACCATATTGATTCATTATTAAACAGCATTGGAACCAACACAATTCTTATTTTCCTTCCTATTTGACTTTCATAGGACTTCACAGCTACATACAATAGCTTTAGACCACATGGTGACCTCGCCCTTGTGACAATGTTCAAATATTACAAACAACATACATATATTAATTTCTGCCTCACAGATAATGACTGCAATCAATACTTTTGGACAAAACAGTGCCCATTAGTGGAAGAAAGAAAAATTAAAGGTAGGCCAATGCAAAGTACTCACATTACAGAATTCCACAGTACCTTTGGTACCAAAGGAAATTCTGTTGCAAGAGAAAGAGTTAACATTTCAGATAAATGACCTAAGAATTCTCTCTTCATGGACGCTTCCTGATTTGCTATTTTCAGCAATTTTTTTCAGTTTTATTTCAAATTTCCAGCATCTGAAGAATTTAATCAACTGTTAAAACATAAATAAGAACTAGCCAAAGAACTATCATCATCTTGTTGGCTTAAAATGGACAAACGCCAAATGCTTTTCACTAAGGAATTATACAATATACTTATTGAAACGTTGTTAATTTTTTCCACCAAATCCACCATGGTTCCTCATACTTCCTGAACAATTGGAATACAATTATATTTACAAAATCAGAAAGATGCACGTTTCGTTTTAGTGACATGAAGACTATGTATTCCCAAATATTTCTACTGCACACTGCCATATAATTTATCACATAAAACCAGCCTCACAAATTACATTGCCAAGTAACAACAGAATTTAAATCCTATGCTCTGAAAAGTATTCCATCTAAACATTGGTGCTCTCTTCTACACAAATTAAATTTAGTTAACAAATTATGAAGCTACCAGGAGGCAATAGGAAATGAATCTGTTGAACAAGACTTTTTTGTCTACATTTGTTCACAGAATCTTGATAAATCCTATGTTGGAGACTAATTAATCGTCCGGAGAGAAAAAGAAATTGATGTAAATAGCCAAAATCTGAAATGAAAATTGATCATGGAATGGTACCACAAATAGGCTATTTCATTCATCTTTGTGCATCAGTTATTTGACACACTAATTCAATTAGCCCTACTTCTGCCCCCTCCTAGCCCTTGTATTTTATTCCTCACTGAATAATGTGTATTGTCTCCTGTCCCAAGTAACTGCAAAATAAATGCAAATTGCTCTTGTAAGTCAGAATGTAAAATACTACACCCACACTGAATATGCATGTGGACACTATATGAGAACATTTTGACATAGTTTAAGATTTTCTGTGGATTTTATGCGTGTGTGCATTATAGGTAATTATCCAAAGGCTGAAATTAACATGCTCTCTTTTTCAAAACATACTGAAAATACTTGTGGTGAATGTTTCTGATAAGCTAAATGTTTAACTTTTGGTTTCAAGTTTTTCGTCAAATTAGGGAAGGAATAAATTACATGGGTTAATAAGGACAATTTTGATGTTTTCCAATTGGGTAACAATTTTAGGTAGCCTCTTCAACCAGACTGTCTTGTATTCACATCTTCAATAGAACAATTTTACAATAAGCACTCAAATATTATGAAGTCAACCATCAAATTATAAATCCTTCCCAATTTAAAAGCAGAAAACTCCAGATTAAGAAGAATAAAGAAAATCTTTTCCTTCCTAAAAGGAACAGTATTCATTCAAATGAGAAAAGCCAAATTTCTCCTAAAAATGAGTGACCATGAGAAAGGACAAGTTAGAATGTACAAACATTATCATGTACAATAAAATCCCTGTTATCCAGAATTCAAGCAACCGGCAGCCTCAACAAACGGAAAAAAATACAAAAGATTAAAATTGGCACCTCCCCACCAGTTCGCCAATCCATGCAACTCCCAAACTCAATCATCCGGAAAATTCCCTTATCCAGCATCTACCAATCTCCATAGGTGCCAGATACCGAGGTGTTTTACTGTATTTCAATTAATTTGGCATAAAGTTAAATTAAATGTGAGGTAAAATGAAAAAAAAAAAATAGATGTACAAGATCTTAAACAAGAATTAAGCAAGAATGAAAGTATAATTTGCAAAAATTACCAATATAAAAGAAACAATTTTATTGCTATAAGAGACATCATTTGAAGAAACACAACTGCAAACCATCCTAATATTCAAAGTGGGCTCCAATCCATTCAACTGCAGTATCATTTTTAAACAGAAGTACTACAAATCATTTGTTGAAACATACTCCAAACATGAATCATGTCGGAATCCTTTTATAGCAACCTTCTTTTTCTTTAACCGTGTTTAGGTGAGAGTTGAAAATCTTCCAAATGCCATGCAAGTTGTGTGCATTCCCTATCCTCAACTATTTATTTTCAATGCAAACAAATGGAAAGCACATGTAAAAATTCTAAAAAGGCTGGAGCCTTTTATTTCACTCACGGATACAGTGTGGTCTGGCAGATTTTATTGCTTATTTCTTACTTATGAGAGCATTGATCTTCCAAAGGTCATTATTAACTGCATCTTTGAATCAAGAATTTGATTTGACTATTAAATTTGCAAAATATGAATGAGTGGGACTTAGAGGCTTTGGCTCACGAGGCTTCAGCGAGCAGAGGCTGAGGTTGAGCTTGTTGGCATTAAGGTAAGGCTGGTTAGTGGTTTATTTGTTTCATTATTTTTTTCTTTCCACTGCATTTGGGGAAAGGATGAGTGTAAGAGCAATTTGCTGTTCTCAGTGTCAGATGTGGGAGGTCCTGGAGTCTTCTCGCCTCCTGGACATCCATATCTGCACCAGGTGTGCTGAGCTGCGGCTTCTCAGGTACCGTGTTAGGGAATTGGAGCTGCAGCTCAATGACCTCGCTCTGGTCAGGGAGAGTGAGGATGTCATAAACAGGAGTTACAGCCAGGTGGTCACACCAGGGCCACGGGATGAGGACGTGGGTCACAGCTAGGAGAGGGAAGGGGAAGAATAAGGTGCTAGAGAGGACAATGTGACTGTAATCCTCAATAATAAGTACTCCGCTTTGAGTACTGTTGTGGCGGACAGCCTAGCTGGGGGAAGCAACAGTGGCTGTACCTCTGGCACAGGGTCGGCCCCTGTGGCTCAGAAGGGTAGGGAAAGGAACAGGAGGGCAGTAGTCATAGGGGACTCAATAGTTAGGAGAACAGATAGGGGATTCTGTGGACACAGTATGGAGAACCAGTTGGTGGTTTGCTCCCTGGTGCCAGGGTCCAGGATGTTGCTGCTCGATTCCAAGATATCCTAAAGTGGGAGGGAGATGAGCCAGAGGTCGTGGTACATGTAGTTACTAATGACATAGGTAGGAAATAGAGAAGAGGTCCTGAAAAGTGAGTTAGGTAGGGAGTTGAATCGCAAAGGGAGTAATTTTGGGATTACTGCCTGTGCCACGCGACAGTGAGAGCAGGAACAGAATGAGGTGGAGGATGAATGCGTGGCTGAAGGGGTGGAGCAAGGGGCAGAGAAATTTGCTAAGGCTATTCAGGATACTTTAAACTAGAATGATTGAGGGGAATGAACCAAATGGAAGAGAACAGCAGAGAGATGGTTAGATTGCAAACAGAGAAAGCTTGTAGACAGTGTTTGATGGCGGAAAGGCAGGTGATAGAGAAGGGAGATGCTCTGTATGAAAATGGAGGGGAGATGATAGATAAAGAACATAATAGAGTTGTTTGTAAAGATAGGGGCAAGCAGAGAGTAAGAAGTGGGAGATCTTTGAAATGGATATATTTTAATGCTAGGAGCATTGTAAGGAAGTTGGGTGAGCTGAGGCTATGGATTGACACTTGGAAGTATGATGTGGTAGCAATTAGTGAAACATGGTTGCTGGAGGGATGTGATTGGCAGCTAACTATTCCTGGATTTCGTTGCTTAAGCTGTGATAGAATTGGAGGGGCAAGTGGGGGTGGTGTTGCATTGCTTGTCAGAGAAAATTAATATTAGAGCAGTGCTTAGACAGGATGGAGGGCTCGTCCAGGGAGGGTAGTTGGGTGGAATTGAGTAATGGGAAAGGGGTATTACACTTATAAGGGTGTATTATAGACCACCTAATGGGGAAGGAAAACTAGAGGAGCAAATTTGTAGGGAGATAGCAGATATTTATAATAAGCACAGGGTTGTGATTGTGAGAGATTTTAATTTTCCACATATAGATTGAGAAACCCATTTTGTAAAAAGGCTGGGTGGTTTGGAATTCGTAAAACATGTGCAGGATAGTTTTTTTTACAGCAATACTAGAGGTACCAACTAGAGAAGAGTGTTGGATCTACTGTTGGGGAATGAGATAGGTCAGGTGATGGAGGTATGAGTTGAGGTACACTTTAGATCCAGTGATCATAGTGCCATTAGCTTCAATGTAATTAAGGAAAGGGATAGGTCAGGACCTAGGGTTGAGGTTTTCGATTGGGGAGAAGCTAGATTTGAGAAGATGTGAATGGATTTACGAGCAGTGGATTGGGACGATTTGTTTTATGGGCAGGATGTAGTGGAGAAATGGAGGTCTTTTAAAGGTGAGATTTTGAGGGTACAAATTTTTATGTTCCTGTTGAAAGGTAGGGTCAAAAGCTTGAAAGAGCCATGGTTTTCAAGGGATATTGGAAACTTGGATCAAAAAAAAGGGAGACCTACAATAAATATAAGAAACAAGGAATAAAGGAGATGTTCGGAGAACACATTGAATGTAAAATAAATCTTAAGACAGAAATTAGAAAAGCTAAAAGGTATGAGGTGGTATAGCAAACAGAGTGAAAATAAATCCAAAGAGTTTCTACAAATAAGTTAATAGCAAAAGGAGAGTGAGGGATAAAATTGGCCCCTTAGAGAATCAGAGCGTCAACTGTGTGTGGAGCTGAAAGAGATGGGGGAGATCTTGAACAATTTCTTTTCTTCTGTATTCACTAAGAAGGATATTGAATTGTGCAGGGTAAAGGAAACAAAGAGGGTAATTATGGAAACTACATGAGGAAGTACTGGAGCTTTTAAAGCATATAAAGGTGGATAAGTCTCCAGATCCTGACGGAATTTTCCCCAGGACCTTGAGAGGTTAGTGAGGAAATAGCAGAGGCTCTGACAGTGATTTTTCAAATGTTATTATAGACAGGTATAGTGCCAGAGGATTGGTGTTTTATACATGTGGTTCCGTTGTTTAACAAGGGTTCGAGGAGTAAGCCTAGCAATTATAGGCCTTTAAGTTTGATGTCTGTGGTAGGTAAATTACTGGAAAATGTTCTTAGAGATAGTATAAGTACCTGGAGAGATAGGGTCTGATCAGGAACACTCAACACGGATCTGTGCATGGAAGATCATGTTTGACTAATCTTGTTGAATTTTTTGAAGAGGTGACTAGGAATGTTGATGAGGGTAGAGCAGTGGATGTTGTCTATATGAACTTCAGTAAGGCCTTCGATAAGGTTTCGCATGGAAGGATAGTTAGGAACGTTCAGACATTAGGTATTAATTTTGAGATAGTCATATGGATTCAACAGTGGCTGGAAGGGAGATGCCAGAGAGTTGTAGTGGATAACCTTTTGTCAGGTTGGAGGCCGGTGAAAAGCGGTGTGCCTCAGGGTCCATTGTTGTTTGTCTGGATGATGGAGTGGTAAATTGGATTAGTAAATATGCAGATGATACTAAAATAGGTTTAATTGTGGATAATGAAGAAGGTTCTCGTAGATTGCAGAGGGATGGCAGATGGAGTTTAATGCTGACAAGTCTGAAGGGCTTCATTTTGGTAGAATAATCAAAACAGGACGTGCGTAGTAAATGGGAGGGCACTGAGGAATTCAGTGGAGCAGAAAGATCTAGGAATAATGGTATGTCGCTACCTGAAGGTAGAATCTCATGTGGATAGGGTGGTGAAGAAGGCTTTTAATAAGCTGGCCTTTATAAAGCAAAGCAGGAGTTGGGAAGTGAAGTTGAGACTGTACAAGGCATTGGTGAGGCCAAATTTAGAGTACTGTGTGCAGTTCTGGTCACCGAATTATAGGAAGGATATCAACAAGGTAGAGAGAGTGCAGAAAAGATTTACGAAAATGTTACCTGGGTTTCAGCATCTAGATTACAAAGAAAGATTGAGCAAATTAGGTCTTTATTCTTTGGAGCATAGAAGGTTGAGAGCGGATTTGATAGAGGTATTTAAGATTATGAGGGGGATAGATAGAGTTGATGTAGATAGGCTTTTTCCATTGAGAGTAGGAGAGATTGAAACAAGAAGTCATGAGTTAAGAGTTAATGGGCATAAGTTTAGAAGTAACATGAGGGGGAACTTCTTTATTCAGAGAGTGGTGGCTGTGTGGAATGAGCTTCTGGGAGAAGTCGTGGCGGCAGGGTCAATTTTGTCATGGAGGGTTATGGGCGGGGTGCAAGTAGGTGGGAGTAGAGGAGAGTACTTAGTTCAGTGTGGACTAGAAGGGCCAAAATAGCCTGTTTCCGTCCTGTAATTGTTATATGGTTATCAAAGCTCTGGACAAACTCACAGCTTTTTTAGTTCCTGAAACAATAGATATGGATTCCCTAGTGGAGTTAAAAAGTAGCAGAAATTTAAAACAAAACCACAAGATAGTAGAAATGCATAATCTGCAATAAAGAAAGTTTTTTTCTAAAAATGGAGCAGCCCTTTGTCAAAAATTATAATTTTTCAAAGCAGGGCCTCACCTACTCTTCTCTATTTCTCAGTGTTCAATAGTCTGCTGCAGACTATTTTTATATTTTACAATATATTCTGCTGTTTTCAGCTTCACAATTTTATTGACCTAAATAAAAGTTTAAATGGACTGTACATTAGAAATTTTTAAATTTGATGAAATTTAGAAATACTGGTCTTGCATTCATGAGCAAGTCTTTCTGCTTCTCCAAAATACAAAAATATCATTTCAAGTGACAACTTTAAAAAACTGTGACCCATGGTATTCATGAAAAACATTTTCATTATAAAAAATCTACAATTTTCATATTTAGTTTATTTGCAACCAATATATAATCAACAAGTTGAATTCCTCATTATTAGGAGGATCAGTGGAGAGGAATCCACATTATTGTTTTATTGTGTAATATTAGGAAAGATACATTGATGTTCTTGTCCTATCTCTGGTCACTTCTGTTTTAATCTCATCCAGTGTTTCTCAACCTTTTTCTTTCCACTCACATACCACTTTAAGTATTCCCTATGCCTTAGGTGCTCTGTGAATAGTAAGAGATTGCTTAAGGTGGTATATGGGTGGAAAGAAAACATTTGTAAAACACTGTTTTAATCATCCCTAATTGACTCGTTATGTGCATAATTCCAATGGAAATGGACCAATGACAATTTTTCTCAAGCAAAATACCTCAGTAATAATTGTGTATCGAGCAGTGATTCTCAACCTTCCCTTCCCACTCACATCCCACCTTAAGCAATCCCTGACTAATCACAGAACAATGTGGCATACTTAAAGTGGTATGAGATTGGAAAGAAAATGGTTGAGAACCACTGATCTAGTCAATTAGTGAAAGTGCAAGTTTTGACAATACTACAGTCTTGTGAAAATACCTCAGTTGTAAAATTTCCTTAGAATGAGGTCGGCTTTGTTTACAGGTAAAACTCAAAATAAGTAAAAAAATAAAGTACAAATCAAAATTACCAGCAGTGTTCTACAGAGCCACTTCATGCGTGCTTCCAGCCCATCGGTCCTTGAAATTAACGATGAATACATTTTTCACGAACACTTTTTGTAAATTACAGAGCAAATCACTTCTCAGCAAACTTGCAGAAAACTTCATGGACTTCAGGATTCTCTTGAGCAAACTGTTCAGCTGTGTTTCTTTGTAACCAGTCAGTTGTTCGAATCTGTTCACGAAGAAGTCCAATCAGGCCATGAAGAGCAGGATCTGGTAGAGACGGCCTGACACCGACTTCAAGGACATCTTCCGCAATTTTGGTTCTACTCTCAGAATCAGAATTGGGCTCTTTTTCAATGGACTGGATTGAAGAATCTAGCTCTTCAAGGACTTTCTTAAGTCTGTGCATTCCTAACAAAACATAATTCAACTCTTATTATTTATGGAATGGAACTGGAATATATATCATTTTAAAAATATAAACCACAAGATTACTTTGAGTCTCCATTTAACTCTTTTTGAAACTGAGGTTGAATTAATGTCCATGATGCAACCATATTAGCTAAATCAGTCTATTAAAATCTTAAGATATTGGGATTTTGCAGGCAGCAGTAAAAACACAGCAGGCATCACTAAACCAAGCTGCATACACTGATTTACTGGACTTTACAGCAATCAATTGCCCCATTCCATTGTGACTTCAAATTTGGAACCATTTATTTGCATTTAAAATGTTACAGAGGATGACAGGGAAAAATCGAAACTAAGAATGAGTTTGCATGGATTTGATCTCTATGTTTAAGACACCATTTGCTGTCTGTAGCTAATGAAGCTAAACATTGAAAATCTGCAGCCAAAGGATAGAGGGAGGATCACACAATCTTCTGCTAAACCAGGGGTGGGCAAACTTTTTAAAACTCACATTCCACCTTAAGTATTCCCTAGCCATAGGTGCACTGTGATTAGTAAGGGATTGCTTAAGATGTTATGCGTGGAAAGACGAAGTTTGAAAACCACTATTTTAATCGTACCTATTTGACTCGTTATGTGCACAGTTTCATAACTCCAAAGGAAATGGGCCAATGACAATTTTTCTCAAGCAAAATATTTCAGTAACAATTGGGTCTAGAGCAGTGGTTCTCAACCTTCCCTTCCCATTCAAATATTACTTTAAGCAATCCCTTACTAATCACAGAGCACTGATGGCATAGGGATTACTTAAAGTGGATTGTGAGTTTTAAAAAAAGGTTGTCCACTCTTGGACTAAATCACAACACAACTGAATGTGGTCAGGTAACCCTGGACAGTGGGTGATGCAGGGTAGTGTAGCAAAGACAATCAAGGCCCTAGGTGGAATGCAAGAGTGGAGATAGCCAGAAAGTGACAGTTGAAGCTGAACAGGACATTCCATCTCCCAGTACAAGATATCAGGGCAGTAGGGGGTGCAGAACACGGGTGATCACAAAGGCCTAGTGCCATCAGAAATGATTGTTCACAAGCTTTTCTTTACTTGGTTAGCTTTGTACCAATAAAAATAATGATTGTACATTGGATGAAGATGCATGAGATGCTGTATTATTTCATTAAATTTAAAAATGCAACATTTTATACAATGGGAGAGAGTGTGTGGGTCCATGCACTACAATCTTGTGTTATTGATATATCTGTATACTTTCTACCAAGAGCCCATCATATTTACTTTAAGGGCAATGCAAACTAATTTGTTTCCTCCTTCCAAATACCACCAGTGTTCCCAATAGCAATTACAAGTCAGTCACCAATAAAATAGCAGCAAGCTCAATAGTTTGGCCTGGTTTAGCCATGCCATGGCAAGGTAAGATAACTTGCAATTGATTCCCAGCATTAATATTACAATTAAACAAAATGATCTTTGGTTTGTTACAGCAATCAATCCAATTACTTTTGATCACTACAAAAATGTAATATTATAATTTGTAAGTCTGAAAACTACCTTGCACCTGTTGATCATCTGTTACAATGGAAACACCAGAATTTATATCTGAATTGAACTCAAATTTTATGCTCATCTGCTAAAAGCTCTCATATTTTTATGAGATACAGAGGCAAAAAGGAGTCAAATATAAAAACACTAAACTGGAGCCCACAGATAAGAGTTATTGTTGATACTGTACTCACCTAATTGTAGTCGATTAGTTTTGTCAGTGAACACAATACTGAACCATCCAGGTTCACAACATCCAAATGACTTCCCACTGCTAAGCACGATTTTATTATTCAGAAATTGCTTCCATAGTTTTGTTTCTTCTTCAAATGTTGGATTCTTCAAGTACTGAATTGGAAGATGCACAAGCATTATGTTTGTGGTTTTCACTGCTGCAGTTCATCTGCTGAATCACGTGACACAAGCTATTACTTAACTCTTGCCAAGATATGGAAAGTCTCAAAAATATGAATATGAATATTTCTCCAATAAAAGACTTAATTTCAACAGGAACATCATTCAAAATCGAATGGGTTTAGAATTATGGACTGGTGAAAGTTCACAATTCAGTGCAAAAAGGCAAAGTACTCAATTACTATGATCACCAACCCCCTCTTCAAAACCCAAAATATACTCTCTGCTCTTTATCCAAAAGCTATGCATGGCAGTGGGCAATTGCTTTTCTGTGCATCTTGTCTGAACAACCAGATCTTGAACATTCTGTGGCCTGAAGTTTGTTTTTCCTTTCTCACAACTTTTGATCCAAGTTCCCCTGATCTGATCTTTGCCTTTGCCAAGCACGACAATTGTCCCTCCCAAAGTCAAAATCCTCTGTACCGTGGCAACATGCAGCTTTACCCCACATGACCACTCCATTATCTTCATCTCTACTTCAATTGAATTGCAGTTCAAATGGTAACCCCCTGCATTTGTTATCCTTAATATCAACTTTTAGCAGAATGACCTATCAGGTAGACTTACCTTTAGGGAGAGTTACATCCTCTACATTTTTCATACAAATTAGCACATGAAACAACACGACCTATATTTGCCTTATGTTTAAATTTTTAAAATTAAACTTAGACATTCAGCACAGTATAAGGTCAATTAACCTCCATTTTGAATGGTGGGAGGAAACTGGGGCCCCTGAGGAAAACCCATGCCAACACAGGGAGAATGTACAAACTCCTTACAGGCAGCGCAGAATTCGAACTCCAGTCCTGAGTGCTGACATCATAAAGGCGTTGCACTAACCAATAGTGAAATATTATGGTAGCTATAGAAAAAACGCCTAATATTTGGTATGTCTTTGAGCATTTCTGAGATCTTTTACAGCACAGATCAAAGTCACAATTAGTATGCTCTTCATTACCTTAAAAATATCCCTTCACTCCAGCATCTCATGCATCATTGCAATACATTTTTATGGCCACGTAACTAGACCAATGCTTTTATCAAGGTGAAACCGCCAATTCACAAACACCCATTGACTTGAAATAGATCAATTCTCTGCCACATATATATCCTGTACATTCCCCTGGTTTGAAAAGTAAAGATTCAGAAGATGAATAAAAATGTCTCAAAACAACTTTCTTCCTCATCTTTTTAGAGAATGTACAGTGTATAATGAAACAATTTTAAATGAATCATATTATTTTCTTTCTGCTTTCTTGTAGAGAAAAGCAAGAAACTCTTAAGATAAAAAAATTGCAGTGAATACCTTTCTAAAATCAGCCCAGATATCAAGGCCTGCATGCCGGTTCAGGAAAGGAATGTCCATTGCTATTAGCTCATTCGTCATGCACTTGTGGGCAGTTTTTAATCTGGCTCGATTTGTTGGCAAAAAAACATCATTGAACCAATCTACAGAAAAATCGAATAAAATAAAATCAGAAGAGGACTTTAATTTTTATGGAGACTGAAATTTTGGAGAGAAACTGAGTTGTGCAAAATGTCACAATTTATAGAAAATCACTTTTATTTCAAACAACTTAAGAGTACTACTTCATCACATTATTTTTATAGTTGGAATACAGCTACCTAACATCTTTTCAATAAATTTTAGCATTAAACTCAAAGATCACACTGGTATTTTTTCACGTGGTATTGTTTTGATCAATTCAGAATTGATGCAAAATTGCAAAAAGGTTAAAAAAAACCTGACAGAACAGCAATTTTTAAATAGCCTGTGGTGAAAGCAGGCTATATAAATTCAGGCTACAGCTGAACAACCTGGCCCCAAAAGACAGAAGTTCTGCTGCAAGATCAAGGTCAAATGTCTCAAGAGTGCCACGATTCTTCTCTCATAGATGACTCCCACCCTACAGAGTTTCTGGGCTCCCTTGAAGCTCCCTGTAATTGACATCTGTGAAGAGATTTTTGGCTTCTTTTCCAAACACCAACTCTGCAGCAGGATGACAAAAGGTTGAAGAGCAAATTGGCTGCAAATACAAGGCATTCTTGGATTTGAAGTTCGACCTTATTTGAAGGTAAGGGTTGTTCAGATAACATATGATGAATGAGAGAGCACAGGAGGTTCAACAAATTGCTGTGAGCCATGACATGCTGGGGTTCTTCGGCCCGATAAAAGACGTCTACTCCCCACCAGCCCACTGCACTGAGAACCAAAAGCAGCAGCAAACTCATCAGGGACCAGGAGGCACTGAGAAAACATGCTCATCTTTGAGATGAGTGCCCATGAATCATCTCACAGCAACCCTTACAGGCCAGCCTTAACAACATCTGACCAAAGAGTATCTGTAGTCCTTCTGAAATCCTAAATCAGTCAGTGTACAATATCATGCCCTATTCCAGGGGATCTCAGAGATGCTGCAATCATGACCATCTTCAAGAAAGGAGACAAGTCTACTCTACAAGAGAAGTCAGTGTCAGGGTCCTCCCCAACCATCTCGTCACTGAGGTCAAAGAACTGCTGTCCAAATCAGTGTAGATTCTGACTATCTAAAGCAGCCACTCTCAACCTTTTGTTTTGGATCTGGCCGCCTTAGGACTCTGCTCAAAGTTTAGGCGCCCCCGTCCCTTTCTAAGTAGTCAAGTTTAGTTAGTTTCCTCTGTACTTCTCTCCTACCGACAACATAAAAACATAAATATTATGATAAGATTTCAGTCCATGGCCCACCTTAAATGTGCTGTGGCCTCTTTGCATTGAGGGGGAGGGGGGAAGTGGTGGTGGGAGTATGGCCCCCTCTTGAGAATGGTTGATTTAGAGGCACAATGAATGTTCATCTAGAGACCCCTGTGAGATTGGAGGGAACAAGGGAAACAGAACTAAATGAGCAAGATGTTGAACCATCTGGATTTCTGAGAAATTGGATAATGGATTACCTGACTATTACAATAGTGGTTTGGCAAAATTTTATATCTGTTTGCTTACATCCCAAATACATTAAGTTTAATGTAAACGATGATGTAACACTATTGATTACTGCTGTTAATCTTTGAAAAACTCTTTGCAATGTGTGACTTGCAAATGAACGAGATGTTTAAAAAGGAAGACAGCTGCTGTGCCCAATTCTTGAGGAAAAGTGGAAAGATCTGTGACTAGAGGTGTGCTTCAGGGATCTGTGTTGGGACCATTGCTGTTTGTTGCCTAGATCAATGATCTGGATGATAATGTGGTAAATTGGATCAACAAGTTTGCCGATGACACAAAGATAGGAGGCATCGTGGACAGTGAGGAAGATTTTCAAAGCTTGTAGAGGGATTTGGACCAACTGGGAGGATGGAGCAAAAAATGGCAGATGGAGTTTAATGCAGACAAGTGTGAAGTATTGCATTTTGGGAGAGCAAATCAATGAGGGACATACAGTGTAAATGGTAGGGCACTGAGGAGTGTGGAGGAGTAGAGAGACCTGGGGATATAGGTACCTTGTTCCCTGAAGGTGGTGCCGCAGGTGGACAGGGTTGTGAAGAAAGCTTTTGGGATCTTGGCCTTTATAAATTAAAGTATTGAGTGTAGGAGTTGGGATATAATGTTGAAGTTATATAAGACATTGGTGAGGCCAAATTTGGAATGTTGTGTGCAGTTCTGGTTGCCTAACTACAAGAAAGATATCAATAAGATTGAAAGAGGGCAGAGAAGACTTACTAGGATGTTGCCAGGTCTTCAGGAGTTGAGTTACAGGGAAAGATTAAACAGGTTAGGAATTTATTCCTTGGAATGAAGAAGAATAAGGAGAGATTTGATAGAGGCTTACAAAATTATAAGGGGTACCTACAGAGTCAATGCGAATAGGCTCTTTCCACTGAGATTATGAGAGATAAATATGAGAGGACATGGCTTTAGGGGGAACGTCTTCATTCAGAGAGCAGTAGGAGTATGGAATGAGCTGCTATCTGATGTGGTGGGTGCAGACTCAATCTTGATTTTTAATCATAAATTGGATAGATACATAGATGGGAGAGGTCTGAAGGGTTATGGAATGGGAGCAGGTTATTGGGACTAGCGGAACAATGATCAACACAGACTAGAAGGGCCTGTTTTCTGTGCTGTAGCACAGAAATATTCACTCTAGAATACCCAGTAAACTTCAATTTGAGGTCTAATTGACCATTTCACCTGAGGTTTCCAATCCAAAAAAACCAATGAATTTTGTGAGAAGCAACTGCCAATTCATTGCCTAATTGACACACATATTCTATACAGTTGGAACATGACACTTCTCCATTGTAGTATTCTTACCTTGATCTTTCAGTAATTTTGCTACCATATGTTGGGTGGGACCAGGAACACCATGGAAGCATGAAAGTCGGCCAAGGGCACTAATAACATCAGCATTCTCAGTGTGCACAATACCTAGGTGGAGTGCACTGCATGCAAAATCCTAAAAAATGACAAAAGCAAGATTAAATAACTTATCTGCTGAAACTGCTCATTTGCCAATAGCATGAAGTTTAACTCAACATCCTCAAGCAAGCAGGCAAAGCAACAAGTTCCCTGGAAATCAGAAAGAACTGTCATCACCAGCTAATTTGATTGGATGGGCATTTGATTAGATTCAGTATTAATTTCACTCAAAGGATGTTTATAGTCACCAGTGAAGAGATTTGTTTTTATGCTTTGTTGGTTCACTGTAATTAATTAACAGGTGATTTAAGTCTGCAAATTTCAAATTACAAGGACAATATCACACAAAGGTAAATTTAAGAGTTATTCTCCCTCTGACAATCAGTGCATGGTCTTTGATGTGTGAATGTTTGTATTTTGAGCCATCCAAAAATGACAGTTATTAAGAAAAAGCATCACTGATTTTGTTTTTATTATAAACAGAATTCCCTTGCTTTAAAATCTGTCGTTAGGAAAAACCCCATGTGTACATTTACAGAGCAACTTACTGCTTCTTCCAGACAAGCTAAATCACCGATTAAACTAATTATTCAAAGCCATCATCCAAAGCCATTTACGAAGATGAAGCTTACAAAGGCGCTAATCTGACAGAACCTGTTCCCATTTGATTAATGACTGACTGCTTGTGATATGTCAAGAACACAACAGAGGCAAAAGTTCTCTCAGTAATAAGCTATATTTCTCTCTCTTTGAAATTGAGCAAATGTTGCCTTTCCTTTGAGTTTCTTAAAGATTCAATTATTTCCCCAGACTGATAAATTTACAGTGATAATTAATGTCTAAATCAAGGGTATACAAACGCAGATGTTAAAGTTTATCGGACCTCCTATACGTTAATTCATTTGTATGTAAGAAATGAAATTTATTTGGATTAACTTGTTCATGTGTATATTTGTTGGATGTCAATCATTTCCCTTTCTAAAGAATGTACATCCTGATATGTGTTAAGCTAAGACATGAAACAATGTACCTCAAACAAATTTAGAGATAAGCTTATCAATTTGTAAGAGATTGATAAAAATTGTCATATATACTGTACCTTCTCATTGTGTCCTTCATATGAGATTTTGTTATTACCTAAGGTGACCTTGTCTACCTGACCTTAATACCACCCATTCCCATTAGTGTAATTGTGATAAAGGTGTTTGTAATGTTCTATGGTTCTTGTACTTGCCTTTCTATCTCGACAGTGGGGTCAGACTATCAGAGATGTAGCTCTGGCACAAGCCTTCTAATCTAATGATCCCGATTTTGCAGTGGAGCAGTTAGTTGCCTTCATTATTCTGTGAAACTGACACCTACCTCGGGATTTGAGAGGAACAGGCCTGATGGGTGAGAGGGCTTTCTCCTGCTCCTATTTCTCAACATTTTATGATTTTGCTGACTGAAAAACATTGATTTTTTTCCCCCCCAGTGTCTCACTACAGGCTTTTCTGCTTTATATGGAAGAAACAAGGGAGATTTTCTGAACGGATATCGTTAAACCACTGAAGATTTAGCTTCACTCTAGAATACCCAGTAAACTTCAATTTGAGGTCTAAGGATGTCTTTGAGACAAACTAAGCCATTAATTACTGCTGAGCAATAAATAAGTTGCATAAATGAAGATGGCTGTGGTTGTGAGACTTGTTGAGTTCCTCCAGCATTTCTGTGCTTTTATTTTAATTAAATTGTTCAGCCAACCAGTCATGGTTAATGGTCTGCTATAACTAAACCTTGGTTAATCCCATCAGCAAAAACTTTTTTATTTGCTCTCATGCACTTACCTAGCCTGTTGGACACTTTAGTATTAGTTAGTTCTTGGGTAAAGAAAAAATTCTCAATTTCCTTCCTGGAATAAACTAAATATTACAGAGATAAACTGATAAACAAAGTTTTTATCTTTGGGTTTAAACTTTTTTTATAGCCTTTTAAATCCATGAGATACCTGGCAAGGGCAAATAGGAAGGACCCACTTCCCTGAGGTGAGAGATTAGTTACAAGAAAGCATTGATTTTAGGTGAAAGGATTAGAACCATAAATGCTACAGCACAGAAAACAGGCTATTCGGCTCCTCGTCTGCTCCTATTCCATTAACCCCCCCCCCAAAACCTCTCCCATTCATGTATCTATCTAACTTATTCTTAAAACACAAGATCGAGCCTGCATTCACCACTTCAGAGTGCAGCGCATTCCACATTCCCAGCATTCTCTGAGTGGAGAACTTCCCCCTAATGTTCCCCCTAAACCTTTCCCCTTCAGCTTAAAACGCTGACTTCTCATATTTATCTCCCCTAATCTAAGTGGAAAAAGCCTACTCGCATCCACTCTTTCTATACCTCTCATAATCTTGTAAACCTCTATCAAATCTCCCCTCATTCTTCTTCACTCCAAGGAATAAAGCCCTAACCTGGTTAATCTTTCCATGTAAGTCAATTCCTGAAGACCTGGCAACATCCTAGTAAATCTTCTCTGCACTCTTTCAATACTATTGATTTCCTTCTTGTAGTTAGGCATCCAGAACTGCACACAATATTCCAAATGTGGCCTCATCAATGTCTTCAACATAACATCCCACCTCCTATACTTAATACTTGATTTATAAAGGCTAACATACCAAAAGCTTTCTTTACAACCCTGCCCACATGCAACACCACTTCAGGGAACAATGTATCTGTATTCCCCGATCTCTCTCCTCCTCCTCCTCACTCCTCAGTGCTCTACCATTTATAGTGTATGCCCTAACTTGGTTTGTCCTTCCAAAATGCATCACCTCACACTTGTCTGCCTTAAATAACATCTGTGATTTTTTTTTGTCCTATTCTCACATTTGGTCCAGATCCCTCTGCAAGCTTTGAAAATCTTCCTCGCTGTCCACAACGCCTCCTATCTTTATGTCATCAGCAAACTTGCTGATCCAATTTACCACATTATCATCCAGATCATTGCGATAAACAACAAAGGTGCCAACACGGATCCCTGAGGCATACCATTAGTCACAGGCCTCCAGTCTGAGAAGCAATTATCCACTACCACTCTCTGTTTTCTGCCTTACAACCTCTCCATGGAACCTAGTGTCATAAACTTCTGAACTAACCTCCAATGTGGGACCTTGACAAAGGCTTAATAAATCTGTGTAGACAACATCCACAGCCTTTCCTTCATCTTCATGGTAACCTCCTCGAAAAATTCTACAAGATTTGTTAAACGTGACCTACAATGCACAAAGGCATGCTGTCTGTCCTTAATCAGCCCATGGCTATCCAAATACCTATAATATCCTGTCTCTCAGAACTTCTAATATTTACCTACAACTAATGTCAGGCTTACTAGCCTATAATTACCTGGTTTATTTTTGGAGATTTTTTAGAAAACCTTTATATTAGAAAAGAGTCGAGGAAAAATAATTTACCCAAAGAATGGTAGGGATCTGGAACTGTGAATGTGAAAGGATAATTGAGGCAAAAAACCTTTACTATATTTCCAAAAGGAAACCTGGATAAGAAATGGAGAGAGATGAAATTGGAATTAATAATGGAAGTTTTTAAAAAAAATCAAGTGGTTGAATGCCTCAATCTGGACAAAGATGTCAAGTAATCCACAAAGTCCACTGTCTCTCCTTCAAATAACTTCAGGGTTTTGTGTCAGAGTGCTGCCACAACAATTCTGTTGGATGGCTTTTTAATATATTCCCACAAGAACTCAAAGAGAAAACTCATCAAAGGGGATGCAAATCTCCATATTTTCATCCTCTGGCACAATATGACAAACTGTCACTTAACTGTTCCACTTTGTGCTTTAACACATGACATGTCATACAGATTTTACAATGGACACATTTACCTTGCTAATTCCCCACAAAACATGAGTTCTCTGTGGATCAGGAAGCCTGTAAATAAAATGTATCACACAGCCATCAATTCTGTATATTTAAATGTTTTAAAAAGCACTCACAACATACTGTATATTTTAGTGCTCAAGATAAAATTAAGCAGTGGGGGGGGGGGGGGGTGAGGGAGGGAGGGAAGGGAGGGGGGAAAAAGGGGAGAAAATGACACTGTGTATATTCAAGAGGGAAATGTCTGTATGTATTTTGGTCAGTATGGTTCATAGTGAGAAAAATAAAAATTAAAAAAAAGATAAAATTAAGCAACGGATAACATTAACTGTGGCTTGAAATATTAGGCAAAGAAGATTAAAAAAAACCAAAGCGCAGTAACCAGTTAATGACCAATCCAAATTCAAATATTCCTACCTCATGAATACAATAGTATCAAAGATTGTGAATTACAGCTAGCTAGTGTAACATCCTGGCATAATGTAAACTCAGTCGAATGCAGTCAGATGGAATTGTAATCAAGGTGGATTTATTAGGTTGTATAACACCCCAAAATTAATTTCTCAATGTCCCAATGTGAAGAAGAAAAAAAAATTGGTAACTGGTTAAAAAAAATCTGCTGGAGGAACTCAATGGGCCAGGCAGTGGGGGAGGGGGGGTAAAAGGAATTGCTGGTGTTTTGGGTCAAAACTATTAATTAAATTCCCCTCTTGGGACTGTCATCAGGCAGTAAAGGTGAAGGACTAGATTTGCAACTTGGATCATTTTAAAAAAAAAGAGTGGTCCAGTAAATCTGCACGCCGATACTTCGGTGAATTGAATGGCCCGACATGGTGAGACAGTAGGGAGCTTCATAGTTTTCGCTCTCAATTCTAAGGATATTCCTGTGGAAATTGAGGACCCCAAAACCAGATTTTAACAACTTGGGTCTAATCCATATGGATATTTTTTCCCCTCAATTAAGAGCAAAATGTGAACCTTGGGACAGAAAACAAGGACAATGGAATACAAAACCAGAAATGCCAAATGTAAGTGACCCAGTCTTCTTCTTTGCTAGTCCTTTGGGGTCAGGGAAAGTTGCTTCCTTTCCAGTCTGTAGATGCCAAGGTGGTAAATGAAGCAAATAAGCGATCCAGATTCACAAGACTCCACAACAGGCAGGGTAGGTCAGATTCATGGGGCAGGTAGGTGGGCTGCTTGTTACGTTAAATGCTCCTTTTGTTTACACATGGCCTCTGCATGCACACATGTACAATTCAAGATGATGATGATGTTTTACCATTTTTAATGGTGAGTTGATAAGGAAGTTACAATCCTTTAAGACTTTGAGGGTGGCCTTGAAGTGCCACCTCTGTCCTTCTGGAAATTTGTTGATGCAAATAAAATCTGCTGTCGGACACATAAATCACCACCAAAGCTGTTTCAGCAGGATCCAAGCATTGATGCTAGAGATGTTGGATTGGGAGACAACACTGAGAGGGGTTTAATCATTTTGCCACTTGATTTATCACGGAGAAGAGAATCACAGCAATAATAAAGGCTTGACAGGCCACAGTCTCAATTAGGATCCACTGTGGTGGACCCAGGATTTAAAAGCATGGCTTAAAGATCACTTGAGACAGATGGAGAATGGTGCTAAATTATTGAGGGCAGTTCTAAATTATTTAAAAAAAATAGACATAGAGCTCCAGCATCCCTGCCATGAGTTCGTGCCTCCCAAATACCCAAATTTACCTACAACTCCTGTGCATTTTGAAGGGTGGGAGGAAATCGGAGCACCTGGTGGAAACCCATGTAGAAATGGGGAGAAAGTACAAACTCGTTACAGACAGCACTGGTTTCAAACCCAGCCTGCTAGCGCTGTAATAGCATTGTACTAACCGCTACACTAACCATGTCACCCCTAAGCACCATGCAAACCATGTCGCCAATATCTTTTATATTAAATAGATTCTTCAGGTCGAAGATTTTGAGAGATATGAGGCCATGTACAACAGTCACTCTTCACTTTGATTTCTATTTGATTTGTCTCATAATGAAGATTGCTTCCATCAGTAATAAGAACAATAAGGCAAATAGCAGGGACCCTTGCAATGACTTTCCCTGTGGTGATTTATTACTAAATTCACATGCTCCTTTATCGACTATTTCCGTTAAGAGGAGGAAAGATTAAAACAAGAGGACATGAGTTAAGAATTAAGGGGCAGAGGTTTAGAGGTAACATGAGGGGGAACTTCTTTACTCAGAGAGTGGTAGCCGTGTGGAATGATCTTCCGGGAGAAATAGTGGCGGCGGAGTCAATTGTATTATTTAAGAAAAGGTTGGACAGATATATGGATGAGAAGAAGATGGAGGGTTATGGGCATTGTGGGCATTGTGCAGGGAGGTGCGACTAGAAAGGGGTGTTTGGTTCGGTGCGGACTAGAAGGGCCTAATAGCCTAATGGCCTGTTTCCGTGCTGTAATTGTTATGTTATGTTAACATGATCATAATACTTGATGCCTCCAGCACAATCTCTTCTCAGATGAAGCCGTGAACTATCGATTGGAATTTGCCATGATCTGGGTTGGGAGTGAAGATAGGACAATCTGTATTTAGGGAAAAATTGTGGGGATCATTAGGTTGCGCATCAGTTACTTGGTTTGGGCGGAGCACCTTGGAGAAGGTAAATCGAAGAGGAGGCCAGTATATGTCAGCATCACCCATGGAGAGAGTAGGCAGGCAGCAACATTCCTTAACAAAGTACTTCAGAGGGTCTTTAAAAGAATTAATAGGTTTCCACTGCATGATAATAAAAAAGCACAATTATTACCAAACCAGCAAATAGTCATCAATCTTGTAATATTTAACATAAAAATATAAGACTCACTTGTCAAAGCTGAGGATACTTTGGAATGTATTCACATCATCAAATATTGAAAGCATGAATACTTCGTCCACAATTACATGCAATTTGTATCTATATCATCGGGGAGAAAAAAGAGCATTAAACCAAGTTACTTAGAAATCTCAGACAATTCAAAGGTTCTGATCTTTTTTCCAAGGTAACCTTTCATTCTGCTTATAAGTAGAAAAATGTGATCTTTCAACAAGTAAACGAGGTCTTAATTAAAAAAATTACGATCACTTGAAGAGCAAGTCATTCAAGATTTCTTAAAATAACATCTGAAATGGAATATGTCCTCTGGTTAACTATTTATGAAGTATTTTAGTGATACTAACACAAACCATGTGGGGGTATATTTTGATGACGTATGTGTAAAATGGAAACAGCAGGCCGAGAGTGTTTTGTATGTCCAATCGTGGTTCGTGTCGGGGTGAGCAGAATATTATTACAGCACCAGCAACGTGGGTTCGAATCCGATGCTGTCTGTAAGGAGTTTGTTTGTTCTGCCCATGTCTGATTGGGTTTCCTCTGGGAGTTCCGGTTTCATTCCACGTTCCAAAGATGTACAGGGTTGATAGGTCACATGGGTGTATTTGGGCAATGTGGGCTCATGGTCTGGAAGGGCCCCTTACCAAGCTGGATCTCTAAACTGATATCAACATTAAAAATTAAATTAAAACTACATCATTGGAAAGATGTAGGCCAACAGAAATAAATCGAAAAATGCAAACTTGGCTGTCAGCAAACTTTCACATTTTATATCATCATTCAAAGTCTGCTCAAGAAAAAGCTTTAAATTTGCACCTTTCAGCTCTTCTCTCCTCACCTCCACTGGGGCTATAAGTCAGCCCAAATGCAAATAGACCAAACTGTTAAATGGTTTTGGAGATCTTAATCAATACCAGTTTACATAACGAGACACCAGGTATGCTGCACAAGACAGATTTCAATTTGCAGATGGCACAAAGATTGAAGGAGCAATGGGCAGCAAGGAAGGCTTTCAAGGCTTGCAGAGGGAACAGGACCAGCTGGAAAAATGGGCTACCAAATATGGCAGATGGAATTTAATGCAGACAAGTGTGAGGTGTTGCATTTTGGAAGGACAGACATGGTAAATGAAACGGCACTGAAGAGTGCAGTAGAACAGAGGTATCTGGAAATATAGTAACATAATTCCCTAAAGTGACATCACAGGTAGATAGGCTGCATATTGACCTTTGTAAATCAAAATATGAATATAGGAGTTGGGATGTTATGGTAAAGTTGTATAAAACATCAGTGAAGCCAAATTTGGAATATTATGTGCACTTTTGGCCACCTAACCAGAGGAAAAATATCAGTAAGATTGAAAGCAAAGATTTACTAGGATATTGCTGGGACTTGATGTACTGAGTTACAGGGAAAAGTTAAACAGATTAGGACTTCCCTGGAGTGTAGCAGAATGATCGGAAATTTGATAGAGGAATACAAAATTATGAGAGGTCCAGATAGAGTAAATGCAGATACACTTTTTCCACTCATGTGAGATACAAAAGAGAGGACATTGGTTAAGGGTGAAGGGATAAGTTTAGGGGCAACATTAGGGGGAATTTCATCACACAGAGAGTGGTGGGAGTTTTGAACGAGCTGCTAGCTGAAGTGGTGAATGTGGGGTCTATTTTAATATTTAAGGACATTGCAAGGGTTAAAGTGAATGAAATGTATCAGCCAGATGTTTGTAAATCCATCTAATCCTTCTACTAATTAAACTAATTCAAAATATAGCTCAAATTGAATGAAAAGAACTTGAACTGGGTTTTGGAATCAAAGTGATCGTTTTTTTTGCATTCAAACATGCAAGGAAATAACCTTAATCTTATCAGCACACATTAATAATCTATACACAAACAGGGTGAAGAAGAGATGTGTGGAAATAGGAATTACTTTTTTTTAAAAAGGGAAAATAAAATCAGAACTATTTAAGTGACAGTCAAACAATTATAATCCCATCCTCTCATGGATGAATTTTAGCTGTGATAATGATCTGGACTAGAGGCCACTACTAAGGCACAAGCGGAATTACAAGATGCTGAATTTGACATCAGATCAAATATTAAAAATATTTAAGGTCAGATTCATTTTCTAAAACCGAATGACTGGAAAACCAAAGATGATAACAGCAGGAGGATCTGACAGCATCATTAAGCAGACAGTTTAATGGGAATATAACAAAGCAAAAACATATCAATTTTTATTTTGAAACTGTAAATATCTCACCTTTTAGCAAATTCAAGAAATTCTTTCATTTCTGCTGCTGAATAAATATCTCCCAGGGGATTTTGAGGGTTCGTTAGAATAATGGCAGTGACTCTCTTACCCTGTGATTACACAGAAACATTATTGGTATTCAAAACAAACTAATTCAAATAAAAATGCCTTTTCTTTGAGAGCCCTGCAATGGTAATTATAACCAAACTATCAGGTGCCTCATTAGACTTTTAATTACTTCTTTCAAATGCTGGAAAAAGTGATTCTGATTTACAATTGTTTTCAACCTCTCAAATCATGGAAAATATTTCAAATACAATAAAAATCCACTTTAATATAATCCTTAATGTAGTAATTTGGTTTGGCACCAGAATTTCCATTCAGTTCAACCTCAATATGAGGAAGAAGGTGGTCAGTTTAAAAAAAAAATTAAACATTATTATTTGTCAATTATTTAATTTATTAGCATTTCAAAACTTTTAATAGAGTTAATTTTGTTTAAAATTTTTCTTATAAAATTACTTAAAACGTTTAATTCTTTCTGCATATTGCAGTACATTTGGGAATTTTTTTTGAATATTTTATTTAAAATTTTCCTTCCATGTAATTAATATATTTTTACATAAGTAAAATTTGATTAACAATTACATGGTAATTTTACCCTCTCCCCTTACCCTCCCTCCCCTCCCACATATACTCCTCTCCCACCAAAAAATATATATTAATAGAAATAGATATGATATATAGTTATACAGAAAAAATTATAGAAAGAGAAAAAGAGAAAAAAAAGTTATTCTGGATTGTACAAAGAATCGGCTCACACATTGGGATCTTACAGTATTTATATAACAACTTTTGAGAAGATGATTATTACAGGACTTAAGAGGCTGGAGTACATTTTTAGATATTTATCCCAAAACTTTGGATATGCGTACTTCAAATTTGTAAGAATATAGAATATTTATTTCTTAAATTATATGTAATTTCTCCAAATGTATACAACTTTGCATTTCTGTACTCCATCATTCTATACCTAAATGTGCATCTGATTTCCAAGTCACTGCAATACACTTCCTTGCCACTGCTAATGCTATTTTAATAAATTTCACTTGATAAAATGATAATTTTAATTTAGGTCTTGTTCCTTCTATGTTCCCAATAAAAATAAATCTGGATTTTGTAGAAAAACAATATCAGTAATTTGTTCTAGAAACTTTCCTAAATCTATCCAGAAAGTTCTGACTTTAGAACATGACCAAGTAGAATGTAAAATAGTTCCTATTTCCTCACCAATTATAAAATATTTATATGATAAATCCAATTTTATTTTATGCAATTTTTGCAGCTTTAAATATAATTGATGTAAAATAATTATATTGAATTAAACTATACCTAACATTTATAATATTTGTCAATCTTGACAAAGATGTGCACATCTTTTCTCATCAATTATAACATTAAAATCTGCCTCCCATTTCTGTCTAGATTTATGAACTCCCTTTAGATACATTGTAGAAACAAATTTCTTAGTATAACCTCTCCTAATAAGAATTTCCAACTCACAAGCCGTTAAGTACATTGTTGAACCTAACCTTTCCCCCAAGTATCCTCTCAATTGAAGATAACAAAAAAGTATAATCCGAGCTATTCCATATTTATCTCTTAATTGTTGAAATGGCATCGATTGAACTTATTCATAACAATCTTCTACATTTTTAATACCATTATGAGACCAAATATTTAAAAATTGATCATCTTTAGTAAAAGGTATAAGATTATTTTGCATCAAAAGCTTCTTGGGTGATACGCTTCCTTTCATTCCAATTTCATTATTTACCTTATTCCAAATGGTAATCAAATGTTTAAGCAAAGGTGCTTCTTTCACACCACTAATTAAATTTGAATCCTATTTATATTTAAATTCCTCTGCTAATTTCTCTTCTATTTTATCCATCTCTATATTGATCCATGCCTGTTTTCCTGATACCTCAAATAAAGAAGTAAGAAATCTCAATTGAGCCACCTGGTAATAATTCTTAAATTTAGGAAGTTGCTAATCTCCCAATTCATATTTCCATGTTATTCTTTCTATAGATACTCTTTACATTTTACGTTTCCAAATAAATTTTATTATATGTTTATATAGTTCTTGAAAAAAACTTTTGTGGAAGCAATATTGGTAAAGTTTGAAAAATATTATATCTGCATAAAAATATTCATCTTGATACAATTTACTCTATCTACTAATGTTATTGGCAAAGTGATTCATTAAAAAAAAATCTTTTTTGACTTTTTTAAGCAGTGGTACATAATTCAATTTATATGTTATTTAAATTATTAGCTATCCAGATCTCTAAATATTTAATCAATTCTTTGACCATTTAAATTGAGTATTTCTTCAACAGAGAGCATAATCTCCCTGTGTAAGAGGCATAACTTTACTTTTATCCCAATTTACTTTATAACCTGAAATTTTGCCATATTCTTTCCAAATTTAAATGTAATTTACGTCTCTAGTTCTGACAGGTATCTCATCATCTGCAAATAAACTGATTTTGTACTCCTCCTGACCAATCTTAACCCCCCCAATTTCTAAATTACTCCTAATTACCTCAGCCAGTAGATCTATAGCTAAAATAAAAAAGGCTGGAGATAAGGGACAACCTTGTCTACTCGATCTTGCCAAATGGATCAAACATTTGTCTATTAGTTACTATTTTCACTTTAGGTTTATATATATAATGTGATGATCCAATTTATATGTTTGTTCAAATCTAAATTTGTCTAATACTTTAAACAAAAAGTCCCATTCCAGTCTATCAAATGCTGTTCATGCATCCAAAGCCACTACTACATTTAAACCTTTCCTTTTTTTTGCTGCATGTATAATATTAATTAATCTGGCAACATTATCTGCCAAATGTCTCTTTCTAACAAATCCTGTCTGACCACGTTTATTAATTTAGATAATAATTTAGGTATTCAGGACATGTAAAAGTCAAGTTTGAAAGGAATGAAGCACCCTCTTTAACATTGCCTCCTGTCAAAGGCTTCCTGGGCTTTCTCAGGATAGATTCCCAATAACCCAAGGCTTGGTGGCTGCCATGGCCTTATCACCAACTGCAGGATTATGAAGCTGAGAATGAATGGACAAGTACATCTCAATTTACAAAATTAAATCTGATTTTGGAGAGCATTGAATTAAGAGAACGTTCATACATTGAAAAACCTGGTCAAAATGAATTGCTGTATTTTGAGACAATATACCCCTGGGTAAAATGTTGCTAAATGATTTGTTACAGTGGCAAATAGATTTGTAAAGAAAGGCACATACACCAAAGAGTCAATATAAAAGTGTTGCAAAAAATTGTAATCAAACATAGGTGACCCGAGGATCATCTAAATGATATAGGAGAGGAGAGGGTGCACAGGGCGAACATGATTTGACCTGATATTATCAATGAATTAATTTTTTATAAAGTTTAATGAACAGTCATCTGTCTTTCAAGTGTTCCAAATGAACACTTACATATTTCATTTCTTGACTTGTTCTTTTTCATAAC
This sequence comes from Narcine bancroftii, assembly GCF_036971445.1. Taxonomy (NCBI): domain Eukaryota; kingdom Metazoa; phylum Chordata; class Chondrichthyes; order Torpediniformes; family Narcinidae; genus Narcine; species Narcine bancroftii. The sequence continues at coordinate 274,554,113 of NC_091469.1, forward strand.
AAAGAATGGTGAGGTCAGGTTTTTAATCCAGGAATAATAATTCAAACAAATAATATTATAATAATTGATACAAATCAAGAGAGAGTTTTTCCTTCAGATTGCTAAATTCAGACATCTTCTGAGAAAATGAAAACAACTGTGAAGAGGTTGAATAGATATGTGCAGGAATTTCTTGATGATTTCAACATTAGAGTTTGTTGGAAAAGACACATTGAATACTTAGTCTTACGTTATTTAAAACAGACTGTGTTTGAATATTGAAAGCTAATCAGCTATGCCAGAGTGAAAAACATTATTAAAAGCTATGAACTCTCCTCATTGTTTTTTTTTTGTCTTAAGAATATACTGGCTAAATATATGCAAGACTGGCTCTCATACTCGACACTAATATTTTGAAACTTACTGCCCAGGAGTGAATCAATGTTAATAAATTTTTGAACAAAGCACTGCATTAATCACAAAGGTGAATAATGATCAATTTTGCCAAGAAAGGTTACCCAAGGGATAGTACAATAAGGGAAAGAAAAATTCTTTAATACAAGTGTACAGTGGAATGGCTTTCAAGAGCTTTGGGCCAGATAATTTGATCCTCAACATATATTTTCTCTAATTATTCCAATACAATAGCACTCATAACACTGGTTTCATACCGAGATAAAACTGAAAAACACAAGTCATATTGAATGTATAGCCCCTTAGTTGGGCCATGTTGGAACAAACACAATGTCTTTGGAAAATCTGAAGCAAAAACCAAGATTGAAGAACTTAGCAGGTCAGGCAGCATCAGTGAGCAGAGAAACAAGAACATATCAACACTAGAAAACTGACAAAACAAGTGTATCTTAAGTAGCAGGGAGGAGGACCTGGTGAGAACAAAGGGGAATATGTGTGATAGGAATATAGACCAAAGTTGTCAAGGTAACAACCACTACAATGGCTTCTTGCTAGTTTTTAATCAGCATGGCAACTCTAGCCTCACCCAATACGAGATCATCCCTTTGCCCTATTCATCCTTCCCTCATCCCACTGCTATCTAAACCAACTGAGTTCTGGTGAAAGCTCTTTGACCAAAAGTGTTTGCTTTGTTTCTCTTTCCACATGTATTGTCCAACCTGTTGTAGGTTTGTAGATTTTTTAGTTTGTATTTCAAATTTCTAGCATCTACATTTTTTTTACATTCACAAGTACTGTTCTCAGATCATTAACCAAGAAATAAGCAAAGGGTAAACATCCTTAAAACCAATTAAAAACCAAGTGACCATCTGTACCACAATTTTCCATAATCTAACTATGTTGTCTATGTATGTATCAAGAAATGAGATTTGAAAAATAAATTTTGTGTTTAATGATTTAGTTTATTTCATATGAATTCCATGAGAGTAAGTGTTTTGTGAATTCTATAATAAGGGCAAATTTCTATTATTCAAATGACCTTAACAAAAGGAGGGAGTCACCTGCACATCAACATATAGCTTTAACCATTTAATTACTTGCAAACTAAAGTCTTTGGCAACTTCTGTATCAGATTATTTACTGGTTGAAAACTTTTCATAGAATATGTCATTTGCTCTGTGACAAGGACAAAGTGCGAAATGAAGCTTTAGGCTTGATGTAGTCACTTTTCTTGGAATCGTTTGCGTTCCAAATCAAATTTTGATGGAGACTCCTAAACTATCATCTTCTAAAGTCACTCATAATGTTGTTCACAACTAAATTATAAATTAATGACTATTCTTCAATAAAAACAATGAACATTTCTGAAACATTCACCTGGAGCTGTGCGGTTTCCATTGATTTTTTAAGCTTTCCCGCTGTAAGTTGAAATGGGCGTGTTTCACCGTCAGACACCTAGAACAAGGCCAAATTCACTATTTATACCTGTAATTCTCTGTGGTATAGCTTTCCACAGTTCTTTCAGCTACATAATAAAGGTTACAGACAAACAGAAGATAACATTAAAGGGCTCACATAACATTCCCACCAAACAACTATTACACCATTTGCACAGTTGGAGAATTGTGAACAATGAGATGAGAAGAATTTAAAATTACTTACCCCCCCCCCACCCCCCACAAAGACCAGATACGAAAAAAGCAGAAATGATAGGGAATCAAACCAATAATTTTTTTTTTGTAATTAAATCTAACTGATATATTCGATTCAACAAACAGCTTGAATAGAGGAAAAGTCCATCAAGTTCTAGTTCCAAACATAATGTTCACTCTCTGAGTTATATTATAACCGACAGTACAGATCAACCCTGACTGTATATTTTTCATTCAGTACAAAGAAGCTCAATTTTTTGGATAGCTTTTACAATGTACAACTAAATACAAAGTCACATTTTCAGGTTTCTGTTCTCTTACTTTGCTCTCCAAATGGACAAGCAGCGGTTTGACTTTGCTGTAGAGAAAAATATCATCCTTGATAACACCATAGCATGGAGTGGGTAGTAGAATCCTGTCTGTTGAAACAGAAATAAAACAGTGACATTAATGAAGTAACATGAGCAAATAACAAGCAATTTAGAATTTAAATATTTCTTCGCCTGTTGAAGAGACCAAAATAGTGAAACAAATTTGTGAAAGCAATATTTAAAACAAACAAATTTGTGGTCTCCATCCAAATTACATTTTCCTACAAAGCATCTTATATTAGGTGCAAGAATCGGATTAAGTTCTCTTTGATGCTAACAAATTCTGCACTTCTCCAAATTGCATGAATTAAGTGCAACAGCTACAACCAAGTCCCTTTAAGCTATCCCACTCCATACATTGGCATTATCTAGACCTCAACTTAGCACACAGTGATGTTTGTGATGTATCCACTTAATGCAATATTGGGCAATGTACTTTGAGATACCATTCATGTCAATCATTGTTAGCCAAAACACCAGGCAAGTTTTACTGTGCGACGGAAATGAATACTGCAAAATTCCAACAATCACTTGAATAGAAAATCACAGTCAAAGACTTTTAATCTGTGACACTAACTGTCTACAGTCAAAGATGTGTTGAGAGCAGAGATTATTTTCCCCTATCAGTAGGCCTCACGTCAAGGTCAAGGATAAAGTTTAAAGGGGAGACAAGCTCCAGTGGGAGTGTCTGTTCTGTTGAGGTCAAAGGACTGATCTGGATGTATGTGAGGAGGTTTTGACAAGGCTTTGGCCAAAAGACTGAGTGGTGACAAGGAAAGTCAAGGTGAGGTTTTTCATTGTCTTTCTTTCTTTGAAACCAGTGGTAGAACTGAGAGGTAGAAACGGAAGTCAGTATAGTAGCAGCTCCTGCTGCAAAATGTGGGATATTAAGGAAAGGTCAAATGTCCCTGACAATGATATTTGAACGAATTGTTGTATTGCTTTCTCAGACTGCCTGGATCAGTTGGAGCAGCATTTGGTCCCATGGGGGAGCAAACAGGAAGCAGAAAGCACTGTGGATAGGGGTTTCAGGAAGGTAGTCACACTACAATATGTGACCACCAGGAGGGATAGGCAGGTAGTGCAGGAGTTTCCTCTGGCTATTTCCCCTCTTTTACAGGTGTACTGCCTTGGATACTGTTGGGAAGATGACTTCTCCAGGGAATGCAACAGCAGTAACAATTAGTGGCACTGAAACTGGCTCTGTTGTACACCAGGGTAGGTCAAAGTGTAGGTGAACAACAATAATAGCGGACGCTGTCATCTAGGCCACAGAAAGGAGTTTGTTTGAACTAATTATCCCTGACGTGACAAAATGAAAGCAATTTAAGATTACTGGGCTATGGGTGCTACCTTGAGCCTACAAGGTATATTAGCAGTAATGTCCTGGATTTTCATTGATTAGCCTGTGACAATCATCAACATTTTCAACTATGAAAAGGTGGGAGGTGTTCGCAATGATCCAAGGTTTGTTTTAGCCTTGTGTTACCAACTGTTGCAAGCAGAGTTACTCATTTTCCACATTTTCATTTTTTTTGTTAATATTTGAAACAGGACTTACATTTTTAACATTTCATATACAAGACCACTTCAAATAGAAGTTTAAAAGTTGATTTTGCAATATTTATAGATCAAATGTCAAGGAACACTCAGAGTACAACCCCACCCAAGTGAAAAGCAAATCTAAATACAGTAAGATCCCTGTTATCAATCAACTGGCAGCGTCAAGCAAATGGCAAAAAAAAAAAAAATTGCAGAAAATAAACTGGTTAAAAAATACAAGTTTAAAACTGATGCCCCAGTAATCTCACAAAACACAATCTCAAGCAACTAGAAAATTTACTTATCTGGCATCTCCCAATCCCCATAGGTGCTGGATACTGGGGGCTTTACTACATTTTGCAGTTAAAATAAGCAACTACATAGTTTCACCTACCTCCAGGATCACAGAGCACTGCAGACAACGAGGAAAAGAGAGAGCCATGACCATTAACCACCACTATCTAGAATAATGAAAAATGTATTGAATGCATCATTCTTGGCTACTAAGCATTTCATGTACAACTATTACATTGGTGGTGGGGAGGATAAGGATGAAAAGATGGGGGGGGGGGTGGGTGGAAATTGTTGGCATTACAAAAGTATCTGATAAATATACAAACCTGTCCTGATGCAGAAAATATCTCTCCCCAGAGATTCTACCTGACCAATTGAATCTCAGCACTTAGTTTATTGATTCAGAACTCCCCCAATAATTTTAGCAAATTTTGACCAACAAATTCTCACCTTATTAATGGCATTCTAATTTTAGCACTGACCTCTATTATGTATGCTGGAGTATATTACCCATGCATTGGTAATTAGGATGCTTGGACTAGGAGAAACTGCACCATGCACCATCCATCAATGTCACAATCCCAGTGTTTTATACTTTTTATACTTTTTCCCCTTGCAGCACTTAAATTGAGTAAGTAAAAGTAAACACTCGCTCAAACTCCATCTGGAACTAAAGTTACAGTTGTCTCATCCATCCTAGACTGGAGAACATTTTGCTTTCTTCTATATATGCACTGCTTTGGGACACTCTTCCTATTAGAAGTGGGACACTAAAGTAAGGTTTCATTGCTGCCAAGAAATGTTGTTCATTGTTCAAATGTCTGGAGATAAATGGATACCCAGGCCTCAACATTAATAAGCAAAAAAAAAGCTGCAGACCCAATTAAAATGAAATAAGAACAAAAATTGCTGAATATATCTGTAAAGAAAAACAGGTCATGTTTCAAGTCAACAGCACCTTCATCAATCTGAAATAATAATGTTTCCTTTTCCATCATCATGGACCACTTGTTCAGCACCTCCTATGTACTGTTTTCAATCAGTACCATGTTAGGGTTACAGAAAGGCAGGCAGCCATGACCAGATTTCTGCTATTTCACTATGGTGAATGTTGAGTGCCTTTTCTGCAATCAGACCATTCATTCATATAAATCAATACAAGTTGAAAAGCAAACCATAAGCTTGCAAATAGCTAATAGCCACAACCTGCAAAAGTTAAAACTTTTGGACAGTCTTGCAACATGCAAATTGCCTCTTGTCTATCCTGCATGGGAGGTAGATAGTGGGATCTTTGAAGGTGGAATATTTGGGTGGTGGAAGTGCAAAATCATTGTCCTCAGTGCTAAATTTGTGAATTTAGTACAGGAGATCTTATGATGTCGCAGGGCAACATTAATGACTAGCTGAGCAGCCTGGCTCAACAACTGAACCAACATGAATAAAACTGCACAAGGTCTCAACTCCAACACACATTACTTCTGTTAATCTTTTAAATCAGCAATCTAACACTTTGAATGTCTCAGTCAACCTGCAGCAGGAATGTTACAGTGTTGTAAAGTTATAACTGTAAAATGTTACAGAAGCAGAAGCAAAGAATCATAGAAACATGTCAACTGTGATCCGACCTGTGTTAATAGCACTTGTCTGCATAGGGCCACTCTCCCTTCATGTCTTTCCTGTTCAAGTACTTGTCCTATAGCCTGTTAGATGTTGTAATTGCATCTGCGTACATTACCTCCCCTGGCAGCCCACTCTATTAATTCACTATTCTCTGTGCGAAAAGTTCACCCATTCAATTTTTTAAATTACATTTTTCCTCTCTCAACTTAAACTGCCCTTGGAAAAAGATTCTGAATACTTATCCTATCTATGCCAGTCCATAATTTTATAATCCTTATTACAATATTTTACAATTCTTCTATAGTGAGCACTCCACTTCAGTCAACATACCAGAGAATCTCTTCTGCATTCTCTCCATTGCTATGTACAATGCATTAACTGTGGACTAAACAATACCATGTACAACTACCACCTGACTTCCAACTCTTGAACACAATAACCTCAGAAGGTTAGCGTGGCAAATATCTTTCTCACTATCCTTTTCTACGCAGCTGTGGATTTGCACCCAAAGTCTCTCTGTATATCAACACCCTGAAGATCACTGGCATTGTCCATGCCATATCAGAATTTGACTTATCAAAATAAATTCATTTGTTTATCCATGTTTACATTTATTTATGTCAAACTACCTAGTATAGTGAGGAAGGCTCTTCTGCAAACAGATTAACAGGTTATCTTGAACATTTATACAATGTGTTACTAGCACTGTTGTGGTTAGCATACAGTTAGCACACCTTTGTGGGGTTCATTGAGGAATTTCACACTTGTTCAGATCAAGTTTCATGGCCATTGCTCAACTTTCCTGCTGATCTACATTACGCTGTATCCTTAGTCAACTTTCTTTCTTATACATGACTCCACCAATTTTAGTGTTGTCTGCAAACTTACAAATTGTAACTTCTAAATTCTCATTGAAGTATTTATATATCTCTTTGTTGGATACATTTCTTCAAAGTAAGCCACAAGACTATCAGGAATGCAAGCAGGTGGCTAATGATACTATGGATTTTCCAGTAGTGCACTCAAGACTCTTATACCTGGATTTCTGCACTTCACAAATTCAACTTTACAGTCAGACATAATGGAAACAGGCACTTCAACCTCCTGAGCATATCCTGGCCCATCTCTACTCTTCTATTCCACCCCTGAATTTTATTCTCACTGCATTTCATGAATTCCTCCCATATTCTACCACTCATTTCCAAATGTGGGGCAATTAGAAGCATTCAGGAGGGTGAAAGATTAGCTTGTTGAATGGTGTAACAACAACAACCTTGCGCTCAACATCAGTAAAACCAGGAGATGATTGTGGAGTTCAGGAGGAAGTCAGGGGAACATGATTCAGTCTTCATTGAGGGCTCAGTAGTGGAGAGAGTCAAGAACTTTAAATTCCTGGGTGTCAACATCTCTGAGGATCTGTCCTCATTGATGCAATTACAAAGAAGGCTCGACAGTGGCTATACTTTGTGAAGTGTCTGAAGAGATTTGGTATGTCACTGAAGTCTCTTGTAAACCTCTGCAGGTGTACCGTGGAGAGCATTCTGGCTGGTTGCATCACTGCCTGGTATGGAGGCACCAACTCTCAGGACAAAGAAAAACTCCAGAGTGTTGTTCACTTGGCCTGCGACATCATAGTTACCAGTCTCCACTTGATCTAGGACATCTACACGAGGCGGTGTCTTAAAAAAGTAGCCTCTATCCTCAAACCACCGCCCAATAATCAATGAAGACACTGCCTTACTTTTTGTGCACTATTGTTTTACTTTTTATAGTAATCATAAGATGATATGTGATGCGGCCACAAAACACCGAATTTCATGACTTGTTGACGACAATAAATTCTGATTCTGATTTACAGTAACCAATGAACCTATCTACCTGCTTGTCTTTAGGAAGGAAACTGGAGTGTCCAGAGGAGATATGCTAAAGCCACATAGTTAGCACCCCAGGTCAGCATTGAATCAGGCACACTGGCACTGCAGGGTAATGCTCCACGCAATCCACTCAGCTAGGTCTCACCAGTGCTTTGTGTAACTGAAGCATAATCTTCCACATTTCTATTTTATTCTCCTTGCATAATTACTTTCTGTACCTCAGGCTAGTCATTAGTGAATCGTTCACCAGGATACCAGATTCTTCTGCATTTTAGAGCATTACAATCTCTCATCATTTACATTGCTATGTTTCTTTCTTGTTTAAACGGACAATTAAATATTTTCCCACATGAAACTCCACTTGCCACAACTTTGTCCACTCACACAACCAATTCATATCTGTTTGTAGCCTTCGTATGTTCTGTTCACAACATTTTCCTGTCTTTCTTTGTCATTGATAAATTTAGCAACCACAGTTTTATTTCCTCCATCTGCTATTAATATAAATCATAGAACGTTGATATCCCTGCACCTCCACCCAAAGCATCATTCCTACATCTTGCTAATTAGTGAATGTCCCATTTATGGCTGCTGTCTCTTTCTAGTTGTAAAACACTAAAGTCTGCAAACTCCATGATTGAAGTTGAAACACAGTGCTGGAGAAACTCATCAGGTCAAACTGTGTACTTTATATAGCAAAGATAACGATACAGAACCACTGTTTGAGCTTAAGCCCAAAATGTTGGTTCTGTATGGTTATCTTTGCTACTTTAAGTAAAGGTTTGACCTGATGAGTTTCTCCAGAATTGTGTCTCTTCCTAGTTGACAGTTCATGCCAGTATGTTGTTTCTTACACAATAATCTTTATTGGGTCACTTCCCCTCCTGAAATCCAAATGTAATACATCCACTGATTCCCTTTGATCACCGGGGCATTTTTTACTTTGAATATCTCTAATAAATCAATCAAACATAATTTTCCTTTCACAAAACCAGGTTTCCTTAGTCAGATTTCCTTGAAATGTTCAAAGTAACCTGCTATAATGTTTTTAGTAATAGTTTCTAATATTTTCCCCAAAGATATGGACTACCCTATCTAGCATTGGAATAATTCAAAGATGATTTACTGGACTGATATCTGGAAGGGCCATGGTATTTTATGGAGAAAAATCTGTTCAGGCCAGGCTTCCAATATATCTGCTGAAGTATGGAACAGTGTGGTGACTTGATTTACGCACAATATCTCCGAGGTTTTGGACACGGGAGAGCTTGGAACCAGTGGTCACATTTTAAGTTTAAAGGGTCATTCATTTAAGATACACAAGGCAATTGCTTTCTCTGAAGATCACATCTTTGGAATTTTCTTCAAACAATGATTGAAGGCTGAATACATTTTAAGAGGATTAGCAAAGATTGAAAGATTACCACATGGAGACAGTTTGGATATTAGAAACAGATCAGCCATGATCTTATTACGTAGCAGAGTAGGCCTCAGGGACTGAGTGGCCATCTTTTGTTTGTAGGTTTGGGTCCAAGCTAATTGAAAGATCTGTCACAAAGTGACGATGGAGAGATAGTGGGGACATTAACTGGAACTAAAATATAAGGAAACATAACAGACTGAAAATTACAAATGTAGAATTTTGCAGAGTTCAAAGGATGAGATTGTAAAATATGACAAAGGTTTTTAATTCATATGGGAGGAAGAATGAATGAGAAATATAGACTGCATGATATACTCTATGGGTGAGTGTTTTTGGACATTAAAATTTTTCAAGAGGCAAGTTTTAACAAATGGCAGGGAGGTTGCTCAACAGATCAATTTTTGTCACAAAAGAAGACTAAACTGGTTTCTCATGGACAGAGGGGCTGATTGACATGAAGGTGCATTCAGTGGATGATGTGGAAACATGATGTCTTGATTAAGGTTCAAATGCAGTGCTTTGATTCAGTTCAGGAGTAATGAAGCTGCACACTATCTGGTTTGGACCAAGTAACTCATACATAAAGTATTTGGTCTAGGTAAATAAAACTTAGGACAAGAATTTCACAGGTGTAGCGCGTTGAATGACTCAAAGACTTGTAGGTTCAAACCAAAGCTTTTATTACCAAAAGACTGGAGTGTAGTACATCGAGGTCGACCAGTCCAGATTGACCTGGGTCTGGTTAGGTGCAGCACCTTATGACCTGGTGTGTTTACAGCTCTCAGTCAATCATTAGTACTATGTACAAATATATACAGAGGTGATAGGATCCCATACTATCACACAGGGTACATTTGCTAAACTCTACATTACTAATAAACCAATTTTTTTTTGAAACAGATGAATGAAAGCTTTTAGAAGTATATCACCAACATGCTCAGAGGAACATGAAGCTCTCTGAACCATCATCCTCAATAATTATGTTTAATAAAATTCAAGTTTAATAGGCACAGATATTCTTTCTTTTTACTAGTTACTCCATTACTCACGTTGTCAGGCTTGAGGTACACAGGTGTATTACAGTGGTGCGTCAAAAACTTTCCAATTTCCACTCGGAGGCTGAAGTGGTAGAAACAATGAAAGACAAATAAGAAATAAATTTACTTCTAGTAAATATTTCAATGTTCACATTCTGCTCAGGCAAAAAAAAATCCAAAAATTATCAAGATTAAAAGTATCACAGTTTTACCAATACTAATTAAAGATCTGTATATTTCTTACTTTATTCAAGGGACATGTAGAACCATTTAATGCCTATCCTTGGCTGCCCTCGAAATCATAGTTATGAGTCTTCCTCAATGGTGTTGTGGAGGTGGGGGGAATGGGTGGTGAAGTTCCAAGATTTTGACTCAATGGCAATAAATGGATGGGATACCAATTCAAATTAGGACAGTGTGCAACTTGGAGCAGACTTGAAGCTTGCACCTGCTTTGCTTTCCCTCCTTATAGGGAGACACTACACACTTGGGAGGTGCTATGAAAGAAGATATGGTTGACTTCTGTGAGGAATATTGGAGACAGTACACTCCATTGCCATATTGAACAGATGGAACAAGTGAATGCTGTGAGTGGTGGACAGGGTAGTAATCAAATAGATGGCTTAATTCTGAATGGCAATGAGCTTCACTCATTAATCTAGTTCATAAATTCTCCTCAAGAAACTTCTGTCCAGACTAATCCCAATTCTCATCTTTTAGTGTATAATCCTGCAGTTTAGCATCAGATAGTCTGCATCCTTCACCTTTTCAAGATACAGTTCCCAGTCACTTTCTGGCTGAATTCTTTCCTGAATCACTTCTATTTCTTTTTTTCCAAATAACTGTTTTACTTTTGCAACAACACAATCCACTGGAGGAACTCAGCAGATCGAGCAGTAAGAGTGGGGGAGAAAAGAATGGTCGAATGGTGAAAAACTACAGCATGCTGTTGAGCAGAGGGACTTGGGAGTGCTTGTGCATGAATCGCAAAAAGTTAGGTTGCAGGTGCAGCAGGTTATTAAGAAGGCAAATGGAATGTTGGCCTTCATCGCGAGAGGAATTGAATTCAGTAGGGAGGTAATGTTGCAACTGTATAAGGTACTGGTGAGACCACACCTGGAGTACTGTGTCCAGTTCTGGTCTCCATATTTGAGGAAGAATATACTGGCTTTGGAAATGGTCCAGAGGAAGTTTACTAGGTTGATCCCTGGGATGAAGGGGTTGACTTATGATGAAAGATTAAATCGTCTAGGATTGTATTCGCTCGAGTTCAGAAAAATGAGAGGAGATCTTATAGAAATATATAGGATTATGAAGGGTATGGATAGGATAGATGTAGGAAGGTTCTTTGAGCTGGCCGAGGAAACTAAAACAAGAGGCCACAGTCTCAAGATTTGGGGGAGTAGATTTAGGACAGAGATGAGGAAAAATAGTTTTTCCCAGAGAGTAGTGAATGTTCGGAATTCTCTAACCAGGGAAGTGGTTGAGGCTGCTTCATTAAACATATTTAAAATTTGGTTAGATAAATTTTTACACGATAGAGGAATTAGGGGATATGGGGAGAAGACAGGTAGGTGGAGTTAGGTCTTAAATTAGATCAGCCATGATCATATTGAATGGCGGAGCAGGCTCGATGGGCCATTTTTGGCCTACTCCTGTTCCTACTTCCTATGTTCCTATGACATGCTGGACATGGCCTCACTTATTTTTTCAAATGATGCGTGAATGGGAAGAAGGCTCAGAGGACACATTTATGCCCATGTGATTTAAAATCAATAAACAGCAAATTAAAAAAAACATCACACTTACAACTCTTGTCCTTTCCAGTCTGAATACTCCAATATTGGAAGGTCTATCTGAATTATGTCAGTCTGCATCAACTGTGAGAAAAACAATTTAAAATTCTATTAAGCAACTTTCAATAGGAATACTCTTCCTAGAAATGTAAATCAACAAGCCAGCTATGGCTTGTACATGAAACAGAAATGCAGTCACTAATCATTAGAAATAATTTAAATATGGGAACTTTATGTAATATTTAATGAGTTTACCAAGTCCCTTTGAAGTAATAAAACATAAAGTGCATTTGCAAAGAAGGCAGCTTTAAATATTAACATCAGAAAATGTTGAATCAGATAGAGGAAGTTTAGGAAGGGTACTTAAACCTTTGGTCAAAGAGTAGATTTGAAAACTATTCTCGGAGGAAGAGAAAGGTGGTGAAGCAAAGAACTTAAAAAGAGAATTTCAAAATAGTAAAATCCAGGTAACTCCAGGCTTTGCTGCCTGCAGCACAATGATGAATTCACCAAATTATTTTCAATCCTGAAGGGCTGCCAAGCAAAAAAAAAGGGAGGAGGATAAGAAAACAAGTTCCTATCAAATGTAATAATCTGGGTTTAGTTGAAGTGGCAAGTGGTTCCTGCACTATTATCTTAACTCAGATTCTGTCAAACCACACAAGGCCATAGTAATGCAAAATAAAGTTAGTTCAAAACAAATCATATGCACTTTGTTTTAACCAAGAAAGAATGTTTGGAAACTTCTTTTTAAAAAAAAAACCATATTATGCAATAATAACTTCATATTTATGGAGCTCATGGAAGAATAATAAAAATAAATCTCTGACATTAAACCATACAGATGAAAACATCTTGCTCAAAGAGGTAGCTTTGATGAGTGCTCTAAAGTTGCAAACATTAAAGATTGGGTTGGTTTAGGGCAAGAATTCCAGAGCTGAGGGACTATATAGCTCCAGGAATGATTTCCAACTGAGGACCGATCAAATTTGAGGACATGGAGAGGCAGAAATGAAACCAGGCTCCCATCTCGGAGGGCACTGGGAGATTACAGAAACAGGAAGGCACACCATTGTCTACATTAAAAAATAAGTTCATTAAATATTGTTTGCTATTCAGCCAATAATATTGTAATGTAATACAATGGTGATGTGCAAGAGGCATTAAGACATCATGTGAACATACAGGAAATGAGGGATATGGGTTATGTGCAGGCAGTTGGGATGAATTTAATTTGCCATCATGGTCAGCACAGCATTTGTGGGCTGAAGGACCTATTCCTGTACTCTGTTATTCTAAGTTATATGTACTAAATCTTTCTTTTGATGATTAACTATTGAATTCCTACTTCACGTTTATAATCAAAACTGATAGCAATTTAATTATCCATGAGAGAGCACAATGAGACCATAGCCTTGTATTTCATAACTATATTGCAGAAAAAATTCCTACATTTTAAGAGCAGTTTGTGTTTTTGCTTTCTAGGCTGCTGTTAATTTATAGTACACTTAAGCGTGTATCATCAAACAACCAGACACTAATTAATATAGCAGGTGTAATTTTAAAATGAAGACTGAGTTAATGGCCATGCCTTAATCCAATTATATCAGCCTTTAACTCTGCTTAGTTCTCAGGATAATATTTTAGTTTGATTACCTGTAATAACGATCAGCTGTGCCACTGGTTCTGAAAAATTTCTACCGAATCATTTTGGAAACTACAACTAAGTATAGCTGCACAATAAAGGATGATTTGGGGACGACATAGCAGAACAGCAGCATATTGGGAATGGAATTAAACCACGATTTATATTTCTTTGACAAATCCCATTCCTTTCGTCTGTTATGGTGTATATCAAACAAAAGTCAAGTCGCTTTCTGTAGAATGGGCTTGGAAATACAAACTAAACAGGTATACATACAGGCATCTTTATTTTGAAAGTAAAACTGATCTGAATGCAGCAAAAGTCAATTGCTTGCCCGAGAACCATTTCTTGTAGATAAGGAAAAGAAACCCAGTCCTGCCTCGAGCAGAGTCCAACACCGTCCTCTTGTGACATTATGTACAGAATTGGCAGTAGAAACCCTGTCTTTCCCTCTTCATTCTTCCCTTAGCCACTCTCTCTCTAAGAGGTAGTGTGACTAATGGCATCAACCCAATGCTATTTTCCTTCAACTCAGCACTCAGCTCATATCATCAATAATGTGGCATTTTGATTTGCAAATAAGTGTTCCAGGAGGTTCATTCATCAAGAGTCTGCACTTTGGTTTCTAGATTTTTTTTAAAAATGGCACTTCGCCAACAACATACATAATTCGAGAACCCTACATGTCGTTTTGAACAATAATTAGTATGTGTTCCATGAATACCAACCATTCCATACTGTTTCAGACTGATGAATTATGTTGTTGCCATTATTTTCATGGAGACAAATGCAAAAGTCAGTTTGCATGCATTAACAGTAAAGTGACAAATAACCTATTAGTTTTATATATATATATATATATGAATATGAAATCCTCCAATATAGTGAGGTTGCATTCTGCAATACATTACTCTTGTGAGCTAGTACTTCTTCCTTCAATCAGAACGGTGCTTCACATTTGTTTGAAATGTTGAGTGACATTAACACCTTTTATCTCTAAAACATCTGCACCAAATTTAAGTTCAAATTTTCTATGGCAAACATTTTCCATTTTCAGTTTTTGTTCTTCAGGACTGCAAATAAGTTATTTAAATAAAGCATTAATACCATACTCCCATCACAGCCTCGTTAAGTTTTGTGACCATCCTCAGTCTCTGTTATGATAAAAGAATATTACAGTCACAATTGTCACTGATTGGATAGTTAATTTCCCTTAAGATTCTTATAAACCTCCATCTGAACTTGAATTTCAAATTAATAGGATAATGGAACCAATGCAAGTTCCCGAATAAATATTAAATTATTTAAAGTAAAACTTCTGTATTTTTTCCCAAATCCATTTTGGTCATGGCCTGTTATTTGGAGGAATGCAAGGAGCCTGGTGCAGGATTACAACTTTAAAAAGACTCATCGTCATACAGCACAGAAATAAGCTCTTCGACCCATCTACCACGTACATACTAATCTTCTTCCCCGTCCACTCACTAAAAGAGAATACGTGTTAAACACGAAAGGTTGTTGTGCAATACACAAAAGTGCTGGAGAAAATCAGCAGGTGCTAAGTAACCTACTGAGTTTCTCCAGCACTTATGTATTTTGCAAGGGAATATAGGTACCAGATGGGAATATTTTGTCAGGCAATTGAAAAAGTAGAGAGAAGATGGTGTGTGAGAAGGTAAAAAGCAAGTTCAAAAGTGAAACAGTGCAAGCGGTATCACTGCTGCCCGTGTTGAACCAGTCTGATTAGATATTGCTTTGCTCATTTGTCAGTTATGCAGGATGAAAGTGAGTTGCATAGCCATCCTTTCTCCATCATCCAGCCCTGCTTGACTTGAGAACTATCAGTCTAGGTTCTCCCTTCTTGCAAATCATCTTTCCTTTCCCATACATCCAATTTCTTCACATTTTCCAAAATAATTTTCTGCTTCTCCAACTCTTACACTTCTGCCAGATATTCTGTCAGTGGTTTCTTCCTCTGTTGTCTGTCCTACGCCTCTTTTCATATTCCTTTCTGAATTTGAACCTGATTTTCTAATTTCTCAATCTCTTTTCTGCACTTATTATAACCAGTACTGTCTTATCACTGTTGGATATGCATTCTTTGAACATGTTTTCAGTGCTGCTTCTGTCTCTCCTTCTCACACACTATACTATCTCTGACCTTTCAGATACCTGCTGAAAATTTTCCATCTGACATCTATATTCCCTTTTAACAAACAAATGGAATTAGTGTGGATGGGGAAAATGATCAGCAATGCCATGGTGGCTTGTATGACTCTATGACTAGGGATCTTATTTCTTAAAGTTATGGTCATGTAATTGTATGAAGAAATTACTGCCTTGTGAAGTTTCTCCAAATTCCTGGCAGTTCACCAACCAAGAAACAGTGACCAAAACCGATGTGGAAAAATGCAAGTCAATTTTACTATCAAAATTGAGAGGCAATGCAGCATTTGAAATCTGGTGTGAAATGAGATTAGAATCATGCTTGGTATTAGTATTTTAAAGAGCTTTTACATGGTTAAAGCACAAATAGACATACCCTTTTGGAAAGCAGATCAAGGCACAGCTTGTTTTCACTAGTTCCCAGATTAATAATGCCCTGGATGGATGAAATCAAGACAAATATAACACTGTGCATTTAAACTATATTCAAACATCCTTGAAGAAATTCCCCTGCAATATCAATGCTCGGTTGCTCTAATTATGTTCTAAATTTCAAACTCAATTTAAGGCATGTAGAATACCATGTGAATGCTTACTGTCTATAACTGGAACATTAATATTTAACAAATTCTCATGTAAATGTATTTAAAATAATCAAGGACATTGCTGGAAAATGAGTTTTCCAGTCACTGAAACAAGGGAAACAATAGAAAATATCCCTCTAGTCTCTGTATCAGCCATGCTACGACATCAATATTACTATGATTTCTAGGAACACCAACAGAAATTTAAAAAAGGACATTGTTACTGGCATGTAATGACCAAAGCTAGATATTTTCCCTGAGATTCAATAAATATAAAATTAACATACCCAGTTAAAACATTTGGTTTACGATTGCAAGTAATAATAAATCACAATCCAGAAAATGATTTTGCACATTTAAAATCTTTTTTTAGATTTCTGTATATTCCAATTTTAAAACCAACATTAACTATTTTCATCAACAATGTACATTTCCAAGGTACCCCGAAGAAAAAAGCAATTACATTTCAACAATTGGACTTTTTAAACTTTCTTACTGACTGTAGATAGTGTTCTCCAGAACATTTGGGACAAATACATTTTTTTCCTTTATTTGACCCTGTGCTCCACAGTTTTAAATTTATAATTAAACATTTCCCATATGATTATACGGCACATTCCAGATGTTATTCAAGGGTATCTCTATGAAAAGTGCTGTAATTTCTACATGGTCAAATAAAATGTAAACCTTGAATAACATCTGGAATGTGCACTTTAATCACATGTGAATTGTTTGATTACAAATTTAAAACAGGGGCAAATAAAGGAAAAAAAGTGTCTTTGCCCCAAACATTATGGAGGGCATTGCATAGGATGACTAAGCTATTTGGTGCTTTATGGCAAGGGGAACAATGGCCAACACTGGAGAGAAATAGAAACAACTTCAATAGCCACTGAGAAAACTCGTGCACGATCTTTCTTCCAGTCAAGTGCAGTGATCCAGCATGGTGCGTGGGCTATAAACATATGTGCAGAGTAGTGTCTCAACTGAACTTATGAAACTTATAATGTTCAATATACAAAATCCACACAATGATGTGGAAGTGATCAAGACTAGGGCACTTTTTCATGTGTCCAAATGCAAGGAGAATGAACCCAAGCACATGAATTAACCAAGGCAATTATGCAACAATTTACAAGAGTCTCGACTTGACAATAGAATTTTAAAGATTGTGCGAAGTTTGTCAGCTTTATATTTAAATGTGACATACAGCACCATAACAAGCCATTGGAGCTCATGCCACCCAATTCACTTATAACCTTCTTTTGAAGGGTGGGAGAAACTGGAGCACCCAGAGGAAGCCCGCACAGACACGGGGAGAACGTATAAACCTCTTACAGATGTATTCTCCATTCTGAGAAGCAACCATCCACTACCACTCTGTTTTCTTCCATACAACTAATTTTGAATCCAGAATACCTCATAGTGTCTGAACCTTCTGAACTAACCTCCCATGTGGGACCTTGTCAAAGGTCTTACTAAAGTCTGTGTAGACAACATCCACAGCCTTTCCTTCATCGACCTTCTTGGTAACTTGCTCGAAAAACTCTACAAGATTTGTTAAACATGACCTATCATGCAAAACCATAATGAGTGTCCTTAATCAGCCTATGGCAGTCCAAATATTTATATATACAATCTCTCAGAATGCCTTCTAATAATTTATCTGCTACTGACATCAAGTTCACTGACCTATATTTACTGGTTTACTTTGAGCTACTCTCCAATCCTCCAGCACCTCTCCCATGGCTAAGGACATTTTGCATGTATCTGTCAGGGCCCTTGCAATTTCAACACATCTCCCTCAAAGTCTGAGGGAATACCATGTTATGGTATTTGTCTACCTTTATTCACAGTAAGGCAGCAATCTCGATATGTTTGATGACACTTCTATTAGTTTCCCTTCCATCCATATGGCACTATGCCAGTTTCCTGAGTGCAAAAAAACTGCTTAAGATCTCCCCCATTTCGTGAAGCTCCACTCAGGTGCTCGGGCACAGATAATGCGCTGGCAGACGCGGCTGGGGGAGTGCAGCTGGGACGTTCAAGTAGCCACGGAGAAGACGCCTTTCTGTCACCTAAACGTGCCAGCTGAAGGAGAGCCGCATCTGAGCGAACGCCGGCTCCTGTGGACTGTGGCCTTAGTCCCACTGCTGCTTTCAGGTGCAATGGGGGATTCTTGGAGCCAGAGATTATATCTACAGGAGGAGGGTTAGGTAAGTGCTCCTCCTGGCTGGGTTCTCCACTTTCAGGTGGCCTCCTGACAGCCGCATAGGGGTATTTTGGCCACCTGAAAGTGTCTAAAGTTGACCACTCTCATCCTAACTTTTCTTAAAAGACACCGTCTCAAGTAAATTCTTCTGTGTCTTAAAGATCAAAGCCCAGATCCTCGTTAAAAATCTGCTAACCAAGCCTTTATGAAGTAGTGTATGGATTGAAATTAGATAGCTAAATATCCCAACAAGTAATTGAACACAAGCCCCCAAATTAACATAGTAATTCAGACATACAGCAGGATATTATCAAGACAATAGACTCACATTAGGGTTTTTGTCTTCATCAAACTTATCTGCATGATAGGAAGCATAATCTTTCTGATATACTCCATAAAAATTATTAATTTCATTTCCTCTTTTTGATAAATAAATACTTGACTGAAGGTGCTGGAATGCTGGATTCAGCTCTCCATGAGCCACAACATCTCTCAATCCATTTGGTAAAGGTTTGCTCAGACGCTGCCCCACTCTGCTGCAACTATCCTCAGAGGTGGAAGCTGAGCATGGGGCACCAACTGTTTCAGGAGCTTGATCAGATGACTGTGAGAAGGCCTGGCTGAGGTCCATGCCCAAGGTCTGCATGGAGTTGCCGTGCCGAAGTGCATTCACCATCTGAGCAAACATTGTGAACATTCTGTACTCGTGCTCCCTTTCCAGTTCCATCCGACGCTGTTCCAATTGCATCCGCCTGTCTTCTAGTTCCATGTCCCGTTGCATTCTGCGTTCTTCCATTTGCAGGAAACGTTCCTCCACTACTCTCTGTGCTGTTAGAAATTTGAGAAGAATGTTATCCAAGGGATCCTTCACCCGGGGTGGCTTCCTTTTCCGGCGAAGTCTGTGAAGGGTGGAAAATGCAGGTCTCGACGTGTGCATTCCAGAAGAGGTGCTACCTATATTTGGGTTGACATAGTCTGAAATAAAGAAATGCAGATTTAATCAAAACATACTTTGCTTATTTGTAAAAAAAAAGAGCAACACTTCAGATAAAATAAAGGATGGATTTTTAAAAATAACAGAAGTCTAGAACAGAATTCCCCAAGAATTCTTTGATTTGGTTGTATAATGTTGTTGGGCAGGAAACTGTGCAACCATTCATTTCCAAAAGTAGCTTTTTTAAATGAAAGACTGAGTGATAACAAATGGGGATGACATAATTCACTGGCTACGGTTCTAAAGTCCTAAAAGCAAGGAGAATGAGGTGAGCATAGATGCTATCAAAACAAAACTCGATCAGAATTGGTCATAGAGTAAAATAGGAAAGTCTGCAGCCATCGTAGTTGAAGTTAAAACACAATGCTGGAGAAACTCACCTGGTCAAACAGTGTCCTTTATAGAGCAAAGATAACGAAACATAACGACTTTGAGCTTGACCCTTTCATCAAGGTATGTATGAGCTGTTTTGTTCTTCATTTTGCTCATATCTTGATGAAGGGCTCAGAATCAGAATTTAATGTCATGATCACGTCATGAAATTTGTTGCTTTGTGGCAGCATTGAAGTGCAAACATTTCTATAAATCACACTTCAAAACATAAAATAGTACAAGAAAAAGATGAAGTAAGGCCAGGTCTGTGGTTCATTATTCATTCAGGAATCTGTTGACAGAGGGGAAGAAGCTGTCCTTGTGCCGCTGAAACATTGATTATGTACCTTTTTCTTTGTTTTACAAAGTACATTGTTGGACCTGCTGAATTTCTCTAGCATTGTGGTTTTTTACAGAATTGGTAATGGATTCATTTGGTAACTTACTTCATCATTCCCCACCACCATAGAATTTTGAATACAAACTACAAATGCAGCAACAATCAAAGTGTATTTTGTCCTCAGGAATACCATTCTCCAAAATCTGTGAGACGAGTTTCTGATGAAATCCATGGGATTCATGTCTCATGATGTTTCCAATAACTCAGCCCCACCAAGCACCATTACTTGATGCTGTTATTTGCTGTTAGGACTTACTAGATTTTTCTCCTGTCATTAACTTGAATTCGGTACATTAAATTCAGTGAACTGCTAACTTTTGCTGAGAAACAGAAGTTTAAAAGCCCATGAATTTTGAAATGTAGCTGCAAGTGGCCGTCAATGCAATGCATCCACGCAACTGGATGATGCTTAAAGGTTCATCATTTTATTCTCTGCGGCCCATTGTTAACCAAAAAAATTTGAAGCTGTGACAGCCTGGATCAGAGAAACAGATACTTACTTAAAACCATTTATTTGTGGACATAATAAACAAAAATGACATGTAAAGAAATCAGTGATACTTTACAAATAACATGGTCAATGTTCCTGGGGCAAAGTCCCCGGAATCAATGGAAATCTTAGCCACACCCTAAAAGGTACTTACTTAATATTCAGAACCCTCTAAATGTAGTATGTGCCAAGCATGTTTCAGCTCAAAAATATGATACATGAAGGATCAAGTACAAGTGGCTGAGTAGCTTGTGATTTACCAATTAACATCTTAAATCACAAGGGCACAGGATCTCAGAGCTAGTGGTGCCTTGACAATATGTTGACAATAGCTGTGAAGCACAATGATTTAATCCTTTTTATTTGGTTGTATTTCCCATGGTACTTCAATTCTCAATTTAATTTCTCTTATAAACTGTGAGGTGCAGAGTTATTAACAGCAGTACCTGTCATCTAAAAGGCAAACTAGGTCACAGTGGATACAAAATTGTTGTACCCCGTGTTCAGAGGCTTAAAGAATTCATTCAAATGATGAGGCAATGTTCTGTGAGGATGGTGAGAGCAGTTGAGGGGCTGAGTTGTGGGTCAAATAATTGAAATGACATGATTAGTGGTTCTGTGTTTTGGAGTAAACAGGCGATTGGATCTGAGACAGGTTTTCCTCATGAGAGCACCTCATGAACAGTGAATATAGTACACTAAACTAGCCCCCCCCCCACCCCCGCTAAAAAAAATCCACATTCTCAAATTCCTACACGCAGAAATCCAGTCATCCTCAGAGTTGTATTGGATTGTTAACCAAGATCGTTTGCTTAAATTTTCTGTGTGGGACATTGTATTCTTCCATTGGAAGAATTGTTTGAATCTTGGATATTCAGGTGCATTCCCTGTGCTTTTTCCCCAATTTAAAAAGATCATGGCTGATCTTGTAACTCCAGTGTCACCTTCCTGTATTAACCTCATATCCATTGATTTCATAGCTATACACATATCTACCAATCTTTATCTTAAACATAATTCTATTTTCATCCTAAAGTGGAAATCCTGGTTTTAGAAACTATACTCAAGGGAAATGTCATCCCTGAAAAGCCTGTGCAAATTTTGTGCATCTAAACATCTTGAACAGGTTTGAAAATTTAGTCCATCCATTCTTTGGCGCGACAGGAAGTATCCCAAACCACTCCTTCAAATGCCCTGCTTACCTTTCAGAATACAGAAAAAGGAATTGTAACTAAAAACAAAATGAAATGAATCATCATACATTATATGTAGAAGACTTACTGAAGTAAAAATCTAACAAGAAGCTATTTTATTTATGAAGTTGGGTGGCACAGCTCATCGATCGGCTTCCTCACAATCTTGACCTCCAGTGCTGTCTGTGGGGAGTTTGCACATTCACTCTGTAACTGCAGGGTTTTTTCGTATGACTGCTCGTTTCCTGCTACGTGCCAAAGATAACAGCTGGTTGACCAAATAGCCACTGAAATTTTCATCTAGTGTGTTAGGAGTGGGGGTGGGGGGGGGGCGGAAGAGAGAGAGAGGGGGGAGAGAGAGAGAGAGAGCGAGCACAAGCTGGGGGAAAGGCAACAGGGGGAAGAAGGGGGGCGGGGTTTAATGGAAACCTGAGAAGTCAATGTTAATGCCATCTGGATGGAGGGTGCCCAGACAGAAGACGAGGTGTTGTTCCTCCAATTTGCGGGTGGTCCCAGTCTGGCAGTGCACGAGTCCATGGACAGACGTGTC
Organism: Narcine bancroftii; assembly: GCF_036971445.1. Lineage (NCBI taxonomy): Eukaryota > Metazoa > Chordata > Chondrichthyes > Torpediniformes > Narcinidae > Narcine > Narcine bancroftii. The sequence continues at coordinate 274,576,721 of NC_091469.1, forward strand.
AATAAGGGAATTAAAATGGGTAGCAACTGGGAGATCAAGGTGCCAAAATGCTCACCTCTCCTCTTATTGTATCCAACTTTTGTTGGCCTGGACGACTCCTCCTGCCAGTCTTGTCTTTATTCTGACACCTTCCCATTCTTTGCTTATTATTTGGAGAAGAGCTCAGGCCCAAAACTATCTTTACCTCCTATGGATGCTCTGAGACCAGCTGAATTCTTCCAGCATTAACAATCACAGTGACTGCAAAGTTTCGTGTTTCAGTCAGTACCAGTAACATTCTCAAGAATCTTTTCTACACATTTTTTCAGCTGAGAGATATCTTTCCTATCGCTGCGTGACCTAAAGTGTGGTCTCACCCATATCCTGTACAGTTGCAACATGTCATCTCCTCTACTTGATGCCTGCAAATCTGGTAAACACCTTCTTCACCATACTATCCATTTGTGTGCACCAATACCTCCAAGTCTCTTCATTCCAAGAGTTAAATTCCATCTGCCATCTCTTCACCTATTTTCCCAATCCTGCCAGATCCTGTTGTAATCTCGGATAAACATCCTCACTGTCCACTCTCCTGCCAATTTGGACATCATCCACAAATTTACTAGCCCAGACTAACTGTAACATCTATTATGCTCTCCCATTTTCAGTTCATTTTCATTTGAGTGGGACTGTCACTTTAAGAGAACAAATCAGGCTGCAAACCCTTTAGGCCCTGGGTTGACATGCTGAGGACAGTGTGTACCCAGATTCAATACCTCTGAGGAGAGAGGAAGTGCCTGGAGGCACAGGTGCAAGACCATGTTAAAGCAACAGTCGGGGCCATTTTTAGGAGACAGCACAGGAGCAAGAAGCTCTTGGAAGTGATACTGTGCTGAAATAGCCTCATGTGGTACTAGACAATTTGTCTGATTTCTTCATGTTATAGGGGAATGCCTATGCCATACAGTGTCCAAAAGGAAAGGACACTTTGAATGGCCGACCCACGAAAGGGTTCTAGAAGCTCTGTGAAAATCACTCACTTCATGTCCCCTTTGCCAAGAAAAAGGAGAGTTTTGTTTGCCCCTCGTCTAAAACCAACATTGGTCTGGAAGCATCTCAACAGGGATTTATAAACTGTCTGACACCCTGGTCTTTCCCACCATGAACTTCTTTGCATCAATTTTAAAGCCTGCGTGTCAACGTTGGATTTTCTAAGACTGGACTTTTAACCACCTTTCGAGAATTGGTCCTGAACTGTAATGGTTTGGAATATTTACACACACACGCACACACAAGTATATTTGCGCATAGTTGGGGGTTAAGGTTAGCTAAGGTGTTATATTATTGGTACTTAAAAATATTATTTTAAATAAAACACTGTCTGGGCTCATTTCTATTGCTTCACATCCAAGACATTAATTACGAACAACACTGATCTTTTAATCACCAACCTGATGGAGAAATGGTATTCTCTGCTGGAACCTCCACCCGAATAGCTGACGATCCATCATGTTGTCCTCCTTCCAACAGACTCCCATCCATTCCATGATCATCTCCAGTCTGCTGCAGGACAAGAGAGGGAGGTGGTTCAGGTGTCTCACTGTGGTCATCCGAATCCACTTCTTCACATTTAATATCCATTAGTTCCTGAGGGTGATGTGAATGAGAAATACCAAGCGGAGGAGAAGTCAGATGATGGTGGTGGTGATGATGAATGTACCCATCACCTGCTGCTAGAATGCCTTGTGGTATCTGCTGTGTTATCACTGTATTACCCACAGTGCTATAGCAAATATTTGGCCTGTTGGAAAGCACTCTATCCATCACTTCAAAGAACTTCCACGTTCTGCCGCCTCTACATATTTTGTTATTGTCCTTAATTTTTCTATATTCAAGTTTCATTTTTTTTATCTTCTCCCTACATTGGTCTCCTGTTCTGTGGATGCCTTTTTCCCTCAAGACTTCAGCTATCCTGTTGAAGACATGTTGGTTCCTCAAGCAACTTTCCAACTCCATCTGAACAGATTCATCAGCCCAAAGCTGCAGCAACTCCACCACCTCAGGGTCTGACCAGTTACTTCCTCGCTCATATTTCTTGCTTCGAAAATCCATCACATCTCATGAGGCTGGAAGACATTAAGTGTGAAATTAAATACTTTAAATCTGTAATTTGATGTTACAATCCAGCAAAACATACCAAAGAAATGTCATGTGAAACTATTCATGTTCACAATCAGGTCACGACAAATCTTTTAAATAATCCAAGCTTCTTGAATCAATGTAACATCAAAGTTCAAATTCATTGTCAAAATACAAACATATCACGCACAGATTTTTTCATGCAAATGAGGCAGAATGACCAATTACTGGTAGTGGAAAAAAACTGTACTCAAGAAGAATCGTACATATATAAATAAATAAAGAAATATAGAGGGCGGGAAAAAAAAAATCAATAAACCCCAATAGTAAGAGTCCTTAAATGAGTCCTTGACTGAGTTTGTTGTTGAGGAGTCTGATGAACAGAGCATGTGTAGGGAGGTGTGGATCCTTGATGATTGCTGCTGCGTTCCGACAGCAGTATTCACTGTAGATGTTCTCCATGGTGGGAAGAGTTTTGCCTGTGATGACCTGGGTTGTGTCCACTACCTTTTGCAGGGCTTTCTGCTCAGGGGTATTGGTGTCCCCATACCAGTCCATGTTGTGGCTTGTCAGTACACTTTCCACCACACATCTGCAGAAATTTGCCAGGATTTCCAATGACATACCAAACCTCTGCAAACTCTTGAGGAAGTAAAGACGCTGACATGCTTTCTGCACGATACCATTAGTGGGTAGGGTCTAGGAAAGATCCTCCAAGATGGTTAGATCTACCTATTAATTGTATAGAAACTACAAAGCTATATTTACCTAAATACATAGTTTGGTAAAATAACAAATTCTATTTACAATAAATTTACAACAAAAAAAAGGGCAGCACAGTTAGCGTAGAGGTTTATGCAATGTCTTTATAGCACCACTAACCATGTTTCGAATCTGGCGCTGTCTGTAAGGAGTTTGCATGTTCTCCCCATGTATGCGTGGGTTTCCTCCAGGGCTCCAGTTTCCTCCCAATGTTCACAAACGTACTGGGATTGTAGGTCAATTGAGAGTAATTGGGCAGAATGGGGTCATGGGCCGAAAGGGCCTGTTATCATGCTGTATGTTTAAATTAAAATTAAATTTGATTAAATGAGTGATTATCATGAAAACAAACTAATATTGTGGTTTCAAGCATAATTTAATTTAAAAATTCTAACTCCGTTCAGTGTTTCTTTCTTTCTTTCTTCTTTTCTTCTTTGGCTTGGCTTCGCGGATGAAGATTTATGGAGGGGGTAATGTCCACGTCAGCTGCAGGCTCGTTTGTGGCTGACAAGTCCGATGCAGGACAGGCAGACACGGTTGCAGCGGTTGCAAGGGAAAATTGGTTGGTTGGGGTTGGGTGTTGGGTTTTTCCTCCTTTGTCTTTTGTCAGTGAGGTGGGCTCTGCGGTCTTCTTCAAAGGAGGTTGCTGGCTGCCGAACTGTGAGGCGCCAAGATGCACGGTTGGAGGCGATATCAGCCCACTGGCGGTGGTCAGTGTGGCAGGCACCAAGAGATTTCTTTAAGCAGTCTTTGTACCTCTTCTTTGGTGCATCTCTGTCTCGGTGGCCAGTGGAGAGCTCGCCATATAACACGATGTTGGGAAGGCGATGGTCCTCCATTCTGGAGATGTGACCTACCCAGCGCAGTTGGATCTTCAGCAGCGTGGATTCGATGCTGTCAGCTTCTGCCATCTCGAGTACTTCGATGTTGCTGATGAAGTCGCTCCAATGAATGTTGAGGATGGAGCTAGGTTCAGTGTTATGACTGTATGAAATACACACTGCAGAAGTTATAGATAAGATTAAGAGGTGAACCTCATTCACATTGGTATTAGGCTACTCATGACCAGGAGGAACAGAGAAAAGAAACTAGACGAGAATGGATCCAGAGTCTGGTTTGTGGAATAAATATCACATAAACCATACTGCAGTTCCAATGAACACAATTCAAGATGAATATCACTGAAAATGAGAAACAGATAACATTCTTACAAAAGCACTTTACTTATCTACAGATATTAGAAATAAGAAACAGAAGAAGGAGTAGGCCAGTTGCAACATCATCATGCTTAACCATTCGTTAAGATCCAGTCTTGAGTCAACACTAATTTCCTGATATTCCTGCATACACATTGACTCCCCTGAAGTTAAACTTCTGTCAGTTTCCAACCCATTTCCCCCCCCCAAGAATCAAATGATTGCAGCAATTCTGCAATGCTTCCATTCCAAGTATATAATACCAGAAGTATTGAGACATGAGTGGTCTCACCAGCACCCTGAAAAATTGTGTCAAAATGTCCCTTTTACACTCATTGCAAAGAAGATCAACATTCCATTAGACTTCCAAATTAATTGCTGTTCCTGGTTGCAAATCCTTTTTATTTCATGTACTTGGATTCCACATCCAGTAATACTACAACATTTTGTGGTCTCGATGAATTTGAATAATTAGCTTTTTTCTCTCTCTTCTTTCCAAAGCCTTGCATTTTCCAACACTATTCTCCATCCGCCAATTTTTCACCCACTCACTTAACTGACCTTTATCACTTGGCAGGCTCTGTCTGTTTTTCTTCACAACATACTAACCTAAATGAGTAAATTACAATATACAAGGATTCTTTTCTGGGATAGGTCAATTAACAAATAGATCATATATCAAAAGTAACAACCCTTAGAAACATAATCATTGAGTTACTAAAAAAAACAGCAAGAAACACAAACATATTTTTAAACAATTACAATAAAATATCCTGGCATCCATCAAAATCCATAATAAATACTAGTCATCAATAACAAATGAGCTAAACGTTTGAAACTAGTGTGAGAATTAAGGAGAAGGAAGGATTGAGTGTACATCGCAATAATCTGTTGGTATTAATATTGTCATGGTAAATAATTAAAATCAAAAAACATTTGATGAATATTCACATGATGCTAAACTGAAAAAGACAATTTAATAAAATAATCCAGTTCAGTTCAAAACATTACAAAATATTATGTGTAATTATACCAAACAATGACTAAGACAGACAAGTGTGAAGCGCTATACATTGGAAAGAAAAATAAATGAGAAACATGCTCCATGAATGGCATTAAGATAACTGAGAACCAAGTTGGAAGGAGCTTTGGAATCTTTGTTCAGCATAAAATTGTTGCAGGGCAACAGTCACAAACCCACCACAATATTTAAAACAATTCAGAAGATCAAGATAGCCTTCTGATTATGCCACACATTAATGTCTTATTCCTGACACATTGGACTTTATGAAACATTGAATGCAGTTCAACGGAGCATCACGCTTGATGCCTATTTTGGGGGGGGGCTGTAACTTCTTGAAATATTGATACTTTTAATCATGAAAGGAACCATTTAATAAACTATTTAAAGAAATAACTAAAGAAATGAAAATGTAATGACAGAATTTTAAATTTGAACTCAAAATTTGATTGGAAAACAATACCTAAAAGTTAACTAAGATAGAAATGACTAAATTCTTCAGACAAGGTGATCAAACTTGAAGAGGGGCGAAAGCAACAAGATAATTTTTTTTTATTTTGGTGGGATGATTTAATAAGAAAATGCCAATTTATCCATTTTATCTGATGTAATCCAGTGTTGCTTGATGGTTGGGGAGCTCTTTCTTGAAATAGTTGCTGTTATCATTTCAGACTTCCAGCAACTTTTTTTGGAGTGGGGGGGGGGGTGGGTGGTTGAGCTTGAAGCAATCACTTGCTCAGATTACGTAGTCCGACTGAGGAAATGCAGAAATGTGTGAGGTGCCATCATATGGATAAGACATTAAGCAGAGTCGTCATCTATCTTCTCAACTGCATTACTTCAAAGAGCAGCCAGCAAGTAGTCATTGGTATTCTGACCTGCATTTATCCGTCACTTTGCCATTCTACAATATGCCTTTGATAATTCTGCTTCGCCCGCAGAGAGAAGAATCTCAGGGTTGTAAATCTGAACATTTCTTGTATTGATTGTGAAGTTCCAAAGTTGTAAAGAGTTTCTTTTTAAATCCAATCTTCCTTTTTCCATTGCAGCTACCAACCAAAACAAAAGGTTTTCAAAGAAAATAAAATTCAACTTCCCTATTAAAAATTGGAATGGTTGAGTGATCATTAATTTTAAAGTGGGAAATTAATGCAACTTAATTATTCGCCGTGATGGTAGAACATTGTGTGTGGATGGCTGTGAATGGAAGAAATATCAGAAGGAACAGGCTGTGCTGCACCAAGTTGGAGAGAGTGTTGGACAGGGATGGAGGGAGCGTCGGACTGGGATGGAGGGTTGGACCATGATGAAGGGAGCATTGGACTGGGATGGAGGGAGTGTTGGATCAGGATGGAGAGAGCATTGGCTGTTGTGACTTAGCCATGAATCACAAGGAACTTGATCAGGCATCCTTTCTGCTCACCAAATAACTATCCACAATAACAGAAACGCTTCACTGCACAAACAGCAGCATCTGTCCACATCAACTCTGTCATCATGCCTTCATCAAAGCAAATGGAAACCCTCAAATGCAATCTTTGCATTTTTGGCTGGGTTTTATTTTGCCGCTGCAGTTCCATCCAGCGCCTCTTGATTTAATTTGCAGGTTGTTTCAGAAGTTCAGTGAGGGAGGGTCCATCACCTGAGGGAGTTCTCCTCAGAGGGAGCTCCAGGTACCACATGCACTGACCTCGGCTTTGCTTCATCCCGGTTGTCCCCGGGTTTGTGTCGCCCGCTTGCCTGGCCGCCTTTCGGTGCCAAATGTATCACACGGTTGCGACGCCTCGCAGGGTCCCCCCGCTGCCCGGGTGCCTTTGTTTGCTCCAACGACGCACCAAGGTCCGGAGCGGCTGCCACTACTCAGCCCGTTGGTCTCGCCACAAGTGATTTACATCCGGGTTGACGGCACATGCGTGCTGTCCTTATTCCGGGATAAACTTTGGTCCGTGCCGTCCAGTGCGGGAGCAAGTGGGCGAGAAAGGTGCCGGGAGAGCGGGCACTGGGGGAGGCAGAGCACACCCCATCGGCAGGCGCTGGCAGCGCAGCACCTCATTCAGTGGTGCCAGCTCTTCCAGGTGCAACGGAGCCTCGGATCAGTGCAGTTCTGCCACTGCTGCGAGTGGCGGGGCGAGGGCTCTTCATTAGGTCAAGGTCAGAAGCCACGAATGGGCCTATTGTAATTACTCAGGAAGCCTTCGGAATTTTTTTTTGCCTTCCAAGAAGTTTTAATTGAAGTGTTGGCATCTTGAAAAGGGGCTTTATTTAATTGTGTTCAAATCCTTTATCCGATGCACCTTGTTCTTTGACATTGAGATGCACACCTTGCATTTTCCTTAACTTCGTGAGCCTGACCTGTAAAATGAAGCGGAAACCTATTTGGGAAAATCCCTAACCCGAAAAAGAAACTCGAGTAATTGTCGCACACCCGCTGCGGTATTTCCTGCAGCATCAGGTATTTCCAACCTTTCTCTTCCCCCATCTTCAGGATTGTCCGGGCTTCATGGTGTATCAACATCAAAACGCTTTGCCGCCGCTCCCCCCACCCCCGCTTCAAGTTGGAGGGTGCACTTTTGTGAAGAGCTGCATCGTTTTGGTTATTATCTTAGAATCAGAATTTATTGACGTGAACGTGTCACGAGATTCATTGTTTCGCAACAGTATTATTGAGCATTACAGTGAAAAAAATGCTATAAATTACATTTCAAAAATAAATAAATAATGCAAGAGAGTAGGATCAAGTGAGGTAGTGTCTGTGGTTAATTGTCCATTCAGAACTCTGATGGCAGAGAGGAAGAAGCTGTCCTTGTACCACTGGGGGGGACCGGTCTTCAGACTCTTGTACCTTTTCCAGCTGTGCTGGGTGGGTCACGTCTCCAGAATGGAGAACCATCGCCTTCCCAACATCGTGTTATATGGCGAGCTCTCCACTGGCCACCGTGACAGAGGTGCACCAAAGAAAAGGTACAAGGACTGCCTAAAGAAATCTCTTGGTGCCTGCCACATTGACCACCGCCAGTGGGCTGATCTCGCCTCAAACCGTGCATCTTGGCGTCTCACAGTTCGCCGGGCAGCAACCTCCTTTGAAGAAGACCGCAGAGCCCACCTCACTGACAAAAGGCAAAGGAGGAAAAACCCAACACCCAACCCACCAATTTTCCGCTGCAACCGTGTCTGCCTGTCCCGCATCGGACTTGTCAGCCACCAACGAGCCTGCAGCTGACGTGGACATTTACCCCCTCCATAAATCTTCGTCAGCGAAGCCAAGCCAAAGAAAAGAAAATAGAGTGAAGATGGCATGGCCTGGGTGGTGGGGGTCCTTGAGGACAAGAGGCTGTTTTCTTAAGACGCTTCTCTGTACACCTTCAGGATACTGCCTTGCATCTCTCTGCTCATTTAGTGATAACTGATATGGTTGAGTATCACCTCAGTTCAGGAGATACAAAATGGAAAGCGAATGGTAATGTTCACAGCAATGCTCACATCTTGCAAAATGTGGGTGCTGAAGAAGCTGCAGATACCACATTATTGTAGCTGGATGTTTTACAAAATTGTACTTAGGATGCTGGCAGGATGCATGCCTGTAACATTTACCAATATGGTTGACTTGAAATGATGCCTCAATTCAGGAGCAATTAGAGATAAATGTTAAATGGTGACATTTCCAGCAACATTTGGATCTAGTGAGTAAACACTTCACTTTTCTTCCCTCAGTTGCTCGTTGCATTTTACCCACAGTTGGTCTCTAGCTTGTCAAGAGCTTGTCTCAATGCTTCTTAAATATTGAGAGTACTTGCCTCAGCCACTCCCTCAGCAGCATGTTTCAGATTGTAACTTTCTTCTGGGAGGGTTTCTAAACCTTCTGCCCCTTGAACTACACCTTTGCTGTCTTAAAACACCAAACTAAAAACGACTGAGAGCAATTTACAGTATCATTTTGGTAAAACTCTTGATAAAGTACTCTTTAACTCACAGTCCTACAAGTAGATGGTACGAAGTTGTGGCAGCAGGTTTCATTCCTTAAATAACATTAGTATTGTGGCAGTGGAGGTCAAACCAGGCATTTCCTTTCTTGGATATTAGCGTTAATAAATCCACTTCCATTTCATTCCAATCAACCTTGCTGTTGATAGTCATCCAGCTGCTTTACACCTTCAGATGGCACAGTCTGTAGCCAGGCTAAGTATTAAAACTCCCTCAGTACAATGCACAAATGTGCTCGAGAAACTCAACATCCATAGGAAGTTTAAAGGGTAACCAGCATTTCAAGACTAAACTCTTCATCAAGGTATGAGCAAGAACAGGCTGAATAAAAGGTTGGGGAGAGGAGAGGAAAGAGGAAGGGGCAGGGGGAGGAGCTTCGGCTAAAAGATGAAATGGCAGAGAGGGTAGAAGAGAAAAAAAATGTTCTTTCATCCCCAACCTCAAATTCACTTGGTTCATCTCTGCCGCACTCTCCTCTTTCTTGATCTCTCTGTCTCCACTTTGGGAGACAAACTCTCTATAGATGTCTTCTATCAACTCCTACCCCTATCTCCTCTCAGCTTTTTTCTCTTCTGTTAGCCCATGCTTCTCTCCCTCATCTTTTCCCCTTCCCCCTCTCCCCTCCTCTTTACATTCAGACACCTGCCTGCTTTTGCTTATACTTTGATAAAGGGCGTAAGTCCAAAACGTTGGTTAACCCTTTCCTTCCAATGGATGCGGAGTGACCTGCAGAGTTTCTCCAGCTCATTGACCCCAGGATCTGCAGACTTTCTTGTTTAACATCAAAACTCACACAATGCTGAAGGAACTCAGTGGACAATAGACAGTCAATGCTTTGGCCTGAAACCTTCATCAGGACTGTGAAGACTCTCTATTTCCTTCTGTAGATTCAGGCTGACCCACTGAATTTCTCCAGCATCTGCAGTTTCCTGTTTGCCTTGTGTGAGAATACTTTCCACATACTTTGTAGTCTCCTCTGCTGAAAGCCAGCAGCCTGCCACAAATTGTGTCACAGCCACAGGGTAGTCTTGTGAAGAAACAGTAATCAAGACAAAGGAAAAATAATTAGCACTTCGACATGGGTAGTATAGTCAGCAGACCCTGAGGGTGCTGAGCAGGCCTTAGTTCACACTGCTTTGTAGCAAAACATTCACCATAATGGGAGTCATGTGTCAGCAAAAAAACTATATGGCCATGGAACAGGTGCAGGAGGTGACTGGAAAGACTCTGGTTGAGATCAGCATAATCTGTTTCATTGACTACTACTTGGTCAGCCATATCTCTTCAAACTAGACTCAATTTAGTTTAGTCCAATGTGACCTAAAATGTATTGTTGTTAAGAAGCAGTCAGACACATTGTCAGGTAAGAGAAGAGGAGCGGTTTAAAAGCAGTGGGAGAGGAAGGTGCCCATTTAAATCTCTCCATTGGCCAAGTAGCTGTAGCCAATAAAAAGAAGGGAAGTTCAAGCAGAGCAGCCACTGAGTGACCCAGTGTTTGAATGTGGATTTAAAGCCTGCCACTCTTCCTTACAATTTAAAATAGTCCATAGGGTTCACATGTCCAAGGTCAAACCATCTCGTTTTTATGTGGATTGTAAGTTCTCATTGTGATAAATGCAACAATGGAGATGCCTCATTAATTCATATGATCTGGACACGTCAGAGTCTTGAGAAATATTGAATGAAGTATTTCAAACCTTCCCCGCACTGTTTAAAGTTGATGTTGCAGCTTTATAAATCTCTCATGAGATTGTGTTCATTACGGGAAGGATGTGGAAGCTATGGAGTGGGTGCAGAGGAGATTTACCAAGATGTTGCTTGGATTGGAAACAAGTCTTCTGAGGCAAGGTTAGCAGAGCTGAGACTTTTCTCTTTGGAGCAAAGGATGAAAGGTGACTTAATAAGAGTCTACAAGATTATGAGAGATATAGATACGTAGATGACCAGCAACTTTTTCCCAGGGCTGGAGTACAAAGTGAGAGGAGGAAGGTTTAGGGGAGACATCATGGAATTTTTTTTAACACACATTGTCAGAGGTGGTGGTGGAGGCTGGAACAATAGAGGCATTTAAGAGACTCTTTGACAGACACATGGATGAAAGGAATATAAAGGGTTATGAGGTAGGGAGAGTTTAGTTTTGTTTAGATGTAGGTTGTGGGCCAAAGAGCCTCTACTGTGCTGTAATGTTCTATGCAATCCTCTGACAAAGTTAACAAAGAAGAATTATTTCCATTGTGGATGGGAAATTGAGAACATAAATAATTAGAGGTGGGGGGGGGGGGCGTGGCAAGATGGCGTAGAGTCTAGACGTGTAATCTCGACCTCTCTGGCCAGACTTTTAAGTACCTGTTTTTTAATCTTTTGTTTTCAAGTTTAAACTTTTAAAATTTTAGTTTAAAGTATTAAGGAACTATTTTGGCCATTAATGGTAAAAAGATTAAACCTCAAGTGCAGAAGAAGTTACATTTTCGAAGTGCTGAAGATTTGGGGCCTAGACGACTTGATACAGCTTCAGGTTTAATTTCTTACGTGTCTAAACCTCAAGGACTGCCTGTGGGAGCTGAAAAAAAATGTCTACTACTCACCAAGTGAAGGATGGCGCTGGAATTACCCGTTCTCTGGAAGAAGGTGCGTGTTCCCAAGAGGTGGATCCCAATTTGGAAAGCCTTTCGATTTTAACGGAGGGAGCATGCAGGAAGACGACTCCATTGTGGGAAATGGATCAGGAAGCATTTCAACCTGAAGATATCGCTTTCCTTCATGATTTTGTGAAAAAATGAGATCTGGGGGAGACCAGCGGCGACCCCCTGAGGAAGTTGGGGTGCCGTCACTGGGAGTCCAGACCCCCAGCATAATTTCTAAAATGCCTTTTGTTGAGTTGCAGCAGGAGCTGCAGTTACCTGGTTCTGTCACTACGTCAGAGAAAGCAGGGCTGAGCTTTTCTGATTTACAGTGTATGCAATTAAATGCAGTCATTCAACCTTTAATGAATGAGATGGTTCAAATGAATGCTAGTATAAGTTCAGAAATGAATACAGTTAAAGCACATGTGGATGCATCTTATGAAGAATTAAAAAAATTTCAGACTGCTTTTTTGGACTGTAAACAACAAGTGGCTTCTAACACAGAAAAAGTGTTGAAAGTTGAAAAATCAGTCATAGAATTGGGAGAACGCGAGAAGGAGTTAGAGAGGAAAATAGACTACATGGAGAATCAAAGTAGAAGGAATAATGTGAAAATCGTTGGTTTGCCAGAAGGTATAGAAGGACAAGATCCTCTTCGTTTTTTTTAAAGACTGGATCCCACAAGTATTAGGGCAAGAATTTTTTTCTGGAGGCTTGGTACTGGAAAGAGCCCATAGAGCTTTAAGAAGAACACCCTTATCTGGTCAACCACCGAGACCAGTAACAATTTGATGTTTGAATTATTTGGATAGAGAAGCAATACTTCGATTAGCAGTGCAAAATGCGAGACAACGACAAACTCCGTTATTGATTCAGAATAGAAGAGTTTTTTTTTATCCTGACTTGAGTCAAGAGGTCATTCAATGTCGATTTAATCCAGTTAAAGAAGTTTTGTGGCGTAAAGGTTATAAGTCTACTTTTCGCTACCCGGCAGTGTTGAAGGTGTTTTATGGAGACCATGAATTTCGGGTTTTTGAGAATGATCGTGAAGCAATGATTTTTGCTGATTCATTGCCAGATATAAGAGGACAAAGATGTAGTTCACCATTGTCTCCTAAAGAAAAATCTGGTTGCTCTGGAAATGGAAGAAATGGGAAAAATGGGAATGGAAAGAGTCCAACTTCTTCTGAAATGGGATCTTCGAGATTGGAATCTCTTGGATGAACAGAAGAATTTTCTTTTTCTTACTCTTTTTTTTTGTTATGATATTTTGATGTTATTCATTGTTTGGCTGGGGAGGGAGAGATTTGCTCTAAGTTCTTTACTAGTCATCAGCCACTGGTGGGTGACCCACACCCAAGTTTTGTTTAGGGAATACTACCTTTTGGTAGTGTTTTTTGGGGGGGGGCATTTTCTTTTTTTTTCTTTATTATTTTTTTAATTTTCATTTTAGTTAGCTTTTAATTTGTGATTTTCTTTCTCCTATTGGAGGGATTTGAGTTGAGTTTTCATATAAAGATATTATTGGTATTTAGTAATAATAGTAGATATGTCGAAGTTGAGGTTTGCTACTTTTAATGTTCGAGGTTTAAACAGCCCGATCAAGCGTAAGGAGTCTTGGTGTATATTAAGAAAATGAAAATTGATGTTGCTTTTTTACAAGAAATACATTTGAATGTGAAGGAAAGTATGAAATTAAAGAGGGACTGGGTTGGGCATGTATATTCTTCTTCATTTAATTATAGGGCTTAAGGCTTAGCAATTTTGATACATAAAAATTTATCTTTTGAATTACAATCAATGGAGGAAAAGGCAGGATGTATTCTTAAATTGAATTGTAAGATTTTTAGTGAATTTTGGACTTCACTTAATATTTATGCCCCAAATGCAGATGATGAAATATTTATTTTAGATGCATTTTTATGTTTGGGTCAGGCTAATGATAATATTTTAGTTGGTGGTGATTTTAATTGTGTTTTGGAACCTTTATTAGATAAATCTCCGAAGAAAGTTAAGAAATCAAAGATAGCAGTTCAGGTTCAAGCGTTGATGAAAGATCTTAATTTAGGAGATATTTGGGGACGTCTCAATCCGACAGAGAAAGATGTTTCCTTTTATTCATCTAGACATGAATCGTTTTCAAGGATTGACTTCTTTATAGTATCGGCAAATTTACAAGGGAAAATACAACAAGCAGAATATAAAAGTAGGGTGATTTCAGATCATTCTTTGTTATATTTTACATATGCAACTTCTGAGAAATTTCAAGTGGCCTATCGTTGGAGGTTTAATACAATGTTGTTAAAAAATACGGAATTTATTGACTTTTTGAAAAAAACAAATTAATTTTTTTTGAAAGAAAATTCTAATTCTGTTCAAAGTAAGTTTGTATTATGGGATGCTATGAAAGCTTATTTGAGAGGACAAATAATTAGTTATACTTCTAAAATAAAAAAGAATCGATTAAATCAGAGTCTTGAATTAGAGAAACAGATTGATGAGTTAGAAAAGGAATTCCAGAAAGATGCTACAGAAGATCAGAAAATAGAATTATCTAGGTTGAAACTGGAATATAATACTTTGCAATCTTATCAATTTGAATGTATGATTAATAGGACTAAACAACAGTATTATGAATGGGGAGAGAAAGCACATAAGGTATTGGCGTGCCAATTAAAGAAAGAACAGATTTCGAGGACTATTAATGCTGTTAGATGGAATTTTCTTATTACTTATAAACCTTGTGAGATTAATGATGAATTTTGTTCATCTTCGTCCGCGAAGCCAAGCCAAAGAAGAACATCTGAAGGAAAACAAGAAACTGGATCGATTGATTTTTTTTATCACAGTTGAATTTACTGATATTAGAAGATGCAGATATACAGGAGTTAGAAGAACCATTTACTGATTCAGAAATTAAAATGCCGAATGGTAAATCGCCTGGTGATGATGGATTTTCGGTTGAATTTTATAAAATTTTTTAATGATGATTTCTCTACTGTGTTTGGGGATGTATTACGTCAAGTTGGAGAACATTATGAATTACCTGAGTCTTGTTCTAGTGCTTTAATTACAGTAATCCCAAAAAAAGATAGAGATCCTTTGAAAGTATCTTCATATAGACCAATTTCGTTGTTAAATGTAGATTATAAAATAATAGCTAAAGTATTAGCGAATAGATTGGCTAAATTTTTATCTAAGTTGATTCATATGGATCAAACAGGTTTTATAAAGAATAGATATGCTTCAGATAATATTCTGTGCATGATTAGTTTGATTAATAGATTTCAACAATCTTCAGATCACCCAATGGTGATATCTTTAGATGCAGAAAAAGCATTTGATAGAGTTGAATGGAATTTTTTGTTTAAAGTTTTGGAGAAATTTAAGTTCTTTATTGGTTGGATTAAGGCTCTATATAGTAAACCGGTAGCTAGAGTATTGATGAATGGTTTGATTTCGGGACCTTTTAAATTGACTCGATTAACTCGTCAAGGTTGTCCTTTATCACCAGCTTTGTTTGCGTTAGTGATTGAACCTTTAGCACAGTTGATAAGACAAAATACACAGATACAAGGTATGAAAGTTTTAGACGAGGAGTATAAAATTAATTTATTTGCTGATGATGTATTGGTGTATTTAAGAAACCCAGCTCAGTCACTTTTGAACTTGAAGGAGTGTTTAATACAATATGGATGTCTTTCTGGATATAAAGTTAATTGGGAAAAAAGTGAAATATTACCGGTAAGTGAAGGAGATTATTCAGTTTATAAGAATATTATTAATTTGAAATGGACTGATCGAATTAAATATTTGGGTATAATTTTGAATGTTAATTATCAATCGTTATATAAATTAAATTATGTTCCGTTAATTTAATAAAATTAAAACTGATTTGATGAAATGGAAAGATGTACCTATTAATTTATTAGGTAGGATAAATACAATTAAGATGAATATTTTTCCGTGTATGCAATATTTATTTCAATCTATTCTGTATTTACTTGATAATATTTTTCAAGATTTGAATAAAATGGTTAGGGAGTTTTTATGGAGAGGTAAATTTTCAAGAGTAGCTTTTGTCACATTTGTGGCCCGAAATGTGAAGTTAATAAAACATTAAACACAAGTTTTATCAGGTAAACTTCTTCAAGTCTTTATTCTCCAATTTCCTTTGTTCTCCTGCTTGTGCTCTTATCTCTCTCTCATACCACGTGACTTCCGGTATATCTCATACATATTCATTATCATGACATCCCTCCTTTAATCAGAAATAAACTTTACCTTCACTTACCAATATCCCTCAGAAACATACAAACATCGTAACTAATGGTAATACTATAACTCAACTACATAAAATTTACTTCCTACAGCACTCATACATGCACTTTATGATATAAGATTAAAATACTGTCCCAAAGTTCTTATTAAAACTATGGCACAAAGTCTTCATATCATTTGGGTGCTTTCCGGTTTCGTTTCGGTCTGCCTGCGATATTGTCGTCGCTTCTCGGTTGTTCACTCTCAGCGTCGGAAATATTGCTCGCCACGGCTTCGGGTGTTTCTGGCGCTCTAGTCACTTCATCAGGAGTGCTGGTAACTGCCTCTGGAACATCATCAGGTCTCTCAGTTTCAGCATCTCGTATTGGCCTTTCAACCTCTTCGCTCGATGTATCTCTGGACTGGTACCTTTTTACACCTGAGACATTTCTCTTATACAGGACTCCAGTCGGAGACTTGACTGTCACCATACTGCCACTTCTGGATTCGACAGTATAGGGTTGATGGTAATAAGGTGTGTCTAGCTTACCACCAGTTTCATGCCTCACTAGAACATTATCTCCTGGCATGATGTCTGAGTACTTGGCTCCACGTTTCGAATCTGTGTACAGCTTTGCTGCACCTTTCTTTTCAGCATCGTGGTCCCTCATCTCCTGGTCGTCTCGGATTTCCTTTATTTCTGGCATTTTTGTGCGGATTTTTCTCCCAAAAAATGCTTCTGCAGGACTTTTTCTAGTGGTTGCATGAGGCGTTGCTCGATAGACAGCCACATAAGATAGCAATGCTTCTCACCAATTTTGTCCTTCTGCGTGTGCAATCCTCAATCGTTTTTCAATGGACTGATTCTGTCTCTCTACTTCTCTGTTGGCTTGCGGCCATGTCAGAGTTACTTTATGATGGTGGTTACCTGTGGTCCTCATGTATTCCTCAAATGTCTCTGAAATGAATTGTGGACTATTGTCAGAGTATAATGTAACAGGTAATCCATATCTTGCGAATATCTCTGCTAATGCTTGTATTGTTTTTTCAGTGGTTGTGGACTTCAACACGTACTCATAGTATCTGCTGTAGTAATCTATCATTACCATAATTGATTCACCCGTCGGTAAAGGTCCAAGAAAATAAACAGCTATGTCGATCCATGGTCCTGTCGGGAGTTGCGTACTCCGGATCGGTTCTGGCGGATTACTCCTACTTGTGATTTGACATCCGTGACAAGTTTTAACAAATTTCTCTGCGTCCTTATCACAACCTGGCTACCATACCTTGGTCCTGAGGTTTTGTTTGGTACCAACAATACCTAGGTGTCCTTCATGCGCTAAGGATACGATCTTCGGTCTCAATCTTTGCGGTATCACCAATCTGCAACCTCTTAATACACACTGTCCGATGCAACAAAGTTCGTCTCTAATGGGAATGTAAGCCTTGTGAGTACACTTGTCCCATTGTCCACTCTGTATGCATTCTCTTACTTCCATGAGTTCTGGATCACGTACGGATTCTCTCTCGACCTCCTTCGTAGTCACAGCTTTCGGTGTCGACTGAATAGCTACGAAGCGTACAAAGCTCTCTGTTTCTGTTCCCAATTCTGACTTGGATTGTGGACCACCAACCTTCACCAATCTGGACAGCGGATCTGCAATGTTTGTTTTCCCTGCAATGTGGATTACTTTATATTTGTAGGGTTGTAGTCTGAGTACCCATCTTTCTATTCTGGCACATGGTTTGGATCTAGGTGCATAGATCACCTCTAATGGCTTATGATCTGTGATGAGTTCAAATTCAATGCCGTATAAATATGCATGGAACCTCTCACAGGCCCATACAAGTCCGAGTGCTTCTTTCTCTGTCTGAGAGTATATTCTTTCCACATCTGATAACGATCTGCTGGCATAGGCAATGATTCTTGGTCATCCATCATGCATCTGGACCAACACGACTCCTAAACCAATCGGGCTGGCATCCACTATGACTTTGGTTGATGCCGCCGGATCGTAATATCCAAGAGTTTTTGCATCTGTCAGGCTTTGCTTCAGCGCTGTGAACGCTTTCTTCTGCTCAGATCCAAAATGAAATGGTACACCTTTCCTGGTTAGTTTCCTTAGTGGTTCTGCCACTGTAGCGAAATTAGGAATGAACTTTGCACAAAAATTGACCAATCCCAGGAAACTCCTCACCTCTGTTGCGTTCTGAGGTGCACGTGCCCTTCAACAGCCTCTAATGCAGCAGCAATGGTTAATGCATCGGTGAGTTCCAACTCACTCCCTCTTTCCAGTAGACGTATTCTGAGTTTATCTGATCTACAGTGCTGTACGACTTGATCCAATAATTGGTTGTCCAAATCAGCTGGTATGTAATTGCATCCAACAGCTAGCTGGCGTAGTCTCGTCACGTACTGAGCAATTGTCTGGCCATCTTCTTGTCTCGTTCTTCGAAACAAATGGCGTTGAAATGTAGCATTCGGTGTCACAACATAGTGTGCATTTAATGCATCTACCGCTTTCCAGTACTCATCCTTTCTTCCAGTATTTAAAAGTGTCTTAAATGTTTCCCGAACTGCGGATCCTGCAGTGAAAAGAAGTAACGCCCTTCTCTGCGCTTTTTGTTCAACTGTACCGGTATCTAGAAATAGGCCACGACTATTGGCGTAGGATTCAAATTCTTCCAGCCATGCCTTCCACTTCACACTTACAGTGCTTGCATCACCCGTTGGGTCAAAATGAGCAATTCCACTATGCGTTAGAAAGTCACTGTCTGCCCCAGCCATGAGGAAATATTCCAGCCCCAAAAGTACTGAGTCAAAGAGAAAATTCTTATAACCTTGAAGTTGTCTGTAATCCTCTGTAATCTTGTTTAGTCTTTAATTTTCTTCAAGCTTATCCCATCCTCGTCGCCAATGTCACATTTGTGGCCCGAAATGTGAAGTTAATAAAACATTAAACACAAGTTTTATCAGGTAAACTTCTCCGAGTCTTTATTCTCCAGTTTCCTTTGTTCTCCTGCTTGTGCTCTTATCTCTCTCTCATACCACGTGACTTCCGGTATATCTCATACATATTCATTATCATGACATCTTTGAATAAATTAACTTAGAAATATGAGTTAGGGGGATTACGTTTACCACATTTTCAAAATTATTATGAAGCAGCCCAACTTAAATTTATTAGTTCATTGATGGATTTGGTATGGCCTGCTAGTTGGGCCAAAATTGAGGTGGCAAATATTTCTGAATTTGAAATACATCAATTTTTGTTTAGATGGAATATAAATTTGTTACAGCAGTATAATGTGCCTATAGTAAAACATCTAATGAAGTTATGGATAAAGAAAAACAAAATGATAGGCTCCAGGGGTGAATTATCGGCTTTGACTCTGTTTTTCAATACATTGGAGATGCATTGGAGATTTAAAGGTGTGAAAAATTTGGGAGATTGTTTTAAAGAGGGTAATTTTTTATCTTTTAATCAGATGAGGGACAGTTTTGGTATTGATAAAAACTCTTTATTTCTCTATTATCAAATTCGATTTTTGGTAAAATGTATGTTTGGTAGAGATATGATTTTACCTGAAATGACTAAATTTGAGACTTTTCTTATGAAGGTACCAGAGAAGGGTTCTTCTTTGGCTTGGCTTCGCGGACGAAGATTTATGGAGGGGGTAAATGTCCACGTTAGCTGCAGGCTCGTTTGTGGCTGACAAGTCCGATGCGGGACAGGCAGACACGGTTGCAGCGGTTGCAGGGGAAAATTGGTTGGTTGGGGTTGGGTGTTGGGTTTTTCCTCCTTTGCTTTTTGTCAGTGAGGTGGGCTCTGCGGTCTTCTTCAAAGGAGGTTGCTGCCCGCCAAACTGTGAGGCGCCAAGATGCACAGTTGGAGGCGATATCAGCCCACTGGCGGTGGTCAATGTGGCAGGCACCAAGAGATTTCTTTAGGCAGTCCTTGTACCTTTTCTTTGGTGCACCTCTGTCACGGTGGCCAGTGGAGAGCTCGCCATATAACACGATGTTGGGAAGGCGATGGTCCTCCATTCTGGAGACGTGACCCATCCAGCGCAGCTGGATCTTCAGCAGCGTGGACTCGATGCTGTCGACCTCTGCCATCTCGAGTACTTCGACGTTAGGGATGAAAGCGCTCCAATGAATGTTGAAGATGGAGCGGAGACAACGCTGGTGGAAGCGTTCTAGGAGCCGTAGGTGATGCCGGTAGAGGACCCATGATTCGGAGCCGAACAGGAGTGTGGGTATGACAACGGCTCTGTATACGCTTATCTTTGTGAGGTTTTTCAGTTGGTTGTTTTTCCAGACTCTTTTGTGTAGTCTTCCAAAGGCGCTATTTGCCTTGGCGAGTCTGTTGTCTATCTCGAGATAGACAACAGACCAGAGAAGGGTTATATTTCATCTATGTATCAAATATTACAGGATGGTATGGATAAAAAGGGTTGGGATAGATCTAAAAGTAAATGGGAAGCTGATACTAGTTTTATTTTTTCCGAGGATGATTGGTTAGATATCTGTTATGTTAGTGTAACTAGATTGATAAATGCACATTATGCAATGATTAACTATAATTTTTTACATCAATTATACTTAACACCTGAAAAATTTAAAAAGTATGATTTTCATGAATCAGATTTGTGTTTTAGATGTGGTAATTCTGTTGGAACTTTTTTTAATGCTGTTTGGTCATGTATACATATACAATATTTTTGGAAGAAAATTCAGTTGTTTTTAGAATACCTGTATAAGATTAAAATAGTTTTAGATCCGGCAGTATTTTTATTGCGTAGTTTGCAACCTCTGAAAGATTTGGGATTAGATAAGTTTCAGCTTGCTTTTGTATATTTAGCTTTATCTGTTGCGAAAAAATGTACGTGGAAAGATACAAATTTGATTGATATTAATAGATGGCATAATGAGATGAGATATTGTTTAATAATGGAAAAAATTACATATGTTTTGCATGATAATTATAGTTTTTTATTAATAAATGGTTGTTATACTCAGACTATTTACATTTCAATTTATATTGATTAGATCTTAATATGTATATTTAATTTTTCTTTAATATTTTTTTCCTTTTTCTTTCTTTATGGGTCTCCTTATGAGAGTTGGCTGAAGGGGGGGGGTTCTTTTCTTTTCTATATAAAAAAAACTTTCATGTTTATGGTTCATTGTTGTATATGCTATGTACTATTTGTTTTTTGAACGAATAAATAAAATTTAAAAAAAATTAGAGGTAAATGAAGGAAAACCTTTTCGCATAACAAGTGTTCATGATCTGGAATTGCATTGCCTAAAAGTATGGCAAAACAGATTCAATCTTTGCTCTTATAGGGGAATGAGAAAGATGTGCGAAGGGGGGGAAAATGCAGGGCTCTGGAGAAAGATCTGTGGAATGCAAAAGACCAGATTAATCTTGTTGAGAGCCATCTGAAACTTGAAAGACTGAATCATTGAAGTATGAAAGGAAGTAATTCATTGATAATTTTCAAATCTCCATTACTGTCATTCAGTGAAAATTATTTATGTCATGTTTCTTCTTCTGTCTTTTTCAAGTGGCATTGCATAACATATTCCAAATGACACAACTATTCAGCTCAAATTCCTTCCCTCAAAACAAATTGGTTTGGTCGGCAGGATAGGCTTTGCACTAACCTGTTTTAAAAAAATAGTAACGTAATCTCTAACTCTTCCATTTCATTAGTCAAACATAAAATTCTGTTTATTTCAGAACTGAGAATATCTAACTCTCTGCCCTGGCTAAATCCACATTCCTAAAACAATTGAAAGTGAAACACGAATGTTTGCAGATGTGATGATTGTGGTAAAAACTCAGCAGGTGGTGTAGTGTCCAAAGGAGGTTTTGGACCCGAGCCTTTCTTCAAGGTACGAGCGAAAAGCAGGCAGATTTGACATCGGAGAGACTGGATGCAGACTGGAAGATCACTTCATTTAGATGAAGCTTTGCTCTGTCTATTCCAATAACGGGGATCTCCCAGTGGCAACCCATTACAATTCCTGACCCATTCCCTTGCTGACATGTCTGCCCATGACCCCCATGCACTGCCAGTCTGAGACCACCCACACAATGGAGGAACAACACCTTGGGCATGTCTGGGCATCCTCCTACAAGACTGCATTAACACCGACTTCACCGTTACGACGAAAGATGTACTTTCCTGAATTCACCTTGGTCGGCTCCCCTTCTCATGGAAGGATAATCAGTGGAGCCCTGTGCTCTGCCGCCTGACCTGAATGTACAGCCACTGCAACTGACTGGTTAGGGGCAGGCTGAAGATGCCGTCAGCCCGTGACCCATCTCCCCACTCAGACCTCTCTCTCTGAGGCAGGGCGGCGGGTGAGAGCCGTTGGGGCAGCAGGAGCCCTTGGGGTGGCGGGGACCGTCAAGGCAGTGGGAGCTGGCGGGGCAGCAGGAGACGTCAGGGGGTGACCGGTGCGGATGAGACACCCACTCTGGGACGCTTTGGCCTACAGGGCCACTCTCTGCAGCTCAAAACGCGGCAGAGCAATGGCTGTCTTCCATACCCATAATCCCCCACGCAGCTGATATGAGAGCTGACAAAAATCAATCCATGGTTTTGGTTTTTGGGGGAGTATACAATAGACATATAATAACAATAATATGGGGAATCTGGGAAGGTGTAAGATATTTTAGAAAGTACTCTTATGTTACTAATATGTAACAATTAGTTGTACCTAAATTAACACCCTCCAAGCACTAAAGAACCAATAAGCAGGTCAATTGACTACAATCCAGTGAAAACAGAACCTTACACTTCCCTGTCACAATCAAATGGGCTTGCTTTGAAATCCTACTACAGTATTTACATTTATCCATTTAAAAAGATCAAAACTTAAGTGGTTTGTTACAACTTTCTGTGTTTTTTACTGACACTAAATTAAGCTAAATTTCCATCTCCAGATTTATAAAATATTCCCTGAAAATGAACAAAAGCAGAAAGATTATCATACTCCTTCCTATATGAAATAAGATGTGGCCTATTCAACCTTCACACCACTTCCCCCCCCCCCCCCCAAAAAAAAAAGGCTGGGAGTGACTTCCTTGCAATATGACTGCTACAATTGTTCCTGGACCAACAGGTTCACATAGTGCATTGGAACTACGGAGTAATCAGCTCAACCAAGATTATATTAATGTGTATCTGGTGCACTGATAAACCAGACCTGGCCTTCAGAGGTATCAGGCAGGACTCTTGTGCCCAGTAACTAGGCAAAGCCAGTTATTTTGAAATATATCCTCTGGTTTTGATGTTGCGACTGTGAACTAGTTTTCCTACCATAGTAAATATTATAATCATATAACCATTCACCGGAAATGCTGTGCTCAAATCTCACAAATATGGAACTCTTGCTTTGGTTTTCCATAGGATAGCATTTACTATGAAGTTAGAGAATCATGAGGCAGTTTTATTTCCTCCAACAACTTTAGATGTTTTAAATTTACCAATGCCAGGTAGCAAGATACTAATATGTATGAATCAGAATGCCTCAGACCTTTTCTTTAAATAGCTTAGGAACTTTTTGAAATAACAAATGGATCAAAAACAAACAAAAAAAAATATTGTTTCTCATTTTGAGCTTGTTTTGCTAAGTCAGACAAAAGGTAAGTTATTCAGTTTATTAATTCCAAAATTACACTATTGTACTTGCTGATTTGAATTCAATAAGCATTTGTGCAACATCTCATTATTTCAAGGTTACACTGCTTCTCTTTTTCTGACTGTAAGGAGCATTGGGTAATTTCTTGCTGATAGTGAATCTTTGTCTGCCTTACAGTAGACTAAATTAAATTTTATGTAATATCAAATTTTTCTATTTTATTACATATCAATAAAAGAATCTTGTCATCAGTAGATGGCAGTCTTGAGCTATATTTCAGCACAGATAACTGAAATACAGCATAGCTGCATGAAGGATTTACCCAGCAATCATAGGCTTATATTGTAATGAGATTTCTACTCGACTCGTTAATTTCAACTCGTTTAATCCAACAATTTCAGACATTTTTAACATTGATGTCTGTATCGCAGCAGGTGTCTCTTCAGACTTTTAATGATAGATAGAATTCATGAAGCTACAGAACCATTTACTATATTACAAAGTATATTTAGAAGTTTTATGGAATCATGAATTAAAGATGCATTATCTTTCATAATGACTATAAAAGGAATAAATAATTGAAATGAAACTATCTCTTTTTGTTCTCAGAATTAAATGTTGGAAGAATATTTAGCAAATGGCACATTGCATGCACTAAGATGATTGCAGATAATACAATGAAATATTAAAACTGCAACACAGCATAACAAGAGGGTACAGACTTTAACAAGCTGCTAAAATAGATTCCCATTTCTGTGACTAACACCACCTCCACCCCTTCTCAAGCTCCTGTCAACATTATGTATTTCCTTCAAATGGGAAAAAATGATATATGGGCTGTGGAGGCCATGTCCTTGGGTATATTTAAGATGGGTAGATAGGTTCTTATTCAGGAAAGGAATCAAGGGTTACGGTGGGAAGGCAGGAGAATGGGATTGAAAAGAATTGTAAATGATGGAAGGGTGGGACAAATAGCCTAATTCAGTTCCTGTATCTTATAGTCTCTATACCACACAGCCTCCTCCTCTCCAAGGAATTAATACTCAGCCTATCCTAGTGTAACTCTTCAGTGACATGAACACCTTGGAGAATTTCCTTCCTCTACTCCTCTTCCAATTTATTAATGTAATTCCTATAGCTGAGCAACCAGAACTGGACACAATTCTCAATTGTGTTCTGATCAACTTCTTGTACAGCTGAATCATGAACCAATTTTTTTAATACTCAGAATCCCACCCAATGAAGGCAAGCAAGCCAAATGCTTTCTTCACTGCCTTGTCCACCTGAGTTGCCTCTCCCAAGGAACTCTGCATCAGTACCCCTTGTCTCTCTCTTCTACAACACTCTCTAGGGCCCTATCACTTAAATCTGCCCTGGTTTGATTTACCAATGGGCAACACGTTGATATAAAATAACCAATATATTTGCATCTGAACTGGGCACTATTGGGAATTACAGGGAGGCTATTTAGTAGAATCAGCCATGATTGATTTGTTTGAGTTTCACTACCTTTAATTTCTCCTTTAGTTTGATATATTTCATATTTTTTAATTATGGTTTTGTTTCACTGTTTGAAATCTTTACTTTTGAGATTACAGAAGTCTGTTCAGTCATTATGCTGGTTTTACCCTGTAACAGTTTCATCTGGTACTAATTTTAAAGGTTGGTCACCCATTCACCATTCCACTAAATTAGTTCCATCAAAGCTAATCCATTACTTGAGTTGCCAACAGTATATTAAAACACAAAGTGATGAAATATCAGGAGAATGTAAGTTTGGATTGGATATACACAGGAACAATGGAAAAATGATGATCGATAGCAACAAATATATGTCCACAATAAGCCAAGTAAAAATGAAAAAAAAAATCAGATAAATTTGAGGGATTCTGGAACAGACTGCAGCAGCTATTTTGGTTCTATGGTCATAAGTCTCATGTTTTTAACATCCACACAATTATCTACATCTGCTGTCAACACAGAACCCCTGTGAATGTAAAATAATTGCATCTTTCTGGCAGTTATTTTTGAAAAGTCATCACCTTCACAATAAATGACAACATGATAATTTTGCTTTATGCATACTGTATTTTAAATAGTGTATTAGGTTTTACATTATAACTGGCTAAATTAATGGTATTACCTCTTACAACCTCTACTTGTAAATCTCGGTTGGTTGACCATTTTCAAATTGTATTTGATACTACAAAGTTTCCTTGACCTGACACTTTTTAGAGGCAATGAATTCAACAACTGCTGCTTAATCTTCTTTATTGTCATCTATTCTTCTTTGAATAGCTTCCCTTCACGTCCTTGCAGGCAGTATAGATATTACGAGTTATCAGTTTACTGATGATTTACAGATGTTTGCACCCAGGAACTGTAGGCACATTTCACAGTTTTACTGGCAGTGTGATGAGGGAGGCTTTGTTGCTAACAACACAGTTGATTCAATGGCAAATGCTCCACATCACTGCTTACACCAATGAGCAGCTGCCAAGGTATTGCATTTTCCCTGAACTCTTCTGTTGTTCCTGAACAGACTTGAACTAAATCACAAAGTAAACTGAACAAACACCTGCCTGGTTTATTGATTTCTGTTGATATATTCTTTTGCCTTTTTCCCCTATCTCGTTCCATATTGTAAGATTCAATAATGTGATGACTGAGTCCCAAAAGCAGATTGAAAAACGCTGTGGAAATAAAAAGAGTACAATCAAAGGAGTCCATTTAACAATAAACAGCATGTTCAATGCTTATTCAGGTAGTTCCACTAAAGGCACAGTGGGTTTCAATTTGATAATTTCTTCTTGTGACAGAGTTTGCAGTGCATCATTTGTTTGGGAGTTTGGTGCTAAGTATATGAACCCCATGGCCTGTCCAAAGTGATCAGCTCAGCTGTGTGTAGTTGGCCCGGAAAAGGACACTGACACTGGTTCACTTATCCTTCCAGCGTTTCCAAGGATCTCGCAGATAAGGAGTTGATTCTAAGTTTAAGTCCTGCTCTTCCGAGGCCAGCTCTCAGAAGCAGGTTGTTGGGGGGAGGGAGGGGGTGGAGGTGGAGGGGTATCACTGCTGCCCAGCAAGCTATAGGTTTTGAGTCAATACTATTGATCTTTAAACACTCTCTTCCTCGGCTTACAGAAAGCTTTGGTAGTTCAGTGAAAATGACGGTGAATTTCATTTTTGATGTCTGCTTTTGTCAAAAGGCTATTCTCATGATATGTCTTCCTGGGTCTTGTCATGAATGTTCATTGACAGAGAGCAGTTTTGTAGATTGAGAATCAGGTTATCGAGAACCTGTGTCTTTGATGATGTTGCCTGTAAGGTGCATCCTCTCATATGATTCAATGAATGAGTTGACTGTGGCTTAAAGCTTGGCCTTTGAGCACTACAAACACATCCTTCTCTGCATACTGGTTTCAGCTATTTAGGTTCAGGTCACCAAAAAAATTAGGCTGCCACTACTATCAACAGAATTACTGTAAACACTTTCCCAGGCAAATTTAATGTGAATGTATCATTGATTTTTGGAAACTCCCAAACAAATGATGCACTGCAAACTCTGTCACAAGAAGAAATGATCAAATTGAAACCCAGTGTGCCTTTAGTGGAACTACCTGAATAAGCGTTGAACATGCTGTTTATTGTTAAATGTTCTACATGTGGTGGCATTTTATTAAAATGTGATGACATGACCCTAAAAATTCATGCATAAGAATGATATAAAAGTAGAGAATACCAAACGTAGTGGATCAGTGGCATTGTTCTGGGGAAAAAAGTCATAGATCTGTGAAATTAACTTTGTTTCTCTCCTCAACTGCTGCCTGACCTCATGGGGTATTTCAAATCATTTATTTTTTGATTCCATGTACCTGCAGGATCTTGGATTTTGAGAATGAAAAAGAATCTTAAGCTTGAATTTATTTCAGTGCAAGGGAATTGCAGATAGCTCTCATCCCAGGATGATAAAGAAATTATCTGCATACTTAAAATTGGTCAAGTATCTACATAAGGATATAACTCCCATCCGAACAGCCTTACAATACAAAGGGAGGAAATCCTGGGGAACTTTTTATTGTTAACTAATTTTGTTCTCAAAGGAACAAAAAGGCCTTTAGGGAACCACTCTGAGGCAAGGGGGGGGGGGGGTAGGAATTATTTGTGGTCCTTTTACAGACTTTGCTAATGCTGCACAATGTGTAAAAGACCAAAGAGTAAACCAGAAATTACTCTATGTATATACATCTTCATCAATACTTCCCTATGTCCTATAAAACACTCAAAACTCAGATCTTACACCTGCACCTATTAAGTGGGAGCTCTTGACAGTCAGATGCAAATGTGATTGGAGAATGGGCTTCTGGAACTCAAAACATATATAAACGTTAATGAGTTACTCCAATACACAAAAGTGCTTGTGTATTGAGTTTCTCCATCACTTTTGTGTATTGCAAAACAATCATAGTGACTTCAATCTTTCCTGTTGAACAACTTTAATAAGTAAGATGTGAATGTCATAGTCATGTTATAATGCAGCACAGAAACAAACTCTTCAGTGAGAATTACTTTAATTCTACACTGTTCTCATTTTATTCTCTCTACACTCCCCATCAAACCTCTAGATTCTACTATCTACCTCACACACACTAGGAAGAAGTTCATGGAAAACAATGCTACCAACCTGCGTGCATCTTATGTTTATGGAAGAAAATGAGAACATCCTGGGAATCCCTATACTGTCAATGAGGATTCAGGGCAAATGCTATGAAGTTGCATTAATTGGTGATAATGAGAGGTTTAAATTCTCTTGTTGTGGATATAGATTACAGGATCTAAAAACCAGCATATGCCTGGGATTATCTAATCAGGCACAGGACTGGTCAGTATCTGGAGGGGAGACCATCTTGGAACACCAGGTGCTGTAGATTTCTGTGAGGGGTGCTGGACAAAGTGGCGACTTTCTGTCTGCCTTACGGTAGACAAAAGTCAAAGAATTGATTGTATGTTACATTCTAAATGTAGTATTATTGACAATAATGAAACTTTTACCTTTAGGTAATGAATGTTTCAAGAGAAATAAATTCAGAAATACTTGCAAGAAAAATAATTCTCATTAGTGCCAAGAGTAGGACATCATGAATGGTGGGTTACTCATGGCCTTGAGGAATACATAAAAAATAGGAGCAATCTGGCCTATCGAGCCTGCTCCGCCATTCAATGTGATCATGGCTGATCTAATGATAGGCTCATCTCCACCTACCTTTTCCCCTTATCTCTTAATTTCCTTACTATGTCAAAATCTATCCAATCTTGTGTTAAATATATTTACTGAAGTAGCTGTTGTGTTGGGAAGAGTATCAGGTATGGTGGATTCACAAAGAGACAAGTCTAGACACAAGTGTTACAATCACACGTAACTTTTATTAACACATGGGAAATAAACTGGAGAACATTAAATGGTACTTGATCACTATTTCACTTAAGCAACAATATAGTGTTACGAACCCAGAGGACCCCCAGACCCAGCGGCAATAGATATTCACCAAGACAAATGATTACTTAAACAAAGGTTGCTTTTAATTCTCTTTAAACATGAAAACAGGATCAAACTTTAACTTATCACTATTAACTTAACTAACCTAACAACCCCCTTCTAATTCTAAGTGCATGTGTATGTAATGTGTATGAAAGTTCAGAAAAGTTATTTGATTCACATCCAATCTCACTTCTCATTCCTCCAACTTCACTGGTTGCAGGCAATTCTTATACTGTGCACAGAATTTAACATTTATGAATTTCACCAAGCTTTTGTGTTTGAAAGGTAAATGGTTACCACTCAGGAAGATTCTTGTCAGTTTTCAGAGAGAGATTTGTTGTTCCTGGACACAAAATGATCCCTTTTAATCAGCCACATCAGTGTCTTGCTGAAGAAACTTGCCCCATCAGGGTTTTCCAGATTCTTTCAGGTCACCACAGAGTTCCTTTTTGTTTCTCTAATTTCAAATGAAACATTAGGCAGCCAGTCCTCTCCTCTTGTATGGACCACAAAGATTTTGACCAGGCTGAACTAAGCACTCACAACCCATCTTCCAAATGGGGGTTTTCCACAAGCTTTGAATTCTCTCACCCTCTCTCAGAGAAAAGCCTGTTTTTTTCTCTCTGTTTGCAAAACCACATGACCCTCTTAGAACAGCAACCTTCACTCAGACAGACTGCAGCTCTGAACCTAATCTTCCGAGTTCTTTCATTTGTTGCTTATCAAAACAACAATCTATTAGTAAAGTCCCTTGGGCACGCCTCAAAGCTTTTGCAAAGGCCTTTGGAACTGGCCTGTCTAGCTTGAGCAGAGCTCCAGTATTTTAAATGAGAACTGTTTTGAAGTGTTTGTATGCGACCTACACTAAAAAACCTGTCACACTTTATCTCCCCAAACCATATCTATCTTCTTCTCTTCTTCTTTGGCTTGGCTTCGCGGACGAAGATTTATGGAGGGGGTAAAATGTCCACGTCAGCTGCAGGCTCGATTGTGGCTATACAATATCAAAACAACATATTCTGTCACAATCGACATTCACCTCAGACTTCGGTTGGACCCCGATAACAGTAAACCTATACTCGACTCACTCACACACACTACAAGCAGGGACTCTTGGATGCACACACAAGTATGTGCACACACATGCATGCACATGCACACGCACACATACACACACCTGGTTCCCTGTACCAATGGGGTTGCAGCTCTCTGCACGTACTGACATATTGCAGTATTAATGGCTCAGCTTCAGTGTAGTGCACACCTCACCCGCGATATTTCCAGTGATGTCCACAGTAGGTACCTGGCACAGAGTGATATCTGGGCTTGAACCATGAGGCAGAAAGACAGAATGTACTGTGTGTTGGTGTTATATACAGTGCTAATCTGTGCTTCTAGACAATAATGACCCTAGGTGATTTAATTAGCCAATGGCAAAGTGTGCACTAATGGGTGTCCGGAGTCCAACCTTGATTGACAAGTGATGTGACTTCTAAGTAACTTTCAGACATGGAGGACATGTGACCACCTGCAATACACACATTCCAGACAGGCAGGGAGGCCGTTTCCTCTGACCAGGAAATTCCATAGATTCACCACCCTCTGCGAGAAGCAATTAATCTCTTCTCCGTCCTAAATCTACTACCCTGGATCTTGAGGCTATGTCCTCTAGTTCTATTCTCCCCAACAAATGGGAACAACTTATCAACTGCCTCCATCTTACCTTTGATTTTCATAATTTTACATGTTTCTATAAGATTCTCAATCGATGGTCAGAACACTTCCAATCCCTTTTTAGTGCCAACCGCTCAGTCCAAGAATCCGCCCTGCTCCAGCTCCCTCAACAACCCTTGAGGCTAGAGCTGGATGAGGTCCTTACCCGGGAAGAGACATATAAGACAATTGAACAACTGAAAAGTGGAAAAGCAGCAGGTATGGATGGAATACCCCCAGAGGTTTGGAAGGCTGGTGGCAAAGCTCTGCATACCAAATTGCATGAGTTTTTCATGCTCTGCTGGGACCAAGGAAAGCTGCCTCAGGACCTTTGTGATGCCATCATCATCACCCTGTACAAAAACAAAGGCGAGAAATCAGACTGCTCAAACTACAGGGGAATCACGCTGCTCTCCATTGCAGGCAAAATCTTTGCTAGGATTCTCCTTAAGAGACTAATACCTAGTGTCACCAAAAATGTCCTCCCAGAATCACAGTGTGCCTTTTGTGCAAACAGAGGCACTACTGACATGGTCTTTGCCCTCAGACAGCTCCAAGAAAAGTGCAGAGAACAAAACAAAGGATTCTACATCACCTTTGTTGACCTCACCAAAGCCTTTGACACCATGAGCAGGAAAGGGCTTTGGCAAATACTAGAGCGCCTCGGATGCCCCCCCAAATTCCTCAACATGGTTATCCAACTGCACGAAAACCAACAAGATCGGGTCAGATACAGCAATGAGCTCTCTGAACCCTTCGCCATCGACAATGGCGTGAAGCAAGGGTGCGTCCTCGCACCAACCCTCTTTACTATCTTCTTCATGATGATGCTGAAACAAGCCATGAAAGACCTCAACAATGAAGACGGTGTTTACATCCGGTACCGCACGGATGGCAGTCTCTTCAATCTGAGGTGCCTGCAAGCTCACACCAAGACACAAGAGCAACTTGTCCGTTAACCACTCTTTGCAGACGATGCCACTTTAGTTGCCCATTCAGAGCCAGCTCTCTAGCGCATGACGTCCTGTTTTGTGGAAACTGCCAAAATGTTTGGCCTGGAAGTCAGCCTGAAGAAAACTGAGGTCCTCCATCAGCCAGCTCCCCACCATGACCACCAGCCCCCCCACATCTCCATCGGGCACACTGAAGTCAAAACGGTCAACCAGTTTACCTATCTCGGCTGCACCATTTCATCTGATGAAAAGATCGATAAAGAGATAGACAACAGACTCGCCAAGGCAAATAGCGCCTTTGGAAGACTACACAAAAGAGTCTGGAAAAACAACCACCTGACGAAACACACAAAGATCAGCATGTACAGAGCCGTTGTCATACCCACGCTCCTGTTCGGCTCCGAATCATGGGTCCTCTACCGGCATCACCTACAGCTCCTAGAACGCTTCCATCAGCGCTGTCTCTGCTCCATCCTCAACATTCATTGGAATTACTTCATCACCAACATCGAAGTACTCGAGCTGGTAGAGTCCGCAAGCATCGAATCCATGCTGCTGAAGACCCAACTGCGCTGGGTGGGTCATGTCTCCAGAATGGAGCACCATTGCCTTCCCAAGATCGTGTTCTATGGCGAGCTCTCCACTGGCCACCAAGACAGAGGTGCACCAAAGAAGAGGTACAAGGACTGCTTACAGAAATCTCTTGGTGCCTGCCACATTGATCACCACCAGTGGGCTGATATCGCCTCCAACTGTGCATCTTGGCGCCTCACAGTTCGGCGGGCAGCAACCTCCTTTGAAGAAGACCGCAGAGCCCACCTCACTGACAAAAGACAAAGGAGGAAAAACCCAACCCCAACCAACCAATTTTCCCTTGCAACCGCTGCAACCGTGCCTGCCTGTCCCGCATCGAATTTGTCAGTCACCAACGAGCCTGCAGCAGATGTGGACATACCCCTCCATAAATCTTCGTCTCTGAAGCCAAGCCAAAGATAAGATCCCCTCTCATTCTTATAAATTCAGTCAAGCATCAGGTACAAAGATCCTTGAAGGTGACACTCTTATTTATAAGGGGGGGGGGGTCAGAAAGACATATGCATGGAAAATAAGAAACTGGAAGCTATAGTACAATGTTATAAAACATTCGTTCAGTTACAGCTGCATTACCGTATGTAGTAAAACAATGTTAGAAAATCTCAGCTGGTCAAACAGTGTATTTTATGTAGCAAAGATAAAGATACATAACCAATGTTTCAGGCTTGAGCGCTTCATCAAAGTATGCATAAAATGGTGGGGGGTAGGGACAGGGGGAGGAGCACAACCCCACAGGTAGGAGGTGATAGGTAGATAAGGGAGGGTGAGTACACCAGCAAGCAGGGAGAGGGGGCATGGCTCTGTGAATGGAAAGGGAAGGGGTTGGAGAGCTGGAAGAAAGAGGACAAAGGGAAGGAGAATGGAGAATAGGCTACGATATACCAGAGAACTCGAAGTTAATGCCAACCATATGTAGTTCTGGTCTCCATGCCATAGGAAATATGCAATTGCACTGGAAAAGGTGAAAAAGGAGAGATACCAGGAATTTGCCTGGGATAGATAGTTTCAGCTGTGAAGAGAGTCTGGATGGGCAATGTTTTTCTTGGTGTAGAGGAGGCTGAGAAGTATCCTGATGATAAAGAAAATTATGGGGAGCATAAATAGAATTGATGATGATAAACATTTGCAGAGACCTAAAACCAGAGGGCATAGATTTAAGGTAAGCAGTAGAGGGTTTCAAGGTGATCTGAGGATGATTTGTTTTTTACTCATAGTGAGTGAAATCTGGAATGTGCTGCCTGAGGGGATCGTGTAAGAAATTTCAAGACAAGCCCTTGAATCACAAAGACATAAAAGGCCATATGCAGGAAAATGGGATTAGTGTGGATGGATACTTAATGGTTGCCATGGATATGGTGGGATGAAGGGCCTGTTTCTGTGCAACATTACTGATTAAAGGTACAAACATGGTCAGCGATCTCACCAGAGAGCAGAGATGAGGGCTATTCTATCTCTCCATGCTTTTGGCTCATCCACTCTGTGTATCAAATCTTTTTATTCACATTATTTTAATATATAATTGTAAAATGCACATCGTAGCCTCAACATCATTCCACGCACATGATCTTTCATTTTATTTTCTCTCACTAATTGCCTTAAGAGTATCTTCTTAGAATGAACAGATTAACTCATTTTCACATCATGGAATAACATGTCATGATGACTCAGCCAATACTGCTGTAAGTTGCTAGGCGTTGCTCAATGAGAGTAAAAGTTATTTTCCAACAATAATGCCGGGCATCCCTTTGAACACCAACAATTTCACAGTTACTGAATAATAACTATTTAAAAAATTTATCACTCGATGTGGAATCATGCTTTCTTTAGGGTATGATATGCAGTAAAAAACATATCATATTTGGTATTTTAGTACTCATAATTGTATTTATTCTTTTGTTAAATCTGCAGAAGTCAAATCTTCTGCACAATTTTTTCTAACAGTATACTTTATTCAAAATAATTTATTTACCAAAAAATTGTTCAAAGACTTTTCACATGCATCATGCCAGTTATATCTAGATATTCCCATCAATGTACATTGTTACATGTGTTCTTTAAATACACCATTACAACCCCCATGGCACTTTGTTGTTTCCCCTCCCTCTGCTGTTTGGTCTCAGCCCCTCAATGCCCGGTAATGGGAGCTTCTTGACTGTGATCCTTCCTGACAGTGCCCTCGCGTTGATTGCACCAAGCCTCTGTGCATCCCTTAGCACGTACTCCTGCAGCCTGGAATGTGCCAGTCGGCAGTATTCCCTCACCGACATATCTATGTGCTGAAAGACCAACAGGTTTTGGGCAGACCAAAGTGTGTCTTTCACTGAGTTGTAGGTCTTCCAGCAGTTCTGGATGTCTGACTCTGTGTCATATTGCTGCTCCACTCACTCTTTAGGAATCTGCATTCAGCAAAATGGTGGATGACTGTCTGCACTCCACCACAGTCATTTCTGGGAAAATGTGCATTGTGGGTGATGTTCCAGTTGTACTCGAAGGATCAGTCTGTGAGGGTTCACTGCCAGCCAGTTCTGGTGCTTGTTTGTGAGAATCAGATCTGCAGAAGTTAAACTTTACTACTCATAGGTCGCAACTTGCTACAAAATGCTAGAGGTATTTAAACTTACTCCACAATTGGCTGTTGGGGAGAGAAAAAAACTGACAACTTCAGAAAAGCTGTAATATAAATCATACAATAAGTTAATTGTGGAAGAAGAGCTTGGTAATGTAAGTTGCTTGTTATAACCAATTGTCATTGAGCAGTCCATGAATTCCATGTAAATGTGGAATCTCTGAACTTGCTGACTGAGTTCAGCCAGAGATTTCCTGACTTTACACGAGCAGATTAGAACAAGCTTGATAAATTCTCTTGCAGTTAAGCAGGGAAATCTGCTTGATGTACTTGGCACAGGGAACAGCAAGTCACAGAAAGAGTATTGCATTCAATTCTGGCTGACATGCTTTATAAAGTATGTGGAGGTCCAAGAGGATTCAGAAGAAAATCTATGATGAGGGAATTCAGATTTAAAAAACACATGAATTAGTGAAGTTGGGCCTTTTTTCTTTGGCACCAAGAAGGTTGAGAAATCTGTTGGAGTTGGTCAAGATCATGATGGATTTGGGTAGAACCCAATAGAAATAAGTTATTCTTATGTACAAAGCCTAAATGCAAAAGACTTAAAGTGATGGGGGGGGGGGGGGGGGAAAATCAGGAAATTTGTGAAGAAAATAAGACCAGAAGACATACGACCAAATTCAATCATTTGAATGTATTTTCCTCACAACCCTGTATAAACATTTACTCATATCATGATGAAGGACTCGGGCCTGAAACATTGGTTATTATATTTTTGCCTCCATTGAACTCTGTGGGACCTGCTGAGTTTCTCTGGCACTTTCGTGCATTAACTATAATTAGAGTGTATGTCGACTTTCTTGTTTCACCACAAATAACCATTTTACTGGGTCAGAATGTTGATTATCTGAAACACACATATTACAGGAAGTGGAGTTAACTAGGGGTTTCATAAAGGAAATGATCTGTCCATTGAAGAAAAATAGCTTACTGGACAAGAATAAGAGAATGGGACCGAATAGGCTGCTTCACAGAAAGCCACTAAGGGCTTGATTGAACGGTCAGTGTAGCAATAATTCTTTTGGTTCATCAGAATGGTCAAGAGCAGTTTATGTGCAAAAAATACAAAACAGCGCACTTTTTAAATATGTTTTAAATTGTGTGAAATGGTTGATTTTTTAAACTTGATTTGAGCCTTTGAAATTTTCTGAATTTAAGAGGATATTCAAAGTGCTTGACATTTGTCAAAACTGGATGAGTCTTCCCCAGCTATTCCCCAGCAGATTATTCTGCAGTTGTTTTGGGCAGTCCTAATATCAGTTCATCCATGCAATGACATTTTATACAAACTTGAGCTATCAAAGTGTGTCTTGCTACTTTGAACTGGAACTGCATCAACAAATTGCCATCAGGAGATTCACCAAAGTTAATTTGTACTTTCTCCATATTTCATTTGGGATCACAACTTGTCATGTCATTTTGTGCCACTGTAATAACATTACTGTATTACATCAGATTGAAACATGAAAGTCTGCAGATACTGTGATTGCCATAAAAACACACCAAAATGCTGGAGGAACTCCGTCTCCTTTCTCACAAACATGATAAATTTTTACCTCATCCCTTATCATATCCAATTTTGTTATCTGGATTCCTCCTCCAGACAACATTGTCTGAATTTTGAGACTTCATGCTTCTCGCTTATTCCTTTGAAGAAGGGGTTAGGCCCGAAACATCAGCAATTTTTTTTCTCCTATAGATGCTGAAAAGACCGTTGAGTTCCTCCAGAATTTCAGTGAGTTTTTACTGTATTTCACCAGAAGCACAGCTGTGATCGTAATGATATACAAACTATTACAAGCAGCCGCACCTCAATAAAAGCAGGCTGAAATGAGCTTTATTTAGTGATTTTTCTTGAGCTTCATAACAAGAGCTGCCTGATGGGTAGTTTCTTGTGACCTCAGAGATGTGAAACAGATTCTCATTCTTTTGGTTAATTCAGGAACCAAAAAGAAGAATACATGAAACTTGAATAATTTCAAAACTTTATCAAATATCTTACTGTTATCAGCAGAGTTTAAATTGAATTAATTCTTTTTTTTAAGTAAATTAAAATGGTTCTGGTGATCTGTATAAACTGGCGGAATTTTCCTCATTTGTAATCAACTTTTTTTTCAACCTTATCACAAATCTAACAGATAAAAACTGGTGAACTGAAGCACAGACATATTGGTTGCTGTCCTCGATCATGCAACAATCACCAACTTCTGTTGCGGCACTATTTGTCAAAGAAACTGGTATGCTCCTTTAATGAATCTTGTTTCAAACCAAAAAAAAAATAAGTACAAGAAAAAAGGATGCACTTCATAAGCAAAATACTGCTTTTTGTTAAAAAGTAACCTGCCTGCAAAGGCAATTGGGCATAGAATTCGTGTGATGCTGTACGCATCAAGAATTTAAAGAAATGCTGTACAGAAATTGAAAATAAATAATACAATATTCTAAAAAAAGGTATCGATCTCATTCAAAAAAACAGCTTTTTCTCTTTTATGTTTCAGTTAACCCACTCCTACCTCTCAATCTAATTTTATGACAAAGGAAAACATTCACCAACTGAGTCTGGTTGACAAACAAAAAATTATATACCTAATGTTCTGGGTCAACCAAGACCACCAGTAAAATCCTTCCTTACTAGAAGTGATCAAAATTTGGAACAATTTATTTGCATGAACATTGTTTAACTGCTCTTTTTCAAACAATTCTTTTAAAACAGCAAGTCAATTATCAGCTGGGTGCCATTGACTCCTGATCATTTTAAATTTAGACATAAAGCATGGTAACAGGCCACTTC
The DNA here is from genome assembly GCF_036971445.1 of Narcine bancroftii. Taxonomy (NCBI): domain Eukaryota; kingdom Metazoa; phylum Chordata; class Chondrichthyes; order Torpediniformes; family Narcinidae; genus Narcine; species Narcine bancroftii. Next base: position 274,614,562 of record NC_091469.1, read on the forward strand.
GGCCCATGAGTCTGTGCTACCCAATTAACCTACATCCTTGGTATGTTTTTTGAATGGAGCCCCCCCCCCACCCGGAGAAAACCCACACAGACTCAGGGAGAATCTATAAATTCCTTACAGACAGCACAGGATTCAAACCCCGGTCTGGTCCCGATCACTGGCGTTGTAAAGGCATTGCGCTAACCTCTAGGCCAACCGTGCCATTTTATAACTTCTGCTGAAATAAATTCCTAATCTTTTAAAAATAAAACTTTAATATCCGAAAAAAGGATCAATGCCACAAATGAATTAAGAAATTAAATTTAAAAAAGGGCTGGTAATGCTCAGTAAGCTGGCTGGAATCTGTGGAAAGAGATATGTGCATGGTTAACTTTTCAGATCGTAATGCCTTTCATCACAAATATGCAAACATTGAATTCCTCCAAACATCAATAAGAATGCATGTCAATAATAGTTTCTCTGGCAACATTAGGCTCAATTCGCAGCTTTCCATTCATTTGTATGACGTCTTAATTTAAACAAATTTGGAACATGTTACCTTCAACAGAGCACCATTCCCTCAGTAATTAGCTTTGAATCCAAAACCAACTGGCTCAAAGGTAAATGTTCAAAGTTCAAATGTATGCCATCAATGTAAATTGACCAATCATGTGTATTTCCAACAGAATTCAGTAATCACTGGGTTCAAAGGATGTCTCAGAATATCAGCTATTTGCCAGAACTCCAAAAATAACTCTTATTTATCCATTAATAGAGACCCTCCTATCAGTTGATCAGAGAACATTTAAGATAAGATGTTCCACAATGAAAAGTAATCACAAAGCAGTAGGAAAAATATTGTATTTTAGACATGCACTAATAGTCTCAAAAATTAATTACCAGAGGACCTGTCGTCCATCAATTATAATTTTTACTTTGGGTTATTTAGGGATGTGAAAAAGCTCCTAAATATATCTTACACTTTTTGTGATTTGGGACTGCTTCTTGGATTTAGACAAACCAAAATTAGTAAAATGTTGTAATATTATTATTAGAATATTATTAATATAGACTATTTTTCATTGTTGTTACAAATCATAAAATCATTAACTATCTAATAATGGGAACTATTGATGTTTCTAGTCCTCTCATATAATGTGATTTACTTTGTAATTTTAAATTTTAAGTCTAGTTTCATAATTTTCCATCATGCAAGTTAAAATAATTTTCTTAATATTGATATGCAACAGGCCTATAGAGAATTCAGAAAGTAATTAAATAAAATATAGATAAAAAGATGCAACTCTTAGCACAGGATATTGTAATCCCATTATCTCCGGAAGACTCTGATTTCATTTTGTTTTCTCAGGACACCAGAAGAAGGGTGAGTTGGTGACAACTTTGAAGTTGAAGAGCAATGATAGATTTTGATAAAAATCAAAAATGATAATTTATTTATGCATTCTTAACACATGAAGAAAGGCTGTTCAATATTTCAAGAACCCTTTTTCATCACCAGATATGTTGAAACTGCATACTCAAATATTAAATTTTCTCTGCTGAATCGAGGCTTCTTCATTTTCCATTTTATTTTCATTTCAGTTCCCATTTCATTTCCCCAGAATTTAAATTTATTTTTCTCTCAGAATACATTCTAACCCTAGGTTACTTTTCAGTGGAGTTTTCAGTGCAGGAAAATCTTGTCAGACATGCGGTAATAGTGTATGCCATTACTCACAGTAATCCAAGGGCTTATTATTTCTACATTATTATTAAATAAAAGGAAATGCATCCATTCACTAAAGATTGAATACACTAAATCACAGATATGATCATTTAATGGAAAGTAAGCAGCATGAGCATGGATATCAAGACTCATTAAGCAAGGTCAAGATCCATCATAAACCAAATAGAACATGGTTTCTCCACAGTAGCGAGATTTGGAGCAAGTGCAGGACCATTTAAAAGCACCGGCAAAGTTACTAACTGCAGTCAGTAGAAGGAAAGGAACTTTAGTGGCGCAACCACTGTTGCAGTGACCAGTGTAAGAGTGGGTTACTGAGGCTTTGGCATGAGAGTGTTTCGTGGTGTAGGTAACACCAGCCTTCTAGGAAAAAGGAACAGATAAGAACAGGCGAGTTCAGGTAAGGTCTTTATCTTAATTATAAGACATAGGAGCTGAAATAGGCCTTTCAGCCCATTGAATCATGAGCTGATCTATTTTCCCACTCAGCCCCACTCTTCGGCCTTCTCCCCATAACCTTTGATGTCCTAGCAAGAATATATCAACCTTTGCCTTAAATACACCCAATGACCTGGCTTCCACAACTCCCTGTGGCTACAAATTCCACAGATTTACCACACTCTGGTTGAAGAAATTCTCCCCATCTCTGTCCTTCAATCCTGAAGTCAGACTCTTCCACCATGGGAAACAACCTTTCTCCATTTACTCTGTCCATGACTTTCAATATTGAAATGTTTCAATATCTCCCTTCATTCTCCTAAATTCAAATGAGTACAGGCCAAGAGCTGACAAACGCTCCTCATATGATAACCATTTTATTCCCAGAATCATCCTTGTGAGCCTTGTCTGAACCCTCCCCAATGCCAGCACATCCTTTTTTAAAATGAGGAAGTCCAAAACTGCTCACAGTACTCCAAATGAGGTCTCACCAGTGCCCTCTAATTATTGTATCATCTGAACAGAGGAAAGGGGCGCCAGGGCAGTAGTATGCTCCTCTGGCAGGATGTGGGAAATCTGGGACAGCGCGTGTGTCCCTGATGACTACATCTGCAAGAAGTTCATCCAGCTGCAGCTCCGCCCAGACCGAGTTAGCAAACTGAAGCCGGATGAACTTCAGGTCATTGGGGAGGCAGAGGGACTGATAGACAAGAGTTACAAGAAGGTGGTCACACCTAGGAGGCTGGAGTCAGATAGCTGGATGGCTGTCAGGAGAGGAAAAGAAAATTGGCAGTCAGTGTAGTGTACCCCCTGTGGCCTTTCCCCTCAATAACAAGTACAGGTGCATAATCTTTTATCCCCAAACCCTTGGGACCAGACACTTTTTGGAGAATAGAATAATAATAACAGTGGTACGTAAATGAAGTGAGATAAAATTAGACCATAAAATTACTCGCACTGAGACCACAGCACTGGACAGGGTGGGTCAGGTTGGGTAATGTTTCGTGCCAAATGCGACCTTTGGTGTGCAGATGGCATCCTTGGAAAAAGTGTTGGTTTTCGGAGGTATCAGTTTTTAGAATTTTGGCTGGAAGATTATGTTTCTGTATACTGTTTTGGATACTGTTGAGGAAACTTAGCAGGGAAAAGCTGCAGCAGTCAGGTCTCTGCCACAAAGTCTGGTCCTGTGGCTCAGAAGGGAAAGGAAGAAAGGAGGAGGACAATAGTGATAGGGGATTCATTGGTGAGGAGATTGTGTAGAAGAGATCGAGTCTATCAGATGGTATGTTGCCACCCAGGTGCCAGGGTTAGAGATGCTTCTTGAGAGGGAGGATGAACTGCCTGATGCTGTGGTACACTTTGATATCAATAACAAAAATAGGAAAAGTGATAAGGTCCTGAAGGTTGAATGTACAGAATTAGGATAGAAGCTAAAGAGTAGGACCTCAAGGGTGGTAATCTGTGGATTTTTGTCTGAGCCATGCACTAGCGAGGGCTAGAATAAAAAGTTATGACAGATGAATGCATGGCTGAAGAGTTGGTGCAGGGGGCAGTGGTTCAGCTTTGTGAATTATTAGGAGCTTCTCTGGGGAAGGTATGACCTGTACAAAAAGTACAGGTTACACCTTAACTTCAGGGGGAGCAATATTCTTGCCGGCAGGTTAGATAGAGCTGATGTGGGGTTGGGGGGGGGGGTGGGAGGGGGTTAAACTAGCTGGGTGGGATAATGGGAAGCAGACTGTTTGGTCAGATGATGGAGCAGTTGGTGAAAGATAAATGTTATGTGTTTGGAGACTATGAAGAAGGACTGGCAGAGGATGAAATACAAATGCAGTAAGTTCAGTGGGTTGAAATGTGTGTACTTTAATGCATGGAGTAAAGAGCAACTCAGAGCGTAGGTCAATATGTGGAACGATGACGCTGTGACAATTTCAGAGCATTGGCTGTCTCGGGGGTAGGGATGGCTGCTCAATGTATCAGGATTTAGATGTTTCACAAAGGACAGGGAGGGAGGACAAAGAGGTGAGGGAGAGGCATTGCTGATCAGAGACAGTTGCAGAAAAGGGGGGGAAGTAGCATGCAGGATTAAGGAAAACCACAAGACACTCTCCAAGAGGATGAATCGTATGAGGAGAGGGCCCATTGGGGTGTTAGTAGAAATGTGTGCGCCGAGCCAGAGGAGGTAGCTGTGGTCCTAAATGAATACTTTACTTCAGTGTTCACAGGAGAAAATGACCTCATTAATTTTGTGGATGACTTGGGGCAGACTAAGGAGCTAAAAGGATGTTGAGATTAAAAGGATGTGTTGGACTATTTGAAAAGCATAAGTTAGATAAGTCACCAGGACCATTTGAGATTTACCCAAGACAACTGTCTAGAAGCAAGGGAGGAGAGATTGCTGAGTCACTAGCAATGATCTTTGCATCATCATTGGGAACAGGAGAAGAACAGGAGAAAATGAGAGAGTCAAGATGGTACCAACAGTGGATCTACCTTTTTCTTTCTACTCACATACCACTTTAAGCAATCGCTATGCCATTGCTGCTCTGGGATTGCTTAAGATGGTATGTGAGTGGGAAGGGAAGGTTAAGAACCACTACTCTAGACGCAATTGTGACTGAAATATTTTGCTTGAGAAAAATTGTCATTGGTCCTTTTCCTTTGGAGTTAGGAAACCCTGCACATGACGAGTCAATTAGGGATGATTAAAACAATGGTTTTCCAACTTTTTCTTTCCACCCACATATTACCTTAAGCAATCCCTTACTCATCACAGAGCACCGATGGCATATTATATGATTGGAAAGAAAAAGGTTGAGAACCACTGATCTAGTGTACATGGATTTCAATAAGGTGTTTGATAAGGTTCCCTATGCAAGGCCCATTCAGAAAGTAAGGAGGCATGGAACTGACTTACCCAGAGGGTGGTTGCAGATGGTTCATATTCTGCATGGAGGTCGGTGTCCAGTGGTATTTTGTAGGGATCTAGAATCCCTCTTCTATAAGGTTTTTATAAATGACCTGAATGAGGAAGTGGAAGGGAGGGTTAAAAATTAAAGAAATAGATCACAACGGTGTTGTTGCATTACATCTAAACATTAACAATATGATTATATTTGATTGCTCTCATGTAATGCGGACAAAGTCTGAGATTATGGTACTACGCAGCTGTATAACTCTCTGGGGGTAGGTAGTCAGATATGCAATGAAACATAATAGCATGGCTCAGTATTTTCGTAAGGACCAGAAATTGAACCAGCTGTCACTTGCATATGGACTTCTATTCTGCATAGTCTCTTTAAAATATTAACGAGGTCTTGACCAAAGTTTTCCAAAAAAAACTATTAGTGTTTAGAAACAATTATTCCTATGCAACTTGATCAGGATTGAACAAAACAGGTTATCTGAGTGTCTAATATAAAACCTGTAACTGAAGGTTGCTATTAAAATTAAATAATTAATCAAATTGTGTCAGGATGAAAATTTAATTTTTGATTATATATGATCAAATTCATTGATTTCAAACTGCAAGACTTCAAATTTGAATTGTGGATGTGCTAAATATAATTTGTTTCTTTGTAAGTTTAACTGTATTGCTGGGCCACATGGAGGAACGTGGATATATATATATCTATATATATATATATATAGATATATATATGTATATATATATTCATCTCTCACACACACACACACACACACACACACACACACACACACACACACACACACACACACACACACACACATCAAGCAAATATAGCTCCTTCATTTAATCATTCACTGGAGTTAAGAACTGCAATCTTTTATCACTAAGTCCTTCAATAATAAAAATACAATAAAATGGTGATTCATAGAAGAAAAAAAGCAGCATCTGTGGGGTGGGGGTGGGGGGGGGAGAGAGAGAGAGAGAAAAATAAAGATAAAGTTTCAACTTGATGACCTGCCTTCAGAACTGGAAGAGTTTAGGAAAGAATCAAATTTACAATGGCAGAGAAATTGGTGGAGGCTTGGATGGAGACAATTAATTAAATCTGAAATTAGCAGAACAGAAACATTCTGAAGGCTAAAATAAGAGGTAAGAAAATGGAATGGTTGAGGTGTTGAAATTGTTGCATTAATTATGGAGTCCTATGGCTGTAAACTGATTAGTTATAAGATGAAATACCACTCAAACTTTATGCTTCATCAAAACAGTGGAGACTAAAATTAATATATGTAGAATCAGAGAAAATCAGTGTAGTGTTCTTCACCAGAAATTTAGTTGCACCCTGTAGAGCTCGTCGAAAGAACCAAAGACTTGTTGATCCAAATCAAGGCTTTTATTCGCAAAAGACAGGAGCTCTTCACAGGTGGCCGACCAGTCCGGAATGATCTGACCTGGCTAGGGACACAACCCTTTAAGGCGTGGCTTAGCTCTCAGCCAATCGCTGTAAGCACAGACTAGATACTGTAACTATATACATTATATACATTGGTGATAGATCTGTACTATCACACACCCATGTTGTGTGATGAACAAGGAGACCCCGGGGGCCCTTGAAAGTTGCAACATGGTGGACAGGGTGTTGAAAAGGCACATACTTACCTTCATAGAGCATAAGAGTTGGGATGTTATTTTACAACTTTACAAAACACTGATTAAGCTAGACATGGAGTTTTTTGTGTAGTTATGGCTTCCACATTATAATGTATGAGATTGCAGTGGAGAGGATGCAAAGGAGATGCACCAGATGTTGCATGGATTGGAAGCTGATCCAATCTCTCCCCATAACTAATGGCCTCCATTCCAAAAGAGGACCCTTATATTTGATGGAACAATTTAATTCATGCAGTACAGAGCAGACCCTTTGGCTAACCTTGGCTGTATTCAGTCTATATCCTTCAAAACCCTTCCTATTCATTTTTGTGTCTAAATGTCTTTTGAATGTTCGGACATTGCAGAGAGTTCAGAGAAGATTTACTAGAATGATAACCTGGAACGAAAGGGTTAGCATATGAGAACATTTGTCAGCTCTTGGTCTGTACTCATTGGAGTGTAGGATGAGGGACCTCAAATTTCAAATGCTGAAAGGCCTGGATAGTGTAGATGTAGCAAGGTTGTTTCCCATGGTAGGGGATGCTAGGACAAGAATGCAAGACTTCAGGATAAAAGGGCATAAATTTTAAACAGAAACAAGGAAAGTTTTCTTTCATCAGAGGGTCGTGAATCTGTGGAATTTGTTGCCACAGGTGACTATGATAACAAGGTCGCTGGATGTATTTAGAGTAGAGATTGACAGGTATTTAATTAGTCAGGGCATCAAGAGTTATGGGGAGAAGGCCAGGGATTGGGGTTGAGTGGAGGATGGATCAGCTCATAATAGAATGGTGGAGTAGACAATGGACTGATGGGTCCTATATCTTGTGAATGTTAAAATGTGCCCATTTCAGTTTCTTCTAGCAGCTCATTCTAGACACAGACCTCCCTCAAAGTGAAAATTTGTTCCTCGAGTCCCTTCTAAGATTCATCTTAAACGTATGCCTTCCAGTTCTAGAATTAACTACCCTGGGAAAAAAACAGTGAGCATTTGTTTTAGCCATGCTCCTCATAATTTTATAAATATCTGTCAGATCACCACTCAGCCTCCTATGTTCTAAGACAGCCATTCTCAATAGGGGTGGGGGTGGCACAGCATATTTAAGTAAATGCCTTGCTTTCTTTTCACCTCACATAACATAACTATATTTTTTTAATGTAGTCGACAAGAGAGAAGTACGGAAGAAACCAAAACGATTGCTTCACAGGGAAGTGGGCTCATAGACTTTGAGCAGAGTTCAAGAGGGCCATCGTGAAAAGAGAGTGACCATGTCTGCTCGACGAACTAAAGATCTGGCCTATCTATCCTCTCCCTATAGGTCAAGCCCTCAAGTTCAGACAACATCCAAGTTCTCCTCTCAACCCTTCGAGTTATTTAAGTCCTTCCTAAAGCTGGGAGACTGGAACTAATCAAGTGCGTTTTAAGTGTGGTCTCACCAATGTTTTGCACATCTGAATCACAGACGGCAATGAGGAAGCATACAGGAATGATATACATCAGCTCATTGAGTGGTGTCACAACAACAACATTGCACTCAATGTTAGCAAAACCAAGGAGATGATTGTGGACTTCAGAAGGAAATCAGGAGAACACGAACCAGTCCTCATTGAGGGGTCAGCAGTGGAAAGGGTCAACAACCACAAATATTGTGTGTCAACATCTCCGAGGATCTGTACAGGAGCCTCCATGTTGATGTAATCGTGAAGAAGTCTTGCCACTGGCTATACTTTGTGAGGCGATTTGGTATGTCACCAAAGATTCTTAAATACTTCTATTTGTAAAGCAGCAGACATGAAACTTGACACTGGGACAAAGTGCAACATCATGTCACGAAGAACTTTCAACTTACTGAGGAAGTCAGAACAGGTCATACCATGCTCCAAGTCCACAAGATTAGTGGCATACAGGGAGCAGCAAAATTAGAACCGAAGGCACAGTGCAACTGTGGTGCTACATACAAGGACAGCTGCACATACTTACTTTTTTCATAGTCCAAGAAGATGTCCTGCCTCTGTTGGGCCTGAGCACAAGCAAGGACAAGCTTGTTTCATTCAACAGAGCGGTACACCAGATATGTCTGGTCGGAGATGATCTGACACACATAATCTTTTCTGAGTACAGTGACCTTTTTACAGCGGAACTTAGAAAACTGCCAGTGACATACTCCATACGGCTTGATCCAGAAGTGAGACCCATGGTTCGACCTGCACACTGTATACCGATAGCAATGAAGGACAGGGTTAAGGCTGAACTCGACAGGATGCAGGTCCTGGGTGTTATTACCCCAGTCTTTGAGCCCACCAAGTGGGTGTCCCCTATGGTGGCTGCTAAGAAAAAAGACAGGAGATCTGGATCTGCATCAATCCAAGAGACCTCAATACAGCTTTAAAATGACCACACCATCCAATGCGTACCGAGGAGGAAGTTGGCACTCAGATGGCCACGTGACTGGTTTTTTTTCAGTTTTGGACACAAAGAATTCCTTCTGGCAAATCAAACTTGACTTCAAGACATCACTTCTGACCACATTCAACGCGAGTTTCAGTTGATACTGATTCCTGCGAATGCCATTTGGAATCAATTCTGCCAGCGAAGTATTTCAAAGATCAATAGAGCAAATCTTTGTGGGGTATCCCTGTGCCATCATTGTTGATGACATACTTGTAGGTGGCAAAGACTTGGAAGAACATGACACAAATTATAAAAATGTATTTGACAGAGCCCAGAAGGATAATCTTAAGCTCAACCCCCAAAAGTGCAGATTTCAGCTGAACCAAGTCAGTTATATAGGCCACGTTTTCGCAGGAGAAGGCCTGAAGGCGAACCCTTCAAAGACTAATCAGTGAAATGCCGGTATCAAAATACGTGACAGCACTACAATGTTTCCTGGACATGGTCAACTGCCTGAGCAGGTTCATTCCTAACACCAGTGATCCTACTGCCCCACTAAGGCAGTTGACGCACAAAGACGTGGCTTGGTCCTGGCAAGACCAACAATTAAAAAGGCATATGTCATGGCCACCTGTTCTATCAAACTGCAACGTACGAAGACCAGTCATGCTAACCTGTGATGCATCACAGTACGGTCTGGGTGCAGCACGCCTGCAGGATGGAAAACCAGTGGCCTACGCATCCAGGTCACTCACCACCATGGAGACCAGATAAGCCCAAATAGAGAAGGGGTTGTTGGCAGTAGTTTTCACCTGCTCAAAATTCAATGACTACATTTACAGCAGACCAATGAGCATAGAGACTGACCACTTACCTATGGTCACAAATGTGAAAAAGCCAATCCATGCGGCCCCTGCACGATTACAGAGAATGATGCTCAGGCTTCAGAAATACAACATGACTTTACAAGGGCGGAAAAGAAATGCTCTTTGCCGATGCGCTCTCTTGCTCCCAGGAAATGCACGATCCAACAAGCTGAGGAAGAGAACACATTTGATATAATGACAGTAATGCACATTTTCTCCTCCCGGTTGGATGAACTGAGACAGCATACAGCTGAAGATACAACTTTGAGGACCTCAAGCACTTTTATCAAGGGTAGCTGGACTGACAAGCAACACAGCTGACCACCTGAAGTTCAACCGCACTTCCCATTCCGGGACGAATTACTTATCGATCATAGAATCATAATGAAAGGCCTAAGAGTAGTAGTTCTGAGTTCACTGCAAAACATCTCTGTCAACATCCTCCACAGAGGGCACCGAGCTGCAGAAGCATCCAAATGCAGGGCTAGAGACATAGTTTTTTGGCCAGGGATGACCAAGAACTTAGACCAGGAGGTACAAGTTTTCTCGGTGTGCAGCAGCACCAGGCTGCACCAACAGAAAGAGCCGCTGCAGCTTCACATGATGCCAGACCTTCCCTGGTCAACCGTGGCAACAGACATCTTTGAATGGCACGCCAACAGTATTTGGCTGTTGTCGATTCATACTCTGAATTGTTTGCGATTATATTTTTCACCCAATGTCACCTTGTTGGCAGTCATTATCAAGTTAAAGAGACACTTTACAGTGCATGGGGCATCCCACACTCTGCTATCGGACAGTGGCACCCAGTTCACCAGTGAGAAATTCAGATACTTGGCAACAACATAGGATTTCAACCACATCATTACAAGCCCGGAGAACCCACAGTCAAACGGGTTGGCTGAAAGAGCCGTGAGGAGCATGAAGAAACTCATGGAGAGGTCCCACAGGAATAATATGGATGTGTTCCTAAACCTGCTAAACCTAAGGAACATCCCCGGTGATGCCATATTGGGCTCTCTGGTGCAACGACTCATGTCCAGACAGACACGGATGACTCTGCCAGTGGCAAGGAGACTCTTGGAGCCTCAGCTAAAGAACCCACAAGAAATTAAATTCCAACTGCTGAACAGGAGGCTAACGCAGAAAAGGTGCTATGACAGAAGCAGTCGGTTGCTCATGCCATTAGCAGAAGGACAAGTCATAAGGATGCAGACTCCACAGGGCTAAGACTGTATGAGCACAGTCAAAAGGAGCTGCCAGGAGCCAAGGTCATACCTGGTAAAATCAGAAGGAAGGGTGTATCGGAGAAACTGTTGAAACTTCCTACCCATAAGGGAGCCATCCCCATCCCAAACCATTCCTGATGAAACTACAAACCAGACATTCCCATCCTGAATGAACCATTCCTGATGAGACTATAAACCAGGATCTGGAACACAAACCTGGTGTAGGCAGAACTCCTTCAGTAACAACCCATGAAACAAATGGCCACAACCCCAAGACCATGGATGGCACATCCTTTCAAGCTGAAGCACCCCAAGCATCCACTTCTGCCAATGGCTACTACATAACACACTTCGGGTGCATTTGTAAGCCCAACCCAAAATATCGGGATCAAACTGGGCTGACTGTTCACTGCTGAACTATAATTATTGTCATGTACGACACCAACATGGATTGTGAAGGGGGGTTGTCCAAGAAAGGGGATGTAGACAGCCGCTCCTATTGGCTGTCTGCACCCGCTGCAGCCACTGTACTCGCCAGGACGCTATTGCGCAAACGCAAGTCCCTGCAAAGCGCACTAGTTGAAAAAAGAAGAAACGAAGCTTGGCTGGTAGCGGACGCCATTTCCAGGGGCTCCCATTATACGCTTTATTGTTGAATTTAACAGTAAAGCATTCATCAGAGGTTGCCACTTTGTGTTGTGTGGTTATTCGATGTACCAACAAACATCGAGTACGAGACCACACACCACAGATTCAAGGACAGTTTCTCCTTCTCCATGATCAGACTCCAGAATGAACCGCAAAGTACTAAACCACACTGCCTTTGGTCTGCCCCTACTCATCTCTCTCTGTAACTCTGTACTATATGTGAGATGTTTAACTGGTTCACTCAAATACCTACCACTGCATCTTGGTACACATGACATTATCAAGTTCAGCTATCTTCTCCCTTCCCCTCCTTCTTTATGCTGGCTATGTATCTTCTTCATCGACGGTTTCTTTCCCCTGACAAATGCTGCTCGATCCGCTGAGTATTTCTCCAGCTTGTATTTTTTTTTGGGGGGGTGGTCCCCAGGCATCTCCCTGGTGTATGGGACTTTAAACTACATATCCCAGCAGGCGGCTATTTCCGGCGGAAGCGGGCTGTGACCTGACTCGGGGGAGTGGGGCGGGTTGACGAGTGTTTACTTCCGGCCTGACTGCAAGCTGCACAGCGCCGCTAATGTCTGAGCGCCTCCGGACGGGTGCACAGTTCCATCAGCTGGGCTCCGTCCCTCATACGCACCCAGCGGCTCTTGACAGACCCTGCGGGCAGTTTAAATGCCTCCCGGCTCTCGCTTGGCACTGTTTCCACTCTAATGGTGCTTGAGTGGTTTGTGGAGGGAGAAGGGCTGGAGGAAGCTTGACGGAGGGACCGGGGAGTTCTTCATCGGTTAAGCGATGGATTGGTTCATGGGGTGAGTGAAGGAACTTCAGGGGGAATAAAAAGCCCAGCACGGAGCGAGGGGCTGGTCGTGAGGCGAGTACTCTGTCCACCAAGCCTCGTCCGAGAGTTCAGTGGGCCAAAGTCCAGTGGGCTGCTGCCCTAACTTTGGCTCCCGGGTGCCCTGTGCACTTGTGCAAGTTTGATGAAGAAGAAAAAAAGTAATGGAAATCCACCCGGCAAGTAAGATGAGAGGATCCTGGTGGTATTTGGTTCATAGGATTAGTTTATGATACTGTTAGTTCGATAAGTCTAAACGGAGAAAAGTATAACATGACAATTTCCACGCGGAAAAAATCATTCTTAAACTAAAGAAAGAGTTAATCGGTGATTAATCATCGATACGTGGCACTTTAAGGTAAGTAAGGCAGGCAAAGGTCAGGAGTGTTATCTATTTATGGAGACGCTGTACAATAAACTGCTCGCGATACTTTTACTGTGCAAGGTTGGGAGGATAAAGTAAGTTGGTGTTTGCAAATTTGAACGTAAAAATTGCCATGTCATGCCGGAGCGCAGTGGATCATCGGAGCAAATGTTGAGGCGATGAAGTATTTGCTTTGATGAAGTTCAAGTATTTATGAGTGGGGGAAACTTGTAGGATTTCGACTTTGGGCTCAATGTTCTGTCAGTTCTTCTCTTAAAATATAACAGCAGAACAATGCTGAAGTTCATAAACTGTTACTCCAAAGTGTCTTTTTGAGTAAAAACGATGAGAAAATATGAATTTGTTTTGAAATTTAAGAATGAAAAGAAACTCTGTTATCTCGATGATCTGTGGGGCTAAATGCTGCAATGTAATTATGAATCCGAAGTTGCAAATGAACAGAAGGCGGCTCCATATTAGCATGTGAACAGGTGTGCAATCACTTCAATTAGGAAGTTCTGGTCTTCAGGGTTAAACTGCACTATTTTTTCTCCACTGGCATTTTTGAGATGTTGATGATTTGAAACAAAAAAACATTTCCAACTAATGTATTGACTTCATTTAATATTAAATGTAATGATACTGTGTAATCCTATAATACTGAAGACATTTGGGTAATAATTAAAAATACAGATAACGGATACTTATTTTCATTAAAAAAAGTTTGTTCCTTCTAGGGCACCAATTTATAATTGAAATTAGAGTCATGCATTCAAGCATGAATGTGTTTTTCCAAGTTTATAAATTCTGAAAAGCGTATGATGGATGGCATCTAGCGTTATATTGATTTTTTTTCTCTCTCTCTCCCTGTTAAATAAATTATTTTTTTTAGAATTTGTAAAGTATCCCATAGCTAAGCATAGTTTAATGATTTAATGGATTTAGGATATTTCACAAAACTAAAAACTCTATTTTTGAACATTTTAATATTATTAGCTCGTCACGTTATGTGCAAACTGAACAAATCATGAACGTTAGAAATTGACGCAGAACTTGAACATATGTTATTCATCAAGCTCATGGTTGATCCACTGCTTCTGCTTTATTCGATTCCTGACAGATCCTATATCCTCTGATTCCTTAACATCTAAAATTTATTGATTTTTAAACCCTTATCGTACACAAAGTCTGAATGCCCTGTGCACTCTGATGTAAAGAATAACAGATTTACAAACTCCTGTTCTAAATGATTGCGTCTGATATTTCTTGTCTTGCCTTCTGGAGGGAATAACCACCCGACATCTATCCTGTCAATCCCTTTCAAAAATCTATATGCCTTCATAAATCATTTTCTATCCTTGTATCCACTGAGGTTTTTTTGTCTTACTCAATCTCTCCTTGTAGAACACCTTTCCCCTCCTCCCCCACCACCCCGTCCTTACTCAAGGAATTAATCTAGTAAATCAATGCTATATTGAATTCACAATAATGATTTGAAAAGCTGAACAAATTGAAATTGATATTTAAATTGTATTTGATAATTTAAAACATTGAGACAAGAAGAGATATTTAGTGATCATTTAAGTAATAGCAATCAATTGTGATATGGTCACAGTGAGAGGTTGTGGCTTCTCACTCCTATTCATAATAGAAGGTCCTATGTGAAATGGGACATTTTGGTCAGTTCACATTCAACAGAGGTGCTGTACCAACTCCAAAAATTTGGAATACAGAATTGTATGATTCCTATGTAAATCATTTCTTGCATTTATAGGAAGTCATTACTATTAATGTATCAGATTTGTTTTTTTTCCCCATCTGCTATTTTAACGTTGCTTATTCTTGAAGTGTAATTTTGTACAGTGTATCTAGCCATATTAATTGAATGTTGGTCACACCAATGCAGCATACGCTATTATCCTTCACTTGCAAAGCCAATGAGCAAATAGAATGAGACGAATTTCATGACACATTCATGACAATTGATTCTGATTCTGAGTTATTGAGGAATTTTGCCTTTTCCCATACTGTCAAACAACCTATATTAACAAATACACAAATGAAAGATAAAACTCTTCAGCTTTCAATCTATCTATGTAAAGCAATGTAAACCTCACTGCTTTAGTCAGCTGTACTGTTGGGGTTGAATCATTTTGTTTGAAAGATAATTATTTGTGATTTTTCTCCCAAATTGAGGGGACTCAACAAGAATAATTCTGTTTCTTATTGCATTTTAATATAGATCATAGCACTGTTATAATGTTACATTTATTGCATCAAACAAATGTTGCCTATCTGCTTGACATTTATTGTGTCGCATTGGGCAAGTAGCTATCAAATGTAGCTAATAGTGTTGTTAATCTTCCTTCATTTTGGCTTCCGAGTTACTTTTTTTTTTGTCTTCATTCTTGTTAGTTACTGAGCAGCACATACACAGGTATGGTTTAGTGTTTTATATTGGTTAACCTTTGGACTCCCTGTCCTGGTTTTCAGGGACTACCAACAAGCACATGTACTCCATGTCCCCATTTCCCAAGACTGGTTTTCTACCCAACCACCAGCTGGTTTGTACTGGTGTTCATACTATAGTTTACCCATGGACCCATTCCAGAATATATATTATGAAAGATTAAAAATGGCCAGAGTCCAAAGAGTTAAATAAAATGGACTTTTATAGTGACTGAAAAGTGCGATATTAAAAGCATTACGTGGGGCATTGGTGTATTGTATAAATAAAATACTGTACTGAAGTATATTAATGGAGTTGATCGGATTTAAAATTTGTCATTAATTCAGATCAGCTATATCTCTGTATTTTTAGAAATATTTTTCATAGATATTCATGTGCATTAAAAGTGCTGCACAAAACAAGTTGTTTCATAAAAGATTAGTAGAATTTACATCCGGTTATGCCCATCAATATATATTGATAGCATTCTGGTTTTGCAACATTTGGAACCTCTAGATCCTAGCGTTAAACACTGATAATTCATAAAAATGTTGCAACATGTTATATTTCTGAATTAGTTCCACCCCCCCACCCTCCCCCAATACAGGCTCTTGGTTCTTTAGAAACTTCTGTTTAATAGATGGGAAACTTTCCCCTGTTTAATATTTACAATGAGAAGGTGTCCAGGTGTAAGCCTTTTTTTTTGAAATCTACTAATTAGAGCTAGTCTACTATGTTGTAATTAAACTTTGGCTGGCATTGGGCTCTGAGGGATATTTTGCAGGGATGTGAGGAAGTAGTTTTTTTCCATCAGTTGTGAATCAATATTGAAAAGGAGATGTACAGAAACAGGCACTTAAGTCTACTGTGTCCATGCCAGTCATCAAGTACTCTTTATACTAATCCCATTTCCCAACCGTTAAATGACATTTCGACAGGACTATTATAGGAAACGATGTGGGCCAAATAAGACTAACTTAGGTAAACAATGTTGTCAATGTGCAAAAGTTGTGCTGAAGGGTATGTTTTCATGTTGTAAAAAATTGGTCTTTCACACCCAGTCCGTAGCCTTCGGTGCTATTGTTTTTCAAATGCTTGTCTGTTTTTAATGTTGTGCCAGTTCCTTCACTCCAGATTTCAACCACTCACTGGGTGAAAAAAATCTTCATCGGATCTATTCCTTGTCTTAAACCAGTGCCTTCTGGTCATGATATCTCTGCAAAAGGGAAACACATCTTACTATCCATTATATGTATGTCCTTTCTAGTTTTCTGCACCTCTGCCTCCTCCATTCCAAAGATAACAAACCCAGCCTATCTAGTTTCTCCTCATAGCTGAAACACTGCACCCAAAACAATATCCTGGCGAATCTCCTTGACACCCTCTCCAGAGCAATTAAAGTGTAGCAACAAGAATTGTATGCATTACAACTAACTGTTAGAGCCACAGTTAAATTTAAGTAATGTCCATGCTTTTGTAATTTGGACAATAGCCAATGAAGTTGAGTATTTCATTTTTTTTCAAAAGCCCCATTTTCAAACGGTGCTGTTACATACAGGGATTCTTGCACATGCAAAGTTCCCAAATTAATGTGATTGTGTTGCTTTCCTCAGTTCCTCAGAGGGTTAGCTCTTTTCTTGATATGACTGTGATTTGCTTTTCTTATCCACTATCTAACCTCCTTGAGCTCAATGGAACAGGACAGCTTCTGTACAAGTTATGCTGATTTGTGCAGATAGAAGGATATTACTGACGCACTGCTTTGGTGTATTGCTGTCAGTCCTGGATATTTCAGTGATGTGCCTATAAAATGGCTAAATATACTCAATGCAGCAGGTTTACTTATTTGCTGAAAGATGAGATTGAAATTCAATATAATTGTGATTTTTGTCCACCTTTAGTAAAGACTCTTCTGGCATCACAGAAGTAAAAGGAATCGATGGAAAATTAACTTGTTTATTGAGGAATTGCAGTGGTAGGTCACTCACTGACCAGATCCTTAATTTCAGCACTCCATCTTTGCTTATTTTGTAGAGCTCATCTGAAGCAGTAATGAAGGCATGAACATTAATCTTGGTAAGAGAGAGGAAATAATCAACCAAGATTCCAATAGGTAATTGCTACTTAATGATCCCCTCTCAAATGTAGACTTTGGTCAATACACATTTTAGACAAGTGGTACTCGCTTTAGCAAAGGAACTAGTGTTTTTCTGTGGTTAAAGACTAATCAGACATTCTGTCAAATTCTGCAAACTAAATATTTGATATATCATCCCATTGAGAAAGCAGAGTCAATTTTGTCTGATAGTAAACATCTTAATTCTGTATCTTCACTTCAGATTTTCTTCATTGCCATTAATAATTTGAAATATACAAACTGAAAATTTTGTTTATTTATCTGTTCCTATTTCCTATCTTTTATCCTTTTTATACATAATGTTTTATGAAATTTGTCATTCATTTGTTGAAACTAAGTGAAATTACCTTGTAGTAGGGAATACATTTAAGAATTTCTTAATGCTATGGTTATCATGTTGCTGTGGAATGCATTTAATGTGAAGAAAATTAAAACATTAAAGCATTTTTGAGAAATAGAATTTATATTTGGCATCCTTTGAATTAATGGTATAATAGATCTAAAATCTTTGCAATTTGGTAAAGTGAATGCTGAAGGATTTTCATTCAAACGTGGAAGCGTTGAAGTAGCAGGTTCCCAATTTGTGATGGGTAAAAGTGCTGGTAAACCGAGAATTAGATAATAAAAGCTCATTTGATAATCATCCGGGAGGAGAATTGGGCATAACTCAGAGAATGAAAATAGATGAACCTTGAGCGGATGCACTTTAATCATTAATGCAGCATTGTATTAATGTGTGATTTGGCAACAGTATTATTCCTTTGTCAGAGTGTTTGAAATGAGTCAGATCCTTTGTTGTAGAGCATTTACTCAGAATTATTATTTATCAGCATTGGGAGCACATTGTCAATTGCAGAAAATTTAATCCATTCAAAGTCTGAAAGAAAGTTTAAGATTCAGTATTTCTTGCTGCACTTTTCTTTAACCCGTGTGGAACAGTGTAATCTCAGTAGTCTACCATTCAGGACACATAGCTTTTAAATGAATAAGAGTTCAGAAATTGGAAAGTACGTGTTACTTTTTCTGGCCATTTTTCCAAGAATGTCACTCTCCATGTGTTGGGATGAAGGTGGGGTCTGGAAGGAAATGCTGGGAGAAAAGAAATATTATAATCTTGGGAATCTTTGGAACTTTGATGTCATTTTGTAAAGCTGTAATAAAAATGGGTTCTGGAAATGGACCAGGCAGTTTCTGTGGAGAGAACGAACTTTACAGGTTGATGCCATTTCATTAGAAGATTTTGTGATTCTACTTGCTGGGTATCCATGATAAAATTTGCCCACCTCTGCCAGCTTTTTAGGTTTTTGCTATGGTTCTATAGTGGTAGAATTTCATCGGAGTCAGCAGGTTTTGAGTTTTGTCTCACTCCAGGAACAGATACTCAAAATCTAGTCAGTGTAGTACTAACAAAGTACTGCATCATTTGAAGTGCTTTTTTCTATTCAGGCCCAATGCAAGCTTGAGGAACTGCACCTTATTTTCAGTTTGGACATGCCTTTTGGACTCCGTATTGAATTCTTCAACTTCAAGTAATGTAATTCCTCATCTGTATCAGTCATTCATCTGTAATACCTGAAGCACCTGCTCAGCCTGTTGATCTTGTTGTCGTCCTCTGCATTTTGCAACTCTCTGGTTCTTTGGTCTTTGTTCTTGCCCTCTATCTGCTCCCATTCACATATTGCCCAAATAATTTTGTTTATAGCATATCTCCATGCCCACCTTGTTTTACCCAATTAAGGGACATCCCCCTCCCTTCCTTCTGTACAGCTTTACTTAATTTTTTTCTAATTTTCAGTTCTGATGAAGGGTTTTTGACCTGAAACATTGATTCTGTTTGTCTTCTGACAGATGTGGCTGACTCGCTGAGCACTTCCAACATTTTCTGTTTTTGTTGTGACAATATTTATGTTATACTTCAGGTGTTGAATGTTCATTGGGCTCACTTCCAACATTTTCTGTTTTTGTTGTGGCAATATTTATGTTGTACTTCAGGTGTTGAATGTTCATTGGGCTCCTAATTTTGAAATTATGCTAATGTGTTGGAAGAAATTCAAGCAAGTTTGTTAGATTAATTATCTGAGATGCATGCATTGCCTTTTGAGGAAGGGTTGAGCAAGCTAGGCCTGTATCTCATGGAATTTAGAAAAGTGAGAGTCGGATAGCTGGTCAGAAGCAAACTTCTGGAACCTAGAGGTGCTGGTCTTCTTGTTTCTATACCTTCTCCCTGCAGGTAGTAGAGAAAAGTGGTTGTGACCAAGGTGATGTTGGCTGCCTTCTTGACCGTTTTCTAATGCAGAATTCACTGTACTTATCTCAATATTTTGACATTGCTTGAGTCTTGAATAATTTTCTCCTTTAATTTGACCAAGCATTTGTATTGAAATTGGAAAATGCAGTGTCCTTATTACTTGGATTATCTGTGGAAACATACTCAAATCTGTCGCATCTCTTGCAATGCAGCAATGACTGCCTTAAAACTATTTCTTCGGGGCAGTTAATTGCCTTTTGCGTGCATTGCTGAAGATCTTAATTTGATCCAATGTATTCAGCACATGAATACTGACACTGTTATCATCTTTAGTCTTCACAATTTTCAAATTTAAATTGTGTATGGTTCTTGGAAAAGAATGTTTAGACTTTTTTTTAAGTACCTCTAACAAGCAAATTTGTCAAGGGCTTTGATTGAAAGTTTAATATTACATAGTTGCAATACACAAAAGTGCTAGTGAGATCCAGCAGGTCATGCAGCCTCTAGAAGAGGCAAAGCAAACTAATATTTTGGGCCTGAGCACTTCATCAAGGTATGAGCAAAAGGAAGGAAGGCACTTGAATAAAGGTGAGGAGAGGAGGGAGGAAGAAACGGAGGAGCACAGTTATAGGTGAGGGGGTCGAGAGAAAAAAGTTGACATGATATGGAGAGGGAGTAGGATTCTGAATGAAGAGGGTGGGGAGCTGGAGGAAAAGAGAGGAATAGGGAAAAAGAAAGTCTTGCAGGAGGGGTTTAATAGAAACTGGAGAAATGGTGTCTGGTTGGAAAGTTGCCATATTAGGAGTTTTTCCTACAACTTTCAGGTAACCTCGATTTGGCGGTACATGAGTCCATGGATAGACATGTCGGTGTGGGAATGCCATGTGGAATTAAAATAACAGGGCCACTGGGAGATCCCTGTTATTGCAGTGGAAGATGCTCAACGAACCAATCTCCTCGTCTGCTTCTAGTCTCTCCGACCGTAGAGGAGGACACAACAGGAGCACTGGATGCGGAAGATGAACCCTGCAGATTCACAAGTGAAATGTTGCTTTGCTTGGAAGGGCAATTTGAGGCCTTGAAAAGTGGTGAGGGTGGAGGTGTAGGTGCAGACATAGGATTAGGTAACGAGGGGTGGGAAGGGATAAGTGGATGAAGGAGTTGCATGAACAGTTTTTATTTCTGTGGCAGTTAGCAGATGTAATTTGTCCTGATATGAAAGAACAATTTAAATTATGATTATGTGAATAATATTCATCAGAATGATTCACGATTTAATTCTTGTTTAAAATGCATCTAATTGAAGCAACCTTGTTATTACCCCATAAGAAGTTCAGTGTTAGATGATATCTCTATGTTTAGTTTGGCTTGGGTTGGCTGCATCATTTTTTTTGTATAGAATGTATCACAATAGTACATATCTAGAGTACATCATAGTCAAATCAGATATCATCGATGTTTGTATAATGAAGCAAATTATTGTCCATTTGTGATACTTTTAACAAAGTTGGTCCAGTTTACCAACTTCCTCATTGTATTTCACTAGTAATTGTCTTCTTGAAGGTCATTATGCTCCATGTCAAACACCTGATAATTGAAACACAGACATAGAGACATTTCTATTGTCAAGTAAGATTGAGGAACTTAACAATAACAGCTGAATGTGCCAAAATTACATTGTTCTGGTACTTCCACATATAAGCACCTGTGAATCCTTGCCTTGCACCAACCAGATCATTGTAATTTGATTGTACTTTTAATGTTGATGATATGTATGTATCAGTTGGCTACAAAGTTATGATTTGTATTTAATTTTTATAACTGGCATTGCAATTTTTAATCTCTAGAAACTTGCAACAAAATCGGTTAAAGCTTTTTTTTGTATTCTGTCAATGGTGGCCATTTTGGATGCTCCACACTCACCCACAGTACCTCCTTCACCATTTGAGGCCACAAACAGCCCATCCTTGTTCAGTAACACTCCTCTTTCAAATCTCTGGGAGTCATCTACTGCATCTGGTGTTCCTGTTGTGCCCTTCTCAACATCGGAGAGGCTGGTAGATTATTTAGTTGAGCACCTTCACTCTATTTCCTGCTATAACAGGGATGTCCTGTGGCCAACCAGTTTCATTCCACACACCATTCCCACACAGACATGCTTATCCATGACCTCGTGCACTGCCAAACCAAGCCTACATGAAAATTGGAGAAAAAACACCCACTCTTCTGTCTGGGGATTCTCGTACCTAATAGCATTAACATAGACTTCTCTAGTTTCCATTAAACTCCTCCCTCTCTTTGTTTACTTTTTTTTCTTAAATCCATGTTAAGATTTTCATCCACAGTAAGTTGAAGCAGTTTACATATCAGATAAATGAAATAGTGAGACACCTTTTGAGCTTTGATGGTCGGTAGATCAGAACAACTTCACAGCAAGTTCATAGTCACTCAAGCAAGAACCTCGAGGATGAAAGCCTGTGGACCCAAGAGAGGAGAGAAATTACAGACTTTTGGGCATGGGTGTTGTTTTCAAACTGGAAAGATTGAGTTTGATTTTTTGCCTCAGCCAGTAGGGTGTATGGCAAAGCAGAGGTCTTTTACGTTCCTGTCTCATCGTATGAATGTCAGAAATCTGTTTGTGTTTAGAGTTTTACTCTCTGGTTAAAGGGAACCATTTGTGGATCACAATGTGGCAGAGTGACTTGATAGAAATGCAGTTGATCACGAGTAAGAGACATAGAGAAATAGTCAAAAAAAAAGTTGCATTCCAGGAATATAACTCTAAGATATGGTCATTTAGTTTTCTTTCTTTTATAGAAATTTGGAATAACATTTAAATACAGTAAATGGAACCACAATTCAATTATAATTTAATTCAAAATTTCCTTTGTTCACTCTGCCATGAGTCCTCTGCCATGTTGTATATAGACAACATGGGTGACACGATTGGCCTAGTGGTTAGTGTAAAGCCTTTACAGCACCAGCGATTGGTACTGGGGTTCAAATCCAGCGCTGTCTGTAAGAAGTTTGTACATTCTCCGAGTGCTTGTGTGGGTTTTCTGTGGGCGCTTCGGTTTCCTCCCAACGTTCAAAACGTACTGGGGATGTAGGTTAACTGGGTGTAAATTTGGCGACACTGATTCGTGGGCCGAAATGGCCTGTAACTGTGCTGTATGTCTAAATTTAAAATTTAAATAAAAAAAAAATTATAGCATTCTGCCAGTCTTCAATATGAAGGCAGATGTGCAGAATAGTCACTCAAGCAAGAATCTAGACCAATGGTTTTCAAACTTTTTCTTTCCACTCACATACGACTTTAAGTAATCCCTTACTAATCACCGAGCACAGGCGATTACTTAAAGTGGTATGTGAGTGGAAAGAAAAAAGTTTGAAAACTACTGATCCAGAGGATGGAAGCCTGTGAACCCAAGAGAGAGGTTGCAGACTTTTGGGGATGGGTGCTTAAATAGAGAAAATTAATAATTATGGGATCAGGAAAATTGTATCTGGTAAGATACAAATTTAACCAATCTGCCTTTTTAAATAAAGAATAGAATCTTTGTTATTATTTACTAAATCACCATTCAGACCTTTGTAATTGATCATTATGAAGGATCAACTTTCTCGCAAAAGGTAGAAAGGTAATATGTCAAAAATTATTGAACTTATTTAGAAATCTCTTTTAAAGATTTATTGTAAAAAAAAATAATCCATCCAATCTATAGGAAGTTAATGTGATAAATTTGGTCTCTGCTTCTGACGGTATTTCTGTTAACCACAAATAAAGCAGTATGTTTTCCACATAAGCACAATAGCAGATGTAGACTGAAAATACTATTTCTGTTTGGTGGGAAATGGTTTCATCTGCGAATTTGTCATTAGTATATGTAAGATTGAGATGTGGTAAAGACATTTTGTCAATTACTGTCAAACAGCACTCTACTGGATTGATATTGCTCTTGTATTTATTTATTTTAAAAAAAATCCAAGATGTTTATCAACATATTTCAAGAACAGTATAATTTTATGATATTAAAAATAAAACACAAAAAAGTTTGTATGTGAACATCTATTTAAAGCACTGGAGAAACACAAAAGCTGCAGATGCAGGAATCTTGAGCAAATGCTGGAGGAATTTAGCATATCAGACAGAATCTATGGGCAGAAACTTTGAAGCCTTTATCAAAACCAAGACAGATTAGGTGAAAATATGTAAATAGAGGGGAAAAAGCTGGAGGGGGGGGGGGGGTGGAGCCAAACGCTGGGGCGACAGAGTATAGGAGAGGTGTGGAGAAGGGAGAGAGAGGTAGAGAGAGAAACTATTAGGTTTAAGCATTGTTCAGTTTTGTATTCTATCTGCTTTCAAGTGGGTATGACTTGTAAAACTTACTTTCACCATGTTTTAAAGTGAGGTACATCAATGGCTGAACAAGCTCATTAAATAAGTAACGTTGTGGACATGGGAGTACATTGAGAAATTTGAATTGCCCTGCTGTGACGACAGTTTGTGAGTAAACATATAATCAAAAACAGCTAGTCATTAATTTCATCCTTGGAAACTGCAACTACAAACATTGGAGGATGAGTCTGTTGAAGTAGATTATAGTCTACATTAAATATAGTTTTCAACCTAAATCTTAAATTATTATAGAGCATGGTAACAATTTTTTTGGCCCTCCCAAGTCCACACTGATCAATACAGGTAAGCAAGCCACCAATCACAGAAATAAAATTGAACTGTAAGGTTACAAATGTATTTCCGGGATAGTTACATTTCTGGAGTTTTCCATGTACGAGAATTAGTTTGTCTTTGCTAGCATGAGTGTTGAAACATTGCTGGAGGCTTCAGTCTTGTTGGCCCAACACCATTGCATTTTCCTGAAAAGGTGTGTGTATTGTTATGAGCCTAGAGAACCCCAAAACCTAGCAGCAATAGATATTCACCAAGACAAATGGTTACTTAAACAAAAGTTGCTTTTAATTATCTTTAAACATGAAAGCAGGATCACACTTTAACATATCACTATTAACTTAACTAACCTAACTTAACCCCTTCTAATTCTTAGCACACATATATGTAATGTGTGTGTAAGCACAGAAAAGTTCTTTGATTCATATCCAATCTCACTTCTCATTCCTCCAAGTTTGCTGGTTGCAGGCAATTCTTATTACTGTGCACAGAATTTAACATTTATGAAGTTCACCAGACTTTGGTGCTTGAAAGGGAAATGGTTACCACACAGGAACATTCTTATCGATTTTCAGAGAGATTTTTTTGTTCCTGAACACAAAATTATTCCTTATAATTAGCCATGTTAGTGTCTTGCCAAAGAAACTTGCCCTATCAGGGTTTTCCAGCTGCTAACCTCTTTCACGTCTCCACAGAGTTCCTTTTTGTTTCTCTAATTTCAAGGAAAACATGAGGCAGCCAGTCCTCTCCTCTTGGATGGACCACAAGGGCTTTGACCAGACTGAACTAAGCACTTTACGCACGTCTTCCAAATGGGGTTTTTCCACAAGCTTGCCAGCTTTTCTTGTTCCAGTCCCAGCTGTGGCTGCTGACTGTAAGACTGCAGAACTGATCTCTCTCTCTTTCTGATAGAAAGCCTGTTTTACTCTCTCTGCTTGCAAAACCATATGACCCTCTTAGACAGCTCTTGCGGCTCCTTCGAGTTCGTTCTTCTGTTGCCTTTTTGAAAACAACAATCCATTAGTAAAGTCTTTTGGGCACTCTTCAAAGCTTTTGAAAAGGCTCTTTGGCACCGGACTGTCTAGCATGAGCAGAGCTCCAGTATTTTAAATAAGATCTGTTTTAAAATGTTTGTATGTGACCTGCACTAAAAAACCTGCCCCATTTTATCTCCCAAAAATATACCTATGTACAATACAAACACAATATAATTTGTCACCGTATTAAGTGATAATATTTTTCTATGATTTTCATGTCATTTCAACCTTTCATGAAAAAAAACTCAATTTTGATGTTGGGTATGGTTCAGGAAGACATTCTGTGAACCAATCAATTTTTTTTAGTTTAGTTTGATTTTGAACCAGAACAAAATAGTAGTCCATATTTTTATCTCCAGAAACGACCATATTTTTACGCATATAACATGTGTGTATTTTACAAACCAGGCACCCCCCCACGTTATATGCATGTGCACACTATATGAGAATATTTTTACTTGTTGAAGAATAGTGGGCGTGGGAATATAATGCATTGAAAAAGCACACACAATTTATAGCAGTCGAGGGAAAGATGCAGCGGCAATTTATAGTGAGCATGGGAATATAATAGTGGCATTGAAAGAACACACACAATTTATAGCAGCCAAGGGAAAGACATGCTGGCAATTTATAGCAAGCATGGGAATATTATAGCAAGAATGAGAATCTAATAGTCACAAAGAATCACACAATTTATAGCAGGTGTGGGAAATTTTAATTTTGGGAATATTTCTTTGTACTGAATGCCATGGTATTCCTATAAACAGGACATTCTTGCTAGGGGACTGCACCTTATCAATGTTAATTGCCCAGACCTGTCCCTGAGGGAAGAGATAAACCTATTAAGTGCCTCTGGTTTGAGACAACATTATAATTAAAATCCTGCTCAACTCCGAAGTCGGTTTTCAATCCATAAGCTTTTCCAGGTGCATTCTACGCTAAGAATGCGCCTGAAGAAGCAGGAGCAGCCCTTTAAATTCCCTTTCAGGTGGCAGCATTTGAAGTGCAACGCTGGCCACCTGAAAGCCACAGCTGCACAGGATGTGGCTCTGAGCCCACTCTGGCTCCTGCCCAATGTCAGCTGTGATCCCGCCCACAAGTGATGTCATTTTGAGCACGACAAGAAGGAACACAGGACGATGGCCGACCCTGTGCAGGAAGGAGACAATGATGATGATTTCAGCATTTCTGAGTGTTCAGAATCAGATACGGCAGATCCTTGGTAAGGTTATTTGTGCTGTTGAAGCTCTTCAATCGTCCTTGTGATCTGAAAATCGCGTGGATGCAATCAGGAGAAAGTTCCTGCAAAGGGTGAGGGCAAGAAGACAGCAGTTAGCGGTCAAAAGGCGCGTGGAGTGTAAGCGCCGTAGACGAGGGCGAATGCTGCTGGTCAGTCAATTAGCTATGTTGACACATCGGTCTCTCTGGAGGTTGAACCGACCGCAGGGTCTTGAGTTCTGGAGTAATGTCCTCACCAAATTTGATAATGGTGAGTGGAGCAGACACTTTCGTATGTCGTGTGGCACCTTTCACTTCGTGCTGGAACTCATAGAACTTCACCTGAAGGCGCATAGACCGGACTTGCAGCGACCATTGGATCCCGGACTTCGATTAGCTGTAGCCTTGTGGTGGTTTGCCACCCCTTGTGAGTATCTATCCATCAGTACCATCTTTGGAATAGGCGTCAGCACCATATGCATGGTGGTGCAGCAGGTGACTGCCGCCTTGAGGAAGTTCCTCGGTAAACATTTCATCTCCTTACCAAGTGGAACACGTCTCCAGGAGACCATTGATGGCTTCGCCCAAAGGGGATACCCAATGTGTGCTGGTGCCATTAATGGGTCACACATTCCCATTATCACACCCAGCATGGATGCTGCAGCCTTCTACAATCGCAAAGGGTGGCATTCGGTGGTTCTGCAAGCGGTGGTTGACCACAGATTCTGGTGAGTTAAGCCTCTATTGATGTACATCACATCACGGTTCCAATGTCTATAACTTCACTGTGTGATTTCCACTGTAATCTCCATTCAGGTTACAGCTTCTCAGATGTGTTTGTGGGGTGATTGGGCCGCACGAATGATGCCAGAGTGCTTCCCAACTCTCCTCTGTATAGAAAAGCAGAGGACTAGGGTGGATACCTCTTCCCATATGACGTGAGTGTTCACCCTTCAAAGCTCCGCGTTTCAATATGTTATACATGCTTGCTGTGTCAGCGTTCAGGTGCATGAATTAACTACATTTCTGCATCGTTGTGCCTGCAGGTGTCCAAGGATGTTGAGGGAGTGAAGGTTCTAGCGCATCTTGTGGGTGCTGCGGTATACCCTCTACGAAGCAGGCTGATGAAGGGGTTCACACAGCACCGAGTACTAGATCAGGATCAGCGAAGATTTAACAAGGCCCTTAATTCAGCAAGGATAGTGGTGGAACATGCATTTGGCCTTCTAAAGGGCCACTGGCGGTGCCTGTCCAAGCATTTAGATATCTCTACTGCCTTAGTTCCAGATGTTGTGTTTGTCTGCTGTGTACTGCACAATATATGTGAGATTAACAAGGAAGACTTCCCTTCAGAGTGAACATTGGTTGAAGCAGATGGCCCTGCACCCAATAGTGCCAGGCCATCCATTTTGCCATCGTGTCCATCCTGTAAGGGTATGTCCCTGATACCTAGCTCCCCATTTTCCACAACTTGTGCCCCCCTCCACCCTCCCCCCCCCAATGTGGTGACATGAGCCTGAGCCTGCTGCCTGGCATGTTATATGCTCTTGTGAATGAATGGGTGCATATAAATGAAGCTTATCTTGTGTGCTTGTCAAAAATTTAATAAAATTTTATAAAAGACGTTCTTTGAGAAATCACAATGCCTCATAAATATCTGAGGTAGATATCGCAACGTTAACATTTCACATCCTTCTTAAACTTGAAGGAAACGATGGAATGGACAAATAACAGTGCAAATTCACTCCACACTTGAACACAGCAGATCAAAGACTAAAACAACAAACACAACAAACACCACCACCCGGCACCATGGCATCTCACTGCTGAATGTTTCCATCCTTAAAGAGTCGGACATAACATTACACTTATGAGGGGCTTCATGAACAACAAAAGTGAACAGTGAGTTAGCAGCATTTAGTCCGACACAAACCTCATTCCAGCATTGAGAGGAACGAGTTGGGTGCGGTGGGGGGATGAGGACCCGGTCCCGGACCCCAGCATCTCAGTCATGCCAAAGTGTCTACTACTGTGATGCACTGGTTTTGAATGAAATGGCATGCTGGATGGGGGAGCCATGTACATGGGATGAGGCTGACCATATGATGGTGGGAATGGGGATGGGGAGGCCTCCAATCGCGTGACCAATCTGTTGAAGATGACTGACTGCCTGTCCATTGCAGCACTCAGTCCCTGGAGGGAAGCTGCAAACTCAGACATCGACTGGGCATGCTTCTCTTCGGAGTGGCGCGTTGCTTCCTCGTCTTCCCTCTGGTCGGCAAGCATTACTCTCTCGTGATCCAGCGCCTCCTCTGCACGCTGGCCGTCTCTCTCACTGTCGTCCCTGTCAAGTGCCAACATCATCGCCTGCAGCTCCTTCGCAAGAACCTGCCCCTTCGTCAGTCGCTGCCACTTCTGTCTGGTATCAGAGGCTGTGGGTGGAAACAGGAAAAGTGGATCAGCATTGGACTTAAGTGCTTCTCCATAAACACAACCTGAAAGCTATTGTACATGTGTTCTCTGTTGAGAATGCCATCTCGCCACTTCCAGGGACAGTGACCTCTGCGCTTTCTCTCTCGGGGGCATCCAAATCTGTGGCTGCTGGGTCCTCGGCAGTGGCCTCCTCCTCCTGGACCGGCATGTCTCCTCCATTGCCACTGTGTGAACCCTAAGTTTCCTCAGGGATGAGCTCTGGGGATTCAGGGGTCTCCAGTGCGCTGGTTACGTTCAAGGGAGTAGCTGAGCAGCTGGCCCCCCAGAGAGTGTGGCACTGGTCGAAGTACTGCCACTCCTTGCGCCCAATTGCCACTCATCCTTTTGTGGTCCAGGAATGCGCGGAATTTCTTCCTCGTGCTCTTCAGCTTCGTGACCACCTGATGTTTACTGCGCTTGAGTCCTTGTGCTGTGAGCACTCCAGACAGCCGCTCAAAAGTGGGACCATCCCTAACTGTCTCAGTGAACTCCTTATCCTGGGATTCCTGAGTCAGATGGTCTAGAAGCAGTTACAAGCCTTTCTTGGAGCCATTGTTTAAATGCACTGTTTCCCTTCACTGCTAAACAAAACGACTGAATCTGCACTAACCTGCCTGCACAATGTGCTTCAAGATTCGCGCCAGGCGTCTCAGGCTGACAACGTCACTGCCACATCAGCAGCCTAACCCTTTAACATCCGCTTTCAGCCAGCTGCATTTAGGTGGCTGGGGGAGCCGCTGAGCTGATTATCCCTCTTGGAGGAGGGTTACGTCGCACACCTCAAATGCGCCTCCTGCACATTCAGGTAGCCTCAAAACAGCCGCATATTGCCTAAACATGGGGGTTTACATACGGGGCAGGGGCAATTGGCCACCTGAAAGTGCCTTATTTAATTGATTCCTCTCCAAACTTTGTGTTGCAGCAGGATATCTTGTGCGGGAAGTTGATTGGGTGTTAATTGTGGGAGATTAACTGTATAAGCTTTGTCTTATGCCCCATTTAAATGCAAAT
Source organism: Narcine bancroftii (assembly GCF_036971445.1). Taxonomy (NCBI): domain Eukaryota; kingdom Metazoa; phylum Chordata; class Chondrichthyes; order Torpediniformes; family Narcinidae; genus Narcine; species Narcine bancroftii. Next base: position 274,644,898 of record NC_091469.1, read on the forward strand.
TGATTTTCAGTCGGTATTTAGTATACTACACCTGTGAGGTATATGCGTGTGAGCGTGTTATATAAAAATATTTTTATACAGTTTATTTTCTGCCCGCTTTATGCATGAAAACATAGGAATATGTGGGGGAAAAAACATTTAAAATTTACAGTTTAAATTTGCCTTGAACTATGTGTAAGATTTTATTCTGTCATGCAGACCCAGATGTTAGAAAATTGCACTGCCTGTGTTGGGAAAATCTAAGAGGTTAATGTTCATGGAAGAATTTTTAAGAAGGTGTAAGCCTTCTATAAACACAAGACATGTCTCCAAGCTTTTGCTGTACTGCAGTCAGGTTCTAATAAGAATAGCTGAGAATAATAAAAATGATTGCATGATTCTTGGGCATCTTATGAGAATGTTTATGACAGTTTCATTAGTTTTAAAAACTTTTGTTTTCTTTGTTTCATTCAAATGTCTCAAAATATGGCTATTATTTTGTATTCCAGATTTTCTTTCAATCAGTGTTCTAAATTTTTTTGCATTTACTGCATAGCTTAGAACTTAAATTAATTCTAATAGTGCAGTCCAATGCACTTCAGTTGTTGATGTGTATCACAAACAACATTCAACAGCAATATAATATTTTCAGTTTAACTCTTGGTGAGTTGTTTTTTTAATTTGTCTTTATTAAATTCTTTATACCCATTGAAAACAATATTTGTTTGAGGGAGAAATAATATTGGTCCAACTGTTCATCACTTGGGTGTATTTCCAAAAGAAATTTGGAAACTTAAGTGTTCAGTTTCTTTCATTGGAAGCTGAAGGAATTTGTCTCTGTTCTACAAGGCTTTCATTAAGGATATGATCTTCAGGAACAACAGCATGTACATGATTTTTGCATTATTGTTTTTCAGATGGGTATGCTGATATAGACTTGCAAAAGTAGAGGAGTAAATGTTTTCACAATCGTGTTTAATTTTGATAATTAAATTTATGATTCATTGACTAGAGAGGCAGTGAAGTGTTCTGTTTGGGCTTCCCATTGGTTTAATGCCTTATTGTAGAATGTTCATTTATCAAGATGGTCTTGAAGGGGAAAGGGAGATTTGTGCCAGGTGCCAGTTACACTCCCTAAGGTAAGCTTTATACTTTTTTAGTCTGTTGTCCCTTTTGTTAATTAAATTGAATCTAGCAAGAGAACAAATTTGAGTCACTGGTGCAGTAACTCCAAGTTGAAATTAAAAATTAAGTTGCTTCTCAAATTGTACTTAAATATTTTATAGTTGAGGTGGACAGTTGATGTCATAAAATCATGAACTGCAAGAGTATCACTTTGATTCTTTTGATGACTATTGCATTTGAAAGTATGAAAGAAATTAATGATTTAAACAAATGAAAATATCCCAAGATGAATCTCGTTCCCAAATTTTCTTGTTCTTGGAGTAGTAATTTGAAACTGCAATCTCTACCTGTCTATGTTCTCTTTCCCTTCCGGATCTTTTCCATGCATACCATAATGTTTTAGGTGTATGCACATCCAGGATACAGTTTCATTTTGCTTTGATACTCCACAATTCTCAGGAAGCCACCTTGCAATGACAAAAATATTATTGGGATGAAACATACCCCATCATTGAAAGGCGTCCACTTGGAACAGATATGCAGAGGATTTCTTTAGTTGGAAAGTTGTAAATCTGTGGTATTTGTTGCCACAGGCGGTTGTGGAGGCCAAGATATTTAAGGCAGAGTTTGATAAGTTATGGGGAGAAGGCTGGGCAACAAGGCTGAGTGGAGAAAATGGATCAGCTCAAGATTAAATGGCAAGGCAGAATTGATGGGCTGAATTGCCTATTTCTGCTCCTGGGTCTTGTGCTATTTTGTCACAGTGGAATAAAAAGAAGAACCTTGGAGTGTAGAGTTGTATCATATACAGTACACAATTAAAAGAACACACTCACTTGTTCAACACAAAAATGGCATTGACTTTCTTTATTCATCTCTCCAGTTACATCATCTTCTCAAAATATTATTCAGCCAAGTCCCCATCCCCTTTACATTCACTGCCATGGAAGAGACTGTGACACTCCTAATATTCTCCTCCTGTAACCCTGCGCATGATCCATCATTATGTATGCATTCCCTCATTCTGGCCCACGCATGTATATTCACCCTGGATAGGTCTTCAGTGGTGACCAGCTCTTCTCTTGACTCGTGTAAGTACACAACCATGAAAGGAGGAGGAGGAGAAGTTAGCAAGGATCCATTTTGGTTTAATACTAATACCAAGATGACAAAGAAATAACTTCCAAATATGGGGTTAAAGTAGAGATGTAAGGATAACATGTATGCCATACCCTGTCCTTGACAAATATCCATGCACGGTGTTACCTGATAAGCCAACTGTAATGTTTCTATAAATTGTGCTGACGTCAGCTAATTTGGCACAACATGCAGATCAGTCTTTAGGAGAATCCTGTCTGTGTAATTTAACAGCAAAATGGATCAACTTGTTAGAAGTCTAGTGGAAGCATCAAACCATCCTCAAAACCTGCAACATTCCTTGTACACTATTTCTATTTTAAGAGTGGAAACTAAACAAGCATTTTTCAATCCGGCTACAGTAACAAACAAAAACTGAAAAATATATTAAAAGGAATGGCAATGATATGACTTGACATCTTAGAAGGTAGAATTTTATATTCCAGTTGCTGCAGTGTAATTAAAATGGGGGGGGGGGGGGTGGTTTGCTATCTGGTTGGAGGGTGCCCAGATGTAATATGAGCCACTTGGCTTCCCCACTAACACCATCAATACCCACATATGCTCCATTACCCACACATCCATCCTGGCCCCCTCTGCTCCATGCACAACAAGAACACGATTCCTTTCTCCTCACCTACAACCACACCAGCCTCTGCCTCCAACATATCATCCTCCACCATTTCTGCCACCTACATGATCTCACCACCAGATACATCTACCCTTTTCCTCACCTCTCCACCTTATGCAGGTATAGTTCCTTCTGTGACTTCCTCATCCACACCTCCCTTCCCACCAATCACCCCCTTGGCACCTACCTATCCCATGACGCAAGGAAGTGATCCACTTGCATGCACACCTCCCTGACTATAATTTGTGGCCCCAAACAGTTCTTCCAAATGAAGCAACATTTCACTTTGTGAATCTGCAGAGGTCATCTTTTGCATTCACTGCTCCCGCTGTAATCTTCTCTACATCAGAGAGACTAGGTGATTTCTTCATTGATCATCTCATCTCTGTCTGCCGCAGTAGCAGGGATCTCCCACTGGCAACCCTTTTCAATTTCCCACCCCATTCTTTTGCTGACATGTCTGTCCATGGTCTTATGCACTGCCAGACTGAGACCACCTATAAATTGGAGGAGCAACACCTTGGACACCCTCCAACTGGATGGCATTGATCTTGACCTCTAGTTTCTGTTAGCCCCATATTTTCCTTGCTCTGCTTCCTTTGAGCTAAAAACATCCCCTTCCCCTAGCTAATTCTCACAGTTCCTCTTTTCTGTGTTCCATCCATGTCCAATTAATGCTTTTTGTCTGTTGATCTGTACTCCTCCCCCTGCCCAATCTTCCCTTCTCCCTAGCCTTTTAATTAGGGCACCTCCCTGCCTTTTACTTACATCTTGAAGAAGGGTTCAGACCCGAAACATTGGTTATATTGTCTTACCTCCTATTGATGCTGCGAGACCTGCTGAGTTCTTCCAGCATTTTTGTTTTTTTTCTTACATACTTGCAGTCCATTTTGTGGATGTCACTCACTGTAGCCACAGTACACTGGTGGAGGAAGAAATTATTGTTTAGTGTGGTGGACAGGTGTTAACCAAGCTAACTGTTTTGAACTGATGCTGTCAACCTGCTTGCAGGTGAATTCTTGATTTGTACCTTTGTTCCTCTTAGACGGTAGGTAGCTTTTGGGGTGACAGGAGGAATGCGTATGCTGCAGGATACCCAGCCACGATCCTACCTTGTATCTGCACTCTTTGTGAAAGGTTCAGTTTAATTTCTGATTGGTGTTGATCCCTGGCATGTTAATGATTGAGGACTGGCCATGGAGTCTCAAGTATAAGTGGTTAGAGATTCTTGGAGATAGTGATTGCCTTGTAGTTAGTGGTGTAAAGGTAACATGCCATTTATTAGTCCATGACTAAGTGTTGTTTTGATCTTATTGCATGCAAGAACAGAGTACTTAATTTGGTGATTGTCCCTCCACATTCTGATTTCCAGTACTACATAAGAAATTTATTTCAACTAAATATTGGGAAGATTGAAACCATCACCTTTCCTCACTGTAAATTCCTTTACATGATCATTAGTTTCATCCTACCAAAGGTATCTTTTTGCAAATAATCAATCGCAATCGTAGTTTCATATTTGAAATGGATGTTATTTGGACCACAAGTCCATGTGATCATTTAAAACAAAATTTTCCACTGTCATAATAATTATGTATTTCACTGCTGCCTAGATCTATTTATTGCTGAGAGTCATTTATATTGTATCTCATTTTGCCTTGATGAACTTGACTATATCAGTACAGTCCTGGCTGGCTCATCACTGTACCTTCTCTAAATCTGAAGTCGAGGCTGCCTTGACCAGATTCCATTCATTTGTGTTTCATCTTTCAATGCATTCATTCATTCCCAATTGCTTGTTTACCTACATAGGATTGCAGATAAGCCATGTCTTATTTTAAAATGTATCTAAACTTAAGGTTCATCTGCTTTTCATCACTTCATCCTGATTCCTATCCACGAGCATGCAGAAATCCACATAACGTGATTTTAAATTGGATCAAATTTTGATGAAGGGCTTAGGCCATTAAATTTTGGTTATATCCCTTTGCTTCCTTTAGTCGCTGCGAGTTTCTCCAGCACTTTTGTGTGTAGCATATGTAAATATTGCCTATGGAATGAAGGATATTACTGAGTGACTAACTTGCATATCTACATTTGGAGACATACTATTTTTAGAGTTTTATTTTAGCTTTGGAATGCCATACAATATACTCCACTCAGGATGCAGAAATAGCAGTGTGATACACATTTAACGAATACCCATAGAATGTCAAACATTAATCAGTGCAAGTAAGGAGTGCATATTTCTGAAATGAACACGACCTCCAGTTCACACTTTTCCCTTGACTTTTTAAAAAAAAGTAATGACTATTTTGTGAGGTATTCTCAATTAACAATGTACTTTAAGAATATTATCACAGGTTTCCTTTGTTTTCAGCTTGTTAGTGCTGCTGGTTTGTAACTTTTCCAAAGAACATTTCCAGAATTTATATCAGATGCTCTGGTGACACCAATCACTATATAAAAAGCAAAATAAACTATTCACCAGGATATTACTTGAAATGGAGAGTTCTAGTTACAAGGAGAAACTGGATAGGCAGGGTTTTGTTCTCACTAGAACTGTGGGGTGTCCTTGCAAAGTTTTACAAAATTTGAGGGGCGTAGGCAGGAGAGATGGTCAGAATCTTCTTTTGTCGAAGGACAAGTCTAGAGTTCAAGTGCACAGATGAGAAGGGAGAAATTTAAAGGAGATCTATATGTATGAGGGAACAAGTTAGCAGAGGAGCTAGCTAGCTATTATGTTTAACCCTTTGGCAGTTTTCAGGGATGACCAACAAGCGCATATGCTCCATTATCTCAGTTTTCTGGGAATGGTTTTGAACCCAACCACCAGCTGGTTCGTACACATGGACCCAGTACAGAGTATATATTATGAAAGGTTAAAAATGACCAGAGTTTAAAGGGTTAAAAGTAATTTAGAACAGTGCGTGGATCGCAAAGGAGTAGATGGACGAGAGACTGAGGTTAAATGGGGTCAGCATAGATGGGCATTATAGTTAACATGATGGAACTGGGCCATAAGGACCTGTTTCTATTCTGTATGTTTCTATGATCTAAGATGTGTGATTGGAATAAAGAAATACCAGATAGAGGGCAGAAAGGTTAAGAATGAAATGCTTAAAATGCATATTAGCTTTGACACTGTGAAATGAGCCAAAATGATGTTAGTAAATGTGATGAAAAATATTAAACCACAGAAATATTAATTTCAGTGCTCAGCTTTGAGTTGATTATTTATGGAAAATTATTTTAGTTATCCAACTGCAATTAAAAACTGCATTGAAGGTTTGTCGTATCTTTTGAATTTTAGGATCAGAGATTGCTTTGAATTCTCTTAATCAGAAAAGTGAATTTAGTTATCCACAAAAATTGGTTATCTGATAGCAGATCCAATCAATGTATTATTCAAACGATAATAGCATACATATAATTGTATTTTTCATTGATTTTTTAAAAGATAAATAGATTTCAGAAAGCATGTACAATGACAATATCTGTTTTCCCAGTGCACTAGATGCATTAAGATGAAATAATTTTTCTCTGGCATTGCTTTATGTACTGTTCTTCTCCCACATTGATTCAGAGCTTGTAAATAACCCACCACATGTATAGTCGCTGCTTAAAATGAAAATTTAATGGTAATTGTTTTGGGGTAGAGTGATTGAAAGGGGACTATGCCACATGATGATACAGGAAAAAGACATTAACACATCAATCTGAGTTTTAAAAAAGATAGCAAGAGAATGGGAAAAATCCATAGAACTCTGTTACATTTGTTGAACTCATTCAGAGAACTTTTTCCACAATTGATCAACTGTTTTATAATTTGTCATCGTTGCTGTCAGAGAGTTCTTATTTCTCAATAGTTGTTGGCTGAGCTTGTATTTATTCACAAGAAGTGTTTTTCAGATGGAGAAGTTCAAGTATAGGTCACTAAAACATGCCTGCTGCAAGTACTTGACACTTAATCCAATTTTATAATTGTTCACAATGTAACAAACTATGTATTTGTTTCCTGCTAAACATGTACAGTAAAACCAGTGTTATCTGGCACCTATGGAGATTGGTAGATGCTAGCTAAGTAAATTTTCCCGGTGCTTGAGATTGCCTATTGTGTAATTGGCAAACTTGCAGCGAGACATGCCAATTTTAAACTTCTGTATTTTTTTACCTATTTATTTTGAGATTTTTTTTCTGGTTGCTTGAGGCTGCCATTTGCTTGAATTCCAGATAACAGGGGTTTTTACTGTTGTCCCTTTTTTTAACATTGAGTTGAAGGGAAGGGACAAGTGATACTTGTCACACTGATGGAGGGTGCAGGAATAGAAGTAAGAAAGGAAGGAAGATTTGTTCTGCTTAAAATTTAATCCTTGACAAAATGTTGTTAATGCATGCAATATTAGCCATATGAAAGATTTGTAGCTCTAAATATTGACTATTCTTTTTATCCCACTGATACTTCTCGTCATGCTGAGTTCCTCCATTTTATTGTATGTTGCTTCAGATACCAGCATCTGCAGTCTCTTCTGTCTTCCATGTAATCTTTCTTGCCTCAAATCTATGCCCTTCAGTTTTGGTCTCCCCTATCCTGGGAAAAATGTTGTGAACAATTTCCTTACTTCATGATTTAATTTCCCTCTGTGAGGTCTCTTCTCAGCTTCCTATCCTCCCGGGGGGAAAAAAGCCCAAGCCAACTCAATTTTGCATTTCCTTATAATTTTAGTCTTCTAGTCCTGGTAACAATCTTGTGAATCTTTGTTGTATATTTTCCATCTTAATTACTTTCTTCCCATAGCTCGGTGACCAAATTTGTGCACAATACTTGAAGCCTGGTCTTATCAACAACTTGTACAGATTAGTTAACATCCCTACTCTTGTTCGCAATGTCCTGTCCAATAAATGCAAGCATGACATGTGCTTCTTCTCCAGCCATATACATGTGTTGCCACAATCAGGAAAAAATGTACGTGAATAGCACAAGACTGAGGGGTACAACATTCTTCATTTATTGTGGAAGTCCTGCCTTGGTTTGATTTGCCAACTGCAACACATTGCACTTGTCCAAGTTGATTCCATCTGCCATTCCTTGGCCCACTTTCCTTGATCTCATTGTAATATTAGGTAACCTGTGTCAATGTCCACTATATCTTCAATTTTGATGTCACCTGCAAACTCTCTAACCATGCCAAATTACATCTCATCCAAATCATTCATATAAATGAGGAACAACAGTGGGCCCAGCACCAATCCTTGTGGCACACCACAAGGATTGGGATGTAATCTGAAAATCAACCCTCCATTACTGCCTTTGGACTCCTTCCACCATGTCAATTTTGTATCTGCATGGTTAGTTTACCTTGGATCCTGGTGGTCTAACCTTCTGGACCTGCCTACCATGTGGGATTTTGTCTATGAAGATACCTCTCCTTCATTTCCCTCATTGCTTTTATGGCATCCTTATAATAGAATATAGTCCAATAACTCACCATTAGGTCAAATATGCGATGCCTGGAATAATTGTTTTAACGCTTGAAAATCCTGGCTTGATTCCATAACTGCCTCAGATTACCTATTTGGGATTTGAAATGGGCTATAAATAAAATTGTAGTGATGTTGGACATCCTGTATCTGCAATTTAATCTTTGCAATATAAACATTTTAATGTTTGAAGCAGTTTGTTGCAACAATTACTACAGAAAGGTAAAAATCTGCTGAAGATAAGTATTTGTCTAAGTCTCCTAATGACATTCAAATATCAATAAACATTAGTTCCCACAGGCCTGTCCTGCTTTTATCTTGCATAGATTTTGTGGACTCTTTTGGCTGTTGATAGCTAATATAATGAGCACAACTCTGGTAAATAACGTGCTGTTGACTAATTTAGCAGACAGAGTATTATGACAGAGCAAGCATATCAATCTGCTTTAAAAATGGAAAGAAAAGCGTCTTTGAGTCATGCTCAACACTTTTTTTTTCATATTTTAGTCAATAACATTTTTTTAGATGTTTTTATCTATTATTATGATAAGTATAGAGTCATAGAACATGCTGTGTACATGTTGACCTCTTTGGCGTTTTAAGTGTCTAATTGGGAGTGAAGATCTACCATGTTCATATTAGATGATAGATCAGCTTCACTGTCATGAATGCCATAATCCTGCTTAAAGTTTTCTTTGTTTTGCTTGGGTAGATTTTGGAAAGAGATAAGTCAGAAAGAATAAACAACCTATAACACAGATCCATCCCAAATTTACTTGCTTTTTGTTTTTGAGCAAAATGCTTCAAATTTCATTGGTGTATCTTTTCCAAACAATTTTTCACAGGATACAGAAAATTGCCATGCATAACAAAGCCATATGGTCTAGGAACACTTACATTTATGGTATTTCTATTCACTTATTGTAAAACTTGAGCAGCATCATTTTCTGTTGAATGATTTTTTTTTACCTCGCAGTGTGAGTAGAGTAGGGTATGTGGCACTCCCACCCAGTAAGATCCCGACTGTCTGATTCTTCACCTCTCACTGATGTTGCCTGATCTGCTGAGCACTTTCAGCATATTTAAAATGTTATTTCAGATTTCCAGTTGCCATTACATCCGGTGCTGTACATAAGGAGTTTGCACAATAGACAATAGGAGCTGGAGTAGGCCATTTGGCCCGTTAGGCCAGCACCGCCATTTTAGATCATGGCTGATCATTACCATCAGTACCCCTTTCCAGCCTTATCCCCATAACCCTTAACTCCGTTACCCACAAGAGTCTTATCTAACTCTCTTTTGAACATAGTCAGCGAATCCGCCTCTACCACCCTCTGTGGCAGAGCATTCCACAGATTCACACTTCTCTGGGTAAAAAAAATGCTTTCTCATCTCCGTCCTAAAGGGCCTACCCTGTATTCTTAAACTATGCCCTCTAGTCCTCGTCTCCCCCATCATTGGGAACAAGACCTTGTCTATCCCCCTGATGATTTTGTATACCTCAATCATGTCCCCCCTCATCCTTCTAAACTCCAATGGATACAAGTCCAGTTTTTCTAGCCTTGCTGCATATGACAACCCTGCCATCCCTGGAACTAACCTTGTAAATCTGCGCTGCACACCCTCTATAGCTAGTATGTCCTTCCTCAAGTTTGGAGACCAGAACTGGATGCAATACTCCAGGTGGGGTCTCACCAGGGCCCTGTATAACTGCAGAAGGGCGTCTCTGTTCCTATACTCCTCTCCCTGCATTTGCATGGGTTTCCTCCAGGTGTTCCGGTTTCCTTCAAAAATATTCCAGAGGAGTAGGTCAATTGGGTGTAATTGGGCAGCACAGGGTCGTGGGCCAGAAGGGCCTGTTACCGTTCTGTATGTTTAAAACAAATATATACACCCTCAGTTTTGTGCTCTCTGCTGCGTTTGTAGTTATCCATAACCCAGAGGCATGACTTGCCTACTTTTGTTTATGCCTGGAAAATAAGATAGACTGGGTCAAGGAATTACGAGCATTATAGGTTTCTTCATTTGTTAGAGCTTTTATTCTTAGCAAATATGTCCCAAGTAACCATCTGCCAGAAATGCCTGATTGTAACTCTGGAGAGTTACCATTGTCCCTATGCATACAGCTCATATCTAGAGCAGGTTATCTGTTCCAGTAGCCTCTTTGGCTGAGTTTTGAATGTTCAGTTAATTTAGGGGTATGTTCCTTTCCCTAGCAACGTTGCAATCATTGTTCAGACAGCACCATTCAGTACAATTGTAGAAGTGCACCTGTGTAATTGTGCATGTCTGTTTAAAGGCGGGTTCCCAAAGCTACATCCACGTGTTAAGTGTTTATAGCCATGCAATTTTGCAATTGTCAATTCATTAGTTGGTGCTGACCCTAGGAAATTGCAGTTCCGCTGTTGCACAGTAAATGAGTCAGCGTCGTAATCATTCTGACATCTTTAAAATCAGTATAATGTACGTTTTAATGCTGTCTCAAAAGTAGAAAAAGAATCCTTTGAACTTTGTGTTCTCACAATTTTATTTCTAGATTTTTTTTTATTTTGACAGCAATCTTCAATGCAATATATCCTATTCTTATCTTTTAAGTTTTTGAGATCAGTGGCATTTATGACTGCAGGTCATCCTAAAGTGCATTGCAGTTAATCTTGTATGTTTGTAGAACAGTCATTGTTGAAATGTGTGAAATGAATAGGCCTTCAGTGGCAATGGGCTAATCAAATAACTTGTTTCTGTGTGTTGATTGAAGGATATGTAGCGGCAGCTACACTGCTACTGAAAGAACACACAACCAGACGGGTTGAGCTCAGTGAGCAGAAAAACTGGTTTATTGCTGGCTGCTGGGCTGGACTTGTACTCCCAGCCCGGACCTGGCTGAGAACCGTGCTGGGGGGCGCCAACGTCACTCGGGTGTCACATTGTCCCCCAGTGCGGTCTTCTGAGCCCTGTGCTGAGAAGGGGAATCCCCCGACGGCGCCATTTGGGCCAGCTGCCCCATCGCGTGGATTCAAGCGGGGCCAGTTCGCCTGCCTAGTGGCATGCTGCCACAGATAAATATTAGTCCAGAAACTGCTCAAATTCGTTACTTTGATCTTGTATCCATCTGAGTTAGCGGAAATGGCAATGGTTTAATGTCTCTTCTGAGATGTAATAAATACTTCTTGTAGCTTGGCACTTTGGTGCTCTATTGATTTGTTAGTCTACAATGTAGTGATCATAATTGCAAGCTGTAACGTCCAATATGAAGACATAGATGACACTAATTGAACAATGATGAGCTTGACATAAAATATACATTTTTCAAAAATGTTTCTTTTTGTTCCTTCCAAGCATAAATGTTTTTGCTGCTTATCTGAATTGCTGGAAATGCATGTCAAAGGATTTATTATTCTTCATCTAAATATCACAGTATTAATTTGACCAATTCACTCACCCCATATACATACTGAGTTCTGTTTTACTTTGATGTTGATATATGCAACATCACTGTTTGCAAGCTGAAGAAAATACATTTAAAAAAAACATGCACAATTAAAAAAAAATCTTATGTCCTATCATTGAGATTAATTGGTCGCTGGATTTTCAATTCTCAACAAACTACCATCAACCTGGACATATTTATTATGATATAATTTGGCAAGCTTCATCTTTCAAATAATGCTATGTCATACTAGAGTTAATCAAAAGGTGGATTACACGAGTAATACCGATGTATAACTAAAGTGGTAGAACATTTATTTTGTATGGTCTGAGCTGCTGGGCGTGTTGTGCAGTCTTACCACGAGCAACAGATTACACAGACAAAAAGAAGCTTAGTATGTTCTTACTGCTATTAATTTGTCACATATCTCTGATATGGTCTCACCATAACAGAGATATTCCCTTTGATTTACCAATCTCTCTAAAACTGACTTGTTTTCTCTCTTCCCCAGTTCTGAAATCCTGGACCTGAAATGTCGATTGTTTCTATTTCATCAGATGCTGCTGAACCTGTTGAATGTTTTCAGGAATTTCTAGTTTTATTCCTGGGGCGGCACAGTTAGAATAGCAGTTGGTGCAATGTTGTTACAGCGCCAGTGACCAGGGTTTAAGAAAATGGCGCAATCTGTTTATTTAGGCCCAGAGTGAAAATTTACTGTGTTTCGAGGTTTTGACTTGATTTCAATGACATTCATGATATATAATGTCAATGACATATTGATAATACAGGCAATTATACTTAAGCTTGTATTTTTCAGTTAATTTGGAGAGGCTACAAAATATATTAAACCATGTATAGTTCAGATAATGCTTGAGGAATCCCACATGTAGTTGTGACTGATTACTGGATATCCTGTATGCAACTTTGTCACGTCTTCTTTTGGATCTCGTCCTTCAACTGCTTCTTTTCTCTTTTGAAACATGGTGAGTTTTTTCAGCTGAAGAATGTCTTATGATTGAGATTAATTGGTCTCTGGATTTTTAATTCTCAACAAACTACCATCAACCTCAATCATTGTTTTTTCTGGTAAATAAGCCAAATGTTTCTTCACAGGTTCCAATATCATGGTCTTCAGGCATTAAATGCTCTACAGTTCTTGTGGGTTAATGATCACCATTTTGCCAGTGAGGAACTGACCAAGTAGAACATTCTTTGAGGAGATATTTGCCTTTTAATGGAAAGATCAACATTTCTGTTGCCATTAATGTTTGAGGTCCAAGTTGAAGGAGATTACGTTGGTCAGCCCAGCAGCTGTTGCCACCCATGACGGTGTGAGTAGGTTATGGTTTGTTATTTCTACAATGATCTAATAGGACCAATGCTTGGATCAAAGCTGCTGCCATGATGCCTTGTGCTTGCTTCCCTCATGTTCATGATAAGATGGTGTTTAGAAATTTTGTCAGAAGAACTCTATTAGAGTAGGTTTTCTCTTCTCCTTCTTGCCAATCATTTCTTTTAGGAGGTTTGTGTCCTTTGGGACTGACATTATCATCCCCAAGGAGGTTCATTTAGTCTGTTGTTGGGATTTGGCTGATTGCTCACTGGTGGAGTAATTTGTTCCTTCACCTAATTTGCTGCATTTATGCAGTGTGATATGCTGATTTGGGCTTTGGAGTGAGCTGGACGGTTTTGCCTCATTCACTTACCTGACCAGGGGATTTGTTGAAACACCAGTCTTGATGACAAAACCAATCCCACAAAGATAACATTCTCCTTGCAGATTGCCCCTCCAGAACACATCACCTTGTTCCTTCTCTGGATTTTCCCATGCCCCTCTTGTCTTGCTGAGGACAGTGATATCATTGTTGAAGAGCACAATATTCAGTTTAGAAGCTGTTGGGTAGACTCTGAGACTCCTGGCATTTCAGGTCCCAAATTTTAAGTTTGAGGAATGGAAGATGAGTCGGCATGATTTTTTAAGAGAGTGGTAATTAGATTAAAAATAAAAACACAGAGAAATGGTGGAGGAACTCAGCTAGTTTCGCAGCATCCATAGGAGATGAAGATGTATTATTTCTGACATTTCAGGCCTGATTCCTTCTTCAAGGTATAAGCAAAGGCATTAGAATAAAGATTAAAGAATACAGGGGGAGCAGTCCAGACCAACAAACGGTGTTCATTGGATGTGATGAGGAGAGGTGAGAATTGATTTTGGTTCTGTGAAAGAAGATGGAGGGAAAAGGGGAGAGAGAGAGAGCTGGTGGAAAGGCCACGGGGAAGAAGGGGAGGCGTTTAACGGAAATCAAAAGTTGGTTAATGCCATTCAGTTGGAGGATGCCCAGAAGGAAGATGAGATGTTGTTCCTCCAGTTTGCGGGTGGTCTCAGTCTGACAGTGGATGAGACCATGAACAGACATATCAGCAAAGGAATCGGATGGGAATTGAAATGGATGGCCACTGGGAGATCCATGCTATTATGGAGAACAGAGCTGAGGCACTTAATAAAGCGATCTTCCAGTCTACTCTCCGATGTAGAGGCAACCACAACGGGAGCATAAGACACAGAAGATGACCCCTGCAGATTCACGAGCTATGTGGCTTCTCTGGGAGGAGGTGTGGATGCAAATGGATCATCTCCTATGGTCACAGGGGGAGGGTATTGCATGCTAGCTGCCATGCGGGCTTTTTGGTGATGGAATCCAGAATCATTGGAGAAATAAAAATTCTCTAAGCTTCCAGTCAAGGTATTTGTGGAGCCGAAGGAAACTAAGGGAACATGAAAGAGTGAAGTCTGAGAAGATTGACTATTGCAACTGGTGTGGATGCTGGGTGGGAGAAGGTGGTGATGCAGTGAAAGCCATTGGTGGACTAGCACAGCTTTTGCCAGAGGATAGAGGTATCTTGAAGGACTTTGAATCTCAACCTCAACTATCACCTCTTGATATTGTGGCAAAAAGCATAGGTTAACGGCACACATTTTAGGTATTTCAATACAGAGCTTTGTTGTGACAAATAGGTTAGCAAATAGCTTGTCGTGATTTGCAATGTTTTGGAAATGCAATCTTATAAAATGTAATTACTTTATAAATTACACCAAGTTGCACCTGTAATATCCTTTGGCACAGAATGATTATATGCAAATAGTCCTTGGAGATGTCAATAGCCTGAAGACTTCATCTGTTTAAATGGCCTTTATTTTAAAAGCCATAAAAATAGAAAGAAAGCTATAGCATTTTTAAAATTGCTAATGCATGTCATATTTAAACAAGAATAACCCAGTAATATTGACATGTATCTTTAAGGTTTGATTTCTTCTCCATGTTTGCGAGCCAAATGGAACCATTTGTAGCGTGAAAGCTGTTCCATCTCTGGGGGACAAAAAATACAAGCCTTGAACCAATCCTGCATGTGGCCACGACTCGATTTCTAGCAACAAGATGAAATGTTAAAAAGAAATTCATTGAGATGGACAATAAACAGCTATTTCAGAGTGAAATGATAGGTTTGTGTAGTTTACTGATTACACTCTCGAGCAATAATATTGCATTTTGTTATCTCGTCACCGAACTGTTCAGTTACAACTACATAAATAAAACTTGTTCTTCATCCAGGCAGAGCTTCAGAAGCTTCACAGCCATTGTCTATAATGCAATTGAAGCTTTCAAGGGGGATTGTTTTGTCAAAAAAATTGTTTTTTACAAACAAAGCCCCTTGTTTGTAGTCACAAGTAGATGCCAAACACCAAACAATAGGAATACATTGAACTTTTGAGTGTTTATCTTATCCCCTTATACTAATTTTCAGGATAATCACTTTAAAATTTAAACATCTTGCCTTGATCTACCTCTTGTATTTGATCAATTCATAGATATGCATAAATAACTTGAAAACAATCCGTTTTATAAATCAGAAATCAGTTTTTCATCGTTTTTCAGGGGCATGTACAGAAGTAATTTTGTTTTAGTCCTGCAGAGGGCAATAGTAGTCTAAAATGCAACGTAGGATAACACTTCATTTGTTACAAAAGCAAATAATGCTTAAAAGCAATATAATTTATGGCCATTATTTGCTTTGACAGTTTAGTCTTTAATTCCTAATGGTTGGATATGTTGATTTTTATAGAGCTTTAAGCAAGAGGTCTTTTTTGGCTATGTTGCTGAGGAATATTGATTTTTGGCCCCCCAGTTGGTTTTGTGCCTCAAGTGCTCTGCTGCTTTCACCATACCAAGCTGATTACTGAATAGTTTTATCTTCCTTTTTCTTCAAACAAAATGCATTTTTTTGTGATGTCAAAACTTCTGTACTCTTTAGAAATATAAGCATTTTGCAATCATAATTGGATATTTATTAACATGCTTTCGGTTTTAACTTCTGTGTTATAGAAGTTGGGATTGATTTAAATCTTTGAGGGATGAAGATGAACGTGAAGTTATGCAATGAAATCAATCACAGAGTAGAAAAGTGAAAGGTCTTTTAAAATAATTGCAGGAAATTGTTTTTTCTTTGTTCATAGGAAGAGAAACTATAGCTTGGGTATTGTTAAATTGTAGTCACTTGTTTCATTGTGCAGAGCAGTATTTAATGGAAATCCACATAGACAGATAGAAGTTGGTTCATATTTTAAGAAAAGATTCATGTGATTAGTTATGCTAATTATTCTGACCACTCCCATTCTTTAAAACTTTCAGTTGTACAGCTAAACTAGTGTCCTCGAGGGTAATTATCCACCCACAGCAGAATCTCTTCAAGGACTGCTATCTGCCCATACATGGGCAGCAAGCCTTCACAGGACGCTTGCATTCCTGAATCTGTAATGAAGCAGCAGTTTGTCTATAGCCTCTTACTTGATTGTGCATTATTTTTAAAGGAAATGTGATGATCAACCTAGTCCCACAGGAAAGAAACTTGATTTTATTCATAGATAATTTTGAAGAAGCTGTTTTTTTTGTAGGTGTTGGTTGTGGTTAAATTGTAAAACTTTGACAGCTATATAGACTGTTTATTGTTGGTTTCTATATCATTCTGTCACATTTATAGCTAACATTTTTGACCTACTTAAGTTCTTGTGGGTTTTTGGGAGGATCTTATTAACTGCACAAGTCCTTGAATTGTTTTCTTTGCCTTTCAAACAGGGTACTGTATTTCAGCTAAATGTCATTGGGACAATTACTTTCCTGTTGGTTATATCCCGTTTTCAAAATTTATCTTTAGACCAAATCTCTGGGGTGGGCATCCTATGACTTGCATCATTTTTGTTAGACTTCATTCTGCAACTTTTAGCTCAAAGCTTTTTGCCCTGTAATTGCTGAAGGTGCAGTCTAAAAGTATGGTGAAAGCAGCAGAGCACTTGAGGCACAAAACCAACTGGGGGGCCAATTTAAACTTCCCATGAAAAGTATAAATTGAAAACAATATAGTGATTCCCAAAGTGGGTGTTGCCATTTTTCCCCCCCTGCTCCATGGGCAGTGGAAAGATCCAAGGGGGCAGTGATGGAAAAGGAGGTGGTCATGGGGCAGTAAGGGGGAAAAAGGGGGTGTTCTGAACCTTCAGTCTTGTTATTATTCTGTCTGCAGCAATTTTCAGTCTAGACTCGGGGTGGCAGTAGTGAGCAAAATAAATGGCAACAAGGCATTCTTGAAAGAGCTTGTCTCAGTGGCTGCCATGTTGTACTGGCATCACTACTCCCAACTGTCATGATAATGAATATGTATGAGATGTACCGGAAGTCGCGTGGTATGAGAGAGAGATAAGAACACAGGCAGGAGAACAAAGGAAACGGGAAAATAAAAAGACTACGGAGAAGTTTACCTGATAAGACTTGTGTTTAATGTTTTATTAACTTCACATTTCGGGCCACAAATGTGACACCAACCTCCTCCTCAGCGCCGTTGCTGACATGACACCCCTCCACTCAACACCACCATTTGTGTCAATTATATAGTTTTATTCAATCGTGTAAATTTATACACTGAGCCAGTGGGTTCTCAACCTTTTTCTTTCCACTCACATATCACTTTAAGTATTCCCTGTGCCATAGGTGCTCTGTGATTAGTAAAGGATTGCTGAAGTTGGTATGTAGGTGGAAAGAAAAAGTTTGAAAACCACTGTTTTAATCTTATCGAATTGACTTGTTATGTGCATGGTTTCAGAACTCCAAAAGAAATGGACCAATGACAATTTTTCTCAAACAAAATATTTAAGAAAAAATATGGCCTAGAGCAATGATTCTCAACCTTCCTTTCCCACCCACATACTACCTTAAGCAATCCCTTACAATCAAAGAGCACCGACGGCATAGGGATTACTTAAGGTGGTATGTGAGTGGAAAGAAAAAAGTTGAAAACCATTGCACTAAGCTAACAGAAATGCCTTGTGTTTCATTTAGAACTCTTGAATTTGCTTTTGATCAGCATTTCATTGTTGTATGCCATTCGATTATATATAAAAAAAAAATTCATCCAAATATGTTTTATAACATTGAACAAATATGTTCCATGTTCTATCTCAAGCCAAGTTTGTATAAAATCATGAAATTAGGTTTCCAATTGGAGCCCAGATAAGCTGGAACTGTTTCTCCCTGAAATGTAGGAGGCTGAGGGGGGCCTCAATTAAATCATGAGGGGCATAGATAAGTTAAATAGTCATACCCATTTCCCAGGGTTAGGCAATCTAAAACTAGAGGGCATAGATTTAAAAAGGACTTGAGGGACACCACCTTCTCACAGAGGAAGCAAAGTGCCAGAGAAAGTGGTGAAAGTGGGAACAATTGTAAAATTGAAAAGTCATTGAGACTGTTCCATGTATAGGAAAGGCTTTGAGGATATGATGAACGCAGGCAAATGAAACCAGCTTAGCTGCCATGGACAAGTTGTCAAGGGACCTATTTCTATGCCATACCACTCCATAACAAGACCAAACTCTCCTGGAAACCAAGCATACATTTCCCAAACTTTGCACTCACTTCCAAGAAAAGAATCCTGCAGCCTCCTAACAAATGAGTTATCTCAGGGTATGTGCCATCACGTCACTGATCACAATGAAAAGAAAACTATACAATCTGCATAATCCACCAAGTTGTAAAGTTCAGCATGTAATTAATTCCTTTCATTGCAGTAATTTCATTGGATCCAATAGAAACTATTCGTTTGTGAGTTTGATTTCCAGTTAAATTCAAGTATCAGAATACGCATGACTTAACATTAACTATAAGTACATAGAACATTATTTCCAAAATGGTGGCACTGCTGGAGCTGCTGTAACAGAAATGCTGTTGCTGGTGTGGACCCTGGAGAGTGGAGATACAACACTGCTGCAAAGGGTTCAACCACCCATTCCCAATGCTGCAGCCTGTTAGAGGATCCAACGGTCTTTTAAAATCCTGCAACCACGGTTTCTCCCTTGCTGTAAGGTGAGCCATGTGATGTCAATGGCGGCTCTTTGCCTTACAGCAGGCAGAAGGCAATCTCATGCAATATTACATATTCTGTACTGTTACATGACAATAAAGGAATCTTGGATCGTGTTCCTTATTATTTGTATGTCTTATTTCCAATCTCAGTTTAATTCACAAGGCTGTTTACCAGTTCTCACAAGGGGAATAATATGTCTGTTCGCAATCTAGCTTTCAAGCTTGCTTGCTGTCTCATTATGGTTGGTGGGAAATGTTACCAAATGAAAACTGGGTACCTTGATACAGAAGAAGTGAGAAGCACTTTGTACAGTTTACTGTTGATAATTTTCTAGTGGGGTTAGAGAAACTTACCGGGGGTGGGGGGGCAAGGGTTGGTGGTGGTGGTGGAGGAAGAATCTAGATCACTGGTGGCCAAACCTTTTAGTTGTGGGCCACATATCGAAAAACAGAAGGATTCATGGGCCAGACGGTATTAAGCCTAGCAGTTTTCAAACAGTTACACTGCAAGAATGGTGCTTTTAGACCAGAAAATCCCTGTGCCATTGAAAATTTATTTCTAGCAAAATAACTATACAACACAACTGAACAGTTTAACTAGTTTATTGATATGCTCACATATTACAGGAGGCATTTCTGCATCTGCTGCTCTAAGTGAATACAATAAAACACTTAAAATTTTCTTTCATATCGCTGGCTGCAAAATAAGAACAAGAGTAAAGATCAAGAAAAGGGCAAGGCGGTCTCCAACATTCCTTCACAACTTTCATTGAATACAGTTCATGACCCAAGTGTCCATTTAATGATTGTGATGCAATGTGTAAATTTGTAGTTAAGCTATTAAAATTAACAGATTTCTTGCAAATCAAACAAACACTCTTCCCCTTCTGCGAAAAAGTATTTATTTTCCCACTGCGTCTGAAATTTTCAGCACTCCTCCCTTACTATTTTCAGTCTTTTTGGTTCCGTCATGTTTAATCATCTAAGGTAAATGTTTTATTTTGACTGAGGTAAACATTTTTATCGATGAATAACATTGCAATTTTTGGTCGAGTAGTTGTTCAAGATGGCAGCGACATCTAGGGTTGAAGCTAAGGAGTGCAATGTACATACAATGCCATTTATTGCTAGAGAAAATGTTCTAAAGGACCATATTCCACTTTAATTTTAAAATTCACCCTGGGCCACTTAAAAATGGATAACAAGATGCAATTGACCGGGGGTTGTAGTTTGGCCACCCTTGATGTAGATTCTCATGATTAAAAAGAGAATCGTTAACCTTTTTAAAAAAAAAACAAAATATGTCAATTTCAAGATCAAAAGTGCTTGCAGTACATTACCACAAGGTGGTGGGTGCTTGGATCTATTTAAAAAAAAAATGCACAGCAAGTTTAATTCTCGATCAATTTTTTTGGTTTGAGTTTTTTCAAAAAAGCTGCACAAGGAATTATTTTAGTAACCCAACCCATCGTAACATTGGTCACCATTTTTATAGACGTGTTGTACATTTTAATTAAAGCTCCAATTTTATGTGGAAAAGAATGGTGATTTTCCCACATGGTTCTTTTCGTGAACTGGTTCTCTTTGTTTGATTAAAGAAATTCAAGCAAAATATTTGAAATATCTTTTGAGGCTGATTTCTGGTTTACTAGGTAGTTTGGATACTACGATTTTAGATGTGAGGGAATCTGGAGTGTTAGGTTTGTGTGTGTTTGTGGGTGAAGTGTTTCAAGATGATTTATTGTTTTACATATAATTATTAGTTGTATTTAAGGAATATTTATCATGAAAATGTTAACATTTACATTGCCGTCAGACAGTTGATTATGGAATTTTGTCTTGTTTTAAATGTTCTTATCTGTGACCTTTATCCCTTCTTGGATTGCATAGGCTGTGGCATGCAAATAAAAGCCCAGATGCAGTTTTATACGATATAATAAAGAACGAGAAACCCATTTTTGTAACAAATTTCTCTTTGTTCAGAAATGGGCTATTTTTCTCAACAGTCAAATGCTTTTTCTGCACATGAACTTTGTCCCATTACTCGATTAATCCTAAGACATCCCTGAAAGTTGAGTGCCTCAATATGTTAATTTATTTGTTTCTCCCTTTTGGTTCATAAGATCACAAGATATAAGAGCAGTAGTAGGCCTGTCAGGTCTGTTCTGCCATTTAATCGTTGCAGGCAAAATCTTCGCTAGAATTCTCTTTAATAGACTAATACCTAGTATCGCCGAAAATGTCCACCCAGAATCACAGTGCAGCTTTCGCGCAAACAGAGGAACTACTGACATGGCCTTTGCCTTCAGACAGCTCCAAGAAAAGTGCAGAGAACAAAACAAAGAACTCTACATCACCTTTGTTGATCTCACCAAAGCCTTTGACACCATGAGCAGGAAAGGGCTTTGGCAAATATTAGAGCACCTCGGATGCCCCCCCCAAGTTCCTCAACATGGTTATCCAACTGCACGAAAACCAACAAGGTCGGGTCAGATACAGCAATGAGCTCTCCAAACCCTCCTCCATTGACAATGGCGTGAAGTAAGGCTGCGTCCTCGCACCAACCCTCTTTACTATCTTCTTCAGCATGATGCTGAAACAAGCCATGAAAGACCTCAACAATGAAGACGGTGTTTACATCCGGTACCGCACGGATGGCAGTCTCTTCAATCTGAGGAGCCTGCAAGCTCACACCAAGACACAAGAGCAACTTGTCCGTGAACTACTCTTTGCAGATGATGCCGTTTTAGTTGCCCATTCAGAGCCAGCTCTCCAGCACATGACGTCCTGTTTTGCGGAAACTGCCAAAATGTTTGGCCTGGAAGTCAGTCTGAAGAAAACTGAGGTCCTCCATAAGCCAGCTCCCCACCATCACCACCAGCCCCCCCCACATCTCCATCGGGCACACTGAACTCAAAACGGTCAACCAGTTTACCTACCTCGGCTGCACCATTTCATCTGTTGCAAGGATCGCCAAAGAGATAGACAACAGACTCGCCAAGACAAATAGCGCCTTTGGAAGACTACACAAAAGAGTCTGGAAAAACAACCACCTGAAGAAACACACAAAGATCAGCGTGTACAGAGCCGTTGTCATACCCACGCTCCTGTTTGGCTCCGAATCATGGGTCCTCTACCGACATCACCTACGGCTCCTAGAACGCTTCCGTCAGCGCTGTCTCCGCTCCATCCTCAACATTCATTGGAATGACTTCATCACCAACATCGAAGTTCTCGAGCTGGCAGAGTCCGCAAGCATCGAATCCATGCTGCTGAAGACCCAACTGCGCTGGGTGGGTCACGTCTCCAGAATGGAGGACCATCGCCTTCCCAAGATCGTGTTCTATGGTGAGCTCTCCACTGGCCACCGAGACAGAGGTGCACCAAAGAAGAGGTACAAGGACTGCTTAAAGAATTCTCTTGGTGCCTGCCACATTGACCACCGCCAGTGGGCTGATATCGCTTCCAACCGTGCATCTTGGCGCCTCACAGTTCGGCGGGCAGCAACCTCCTTTGAAGAAGACTGCAGAGCCCACCTCACTGACAAAAGACAAAGGAGGAAAAACCCAGCACCCAACCCCAACCAACCAATTTTCCCTTGCAACCGCTGCAACCGTGCCTGCCTGTCCTGCATTGGACTTGTCAGTCACCAACGAGCCTGCAGCAGACGTGGACATACCCCTCCATAAATCTTCGTCCACGAAGCCAAGCCAAAGAAATAAAAAGAAGATCATTATCATTCAGTCCCGCTCCCCAGCCTTCTCCCTATAACCCTCGATGCCCTGACTAATCAAATACCTGTCAATTTCTGTCTTAAATACACCCAACGACTTTGCTTCCACCGCGACCTGTGGCAACAAGTTCCACAGACTCACAGCTGAATAAATTTTTGTGCGTTTCTGTTTTAAATTGATGCCCTTTTATCCTGAAATTGTGGCCTCTTGTCATCGACTTGCCTACTATGGGAAACAACTTTATCATGTCTACACTGTCCAGGCCTTTCTACATTCAAAATGTCTCTGAGGACCCCTCATTCTTCTGTACTCCAGAGAGTACCATCCAAGAGCTGAAAAGCATTCCTCATATCCTAATCTTTTCATTCCTGTTTTCATTCTAGTAAATCTTCTCAGAACCCTCTCCAATGCTAGCACATTTTTCTCAAATAAGGTGCCCAAAACTATACACAGCACTCCAAGTGAGATCTCAGCAGGCCATATAGAGTCTCATCTTTAGATTCCTGCTCTTGTCTGCTAACAGTTCATTCGCTTTCTTCACAACTGACTCAACCTGGAGGTTAACCTTTTGGGGAACCTGCACAAGTCTCTTTGCACCTTTGAATTTTCTCCCCATCAAAATAATAGTCTGCCCACCTATTTCTTGTTCCAAAGTGTATGATTGTACATTTCCCAACATTTTATTTCATTTGCCATCTTTGCCCTTTCTCCTAATCTATCCAAACCTCTGCAACCTTTCCATGTACTCAGCACCACCACCTCTGCCACATATTTTGGTGCCACCCACAAATTTAGCCAAAATGCCATCAATTCCATAATCCAAATCATTTATATACAATGTTAAAAGAGGCGGCCCCAACACTGAACCCTGAGGAACACTAGTAACAGGCAACCTGAATAGGATCCACTTATTCCCACTCTGTTTCCTGCCTATTAACCAATGCTCTACCCATGCAAGTATCCTTCCGGTAATTCCATAAGCTTTCATCTTGTTAAGCACCTTCATGTGTGGCACCTTGTCAGAGGCTTTTTGAAAGTCCAAATGCATAAGATCCACTGCTTCTCCCCTGTCTATCCTGTTTGTTATCTCCTCAAAAAATTTTAAATTTGTCAGGCCTGATTTTCCTTTGAAAACCATGCCGGGGATATGAGTTGGGGTAGAGGTGGTTAATCCCCAGTGTGAAATGGTGTTTGGAGAGTGTTCTTTTTCCACTGGATCCTGTCCCAGTAAATTCCAAGTTAATCCCTGGGACAGGATGCTAATGAACAAGGGGATATAGATTGATCTTGCACCAAAGCTGTACACAGTTCTCTAAATGTGGTCTAACCAAAGTCTATTCAAGTGAAGGGTACGTGCTACCCAGATTCTTATTTGTTCTTTTTTTTAACGGCTTGTTAATTGTTTTGGAGCTTTCTGTTTTGCTGGTATCCCAAGAACCTCTTTGTTTGTCTCCTCCATTTAGAAAAGTTTAAGGAACAAAATATGCAATTTTTCTTTGTGCATATTTTGTTAAAAATATTTTTAAAATTTAGAATCTTCATAGACAATCATGAGCAATGTTTGCTTTCAAAGTACAAATACACAGTATTGGCTGCCAAAACTTTGTTTAAAATTGGAATTCCTGCCCTGAAACCATTTAATTAGCTTCTGTGCGAAGTGAAAATGTATATTTGGTGAATGTGGACCCACTTAGGGATAAAGTTGGCACACGTTGATGGAAAGTAAATTATTTTTATAACTAAACGTAGGTTAGGTCTGGTGCTGAGAGACATTATGTAAGTGATAATCAAAACAGGAAATGCTGAAAGCAAGTAGGGCGGCATCTGTGGAAAGAGAAACATTTAAGATGAAAGACACTTTATCAGAACTAGGAAAGGATGGTGATGGGGGTGGGATAGGGAGGGCAATGGGAATATTCCTGAAGAAGCGAGGCTAGTTAATAAACTGTTTGAGTCATCTGGTGAGTTGATAAATTAGAGAGAGATAAAAAACAAACAAAAGATCCACCGTAAAAAACAAAAAAAACAAAACTGCAACATATGCATGGGAAAATCATTGAATTTCAGCAGGTTTTGTGGTATGTTATCCAAATTTGAACATGTATCTTCTTTTCTTCATCATTGCTGGATCAGTATCTTAGAACAACTGCATATTGGAAAGGTACTTTATATGAAAGCATAATAAACGTTCAAGGGGTGGCTCACTGTCATTTCCTGCAGGTTAATTATGGTTAGACATTAAATGCTGACCTGACTACAATCGGCTACAATTTAACCAGGATATTTATAGTCTTGATACTCATTCAAATGGACATCCTAGAAAGTTGGGTTGCATCAATCAAATAAATTGTACTCCTCAAATGAATTTCCATATCTGTTGATATTCCTATCAAACAAAATGCATCTTGGCCTTGGAATTCCCTTTGTCATTCCAGCTTCATCTTTACTTCTTGGGTAAGAAAATGGTTCCAGATTTCACACTAGTGGCTACATAGAACATTACAGCACAGTTCAGGCCCTTTGACCACTATGTTGTGCTGACCTATATATACCCCAGAAAACTAAACCTGCCCTAACCACATAATCCTCTATATTTCTTTCATCCATGTGCCTGTCTAAGAGTCTTAAATATCCCTATTGTTCCAACTTCTAACAACATCCTTGGCAATGCATTTCAGGCACCTACAACTCTCAGTGTATATTTAAAAAAAAACTTGCCTCTGATGTCTCCCCGGTGCCTTCCTCCCTCAATATTAGTATGTTGGATCCAAGAAAGATCCTCTGAGATACTGACTCCCAGGAATTTAAATTTCCTCACCCTCCCCACCTCTGATCCCCCAATGATCATTGGGTGATTCACCTCTGGTTTTCCTTTCCTAAAGTCTACAATAAGTTCCTTGGTCTTTGTGCATTGAGTAAGAGGTTGTTATTAAGCCAAGTTTTCAATCTCCCTGCTGTATGCTGATTCATCATCTCTTTTTATACAGCTCACTGCGGTAGTACCGTCATCAAATTTTGAAATTGTGTTATCGTACGAATCACTTAGTCATAGGGTAAAGTGTGTAATGCAGGAGGCCAAGTACACAACCCTGAGAGGAAGTGGTGGAAGCAATTATGCCAGCAATGTTTGAGTCAATTATTTGGGCATGCAGGGAATGGAGGGATTATAGACCATGTGCAGGTTAATGGAGTTAGTTTAATTGGTATCTAGGTATCACAGATATCGTGGCTGAAAGATCTGTCCTGTGTTGTACTGTTCTATGTCTATGTTTAATATTTTTTAATAGCTAATATGGAGTGACATTAAAGATAATTTTCTTCCCCAATTTGTAAACAGGTACTGGCAGAGTGTAAACTTTTAAGGATTGATGTAATACTTGTGAAAATCCTTTGGAGAATTCCTCAAGCCGCCAACCTTAATTTATTGCTTGATCAGTCAGTCTGAAAGGGAATAATGATCTAAATTTAATGTTCCATTGCTCCATGGTCTAAGTTGAGAAGAGTTATTTGTGTTACTTTGGTTATGGATGATCCTCAGTGAGATGGGCAATTTGGTTGACTGATCATAATTTATTACGGTGTTGATCAACTTACTGGTTTTCTTTTCAAGGCCTGTCTTGGCCAACAGAATTGTGTCCTCCTGCTTGAAACTGATTTGTCATAAAAGTTTAAAAAAAAAACATGCACAAACACTAGGTTCAAGCCCAAAGAAGTATTATTCCAAGTCCTCTTAGGCTGAAAGTCAAGGTTCTTTTTATAGTCACATAATTATGCATTAAAAATACTTTAACTTTTGTCTGCCGAAAGGCAAACAGTCGCCATGAGACTAGTGCTTCCAGCGCTCCCGCAGCCTCCACAGCTGCACGGACTAATGTTCAATCCATTCGCAACCCTAGCTCCAGCTGCAAACCTCCAACACCATCAGAAAACCTTCAGCGACAAGGCCCTGGCTCCCAATACCATGAGCCAGTCTCCTGCACCCCATACGGGACCCCCCCCCCCAATTGCAAGCCTCTCAGCTGCTGAGTTACTTGCTGGTCTGCTGCTGTGGTCCCCTGTCATGATTATTAAATTGATTTAAGTCAAGATAAAGAAAAAAAATACATTTACAGACTATTTGCTAGTTTAAGTGCCTTTACATGTCATCTATTGAATAAATTACATTTTTAAAACATTCTTTAATCTTATCAAACATCATCAGAGAATCTAAGAAAATAACCTGACAAACAATTGCAAAATACCCAAAAACCCACCAAATGACAGAAATTCAGCTTCCTCGTTATTTTGACCTCAGGATATGGAAAGTGCCATCAGTCAAAATATTTTTTACATAAAACACAATTTATGTTTGACATATTTTACTGCAGTCTTTTTCATTGGTTCATTGCTTTCACCAATATTGCATTGATCAGAACCATGGAAATTTTAATTCATAATCTGAAATTATATAAAAATATTTTTTTTACCCAATAACCTGAATTTCTGCTTCAGCATAAAAGGTTTTGGGGTGTATATTCAAAGTTGCCTGGTCATATATTTAAAATATATGGATGTATCTTGTCTGTTAAGTGTAGCAGTTGTGAACTTGAGTAATTACAATTTAATTGTATGGTTTCTGTGATAGCATTTGAAGTTTTTACGATGAATGCTGTCAACTGTTGTCTTTTGAGAAATCAACCAATCAGCAGAAATGGAAATCTACAATCACCCTTGTGTTTTGATTAAATAATGATTTTTTTTTTGATTAATTATTTTGCCAAGCTAAATTCAATGGATGTAGTGATAAATTTCAAAGTGTTTCTGCTTCAAAAATAAAACAAAAAAATACTCGGGTTTGACAGTATTCCATATATGGTTGAAAGATGTGCTGTGGTCCAATTGTCCCTGTTTCTTCAAATAATAAACTGTAGTTCAAATTGTAGATATTATATAATTCTCTTTACAATTTAAAAATGCCCATGGCAGAAAAATAATAGCTGTGGTTTTAAAAGCTGCATTACACTATTCTCTTGTGGCTAGGAATTATATAATTTACAGTAATGGAGAGCAATTTTAGATTGTTGAAGCCTGATATGCACGAGTGCTTTTAGAGTTGTAGAGGTTTCAGCATGGAAACAGGCCCTTCAGCCCAACTTGTTCAGGCTGACCAAGTTGTGTACCCATTTGCCTGCATTCTGATTATATCTATCTAAACTTTTCCAGTCCATGTCTTTTAAACATTACAATTGTATATTTTATTGTAATGAACTGCTGCCATTGGGAAAGAGTGCCATAAGACTCGTACGGCCTGATTCAGCAACAGTTGCCACCCCTCCACGATTAGACTCCTCAACAACAACTCATTTAAGGATTCTTATTGTACATTATTATTGAATATTTGTTTACTCTGTGGCACAGTTGGCACTTGTTTACATTTCTATCTTTTGTGAATGTTTTTTTTTTAGTACTTTTTTTGCATGACCATTAACTAGAAATTCTGCCTGGCCTACAGGAAAAAGAATCTCTGAGTTGTATGTGATGTTATGTATGTAGTCTTACAATAAATCTGAATTTTGAACTTCAGGTGTTCTGGTGCATGGAAATATTTGTTCCACTAACATTTGATGGACTGTGTTAGGAAGCAATAGTTATAAATTCTGAAGTTTCAATAGTTTGTATGTGTTGGGGCTTGACAGCTGGCAGCCAGTAATAACACTTGAATTAACAAAAGATGATCACTTTAATTTGACTGGTGATCACAGGGATACTTATTATATCTTGATTTTAGATTGATTACTTTTGTACAAGTGCACTTTGAGAATTTCTAAATTGAATAGGTAATAGAAGGCATCCATACCGCATGGTAACAAGCCCTTCCGGCCCTTGACCCATGCTGCCCAAATACCCTAATTAACCTACAACCCCTATACAACCGGAGTGTCTGGAGGAAACCCATGCAGGCAGGGGGAGAACGTACAAACTCCTTACAGACAGCAGGAGATTTGAACACCCAGGTTGCTGGTGCTGGTAATAGTGTTGCACTAACTGCTATTTAACCGTGCTGACCCAAAGAATTAGAATTAGGACTTTAACAGAATTTAACGAAGTTTGAAAAAACAGATACTGGAAGAATAAGGTGGTTTAAAATGTTATGTGCTTGTTAAACATTGCACTCTCGAAGTGGACAAATGAAGTTGGCCAGTGCCTATAAATTAGCAATGAAGCACTGAAAACCGCATTCATCATTACATTTGAAAACTAAAGAATCATTTTCTCAAATGAATAAATAAAGTTGAATTCTTTTAGTTTTGGAACAATTTTATCATTTGTTTTTGAAAAGGTACAGTTTACAGTCAGACCAGTAGATGGAGAAGCACACAAAAATGAGGGTGGGAAGCCTGAAGCCGAGAGTAATTGGCGAAAATCTGCTGTTCGTGGGCAGTGTTCATACAAATGGAAGTATATTTGCTCAATAATAGCAGATTCTGATGTCTCATTCTCTGTAGTGTTTGTGTCCTCAGTAAATTCATTCTCTGTGTGGTTGCATTTTCAGAACCAGCTGCTGCGAGCCAAGAAGAAAATTCAGAAATAGTTTCAGAATTTATTTGAATAATGTTGATAGCAAATGATAGGGTTCTGATTTAAAGAGAACATCCCCCCCCCACCCCCCAACCCATAAATATCAAATATCTATATCAGTACAATGTTTTTTTTTAAAATTTAAACATTCCTCTGTTAGGAAGCTTCTATTTGTTGTCCTTCAATGGCAAAGTGGACAAGTAGAAAGTGTAATGTTGACATTGTAGTTGGAAAATATTTGTGTGCAATTCACAGTTCAGTTAAGAGTTTGGATATTTTTAGACACTGAAGATTTCCAGACTTGCACTACTGGATGATTTTCCTATGTGGTCAGTAGATTATTTCACACATTTCTGTTATTGAGCATTCACTTCTATAAATTTCTATAGAACATTTTAATTGCTAAACCATCAATTAGTAAGATTTTATGTTAACCTTCACTGACCTTGTTTATATATTGCAGTTAAGTAAATAGTATGATGCAGAGGCAGGGACAACGGGCAAATATTCTGTTTTGTGGAATTTTATAGATTAGGAAATCATTTTGATTAACAATGTGTAAATGTTTCTTACTTACCATAACTGTAGTGTCATTGAAAATGATTGGGTTTTGCATTAAAAAAAAATTATTTAGACATTCAACATGGAAACAGGCCATTTTGGTCCGTGGAGTCCAATTTACACCCCATTAACCTATACCCCTGGTACATTTATAACAGAATCTAATGGCAGCGGGGAGGAAGCTTTACTTGTGCCATTGAGTGCTCCCGTGCCTTTTCCCCATTGGTAGCAGAGTGAAGAGGGCATGCCCTGGGTGATGGGGTTCTTTGAGGATAGAGGGTGCTTTTTTTTTAAAAGATACTACATATAGATCTCCTCAATGGAGTGAAGCCTGGTGCCTGACATGTCTCACCATGTCTGGAGTTTATTCTTGTCTTGATAATTGGTGCCTCCATACCAGGCAGTGGTCCAACCAGCCAGAATGCTCTCCATGCTACACCTGTAGAAGTTTACACGAGTCTTCGATGACATACTGAACCGCCTCAGATACCTCACAAAGTATAGCCATTGGTGAGCCTTCTTTGTGATTGCATTAACATGGAGGCTCCAGGACAGATCCTCGGAGGTGTTAACACCCAGTAATTTGAAGTTCTTGATCTCCTTCACTACTGAGCCCTTGAGAATTTAAATAGGTGGCCACTGGGAGATGGAGCCTTTAAGAAGAAGCACTTCATAGAACATTAGAGCACAGTACTTTGGCCCATGATGTTCTGCTGTCCTATACAAACCTACTCAAAAAAAAAACCTTCCCTACCTCAAGCTCAGAACCCACTATTTTCCTGTAAAATTAAGTTTAAGACCCACCCATCGTTGCCCACTGAGGTGCTGAAACCCCTTTGTCTTTTCACTTGTGGAACATCTATGGAAGAAAAGTTGATGTCCTAACTAATCTAAGTAAATGGAATGACCTACCTTATTCTTTGAATAAGATGTACCATTTAACTTATTTGCAAATGTTATGAATGATGTATATTTTTGAGATTAAAAAATAGGGAAACATCTTAAAAGTTTGCTAGCAATACTAATATTGCATGAATAGACCCAAGCCTTTGATTTATGAGGTAATTTGGTTAATTGAAGTTTTTTAATTAAGTCCATAAATTGCTCTTTCTCAGGAAATTTGAGCACAAATAAAAACAAAACTAGTAGTTTAGTTGAGGGACAATGGGTGCACCTTTATTACTTTGTGAAGTTATAAATACTGAGATTTGTTGCCATTATATTAATTTATGACAGATAGAGTCCTTGCAGTAACAGCAATCTTGCCACTTTTGACTTTTTGTGGGAATTGAAGTATTTGTTTCTGTAATATTCCATTGAGGTTTGGCATAAGTTTACAGTCTTGTGACGCATGTTACAAGGGCTGCTGGCAAACAGAAAAGCTAGAAAATCTGCAGTTTAGAGGAATGGGAAATAATTTATCCATGATGACTAAAAGATATCAATTTGTTTGGTTAAGATTAAGGGAAAAGTGCACAGATTTGGAAAGTCCCAAATTTGTTCGTGTATGCTGGATTAACTGATCCCAATAAAATAGAATATCATGAATTTGATTTTATTATGGCAATTTTCAGCTCTTGAGGCATTACCATAAAGTGTTATTTTGCCTCTGGGGTTCTGGAGGAGTGATTATTATTTCCTCTCCTGGTGGCTGTTCAGTGACCCTGCAATGCATAGGGGCATCAGTTAGGACAATCTGGTTTTGCTGCTCTCCATTGCAGGCAAAATCTTCGCTAGGATTCTCCTAAATAGAATAATACCTAGTGTCGCCGAGAATGTTCTCCCAGAATCACAGTGCTGCTTTCGCGCAAACAGAGGAACTACTGACATGGTCTTTGCCCTCAGACAGTTCCAAGAAAAGTGCAGAGAACAAAACAAAGGACTCTACATCACCTTTGTTGACCTCACCAAAGCCTTTGACACCGTGAGCAGGAAAGGGCTTTGGCAAATACTAGAGCGCCTCGGATGCCCCCCCAAGTTCCTCAACATGGTTATCCAACTGCACGAAAACCAACAAGGTCGGGTCAGATACAGCAATGAGCTCTCTGAACCCTTCTCCATGAACAATGGTGTGAAGCAAGGCTGCGTTCTCGCACCAACCCTCTTTTCAATCTTCTTCAGCATGATGCTGAACCAAGCCATGAAAGACCTGAACAATGAAAACGCTGTTTACATCCGGTACCGCACAGATGGAAGTCTCTTCAATCTGAGGCGCCTGCAAGCTCACACCAAGACACAAGAGCAACTTGTCCATGAACTACTCTTTGCAGACGATGCCGCTTTAGTTGACCATTCAGAGCCAGCTCTTCAGCGCTTGACGACCTGTTTTGCGGAAACTGCCAAAATGTTTGGCCTGGAATTCAGCCTGAAGAAAACTGAGGTCCTCCATCATCCAGCTCCCCACCATGACTACCAGCCCCCCCACATCTCCATCGGGCACACAAAACTCAAAATGGTCAACCAGTTTACCTACCTCGGCTGCACCATTTCATTGGATGCAAGGATCTACAACGAGATAGACAACAGACTCGCCAAGGCAAATAGCGCCTTTGGAAGACTACACAAAAGAGTGGAAAAACAACCAACTGAAAAACCGCGCAAAGATCAGCGTATACAGAGCCGTTGTCATACCCACACTCCTGTTCGGCTCCGAATCATGGGTCCTCTACCGGCATCACCTACGGCTCCTAGAACGCTTCCACCAGTGTTGTCTCCGTTCCATCCTCAACATTCATTGGAGCGACTTCATCCCTAACATCGAAATACTTGAGATGGCAGAGGCCGACAGCATCAAATCCACGCAGTTGAAGATCCTACTGCGCTGGGTAGGTCATGTTTCCAGAATGGAGGACCATCGCCTCCCCAAGATCGTGTTATATGGCGAGCTCTTCACTGGCCGTCGTGTCAGAGGTGCACCAAAGAAGAGGTACAAGGACTGCCTAAAGAAATCTCTTGGTGCCTGCCACATTGACCACCGCTAGTGGGCTGATATCACTTCAAACCGTGCATCTTGGCGCCTCACAGTTCGGCGGGCAGCAACCTCCTTTGAAGAAGACCGCAGAGCCCACCTCACTGACCAAAGACAAAGGAGGAAAAACCCAATCCCAACCAACCAATTTTCCCCTGCAACTGCTGCAACAGTGTCTGCCTGTCCCGCATCGGACTTGTCAGCCACAAACGAGCCTGCAGCTGACGTGGACATTTACCCCTCCATAAATCTTCGTCCGCGAAGCCAAGCCAAAGAAAAAGGAGAAATACTCACGGTCACATCTATTTTGACTAATCTATTGACTGAGTTACCAGAAGAACATCTTATTCATAGACATTACATATATGTGATTACTATCCTTAGGAGAGAAAGAAAGATCAAATGTCGCTAAGAAATGCTGTTCAAATGCATGCATTCTGGGATTAACAATGACCTGGTCATTTGATTTAATTGACAATTGGTCATGTCGAAAGATATATAGCTATGTCTGCTTTTTGAGGGAGGAGATGGTGAAAGATACAAGAAAGTAGGTAATGATGAATTGAGAATTTCAGCCTGGAGGTGGTGATAGTGCATCAATCTAGTTTAACCTGAGTTGGTTCTGTTAGATTTAGATTTGTACTTGCATGACATCATGTACAACCCTGAGATTCCTTTTTCCTGTGGGCACGGCAGAATTACCACTAATTGGTAGTCCAAAAATTAAACTGAACATAGTGTAAAACATGTAAACAGATAATGAATGTAAATAAACTGCAATACAGAGAGAACAAAAATAAAATCAAAGTGCACAAGTAAGAGTCTTTAAATGAGTCTCTGGTTGAGTTTGTTGTTGAGAAGACTGATGGTGGAAGTAGCAGCTGTTTCTGAACCTGGTAGTATGAGTCTTGTGGCACCTTCTATACCTCTTTCCTAATGGCAGCAACGAAACAGAGCATGTGCTCGGTCTTCGATGATTGCTGCTGCTTTCTGACGGCAGTGTTCTCTGTAGATGTACTCAATAGTAGGGAAGGTTTTGCCTGTAATGTCCCGGGCTGTGTCCACTACCTTTTGGAGGGATTTGCAATCAGGGGTGTGGGTGTCCCCATACCAGACCATGATGCAGCAAGTCAGCACACTTTTCACCAGAACTTTGATGAAATTTGCCAGGGTTTCTGATGTCATACCAAATCTCCGCAAACTCCTGTGATGTCGAGGCACTGATGTGCTTTCTTCAAGATGCCATTGGTGTGTTGGGTCCAGAAAAGATCCTCTGAGATAGTGACTCCCAAGAACTTAAATTTGCTTACCCTCTCCACCTCTAATCACCCAATGATCACTGGATTGTATACTTCTGGCTTTCCTTTTCTAAAGTCAACAATTAGCTCCATAGTTTTGGTGACATTAAGTGCAAGGTTGTTGTTGGTCCACCATTCAGCCAAGTTTTTAATCTCCATCCTGTGAGCTGACTCACCCCCTTTATATAACTCACTACCATGGTATCGCCAGCAAATTTGTAGATGGTTTTATTGTCATTCTGAGCCACATAGACGTAGGTGTAAAGTGAGTAGAGCAGGGGGCTAAGAACACAACTCTGTGGTGCTTTGATACTGTTGGAGATTGTGGAGGAGAGGTTCTTCCCAATCTTCACTGATTGTGATCTGGAGTTGAGGAAATCTGTGATCTAATTACACGATGGGGTGTTAACTCCCAGGTCTTGGAGTTTGCTGATCAGTTTTGAGGGGATGATAGTGTTAAATGCCGATCTATAGTCGATATAGAGCATCCTGATGTATGCATCTTTGCTGTCCAGATGTTCTAGTGCTTTGTGTCGAGTCAGTGAGATGGCATCTGCCATAGACATGTTACTACGATAGATGAACTGGAACATATCCATGTCACCACTCAAGACAAGAGCAGATATACTTCATCACCAGCCTTTCAAAACACTTTATCACTGTTGATGTAAGTGCTACTGCTCGATAGTCATTAAGGCAGGTTACTACACTCTTTTTGGGTACCTGTATGATTGAGGCCTGTTTGAAACAAGTGGGTGCCACGCCCTACTGGAGTGAGATAATGAAGATATCCATGAATACCTTGATAAGTTGGTCAGGACAGATTTTTAATACTCAGCCAGGTATTTCATCCAGGCTAGATGCTTTTCTCAGATTCACTCTCCTGAAGGCAGCACACACGTCATCCTCCGATTATGGACAGGATGGGATTATCAGGGTCGTGAGGGTGCAGAGGTGAGATTCGTGGATTCACCTCGTGTGCTCCCACAACCTCTGCAATTGTACGACCTCTATTCCATTTCATGAGCGAACCTGTACTCCAAGTTCTGAATCTCTGATATAATCAGGAAGTTGTAAGCGCTGTCGACACTTCAGGAGCCCTTCTTGCCATTGGCACTCTCACAAATCCAGGTCCAGATACCCGGATCCCACGAGCCAGTCTCCAGCATCCTGTAACCTGATGTGAGTACCTCAACCACCAATCTCCTGCAACCTGCTGAGTCCTTCAGCCGCTGAGCCCCTTGGTAGTGTGTTGCTGTGGGCATCTTCTCTATTGGGTCATCTCCCAGGCTTCTCCTCATCAGGACAAGTTCTCCCATCCTTGTGCCCTGCACCAGTCCAGATTCCCCAGAACCTGCAACACTTACAATCCTTGTACAGGCTATTTAAAACCTGTGTGAAGCTATTGGTATTGTTCCTCCGCTCACTGATCTCCTGGGTCTGCAAGTGGGCTGCCTTTCCAGCAGCTCCAATAGTGCTGCCATTTTGTTAGATTCATGGTGATTCTGAGGGAAGTATTCTCTGTGTTTAGCATGCTGCACTTGTTTGCATCTGTCTCTTTTGAATGCATTGCTTCATGCTCATTTAAAGCAGAATTTTGGCACATCCTTGACATTGGACAGTCAGCACAAATGTTTAACATTACACAGTGATGCTTCAGTGGGTCAAACAAATTCCACTTTTCATTGTTATCAGCTTTGATTAATATTGGGCAATGTTATAGCAAAAGCAGACTGTTTCATCTGTGGACATGAAAAAAAGTGAGAATTCCAGCTCTATGTTCCAGAAGATTGCACAGTGAGTTATAAATAGAGTTCAATTTGAAGTTCTGGTATGTCCGCTGGAGTTTCATAATTTCCTGTTATTTTTTAATGTAAACCTGCTAGATAACAATTATTAAACATAGTCACGATTAAGACATTTTAAAGTGTAACTTGTGTAAATCATGCAGTATATTAAAGTAGAACGTCTCCAAATCATGTTGTGTATTTCACTATGGCAGTGATACTGAACCTTTCTTTCCCACTCACATACCACCTTAAGTAATCCCTTATCAACCACCAAAGTTGTCATAGGTGCTGTTGAGAACCACTGTGCATTGGTATGATGTATTCTGCTTTCAAATCTTAGGTGAAAAATTTTAGGTTTGAAAGTTGTAATACTTGGTTAAAAAAAATCTGCTGGGAGTTTACTTTTACCCAAATTTAATTATTTTGCCCTGTAAATACATAAAGTTGAATTGAATGACCAATTAACAGTACAATAATGACTTTTTGAGCAGCCTGTTTGTCAGCATTTATGAGATGACTTTTAATTAAAAAAAAATGTCCTTGAAGTACTATACAGAAGTGATAACAGAATTTTAAAAAAAATCAGGTACTGAGCCTTTTTGAGGAATTACAGTGAAATTCATTGTATTTTGTATGAAATTCTATTTGAGAAAGATAGAAAAGGCTCAGCTACACATGGATTAAACAGACATATTTAGCAATGGGCAAGTCTTTACTTAATTTAATATTTTAAATGGGAACACATAAATGAGAACATATACATTTGAATTTCTCAAATAAACGATAATTTAAAGAATGACTAGATGCCCAGGTTAGTGGAATGAGCAGATTTAAGAATTTAAAGAACAGCCCCTGCTCCTTTTTCTATTGGGCCCTTGAGTCTTGCTCTGTCATTCAGTAAAATCATTGGTAAATTGATCTTTATTTCAATCCTTTCTCCAGCCAGTCCACATGATGTTTGATTTTTTTTGTATAGTACACTCAATTCTCTCAGCTTTGAATATTTTTAGTGATCTCCGTGTCCACAGTGCTGCTGGGTAGGGTATCCCAAACATTCACAGCTATCAGATAGCAAAACCTTCCTTATCCTTGGGAGTTGTTCCTTTATCTTGGACTCTCACTCAAAGGAAACATTCTCTGAGTGTGTAATGAGGCCAAACCCATTCAAAGTCTTGGTGAGATTGTCCCTCATATTTGAAAGCACTATAGTGAATAAAGGTAACTTTCCTCATCAGGCAACTTCAACTGTAAGCCTCCCGCCTGCCCTACCCCAAAAATCAATATAATAAAGTACTATTTGATTATACTCCCTCTGTTGAGAAGGAGAATCACTGGAGACAATCAACAGCTGAGGGACCCACACAGGCTGCGGTGACTTTTGGTCAGGGTCTGCATGGGCTATGGGCTGCTGGACCTGGCTCATTGGAACCAGGTACTGGAGCTGGGATTTAGAGGGTTCTTTGGGCAAGAAGGTCCTCGGGTCCTGAGGCCTTCCTGATTGTGTCAGAGGTTTGGGTCTGGAGCTCGGGATGCCAATGAATTGAACACAAGTTTGTGTGGCTGCAGAGGCTGTGGGAGTGCAGGAGATTAATCAGCGGACACTCAGTGACTCTGAAGGGACTCTGTTTTGCTTCGCTTTCTCTTGTACTATAAGGGGCCCTGGGCAATACTAATGGTGACTCTGCCTTACAAGCAGGTAAAAAGTAAAGTATATGATGTATTTTTATGTGACACTCAAAGGAACCTTAAACCTTGACTTGTCTTGCAGATAGGGACCAGAGTTTGGGAAGTCAGGAAACTGTCTTTGACCTGCTCTTATAGCCACATCCATATACTTGTTGAAATTTTTCTTTAATATCAAAAATGATATTTAAGAAAAATTCATCTGGCAGCTTGTTCCTCACTCTTGCCACTCGCTGTGAAGATGTTTCCCCCAATGTTCCCTTTAAACTTCCCCCTTTCACCCTTAATCCATGTCCTCTAGTTTTAATCTCACTTAACCTCAGTGGAAAAAGCCTGCTTGCATTTACTCTGTCTATACCATCATAATTTTCTATACCTCCATCACATCTCATCATCTGCAATCCAGGGAATAAATTTCTAGCCTGTTTAACTTTTCTCACTAATTCAGTTCTTCAAGTCCTGGTGACATCCTTTTAAATCTCCTCTACATTCTTTTAATCTTATTGTTATCCTTCCTGTCGTTAGGTGACCAAGCTGCACCCAAATTTGGCCTCACCAATGTCTTGTACAACTTCACAATAACATCCCACCTCCTATACTCAGTGCTTTGATTTATGAAGGCCAATGTGCCAAAAGCTCTCTTTGTGACCCTATCTACCTGCCTGGTATGGGAACACCAATACCTCTGAGTAGAAAGCCCTGCAAAAGGCAGTGGACATAGCCTGGTACATCACAGGCAAAACTTTCTCCACCATCAACAAAATCTACATGGAATGCTGTTGTTGGAAAGCAGTAGCAATCATCAGGGATCCATACCACCCAAAACATGCTCTGTTCTCACTACTGCTATCAGGAAAGGGGGAGAGGTGCCACAAGACTAGTTCTACCAGGTTCAGGATCAATTGTTACCCCTGAACAACAAACTCAGACTCATTTAAGGACTCTTATTTTGCACATTATTATTCAATATTTCTTTTCTGTATTGCACAGTTAGTTTGTTTGCACTTTGTTTACATTTTCTTCTGTATACTATCTTTTCTTGCGTTCAGTTTTTTTGTGCTACCAACAAATAGAAATTCTGTCTGGCCCACCAGAAAAAGAGTCTTAGGGTTGTATGTGATGTCATGTATGACAATAAATTTGAACTATCTGTGATGGCATTTGCAGGGAATTGTGTATTCCCAGATCCACCTTCTATTTGCACTTTCAAGTGCCCTATCCACTGAATGTCTTACCTCAGTTTGTCCTTTCGTAGCGCAACATCTCACATTTGTTTGCATTAAATTCCATCTGCCATTTTTCCAGCTGGTCCAGAGCTTTGAAAGCCTTCCTCACGGTCCACCACACCTACAAACTTTGTGTCATCTGGAAATTTGCTGATCCAATTCACCACATTATCATCCAGATCATTGATATAGTTGTCAAACAGCAGTGGACCCAACACCAATCCTGGAGGCACATGACTAGACACAGGCCTCCAGTCAGAGAGACAATCATCCACTACCACTCTCTGGCTTATCCCATAAAGTGAATGTTCTAGCCCCTTTCACACTGCTGATTCTGTGGGTTAACCGACTAATTTAGCAGGTCTGTTCCCGGTAATTGTATAGTGTGAAATGTCTCAGCCTGGCAGGGTGAGTTAAATTCAACTGGACTCTAGCTGAGTTAACTCACTAATCACCTTCTGGCAGTGTGAGAGCATAACCTGCTCTTGCATTGTCACCACTGGAGGTGGACCCCTCCCCCCCCCCCCCCCCCCAACTTAAAGTGCCAGGTTGCTGATTAACCAGGTAAATCATGGTGCAGTGGGAAAGGCTCCCGAGTGCAGCAGGCCCCACTTCATTGGAGGGCTGGCAGTGTGAAGGGGGCTTCTAATCCAATTTACGATCTCACCATGAATTCCAAGTGACTGAATCTTCCTGACTAATCTCTCTCTCTCTCTCTCTCACACACACACACACACACACACACACACACACACACACACACACACACACACACACACACACACACACACACACACACACACACACACACACCTGAAACATCAATGCCCAACATGATGCCTATTCAACCCCTTACTGTCTTCTTTAAACACACTTCCATTACATTCATAATAGTATGGTCTAACTCCATTTACAAGTTTCTAGATGACTCTGTCTTTGGCCAGATCTCAAACAAAGGCAAGACCAAGTACAGAAAATATAGTGTTTGATGTTGTTGTCAGGACAAC
Organism: Narcine bancroftii; assembly: GCF_036971445.1. Lineage (NCBI taxonomy): Eukaryota > Metazoa > Chordata > Chondrichthyes > Torpediniformes > Narcinidae > Narcine > Narcine bancroftii. The sequence continues at coordinate 274,684,912 of NC_091469.1, forward strand.
TCTTTCCTCAATGTCAGCAAAAGAAACAAGTTGGCTAATGATTTCAGGAAGTGGGGTGGAGTACACACCCCTGTCTTCGGATGGTGCGAAGACTGAGATGGTTGAGAGTATTAATTCCCAGGCATAAATATAACCAATATTTATACAGATCCAACCACATCAAAGGAAGCACAATAAGGACATTTATGCTATTCCCATTTATTGGCTCTTAGTCTGTAGCCTCGTAAGTCTTGGATACTTGTTAAATGTAATGTGTCATAACCTCCACTAGCTCCACATGGAATGCATTCCAGATTCTAACCACCCTCTCAGTGAAATTCCACTCAGATCCCCACTTAACCTTTTATCATTTATCCAAAACTTATGCCCTCTTGCCATTCCTCTACAATGGGGAAAAATTTCCCTCTGACCCCAGTACGACAGGCTTCCAATCATAAAAATAATAATTCATCATCATGCTCTGCCTTCTACTGCCAAACTTTGAAAGATTCAAGATGAACAGTGTACCTTTTGAGAAACAGTAGAGAATGTGTGATATTCTGGCAGTCATGACCCCTCACGGGCATGAAAAGTGAGGGTGACCATTTTCGCCTATTCCTCAGAAGAAGATGTTGATATTTTTCGCCCAATCCTTGCTGTTAACATAATCATATGATCTCAATATTTTGGGAGTTATGGAATGCAGGAACAAAATAAAAAATGGGATCTGTACAACATGGAGGGAAACTTCCCTGTACTGGATTTCTTTTGTTGGCCCTCAATATTTTAAATTGTTATAATTGTAGGTCTATGAGAATCTGATGAAACATAGTTATATCCTGGCCAGTATTTATTCCTCAACTAATATTAGGATTTCCGAGCATTGAATGTGTTTTTTGAGGAACACACTATGAGCACATGTTCATTGTGATTGCATATGTTCAAATAATGAATACATGTCAAAGTATTACATTGTCTGAGATCACAAAGATCCTATATATATGAAAGCCTTTAGTTTAAATCGCATCCTGAGGGGAACAGTCTGTCATCAGCTCACTCCTCAAGTTAATAACTCGCCCTAAGCAATCAAAGACTTGAACGATGTAGCCCATGGAAGATCCACAGCAGTATCATTCCTCTGCATATGTTATTTATTTTGTAGATTCAGTTGAATTGAATATAATAATTGGCCTTTATGGTAAAATATTTCATATATTTCTGTAAGATGTAGTGTCTGCTGTGTACATCTGGGATGTACCATATACTAAAGTGGATATTTTAGCTTTGATTCATCAGTATATAATCTGTATACTGAGTGCTGTACCTCAGGACTGTACACATGCCACATAAAAAGGCATGGTGCATATTGTCATTTTCCCAATGGATTTGACAAGTTTAATTACTGGAAAGATTCTGAGTTAATTCAAGCCACTCAAATGTTTGTTCTCTGAGAAAATCTGAGTTCTGAATTGATGATTCAATACTTGGGTATGTTGGATTGTCTGGAGGATTGTTTTGTCTGGCAGTGGAATGGTATTTACAAGGGGCATGGTAGCTTAAGGATGGGTGGGTGAGGGCAGAACCTTTTAATTATCCATGGGACTGTGAAAACTTTTCTTGCCTGCTCAGTTTATTTGCTTTGGAGGGTGGAATTAAAAACTTTAATCATGTCTCTGTTTTATTTCCTTGCCATTTCTCGTACTTGGTGCTGAAAATCCACCATGAATACACTGGTGCCCCACTTAGTACCATCCTGCACAGTATTGATTCAATTGGGCGACATGGATAGTGCCACGCTATTGCAGTGCCAGCAACCTGCGATCAAATCCTGTAAGGAGTTTGTACATTTCCCCCTGTATTGGTTTCTTCCAGCCTTCAAAACGTATGGTGGCTGTAGGTTAACTGGGGTATTTGGACGGTACGGGCTAGAAGGGTTTGTTACCATGCCTAAATTTTAAAAACGTGAAAATGTAATTAAAAAGAAAATAAATTTAAAATAAAAATTTTAAAATGACCTGGTTCTTCAGTCTGAAAACTCAGATACATATTCCTGTGTACTTTTTAAAACAAAAAAATATGCTCAGGCTGCTTATTGTAAGGCCAGAGACCAAATGCAAATCCCAGACTTTCCTACTATTCCAAAAACCTGATGCAGAGCCCTGCCTTCCCTGCTGATATGTATAGTTGCACTGGGAACCTGCTACAAACGCTCTTCTTGCTGGTATTCCCCCAAGCTCTATGTGGAGAAGTTGCTGTGAGAACTGGTGCTCGTTGGACCAGAGAGAACCTCAATGCTGAGGCGTGGAACTTGGGCTGAATTCTGGCCAATACAGTGAGTGAGGGCTACTTCTGGGAATTGGCACCAAATGGTCCATGTATTGATAGACCTGGATCCTATTGTCTCTTTAATCACTACCTTTTTGGGTGTGATAGAAATAGCTACTTCCCTCTCCATTCAACTTCACAGTTTTCTTCAGAACTTTTTCTTTGTAGCCTTGTTTCTTTTTAAAAAAATCTGTGCACTGCATTTGCAGTTGCTTTTAAAATGACAAATAAATGCTATTTGAACTTGAGCTCAACAGTAGTCATTGACCATTGAGCTTGCTATCAGAGATAGATATCTAAGCTAGAGAAAGACACAAGTAGGAGAGGAACTGACAGCACCTACTGTCATACTCATCAGGAAGACATGGTAAAATTTGGGCCACGTGTCAACATATGAAACTGAATGTCAGCTCCAAAAAGTGACCATATTCATTATAGAAACATAGAAACATAGAAGATAGGAGCAGGAGTAGGTCATTCGACCCTTCGAGCCTGCTCCGCCGTTCAACGAGATCATGGCTGATCTTAAAGTTCAGTACCCCGTCCCCGCCTTCTCTCCGTAACCTTTAATACCCTTATACTGAAGAAATATATCTAATTCCCTCTTAAATATATTTAATGAACCTGCCTCTACTGCCCTCTGTGGCAATGAATTCCACAGATTCACCACCCTCTGGGTAAAGAAATTCCTCCTTATCTCAGTCCTAAATGGTTTGCCTATTATCCTCAAACCATGGCCCCGGGTTCTGGATTTTCCCATCATTGGAAACATCCCATCTGCATTCATTCTGTCCAGTCCTGCCAGAATTTTATTTGTCTCTATGAGATCCCCTCTCAATCTTCTAAACTCCAGCGAGTACAATCCCAATTTGCGCAATCTTTCCTCATGTCATTCCTGCCATTCCAGGTATCAGCCTAGTGAATCGCCTCCATTGCAAGAACATCCTTCCTTAGATAAGGTGACCAAAACTGCACACAATACTCCAGGTGTGGTCTCACCAAGGCCCTGTACAGCTGCAGTAAGGTATCCTTGTTCCTATACTCAAACCCTCTTGATATGAAGGCCAACATACCATTTGCCTTTTTAACCGCCTGCTGTACCTGCATGCTCGCCTTCAGAGACTGATGTACAAGTACCCCTAGGTCTCTCTGCACTTCCCCATCTCTTAATCTATTGCCATTCAAATAGTAATCTGCCCTCCGGTTTGTATAACCAAAGTGGATAACCTCACATTTATCCACATTGTAGTGCATTTGCCATGTATCTGCCCAGTCCTTCAATTTATCCAAATCACACTGGAGCTTCCTGACCCCCTCTTCCGTGCACACAACCCCTCCTAGCTTAGTGTCATCTGCAAATTTGGAGATATTACATCCAATCCCCTCATCCAGATCATTAATGTAAATTGTGAACAGCTGGGGTCCCAGTACAGATCCCTGTGGCACCCCACTGGTCACTGCCTGCCACTCAGAAAACGAACCATTTATCCCAACTCTGTCTTCTACCTGCCAGCCAGTTCTCAATCCACATCAATACTTTGCCCCCAATCCCATGAACCTTGATTTTGGAAGCCAGTCGTTTATGCGGGACCTTATCGAAGGCCTTTTGGAAGTCCAGGTACACCACATCCACTGGCTCTCCCCCATCTATTTTACCTGTCACCATCTCAAAGAATTCCAATAGATTTATCAAGCACGATTTACCTTTTGTAAATCCATGTTGACTCTGTCCGATCCCTTCTCTGCTAGTCATATGCTCCACTATTACATCCTTAATAATGGATTCCATCATTTTGCCCACTACTGATGTAAGGCTCACCGGCCGATAATTCCCCGCTTTTTCTCTACCCCCCTTTTTAAATAGTGGGGTAACATTAGCTACCCTCCAATCCATGGGTACTGATCCTGAGTCTATCGAGTCTATCGAGTTCTGGAAAATAATTCTTAAATGGCCACTTCCTTGAGTACCCTAGGATGTAGATTATCAGGCCCTTGGGATTTATCTGCCTTCAATCCCATCAATTTCCCCAAGACCATGTCCTTAGAGATACTGATTTCTTTCAGTTCCTCCCTTGCATTAGTCTCTATGTTTCCCAATATCCTTGGGAGGTTATTTGTATCCTCTCTTGTAAAAACAGAACTAAAATAAGAACTTAATTGGTCTGCCATTTCCTTATTCCCCATTATATATTCCCCTGATTCCGACTGCAAAGGACCTACTCTGGATTTCACCAATCTTTTCCTCTTGACATATTTATAAAAGTTTTTGCAATCGGTTTTTATATTTGCCGCAAGCTTACTTTCGTAATTTATTTTTGCTCTCTTGACTAATCCCTTTGTCCTCCTTTGCTGCATCTTGAACTGCTCCCAGTCTTCGGTTGCGGTACTTTTTTTGGCCAATTGATATGCTCTCTCTTTGGACCCAATGCTGTCTCTAATTTCCCTTGTTATCCACAGTTGAGTCACCTTTTTTGGTTTATTTTTATGCCAAACCGGTATAAACGATTTTTGAAATTTCTCCATTAGATCTGTGAATGCTTTCCATTGTCTATCCACAGTCAACTGCCCCCATAAACACCACCCAATCAATCTTATTCAACTCCCGTCTCATACCATCATAATTCCCTTTATTTAAATTCAGGACCTTAGTCTCGGTTTTAATTTCATCACTCTCCATGTCGAGTGAGAATTCGATCATATTGTGATTGCTCCTACCCAAAGGGCCTCGCACAACAAGATTGCTGATTAGCCCCTTATCATTGCATAATACCCAATCTAAAATGGCCTGCTCCCGAGTTGGTTCCTCGACATATTGGTCTAGATAACCGTCCCGTAGACATTCAAGGAATTCCTCCTCCTCTGTATTTTTACCAATTTGACTAGTCCAATCTATATGCAAATTAAAGTCTCCCATGATGACAGCTGTTCCCTTATTGCATGCTTTTCTAATTTCTCTTTTAATGCCTTCCCTCACCTCTACACTACTATTTGGAGGCCTATATACCACCCCCACTAACGTTTTCCGCCCCTTGCTATTCCTCAGTTCTACCCATATAGATTCCGCATCTTCTGAGTTAATATCCTTCCTGTCAATCGTGTCGGTTCCTTCTCTCACCATCAATACTATCCTACCCGCTTTTCTTTCTTGCCGATCCCTCTTAAATATCGTATACCCCAGGATGTTAAGTTCCCAGGCCTGTCCACCCTGCAGCCATGTTTCTGTAATCCCAATCAAATCATATTTGTTTATCTCAATTTCCACAGCTACCTTGTTCCGAATGCTTCTTGCATTAAGATATAAAGCCTTCAGATTTGCTTTTTTCACCCTCCTTGCTCTTTCTGATTTTTTACTTTCGCTGCCTAACCTAACTTTTCCTGTTTTATCTTTTCTGTCCTTTGCCCTATCATACAGGTTCCCACCCCCCTGCCAAATTAGTTTAAACTGCAGCCGACGGCTGTTCCAAACCTAGCTACCAATATATTGACCCCTTTTGGGTTTAGGTGTAACCCATCCTTCTTGTAAAGGTCATGCCTTCCCCAAAAGAGATCCCAATGATCCAAGAAGCCAAAACCCTGTCCTTTACACCAGCCCCTCAGCCACACATTCATTTTTCTTAACCTTCCATTTTTGTCCTCAGTTGCACTTGGCACAGGTAGCAAACCAGAGATCACCACCCTGGCTGTCCTATTTCTTAGGCGTGATCATCACTTCTCAACATCACTCGCTTTAGTCCTTCCAACACGAGTGATTCTCTGCTGCAGGAATTTTGACGGGTGCAGTGATTTGAGCCTCATTCCAATCTTTGCAGCATACAACAACAGAGAGGGCAGGGTTTCTTGCCATGTTTTGGGTTGAAACCTTTAATCAAGAATAGCAAGGAACAGACAGATGCCTGAATAAAGGGGCCTGGAGGGGGAGGAGGACAGTTTGGCAGGTGAATACAGGTGGGAATGGGGAAAAAGTGGTTTTTAAAAAAAAAAAATGTAACCACACAGGTGAGAGAAGGAAGAGGAAAAAGGAGGTGGAAAATGAACTCTTGGTTGGAGGAGGTAAGGGGCGGGGAGTGAGATGAAGAAAAATGTGGGTGATGGGCACTTGGCGAGAGCAGAGGTGAGGACTGAAAAGGAAAGAACACCAATGGGGACAGATGTAATGGAAAGCAAGGGGTGTGCCAAGAATGAAAAAAGATGCTGTTCCTCCAATCTGTGTGTGAAATTTGTCTGTTATAATGACACCACTGAGCACTGATTTCTATTGTTTCTGGTAATGCCTGCTGAGTGCTTCTGGCAGAGTTATGTGCACAAGTAAAGCTAATTGAAACTTTAATTTTGTATTCCAACTGTTGAAAACCATGAACATATGCATTATCATAAAGTATCTTTTGGGCATCTTGTAGAAATGTGAACTCATCCACTTTTCAGCAGACTGTCATGTATAATTTCCATCTGACCAACTATTATATAAGATGCAGGGCGAGGTGCTCACCGAGAATTACCTTGGACAAATTCATTCCTTGAGGGATGTGTGAAATCGGAATTAGATGGAAACATTAAGTTGAGGTACATATTTTGCTCCCACCCAAAAGAAAGGCATCATTTATATAGACGCATGACTTCCAGACTACGTAGGTGCTTTAAGTGCAATAAAATAGGAAGTATTGGAACCAATTAGGCATAGCAAATTTCTGAAACAACAGCATAAATATGGCTGAATTTTTTTTTTGTTTATTAAGAGATTAATGTTGGCCAGGACACCAGTCTTTAAAGTAGTTAAAGCCATGGGAATTAACCTTTGAAGTAAAGACTCATCCCTAGACTAATTTGTGGATAAAATGTGGTAAATTCATCCATGACTCCCTTAAATCATTGAAACTAACTCGGAGCTGGTGTTGATTAATTGCCAGCGTACCTTTGCTTCTTTCTGCGCTCGATTGATTAATGACTTGCATGGTTTCTTGATAGAAAAATAACCTTTTGCTTCCAACAGTATATGCTATTTCAAACTGATTGCCAAGTAATTTTCTTCAACAAATTACATACCTTGCTCAAGTCGGAGGTCTCTGAAACTGCTTCATGGCAGAATATGAAATTGTTTGCTGATGCAAAATTGTATTTACAAATTTGATTGTTGTTTATTATAGTAATAAGAAATTGGCATATGATTGCTAGACTCAAATGTGGAAGTTGAAATGATTTATCCAGAGTTCGAGCATGTGAAAGTAGAGATTTGAAATCAGAAAAATTGATTGAAGATTTTTAAAACGGTGTATTTCCTGAATTTAAATTTTGGGTCGCACAGTTCGCGTAGTGGTTGGTGCAATGTTGTTACCGCACCAGCAATTGGGACAGGGGTTCAAATTCTGCACTGTCCAAAAGGGAGTTTGTACATTCTCTTTGTGTCTGCATGAGTTGCCTGTAGGTCAATTGGGTGTAATTGGGCAGCATGGGCTTGTGGGCTGAAATGGCCTGTTACTGTGCTGTATGTTTAAATTTAAAAAAATTAAATAGCTAACATATGAATGTCAAATCATTGAAGATTCTAATGCTTGTGATTAAAAAAAAAACCTATTCTAGATTATGAAATGCTACCCTTCCTCAGTCTGTCTGTCTTGTCACATTTTTGTATTGTGTACTTAAACTGATGTTCTAAGAAACCATTATTACATAGATAATAATAGTTTACCTTGCTTTACAATGTAAAGCATTCATATAATGCTATGAGGGACCATGTGGACACATACAGCTTGTGTAATGCTGATTTGGTTCAGCAGCTCTTTTATACTGTGTTCCTATTGGGCGGAGAGCCTGGCACATTCATTTAATCTTTTACCATCATATTCAGACTGCTTTTAATTTAGCAGTTTCCAAATACTGATAATGGATGACGCCTTTCTAAAAGAGATTTATTCACTAATTCAAAAAAAAGTATTACACAAAGGAAAATTTGTCTTGTTGAACTATTGTCACTGTTGAGCATAATCCTCATTCAAAGTGGATACAGGACCGCATCATGTAACCTCTGTATCCTATTCCTACTTTCTCTCCATACCCCTTGATTCCTTTATCGACTGGAACCACATCCATTATCTGTTGAAGATATGAATTGACCTCAACATCTTCCTGTGGTAGGGAGTTTCACAAGTTCAAAATTGTCTGTGAAGAAGTTTCTCCTAATCTCAGTCCTAAATGACTTACTCCTTAGACTGAGACCCGCTTGTCTTGGGTGTTCGGTCTTTTTTTTAAAATTTTTTATTTTTCACACTATAGATCACATTATTCAAGATATACACATTTCTCCTTTCAAATATATACAGTGTCGTCTTCTCCCACCTCCCTCCTCCCCTCCCCCCCCCACCTCCCCCTCCATCCATTCAAAACTCTGAGTCCAAGATACATCAAACCCATCAAACAATGTTGTCACTCAACATTAACGAACAAAAATTTCCACTGAGTCAATTCTTTCCATTCTCTTTTCCTTTTGTCATTTTAGGTGATAGATGTCCTGGTAGGTTTCTCTATTATATTCCATGTACGGCTCCCATATTTGTTCAAATAATGTTATATTATTTCTCAAACTCTATGTTATTTTTTCTAATGGAATACATTTATTCATTTCTATATACCATTGCTGTATTTTCAAATTATCTTCTATTTTCCAGTTTGACATAATACATTTTTTTGCTACAGCTAGGGCTATCTTAACAAATCTTTTTGTACACCCTCCAAATCAAGTCCAAATTCTTTATTTTTAAATGTTACTTAGGAGGAAGATCTCTGGGTTTTTTGGTATATTGCTTTCTGTAATTTTATTTAATATCTGGTTTAGATCTTCCCAAAATTTTTTCACCTTTTCACAAGTCCAGATTGCATGAATTGTTGTTCCTATTTCTTTTTTACAACGAAAACATCTGTCAGATACTGTTGGATCCCATTTATTTAACTTTTGAGGAGTGATATATAACCTATGTATCCAATTATATTGTATCATACGTAATCTCGTATTTATTGTATTTCTCATAGTTCCTAAACATAACCTCTCCCATGTTTCCTTTTTTATCTTTGTTTAGATCTTGTTCCCACTTTTGTTTAGTTTTATCATTTATTTCCTCATTCTCCTTTTCTTGTAATTTGATATACATGTTTGTTATAAATTTTTTAATTATCATTGTGTCTGTAATCAGATATGCAAAATTGCTTCCTTCTGGTAACTTCAGACTACTTCCCAATTTATCCTTTAAATAGGATTTCAATTGGTAATATGCCAGCACTGTATCTTGAGTTATATTATATTTATCCTTCATTTGTTCAAAGGATAATAATTTATTCCCCGAAAAACAATTTTCTATTCTTTTAATCCCTTTTTTCTCCCATTCTCTAAAAGACAGGTTATCTACCGTAAAAGGGATTAGCTGATTTTGCGTCAGTATTGGTTTTGATAATTGGTAGTTTGTTTTATTTCTTTCTACATGAATCTTCTTCCAAATATTAAGCAAATGGTGCAATACTGGAGAATTCCTATGTTTTACCAATTTTTCATCCCATTTATATAATATATGTTCAGGTATCTTCTCCCCTATTTTGTCTAGCTCTAATCTAGTCCAATCTGGCTTTTCTTTTGTTTGGTAAAAATCTGATAGATATCTTAATTGTGCAGCTCTTTAATAATTTTTAAAATTTGGAAGTTTTAAGCCTCCTTGTCTATACCATTCTGTTAATTTATCTAGTGCTATCCTCAGTTTCCCCCTTTCCATAAAAATTTCCTTATTATTTTCTTTAACTCCTTAAAGAATTTTTCTGTCAAGTGTATTGGCAGTGCCTGAAATAGGTATTGTATCCTTGGAAAAATGTTCATTTTAATACAGTTTATCCTTCCTATTAGTGTTAATGGTAAGTCTTTCCAATGCTCTAAATCTTCCTGTATTTTTTTCATTAGTGGATAATAATTAAGTTTATATAGATGGCTGAGGTTTTTATTTATTTGTATACCTAGGTATCGTATTGTTTGCATTTGCCATCTAAACGGTGATTCTTTCTTGAATTTTGAGAAATCCGCATTATTCATTGGCATTGCTTCACTTTTATTTGCATTAATCTTGTATCCCGACACTTCTCCATACTCCTTCAATTTCTTATGTAATTCTTTTATTGATGTTTCTGGTTCCGTTAGGTATACTATAACATCATCTGCAAATAAACTGATTTTGTATTCCTTGCCTTTTATTTTTATCCCTTTTATTTTATTTTCTGTTCTTATCAGTTCTGCAAGTGGTTCTATGGCTAACGCGAACAATAAGGGCGATAGTGGGCATCCCTGTCTTGTTGATCTGCTTAAGTTAAAATGTTTTGATACATATCCATTTACTGTCACTCTTGCCAATGGCCCCTTATATAATGCTTTAATCCAATTAATATATTTCTCTGGTAAACTAAATTTTTGTAGTACCTTGAATAAATAATTCCATTCTACTCTGTCGAAGGCCTTCTCTGCGTCTAAAGCAACCGCTACTGTTGGAGTTTTATTTCCTTCTACTGCATGAATTAAGTTAATAAACTTACAAATATTATCTGTTGTTTGTCTTTTTTTTATGAATTCAGTTTGGTCTAGACTTACTATTTTTGGTACATAATCAGCTAATCTGTTTGCTAATAATTTAGCTATTATCTTGTAATCTGTGTTAAGTAGAGATATTGGTCGATATGATGCTGGTGCAAGTGGATCTTTCCCTGCCTTTGGTATTACTGTAATTATTGCTGTTTTGCATGAATCTGGTAAGCTTTGTGTTTTATCAATCTGGTTGATTACTTCCAGGAGGGGAGGAATTAATAAATCTTTAAATGTTTTATAGAATCCTATTGGGAGACCATCCTCTCCTGGTGTTTTATTATTCGGCAGATTTTTTATTGTCTCTTGTATTTCTACTATTTCAAATGGTTCTATTAATTTATTTTGTTCCTCTGTTTGTAATTTCGGTAGTTCAATTTTAGTTAAGAATTCATCTATTTTGCCTTCTTTCCCTTCGTTTTCAGTTTGGTATAATTGTTCGTAGAATTCTCTGAAATTTTCATTAATTTCCGTTGGATTATATGTGATCTGTTTGTCTTTTTTCCTTGATGCCAATACCATTCTTTTAGTTTGTTCTGTCTTAAGCTGCCATGCTAGAATTTTGTGCGTTTTTTCTCCTAGTTCGTAATATTTCTGCTTTGTCTTCATTATATTTTTCTCCACCTTATATGTTTGAAATGTTTCATATTTTATTTTTTTATCTACCAATTCCCTTCTTTTAGTAGTGTCTTCCTTCCTTGCTAATTCTTTCTCTATATCTGCTATTTCCTTTTCCAACTGTTCTGTTTCCTGATTGTAATCCTTCTTCATCTTAGTTACATAACTTATTATTTGCCCTCTGATGAACGCTTTCATTGCGTCCCATAATATAAACTTATCCTTCACTGATTCCGTATTTATTTCAAAATACATTTTAATTTGTCTTTCTATGAATTCTCTAAAATCCTGTCTTTTAAGTAGCATGGGGTTTAATCTCCATCTATACATTTTTGGAGGGATATCCTCTAACTCTATTGTCAATATCAAGGGTAAATGGTCCGATAATATTCTAGCTTTATATTCTGTTTTCCTAACTCTATCTTGTATACAAGCTGATAACAGGAATAAATCTATTCTTGAATATGTTTTATGTCTATCCGAATAATATGAATATTCCTTTTCCTTTGGGTGTTGTTTCCTCCATATATCCAAAAGTTGCATTTCTTGCATCGATTTAATTATAAATTTGGTTACTTTATTCTTTCTGTTAATTTTTTTCCCGGTTTTATCTATGTTTGAATCCAAATTGAGATTGAAATCCCCTCCTATTAATATATTCCCTTGCGTATCTGCTATCTTCAGAAAAATATCCTGCATAAATTTTTGATCTTCTTCATTAGGCGAATATATATTAAGTAAATTCCAAAACTCTGAATATATCTGACATTTTATCATTACATATCTTCCTGCTGGATCTATTATTTCCTCTTCTATTTTAATTGGTACATTTTTACTGATTAATATAGCCACTCCTCCAGCTTTTGAGTTATATGATGTTGCCGTTACATGTCCTATCCAATCTTTCTTTAATTTCTTGTGCTCCACTTCAGTTAAGCGTGTTTCTTGCACAAATGCAATATCAATTTTTTCTTTTTTCAGTAAATTTAGCAGTTTCTTCCTTTTGATTTGGTTATGTATTCCATTAATATTTAAAGTCATATAGTTTAATGTAGCCATTTTATACTTTGTTTATATTTCCCTTCCATTTCCTCATCATCACCTTTCCTTCTCATCCATTTCTGCTTTCTTTCTTTGAACAGTTTATAAGACAACATTTTTAACACATTAAATATTCCCCTTATTCTCCTACCTAATATTTCTTTAACCCCATTGTCCCCTCCCCTTCCTGAGTTGCCCATTATCCCTTGTCGGGCAACCACATCTCCCCTCTCCATTTGGATTTGCGAATTCACTCGCAAGCGTCAACTGATTTTGCAGTGACCGTAATTTCTCCCTACCCAGCCCCCCCAGAAAAGATTTTAATTTTTATATACAACAAAGGTCACTCTCTAAATTCCCTCTTTACTCCTCTCTTCCCCTTTTTTTCCCTCATTAATTCTTCTCTATACACTATATATTTTCTTTTAAATGCACATACACTTATGTAATATATGTATTATATATGTATATAGTCCTATACACACGTCTTTTTAGTTCGCAGTCTTTTGTACTCTCGTTACACGTCTTCCTCTCTCAGTCTATTTTGTAATTGTTCTGCAAATTTTCGTGCTTCCTCTGGATCCGAGAATAGTCTGTTTTGCTGTCCTGGAATAAATATTTTCAATACTGCTGGATGCTTTAGTATGAATTTATACCCTTTCTTCCATAAAATCGCCTTTGCTGTATTGAACTCCTTTCTCTTCTTCAGGAGTTCAAAACTTATATCTGGATAAATGAAGATTTTTTGCCCTTTGTACTCCAGTGGCTTGTTGTCCTCTCTTACTTTCTCCATTGTTTTCTCCAGTACCTTTTCTCTTGTAGTATATCTTAGGAATTTTACTAAAATGGATCTTGGCTGTTGTTGTGGTTGTGGTTTAAAGGCTAATGCTCTATGTGCCCTTTCTATTTCCATTTCTTGCTGTAGTTCTGGACATCCTAGGATCCTAGGGATCCAATCTTTTATAAACTCTCTCATATTCTTGCCTTCTTCATCTTCCTTAAGGCCCACTATCTTTATGTTATTTCTTCTGTTATAATTTTCCATTATATCTATTTTCTGAGCTAACAGCTCTTGTGTCTCTTTAACTTTTTTATTAGATTCCTTTAATTTCTTTTTTAAGTCCTCTACCTCCATTTCTACTGCTGCTTCTCGTTCTTCCACCTTGTCCATTCTTTTTCCTATTTCTGATATGGTCATATCTATTTTGTTCACTTTCTCTTCTGTACTGTTTATTCTTCTTCTTAAATCACTAAATTCTTGTGCTTGCCATTCTTTAAATGAATCCATGTATTCTTTAATAAGAGAAAATATATCCTTTGTCTTGCCTTTCCCTTCTTCTTCCATTTCACTGTACTCTTCCTCTTCCTCTTCTTCTTCCTCTGGGTTGGCCATCTGTTGTTTCTTTGTTTTCTTTTTCTTCTCTTCTTTCTTGTTTTCGTTGTCTTCTATGTTCTCCTCTTGCTGCTGCTGTTCTGTAGCTGTCATTGCCGGCTGTGGAGATCGACTCCCCAGCTGGTCGCCCCTCCCGTCGGTGTGTGTTTTTGCATGCGCATCGCACACGCGCGACTACTCGCGCATGCGCGGTTGCACATTTTTACTCGGCTCAGCGAGCCATTTTTGTAGTCCACTTTCTACCGATCTGAGGGAGCGGGCTTCTCTCTCCACCGCGGGCCTCTTCGAACAGGTAAGGCCTTCTCCTTCTTCCGTTGTCTTCTCTTCCTCTCTTCTTACCGTTGGTTTTGACTTTTCTTTTTTCGTCACCATCTTCATTCCACCTTTATATTCACCTTATTTTAATTTTTATTTTTGTGCCTTTGTGCTTTCCTTTATTTTTTTCAACTTTTCTGGAGAGGGCTGGAGTTCACCATCCGGCCACTACTCCATCACGTGACTTCCCCCCTGGGTGTTGGGTCTTGATGTCACTCTTCCATGTTAGTCTAATGGTCAAAATACCCTATGTTAAACCACCTAAAATACCCGAATGCAACTGTTGGAAGGCTACCTGAAAGCGGAGAACCCTGACCCAAGGAGTACTTGCCCAACCCTCCTCGGGTAGGTGTATTCTCTGCTTCCAAGCGCTCCCCCTTGGCACCTGAAAGTGGGCAGGACTACGGCCACAGTCGACAGGAGCCGGCGTTTTCTCCGCGGCGCCTCTCCCTGCTGCGGACCTGAATGTCGCTTCGCACATACCCGCAGCCGGCTCCAGAGCTGCATTCTCCTAGCTATTCCACCTGAAAGTGGCTTAATAGAAGTAAAGGATGAGAAAGCATTGTCTCCAAGTCTTAATTGTGTGAGTGCATACACAACAGTGGTGACTAGGAATGAAATGAACCCTACACATACTCCATGCACCACTAGAAAAAGAAGGATTAGCAATAATTTTTAGTGTAAAAAAAATCTACCAATATCTTTATGGAAGAAAATTCAGGGGCCACACAAAGGTATACCACTGCAGGTACATAATCTTTTATCCGGACAACTAAAATCCGGAAAGCTCCAAAATCCAGCAAGTGGGGAGAGAGATGGCAGTGCGAGTCGGGCGGGCGAGGGGGAGAGACCAGCAGTCCCAGTTGGGCAGGAGAGAGACTGGAGTGCGAGTTGGGAGGGGGAGGGGGAGGGGAGATGGCAGCGCGACTGGAAGGGGTTGGGGCTGGATATGGCAGCACAATTTGGGTGGGCTTAAATCTGGCTTTCCGAAATTTGGAACGTACTGTCCCCCAAGGGTTCAGGATAAAGGATTGTGTACCTGTATTAGCTGCGACCAGAATTCAAAGATGGGCCATGCTACTAGCAGCATATAACTATGGTATAAAACGTAAGCCAGGAACACTCATTTGCCATGCAGATGCTTTATCACTGCCTGAGACAGAACAATGAGAAGAAATTATTGAATGTACAGCAGAGGCAGCAGCCATCAACCAAAAACAACTTCAACAACTGCCCATTACAGCCCAGATGATTGGAAAGGAAACCCAAAATGAGGCAACTCTAAGCAAGATCCTATATACCACACATGCCCCTATGAACTATCAGTCGAAGAAAGATGTTTTCTACCCGTACAATTATTCCAGCCAAATAGCAAACTACCATGTTATCAGAACTGCACCACAACCATCCAGGAATGGTATGAATGAAGACACTGACCTGGATGCATGTCTGGTGGCCCTCCATAGACAGAGGCATTGAAACAACAGTAAGAGAATGCCAAGTATGTCAGTCAATGCAGCCAAAAATGCCACAAGCCGAAGCTAACCCATGGAAATGGCCATCCAAACCCTGGCATTGGATCCATGTAGACTTTGCTGGACCATTCATGGTGAGACTTTCCTAATAGCTGTGGACGCACACTCTAAATGGCCAGTAGTTTCACAGCTGAAAAACACTAAAGCAGATCCCACGATTGACTATCTACGAGCTATCTTTGCCACTTAATGGATTGCCTCATGAATTAGTTACGGATAATGGGCCTCAATTTACATCAGAACATTTTTTTAAAATTTATGTGTGACAACAATATCAGACATATTTTGTCCACACCCTGTCACCTAAGTACTAATGGGGAGGCAGAACGTTTTGTACAAACATTCAAAAAAGCAATGAAACTTCTAAATGCCTCGTGGATACAAAATCACAGATTTCCTATTGTGGTACAGAAACACACCGCATTCTACCTCATAATGCATCCCAGCAGAACTAATGTTTGGCCGCAACCTGTGGACCAGGTTGTCCACAGTTCATCCAGATCTGGGTCTCCAATTGCAAAAAAAAAACCAGCATCGCCACAAACCTCACATAAAACATTGGAAGTGGGTAAGAGAATTCTGGTACAAGATTCTTTGGCTTGGCTTCGCGGACGAAGATTTATGGAGGGGGTAAAAGTCCACGTCAGCTGCAGGCTCGTTTGTGGCTGACAAGTCCGATGCGGGACAGGCAGACACGGTTGCAGCGGCTGCAGGGGAAAATTGGTTGGTTGGGTGTTGGGTTTTTCCTCCTTTGCCTTTTGTCAGTGAGGTGGGCTCTGCGGTCTTCTTCAAAGGAGGTTGCTGCCCGCCAAACTGTGAGGCGCCAAGATGCACGGTTTGAGGCGATATCAGCCCACTGGCGGTGGTCAATGTGGCAGGCACCAAGAGATTTCTTTAGGCAATCCTTGTACCTTTTCTTTGGTGCACCTCTGTCATGGTGGCCAGTGGAGAGCTCGCCATATAACACGATGTTGGGAAGGCGATGGTCCTCCATTCTGGAGACGTGACCCACCCAGCGCAGCTGGATCTTCAGCAGCGTGGACTCGATGCTGTCGACCTCTGCCATCTCGAGTACTTCGACGTTAGGGATGAAAGCGCTCCAATGGATGTTGAGGATGGAGCGGAGACAACGCTGGTGGAAGCGTTCTAGGAGCCGTAGGTGATGCCGGTAGAGGACCCATGATTCGGAGCCGAACAGGAGTGTGGATATGACAACGGCTCTGTATACGCTTATCTTTGTGAGGTTTTTCAGTTGGTTGTTTTTCCAGACTCTTTTGTGTAGTCTTCCAAAGGCGCTATTTGCCTTGGCGAGTCTGTTGTCTATCTCATTGTTGATCCTTGCATCTGATGAAATGGTGCAGCCGAGATGGTAAACTGGTTGACCGTTTTGAGTTTTGTGTGCCCGATGGAGATGTGGGGGGGCTGGTAGTCATGGTGGGGAGCTGGCTGATGGAGGACCTCAGTTTTCTTCAGGCTGACTTCCAGGCCAAACATTTTGGCAGTTTCTGCAAAGCAAGACGTCAAGCGCTGAAGAGCTGGCTCTGAATGGGCAACTAAAGCGGCATCGTCTGCAAAGAGTAGTTCATGGACAATATATAAAGACCCATGAGTGGTCATGAATAATCTTACAAAAATTGAGCCCCTGCTCATACTCTGTTCTAGTTGGGGATCAATTGTGGAAGTGGCATATTGACCAATTACGAGCATTGACTAACACTAAGGTTCATGAACTGCCTCATGAGCTGAAGGAGGTGGAACCAGACTTGCCGTGGCCTGCCCCGATTATCCCACCCCTCAGGCCGACTGAGAAAGGGGGAGGGGGCAGAGATGGTCGCGGAGTCCAGTGAGGAGTCAGTAACTGAGACGCAGCCAGGAGGGAAATGAACATGGGCAGTCGCTGCTGAAGGTCAGCAAAGGTGGGCAGTCGCTGCTGATCCAACTATCTACAGGTCGCGAGCAAAGACTGGCACAGCAAACCATGCCAAGGCAGTCCAAAAAAGACCACCTGAATGCTTTAAGGAATATGTTCTCTGATTATTATTAACTACTTTCCCTTTTATAATTATAATTACTTATGAAATGTACTCTTAATTCTCACTTATAGTCCTGGGCCTGATGTAATCATATTAGTTCAAAGGGGCTCAGTCAGCATTTATTGCACGGTGGGGGAGGGGGAGGTCAGAGAGAAGAAGAGTATTGGGTATAAGCCCACCCTCTGCTGGACATCATGAATGCCATGTCATGATGTCACCATTCCATATAAAACCCTGTGTATCAGTAGCCATGTTAGTCTAATATAAGTAAAGGATGAAAAAGCATCATGTCTCTGAGTCTTAATTGCGTGAGTTCACACACAACACTGGGTTTCCAAAATATTAGGAAAATTCTTCTGTTAAATCCTGTCACAATTTTATATGTCTCAATGAGATCTACCCTCGAGATTTCAATGTACAGGTGCCTAACCTTTCATCTGGGATTCCAAACACCGGCAACCTCCAAAAACCAGCATTTTCTTTTGGGGAGGGTAGATGACATTACACATAAGTAATGTTAATTTCCCATTGATAAATTCTCCATTTTCAAAGGGAGATCCTATCCCCATCCCTGCTTCTGTGGGTGCCTTCTCTTGGTGACTCTCAGCCATCAGCACCCTGTGGGAGAGAATCAGAAGGCGGCTGGCTCAATGCAGGAGTAATGGCAGTCTTCCTTACCCATAATCCCCCATGCAGCTGGAACCGCTCTGGGATTGGAGTGTGGAACTTAATTTAGCCCCTTTCACACTTGTGTGGTACTAAATTGGCCATTCATTGTCCCAGGATAGAAATGGGGGGTTGACTTTTCACACTTGATCACTCTTAACTGGGACACTGAATGCTTTCACACTTGCAAGGAGCCATCCCCTGGGTTAGGACTGTTCTACCTTCTTTCAGTGACGTTATGACCCATCGAGCGATGGTTGTCCTGCTCTAAACCCTGATCAATGTATTATGATCTTTAAACAAAATTAGACATGCCTAATTATAGCATAATTAAGCTTTATGTACAGCACAGCATGAGCCTTTGTTGTGCTGTCCTGTATAAACCTTAATAAGGGACCATGAGATAAATAGCATAAATATCAATAGACAATTTTTAAACAGCGTGGGAAAGTTGGGAGCGTTATCATGCACAATTTATAAAGACGGTGGGGAAAAAGTGACGGCGAGCCTGCCCTCCCAGAATTCCACGCAGCAGGTTGTAAGCAAAGCTAAATGCACAGAGCACTCATGAAGGGATTTCTCTATCGCACGGAATTCTGGGAGGGCAGGCCTGCTATCACTTTTTCCCATGGTCTTTATAAATTGTGCACAATAGCACTACCAACTTTTCTACACTGTTTATAAATTGTCTGCTGTTTCTATTTATTTCCTCTCTCTCTCTCCCCCCTTCTCCCCACTGCAACTTTCCCCAGTAAAGTTTATACCTTCATTATAATCTTTTCTTCCTTCACATTCCTGCACTCACACAAAAATTTGGGTAATTTCTGTCCTAGAATGTAATTACCTGTTCTACACTTGCCTGATGCCAGGGATTGCACTAAGGGTTGAGGCAGTCTATCCCCGGTATGAAATGACATCTTTTCATGCCGGCATTGAGAAAATTTTCATTCCACACTCGACCCTTTTAGGCCTTTTGGCTGTTAATTCCTGGGACTACTTGCAAGTGTGAAAGGGGGTAATGACATCATTCCAGAGCTAAAAAAATAATTTCTCATTAAATGAAAACAGTAAACCACACAGGTTATGAACATTTCAAGTCTGTTGAAGCATCCTAATCATTTGCTGGAACTCAATTAGCTCAATATCACCAGATTTAAGTTAAGAAAGGGAAATTCAGTTAATGTTTTTGCACAATGACAAATTATTTGAGAATATTCAGTAACCAAGAAGAAAAAGTGTTAAGAATGGAACTGGAGAGAAGGAATCTTAAGAAAAATATATATAGAAATCACTTTTTAGTCTGGTTTCTCCAGCTTCCTAATTTAAAAGTGACATAATTTTTAAAAATGACAGTCTACTTATTATACCCTAATCAATTGGAACTAAATGGTATTTATATTTATATATAAATTGGTATTTATCACAATTTTGATGTTTTTATACTTTTCTCATAAAAATCCAATTTCATGTGTCTTTGGTTATGGAAAATAATGAAGGCATATATTTCTCCATAAATTTCAGCTCACTTCTGTTGGTAAGCACAATTATCTGTCTCCATCCAAGAAAAGATGAAGGAACTATGCGAATGATATATGACAATTAAGGTCCTGAAATCCCACTTTTCCATCTGCTTTGGTTTTTATGGAATCATTTCAGTTCCAGGTTATAATTGTTGGACTCCCTTATAATTGTGATCTAGGCAGAACTATCCTCATAATTTCCATCAGTAATTATGAACTCAAAATAGTGTATATTGTTTAAGACACAGTTCAATTCTAGTTGCAACTCATCAGACAAAAAAGCCATTCACAGCCACTTACAGCAAGACCATGATAGCAACATGTGCACCACACAAATGCTAGGAAATGAATACCTCCAACAACATGAAGTCTAATCACCTATATTTATTATCAATAACATAACTATTGCTACATTTCAATCCCTCTCCTCCCCCCTTCCCCTCCATGTCTCTTCCATCAACATCCTAGCCTGAGAAATAAGTGTGGGGTTGCTCACCATTGACAAGAAATTCAACTGGATCAATCAAACAGTAATATAGAATACAAGAACAAGTTAGAGTCTGGGTATTTTGCATTATGATTCATGACCCTTGAGTCCCTTCATGCATCTACAAGATTTGTAGCAAGAATATGATTAAGCAAAAAAGATTCACAAGGATGTTACTGGGGCTGGAGGGCTAGAATTATAGAGAGACTGGATAGATGAGGACTTTTTTTCCCTGGAGAACAGGGGCTGAGAAGTCACCTCATAGAGGTGTACAAAATAATTAGGGGGACTGATAAGGTGAATAGTTCCAGTTGTTTCCCAGGGTAGGAGAGCCTAAAACTAGAAAGTGTAGGTTTAGGGTGAGTAGGAAAAGGTTTAAAAGGGAATTGAGGGGCGCATTTTTCATAAGAGAGTGAAGAGCACATATGGAAGAATAAACTGCCAGAAGTACTGGTAGAAGTGGGTACAAGTTAAGACATTTGGACAGGTACATAGATAAGATTGGGTTAGAGTAATATAGGCCAAGGACAGGCAAATGGATAACTTGCTTGGCATGGTTGAGTTTGGCCAAAGGACCTGATCCTCTGCTCCATGATTCTGACTCTAATGTGTTAGATTTACATGGGTGAATACAGATGCAATAATATTCAAAGTTGACCATCACGCTGGCTGAAGCATATTAGAGAGACTTAAGTTCCTGGTGAGTCGAATCTGCAATGTGCAAAAGTGTGGATTGATGCACCTCATAATGTTTTTTTTGTGTGAGAGTGCTAGTCTAGACTATTACCAAGTTATTAGAATTTCAAAAGGTTGGTTTGCAGGTGGAACAGGCTATCAAGAAGGCAAATGGAATGTTGGCCTTCATTGCTGGTTATAGTGGAACTGCACAAGGTTCTAGTGAGGCTGCATCTGGAGTACTGGTCTCCTTACTTGAGGAAGGATATACTGGGTTTGGAGGTGGTCCAGAAGAGATTCACCAGGTTGATTCCAGAGATGAGGGGGCTAGCCTAAGAGAGATTGAATCATCTGGGACTGTAGAAATATGAGAGGGGATCTAATAGAAACATAGACAATTATGAAAGGCATAGTTCAGTAAGTAAGTTGTTTCCATTTGTAGGGGAGATCAGATGTAGTAGACATAGCCTTACGATCCAGGGTAGTAGATTTAGTACAGAGATGAGGAGGAACTGTTCATGGAAGCAGTGGAGACTACTTCAGTAAGTATATTTAAGACCAGGTTGGATAGATTTTACATAGTGGGGAATTAAGGGATATGGGGAAAAGGGTAGATTGGTGGGGTAAACCTATCATCAGATTAGCCATGATCTTAATGGATGGCGGAGCAGGCTCGACAGGCAGGATGGCTGAATCTTGCACCTATGTTCTTATTGCTTTTTGTATATTGTCTCAAATGCCTGAAACTCTTATACCTAATTTTGGAAGTAATCTGGAAACACACATTTGTACTAACGTGGATTTGTGAAGTTGGTTGTGCTCCAAAGAATGATGTGAAAAATATTTTAACATGAAAGCAGTTGTGAAATATTCTATTGTGTTTTATGAAGGAATCTTAAGGTTTTTTCTCTTTGGATTTAGTTAATATTGACACTTGTGATGGATCAAGGGACAAAGTAGTCAAATAAGCATGAAATCCTCCTGAAGGAAAAGAGGACAAATTGACAAACTTGGACCAACTTTGTCATGCCAATGTTTATTCAAAGATAACATCAAGGAATCAATTTTTCCTCTCCCTCTCCTTTTGTCCGTGTAGTTTTTAAGAATTATAAGGAAAAGGGATATTGGAAAACTAAGATATAAAATAGGTTTCAGCATTAAATAAACTGTGATTAGCTTCATTGTGAAAGAAAGAAACAGCCTGTTGTTATTTGAAATTTTATTTTTCCGCTTTTCAAAAGAAATACGGCATCACGTTTAATAATGGTCATTTTTAACATGTTTACACTTCGTTTCTGTGGTTTGACTATAATATCAACTTACTTGTAATTCCCCTCTCTCCCCAAACATCAAAAGAAAACCAAACAACTGAAAAGACAAAATAGTTAGTAAAGGAAGAAAAACAAAATTGAAGAAAAATGCAGCGTGTCGCCAGCCTTTCTAATCTACTTCCACTCTTTGAGGGGTTTCACTGCTGCAGACTTGATGTTTTGTCAGATGTTTAGACCTTTGAGCTCCCATTACTGGGCATTAAAGTACTCAAGATAAGGTTGTCCTATTTTGACAAAAGTGTCGTATTTATTTCTTAAGTTAATTGTTATCTTCTCCATGGGCACACAGTTGTGCATCTCCATGGACCATGGGGGAGTCGGACTTCCAGGTGTTCACAATATATTTTATTGCTACTGACAGGGGAATATCTACAAATTTAATTTGAAATGTTGTTAATTTTCTGCTCATGTTCATCAGATATCCCAATAAATTACAACTCTGGATCCAGCAGGAAGTCTATTCCCATAATCCTAGTCAATATATTAGATAATTCCAGCCAAAAGGGTCTCACCTTCGCGCAGGTCCATGTGGAGTGTACACACTTACACCTGAAGCACATTTCCGATATCCTTGGTTTTCCTTCATGTAATTTTTGTGGTGTAAGAAATTGTTGTACCAATCTAAGTCTGGCATTGATCACCGAGTACAAAAATCTGACTAACACTTCATCAATCACTATTCCTAGGTTCCACCTCTCCCTTGATCTTTGGAGGGCTTGTTTTGGGCTCTTATTTTGAAGTACAAAGTATAATCTGGATACAAATTTGGGAGTGCCTCCCAGTTGAAGTAACCTTTCCACCTCGTTCCCTTTAGGTGGGGTCATTGTGGAAGTCCTTTTTTTTCGCCTCAGGAAGGATCTTAACTGGAGAAAATAGAGAAAGATTCCATGAGGCAAATCATATTTATCCTTCAGTTTGAAGGATATGAGCTATCTATTTTCATAGCAGTCCTCAATATTGCAGATCCCCTTTCGATGCCAAATATCCAGAATTTTGCTACCTAAATTCATAGGCAATAATACAATATCTTTACCAATACAATAATTTATTTCCTTTCAGATTCTTATAAGATGTTTTAGAATGGGGTTTTCTTTTTTCTTATATGTTAATTTAGTATTTGTTTGTAAATTAAATCTTTTGCCACCCCTCTTCCCCCATGCCATGTTGTTCCATGTTAACCCATTTTGTTGGATCTTCAAATAAAGATGAAAGGAACTTCATCTGGGCTTCCAAGTAATATTTCTCGAAATCTGGGAATCGTAGCCCCCCCCCCCCCCCATTTATAATTTCATGTCAATTTTTCCATGAGATCCTGGAGACTTTACCATTCCAAAGAAAGGTTCTTATGGTTCCATTCAATGCATTAAAAACAATTTTGTGGCAAATAAATAGGAATGGACTGAAAAAGATACAATAGCCTTGACAACACCTTCATTTTGACATAATTTACCCTGCCCACCAAAGTGATGGGCAGGTTTCTATTTAAATTGTCTTCAATTTTTTCAAATATAGGGGTGTAGTTACATTTATATAAATTCCCCAGATCTCTATCTGTTGTTATTCCTAGGTATTTAATACTACCTGGCTGCCACTTAAAACTGTTCCTCTGTTTATTTTTCTCATAATTTGCCAATAGCTATCCCCTTGGCACCATTGCTCCCCTTCAAACCAGGTACACCTGCCACTCTCATTGGATCTTTTACCATTCTGTTTAGTTCTCATTCATGCTTATCTACATTCCTTGACCTTATTTCCTCTTACTATATTGCATCATTTCAACTTTGTCACAATCCATTTGCTACTCATCCTGACGTCATAAAGAAAATGCCAAGAAAAGGATATATTATTATTTTCCATATCCCTTATACCCTTTGTCCCTTAGTCTATTTTTCTTGCTCTTCTATCACTCCTTTGAGTCTTTCTCTTAATTTCCTCACCATTTGTGCACAGAGTTCCTTTAACTATGTCAAATTCCTTTCTCTTCTTGACCAGTGCTGCATTCAGGTCGAAAAAAGTTGATCCTATCCTTTTCAGCTATCAGTGGCCCATCATGTTCCCGGGCCGTGCATAGCATCATCTCCCAATCTTGGTATTTGAACAGTCTTATTAATACTGGGTATGGGCATTGATTCGACTCTGGTTGGGGACCAGAGGTTCACTGGCCCCTCTCAATTATAATGGATTTGTCACGTCCTTTCATTCCCAAGATTTTTGGGCTGCACCTCCCAAAGTATCGCACCAAGTCCTGACCCTCCGCCCCTTCCTTTAGCCCTATAATCCTTACATTCTCCTGCCTGTTATAATTTTCTAACAGGTTCAGCCTCTCCAGAAATTGATCTGCCTTGACTTTCCATGCATCCATGTCATTTTCAATCTTTTCCATTCTTTGTTCCACAGCCTCCATTTTGTCTTTGGCAGCTGCCACGTGGGTGGTTAGAATGGCGAGTACAGTCTTTAACTCGCCTAGTCCTTCCATTATCTTTTGGACTCTCCTGTTGAGGGCTCCATCCTGGTTGCCAGCGTCTGTATAACGCCTATAACACCATCACTTGTTGGGCTTGGGCCCTCTATCATCATGTAGGATTCTGCTCTCATCTCATCACTCTTAATCCGTGGCTTGGGTGGTATTTGTCCTTGCCTATCGATCTCATCTGTTACCAGGAGAGGTATTTTGTTCTTCTTGCCCATAATACTATGTTTTTTGGATACTTGTTTTTCCAATTATTTAATGTTTTTGGTCTATTTTCAGGATTATATTGTGGAGCTCCTGTGAGATAGTTTGCTCAGCTCCTCTGCATCATGTGCCTCCAATTACAGCCTAACTGTTTTAAGTATTTAATGAAGGACAGTTACACGAGTTAGTAATACCTACCATGGTATGTTTAAGAATGAATGGCTCCAAATACCATTGGCTTCCCTTATTCTACATAATTTTTCATTACAAGAAGGCATGAAATTTGAGATAACCATGTGTGGGAATCTTTGTTTCTTGGCCTTGGGGACTTGGGCCTTTGTATTTTATAAGGGATGGACTTAAGATTTTGCCTGGTTTAAGATAAAATAGATTTTTAAAGTTGTAAATTTGCAGTTTACTGCAGTTTTAGAAATAAAACCTTAAGAATATATGTTCAGATCGACTTCTGTTAATTAGATTTTATTATTCCTGCCTCTCTGATGTTTAAATGCATTCTCATTTGTACCAAAACAAAAAATAAATCAGGAACCAAGTGGGCAGCTCTTGTATGGATGTTAAATGGACAGGAAGGAAAACGGAGCAGTCAAATCGGAGATGCAGCATCAGAGATTTATACAAGGCAGCCTGCCCAGAGAGAGAGAGAGAGAGAGATACACTTCCGTGGCTGGATGGTTGCGCTGGGTTTGAGCTCCCTTTCCCATCACAAATCCGTATTCTTTTTCTTTGGGGACGCTGCCGAAGGAAACAAAAAGTGATCGCTTGGCCATGAAAGAAATCTCAAGATCCGTCTGCTTGTTTGCCCTGGGAAGGAAGTGAAGTGGTTAGCACTCTTTAGTTTATGGCCAAGAGAGCCAGTAGCAATGAGGAGGAGTTAGATTTTCAGCGGAGGTAATAGTTTAAGTGGCAAGCTATCAATGCAATTCGACTGGCAGGCTTCTGGGTTTTGTTTTAACGTGGCTTATTCGAGGAAATCGTGTCCCGTCACCTTCGAGACATTTCTGGATTGGATCTGCTGTTTGCCTACAGTAATTGATTCCCGATAGTGTTTAATTAACGCAGTTCACTGTTTTCACAAAGACTTTGCAAAATAGCCTCAACAACGAAATACTTGCCTATTAAAATCAGCCTGGATTTCCTCGTAAGACTCCTGTCAGCAAACATGAGGCTGAAGAGGAACGGGTCGTACACGTTGCACAGGTAAATGTAACGCTCACGACCTTTGTATCGGTGCCTTTTTAAAAAAGTAAACCGTGAGGTTTTTGCCCTCGGATCTGCTGCAAGCCCCTATGTAAACACGCCGATATTGTGTGTTTGAACTCTGCGCTCATTTCCCCTTCACGGTTGGGTTAAAGATTCATCGGGTGCGGAAAGTTGACCGTTCGTGTATAGTTGCGAGAAATGTTTCTGTCCTCGCTGCATTCACCGGGGGCGGGGGGGTCCGCTCCTCCGGGCAGAGCAAACGAGGAAGAAGTTAGTGCAGATCTTGGGAGCAGCATGTGAAGACCACAGGAGGTAAACAGAGCAGCAGCGTCTCGATGGACGTCCTGTTGTGCTTCGATTGCGTCTTGTTTAGGTACTATCCGATGCCACGTCTTGTCCTTGGGTTATTTTTCTCTCGTTTAAGCGTGCCCATCCCCATTGTTTTGGAGCTTTCATTTCTGTGACATTGTGCGCCCAGGCCAGGATGGCGACGTTTACCTGGATATTTAGTGGCGGTCCGTCACCGGCACTGGCTTCGCAGTCACTGCATCTTGTTGCTTTGTGTCCCTGATGAATTGAATGCAAGTCATTGAAAGTCACAGCTCTGTTGTTGGTCGGGGTAGAAGGTTCTGACTTGGAGATTTCACCCAAGATTAAATCAGATTAAATTCTGAATCGATTTCTACGGATTTGATTCAGTTTGTCAATAAGGGCCACTTAATGGTCTATTTGTTTATTTCTTTGTATCCATGAAGACTTGTCCTGCATCTGTGTCGTTTTTATGTCTAGTGATGTGTCTGCGGGCTTTGCACCGAGGACCGGAGTTGACTTAAAGTGTCATTAATGTATTTTAGAACAATGGGGGGGGGGGGGGGGGGGGGGAAAGATTTCTGTCCAGTGGAGAGTTTTGCAGTACTCGGTTTTGGTCGATCCAATACTTTTGCAGGTGATATGGAAATGGTTCTATTCGAGGCAGATTGGCAATCCTCTATTTTCAGAATAATACACAGTAATAAAGAACGCTATTATACTAGTTGCAGCCAAAGCAACTAAAATGTAGTAATGAAAATCAGAAGAGCATGGTTATGAAAAATAAACCGCTTATTCTACCATATTTGACATTTTTTTGGATTATCCTAAGGCATGCCTTGTATATTTCCTGTGTTTGTATATTTCTTCCCCCTCAGTTTAATATGGTCTGATGATGAAAACCCAGAGTATGGATTATTGCTGTGATATTTTAGCTTTCCTAATGACATTTATGTTGAATGCCTGCCCTGGATAATTTTAAGAATGCTTCGTCCTAATATTTTTAGGATAGCACTAATTTTAGACCATTAAAACGAAGAGTTGCATGCCATAATGGGGGGCTGCTTTGATCAGCATTGCACAGTTTCTGAAGTTCAGTCTTATGCATCCATATGATAGAGTTGGCAGAGGTAATACACATATATAATTTTAATTGGGAGAGTTGTTTTAAGCACCTGATTAAACAGATTGCAGTACATGCAAGATTGAATGCTGTTGACAGCATTCCTGAGTATCAACAGTTTTATAATGGAAAGGGGCTGGAAGCTTGATTTTCCCCTTGGAACTAAAGGCATGGGCCAGGTTCATTCCCTTTATAGCCATAAAACTTTTAAGTGTCTGTGCTCCAACCGTTCTGTTTCTCTGGCAAAAAACCAACTAAGTAGGGGAGTGAAGCAAGCAGTCTTTTGAATATCTTGTTTTCCCAGTATGCCTTTGAAAAAAAGGCCAATCAGTTCTACTGTACTGTTCGTGATCATTTTGTTTTCAATTATTGTCTGCAATACAACATTTAATGTCGCAGTGACATTTTTGTGTTAGTGGAGGGTGATGTGACAAATAATGCATAGCCACTGTTTAATATATTCAAATAGTTGTATGCAGTTTTCAAATTGTGTTCCAGGATGTTAGGATGATATTGCATGAAGCATGACTCATCTTTTGTGGACTTAAGATATTATGTGCATGGTGACTATTGTGTACTCTGGAGGTTCAATCAGTGTTATAGTGTAGACTAGATTGTGTATCATTTGAGTTAGCTG
This sequence comes from Narcine bancroftii, assembly GCF_036971445.1. Lineage (NCBI taxonomy): Eukaryota > Metazoa > Chordata > Chondrichthyes > Torpediniformes > Narcinidae > Narcine > Narcine bancroftii. The sequence goes on from NC_091469.1 coordinate 274,713,396, forward strand.
GGGAAAAAAAAAGTATCTGTGCTGAATTTGCAAATTATGCTGTGAAAGGGGAGCTTTCTTCATTGGAACTATGTAAAGCTGGACAATACAACCTAGAAGTAGGGACAATTTACACTTGCATTCTTTGATAACCGAGTAATACACCACAAAGTTTCGGAATGCAGCTAGTTTGTAGTTTTTTAATTTTCTTGTAGGATGCAGTATGAGAGGATTTGCATCATGGAGTGAGAAGGAGAGATCACCTGACTGTACATTGATCTCATCCAGAGATTGTTGTTGAAAGGTGCATGATTAGGAACTGATGTATTTTTTTCTTTTTAACAGCTGGAGTCTTAGAAAAGAAGAATGGATTGCAAAGTTGGTTTGGTGGTGGGTGGATTGAGAATTGAGGGGTGTGCAGGAGAAGACAATTAGAGAAGAAAATTTAGCCCTGTTTGAAATCCAAAAAAAGTTAATTGCTTCATTTAAATAGGACCATTTTGGTCTAAAATTTCAGTTATAACTTGGGTAACTGGGCAGAAATAATTGATACTGATGTATTCTACCCAGTTGAAATGTTGTCTATTCATTAATTTCTTATTGACTGAAGATTCTTTTGATTGTCTTCAAGCAGAACTGATAATGAAGGACATGGAAGGAACTATCTCTCCACATTTATCCCCAAAGGAAATACCTTACAAAGATGTAGAATGCATTTTGTACTCAACCTTCCACTTACTGTCTCGTGTTTATAACATCTGCAGACATTGGGTCAAATTTCATTTGAGTGACGGTGACATTCACTCTTCAGCAATTCTCTCAATCTCCTATCCATCTCCATGTTAACAGATTATCTGCCTGACAGATTGTTGATGGGGTTCTTATTTCCTGTACCACTTTTTAAAGCTTTTTTTGATACTTTTTATATTAAAGTTGTTGTACAAATGGACATTGCACTGTAACAGAACTTCAGCTTAAAATTTCAGTCGTGAATCTAACTTCAGTGAAATACGAAAGTCTGCAGATGCTGTGATGCCCAGTCAGAAGATGAGGTGTTGTTCTTCCAATTTGCAGATAGGTCTGTCCATGGTCTCATGCACTGCCAGACTGACACCATCAGCGGGGGATTGAAATGGGTGGCCACTGGGAGATCTACGCTATTATGGTGGACAGAGCCAAGGTGCTCAACAAAGCAATATCCCAGTCTGCACCCAATCTCTCCAATGTAATGGAGATGACAACAAGAGCATTGGATCCAGTAGATAATCTCTGCAGCTTCACAATTGAATTGTTGCTTCACTTGGAAGGACTGTTTGGTTCTGTTAGGACTGACTGGTGGTGAGGGAGGAGGTGTGAGAGCAAGTGAAGCATATCTTGTGGTCACAGGGGTAGGTACCAACGGACGAATGATTCGTGGTAAGGGAAGAGTGAACAGTGGAGTCAAGGAGGGTGTGGTCCCAGCAGAAAGCAGAGAGGGGAGGAAAGGTTTTTTCGCTCATTCTGCTTATTTCTTGAAGAGCTCAGGCCCAAAATAATGGCAATATATCTTTGTCACCTATGGATGGTGAAAGACCGGCTGAGTTCTTCCAGCATTTCAGTGTGTTTTTATCTAACTTCAGCGGACAACTCTTTTTTTCAAAAGGCTTTCAGTGACATCAAACAAATTTGTTTTTGTTTTGAACAAATTGCTAAAATGGTTCAATATAACATGAACTTAATAAAAGTTTGTATTGATTTGTGAAATCAACAAGCTGATTCACATTTGTGAATGTAAATTCTCAAAGTTAGAAGGAATCAGTGAGCAGTGTCGGTCTTGTTTCTGAAATTTTCTGCATTTCAGTTTTGTTGTTTGCCTTGAATAGAAATTTTGTTGCAACTTTCAATTTCATTTTTAAAGTAGACTTGATTCGATTAATTTGTGTAGAAAAACTGATTTTTTTTTCAAACTCTATTTAATTAAACAGAAATATATCTTCAATGTGAATGTTGTGGATACTTTTTTTTAGTTTACAACCTTTACGTAAAAATTTAATATCCTTTATTTATAATGAAAAGGCTGGCCTAAGGTATGCCTCAATTCTTAAAATTAAAAGGATTTAAATTTATCCATATCAGAAGAGATCTGGGATTCAGTTTTGTAGGTTACTTAATACTTTACTGTGTTGTTATGTACCTGCCATTGTTTATTACAATTTAAAGTTGTACATAGGGTCCATATTTCCAAAGCCAAATTATCTCATATCTATCCAGAGGTAAATTCATGTTGTGATAAATGCAAGAAAGATGAGGCCTCTTTAATTCACATGTTTTGGTCCTGTCCTATACTTGAAAAGTACTGGAAGGAGCTTTTCCAAACTTTGTTTAATTTTGGATATCAAGTTAGAACCGAACCCTTTAGTTGTTCTTTGGTACATCGGGAGATGATTATGTTTTGCTGACTACAAATAAATGTCGCATCTTGTCTTATTCCTCTCTTTTGGCCAGACGTGCTGTACTAATCAGGTGGAAGGGTGCTGCTCCACCTACTTGTGCTCAGTGGCTGAAAGATATTGTGTTTTGCTTTAATTTAGAAAAGATTCGATATTCAATTAATAATTCTAGCATTCGATTCCAAGCATTGTGGGGATCACTTTTGAATTATTATCACAATCTTTAGATACAATTTATAATCTGTATTTCGCTAGCTTTTTTAGGAGTGAAGTTTATTGTTTCTTTCTGCCATGCAACGTTGTTAGGGGGATGGAGTTTTGATTTTTGTTTTTTTTTGTCTTTACCTAACAGAACAAAAGTAAATAATATACAATGTAATATGTTGATTTGTGTAATTTCTTAAGTTTTGCATTCCATATGCTTTTTTAATGTATAAAATCAATAAAAATATTTTTAAATTAAGATAAATATATCTTCATTTCAAACTTAAATAAGACATGAATGGTTAAAAAAAAAATAATTGAAAGCTATGACTTGCCATATGTTGCATGCTTTTGAGTGTTTTATATTTAGAACCTTCTGATGTATTTTCCTGCAGCTATGAAGGAAGGGAGGTACTTCGAGAAGTCTGCCTTCCCCTGGAGCTTTGTGGTTATTTGGAATGTGTGGCTGTCTACATTAGTTTTACAAGATCCCACATGAGCAGTGTTAGCTTGGCTATTAATCTAAAGATGTATTTTATCCACTTTCCAGAAGAAACAAATTTAGTATATAAGGAGGTTTTGAAAATGGTTGATTAAGAAAGAATAGGTCTATTTTTAGGCAAATACCCTTTTGATCCTTTATTAAATGCATGACTTTTGTGTTTATTTTTCTGGAATTGTATGGAAGGGTGGAATATGAAACACTGAATTGCCACATAATATAATTTCAGAATTGTGATTTCCACAACACAATGTTATCTTGATGCATCAGGATGTTTCTGTAACAAGGCTGAAGGGAAAGAGACTTTATGGCACAGCAGAAATGCAGTCCATTTCATCTTTGACATAAATAGTGGAAGTCTTGTGTATCCGAATGAAAGTTAATTGATGCTGACAGGTATTTCTTTTGTCTCTGCCAGCTGAAAGAGAAAAGTTAGACATTCGTAATTTTTTTAGTAATTGGAAGCTTTACAGTAAATGTAAAGTTGTTTGTAAATCTTTGTGTTATGAAGAGAATGTTAATTGACTAAAAGGAAACACAAAAGACTGCAAATGCTATAATCTGGAGCAAAAGTGTCAAACTATACAAGTGCAGATGCACATTCTCCGCTTAAAAAATGATTCATCACTTTGCCTCCACAAATGCTGTCTGACCCACTGAGTTCTTCCAACAGTTCGTTAATCTTAATTCACTATTTCCCTTTAGGATTGGAAGGTGGAACTTTCTTTAGCCCCTTTCACACGTGCATCCCACTAAATTGGCCTTTCAGTATCCCAGGATAAGAATGGGAGTTTGACTTTTCATACTTGACCACTCCTAATTGGGACACTGAATGGTTTCACACTTGCAAGGAGCCATCCCTGGGTTAGGACTGTTCTACCTTCTAATGCTGACGTCATGTCACATTGAGTGATGGTGAACCTGCCCTAAATCCTGATCAATGTATTGTGATCTTATATTTGTGCAAAATTAATCATGCCTAATTATAATATAATTAAGCTTTATGTTCAGCACAGTATGAGCCCTTCAGCCCCTGTTGTTGTTGTTAAGCTGACCTATATAAACCTTTATAAGGGACTGTGGGAAAGTGCAAGCAATAAATGGCAATAGCAGACAATTTTTAAACAACGTGGGAAAGTTGGTAGCGCTATAGTGCACAATTTAAATGGTGTGGGAACGTTGGTAGCGCTATCAAGTGCAATTTATACAGCGTGGGAAAGTTGGTGGCATTATTGCGTACTTTCTATAAATACTAGTGGTTAAAAAGCGATGGCAGTCCTGCCCTCGCAGAATTTCGCGCGGCAGAGAAAGGGCTACATGAAGGGAGCAATCATGGAGGGGTTTCTCTGCAGTACACATTCTGAAAGTCAGGTCCTCCATCGCTTTTTCCCATGGACCATAAATTGTGCACTATAGCGCAACCAACTTTCCCACGCTGTTTAAAAATTGTCCGCTATTGCTATTTATTTCCTCCCTCACTCTCTCTCTCCCTGTTGCAACTTTCCCACAGCAAAGTTTATACCTTCATTTTAATCTTCCTTAATGTTCCTGCCCTTAATCAAAAACTTGGATAATTTTAATCTCACAATGCAATTGCTCTTTCTACACTGACCTGATTGCAACATTGGCGTCTGCAGGTACTGGGAATTGCACTAGGGGTCGAGGCTATCAATCCCCGGCATGAGATGACATCATATAATGCCAGCATTGAAAAGATTTTCCTTTCACACTAGACATTTTAAAGGCTGATTGACCATTAATTCTGGGCACCACTTGCAAGTGTGAAAGAGCTTCTAGTTTAACAGGGTTCAAAATAGTTAATATGAGATATGTGAGTTTGTCCCCTGTTTCGAATAAGGAAAAATCACTTTTTTATTTCAGATAGACCAATGATTTGGGTTTCTGCAGACTAAAGCTATTTTGTTTTGAACATCAATGGAATGGACATAATTCAAATATACAGTTGTGACATGCTGTTATTGGTTTCTTTAGCATAAAGAATGAAATGGAGCAAATTCATATACTATATTTGTGGGTCCACAGTTTAATTCTCTGTAGCAAAACCACTGCTATTGGCTGGTTAAAGCTTAAAGTAAAACGTAATAGGTTTTTAAAAATAAAACTGCTTCGCAGTCCAAGTGATATTATTGTGTGGTTGGGTCATAGATTGGAGCTGAGCAATTGGTTTCAGCGGCAGAACTTTTATAAAGGTGTCCAAAACTTTTAATTTTTGGAACAAGCTCTCTTTAACTTTTGAGGCATGTTCAGCAAAGCAGATTGCTTTTCAGCCTCAGCAAATGTGTTCAATGTGTTGTTTGTTGTTTGTCATTTTTTACTTAAAGGCATCAGGCTTGCCTCAGATATCTGTGAATGTCATCGTGTTTTGCTCACAACAATAAGCGGAATGATTTTTAATGTGCTCTGAATTGATGGACATAATTGCTTCCTTTGCGCAGCTCCAAAATTTATTACATGATTTGCTACATTTGCTCTGACGAATAGTTGGAAGCATTAGCTGGCTGCAAAATAATGAAGCTCAGGCCTTTGTGCAAACCAGCCTCCCCTCCATTGCTTCACCATATTAAAGGACCCATCCCAAACAGACGCCCTCTCCACTTCACCCACCCCACCCTTTTCCTGCTGGGCAGAAGACAGATCCATTTGAAAACATACAGTACCAGATTCAAGGACTGTTTCTTTCTCTTGAATGGATCTCTTATTATTAAAATGATAATGCTCTTGCACAGTTTTAGCTGAACTTTTTTCTTAACTTTTTCTTGTGACTACATTGTTAACACTCTGTTTTATTTTTGCACTGTGTGAATGTTCTTGACCAAAAAAGTTGATTATTTCTGTGCATGGATGCTGACCAACTTGCTGAGTCTCTCCAGCCTCTTTCTGTTCACTTGATTGACTAAGAGCTTCTCTTATAATTCTCTTTGGGGTGATATGCAATGGCATAAACTTCTACATTTACGTTACTCGTAAGCCAAGATATGTTCCCCTCTTTTAAAATTGAAATGTTGCAGTCATTACTCTTTTCTATATCATTTTATTTCTAGTTGCAACATGTGATATACAATCTTGCTTGGTGTTATGTCAGAACATAAATATTCTTAAGTACTGTCTCTAAATTTTTCCATTTGCAGTAATTGATTTGCCATCTATTTAGTATCTTTCTCTCTTCCAAATGTCCTTCCTATCATATGTTCTTGGTTTCTTAGAATATTCCATTTGAGTTTTAAAATGTTTTGAAATGAGTTCTTTGAAATGTTAGTAATGTTTCCGTATGAAATTTGGATGATGAACACTTTAGTAATTTTATGAAAATTAAAAAAATGTATTTTAAAATGCAGATGCTTGGATAATATGGAAGTTTTGAGCTGGAATCTGGTTCCTTGTACGATCTTAACAGTTTGAGAACAGTGGGGCTTTGTGAATTGAGGCTTAGATTTGTGGACAAAATCCCTCCTAGTTTTCAGAGGCGAAGCCAGGCTGGCTGCACAGAGCACATACGATTCACTCAAGCATGCAACAATTGGTGTAAGGCTTGAGTCACTAAATTGGTAAGTTAAGCTGTACAATGGAGACCACTGTTAGTTTGTGATAGGTTAAACTTCAAGAGTTGAACTCATTTCCTGTAAAAATCAACCTTCTGCCAAATTTATACCCAACAATAGCTCTTTCAAAATATAACATTTAAAACGGGTATTCTCAGTTTTTGTAGCTTTCATTGCTGGCCATTTTAGCCTTAAATGCATTGCAAATGCCTTTTGTTTTTTGTTTGTCGGAACCATGTGTTGAAATATTCCAGGGATTTCTGACATGCAATGTTAATTTGCCAAAACAAGCAGAATACTAGTGGGTGTATTTATTTTTACTAGTATTGAGGACACTAGCACCTTGTGAGTTTGATGAATAGGTTATTTTGTTTCAATTTATGAAATATCAAAATACTGATGTAATATCCTTTTTAACTTCAGGATTTTTATCAGATTTGACAAGTGACTTTATCCTCCACCAGTCAAAATGAGAGTGTTAACAATTATTAATGAATTAAAGCACATATCTAAATGTTGATACTAAGGCTGCTCAATTGTGTCGTGGTAATTTAAATACTACAAAAATTTATGTGAAATCAATTTCTTTTAAAGAATTTTGTTCTTTGTACAAATGATTTATTGCATCACATTTTCGATGATTTAGATATACTATGCAGACTTGTTGAGCTCTCCTTGGCAGGGATATGACCTCTAAGGTATGTACACATCCCAACCAATATCAGGTTGGGATTTTAGCCAATGTCAAGAAATTCGGCTCGGTTTGTATGTGTACCATCTCCACCCCAAGCTTGTTCTTAAGGAAGAGGAAAGAGAATGCTCGGGGCCTATGTATTGAATGTTACTGCTTCATCTCCAAAGCAAGTTATAGTACTGTAAATTGTGTGCAAGTTATCTTGACTCTTCTTCCCCAAAAGGCTGTGTTCCTAAGTGTCCCCAACTTGAGATTTGGGCTCAGGAGAAAACAAGGCTTTCTTTAGCTCCAAATATTTCTTCCTTGCACATTTCAGATCCTTGTGATCCATCATCCATATTTGTACCCTCAAGATGGAAAGGTTACTGACCCATCCAGAATCATACAATATCATACACCTTAACTCCTCCAAGTACTCCTGTTACAGCTTTCTGTGTCTTTTGTAATGGTTCTCCTCCCCTTTGCATGCTGCTGCCTCTGTCTGGTGATTGATAAATGCAAATCAAAAAACAAATGAAATATAAACAGAAATGTTAAACAAAGCACTCAGCAGGTTGGGCAGTATCTGTAGAAAGTGAAACGTAGTTAACATTTCAGGTCCAAGATCTTCAGTCTGTCTGAAGAAACAAATGTGCCATCAGCTCTCCATCCAACTGCTCTCAAGCTGTTAAATTTCCCTGACTACACAAGTCCTGTTTTCATTGTTTTGATGCTTTTTTTTCTTGACTATATAGTGTACAATGTATATAACAATAAACTCACTATCATTTCTAGAGAAACCACCTGCTGAAGATTAGCAAACCTAGGCTTGTTAGAGGAGTTGCATCAAATATTTTGACCTGAGGACATGATGCTGCATTTTTTAAAAATTTCCAAAAAAAAATGTAATCACCAAAACAAACTTTTAATTGTGCAACTTTTGTCCTTTTGACCATTGTGACTCGCTGTTCCTTGCTGAGGTATAATGGCATTTGTCCTGGTCACCTGGACCCTTTTATGTGTTGATGGATAATTTTTGTAGTTCTTATTCCATCACATAATTAACTTGGTCTAATTCCTTCCACATTGATTAACCTATCATGCATGTTTCCCAGCATAGATAAATGTTTGGTGGTTACTTTACATTTATGTCTCACCACACATGGAGATGCTTGTAAAAACAATATATCTCCAATGTTTACAATTGGTGTCACTGATAAGAAATTATTGATTTAAATTGAGTTAATTTGACCAGCATATTTTGTGCACTGGGTTCGTTTAAACCAGTGGTTTTCAAACATTTTCTTTCCACTCACATTCCACCTTAAGTAATCCCTATGCCATAGATGCTCTGTGATAAGTAAGGGATTACTTAAGGTGGTTTGTGAGAACCACTGCTCTAGACCCAATTGTTACTGAAATATTTTATTTGAGAAAAATTGTTATTCGCCCATTTCCTTTGGAACTATGAAACCGTGCACATAACGAATCAACGAGGTACGATTAAAACAGTGATTTTCAAATATTTTCTTTTCCCCTCACATACCACCTTAATACTAATCACAGAGCACCAATAGCATATGGATTACTTAAGGTGGTATGTGAGGGGAAAGAAAACGTTTGAAAACCACTAGGCACTTTTACACAGCTGCTGAGGAGTAGAAAATTTTAGGAAAATATTTGTTCTGGTGGCAGTTTAAAAAACAATTCATCCCGTAATTTTTCCACTGATACCCCTACCCATTTTTACGGAGCGGCTGCAGTCTAAATTGACTGCAGCCACTCTGTAAGAAATTGGCCTAATGAATGCGATGTTCCCAGTGACTTGGTCACTGAACAATGGGTTCAGCTCGTGACAGCAACTGAACCTGTTCCTTGCAAGTGCACAACCCGCATCTCCATGCCACGAAGGCATGCAGGAGACACAGCACATTATGGTTTTTTCGCAAAAAACTAAGCAAAGTAGCTACCACCTTCGCAACGGTCTGAAAATCTTGAGACATTTCCTCTTCCTCCCTGAGGATCTTTTGGTCGCAGAATTTTGACTTCACTTAGGATGTCCACATGGTGACGTTGTACATTGGACATAAGTTGCACATTTGCATCAATGTCCAACCACGTTTTTTGGAGGGTCCACCCATGTTCACCTTGCGACAAATTTCGCAACACAGGAAGGCTGTGTAAAAGTGCCTCTGTGTGAACGACCACATCGGAATAAGTATACTAATTTTTTTTGGAATAGTTTGCTTGTCTCTGTGTAAAAAATGCCAGCTGATTTAAACTGACACCTTTTTACATTTCAGGTTTTTTAGTAATCAGATCGGCACACATTTGGAGATTTTCTGATGAAATATCAAAACTGTCTTAAGTAAAAATGTTAAGTATAAAATTCTTTCCAATTAATAGTATAGTGTTGACTATTTTAGTATGAAGTCTTGTGCTATCATAACTGTGGATCTTTCCCTTCCACAGTGTTCATCCCTCCCCTACCATCCCAAAAGTACTTAATGTAAGCCATGATGCCATCAACATTGGATGGGTCGCCCTCTGCCCTGTGGATGGAATATTTTGCAATAATCCAGTATAAAATTATGTAGAATCCCCATGGAATTGGAAATTGGAGAGGGTGAAATATTTTGGAATCAATTCTTCTGTTTGAAGCATAATGCTGATGTGAATTTGTGTGTAATGGCAACCTTACCAAATTTGAGCCACACAAGTACTAGGGAGATGGCAGAAATATTTGACCATTATTTTGATGTAGTTTTTATTCGATGAGCATGATATGGGGTAATAAGAAAGTAATGTGTTTGAAATAGGAAAAAAAAATCATATTAAATAGCTAAGCAAACTCAGTAGATGAAACGGATTTTGAGCTGAAACTCTTCATCGGATCTTGAAGGAGTGGTTTAGACTGAAACATTTGACTATTCTTTTTCTCCCACTGATGCTGCTTGACCTGCTGAGTTCCTCCAGCAGTCTGTTTGCTTCAAATTCCAGCATCTGCAGTCTTCTGTGTGTCTTCAGCTGATGAAACCCCCTGGTTCAGATGCCTTACATTTGCACGCTTGAAATAATCTGAAGAAAATGTAGCAGAGGCATAACCTCACAAAAATCTATAAGGCCTGGTGAATGCAGAGTCAGGAAGTGTATAAACACAATAATTGCTAGCTGGCATCAGAACGTAAAGCAAAGGGCAACAGTACCCTCTGGAAGAAGGTGAGAAATGGCATTGCAATGTGTCCCACAATAAAGTTAAAAGCACGCTCTCCTGCCAAGTCACCCATAAGTACATCAGCTAGTGCAATAATAAAACGTTGCAGGGTGGAGTGTTGCAAGGGCAAGTGCTCACGTGTCTTCTGCCCAGTGGAATGGGGAGAGTGTGGCCTGGGAGGGGTGGAGTGGGGGATTGGTTATTTGGAACTTTGCTGAGGGAGCAGGAAATATCAGTGGAGGAGAGATTGGTTTGTATTATGGCCTAACTAGCATTTGTAACTTGTGGTCTTTGGGCACAGCAGTTCCTGTACCAAGTTGTGATGAATATGAACGGGATACTTTGTGTAGTGCACCTGTAAAAGTTGTAAGAGACAGTGGGCACATGCCAAATTTCCTTAAGCTTATGATCAAGAAAACATAGCAACAACTCTACTTCATTATGTGCCAGGTGAGGTTGTTGATGATGTACATTGCTGGGAACTTGAACCTTTCCAGCATATCCCCCTCAGTACTGTTGATACAGGGAATTTAGAAAGAAATCTCCTTGTGCAAATATTAGTAAAAGCATGGAGAAAGTAGTAAAGATGCATTTGGGGGGTGGTTGTTGGACAAGCTTATGAACGAGGACGAAGAATGTTACACAAAAAGATTTAAAATTAAAATTTAGACATACAGCACGACAACAGGCCATTTCAGCCCATGAGTCCGCGCTGCCCAATTTACACCCCATTAACTCACACCCCCGGTACGTTTCGAATAGTGGGAGGAAACCGGAGCCCCCTGGGGAAAACCCATGCAGACACGGGGAAAACATACAAACTCTTTACAGACAGCACAGGATTTGAACCCCGGTCCCGATTGCTGCCGCTGTAAAGACATTGCGCAAACCGCTACACCAACCATGCCGACTATTTTTGTATAAGGATGGAGATTTAGTGGCATGTAAATCTTTGCAAAATGAAACAAATCATTCATCTCTGTGCCGTAGAAGAACACAAAAAATAAGAGCAGGAATGGGTCATCTGGGCTGTTGAGCCTGCTTTGTAAGATCATGCCTGATTTGGCTGTGGACTCTGCCACCTATCTGCCTTCATAATCTTTCATTCTATCAAAAAAATCTAATTCTATCTTAAATATATTTTATGAGGCAGCCTCTACTACTTCCTTGGGAAGAAAATTCCAGAGATTCACTACTCTCTGAGGAAAAAGCAGTGCCTCCTCATCTCTCTTCTAAATCTACACACCCAAATCTTCAAAGTTCAGATTTATTGTCAGAGTACATACATGTGGTCCTTTTTTAGGCAAAACTTGAACTGTGTGGCCTCCATTAAGCTTCTAAGACCCTGGCACTGGTCTCTCCAAGTAACTTCACTGCTAGACATGCTTAAAAAGAAGCAGTCTCTTCAAGTGACCTCCACTGTTAGTTTCAATCAAAATGTACCTCTACTGTTTTTAATTGCAGAACAGAGCTTGGATGCTCTGAAAAAGATACAAACAAGCAACAGGATTGTATAAATTATGGCATTGAGGAAAAGAGGAAGGGAATTGTGTTTCCCATTTTATAAAAATACTAGAAAAAGAGTGGAAGTTGGCCATTTATGCCTTTGAGTGATATTCCAATGTAGGGACAGGTTTGAAAGCATATTAAAAATGAAGGGGGAATGCAGAAGAAATTGAACACCAATGATACAAACTTGAGGAACTTGTGTTTTGTGTGGCGACATAGAGATTCTCTCATTTTCTGCATTGGAACAGAACAGCTAAGGTTTGATGAAGTTGTTCAAAATTATAAAGATTTTAATATCATGAGACAATATTTTTAGAAGGTAAGGCTTTGGCCAACAGATAATACAGACTTAAAGCAATCAATTTTAGACCTGGAGGGTATATGCCTTTTTAAAATATACAAACTTGCTGTAATGATTTAGAATTCTTCCACTACACTTTCATGCAATGTCAATAGAAATTTTAGAATTAACTTTGGATAAAAATGGGAATGGTTGATAATTCCAAGTTGTCGAACCATATTGAAGGAAAGTGATTAGTGAATATCTCTTTTCAAAGTGCTAGCACAGACATGTTGGACAGAATGTACCATGTCATTTTATGATTCTATATTTACTTGGTTCACATAGAGGAGCATCTTGTTCTAAGCTGAATGTTGAGGAGTTTAGGCCAATTCCAAATCCAGAGCCAGTAAGAAACTGCTGAACTGCCCACAAGTCTCTGAAGAATTCCACTTGAATTCCAAAACGAGAAGGTAGCACACTTGAGGGCATTGTGCCACTCGTGGTGTTTATTTCAGTTTTACATTCTGATGGTTTGTATTAACCTTCAGTGTAAACTACTGATCTACTCAGACAGAGCAAGTTTCTGTGGGCTTGTTTACACTGAGGTGAAAAGGACTGAAAGAAGCTGGTTCACGTGTGGTTCTGCAGGAATTGAATTAAAAAAAACTATTCCTGTTTCAACCTGTCTAGCCAAGTAACCTAGACAGATGTGAGCTTGAGCCATGTCCTGGCGCGACTATACTGTTCTTCACAAAAATGGCCCTGTCAATGACTCAAAGCTAAATTTCTGAAAAATGAAATAATCCTTTTTGTTCTAGTCTTAATAATACATCAATACATACACTTTAACATGATTCATATTGCAGAACAAATGTCTTTAATGGAGGATTCACCACATTTGAAGTACTGATCGTAAAATTAATCAGCAAGTGATTAAAATACCAAATTCCCATGACTGAAAACTGAATTTAACTCCAGGTGCTATAAAAGTGCTATTATATTTTACTTTCTCATCTTATTATCACTTGTGGCTGATTTTTAACGGAATATCATTGAAATTTGTATTAAAATTTTAATTCAACGATGGTCTTGTTTAAAAAAAAATCTGCTAAACAATTAAACGCCAGAATTGAATAATGGAATTCAGTTTTGACTTAGTAAATAAATTATTCAAGTGTATGGTTATTTTTGGCACTGGAAGCCCGCTAACATTTTGAGGACTTTGTATAAACTAAGGAAACATCTTTTGAGGGGATGTTAAGGTAAAACTTTGGTTAAAAACTGAAGGTAAGATTTTAATTGTGTGAACTTTTCTCTTGCATTGTTACTCCTGGGTGAAGAATCTGGTCTTAATGGTTTTTATAGTTTTTCAAAGGCCTGGGCTCTTTGTTAGGTATGAAATATTGGTTACCCTTTACTTCCTATGGATGCTGTGTGACCTGAGTTTCTCCAGTAAGTTGATCAATACACAATATCTTGTATTAAGTCATGGCAGTCTCCATCCATACAGCATTAACAGTGACTTCTTCAATTTCCGTTGCCCTCCCTCTGATTTTTTTCCTCATTGCCTTTCCTCCAGCTCTCCACCACCTTTCCTTCCTTCTTTCTACTGTAAAGCTACCCTTGTTAGCCTTCTGCCCTCTCTCCTTATCATTTCTTTCTCTCCTACCCTCCCACTTGTATCTATTACCCACTAACCTGTGTTCCTTCCTCTGCCTCTCCTCTCTTCTCCCCTGCCTTTTCATTCAATTTTTTCCTTATTTCTGAAGGACCCAGACCCAAAACATTGTTACCTTTTACTTCCTATTGATGCTGTGTGACCTGCTGAGTTCTCCAGCATATTACGCTTGACCCCAGCATTTGCAGATGTTCGTATTTAACCATTTTTATGGGTAATTTGTTCATGGCTAGGTCAGGAATAATGTATATTCTTTATGCGAATAAGAAGAACAAATTAAGATCAGAGGATGCTATCTGAAAATACAAAGCAGAAACCAAATCGAAAGATCATTACTGATGATACCAATTAATTTTTGTTTTAGAAAAGGAATTTGTGGGAGCACTTTAAAATGCAATTAGTGCAATTAATGTAAGGAGAATGGGAAAAGAGGAGTTTTTTTCTTGCAGGATAATGCACTACCAATCCAAGATATTAAATCTCACACAAAAACTCGATCAATCTTCATCAATCAAACATTACAGGCCCACAGTATTAGTAAAGTGTGATTATGGAGCCATTTCTGATCACCTTGCTAGGATGAAGCAAATTGCAAGGGAGCAAAATGGTGGAAGCTGCAAACCAGTGGCATTGTTGTTAATAAGGCAACCCCTGGAAGATTTCATAACTGAAATTGAAAAAAGGATGGGATGTTAGAGCTAGGTAATGATATCCTTATTTTAAAAAAATGACTCTCCACCTTAAAATAATGTAGTTGAACAGAAAGCAGAGGCAAAAAAGTCTATTCTAAATGTTTGAGGAATGAGGTTAATACAAAAAAAAGTGTTAGAGAAACTCAGCAGGTCCCACAGCATCCATAGGAGGCAAAGTGATGTAACCAATGATTTGGGGCAAGGTATAAGCAAAAATACAGGCCAGAAGGGGAGGAGAGAAGAAAGGGCAGAGGGAGGAGCACTGGACAACAGCCTAGAGGCTGCATGTGAACATGGATAGTAGAATAGGGGAGAAAAGCTGTGGGGAGGCTCTCTGAATGCGGAGCTGGAAGAAAGGAGACACAGGGATAGTGTTACAAGATCAAACCAGCAACCACAAATAAGGCATATCACACAGGGGTAAAGTTGAACAATTACTTTATTAACAAAAATTCACCTTCAGACTTTAATTCAGAAACCCCCCTTTTATAACAATGCCCACTGGTTACTATGCAAATTTCTGTAACAGTGTAAAACTAATAAATTCCCCAGCATAAATATAACATATGTAATTAAAGTCTAAGTTATATTTCCAACCAGCCCACAGAAAAACTTAGACACAAAACAAACACAAAACACTCAAGACTCACAAAACTTCGATCTCAACCGAAGCAAAAATCTTAAACAAAATTCAGTTTGTTTGGTAAACTGAAGCCAAAAGATCTCTGATAGAGAGAGAGAGAGAGCACAAAATTCGAAGTCGTCTTCTCGTGTTGTTTGTAGAGAGAGGAACCACTGGCTTGGTCCAGATCCTTCTGGCTGCCTTCGGAACGTTCATTTTTGAAATCCCAACATTCTAAACTGTCCTCCAGACCATGACTCATGTTCTGGGCCTTCTTCCACTCCACAGCACCACCCAGTGGTGGTTTATCACCCAAGTCCAGAAATTTTTAGATCATTTTCTGCACATGCTCAGTCCGCCTCCCACTTTCTCAGCAGTCCACCTTCACCTTGGCTCTCTAAGGCAAACTGTCACTTTTTAATATTAAAACCACACAACACAGGCCAATACACAACACAGAACTCTGTAACAATAGGGAAAGAGAGTGAGAGAGATAGAGCTACAGGAAAGGAGGCAGGGATAGGGGAGGGGAGAGGGTAACAGGAACTGGAACAGTCGATTTTTATGCCATCTAGTTGGAGGGTGTCCAGACGGAATATGAGATGTTCTTCCAATTTGCGAGAGAACTCACTTTGGCATTGCATGAGACCATGGAAAGACATGTCACTATGGGAATGGGGCAGGGAATTCAAATGGATTGGCATTGGAAGATCTCTGTTGTTGCAGCAGCCAGAGTGGAAGTTTAGAGGGATACATGTGGGAATTAGTTTTTGGAAGTTATACTTCATTGATATAATAATGCAAATAAATGCTGAAGATAACAATCAAATTTGGAGATATAATTCGTTCAGATTAAATAGTGGATGTAATTTGCTGTCATATTTTTAGTTTTTGGCTTGTCAACATGCTAATAAATCTGCATGATGGATTGTTGCTATTTTAGCAAAGTATTTAAAATATCTTAAGTCAGAGATTTCTAAGTTGGGGAAAGTAAGAGGTGAAATTCAAACAAAAATTTATATTGTAAATTTATAGGGTATTTCAAGTTTAGCAGATTATATGAAGACAATGTCTGTAGATTTTTGTCTTATTGTTATTGATCTGTTCATTCTTTAATAGAAAATTAATTTTTAATTCCTGTGATTGAATATGAGTAGAAAATTGAGAGAATAATGTTCTTGATTCCATTTCCTAATTCCTATTCATCGAATCTTGCTGAAAAACGTAATTTTGTCAGAATATGATGAGGTTTAGTGATGGTTCCATTATGCAATCATTCTGAGGATTTTTGTTGTTGTGCTTGTGTGTATGTTTGGCTTGAAGTGCAGTTGCATGTTCTTCTTGGAGCCATTTTGCCACCAATTCCAATTTAATATATGCTATGTGAAATTGTTTCAAACCTTGGGTTCCTCTTTCTTTTGGAAGTTAGATAAAGGATATTCGTAAAGTTTTATTTTGGAGATACGAGAGTCTGCAGATGCTGGAATCTCGAGCAAAAAAAGTCTGGAGGAACAGGATCCGTGGGGAACATTTTGGATCGAAACACTTCATCAGAACTTTTTTTTTTCTTTTCCATGATTTTCCAAGTACCAAAACTAATTTTCTTTTGAATAAAAGCTTATTGTGCTATCATCAAAAGGGCTGCATAAGCTAAAGCATTTAGAAGGTGGCGCACTGCCATCTATAATGGAAATTATGGAGGGACAATGAATGCTGGATTTGCATGTGATGCTTGCAACTTAAAATGAAATTTAATAGTCATTTTTATTGCAGCATATGGTGTTAGCCATTTGTTTCCTTGAGATGAAACTGCAGACAGCAGAGTTACGAATAAAAGTTTGAAAGTTTCTGTCTTCTATATGTAGGCTCTACAATTTTAAACATATTTAAGGTATTTGATATAAAATTCTAAAATAAAAATACCTTGATGAAGGGCTCAAGCTTGAAATGTTGGTTTTGTATCATTGCTACATAAAAGACACTGTTTGACCTCCAGCATTGAGTTTTTATTTCAGTCATGGTGTCATCAGATTTTCATTTTATTGCTGATAAAAAATCTACTTGTGAAGGATGGAACTGCAATTTTATTAATTTATCATGTATAAGTTACAAACAGTACAACTGCAGTGAAGCCAGCAGCCTATATTGTGTTTGCATTCAAGCAAAGAGCTTTCAAGTCTAAATATTTTTAAGACCGTTAGATGACCCACTTGTACTGGTGCTTTGATGTCATTTTACTAAATCACTCTTTTGTGTTCAGAAATACTTGGTTCCAAATTGAATTTCATTCGTGTTTTTAAAAAAATATTCTATATGCAAAGTAAGTTTTCTTCTGTGTATGTGTGAGGAGTTCTCTCCTGATTCCCAAAACGTAGATTAGCTGGATGCATTCATTTGTAACTTCGTTGAATGCTGCAAAGTTGAATGTTAAGATCGATTTTAAACTTGTAGCTTTTTGTGCGAAGTTGCCAAATGTCCCATCGAGGAAAGATGCTGAAAACAGTCAAACTTGTATAATTTTCTCCTCGTGTAACTTGCTTTATAACCATTGTCCCAGTTTGTGCTTGCACATTTCACGATGGATTGACAGTAACCAAGAAAGTTGTTCACTTTTTTTAAAATTCAAAAGTAAGATGGCAAAGAAAAATGCCTGGAAATAAGTAAGTTGGGCAGGTACAATTGCGAAATCCTTATAGTGAAAGTAGCTTGTCTAATCACACGATCAGTAGAGTTGAGAGGAGCATGTTGTTGTTGAAGTTGGTTACTGCCCTTTTTCTTTTAAATTCTGTGCAGCTATTATCAGTGATATGCTGAAAGTTTTCCCTGCTCTTAGTAGACACTCCCTTGATTTATGGCTTGAGCTGTTGATGAAATCAATGAACTGCTTGTCCTTTCATGCCAAAACCAGACAACTCTTGTCTGATTGGCTGAAAACTGAAGGTTGTTTGAAGATCATTGCTGATGTAAATGTGGCTTAACTAGTTTGAGTTGTGGAGACAAAGGAGGTCTGAAGACTGGGAAATTACTATGGTGGATCATTTAAACCATAGTGAAGACAGGTCATTACATGGACAACAGAAAACAGGATTGAATTACAAGATGGTTCTGCAAACTATGGGGAAAGTCCTGAGGTAGACCACTTACTTGTCTTTTGCAGAGTAGCTGGTGACTAAAAGTGTGGAAAAATGCAGCAAAAATTGCTCTGGGTTATCAATGATTTTGTATGTATTAGCCTTGAAGATTATAGTTGAATCAAGAAAATAACTGGATTCAGCAACTTTTGTTTTTGCACTCAGGCTCTCTCAAATGTAGTTACACAGTAATTAATGTATAAACAAAGTAAATATGTGTGATGTGCATTGATGATGAGTACACTTTCCAATTTGCAGTAAAATATGAAACGTTCATCCGCTTGTAAGTTGTAAAAAAAATCTCTTGTCACATGTTTAGATTTGTCGCTTGAATTGTTTTCTTCGGATATTCTGTGTGCGCCTGTTGAGAAGTAGAGGACTGAAAGTTAAATAATTGTAGTAGGTTTAATTTCCTGATAAAGAGTAGCATTTTAAGATGTATACAAAATAGTATTTTGTAATAGGTTTTTTCCGTGCTTTGAAAAATAACTTCTTAATCTTGCAATGTTACTTGCAGTGTTGTTTGACTTTAATGCCTTACTGGATTGTGTTAACAACCCACACTACAAAGATTAACATTTGGTTAGTAATGCTCTGGAGGGTAACCAATAGACTGAAGTTGACTTTTCAGCTTGTTGTTGGCACCAATATGTTAGAATTAAAAAGACAAATGAGCATTTATATAGATCCTCTTGGGCCACGCAAAGCAAATGCAACTTTGAAGCAGTTTTGCAGTGAGCTCAAGTGCCTTGAGTTTGCATGAAACTGGAAACTTCTGAATCAGTGGCATGAACGCTACCAACTGTACATCATTAACAATAAAAATCTTGTTGTAAGCTTTAAAAATGAGCTTGATCTTAAGTGCTTGAAATAATGATCAACAATTGTGACTGATGTGGTTAAAATATACCAGTATTTTGTTTTGTAGTTTTATTACGTCTCGCCAGCTTGGAATTTATCGCAATTATGTGGGTTGACTGTGGCTTTGTCAGTAGCTTCTGAATCTAAATGTTCTTGTCCTAAGACCTTCCTCCAAAGATGTGAACAAAAAAAAAGGGAGGCAAAATTTTTAAACTGTAGGCTGCTGCACTGCTAAATGATGAGATAATAAGTCAGGATGAGACAATGAGCTGCTTGGAGGAACTCAGATGATCAGGTAGCATATATTGGTGGAAACGAACAGTCAACGTTTTGCATTGCAATCCATTATCGAAACTAAAGTGGGACCAGGAGATATCAACTACATCAAGGGGTGGAAGAAACTGGTGAGGTACAAAGTGGAGGTAGGCTATTGGAGTTGGAGAGACAGAGGGAAGGGAAGGGGAAGGTTGGGGGGAAAAGTTTTGAAAAGTAAAACAGAGGTTAAAGAAAAGATGGAAGCTGGAGACCCAGATAGAGATGGGGTTATCTAAAATTAGAAAAATCAGTGTTCATGCTCTTCAGGAGGAACATGATGTGTTTGTTTTACTTAATCCTGGCAATGAATGAGAGTGAAAGCGGACATATCTGTGGAAAAGGTGAAAAGAATTGGTCATTCAGGTTTAGACCCATAGACAGAGCTCAGATGTTCAACAAAGCGGTTACCTTATGCTTGGTATTAGCAAGGTAGAAGGGACCACATGAAGTGCACAGATTGCACTAGATTAGGTGGGAAGATGTGCATGTAAATCTCACTTGCAAGATCTGTTCGTGGCCCTAAATGGAGGTGTTGGGGTGGGGGAGGGGGGGTGTGAAGGGGTGGGGTGGGGAGATGAAGTGACCAATTTTATGATTTTTATGATTTAATTGTCATTTAATAATGGTTGATTTTTAAAAATATATATATTTAGAGACCTGCACCCCCAGTACATTTTGAATGATGGGAGGAAACCAGAGCTCCTGGCAAAAACCCACACAGATATGGGGAGAGCGTACAAACGCATTAAAGACAGTGAGGGATTCAAATCCCAGTCCCAATTACTGACACTGTAAAGGCGTTGTGCTACGCCAACCATGCCAGTTGAGTTTTCACTTTACACCTTTTTTTTTACCAAGTGTTATTATTTTGGTCAAGAATATCAACCTCAGATCTGTGGGGAAAACAAATAATTAATAGGCAGCTTGCTTTTATTGAGCCAAAGGGAGTCAAACCTGCTTGTCAAAAGCTGGAATAAGTAGGCAAGCTGCAAATATTTCCCCCTGGTATCCTTATACCTAAGAACAATCCTAAATGTTGTGTTCCCTGTCGAGTGTACGAGCTGGATGACGTGAATGACTGCATTCTATTCATTAAAACCTCAATCTTTCTCCATGTTAAGCTTCTGTATTTTACATTTTGTGTAAGCTCTTCTATTAAATCTTCAAATAAGTAAAATGTAGCTGCTCTGAACAAACTTGGCAAGGTTTAAAGTACATTTACGTCTCATGAGTTGATCTTGCATCATATTTCTGAGTAGTGACTAGTACTTTATGTAAATATTTTTATTGAAATGTTGGCTTTGGACATTGTTAATAGAAACAGTTGTTGTGATCCCATTAATAATAGCAATTAACAGTTTGTAATGAGATAATTTTCAATAGGTTTGTTATCTGGATAGAATTTTTATTTTGCTTCTTTGAGGCTTGCAAATAGTGTTGCAATAAATTCCCATTGTCCAGTACTATATTTAACTGGCGTGCAACATGAGATTTTTGTCTAACTACCTTTTCAAAGTTCTTTTTAATGTTCCTTTTATTGTAATGTAATAATACAAAAAAGTAATATACATGATACACTTCAGCTTTTGCCTGCTGGTAAAACAGTTACCAAAACAGCACCCGGCACCCCCATTAAGAAGAGATTCCCCCCCCCAATAAAAACATTATAAGAGAAGCTAAAGAGAATCCCTTCAGAGACACTAACCCTTTTTATGCTGAAATCCCGCATTAAAGCCAGCTCCAGTGAATGAGAAAGGCAAATTTACCTTTTATGGTAACGACCTATATTGCAGATCCCGCTTTGCCTTAATGGGACGCAGAGTCAGGAGCCAGCTTCCAGAGCTGAGGGAGGCGGGGTGAGTGGTACAGTACCACCTCCCACCACCATAACGTCAACGGAAGTGAAAGCGCAGAATTTGCAGATTGGTCCAGCATTATGCGTTTTTACTCTGTTGACCTGCTGAGTTCTCTAGCATTGTGTGTTTTCACTTTAAAAATGGTGCTTGGGTCACGGGCTGATGATATCATTGCAATGCCATCATCCCTCCCCTGTGCAGCCACTTTCAGCGGCATTCCTTTTATTGGAGGAGGTGGAACAACTACGCTGAGTGTATTCCAGCAGCCCATCTGCCTTTGGACCTTGTATGGAGGCAAATGCAACAATATAAAGACAGAGAATCTCTGAATTTACATTAGCCTTTTTTCTCTCTAAAAGGGCCAACTGATTGTCCTCCAGAACTCCGACAGCCTCACGGACTCCTGTTCAAATTACTGGCAAATTGAGCTCCATATTCAAACCTCAGATTAAAAATCAGGAAGCTTTCAGTGCTCAAGGCCCTTCAGGAATCCTTCATGCCTTCAGAATCCCAGTTCCAATGTTAGGTCTCCAGCAGCCCACAGCCTGTGTGAGTGCTTTGAAACCAAGTCACCAACAACCCACAGACTGTATGGGTCCTTCCTTTTACACCCAATTAAGTTTTGTATTTTATTCAGCAATTGCTCAATTTTTATTCTCATCAGCTGCCTTCATTACGAATGGCTTGGAAAATGTAACAAATGATGCCGAGAAACAATACCCAGCAGATATCTTTCTACTTGCAGAAAGTTAGGCTACTTATCATTAGTGGAAGCTCATCCAATGCTTTCTCCATCACATTGTTGACTGTACTGGTGCTGCTTCTTGCAGTTGTGTGGAACTTGTTCATTTGATCACCTTCACTACTAATTTCCACCCCTCCCTCCAATTCACTTGGACCATTTCTATACTTTTCACTGTCTCCATCACAGAAGACAAAAAAAATCCACCAACATTTACTTTAAACCCACAGACTCCCACAGCTCCATTCGAACCATCGAACACAACAGCACAGAAAACAGTCCATTCGACCCTTCTAGTCTGTGCAAAAACATCATTCCGTTAGTCCCATTCACCTGCACAAAGTCCATAAACCTCCAGATCCACGTATCTATCCAATTTATTCTTAAAATTTAAGATTGAGCCCACATTTATTACGTCAGATTGGCAGCTTGTTCCACACTCCCACCGCTCTGAGTGAAGAAATTCCCCCTAAACCTTTCCCTTTTCACTCTAAAGGCATGTCCTCTCTTATTTATCTCTCCTAATCTTTGGAAAGAGCCTACTCCATTTACTCTGTGTATACTCCTCATAATTTTGTAAACTATCAAATTTTCCCTCATCTATGCTCCAAGGAATAAAGTCCTAACCTGTTTAATCTTTCCCTGTAACTCAACTCCTGAAGACCCATCAACATCCTAGTAAATATTCTCTGCACCCTCTCAATTTGGACTGGACTCTGTGTGGCTGCAGGAGTGCTGGAGGTGAATTTACAGACACTCAGTGATTCTGTGGGGACTTTTTATTTTTGCTTCTCTTTCTCTGACTGTAAGAGGCACTTCAGGCAATTTCTGCCGATGGCGAATCTGTCTGCCTTACAGCGGGCAAAAGCAATTTCATGTAATATATTTTATTACAATGACAATAAATTGAATCTTGATATCCTTCCTGTAGTTAGGCGACTGTACACAATGCTCCAAATTCGACCTCACGGATGTCTTATACAAACTCACCATAACAT
This sequence comes from Narcine bancroftii, assembly GCF_036971445.1. Taxonomy (NCBI): domain Eukaryota; kingdom Metazoa; phylum Chordata; class Chondrichthyes; order Torpediniformes; family Narcinidae; genus Narcine; species Narcine bancroftii. The sequence goes on from NC_091469.1 coordinate 274,736,644, forward strand.
TGCAACTCCTTTACTCAATACTTTGATTTTTGAAGGTCAAGATGCCAAAATTTTTCTTCGCAACCCTGTGACACCACTTTTAGAGAATTGTGTATCTGTATTCTCAGATTCCTTTGTTTCTCCACACTCCTCAATGCCCTGTGTATGTCCTACCTTGGTTTGGCCTTCCAAAATGCAATGCTTCACGATTAAATTCCATTTGCCCTTCTCTGGCCCATTTTTCCAGCTGGTCCAGACCCCTCTGCAAGCTTTGAAAGCCTTCTTTGCTTTCCACAACGCCTCCAATCTTAGTGTCATCAGCAAATTTGCTGATCCAATTTACCACATTATCATCAAGATCATTGATATAGACAACAAATATCAATGGTGCCAGCACTGATCCTTGAGGCACACCACTAGTCACAGGTCTCCAGTCTGAGAAGCCACCATCCACTACCACTCTCTTATGATTTTTAAGAACCGCTGCATTATAGAAAATTATTGCATTTTCCCAGAATGCAATCTGTCTTTTAAAAAAAAAAGATTGGAACAGGAATAAGAAGGTATTCCCATTCGGATATTTTACCTCCTCAACCCATAGTAAGTTTCCCAGAATGCCTGCAATCTAAAGTTAATTGCTGGCATAATGAATAGCACGTATTGATTACATGCAATTCATGTCACACTCTGTGTCGCCAGAATAGCACTGTTCATCCCACATACATCAGACGTCGAGGTTAACGTCGCCGCAGCGGCATTGCAAGTCCGCATCCTTAATTACCACACTTTGTGTATTCTGTCTAAATGCGTAGCATGATATGGATATTTGGTCGTTCCTGTGTGAATGGCCACTCCCAGAAGGTAGGGAGACACTTCAGAATGGAAAAATCATGCAAGTTCTGTGTAAAATAAAAAAAATTGTCTTCTCCAATTCAGCCAATTTCGAATCAAGTTTACAAACTCTCAATGGATACCTAGTGTCTGAAGCTTCTGAACTAACCTCCCACATCAGACCTTTGTCAAAGGCCTTACTGAAGTCCACAGCTTTTCCTTCTAGGTAACGTCTTTGAAAAACTCTATAAAAGATTTGTTAAACACGACCTACCATACACGGATCCATGCTGACTATCCTAAATCAGCTCTTAGCTGTCCAAATACTTATATATCTGATCTCTCAGAACACCTCCAATAATTTATCTACTACTGATGTCAGGCTTACCGGCCTGCAATTTTCTGATTTACTTTTGGAGCCTTTTTTTAAACAACGAAACAACATGAGCTACCCTCTAGTCCTCTGGCAGCTCACCTGTGGCTAAGGACACTTTAAATATTTCTGACAGGGCCCCTGCAATTTCTACACTAGTCTCCCTCTAGGTCCAAGGGAATATCATGTCAGGCCTGGAGTATTTATCTACCTTTATTTGCTGTAAGGCAGCAAGCACGTCCTCTTCCTCTTTAATCTCTATATGTTCCATGCCACGACTGCTTGTTTCCCTTCCTTCCTTATACACTATGCCAGTTTCCTGAGTAAATACTGATGCAAAAAAAATTGTTCGAAATCTCCCCCCATCTCATGAGGTTCCATTCATAGACGACTGCTCTGATCTACAAGGGGACCAATTTTGTCCCTTTACTCTTAATGTACTTGGAGAAACCCTTTGGATTTACTTTCACATTATCTGCCAAAGTAATGTCAGGTCTTCTTTTTGCCTTCCTGATTTCCTTCTTAGGTATTTTCTTACACTTAATGGAACTTTTTCTCACCCGGTCTTTTGTATGAATGCCACCCCTTTCTTCCATTTCTTCCTTTCTGCTTCCTTTACTTTCAATTTGAGGCCTTCCATCTGGGACATCTGAAATATTTTCTTTTTTCAGGAAATGTGGGTTTCCTCTTTAGATGGTCAATTGATAATGCTCTTGTATTCTATTTCTTGTACCCCCTCCCCCCAACCTGCTCACCCATCAAACCAAATGGAGGTGGAGTTCCTTTCATCCTTGGCTTTCACCCAAGTAGCTTTTGCATCCAGTGTATCATCCTCCTTCATTTCCATTAGATCCAAAGGAATGACTTCCACAGACATCACAAAGGGGGGAATAGGGTCCCTTAAGGATCAAGATGGTTGTCTGTATGTGGAGCCACAGGAGATGGGCATGTTTCACCTAAAAACTAGAAAGTTAATCAAAAGTTGGGTGCTCCCAACACAAGTAGTACAAAATGATTCCTCTATTAGATGGTAGGTTGAGTATAGGACGAGGTACAAATATTGCAGTCAAGATCAGACGCTAGTGGCACGACTCTAGAAGCTGCTTAGCTGGCTGCTTATTTTTCAGTATTCTCATTTCTTCCCTATGGATTCTACCCCAATCACATTTTAACTGAGAGACTCTTTTCCCGAGCAATGGGCTGATTGAACTTTGAAGATTTCATATAATGCTTAAATAATTCAGTTTAGCCTTTATCTTGAAATAATGAATTATATTACATTTACTGGAAATTTCACAGTGCAAGATGCAGCTGACTGCAGTTTGCAAAAGCAGTTTGAGGACCTCAAATTACCATTTTCTAAACTGGAATTGTTTGGATCAGTTTGTTGAAGTATGAAGATTTTGTACCACCTTTCCATTTTGAAGAATGTTCCATAAATGACTAAGTTTCCATTTGTATGTGAAAGGCTTTTTAGCAGTTGAATTGAATCGCATTGTGTTTCCTTCTGAAATGTGAAATTGTCCACATATAAATTGTATTTTTATAGAGTTCCAAATAAAGAAGCAAATGTTGGGGCTACTTAGCTAAGGCAATATTTGTGGAGAGCAAAGTAGAAAACGATCTGGGTCAATGACACTTGGTCAGAACCATAAAGTAAGAAAATATGGTCTTTTCATCTCAGTTTCTAAGTCTGATGATGGATATTGGCCTGATATTTTAATTTTGTTTCTCTCTCCTCAGTTACTGCTTTATCTGAGTATTCACTAAATGTTCTGGTTTTATTTTTACTTTTCCAGTTTTTGAATTTCAAACTGCAATGTTTCAAAGTATTTATTTCTGTGTTTCCAGCTTATCCAAGCTTCTGTTGCAATGTTAATGGTAAGCCTTGGAAATATGAAGCTGAGGTTACCTATTAAGGAAAAAGATTTTTGTAAGAATGGGGAGAAAAGAGCTTCTGGCAATCCTGCTGTTCTTTTTCTTTGCATAAACTGAATTGGAAAAGTAGAGTTTATTGGCAAGAGATATTATTCTCAAGAATTCTGAAACTTGGTATGAGCATATGGACAATGTCCAGGAATGAAGCTAAGCTGTGTATAAATGCTTCGAGTTAGTGTTTCACTTCTGGTTGGGAACTAAAGTTAATAAATGATCACCTAGTGATGACTGACATTCACTGAAGTATATAGCACCTCTGGTCACATTCTATCTACAGGAGTGCTAAAAGTTATAAATTATTTTATTTTTCCATGCCAACAAAACACATTCCTTTGGAAGTCTGTTGACTTCAGTCTGGCATTCGATTTGATGCATAAAATGGTAATAAACTTGGTCAGGCAGAAGTTGAGCGTTCCATTGTGACACAATGAACATGCAAACTAGTCCTGCAGTCAAATGAGGATAAATGCCACCATCGTGGGTTTGGTTTTACCATCAACAAATGAGATACTTTGATGTTAAATTAATGGCCCCAGTGCGTTAACTGACTCATGATTCTCTTAAGTTGATTTATTCATCATCTGATTGTACCAGTACAACCCTTCGAAACGTTCTTCGGTCCGCAGTGCAAAATAGTGCAATCACAGAAGCTGACATAACAGCATACACATAGACAAGTACCATACATATATTTAAAATAAATATTATTAATAGTGGAGTCTCAGAGTTATTGCAGTTCAAAAGCCATTATACTGTTTGAAGTTTTATCTTGATTATAGATAAACATTAAAACACTACAGCACTGTACAGGCCCTTTGGCCCTCCATGTTGTGCTGAACCATATAAAAGTGCTAAACCCTCCATATCCTATAACCCTCTACTTTCCTTTCATCCATGTACCTATCTAATAGTCTTTTAAAGGCCCCTAATGTTTCAGTCTCTACCACCACTCCTGGCAAGTCATTTCAGGCCTCAACAACTCTCTGTGTAAAAAAAAAAAAAAAAAAAAAAAAAAAAAAAAAAAAAAAAAAAAACTTGCACCTGATGTCTCCCCTCTACTTCCCTCCTTTAATCTTATACATACGTCCTCTTGTGGTTGTTATTCCCACCCTAGGAAACATGTATTGGCTGTCCAACCTATCTATGCCTCTCATAATTTTGTAGACCTTGATCAAGTCCCCTCTCATCCTTCTACGTTCCAAAGAGAAAAGGCCCAGTTTTGCCAACCTTGCCTCCTAAGACATGCCCTTCAATCCAGAAAACATCCTGTTAAATCTTCTCTACACCCTTTCCATAACTTCCACATCCTTCCTATAATGAGGTGATCAGAACTGAACACAATACTCCAAATGTGGTCTCACCAGAGCTGCAACATAACTTCTCTACTCTAATACACAATCCCCCTCTTAATGAAGCCCAGAATCCCCATCAGCTTTTTTAACTATCCTATCAACCTGAGCAACTACCTTGAGGGATGTAAGGAGATGAACCCCAAGATCCCTCTGTATTTTCAGTTTCCATATAGCAATTACAGCATTTTGGCCCTTCTAGTCTGCACTGGATTAAGTACTCTCCTCTAGTCCCACCTACTTGCACCCTGCACATAACCTTCCATTCCCCTCCCTTTTCTTTATTGTACTGTATCTATTATTAAAAACCAATTTAAAAAAATTGAAAAAGAAGTCATTTAGCAGTCTCACTGCATGTGGGAAGAATCTGTTCTTCAGCCTGGTGGATTTGGCTCTGATATTTCCGTATCTTTCTCCTATCGGGAGTAGCTGGAATATGCTGCATGCAGGGTGGTAAGGGTCCTCACTGATTTTATAAGCCCTCTTTAAACGATCCAAATAATCACATTGATTAGAGGGAGAGGAGGGAGGGACATAGCAGTGGTCTTCTCTGCTGCTGTTATTCACTTTAATGCCATAAGCATATTCACCCCAATATTGGAATCAACAGACAAAGATAAAGAGAAATTCTTTTCTGAGCTTGAGAAATCCCTGGAAACAAAACAATCCTCCTGGCGACATCCATGACAGAGTTGGAGAGGCGATGAACATGTTCTTGCTACAAGCAGTAGCTGTTAAATTGTATAATTATCCAAGTGAAAGGCTACAAGGACATTGGTGCCATAGCAGGTGTCAGTGACTGGTAGACTGAGCACTGCTTTGCTATCTTCATCAGCTTGGACATTTGACACATTCTACTTAGTACATTGAGAAGGTTTCTTCTGGAGTTTCTGGTGGGGGGTGGGGGCATTTACCTCTTCACCACCCTCTGCAGCTCTCATATAATGCTGTGATGCATCCAGTAAGTATTATACCTAGCACCTGGGGGCTGACCCAGGTTCTGGTTCTTGTGACTATATGTGACCAACTACGGTGACCAACTGTGGTGTGGGTAGGTCTGGCATTCAATGATGTGTCTGTGATCTTCAACCCTTCTTCCTGTCCAACCAGTGAGGTCTCTAGATAAAAACATGACATTGTTCAATCCAGTATTTGTTTCCTTGTTTTTGGAAGGTTTTTTGTTGTTGCATATTTTGTGTTTCAAAATACAATAGTTCCTGATTTAAAAAAAATTTTTAATGATCAGGCCAGTGGAATTGGGTCTAATATTGTTTTGCAGGGATCCCCATGATCAGGGAAGAGATTGAACAAATGGAATGATTATTCAATGCCTTAAAAAAATAGTAAACAGTATTTCAGTGGTTTATTTCAGGTCCTATCTCGGGTGATCTTTCCTGGAATGAACACACTAAAGGCATCATGAAGAAAGCATGCCAGCACCTCTACTTCCTCAGGAGTTTGCAGAGGTTTGTTGGTGACATCAGAAGCCCCGGCAAATTTCTACAGATGTGTGGTGGAAAGTGTGCTGACTGGCTCCATCACAGTCTGGTATGGGGATACCAATACCCTTGAGAGTAAAGCCCTACAAAAGGTAGTGGACAAAGCCCAGGACATCACAAGCAAAGCCCTCCCCACTATCGAGAACATCTACAGGGAACACTGCTGTTGGAGAGCAGTATCAATCATCAAGGATCCACACCACCCAGCCCATGCTCTGTTTTCTTTGCTGCTATCAGGAAAGAGGTCTAGGTGCCACAAGACTCGCACCACCAGGTTCAGGAACAGCTGCTACCCCTCCACCATCAGACTCTTCAACAAAAAACTTAATCAGGGTCTCACTTAAGGACTCGTGCAGTTTATTGACTTTTTTATTCTCTCTGAATTGCACAGTTCAGGTTACATTGTTATCTGTTTACAGTTCTTTATTTGTTGACAAGTATACACTGTGTACAGTTTTTTTTGTGTACCAATAAGTGGTAATTCTGCCTCGCCCACAGAAAATAAATCTCAGGATGGTATGTGATGTCATGCATGCACTCTGACAATAAATCTGAAATCTGCTGCCAGTATTCAATCAACAATGCACATTTTTGTACCTGGAGTCTTTAACTTTTGATCAATTTCAGTAGAACAAATTCTAAATGGTTTTTTTTAGCCCGATTTGAATTACAGTAGACTGTGAAGAAAATAATATGATTAAAATTTGAATGTTTTGTTCAAAATTATGCAGCAGTCCTCTATTTATTTGGATTGCATTGCATTAAATGGTGTAACTGTATTGATTGATTGCAATATTATACTGGTTCTTGCAGAATGCTAAATGCAAATTTCTCGTATTCATTTACCTCACCACTTAAATTAGCAATTATGATTTTTACATAGAAATAAAGGAAATATTCCACAAAAAAAAATTGCACACTTACATTGCCTTCCGATGTTGTGAGTTTGACGGAGGGTGAACGTGGGTGGTCGTCATATTCATTTGTCCAGTTTCTTACGGAGTGGTCAATTTAGACTGCAGCCACACCCTAAAAATGTTTAGGGATCTTGGTGGAAAAATTACCGAATGGAATTTAGCAAATAAATTCCGTCACTGCCACCAGAGCAGAAAGTTTACACAAATTTCTGCTGTAAGAAGTTCCTAACGTTAATGGTAGAAATCATTATGTTTAAAGTTTAACCAAGGAATCTTTCAGTATAAGCATGTGATGAAGGAATGTATATAGAAAGGCATCTGCGTCATTAAGTCTTTTCAGCTCGTGTCCATTGAAGGGAATGATATTTAATTGATGATCACTTTTATTTCCTCACTTTAGTAACCAAAAAGAAGGCTGTAAAGTTGATTTAAGCTTAATGTTCAAATGATTCTATCTTGGCTGTGGAATTTAATAACTGCATAAATCGTGTCTCTGCAGTGTATAGTAGGCAGAATTCTGCTTGATCATTTAAGTAGCAGGTACAGTTCCAAAATTTAGATGGATGAAGGAAATAGTCTCGTACAAGTGTTGTGCTCTATTTTACTGCTTGGTAGGGTTATCACAAAGGAAGACATTTCCATTTGGACATGGCTAACACAGGAAATGAGGAGGGAGGGGAGAGCAGGTGTTAATGTACAGTAATTATGTCTGGCATCTTCTGGGAATGGGATAGTTTCTTGGCATTGCTCTCCATTCCCATGCTCATTTTGTTTGTAATTTAATTGTCTTGCAAAACTACATGGCATGTTGAATTTCCTATGTGATAGTTAGGAGAATACTTAATACACAATGTTGAATTGAATTGTATCCAAAAAATCCCATTGATTTAATCTGATGTTTGTTTCTTTTAGAAAGTCTAAGACCAAGCCAAATGGTAAAAAAACAGCCACAGAAGAGAAGAAATTGTATCTGGAGCCTGAATATACCAAAGCCAGAATAACAGATTTCAATTTTAAAGAACTGGTGACTTTACCACATGAAATTGACCTTAATGAATGGCTAGCCAGCAATAGTAAGTTCCTGCTGTTCATTTAGATGACTGCAACTGCAAGTACATTTTTAACTCTTACTTTGTGTTAACTTCTGAAGAGAGGAATTGTGGAGCTGCTATGGAGTGCAAACTTAAACAGGACCAAGTTGAGCCAGAGACTTTATTTTTATGCCATTTATTCTCGTAACAAGTGAAATGCATTGTATTTGGAAATAACTAAAATCTGAATGAAATTCATTTTATGCAGACAAATAGAATTGAATTCTTTATTGTCCATGTGTATAGAAATAATTGAGAAGCTTAGTTTTTTTGCATGCCATTCAACTTCAAAAAGTTGCATGCTCTGGTGCCAATTTAGATCTAAAAAAAATCACAGAAAAATGAAACAAAATTAATCATGGCATTTGTAACAGCATTTAACTGTAATGTTAGCAATAATATCTGCTTCCTGATGGGAATCCAGCACACCATTATCACAGTTATGTAAATGTATGGGCTCTAGTCTCATCCTCTCTCTCCCTGTTCACAACAGCCTCCGTAACCAAAGTTGGTTCTTCACTTTCCATGACTGTTGATACCTCCTATACTGTACGCTTGGCATGGTCCTCTAGATAGACTATTTTGGCCTCCCCCACAGCTCAATGGTTTGATGACATCTACTATGTCAGTAGAAAAGCAGCTCTGCTTGTGTAAGAAAAATTACAAAATGTTTCCACATTTGAATGTGCCCTGAGGATCCAACTTATCAATGTTATTGGTGGTGATATGCATGATGGTTAAGTAATTATTGGTGTGCGCTGTCTAAGAATTATACCTTCTGGAAAATAACAACAAGGAAGAAATGTGCATGTGAACAAATTATAATATGAACCACAATCTGCTAATTATTTCAAGTTTCAATATGTTAGGTATTTCCAGACAATGACAACTTGTCTAAAATTGCTTCTGTTAACCTCCCTTCCCAGGTTTATATTTTCATTCTTTTTCCCAAATTACACTTGCAATTAAATTTAGAATACCCTCGCCATCTGAAGAATTTTAAAGGTAAAATTTTAGTGATAGCTGTACTCAGTACTTAGTATTCTTAAACTGAAGTGAATGGAAAGTCACTTAAATTGCTGTTTTCAATCCAATCTCTTGTCCATTTTAAACATGCTGATACACGAACAAACTTTTACATCAATCCTTTTTGGTGTGTTTCATGGAATGATATTAAATAATAATTTTGTGATGATTTTTCTGGTGAACAATGCCAAACATAAAGGCTGGCATTTAACAGTTTCTTTTCCTTCCCCAAATTCTTAGCAACAACATTCTTCAATCACATAAACCTTCAGTACAGCACCATCTCTGAGTTCTGCACTGGCGATACGTGTCAAACGATGACTGTGTGCAATACGTAAGTATAATTTGGAACAGAGTATAGATTGCAAAGTTATAATTATGCATTGGTGTGTGTTGAGAGCCATCAGAATTTCAATGGGAATATTCATTGATGTAAAATGTTTGCCTTCAGATTCTCTTTGATATTTATCTCAATATTATATATTTTGTTTTTAAAACCCAACACCCAACCCCAACCAACCAATTTTCCCTTGCAACCGCTGCAATCGTGTCTGCCTGTCCCGCATCGGACTGGTCAGCCACAAACGAGCCTGCAGCTGACGTGGACTTTTTACCCCCTCCATAAATCTTCGTCCGCGAAGCCAAGCCAAAGATATATTTTGTACAATGATGTGCTGATGCTTTGAAGAAATAATAGTAGTTCCCAAGTTTATCATCGGACGAGTTTAAAAAAAATGCATATCGAGTGTTTACTGTTGTCCTTCAATATACTAAATGATAGTGTTCAACAGAATAGCAATACTGAAGAATACATTTTTAAATGGTAGCATCATTATGGGTCAGAAGGAGACTATTTGGTTTGTCAAGTCTGATGGGTTCCAGTGGAGCTATCTTCTCAGGCCCATTCCCCTACTCTCATCAAAGTCATACAAATTATTCTTGCTCAAGTGCCTGTCCTTTTTCCTGTTAAAAGGCACTGATTATTTCTGTTTCCCCCATTCCTACAGGCGATGAATTCACCACCTGCTAATGAGAACAGCTTCCCTCTATCTACCTTCTTAAACCAGTCATGATCTTGTAGACTTCTATCAAATCTCCTCTCAACCTTCTTTGCTCCAAGGAGAATAATCCCTGCTTCTCCAGTCTATCCTTATAGCTGAAATATCTTATCCACGGAACGTGAATATATGGATGACGTTAATCCTTGGTAAATTATGTCCACATTTATAATTTCTTAATAGTTATTAATGCAAATACATTTTAAAAATCAAGATGCAACATTTAAAAATAAAATGTAGGTCTAAAGTTTAAAATGAAAATATAATGTTGGAAATACAGTGCATCAGGTAGCATCCATGGAAAAAGAAACAAAGTTGATGTTTCTCATTCAAGACTTTTGATCAGAACTGGTAAAGTGAGAAAAGTTGGGTTTAAGTTGCAGAACATTAAGGAGGGATTAAACAGAACATCTCTGATTGGCTGAGGCAAAGCATGTTAATCCTGATTGGTTATGGAGTCATCTAGTTAATAGAATGAGACCAGTTATCAAGATTCAAGAGTCCTTTGTTGTCATGTAATAAAATTGGTGTAATATTACACAAAATTCGCTTTAGTCTGCCATAAGGCAGGCAGTTTTGTCATCAAAACTGCCAGGCGCCTTTTACAGCAGAGAAAGAGAAGCAAAAGAGTCCTCCAGAATCGCTGAGTGTCTGTGGATTCGCCTTCAGCCCCCTCTTGCATCCCAATATCTGGTACTCCTTCAGCTAGTCTCCAGCATTCAGAGGCCTGTGTGGGATCCTCACCTCGAGTCGCCAACAGCATGCAGCCCCTCACTGACACTGTGATCACCGATCCATGGGTCATCTGCTCGGCTTTTCCTCAAATGGGGTTGGCATCCCGGTTTTCTGGTGTCCTGTGCCAGTCCTCTGCTTCCCCAAAGTCTGGAATCCCTTAAGGCTGCTGCCGAACATAGGTACTGCTAGACCCATTTTAAAATGAACGAGTTGGCTCCTTTAGCAGGCCATTTAAAGTTTGTATGGAGCTGTCAGTGGTTGGACTGAGCACTGTCTCCACTCCCCATGGGTTTGCACTAGCGGTAGCGCTGCTATTTTTTTCCCCCCAATAGTAAAGCTAAAGAAAGAGACACATAAAAGCTGTGAAATGTAGATGAGAAGATTTCTGAACCTGAAACCCAAAGAGTGGTTGAAATGACTAGCACTTCAACAACTTATGGCTTTGATGAAAATGGGCCAGTTATCTGTTATATAAACTACGTTTTTTCTCTCTTAAGAATTTGCAATTTAGCTTTTGGTTTATTAGCAGCTCTTGCCTACATTTCATAAGTTTGATATGTCCCTTTCTTTGTTTTCGCTAGTTCTAACTTGCCCCTTTATTATTACTGACTGATAAGTATTAGATCATCTGGGTGACTGTCCTTGGCTTTTCAGAGATGTTCTCCTTGATCAATCCATCTCTGCTCCACCTTCTTTGCAACTTAAAACTAATGTATCTCTTTACTTCCCCAGTGTTAATTAAGGTTTTTTTAAATTCTGAAATGCTACCCCGTTCTTCTTCTACAGATGCTACTTGACCAAATGAATGTTTCCATCATTTAATAAAATTGAGATGGAACTATGCCGTGTTGCAATGAGGCCTGTAAATATTGTAAAATCTTGTCTGATTGCAGGTTGGAAGATATTTTCAGGTATTCCTGATAAAGCGCCTTTCCAAGCAAATATTACTTAAACCTAGACAATTCTACTCTTGTAATTGAGGGATAAAAAAAGTTTTAGTGACAGTTGTTTCTCAGCCGAATGTGGAATGAAAGAGTACAAACATTTAAAAGCAGTTATGGCTTTTAGGACTTGAAGGAAATAAAAATGAATCATAAAGAATAATTCTTATTCCATTTCTTATTGATGTCATCATCCATTGCAACACCCTTTGTGGTTGACAACATTCAGTTCCACTCCATTTTAACCACAAAGCTCATTGAACAAAGTTATTTAGGTTTTATAATTTATTAAAGTTTTGTTCAGGTAATAGTTGGCTTTTGGGAAAACAGTAAATTGAGTTAGTGAAACAACAACCAGTTTGTCTGCATGCCCTGAGATATACGGGGTCCAGCACCAATTTTTTCTTTTTACTAGTGTTTTACCCCTCAGATAATAAATGTTACATGCCCTCTTCATGTTGCTGCAAATTTTTATCTTGAATGCATTTTAGCTTGTAGGCTCTTTGGTGTAAGGGCAACAGTTTTCCTTGGAATTTATTCAGAACTACCTCAAAAGTCATAAACTCAAAGTGGTGTACTCCTGATGGTTTGAGTGTGATAATTTGCGTTCCAATCATCCATCACAGCAAGCACCCTGTTAGGCTGGTGGGAAGCTTTTTAATTAAGCTTAAAAGGATATAAATTTGTAAATGTTTGTTTTTGAGGTCATTGAGAGAACTGCATAAATTAGGTTTTGACTTTCATTACTATATAATGCTGCTCTCCCTGTGCCCGGACTGGGGCCGCCGTCTCCCCCTTGCTCCTGCCCGTATCGGGGCCGCCGCCGTCTACCCTTCGCCCGGACCGGTGCCGGGGCCGCTGCTGCTCTCCCTGTGCCCGGACTGGGGCCGCCGTCTCCCCCTTGCTCCTGCCCGTATCGGGGCCGCCGCCGTCTACCCTTCGCCCGGACCGGGGCCGGGGCCGCTGCTGCTCTCCCTGTGCCTGGACTGGGGCCGCCGTCTCCCACTCCCTGTCCGGACCGGGGCCTCCGCCTGCCTCACTCGACCGAGGCCGGGGCCGCCGTCTCCCCCTTGCTCCTGCCCGGATCGGGGCCGCCGCCGTCTACCCTTCGCCCGGACCGGGGCCGGGGCCGCTGCTGCTCTCCCTGTGCCCGGACTGGGGCCGCCGTCTCCCCCTTGCTCCTGCCCGGATCGGGGCCGCCGCCGTCTACCCTTCGCCCGGACCGGGGCGGGGCCGCTGCTGCTCTCCCTGTGCCCGGACTGGGGCCGCCGTCTCCCCCTTGCACTCGTAAACCACCAGGATATGGCGTGCAACTCGTGAACCACAAGGACATAGCCTGCAACTCGATCTGCGGCACGGGGGACCCCACCCAATACACCGGGCCTCTTGTGGTACTGGAGCCACCGTGCAACGCGTGAACCAAAGTTGCTGTAGGTCACATGAGCAACAAACGCACAAAGTGGCACACAACCACAGGAAATGAGCCAAGTCCAGTCTTTGCAGCTCATTGAGCAGACACCCTGCCCCCAATTGCTGCCTGGGGCCGGAGTTGGCGCACGGGTTGCACGATCTTCGGCCGCCCTAAGGCTAGAGCTGGACGAGGTTCCCACCCTGGATGAGACATATAAGGCAATCGAACAACTGAAAAGTGGCAAAGCAGCAGGTATGGATGGAATCCCCCCAGAAGTCTGGAAGGCTGGCGGCAAAACTCTGCATGCCAAACTGCATGAGTTTTTCAAGCTTTGTTGGGACCAAGGTAAACTGCCTCAGGATCTTCGTGATGCCACCATCATCACCCTGTACAAAAACAAAGGCGAGAAATCAGACTGCTCAAACTACAGGGGAATCACGTTGCTCTCCATTGCAGGCAAAATCTTCGCTAGGATTCTACTAAATAGAATAATACCTAGTGTCGCTGAGAATATTCTCCCAGAATCACAGTGCGGCTTTCGCGCAAACAGAGGAACCACCGACATGGTCTTTGCCCTCAGACAGCTCCAAGAAAAGTGCAGAGAACAAAACAAAGGACTCTACATCACCTTTTTTGACCTCACCAAAGCCTTCGACACCGTGAGCAGGAAAGGGCTTTGGCAAATACTAGAGCGCATCGGATGTCCCCCAAAGTTCCTCAACATGATTATCCAACTGCACGAAAACCAACAAGGTCGGGTCAGATACAGCAATGAGCTCTCTGAACCCTTCTCCATTAACAATGGCGTGAAGCAAGGCTGTGTTCTCGCACCAACCCTCTTTTCAATCTTCTTCAGCATGATGCTGAACCAAGCCATGAAAGACCCCAACAATGAAGACGCTGTTTACATCCGGTACCGCACGGATGGCAGTCTCTTCAATCTGAGGCGCCTGCAAGCTCACACCAAGACACAAGAGCAACTTGTCCGTGAACTACTCTTTGCAGATGATGCCGCTTTAGTTGCCCATTCAGAGCCAGCTCTTCAGCGCTTGACGTCCTGCTTTGCGGAAACTGCCAAAATGTTTGGCCTGGAAGTCAGCCTGAAGAAAACTGAGGTCCTCCATCAGCCAGCTCCCCACCATGACTACCAGCCCCCCCACATCTCCATCGGGCACACAAAACTCAAAACGGTCAACCAGTTTACCTATCTCGGCTGCACCATTTCATCAGATGCAAGGATCGACAATGAGATAGACAACAGACTCGCCAAGGCAAATAGCGCCTTTGGAAGACTACACAAAAGAGTCTGGAAAAACAACCAACTGAAAAACCTCACAAAGATAAGCGTATACAGAGCCGTTGTCATACCCACACTCCTGTTCGGCTCCGAATCATGGGTCCTCTACCGGCACCACCTACGGCTCCTAGAACGCTTCCACCAGCGTTGTCTCCGCTCCATCCTCAACATCCATTGGAGCGCTCACACCCCTAACGTCGAGGTACTCGAGATGGCAGAGGTCGACAGCATCGAGTCCACGCTGCTGAAGATCCAGCTGCGCTGGATGGGTCACGTCTCCAGAATGGAGGACCATCGCCTTCCCAAGATCGTATTATATGGCGAGCTCTCCACTGGCCACCGTGACAGAGGTGCACCAAAGAAAAGGTACAAGGACTGCCTAAAGAAATCTCTTGGTGCCTGCCACATTGACCACCGCCAGTGGGCTGATAACGCCTCAAACCGTGCATCTTGGCGCCTCACAGTTTGGCGGGCAGCAGCCTCCTTTGAAGAAGACCGCAGAGCCCACCTCACTGACAAAAGGCAAAGGAGGAAAAACCCAACACCCAACCCCAACCCACCAATTTTCCCTTGCAACCGCTGCAATCGTGTCTGCCTGTCCCGCATCGGACTGGTCAGCCACAAACGAGCCTGCAGCTGACGTGGACTTTTTACCCCCTCCATAAATCTTCGTCCGCGAAGCCAAGCCAAAGAAGACTATATAATAGTAACTTTTAACTTGGGACCAGAAATGTGGGTTTTGCCACCAGCATGGTACTATTGGGGAAAAATATTTCGGAATAGCAAATTTTTTTGCCATCCAGATGGGAATGCAGGGGCACAGCAGCACATTCAGAATCTCATTTGCTTCCCGTCATTTTTAGCAACTTGAACTTGAAATTTGAATCATTGAAGAATAAAACTAGTGTTCCAGCACTTCCATACTGCATTACTGATTTCTTTCTTCTTCTTCTTTGGCTTGGCTTCGCGGACGAAGATTTATGGAGGGGGTAAAAGTCCACGTCAGCTGCAGGCTCGTTTGTGGCTGACAAGTCCGATGCGGGACAGGCAGACACGGTTGCACCGGCTGCAGGGGAAAATTGGTTGGTTGGGGTTGGGTGTTGGGTTTTTCCTCCTTTGCCTTTTGTCAGTGAGGTGGGCTCTGCGGTCGTCTTCAAAGGAGGTTGC
Organism: Narcine bancroftii; assembly: GCF_036971445.1. NCBI lineage: Eukaryota > Metazoa > Chordata > Chondrichthyes > Torpediniformes > Narcinidae > Narcine > Narcine bancroftii. Next base: position 274,752,256 of record NC_091469.1, read on the forward strand.
TGCCCGCCAAACTGTGAGGCGCCAAGATGCACGGTTTGAGGCGATATCAGCCCACTGGCGGTGGTCAATGTGGCAGGCACCAAGAGATTTCTTTAGGCAGTCCTTGTACCTTTTCTTTGGTGCACCTCTGTCACGGTGGCCAGTGGAGAGCTCGCCATATAACACGATCTTGGGAAGGCGATGGTCCTCCATTCTGGAGATGTGACCTACCCAGCGCAGTTGGATCTTCAACAGCGTGGACTCGATGCTGTCGACCTCTGCCATTGTTATCCAAAAATCAAGAAACTGGCAAAAAAAAATTGCGGAAAATAATTAGGTAAAAATTAGGGAAGTTTAAAATTGGCGCGTCTTGCCTTTTGCAAATTCTGCAGTCTCAAGCAATCGGAAAATTCACATATCTACCAATCCTCATGGGTGCTGGATACCAGGGGTTTTACTGTACTTATAAACCTGAGCACTAAACTGGTGGCAATTTTATGTTGCTTGCACCTAGTCAATGTGAGTTAAAGGATTTTATTTCCAAAGGTAAAAGTAAAATCATAATTTACCACGCTTTGGTGAAACTAAATTTTTGTTGCAGATTTTACTTCATAAAGTTTTGTTTGACTAAAAATAAATTAAATTGGATTATTTTATGCGAGTTGAAATGCTGATTAATGAGGGATCTGAGTAGATGTTCACTGACCTGAGCCCTCGGCCACTTTGATAATTTGCAGGCTCTAATTCAGCTTAAGTTTTCCCAGTCTTGTCTCATTGAAGTCGATACACATGTTGATGTGGGGATGCTGTGTGTAATTGCCACTGGGGTGTCTCTGTTATGCAACAGATAGAGCGAAGGTGTTCAATGAAACAATCCCTTACTCTGTGTCCAGTCTTTCTGACCAGAATCAGAATCAATTGTCGTGAACATGAAATTCAGTGTTTTGTTGAGGAGGCCACAACAGCAGCTCCAAATGCAATAGATGACCCCTGCAGATTTACAAGCGAAGTGTCGCTTGGGGACACTTTGGGGACCTGAATGGCAAGGGAGGAGGTGTGGGCACAATTGCACCATTTCTTGCTGACATGGGTAGGTACCAAAGGGCGATTCCCTGCAGAAAGTGGAATGTAATCATGTTGAACATGGTGGAATTTGTGGAGGTTAAAGTTATACTGTTGGCATTCATAATTGCTTAAATTTCCATTTGACTACCATTCAAATTTATTGGCCAAATGGATGAACAGTAATCGTGCATTGAAGACACTGGTGGATTTCCTCACCAATATCTACCTTTCCTTATTCCCACAATATTTTCTAAAACTACTGTCAAGCAATGATATTGCATAGCAGGGATAAATTGGTGGAAGACCAATTTATTTTTCTGATGCTCAGTACAATGCTAGTCCTCTTGTGCTTCAACACTGAGGATCAGGCCCTTTGACCTGCAAAGCATATGCAAACCATCAATATTCCTTTACTCCTGTACTGTGATTTTAAAATTTTAGTCCTATAGGAATTCATATTCTGTCTCAAGTTGATTTTATATATTTTTAAAAATGGATCTCTTTATATTCTTTTCATTATAAACTGTGCAATATCAAGGTTTATCATTTATGCCAAATGATTCAGAAGTTTTGGGTTGCGTTGGGAGAGGATGAGGCCAAATCTTAAAAGGTTTTTAGAAGTGTGCTAAGAAATGGTGCACACTTGGATGTTTAGTATTTGTTCAGCGCTTGACGTCCTGCTTTGCGGAAACTGCCAAAATGTTTGGCCTGGAAGTCAGCCTGAAGAAAACTGAGGTCCTCCATCAGCCAGCTCCCCACCATGACTACCAGCCCCCCCACATCTCCATCGGGCACACAAAACTCAAAACAGTCGACCAGTTTACCTATCTCAGCTGCACCATTTCATCAGATGCAAGGATCGACAATGAGATAGACAACAGACTCGCCAAGGCAAATAGCGCCTTTGGAAGACTACACAAAAGAGTCTGGAAAAACAACCAACTGAAAAACCTCACAAAGATAAGCGTATACAGAGCCGTTGTCATACCCACACTCCTGTTCGGCTCCGAATCATGGGTCCTCTACCGGCACCACCTACGGCTCCTAGAACGCTTCCATCAGCGTTGTCTCCGCTCCATCCTCAACATCCATTGGAGTGCTTTCATCCCTAACGTCGAAGTACTCGAGATGGCAGAGGTCGACAGCATCGAGTCCACGCTGCTGAAGATCCAGCTGCGCTGGATGGGTCACGTCTCCAGAATGGAGGACCATCGCCTTCCCAAGATCGTGTTATATGGCGAGCTCTCCACTGGCCACCGTGACAGAGGTGCACCAAAGAAAAGGTACAAGGACTGCCTAAAGAAATCTCTTGGTGCCTGCCACATTGACCACCGCCAGTGGGCTGATAACGCCTCAAACCGTGCATCTTGGCGTCTCACAGTTTGGCGGGCAGCAACCTCCTTTGAAGAAGACCGCAGAGCCCACCTCACTGACAAAAGGCAAAGGAGGAAAAACCCAACACCCAACCCCAACCAACCAATTTTCCCCTGCAACCGCTGCAACCGTGTCTGCCTGTCCCGCATCGGACTTGTCAGCCACAAACGAGCCTGCAGCTGACGTGGACTTTTTTACCCCCTCCATAAATCTTCGTCCGCGAAGCCAAGCCAAAGAATCTTGCATACAGATGGAGCTTTTTCAGAAAGATAACTCAAGATTTTGAATGATCTGCTTCTTTTAATTTTGTTAATTTAACACTGAAAATGGAAAATAAATTAGTCTTAAATTAGTCTGCAGCTTAAGATAGCCCCACTGAACTCCTTCAATTATTTGAATTGCATGCCTTAAGACAACAAGGAGCAGGGGTGTGGCAGTTGTCGAAGTCCCATGATGTGGAATGAGTAAATACCCATAAGTGCTAGAGAAAGAGAGTTTCTCCAGTACTTTTATGCATTTTCTGCAATCACAGTGTCTGCAGACTTACTTGTTTCACTCCATGTGGAATGAGTACTGCTTATGGCTTGCTTTCATGGACTTCAGCATCTTTGACCTAGTGACTAGGTACTAACCTATCAAGCTGCAATTTAATATAAATCCACTTCATTTTATTCACTGAGCTTACCAGGCTGGGTAAATAGTGAAACTACATCTTTTGACTGAATTTAAAAATTTCAGCTGTTTTCCAGGGAGTCACTGGGATAAACTAACCTGCAAGCTACCTCTACCTTTTCTCTGAACCAACAACTGAGATTTAGTTATTACCTTTGTAAATACAAGATTTTTTAAAGGAGAATATGAGACATTTTAATGTGAACAACAATTCTCCATTTATGCTATTAGATATTCATAGTCAGCTTGAAGATTGCAAATGTGCTTGATTTTTGAGGGAGCCTCCAAAGCTTGTTTCAAAAGATGTACTTCATTTTTCCAAACACTATAACATTTATTGAGATATATAGAGAGCTTCAGCTATTTTCACTTTTTTTTAAAAAAAAACAGCTTTTCTAAATAAGCAATCAGTGGATGCTACTTTGCAGCTTTTGAATGGATTTCAGCCTGTTAAAAATGCAGTTCAATCTTGCTGTGATAATCCTATGCAGCAGGCAGTTTGTTCCCAGCAAAGTCTCACATAGTATTGGGAAATGGGACAGATGCCCTACCTTGGTGCTGTTCACTGAATGACATGTAGATTTTATCAGGATATTGGGAGAGTATATCCATTATGTAGTTGATGAAAATGTCAAGGTATCCTTTAAATCACTTTGAAAAGTCAGAAATAGCCTTTATTCACAATTTCCTCATGCTAAGACCAATATATTATAATGTTGTGCACAAACAACCTTTGTGGATTGGGAGGGGGGGGGTATGTTATGGAACTATCATTGTAGATGTCTCTCCAGTGTAAATAGTTCAAGTCTTAGAAAAGTAAAGGGCAGAGTTATTGCAGTGGATCGAACCATATATTCTGTGCCAAGTTTGAGGTAATGATCTTCAACCACCTGTTTTTCTCACATGGCCAAATGGATGAATAGTAATAATGCATTGATAATGTATTATACCTCAACAGGGAGCTCAAGATTCAAATTACTATATTACATCCAGAGTTAGCTAGATGCCACTGGCTTTCAAGTGCTGCCACAGAGTCTATGGTAATAAATTTTCATGTAAATTTAAAAAATCCATTGTAAATTATCTAGGAATCACAAAGGTGAGGACGAGAACCACATGGAATGATCTTGTTATTAATATTTGGCAGCACCATGATGTTATTACACGTGGCTCTTTCAACATTGTTTTCTATTCTCTGGAGCTGTTTACTGAGATTGTTTTAGTATCTTTGCCAAATAAGGACCATTTTCATTTTGCCAGCTTTCACATGAACAATTCATGTGTACTGGGTCCCTTCTATGGTTAAAGTATGTTTTTCTAAGAGCAGGATCTGTACTACTGCCTCAAAGCCTTTTTAGGGCTTGTGGAGTACTGCAGATTTGTTGCTATGTGGAAATACCAGTTCCTTCCCTTCACTTTTACGTATTTGCTTTCATTAAGTGGTGCTTATCATTATTGTTCTTCACAGACACAATTTGAAAAATAACAGTGGGACTGAAGAATCAGTATCTCTGAGAGTTCTGTGAAAGAAAAATAATTGTAAAGCTTAAAGCTTTTCGGTTGTCACTGCATTCTCAGTGTGGGAAAGTGCTTTATTTCCTTCCATCTGTATTCAAATGATTGTGTGACAAATTTAGGCTAAATATTTGCTTTACTTTCTTGTACCTTATTT